>NC_140586.1:549461426-550683926 GCF_964204655.1 Triturus cristatus
AGCACCATCTGCACCGAAGACCAGCCCCCCACACTCCACGAGTCCTGCGTGGGGCCCTTCAGCATTTTCCTGCTTGCCGCGTCTGTCCGGTTGCTTGCCCGCTGGCTAGTGGCCTTGGTGACGATGCTCCCTGAAATCTTCTGCGCTGGTTTGGCTCCTCCAGACTGGCTCCCGCTTCTCTGCAAAGAAGAAGCACCCCAGACCTTCCTGGTCTGCACCAGAAGCAAGTCCTTTGTTCTTCGTGGGTTCCGCTTGCCAAGGCTTGGTGAGTCCTAGTCCAACTTCGACGCCGCCGACAGCAAGAGCCTTCGTGGGACAGCTCGCCTCCTGGTCCTGGTCGTCCTGGACGCTTCCTGGTCCTCCTGGCTGCAGCGACAAGCTTCACCCTCACCTGCAACTCTTCACGACATCGCCTGGTTCCTTCCTGGTTCCACGTGGTCACTGGCTAGTGACCTTGACTCTGTCCCCTCTGCTTGCAGGTTTCTTCTCTTCTTGATCCCAGCCTTGGGATCCACCGGACACTCTTCACTGACTGCCTGTCAGCATCTTTCTTCAGGCATCCATAGGAGTCGACGACGAAAACGACGCATCTTCACCCCTATGCACCCGCAGCCTGTGGGCTAGGTAACTTGGGTACTCCGGTGCTCATCAGGATAGTGACTATCCTAGTGTCTAGTTTTCAAGTATCAACTTCCTAGCTACTCCGGAAGTGTCCTAAATCTATCTATTTCTAAACTGTAACATTGCTATTGACTTTTACGCATTACGCGTGAGTGTTTCCACTCTGCACACGAATCCCGTGGGCCTCCCACTTCCTAACTAACGCTAGTGTAGTGTAGCCCCAGCGATTCCCTAGGCCTAGGCCTATTCTATTTCCGTGACAGTGGTTCTTATACCACTTATTTAGTATATGGTTTGCGTGGCCCCTAGGGCCTAACTGTATTACTTACCTGTGTGACTTACTGTATGCATTAATAAGACTGTGTTGTACTTACCTCTAAGCTCATAAAGAGTGCTGAGGGTTTGCTTAGAATAAATACACTTTATTTTATATATATATCTGTTGTGGTGTCCTTTCATTTGGTATTCAAGGGATTATATATGGTATCACAGCTGGCTTCACATGCCATTCAGAGTTTAGCCTAAGACTGCTCTTGTCCATGCTACCACTAGGATAGCTGGTCTATAAGGTTGACTTTACAACCAATCACCATAAGGGTATTTGGACTGATATAAGGTGCACACTATAACTAGTGACATCATACATCAGGCCAACTTCTCACAGTAATATAACACTGGTATATTGTTAAAGGCATCCTGTTAATGTATGGATTTCTTCCATTTCAACTCACGGAATTCCATCCTGTTCATATATGTGTTTACTGTAAATTATGTTCATGTATTATGTCATGTTCTTAAACTGTGGCTCTATCATGCCATAAGTAATAGAATAATGTGTAGTTATTCTGTGCAAACCCTGGGCCTGAAAGACAGTTGGGCCACACCCAGGACCACACCCAGCAATCCCTGGGCCTGAAAGGCAGTTGGAAGCCACACCCGGTTTGCCACAAACCCTTGGCCTGAAAGACAGTTGGGCCACACCCAGGACCACACCCAGCACCTGCTTAGGAGCCTATTTAAACCACTCCCCTTCACTATTCAGTGCTTGGCCTCGTTGCTTCAACACACTTACCTGGCTCCAGCTTTCCCGATCGGCATCTCCTGCTTGACAGACGTGCATCAGCAATTTCCTAGCTTCCTGGTTCCGGGCTGAGTCTCCGGTCCGACGTCTTCTGTGTCGTGTTCCCTGAAAAGAAGCGCACAGAGAAAACATGCTTTAAGGTATTTTTTGGAAGACAACTATCCCACGGTGAGTCTGCTTACATTAGAACTTGGAACATTTGTTTTAGAACTTGGAACATTGCTCTTTGAACTGCGCATATTATTAGAACTATATTTCTTGGACAGAAAGAAAACACTTCATCTCGAGTGTTACGGCGAGTGTTCCCGTAGTACCCAGAAACTATTGACATTTATAAAACAAAGAAGATTGTGCCTTTTTAAAAGTGTGAAAATAATTATCGCAAAGCAAAGTTAGCCTTAAGAATCACAACAGCACAGATGTGGTTTTGACTACTATTATATTGTATGCAGTATTTTGTTCCTTTATGGCAGAAGGTTGTTTTGGCAGCATTTGAAGTTCTGTGCACTCAAGGCATCTGATCCTAAGCTGGGCATATAAGGATTCAGGTACCTATGCTGATGAACATAACTAAATGCTATCATGATTGTTAAACTTATTTGACAGTATGTTAATGATTGTATTGTTTATTGCAGATTGCATAAATCGACAAGTAGATTGTTAGATCAACCCAAAATTTTGTTGAAACCTACGTAGTCTGTAGGTAAGAATTGTTGGAGACTTTTGGTTACAAGTTTATGATAACTGTAAGAAGATACTGCCTCACAGATATACACATTGTTTATCTTCTGTGTTTTGTACTTAGGAGTCTAGTAGAAAACTCAAGCCACTATCCAGTTACATTCCTGTTTATTGTATCCTGTGAATACCTAAAGCCCCCAGAAGCCCTGGTCCCCCTAAAAGAAGACCGCTGGAATCTTCTTGTTTCTCTTCTCTTGTCATCCCAACCCCTTTTCCCCCCTGAGACTACCGGACTGATCCTAAGTTATATCTTGGTATCACGAGTGATTGGGGACCTGTCCTCATCGTTCATATCGTCATCAAGGTGAAACAATCTGGAGCACAGGTGAGGGCCTCGTAACAGTGTTTGAGAGGCTGTATAAGTGTTTAATGGGTGTGTAAGTGAGTGTATCAGTGTTTGGCTGGGTGTATGAGTAGCTACATTGGTGTGTAGCTGGGTGTCAATACCTGTATTGGTGTTTGCCTGGATGTGTAAGTGGCTGTATTGATGTGTGAGTGGGTGTGTTATTGGGTGAATAAGTGTGTGCCTTGGTGTGTCAGTGAATGTAACAATGTGTGCCTGGGTGTGTCATTGTCAGTATAAGTTTGTGTCTGTGTGTGTCAATGCCTGTATCAGTATGTGTATAGGTGTTTGAGAGGCTGTATTAATGTTTGGCTGAATGTCTAAGTGGCTGTGATATGTGAGTGGGTGTGCTATTGACTGTATGAGTTTATGCCTGGGTGTGTCAGTAGCTGTATCTGTGTGCACTTAGGAGTGTGTAGGGATGTTTGAGAGCCTCATCACGAGAGCGAAACACGTTTCAGGGGTTGCTTTTATTCATTCCAGGTTGGCTTTGATGATATTTTACCAATCCAAAGCTGTAATACTGTGCCTGGAGTGGTAAAAGGCCTTTGACATTTTTCAGCTCCCCGTGGATGGCACAGCGCTTATTTTATACCTAAAGACCTCGCTATAAAAACGGCAACCAACTTTGTCACTTACTAGCTCAGAGTGGATTGCACTGTACTAATCTTATGCCTAAAAACTTTACTAGAAAAACAGACATCAGGTGAGCAGATTCAGAGTGTCGCTGGTGTTGTAGGCTGCTCTATATTGGAGCACTAAGACTGAAAGGCTATATTGTTGATATATATATCGTGTGTGTGTGTGTGTGTGTGTGTGTGTGTGTGTGTGTGTGTGGGTTTGTGTTACTATCCTTGTGGGGACTTGGGTGTGATAACACACTCACGCTGTGGGGACTTGAGTGCACTGTGGGGACCTGAACCCAGGTCCCCACAAGGCAATGTCTTCTAAATGATAAAAAATGGCTTCAGGAACATCTGTGTCGATTTTTACAACTTTTGAAAAAATTGCCTTGTGGGGACCTGTGTTTCATCAAGTGTGTTTATATTTGTGCTCAGCTCTGCCCCCATAGACTGGAGATGGTACTGCAGTCTTAAACACACTTTGCATTTAAACACACTTTGCTCACCAGAATCTCATGCTAGCAGCAGAAAGGGCAGATATTTCAAAGGGAAAGCTGCATAGCCATGTGATTATTCAAATATTTTAATGAAAATTAACAATTTTTCTATTTAATAAAATACATTTTTTATTTACATGAAGCAATTTAATTTAGACTTTTTGTGTCTGAAAATTGTTTTTGGTTTTATAAATATTGCTAAAGGCAATTAGGGTCAGTTTCTAGCTCCAGGATACTTCACAATTGTCTTTTGATCTGTATCTGCAATAAAAGAATGATGGTACAAAATGGGGTGGTGATGGACGGAGCATCAGAACCAATCAAACACTCACACCCAGTCAACAGATCTGGGTTTGATCCATCACCGTTCTTTAGCCCACTCTGCCACTCCAGTTCAGACATGGCCATATGCAAATCAGTCTGACCCTGTGCCTCATGGGAACAGTCCAGCCCAAACTGCCAAGCCATGCCTTCCCTGGACCGGAAACAAGCTTCCTAGGACCGGTTTCTGGCATTTCAGCCGTCTTCAGCCAGGCTTGCTTGAATCCAGTGGCAACGTGAGCAAGGGACTCACGTCTGAGCAACCAAAAACTATGGATTTAGGCCCAGATCTCTGTACTGGGGTGAATGTATGACATTGTTCTGCATTCTGTCCATCAACTGTTGTTTTTGCATTTGTCACCCCGAGTGGGAAGGGTATGCCCAGACGTGGGTCCCTTGCTTTCCATGCCACTGGAATCAAGCTATCCTGGCTGAAGAGGGGTGAAACCCCGAAACCGGTCCTAGGATGCTTGTTTCTAGTCCAGGGAGGACCTGGCTTGGCAGTGCGGGCTGGACTGTTCCCATGAGACACAGGGTCAAGACTGATTTGCATATGGCTGGGTTCAAACTGGAACGGCATGGTGAGCAAAAAAACGATGGATTTAGGCCCAGATCTCTGTACTGGGGTGAATGTATGACATTGTTCTGCATTCTGTCCATCAACTGTTGTTTTTCGGTCTCGCCTTGCTATCGCGTAAACGATCGCAAAGCGAGACTATTGTAAGGGGCTCCCAAAAGTGCTCCCAAAAGCGGATTGCATGGCAAGCACGCACACAATCACGCGCATCGTGCCGCCATGCAATGCATTTGGCATCGCACTTCAAAGGGTCCGCTCCCCCGCCTGGAATGCGCTCCCCCGCCCCCGCCAAGCGCGCGCGCGCCACTCTCCGCCGGGCTTGTCTTGTTAATGTATTTTTCCTGCCTGACTTTTCTGCTAGTGCTCTTTGTAATCTGTGTGGGCTGTGGGTGTCAGTTGGTGGTGTCTCCGCTGTAATGCATCTCTTGGATAATGCTGGATATTCAGTATTTCGTCACCTGCCATCACATCTCATGTTTCTAGGTTTCCACGTGGACTAACCTGGATTCTGCTGTATGGGCCCCAGCGGTGACTGTTCTCAGACGGCTCTTGAATTTGCCTCGATGTCATGTGCCCTTTATTTAATGCGTCATCAAAATCTCCATAACAACTGGTACTTTGTCTCCCTTGTTGGCGTTATTAACATTGATAGAGTACACAATCCAACCTATTTCTTACTGCTTGAGCATGTTTGATACGCCCAGGTTCCATAATGTCAGAGTCACCTTAATTTCTTTTGAGATGGAAATGTAAACCGGGCAGGCAGGTTTGCACTGTTGTGTTGGTCTTAGCTGATCATGGGCAACATGGATGCCCCTTAAATTCACTGAAGAGCACAGAGGTGATTCCGTTCCTAGTGCCAGCTGTACAGCCACCGACCTCGTGCATCTCTTACCCTTGCTGCACTTCCAGTCCTAGCTAAGAAGGCAATCCTGCCTACTTCTATTCGTTTCGAGTCTTATCAATTTTCTAAATTGTCTGCCTCCCACGCTTATCCCCCTCGACGTGTGTCTTCGGTGTGAGTGTGTTCATTTGCTGGGTTTGTTGCTTATTTTATTGCAGTGAGATCAGGTCCCGAGTTCTCCAGCCGGGCTCTCGGTGACCTGTGTTCCTCACTCTCGAACATTCGTTGTTGCCACGCGTAGTTGGGCCCAACATGCCCTGGTGCTTGGTTTGTGGCGCGCGCCGTTCGTTCTGCTGCTGTGCGCTGTCCTGAGACTCCTGAAATTGCACTCGCGCCAAGGAACGGTCAGTGGCGCACGTTGAATGCCGTCAAGCCTCGAGCGCACCGGCTCCACCTGCCACATTAACTTCCGATCGTTAGCCGAGTAATGATGGGAGGAAGCAATAGCGGGCCCCACTGCAGCTCAGTGGGACTACAGCGAGATGAAAGGCAGATGCGTCATGGCACGGTGAAGCCTAAATTTCAGCGGAGACTGTATGGAAGGCGGATTTTACTGGATGAGCGTGTTATCTTTCAAAAGAATACTCCCAGATTATATACATACATGTTGCGTGGGATACCCAATACACAAACATATCAACTGCACACTCAGCACATGCATTTTGTGTCAGAGAATGCTACCATGGAAAGGCTGGTGGGGAATTGCTCTGGGGGCCCATTGCTGGCCCCTGGGGCCGGTGGGGGGATGCACTTCGGGGGTACCTATGGTACCCCCCTACATTGACATGCACAAGGTGGCAGGCACTGCATGGCAATGCACAACATGGCACTTTGGCATTGCAGCGGGTGTTACTTACAGCAGCACCCACCGCTATGTCATGTCATGTCATGCTATGCATCATAATTAACGGTGCGGACCGCCGCAAGTCTGGCAGCCAGTCCCAGCACCGCCAGGGTGGCGGGCAGACTAAAGTCCACCCGCCATCCTAATAACCCCCTTAGTTCTTGGCAGATGGGTTACTCTATCCCAAGAGTGACAGATATCACAATGGCTCAAATATAAATCCCATAGGATATATTGGGATTTATTTTTCGGCGGACGTTACGTCCGTCACCGTTGTGATGAAGTAACCCATCTGCCAAGATCTAAATAAGGCCCTTGTTACTAACTAAATTGACATTCCCCTTGTTAGAAACAAAATATGCAAGCAAAATGAAAGGCTCTATTGGTGCGTGCAAAAATCAAAGACATTATCCCTGATACTGTATTAATGTAATCATATTCAGAAATCATTGTATTTCCCATAATTGGATGTTACTATAATCAATTTGTATTAACTAGTGGCAATAAAAGCATTTAGAACAGTTCATAACACGTGTAAAGGCAGAAATAAATGCTGTTAATATTTATTACCCAGTTCATGATACTCAATTTACTGAAGTAGGAAGGATGGCAGACCTGGGCCCAGATTTGTGAAAATGTAATGCAAGGCAGCACAGCAACCAAAGTTGCTGCATTGCACTGCATTGCATTAGAGGAAGAAAGCAAAAAGTTGCCATATTTACTAAGACATGGCACTCTCCAGCTTTCTCCCTAGCACTGATGCACAATCAGGCTGCCTTGAGCCATACACATCATAATGCAAAGGTGTCTGTCTAGCTTAGGAATTGTCCATAGATGTAGTGTACAGTGCACCCTGGGGATGCCCTTTGTAACGAGGTATGGAGGTGCTAGGGAACCTCAAGGCATACATCCTACAGCTGGGTGCAGTCAGACACTCCTGTCTCCAACAGGGAAAATCCTTGCCCCCTTTTAAACTCAGGCTAGATCTCTTCCTGCAGATGATGGCAAAGTGATGGCTTCAAAAAGCTGGCCTGACTTTCACTAAATGTAAATGTAAATGTAAATGTGATGTATTTGTATAGCGCGCAGCTACCCGGAGGCATCCCGGCGCTTGTACTCATACGGCTGTGGAACCCTTCCTGGTTTTTCCTATGAGATGTCCACTCCTGGGCACCCCAAGGTGAAAGCTGGGCATCCTTTGCGCTGTGGGGGCTCTCTTAACCCTTCACTGACTCTATAAGAATGAATTCTGACCTGTTAAAGGTGCACCATGATGCAGAGTGAGACAGTGTGCCATGTGTATATTATGGCTCCAGGGAAGGATACAGAGGGTTCCAGCAAAAGTGAAATGTGTTGAATTGTGTTGTGTGCTGGAGGGAATTCCGGTCCTATACCATCAGGATGTCTGGGTTCAGAGTCAGCTAGTGGTCTCATTTTCCAGCAAATTGTTTATTTCATATTATTGGTTTTACGATTCAACAGAAGTTTGTTTTTCTGGGATAATATTTGGTTTCCTGGTAGCAGTATTCACTCTCGTGGACTGGTGTGGTTAAGGAGATGTATTAGCCAGTGTGAGATTTTGGTGCAAGCTGATTTAACGATGGGTGCTACAGTAACAGTAACAGGGCAAGTCTTCCCTTTGGTGGATTGTTTGCCAATGAACAATTATCACCTTAGAATATCCCCAGGCGTCAGACTGGATCCGGAAGATTTTTCGTCAGCAATACCCCTTGCGCGTCGCTAGGCGTCGTCTGCGGCTCCGCGTACGTCGTCGTGCGCCGGGATGACGTCGTCGGAGTACTTAGACGCCGCCCTCGCGCGCTGACGTCAGTTCTTGTACATAGCCTTCCGCGCCAGGAACGCAGAGCCATGCAAAGACCGACACTGGTGCCAAAAATAAAATCTAGGGGCCTGAAAAGGATAACCTTAACCCTAGATGTCAGTTCGCAGAACGGGGAGGATGGGTGGGTCGGTGAGGAATCTAACTAACTAATGTTTCTTACAGATACATCGTTACCGAAGGTAAGTAACTTGTTCATCTGAAAGAAACACGTTAGTTAGATTCCTCACCTTAGAATAGATACCCAAGCAATACCATCCCCGGTGGTGGGTCTGCGAACCAAGATCACACCAGAAAGTCCTGGAGGACAGAACGGCCAAAGAAGCCATCCCTCCGGACTTGGCTGTCTAGGCAATAATGCCTGGCAAACGTGTGTAGCGAAGCCCACGTTGCCGCCTGACAGATGTCCTGCAAAGGGACACCCCGTCCAAAAGCAGTAGTAGCCGCTGTGGCACGAGTAGAATGGGCGCGCAGCCCAACAGGAGGGTCCTTTTTTGCCAAGGAGTAACAAATTTTGATGCACAAAACGACCCACCGGGAGATGGTCCGTTTGTGCACAGCTTTCCCCTTCTTAGCACCCACGTATCCAACGAAAAGTTGGTCGTCCACCCGGAACTGTTTTGTGCGATCCAAATAAAAGGAGAGCGCACGTTTTGGGTCCAGACGGTGGAGCCTCTCTTCCTCTTTGGAAGGATGCGGAGGCGGAAAGAAGGTGGGCAAGGTGACAGACTGCCCAAGATGAAATGGAGTCACCACTTTCGGAAGAAAGGAGGGACGAGGCCGAAGGACAACCTTGTCCGGATGAACAGACAGAAAAGGAGGTTTTGAAGATAAAGCCTGGAGCTCACTCACCCGTCTAGCCGAGGTGATGGCTACCAGAAAAGCAGTCTTAAGCGTCAGCAGACGAAGAGGACAATTATGAAGAGGCTCAAAGGGAGCACACATGAGAAATGTGAGAACAAGATTCAAGTCCCACTGAGGCATTACAAAAGGGACAGGAGGGAACGTGTGAGTAATGCCCTTTAGAAAGCGTGTAACTACAGGGGACTTGAAAAGAGAAGGCTGATCAGGAAGCTGCAAGAAGGCAGAGATGGCAGCAAGATAACCTTTCAGGGTGCCCAGGGCAGAGCCCTGCCGGGCAAAAGAAAGAAGAAAGAGGAGGACCTCAGAAAGAGGGTCGGAAAGGGGATCCACAGCCTTTGCTGTGCACCACGCCACAAATTTGTTCCACCGGCAGGCGTATACCGTCTTTGTGGAGGGACGCCTGGCTGCCAGAATGATATCACAGACTTCAGGAGGCAAGTCAAATGGCATCAACTGCCGCCGCTCAATCTCCACGCATGGAGGTGGAGGCTGGACAGGTTTGGGTGGAGGACCGTCCCCTGCTGCTGCGACAGAAGATCCTCCCGAAGGGGCAGACGTATCGGAGGATCGGTCAACATACTGAGTAGCTCGGGATACCAGTACCTTCGTGCCCAATCCGGAGCCACCAAGATGACTTGGGCCCGGTCGTGCCTGATCTTCTTCAGCACTCTGGGCAGAAGTGGTATAGGCGGAAAGGCGTACAACAGACCGCAACTCCACTCGTGACGAAAAGCGTCGCCGAGCGAGTGCCGCCTTGGAAATTCCAACGCGCAGAACTGCTGACATTGCGCGTTCTCTTCGGTGGCGAATAGATCTAATCAAGGCTCTCCCCACTGCTGAAAGAGACCTTGCGCCACTTCGGAGTTCAGACGCCATTCGTGATCCATCATGCACCGGCGGCTGAGTTCGTCTGCTCTGGCGTTCAGAGAGCCCGCCAGATGTTGAACCACTAGGGTGACGCCCTGGTGTTCCAGCCACGTCCAGAGGCGCAGGGCCTCCTGACAAAGGGTCCACGACCCCACCCCGCCCTGTTTGTTGCAATACCACATGGCGGTGGTGTTGTCCGCGAACACCTGCACGACACTTCCCCTGACAGAGGGAAGGAAGGCTTTCAGTGCAAGTCGGATCGCTCTCAACTCCAACAGGTTGATGTGGAGACGAGACTCCGCCGGAGACCAGAGGCCTCTGATCTCCGCCTCTCCCATATGGCCACCCCATCCCAGGAGGGACGCATCCGTCACTACGACATGCTCCGGTTGGGGAAGGGAGAGGCTTCTGCCCATGACCCAATCGCGGTCCGTGAGCCACCACTGCAACTGCTGTGCAGTGCCCTCCGAGATCAAGACATGGTCGGACAGGTTGCCGTGATGCTGGGCCCACTGAAACTTCAGGTCCCACTGCAGAGCCCGCATGCGCCGCCTGGCGTGATGCACTAGTAGGATGCAGGAGGCCATCAGCCCCAGAATCCGCAACACTAGCCTGACCGAAACCCAGGATAGAGGCCGAAAGATGGGAATCAGGGCCTGTATATCCCGGACCCGCTGTTCCGGTGGATAGACCCGGAACTGCGCCGAATCGAGAACCGCTCCGATGAAAAGGAGCTTCTGAGAGGGACTCAGGTGTGACTTCGGCACGTTGATGGAAAACCCCAGCAAATGCAGGAGATCCGCCGTAGTCTGGAGGTGGGAGACGACTGCCTGGGGCGAGCCCGCCTTCAACAACCAGTCGTCGAGATAGGGGAAGACTGGAACCCCTGATCTGCGCAGATGAGCTGCGACCACCGCCATCACTTTCGTGAACACCCGAGGGGCACTGGTGAGGCCGAAGGGGAGCACGGTAAACTGAAAGTGCTCTTGGCCCACCGTGAACCGCAGGTAACGCCGGAGGGCCGGCAGGACGGGGATGTGGAAATATGCGTCCTGCAAGTCCAACGCTACCATCCAGTCTCCGGGGTCTAGGGCAGCTAGAACCTGAGCCAAAGTCAACATCTTGAATCTTTCCTTCCGGAGGAAGGCATTGACATTCCAGAGGTCCAAGATAGGGCGTAGGCCCCCTTTGCCCTTCTTGGGAACCAGAAAGTAGTGGGAATAACAACCACGACCTACTTCTGGACTGGGAACGCACTCGACGGCCCCCTTGGCCAAGAGGGCCGAAACTTCCTCGTGGAGAAGATTCAAATGATCCCCCGAGATACGGTGGTGCTGCGGTGGCATGGCTGGAGGGGTCGTCTCGAAGGGGAGGGAGTAGCCCCTTCGGACGATTTGCAGCACCCACCTGTCCGATGTGATGGACCGCCAGTGGAGCAGGTGATGGCGAACTCTGCCGCCCACTGGCGTGGAATGGGCCTGAAAGCTCGGACTAGGAAGGCTTTGAGGCGTATGCTGCCGGGGTGGATGTGGGCTGACCTCGTCGTCCTCCATAACCGCCTCGTCGGAAACCACGTCCGCGACCGCGCGCAGGTTGGTTCTGCGGCTGGTGGCTAGGCGCACGTGAGGAGGCACCCCTTCCTTGGCCACGAAAGGGGCGAAAAGCGGAAGATTGCGACCGCGGGGCCGAGAGGCCCAAGGACTTGGCCGTAGCCCGGGAGTCCTTAAAGCGGTTCAGCGCACTGTCCGCTTTCTCGCCAAACAGGCGAGTGCCATCAAATGGCATGTCCATGAGAGTGCTCTGGACATCGCCCGAAAATGACGTGGACCGCAGCCAGGCGTGACGTCTAAGCGCCACTGTGGTAGAAATGGCCCTACCCAGCGAGTCCGTGGTGTCAAGCCCACAACGTATAGCATGTCGCGCGGCATCCCTCCCATCGGCCATAGCCTGGGTAAGTCGTGTCCGGACCTCCTCCGGACACAGGGGCAGCGCGTCCTCCACCGCATCCCACAGAGAGTGGGAATAACGGTCCAAGAGACAAGCGGTGTTCAAAGACCGCAGTCCCAAACTAAGGGAAGAGAACAGCTTCTTGCCAAACTGTTCTAGTCTCTTGGAATCCCGGTCCGGCGGGGCGGTCGGGAAAGAGGATTGGGAGGTGGAGGCCTGGATAACCAGGCTCTCAGGGGTAGGGTGTTGGGACAGAAAACTGGGGTCGCCCGGAGCAGGGCGGTGGCGCCTGGCGACGTTCCTGTCCACAGGGGGAACTGTGGAGGGCTTGGACCAGGTGCCCTGCAGA
The DNA here is from genome assembly GCF_964204655.1 of Triturus cristatus. Taxonomy (NCBI): domain Eukaryota; kingdom Metazoa; phylum Chordata; class Amphibia; order Caudata; family Salamandridae; genus Triturus; species Triturus cristatus. The sequence goes on from NC_140586.1 coordinate 549,473,846, forward strand.
ACGTCAATGAGGGCCTCATTGAATTGCAGCAGAGGCTCAGTGGAGCTTGCTGCAGACTGAAGCACCTCAGTAAGGACGTTAGTCCTCACAGCCACGGCAGGCAGCTCGAGCCCAAGGGCTGCGGCCGCCTTGCGCAGCACCACAGAGAAAGCAGCGCCCTCCTCCGAAGCCACAGTCGGAGGAGAGACAAATCCAGTGTCTGGAGAGGTATCCAGGCCACTGGCCTCCCCCAGTTCATCTGCCCAGTCCTGGGACAGTTGAGCCTGAGCGGCCATAGGATCCTCGGATCCCTCCCAGTTGTCCCCATCATCCGACTCCTGGTATAGAGGAGAAAGTAACGGAGCCGGGCGGTAGACATAATGTGTCTCTAGCGGCGCCGATCTCGGCATCCATCGACGCCGGACCGGCGCCGGGCCCGGAGCGGGACTGAACTGGGGTATGACGTCGAGCGGAGTCGACGTCGGCGTCGGGGGTGGTACCGGTGTCGACGCCGGCGGAGGAGGCGTGACGAGGTTGACCGGCATCGACGGGGACTCGAGAACGGGTCCCTCGGGCGCTTGCGGCGTCGAGGCCGGAGCCGTCAACGGCGCCGGGGCCGGAGCCACCGGCAGGCAAGGCAGCCCAGTCGGGTCCGCGGGGCCCGAAGGCGCACCAGCGGGCGCCGACGGCGGAGCCAGGTTCCTCATGGCCGAGAGGAAGGCACTGACTTCCGCCGGCGTCGCGTTAGTCCCAGGGACCGGAGGGTATGGGGACGGGCGCGACGCCTGCGGCTCCGCCGGAGCCGCGGGGGTGGAACCACCCTGACCCTCGGCCGAGTCGCGCGACCAGCGAGGGGAGTCCGAAGAGCGATGTCGCCTCTTGGACTTCTTGGAATGCTTCGACTTACCCGAAGACTTGGATCCCGACGACCGATGGTGACGTCGGCTGCGGCTCCGCGACCGATCCTTGGACCTCCTCCTGGACCGGGATCGAGAGGCGCGCGGAGCCGAGTGGCGAATCTCGAGGAGCTTACGGGACCGCTCCCATCTAGCCTTCGAGGTCAGGGCCTTGCAGACCGAACACGACTCTGCGTCGTGATCGAGGCCCAAGCAGTAAAGGCACCGGCGGTGATGGTCCGTAACCGACATCAATCGGTTACAGTCCGTACAGGCTTTAAACCCAGGCATCCTACCGGCACCGGTGTAGAGACACGATCAAAAAGGATCAAAAAAGTTAGTCAAAAATTGACTAAAGGGGTAGCTCTCCCGGATCTGCGCTTACTGGCGCGGAAAAAAGAAGAACTGATGTCAGCGCGCGAGGGCGGCGTCTAAGTACTCCGACGACGTCATCCCGGGGCACGACGCCGACGACGGACGCGGAGCCGCAGACGACGCCTAGCGACGCGCAAGGGGTATTGCTGACGAAAAATCTTTTGGATCCAGTCTGACGCCTGGGGATATTCTAAGGTGAGGAATCTAACTAACGTGTTTCTTTCAGATACAAAGAGCACTTGCAGTAGAGAAAGCACTAAATGTGGAGGAGACTTCACCATTGGTAGATCCTCAAACATATATACGATTTAGTGGATAGCATTCTACAGTAGAATCTCATCCAGGTTCAGCGCCTCCTCCAAACATTGAAACATTTTCCATTATGACCCAACTCTAAATCAAACCTTTATTTTCAATGTTATACTTCTTTTAATGTCCCGAAGAGATAAGTAGATTTTTTAAGCAGAGCAGTACTGGAAAATACTACACGTTGTGGTGCAAGTGATATGCTTTTGATTAGAGCATTATTTGACTGTAGAGAGTTTTTGAAGTAAGTAAATCCAGGAGACCAAAGTGAAGTTAAAGTAACGTGGGTTTATTTCAATGAAGAAGTTTCCCAACTGCCAAGTCCAACTTACATCAGCTCACTCCCCAGCATTCTACAGTTCATTCCCAAGAGTTCCAAAGAGGAACCCTTGTCCCAGCAATACAGGGGTGGAACATACCAATGTATATAATGAGTAAAAAAAGGCAAAATAACTATATACAAGAAAGAGAAAGATATATCTATATATATATATATATATTCACTGAAAAAACCATAGGTTTCACACATGTTATAGTTAGCGGAAATTTTACTGATAAAAAACCAATGAAATTGCCCCGTTATAGTTAGTGCTGGCAACTATAACTCACGCGACCGCAATCCTCTGCTGATGCTAATACTGTATTTAGACACTTATTTGCCCATGTCTTCTTCCATACATTTTTAGCTATACATATATTACAAATATTTTTTTTTATAAAGACACATATGTCATCAGCAGAAGATTGCGGTCGCGTGAGTTATAGTTGCCAGCACTAACTATAACGGGGCAATTTCATTGGTTTTTTATCAGTAAAATTTCCGCTAACTATAACATGTGTGAAACCTATGGTTTTTTCAGTGAATTTGCAAGGTTTTTTAAATGCTAATTCCTAACTATAACGTGTGTGAAACCTATGGTTTTTTCAGTGAATTTGCAAGGTTTTTTAAATGCTAAGTTACTTTACGCCATTCGAGGCGTGCGCGCCCACTTAACGCAGTGCGTTCCGTGCACGGTTTTTATCAACTTTAATAAGCCCGGTACAATGGGGGAGGGAGTTGTCAAAACAGCCCCGTAACATGTTTTTGGGCATCATGTTTGATAAATAACACTCAGTGCGAGAGACAAAATGGCGGACGCCGCTTCCTGGTTTCTGCCGATTCGAATGTTTACTAAGATCTAACAGCCAATCAGAATCGCGCTCGCGCACGCCACCGTACGCGTACCGTAAGCTTACCGTAAGCGTACGGTAAGCGTACCGTAAGCGGGCTCAGATATATATATTGATTTAAAGGCTATTTTCTCAGAATCTACTGAACATATTTACACCAAACCTACAAAAGGCACTTCCTTGACCTACGGACTACCTCTCTGCCAAATTTCTAGTAATTCTGTTCAGCCGTTCGGGCTGTAGCTCGTTCTAAAGGTCCTATGGAAAAATGCATGGGAAAAACGCGTTTTGGGACCCCCCTTTTATCTCAGCCCCCGCTTGACGAATCCCCCCGAGACTTTCAGGGTAGGAGCGGAGCGTAGCGCCCCACCTATTTTGAGAAATTCGCGAGGATTCATCGACCGGCGCCAAAGTTATTCAAAATAGAATGTTGCGAATTTCCTATGGAAAAGGGGTCCTAACTATAACTACCTACTGGCGACCGCCAGTAGGTAATATATATATATATATATATATATATACTTTTCAAAAGGAAGATTACAACAGTTTTCATCATCATAGGTATAGCACGACAGATGTAATTCTGATGACCGATTTTCAACTTTTGCAGTCTTCTCAAATAAAATCATTTAAACTTCATTGTCTAAATGTACGTATGTTTATGGTACAGTGGTGTGGCTTATTGTGGAGTGGCATACTGTGGAACAGCGTACAGTGGAGTGGCATAAACTGGAGTGGCTTAGAGTAGAGTGGCATTGAGTGTAGCGACAGAGTAGAATAGCACAGAGTTGAGTGCCTTAGAGTGGAGCTGCTGGTTATAGTGTAATAGCGTAGAGTGGATAGGCGTAGAGTGGAGGAGTATAGAGTGAACTGGCATACAGTGGAGTGTCATAGAATAGAGTTTAATAGCGTACAGTGGATTAGCGCAGAGTAGAGTATCATATAGTGGAGTGAAATGGAATGGAATGCGTTGAGTATAATAGCATAGAGTGGAGTGCTGTAGAGTGGAGTAGCATGGAGTGGAATTGCTTGGGGAGGTATAGCATATAGTGTAGTGGCATACAGTTTAGTGGCATACAGTGGAGCGGCATACACTGTACTAGCATACAGTGGAATAGCGTACAGTGGAATAGTGTAGAGTGGGATGGCATATACTGAAGTGGCATAGAGGGGAGTGGCATGCAGTGGAATTGGGTAAAGTGTAATAGCGTAGAGTGGAGGGGGGTACAGCGGAGTGACATAGACTAGAGTGTCATGGAATGGAATGGGTTCGATTGTAATAGTGTGGAGTGAAGTACAGTGAAATGGGGTAGAGTGGACTGATGTACAGTGCATTAGAGTAGAGTGGAATAGCATGCAGTGGAGTGGCAGAGAGTACGGCACGTTACTTTAAACGTAGCGTGAAAGTGTGTGAATGGATGTAGATATGTGGCAGTGTAAATGGTAATTTTTGGTAGTAGATGTAAATAGTTTAAGTAGTGTTAAAGTTATGGATCTGACAATACTTACTTATATACTGTGCCTTGGTATACTATGGTAACATTGCAGTATAATGCGTTAAATACCAATAACAAGGTAGCATATGACTGGCTAGCAACTGTGTTTACAAAACATAACAGGCAGCTCTGTAGTTTTTAGCCCACTTTTGTTCCATTCTGGGTTAGGGCCTTAGATATAGATAAGTAGTGTTTTTATTGTTGTACCCTACCTATTACCAATGTATTTGAGTAGTAAAAGGTAGTGAAAATTAATTTATATTTTTTGCTATATTTTTAAAACAGTTTATAGAGAACTATGCTAGAACAAACAAAGTACCACGGTAGTTCAGGAAAAAATTTACAACATTAAAAAAAAATACAATGTAGTACACTATATTGGTGAAATATAATGCAGTACAGTGTGTTTAAAATTTACTACCAAATCTTTTATTTTTAAGTAGCATGTTAAAGTGCACTGTAGTACACCATATTTGCAAAATATAGTATACTACAGTGTATTGTAAAGTTTGTTACATATTTAATAAAAGAAAAAAAATTACTGCAGGTATGCCTAGGTAGGACTGCGGTGCTGTGATATTTTTTTAAATATTGAGTAACTTATAAATAATTTTTCCTACCTATTACCACTTTGTTAAAGTGGTAATAGGTAGGGAAAATATATAAAACCTAATACTTACCTATATCTAAGGCATAAATCAGAAAAGCTGAAGTGTACGTAAAAACAACATGGTTGCCTTTAAATTTTGTAAAGGCAGACATTAGCATTCACCACAGTACTTTCGCAAACTTTTGCGTAACTACAACAGCCACTGTTATCACAAAGTTAAAATGCCTTATAAATTTGAGAAATAGTTACCCTACTTATTTGTACTACCCAAAAGGATCATCTAAACACCATAATCTTTACTCCAGCCACATCAGTGCAGACGATTTTGTGCTACATGCAACACCAAAGTCTATGGAAATTACATTGGTGGAAAAACCTGTTTTGGGACCCTGTTTTTTTTCTGCACCCTCTTAATGAATTACCACAAAACTTGCCATCAATAGTCAATTTAGCTATAGGCTAGGAAAGTATTGTGGAGATTCATCAAATGGGAGCAAAGTTATTAGAAAGCAAAACTCCAAGGAATTCCTATCTCTGGGATTCCTAACTGGAACTACAAAGTGGCCACTGGCACTCTGAAATTTATATCTAGATGTATATATCTATATCTATCAAATTTTGCTGTTTTTTGGGAGGTTAGGCCCTAGCCCTCTTTCCTTTTTTGGTATGTTCTGGGGGTAATCCCAAGTCTCCCTTTTTAAGACAAAACCTACCTTTATCCCTAACTGCGCCCGAATCCTAAAATCACCCTTATCTTCCTTCACCTCTATCCATCCCTTGATCCTAAAATCACCTTTACCTCCCTAGACCTTATCCCTTATCCCTTAACCCTTAACCCTAAAATCCTCCTTACCTTGCTTTACCTCTTCCAACCCATTCACCCTAAGCTTAACCTTACCCTAACCTCCAATTACTTCTACCAGCCCTAACCCTAAAATCACTCACCTCTCTATACCGCTTCCAACCTCTTCACACTACACTTACACATTAACTCTAAAATCACCCTTACCTCCAATGACACATTAACCCTAAAATCACCTTTACCCTCAATATCTATACCTACTCAGTAACCCTAAAAACACCTTTAGCCTCCTTTTCCACTATGCACCTTGTAACCCTAAAATCACTCATAACCCCTTTACCTCTACTTACACCTTGACCCTGTTTCGTTCTTTAAAATAACATAACGCTATTTAAAAAAAATATACTTACCTGTGAAGTAAAGTACTGAGTGGTAAAGGATTCATGGTAAGAGTAAACATCTATTAGCATCATTTACCTGCGTATTACTTATTTGTGTGGTAAATAGTGATAGGTAATTGTCATGCCGGGTAAAAAGAAAATCATGGTAAACGTTAAATGTCTGAGACGGGCCCAGTTGGAGGAGATTTGACTGGTTGCTATGGGTACCGCCCTGTCAGCATAGGCCTGGACTTGTTTACTTAGGGGGATATTTACAAGCCCCTTGTGTCACCGGACTGTCACTTTTTTGTGACTCTCTAGTGGTGCAAATAACAATATCATATTTATGAGGCCACACAAACCCACAATGTGTGGCTTTGAATGGCCTCATAGCTATGGAGTAAGGCAAGGCAGCACAAATCGTTGAGTTGTCTTACTCTGCACTCAGGAGGCAATCCATCGGTTTTGCAGTATTTTCCCAGATTTACGAGAGCACGTAAACCTGGGGAAGTGCCAAAACCTTACGCCTCCTGAGGTGAGACGTAACAAGGAGAAATAACTTTATTGCTCCTGATTTTTTCCTCCACTTAGGATTATTTCTGTGCAGAATTGTGCCCCTTCCGGCAGAAAAACAATTCTGCTTACAACACAAGCACCCTTACACCATGGTGCAAGGACGCATGCATTGGAGATAGACTGCCAAAATGGTGCCAGTGCAGGTGGGAAGGACGGGAATGCACTGTATTGCATACATACGGTACATTCCTACCCTTTCGCTTTGACGTAGAGCAGTGCAGCAAGCTGACTTGCTTTGCTGCCGTACACCAAATCCCCATAAATAAGGGCCTTAATTTCTTGCACTTGCTACTGTGCACATTTAGGAGCATATTTACCAACATTTAACAATTTGTTTTCATCACAAAAGTGACGCAAACCAGCACAAAGTTTTTATTAATATTTACTTTCAAGTTTTGTGTTCGAAATTGCCTAAAAGTAATGTCATGCACTGCATTGCATTACTTAGCGTAAAGGGGTATTACATGGAATCACCCATGCTTTTTGACAAAAACCCTATTCACCAAAAATGTGAGACAGTATTGTGCATCAAAAATTAATATTGTTTGAAAGCAGGTGTTAAAAGGAGAAATATTTTCCTTTCAATTCTCTTTTCCGACTTTTCATGTGTGCTGCACTGTACAGCACACATACAAGGAAGTAAAAGTTTAAAAACTGGTCTGAGTATAGTATTTTGTACTGAAAGGGAATCCTTCCAGTACAAAGCTTATGCTAGACTCTCTATGCACCCTTGCATTTTGGTGCAAAGGTGACGCACAACAGCAAAATTCTGTGCCGGCGCTAGGTAGAGTGGAGGAGAGAGCCATTTCGCTGTAGATATGGTGCTCTCCTGCTCCTTTCGTGTCATGCAACGGAGGGCAGTACAGCATTTTTGCCACCCATAGGATGTTGTGACACAGCCATTGGATCATAATAACAAACATTGTGGCAGTAACTCCATACAGACAGCCATATCCCCCTGCTGCAGAACACTTGATCATGCAGTCAGGGCAGTCACGACGTGCAGTATATTTGTGTTACATATTTCTTACTGGTGGTCTGACAGTGAGATTGTGTGTGGCCTTCATCTCTTCATCCAGACATGTAAGTATCTTTCCCAGTTACTATGACCGGCCTAGGGCTATCTAGGCCAGCTGTGGTTTTATAAAGCTGCAGCCTGAACAACTTCTCAATAGCAATTTCAGAAGCACTCAGGCAGCGACTTTCATGCTCTGCAGAGGCCAGTTCAATTAACATCAGCACTACCAGGCAAGCCAGACACTTACAAGTACACACAGTATCACTAGAGATGACAGAGGTGGTCAACTGTAGCAGTAAGGACACTGACATCCAGATATATCCCCCAGAGACCCATGTACCGAGGTGTTCTCATACTCACAGCTAACTGAATCATGCACAGATTTTATAAAACAGACAAGAAGTAAAGTTCTTTTAGTGCATCCAGCTAGGGCCCTGTCACTGACTTGTGAAATGCTGAAATACACCTGTGGTCAACTCTAGGGTTCACTGCCACCCAGGTTTAGCAGAAAAAAAGCAGCCATTTGTTTTGCCATTCTGCAAGGTCAAAAGCTGTAGGTGAGAAAGAATTTGTGTAAAATTCTCAGTGTTCATTGGCAACATGGCAAATTGTTTTCAGTATTATCATCTTAGAAAGGAGAAGTGGGTTAATAACCTTCTTTTTTGGGGCAGAGGTTCACTAATTGCAACGTCCTTTTAGAGCTTTTCAATGCTCAAAAGTGGCTCATTTCTGATATGTATCTCTTTACATGCACTACATTGCTTTGTTTTATTCACTATGAAGTGTTATCATTCAATGTGTCATATGTTTGGCATTAGAATGCCATTCATAGGAACACTGAAACCATAAACACTTCCCAGTCTCCCTTCAACCAGGCTTCCTGGGCCATAGTCACTGCCCCAAACTCAACAACGGCAAGCGCCTACCTGATGTACACTACTCATCCCCTCTATCACATCCAGATCAAGACATCATAGACATAGCACTTAATTCCAACCAGATATACGTCTTACTAAACACCACACACCCACAAATGACCAAACACATATCTCAACTCATGCTCATTAAAGCACATTATGTTGCCCACCAAGCTCCAGACATTGCAGACCTTATCACAGGCCACATTTTCGGTACATTCTTCAACCTTGAAACCTGGCCCCATTCTCACACATCCTATGCATCCTCTTACTTAGAGATTAAAATATTCAACATACCCATCATGCACATTACAAAGGAGGAAGCCTTGAGGACATCAACAAACCCTGCCTGGCCCTGCCACTTAGTAAAAAACCAAAATGAAATAATGAATGCTCTTAACACACCACTTCCCAGTGTACACAACCCAATTCAGCACCTTTTATCTCACCCAAAGATCTCTCCGATAGAGGAAAAAACATGACCTTCTCACTACTTCATCCAGTCAACACACTGTGCCATCCTCTTCAGTGACTTCAAACTCCCAGTCAAAGCACAAAGAAAGCATTTGACACCATTGTGAACCGCTTTGGGAAATTCATGGTTATTCAGTTTTCACCGAGCAATGCTATTCCAAAGGCCACATCCTCAATGTTGCCCTCTCAACATTGCCGACCATTCAGTACAAACCAACGGTTACCACTGAACTGGGTCAACAATATCCCTATCTTCATCAGCTTGCTTCACATTCAACGGACACATCAACGTCAGACCAAAACAGGGCAGCAAAACAGGGAAGCAAACACAGCTTATTGCTTTTAGAAAAAAAAAAATTAAGCTTAGTTTAGCTAGATTGTCAGTTTATAAAATAAACTAGATTTAGAAGTCGATCAGTTGCAAGACACAAATGAAATCGAAGCAAATGTTCTCTGCAGCCGTTCAGTGGGTGTCCATACACCCATACGAGTGCAACAGGGTACTGTACACACTATTTTTAACTGGCAAAAATGGGCTGACTTTTTTAATTATCTGTCATATAATTATGCTATCTCCCTTCATCTGGGTACTCCCCACTTTATAATGGCGGGATTTCTTGCATGTAGGAAGACAGCATAAAATCTTACAATTATAATGGACTCCCCTCATAAGGTGCCCTTAAACATTCTGCAAGTGTTTACACATATTATGTCAATAAACCGGAATTATTTTAATAATTTGCTATTGAGATGCTCTAATACCTTAAAGGAAATATAATGCAGAAAGATATATGGTTAACATATTTTAAATGTTCCAGGTATGTTCCTGAATGGGGCTGGCCTTTCTGGGAGTATGTGACTTTTAAAATGCTAGGATTCCTTGAAATTGCAATTGGTTTGAAAGCGACCCCATTATGACTGAGCACCCCAGTGCACAGCACGAGACAGCTACACTCAACAAAGGCAACTAGCACATTCCTTCACGTGTCCTGAGCTGTGAGGCACACCATTCCTTCAGCAGTAGCACAAAACAAAATGTAATCGATTTCATTAACATATCTATAGTTGCTGAGCAACTGCTCCCATCCCCCAGGCCCCACCAGAATCTCCAAGCATTGACAGGAAGATGCACTGTGCCTTTGGCCTCTCTGGAGCGGTGTAAAGCGAGCTCCACAGAGAAGTCTGGCAGGTGTATATATCCTGTCGGAAATAAGGGCTGTAGGCAGATAATTTTCAGGTACACGGCCACATGTTTGGAAACATTACTATTTGTATTTTAGCCTAACAAGCAGTTAAAAATGCATTTTGCTACTGCAGTGTGACGAAAATTTCAATTTTAAAACAGTGACCTCTTCAATATGTTTCAACTAATATTACTGCTCTGAACAAAGTCGCAATGATTTTGTAACTGTAGGCAAATATTTGTTTAATTGATGGTGCAATCAGAAATACGTTAACATGCCAGCTAAGAATATATATTGCAAGCCACTGCGTTTCAAATTATTGTAATACACAAAAGCTACTTCGGTTTTAATTCAAATCTATGTCTAACCCCTAAACTGTTTAAAAAATGAAAATATTCGTAATCTTTATAATTACGCACATTCTCCTTGAATGAAAATGCCAGCACCATTGAGAGGAAAAAGAAAGAAAACATGGACAACTTATAAAAACATAGGTCGCATGCAATCCCCAGTTTTACTTTCTAGGTTTTATTATAGCATTCTACCTATTGCCCCCAACATACAGATATAGGGGCATATTTACCAAAACGTCACGCAGCACAGCAAGTCACCATGCTGCGCTGCATGGCTAGGGCAGGAATGCACCGTATTAAACATAATACTGCGTATTCCTTTCTTTTCTTAGTGCTGACGCCCAACAGGCTGCCTAGCACCAACGCAGTCGCCCTTGCACCATGATGCAAGAGTGCCTGCGCTATATTATTGATTGGGACACCTTCCTGTTCAAAAACAGTTCCCTGAGGCATATTCCTCTGTCTGTGTGTGCTGGAGAATGCAGCACACATAGAAAGAGGAAGTAGTGAGGAGAAACAAACATTTTTCTCCTCATTACGCCTCTCTTGGGAAGGTGTATCATTCTGATGCATTGTGATGCATTCTCAGGTCTACCAGTAATGGTGAATCTGGGAATGCTTCAGAATCCCCTCTTGATTAAGCTCCATGTCGACCTTCCTAAGATGAGGTGAGGGCAGCTCTAGTACTGTGTATCAAAGATCATGCTATTTATACATTCTTCTAGTACTGCTGGCCCACTTTGTCCCTTAAGGTTCATCCCATTCTACACCTTCCCACTGCCCTACTTCTTGCATATTTCCCCATGCCTTCAATCATTTAACACACCTATTTTATTCTTTTACCATCTCGGTCTTCTTTCCACCTCCCTCGAACTCGTACTACTTCACAATTGCTATCTTCCGCCCCACACTTGCTTTCTACCTAGTGTCCATGCTAACACACTTCGTTCTTTACTTTACTTTTACACTATTCCTTCTTTCCCACGCCCTTGCACTCTTCCTTCTCGCGCCTGCCCTTGCACTCTTCCTTCTCGTGCCTGCCCTTGCACTCTTCCTTCTCTCGCCTGCCCTTGCACTCTTCCTTCTCTCGCCTGCCTTTGCACTCTTCCTTCTCTCGCCTGCCTTTGCACTCTTCCTTCTCTCGCCTGCCCTTGCACTCTTCCTTCTCTCGCCGGCCCTTGCACTCTTCCTTCTCTCGCCTGCCCTTGCACTCTTCCTTCTCTCGCCTGCCCTTGCACTCTTCCTTCTCTCGCCGGCCCTTGCACTCTTCCTTCTCTCGCCGGCCCTTGCACTCTTCCTTCTCTCGCCGGCCCTTGCACTCTTCCTTCTCTCGCCGGCCCTTGCACTCTTCCTTCTCGCGCCTGCCCTTGCACTCTTCCTTCTCACGCCTGCCCTTGCACTCTTCCTTCTCGCGCCTGCCCTTGCACTCTTCCTTCTCTCGCCTGCCCTTGCACTCTTCCTTCTCTCGCCTGCCCTTGCACTCTTCCTTCTCTCGCCTGCCCTTGCACTCTTCCTTCTCTCGCCTGCCCTTGCACTCTTCCTTCTCTCGCCTGCCCTTGCACTCTTCCTTCTTTTGCCTGCCTTTGCACTCTTCCTTCTCTCGCCTGCCCTTGCACTCTTCCTTCTCTCGCCGGCCCTTGCACTCTTCCTTCTCTCGCCGGCCCTTGCACTCTTCCTTCTCTCGCCTGCCCTTGCACTCTTCCTTCTTTTGCCTGCCTTTGCACTCTTCCTTCTCTCGCCTGCCCTTGCACTCTTCCTTCTCTTGCTTGCCCTTGTTCTCTTACTTTTCTTGCCTGCCCTTGCACAATATCCATCTGAAGTATGAGTGTAAGAAGAGAACAGAAGCATGCATTCCAGGACGTCTTGCTGACAAGTGGAAGCGTTTCCCCACAAAACACTGGAGGAATTGTTGAAGACCACAGCTGGTGACACTGTTAACCAGCTTCCCCGTCATATAAGGCAACATCCTGAGATCTGCTTCTGGAGAAACTGAGGACCTATTTGTATGGGGAGTCACCCTGTTGGATGAGAGACACATTGAAGGTGTCTCTGCCAGAGGAGTCTGCCCAGAGGAGAATCTAGCTCTAGCCCTGTGGAGTTGCTGCCCAGAAAGAAATGGACTAAGTTAGCCTAGCAGCTATGATTGCTCAGCAACGCCTTTGGAAGGAGCAGACCTGCAGGACTCTGGGCTTAACCCTGTGCCTCTGTCTATGAGTGTGCATGCCTGGTTGTCTCTCCTGAGCTTTTAGGTGATCCTCGTTCCCCTTCTTGACATTGGAGTGATCTGTGGGGATGCTTGCAGGAACTGCACTGGACCTAGAATGTATGGTTTGTTCTTCACCTGTTGCAGGTCCTATCTGAGCCCTAAGGATTGCTACACCAAGAAACACTAACCCACATCCTGCAGTTCTATTCTGGGACTGAACTGCACTTCGCACTTGCAAGTGCACCTGTCATATCAGACCCTCGCTGTTGTGTTTGCCGTGGATACACAAGCCCAAATTCTAAAACCAATGTTAATCTTAAAATAGATTTCTGTTACTGGCTGCAAGAACATGTGAGTGGGGGCTGGTCTCTTCATTTGTGCAGTGTGTTTGCTGGACCTGTGAGGTTAAAACCTGCAGTGGCTAACTGGCTCACCTGTGACCATCTGCACTCTACTAAATGACTCCAGGGGGAGGCAGTAATAAGCAGTGATGCCTGACGGGTGCTCCGAGTGGCATCATCTCATGATGCAAATCACTGCACAGGCCGAATGTAACACGGCTTCTGTGTAAGCATGGGTTCAAGACTTAACATTGCCAGAGACCATCTTGTGAAATTAAAGTATGGTACATTTATAGAGGCCAATGTGAAAGCAACATATTAAATAAACTGTACATGGCAGAACTTTAACATAATCCACATAACCAAATAAACAAGGGCGGAGCTACTATTAGTGCAGCACATGCTATGGTACCAAGGCCCTGTGGTGTGAAATATTCACTGTTTGTCAACTATGGCAAAGGACACGAAAATTATGCAATTCCTCAGCTTCGGCTTTTTTCCCCGCATAATTAAGGATCTGCTGCATTTGCCACACAATCCATCATCAGCTGCATATTGTGCATATTTTAACAAACCAATTTATTTCTAGCACAGACGGATCCAAATTTACTATCTGCACATCTTGCAAAACCCTTCACAAAGGTTAATTGGTCATCTTTCAGTTTCTTATTAATGTATTTGGTTGTTAAACTGGTACTAATGTGGTGAAATCCTTGCTGAATCAGCATTACCATGTGTAAAAATTACAAAATAATGAAGTAGTGCTATTAAAAATGTGGCACTTTACCACATACGTTGCCTTTTATGGCAGCATAATTTAACCAACCCTGCTGCATAATTTGGTGCTCCCTGCCACATAATTCCAGCGGCTCAGATTATGGCTGTTTTCCAACCCAACCATTGATAAGTGGAGGATGTTTTTCTTGCCTGCATCAGGGCTCAGGACAACTTTGCTACGCCATAGCAAATAAATTATTACCCCATCAAAATTCTATAAGAATGAGCCTGCTAAAAGTGCACTTGACTACCATTTGTCTTTATATTTAGAGAGTAGGCCATGAGCTGAAAACAAAGCAAATACATAAGTGATGTCCTTTTTAGACATATGTAAATATAGGTATTTGAGCACAGAAACGTCTTTCAAGCAAACACTATAACATTTAATTTTTACAGTGGTGGGATTGTAGTGTTGTGCTATGTTTCTACTAGGATTGGCAAATGCACACACTCTCATTAAACATCTGTGATATAACTCTCCCATGTGTTTTTTTTAATGCACCTGCAGCTTGTGTGAATCTACTGCAATCTATGCTGAATTAAAAAGAAGGTAATGAACATGATTGTAAGTGCACCTAGCGCTTCGACGCCTCGTTAGGGGTAGTAAGCGCCACATAAATGCAATTACAATATAATACAGTACATGCGCATCCTAGATGTGTAACCTTGCCATCAAAATCAACCAGTCTATGAATTTCCGAGTGTCTGTACTGTAGGGCCTCTGGAAGCACCTCCATCTTTTCTAAACAACCCTGCAGAACATTATTGCACACTTTACTTCAATGTGCGTGTGATATCTATGCGAGTCTGATTTAAAAACATTTTAACATTCACACCGGTCATTAAAAGGAGATGCATGATGTTCAGGATTCTTTCGAACTTGAAATCCTTGCTTTGAAATTCGGGCCTGTTAATAGCTAATCCTTTGAGAACAGGTGGTGTAAGTGTAAACACGACTCTGCAAAGACGAAGAAACAATTCCATGACAGGAAATGAATCGTCTCTTTTTTACCTCGCCCTTTCCTCTGTGTCTGGAGAGGGGACGAATACACTTGCTTGCCTGCAAACAAACTCAAGGCAAGGCTTCAGGATGGGCCACAGACTTGCAAATGCGCAATTACGCATAACAAAAGGCGCATTAGCAGGACAAGAGACCTGCGCGCTGACGGCTGCTGGAGTTCATTCCTCTTTCAACCTGGGGGATGGGCCCCTCATCAAAGAGCTCACCTTTCTGCAGAGGAGCGGGCTGAAGCGTCCAAGCAGGGGCTTTCTCTGATCCAAGGCTTCTGGTCAGAATTATTTCCCAAATAAAACAATATATCTGTTTAGAAGTGCAAGTAGCAAACGCTTCCGAAGACGTTATTGCTGTAGCAGAAGTTATTTTAGAATTAAAGAATGTGTCTTTACCAGCTGCATCTATAAGGAGGTTGCAATGAGTGAGGATACATACGTCTGATGTCTTTCAATGTTTCTGAGCCCGTCGGAAGCTAATTTTCATCTATTATATCCAAAACTTTCCCATCCCAGTAACTCCTAAAACAATCAGTGAATAAAGTTCCACACCAATGATAACAGGTTAAGAGGCCTATTTTGTTCTTCACGCTTCGGTTTGAATCAATAGAGGCACTTTCTTTTAAAATGCAGGCTTATATTTTTCTTCAACGCAGATAGAATTTCTATTGTAATCAAACTTTTAAACATCACTAGTACATTTTAAAGTGAGCCATGTCCGAACACTGGGAAAGCTGTGTTTTCAAGTGAGTGTAAGTGCTCCATATAACATTGTACTGACTGCGTCCTGTAGACAGACGTGTCTATGTCCTCTGAGTGTTCTGTAAGGTGGTATGGTGGCACTGTATAACAAGCATTGGCAAAGTCAATAGGTCTCACATTTGTAACCTATTGACTTTTCCAGTGGTTTGTAGCTGAACTGAAGATCATGTGCGATGCACGACACATGCACTAGCCTATAAAATGATTCCGACAATTTTCTGTCTTTTTAGTTAAAAATCCAAGTTGAATCGGTAACTAAATAGACAATAAAACACCCAAAAGTATTTTTTTTAAAGCAGGCGGGCAGGATGAACAGAAGCAACACTGGGGAGTGCGGGGAAATGGCAAAGCAACACAGGGGAGGGGAATGGTGTAACGAAAATATAAATCCAGTATTTGTAAAGTGCACAGCTACCCATAGACATCCCAGTGCTGGGGCCGTCGGGAAGATTAAGCGAGCTATCGCCCAGAGTCACATGGTGCTGGGCTGACCTGCCGCCGGTGCCAGGGATTGAACCGTGATCCCCAGCGTCCGGTGTCAGTCGCCCTGGCCGCTGCACCACACCTCTTCCCTAACAAGTGGTGTAGTGGGGGGACGATTTATGAATGGGTTCTGTCCTATATTATCAGCATATATGCTGAGCGTTTACTTACCTTCCAGGTGCCTGCCGTAAAAAAAGGTAGGTTTGGCCATTATTGCTACGTTTGTTGTCTTGGATGCATTCGAGGATTATAATTGAGAAGGACAGTCTCTGTACTTCATCCTCTTTTGGTCTGCCTCAGAGTTAATTTGCATGTCATCTGAGAATAAGCTAATCTTATGTTCACACTCGAAAGGAATGCCTACTATATATGTGTTCTGCTTTATCACAGATGCTAGAGGCTCTATTTATAAAACTAAAAAAGAATGGAGACAGGGGCATCCATGTTGGGTCCCCCAAATGGGTTTCTTCTAGGAATCTCATGTCTATATTGTGTTTCTTAATTAGTGCCAACATTTTTGGTGTGTGGTTAGTGAGTTTAGCCCCCTGACCAATATTCAGTCATTTGCCACTGCGTGTCACAAACATAGTGATCTTCCTTATGTTTTTGGTCCCGTACACTACCTACCAAATTAAACATTGCTAAAGTCTTCATAGCAAGAAAAATTGCAAAAGCAAAAACTAAATAACCCAATGTTTTACACTTTGGATTGTTCCCCATTTCAAGTTATTGTTCGCTTTGATTATTCCTAAAATTAGGCTTCCTTCGGTCCTCTTCCATTTGGGAGGTTTATTGCCTGCTTTGACTCACACAAGAAGCAGACTTTCGTTCAATGTCCCTCAAAGTAAGTCAGAGGCCTATGAGGACTATCAAGCAAAAGCGAATCCGCTAGACGTTACGTAATCCTAATAACTATTGTTACTGCCTTCTCTTCACCAAGGTTGTGGACATAGAACCTGGAAGAGTGTAACCTGGCTAACCCCAAATTGTAGGTGTGTGTGTTCTGCCAGCTTTAAGAATATGTTTTCTTCATTTACTAGGATTTCCTTCCCACTGTATGCACTGTTTCTGTTCCTACATCCACGGATACTAACATATATTCTGCAATGTATGAATTTAGCAGTTAAAAAGGAAAGAAATGGATTGTTCTGTATAAAGGTTTCTGTTTCAAATTAGGCCTGAGCAAAATTTTAATTACGCCAGAGTAATTTCAGTAATTGTGCATTATTCTTGTGATGCAAAATCACGCCATTATGTTAGCTTGCGTAATTTTGGGCAACACGTCTACCCCAGGAGCACAGGAATAGCAAACTAAGACAGAGTGAGTGGCTACTGCTGTTTGTGTCAAGTAGCATTTAGTGCTGGATTATGCTTCTTGCATATTTACTCATAATTATGAGTAGTTTTGTGGTAATTACGGGTAATTATGCTGGGTTATGCCATCTAGGCCCACCCCTATTTAAAATCAGTATGTATGTCATATTTTACTAGCATGGCTGGCAGCAAAAACATATTTTTGCTTTTACATTATTAATGAATTTTGTATATTTTTAATTATCAATGGCGATTAATAATCTTTTTCACTTCGGAAATCAAAGCCTATCAGAATGTCATGTAAACAACTGCTTTTAATTCCATTTTGATTGAATTTGATTTTATAGAGAATATATGGTGTTGCTAGGCTTGGGTTGCAACCCCAAATAAATAAAGTTAAATTTGATCTGATCTGAAAGAACAGTTGAGGCAATATAACAGTACTCAAGATGTCGAATCCACTCCTTGATCCAGATATATAAATGTTTTGCTTTGCCCCAGCGTGGTGACACAGGGCAACACAAAACCTAAATTCAAAGCCATGCTAGGGCACCCTGCCTTGTTTTACACTGTGTAGTGGAGGCATTACATGAGTGGGTCGTGGGTATTCGCATGCATCCACGATTCATGCTGATGAATTCTCAGGTAGACCTAGGAATGCATCAGAATTGTACGCCTTCCCACCAGAGGCGTAAAAAGGAGAAATATAATTTTTTCTCCTCATTGTTTCCTCTTTCTAAGTGTTCTGCAGCACACTTAGGAAGAGGAAATGGTCTCTAAGGATTTCTTTTTGTGCAAGAAGGTGTCCTTTCCTACACAAAAACAACCCTGCCTATAAAGCAGGAACCCTTGCACTATGGTGCAAGGGTTCCTACTTTAGTGATAGGCACCACTGAGTGCACCAGTGCAAGAAGAGGACAGGAATGCACCATATCCTGATAGATATGGCACATTCCTGCCCTCTGCCTTTCACACAGTGCAGCGCAGCAAGGTGTCTTGCTCCATTGTGTAAATTGAAAAAATGATGAATCTCCCCCCTACTGCGAATCCATAAATGAGGAGCGGCTGCACAGGCCTTGAAGTCCAAAGACATCAAATTGGACATTTCCCCAAATTTGAAGTAAAGACAAAAAATAGGAATGAAGAAATATTGGTTCCATTGGAACCTAAGTCAATGGAGACATGGAAAAAAGGCCTATTGTCACCAACGGCCGAGTGCCTTTCATACCCAATATGTCACTTTCCATTGGGTCACAAGACTTTGTTTGGAACACCGAGTGCCCTAACTGATATTGGTGTCTCTGAACCGCAACAAAAAAAATAGAAATCCACTCTGGTGTCTGGGGGTGTTCACTTAAGGGATCTACTGAGCAGTATCCATTAGAAACCTACTTTAGCTGGAGAAGTTGACGCCAAAATTGTTTTTATGCAAGCCTTCTCATGGGGAAAACTGATTCCCAAGATAAATATGTCTCTACAAATGTTTTGAGGAAATATTCTCCTTTTTCTCAAAGCTATTGAAATCAGAAAACTTAGCAAAGTCGTATTTCCCCACCAGCAGAACAAAGGAATGTGCGACACTCAATAACAGGTGCAGAAGAATTTCATAACCAGTGCAAACTTCAGTTACAATTTTCATTCAATAGTTGGGCTGAGGCAAGAGGAAAAGACTATTTAAGGAGTGTGATGGAAGGCACAGTAGACTTATTGCAAATGTGTTGCAATTGTAACAAGCATTGGCATAGCCAATAGGTCTCGCCTTTGGGACCTTATAAGTGTTTAGCCATGCAACAGTTGCATAACTAAATACTTATAAGGTCCCAAAAGCGAGACATATTGGCAATGCAATGAGGCCCTGTGAAAGTGATCGCGATCAAACATCAAATTGGCCGTGCGGCCGCGAAAGTGAAAGTAATCGCGGTAAAGTGCGGCGCGCGCGTGCCCGTGCACATGCACTGTAGCTCTAGGCTGGCCTGGTAGCACTTTTTGGAGCCCTCTCAATAAGTCTCGCCAGACCAGCGCATGCGCTGGGTCAGGCGAGACCTAAAAAGTAGCAGGTCCTTCTGGGTAATCTGAAATCAAACTCATGCTCCAGGGAAGGCAAAGTCTCAGATGCCAAACCAGAGCATCAGTCTGTTTCAGACTTTCAGTGCTCTTCTGGCTGACTGTCAGTCCCCCTAAGCTCAGGTTCTCCAGTTCCTGGTGCAGCTTCTCACAAGCCCAGTGACACTTGTCAAGAAGTCCCTTGTTACCTCAGATTCTTCAGAAGCCAGAATGTCTTCTTATTTTTCCAGCTTGTAAGCCTCTTTGCTTTAAAATTTGTATTTCTTTACTGCAGACATTGACACATTTCTGAGTTACATACTCTTCTTATCACTGGGAGAACTCTTGGGACACGCCCGTAGTATTGTCAGAAGTCCTAACGTACCCAATATTGGTCAGGGCATCATGTGATGTGAAATTGTCGCAAAGAACATTTTCTGTTGCTTATGACAAAAATAATTGCAGGATATTTGCTGGATTAGTTGTAGCCTTCTCTTGTGCTTTTGCTTCTCGGGTCCCTCTCTACCAATTCCTAGCCAATAAAATGTTCATTAAAATGAAAAAAACATTGCATTTTTATTTTGTGCTGTATTTACAGTACAATCACACAATATTAGCTAGTCGCTAGATGTGGGGCAGTCAGGACTTGTTATATATTCTGCCTTATAATTAATAAGATGTGTAGAAGGCCTGATGTGATGCTCCACGTGTCCAATAAGGAGCTCATCTATCAGAGCAGCATTAGACAGAACTGCATGCTGAACTAATAAACACAGTGTAAAGAGCATATAAACAGGGCCACCGAAGGAAAGGAACTGTGGAGGAAAGATTCCCGTCAGGGTTCACCAAATTTTGCACCATGAATAGACTAATAATGCAGCAAAAAAAATGAGACATCTTATGCAAATCAAAGCAAACTATGCAGCAACTTATTGAGCAATTTTGACATTGTGACTCACAATACAGTGTATATAGAAAATCCACAGGATACTCAGCCAATTCTGTTCACAATAATGGATGTTCTTATATGTGATACACAAACACCGTTTAATACATGCACACCATTTTATTAATGCTGTTCTTTCTACCTCTTAGATTACAATAGTTTCTGTAAAACATTTATGTTGCACATGGAAACATGCCTACGTGAACATACATACCGGTGATAAAATGTGCGCTTATTTCTGTTTAAAAATGTGTCTCGAGTTTATCCTGTGTTCATGTTATACAGCCGTTGGATGCACCTTTTTCCATTACGAAATATTACTATTACATATTTAGGTGTTTCGCTAGGAGGCACCATGACAGTGAAACCGTAAATCCTTTCAAAGAGATGTGATAAAGTAGGTATTATGTTCAAATCCAAGTGACCTTTCCTGTGTCATAATTTCTTTTTGTAATCTGAGCGCACTAAGGCCAGCAAAAATGAAATTAATAAAACAGGAGGTCAGAGGGCAAAAGAGTCTGAAGAAACCTTTCCTAAGGATGCCAGGTCTAACACGTGTTCTCTCAGCTGAATGTGGGAGAGCTACTTCACCCCTTGGGAGTTCTATTCACTAAGGGCAAAGAACCCAGAGAGTCCATCAGCAATGGCATGGTCTGTTCCAGAATGATGTTCCACCATAAAGTCCATTCCCTGTAGAGAAATGGACCACCTCCATAGTTGGGATTCTCACCCCTCAACTGCACTAACATTCTGAGGGCACTGTGGTCTGTCTGAACCCAGAAGTGAGTGTCAAACAGGTATGGTCTTAACTTCTTTATCGTCCAGACCAAAGAAAAGGCTTCCCTTTCTATTGCGCTCCACCTCTGTTCCCTGGGAAGTAGCCTCCTACTAATGAAGGCTACAGGCTGTTCCAGCCCTCTTCATTTAGCTGTGAGAGCACGCCCCCTACACCATTCTGTGGGGTGTCTGTCTTAACAATTAATTCTTTGGAGAAGTCTGGAGCCTTGAGCACAGGTGCCATGCACATGACCTCCTTCAGGGTGTGAAAAGCGTTCTGGCATGACTCTTTCCAGATCACATGATGTGGCTGCTTCCTAGAAGTCAGCTCTGTCAAGGGGGGTTTACAATGGTGCCATACCCCTGATGAATCTCCTGTACTAACCAGTGAGGCCTAAGAAGGCTCTCACTTCCGTCTGGCTCTTGGGGTGGTTCCCAAGCGAGAATGGCCCAATCTTGCCATCTCCCACTTTGTGACCCAAGTGGACCATAGAACCCTGTCAAATCTAGTGCTTTCTGACCCTCATAGTCAGGCCTGGACTCTGCAGAGCATGAAGCACTTCTCTGAGGTTGCACAGGTGTTTCTCTCAGCTAGAGCTGAAGACCACAATGTCATCTGGATAGCGGCATAGACGTTCTCCAAACCAGCCAGGACCTGATTCACCAACCTCTGAAAGGTGGCAGGGGCATTCTACAACCAGAGGGGCATGACCCCGAACTGGAAGATACCTTCTGGTGTAAAGAATGCAGATCTCTCTTTAGCCCCATTGGTCAAGGCAATCTGCCAATACCCCAATTTCAGATAAAATGTGCTGAGGAACTTGGCATCTTCAAGCCGATCTATGAGATCAGCTCTGGGGATGTGGAGTGCATCAGTCTTAGTGAACACATTGAGCCCATGGTAGTCCACACAGAGCCTAAGTTCAGGTGTGACACCTGGAGGGGCAGCCTTGGGAACCAACACCACTGGGCTGGACCATGGGCTCTTTGAGGGCTCAATTGCCTCTAATGCCAGCATCTTGTAGACTTACTCCTTAATGCTCACTCTCACCTTATCAGACAACCTGTAAAGTTTGTTCTGTACATGTGTGCTGTCCCCAGGATCAATATCATGGGGACGCCATTAAGTGAGTCTTGGGGTAAGGGAGAACAAATGAGGCAAACTGCCCCAGCAGCTGGCGGAAGTCTTCCTGTTAATCTAGGGTCAGTGTTGGGGAGAGGCTGACACCCTCCACTGGCCCATCTTGCTCCATCATCCGTTACCAAGAGCATGGTGATCTCAGACCTCTCAAAGTGGGTCTTGAGGCAATTAACATTCAGGAACCTAAAGGGGTTCCTAGGAGTTTTAAGGTCACCCAAGTAGGTGACATCGCTCATGCGCTCCTTCACCTCACAGGGCCCAGACCAGTGGTCTTGCAGAGCACAGGGCTCCGCAGTCTCCATTACCCACACTTTTGGCTAGTCTGAAACCGATAGACAACAACAAATAGCATGGCATCAAGAGGATTCATATATCAATTCCTAGGCCAGCCACTGATAGCAGGAGCGACTTTGTTCCAACCACTGGCAATATGTCCACAAAGTTGGCCCGGCCTAGAACCTCTTAAGTTTGTTGATTAAGATAATCTGCAATACAACCCTTCAAAACCTAGCAGAAAGTGTATCGCCACAGCTCACCCAGAAGTGGTGTAACTCGTGAAGAATAACAATAGAAAAATGTGAGAAAATGAGAGGGCACCTCACGTATGCAACACCAGGAAGGCTGCCAGCTGGTTCTCGCTGGTATGCCCACGTTTTGTCATCATCGGTTGCCAACTCAATAAAAGAAGAAGGGAGTGTCCAGTAAAAACGAAAGGTGGAGAACAAAGATAGTTTTAGCAGAAAAACTTTGCTGTCCCCATAAGCAAAGAGTGAAAGTGAAGAAACCCAGTAGATTGCTAAGAACAAGATGTTCAGAGCAAAAGTAAAATTAAGGTAAAAACTCACTGTTAGATCAAAACCTTTACTCTCAACCAGTGAGTTCACTCAAAGTAAAAGCACTAAATGTCGCTAACCTTTTTAAAGAAGGCCAACATGTTTCATTGCCACTAATCTTTCGGCAATTTCATCAGGGCATCGAGGTTTTTTGCACTCGTTTCACTGGACATCCACTTTACTGTTTACAGAAGGGCTGTATAAAAAGCAGACAGGAAGACAAATAGATTAACTATTTTCTATTTATACTTCAATAAAAATTGGACCAACCATTCAAAGAATATACCAAACTGCTGGTTCCCATGCATATATTTACCATGTAAAGGCCGAGGACGTTCATACCAGCCTTCACAAAGCCAATCGGAATTATAGTTACTTTTCCATTTTCCGATTCTTTATAATGCGCTGCAACTAGCGCGTGTTCCACCTGTGGAAAAGGGAGGTTTCAATTCCTCATCAAGTCACAGTTCGCACTTCAGACGGCGATTCTTGGCAATTCTCTACCCCTTATATCGCCACCCCTTTCATTTTCGCCTCCGAAAGCCGAATGAACTTGGCTCCAACCAGTCGCATTATGGCCATACCAGTGTTTCATGTCTCCTGGCTAGTTTTCAGATTTTCCTGGACAAGTTTACGGAACCAGTCTATTAGGTTGCAAAGGGGTAGGATGTAGCTGACCACATCCTGGGGGACTCTCCCAGGAGCTTGCTCCCAGCCCTCATTTACCAAACCGAGAAGCTCTCTCCCAGTGTGCCCATACAGATGTTTAACACCTTTCTGCAGTTCCTCTTTGTATGCAAACAAAAGGCATGGCCTTAACCACCTCTACCTCATAACCTGATGCCAGGAATTATAGCAGAGTTGATAGGCCAGGATGGTATTCTTTTCCATTCCGCCCGCCTCCTTCTAGTAGGTCCTGCAGACAATACTTCATTCAGGTGGTCCACGGGCTGACATTGATCTAAGTCAGTGGCTTGATGCCTTGCTGGTCGGTACTGCTTCTTCTTCTACTCTGTAGGTCATTGGAGCAAGAATGTTTCTAGAGTCTGAGGGCTTATTAGAAGGCCTGACATGGAAAAGGTACGAGGACGCCCTGTGTAAAAAGAGCACTCAGCGATGGCAGGCGCAGTCTACTCGGAGTTCAGATGGAGATCAATTTTGCTGTTTCTTTTTAGCAGGAGGAGATGGTCTTTGATGTGAGTGTGTAAATCACAGAGCAGCCGTTTCTCTTTTTTATTTTTGCAGTTTTTCAGATCTTCCTTTGACAAGAGCTTTTTCCGAGGACCACCGAGGTTGACTCCAAAGCCAGGCAGTTAAGGACATTTTGCATGTTTGCCTTTTTAACATGATATTTTTTATTAAGAGAAAATATTTTTAAAATGAAACAATTAGCCCTACCAAGTACCGTGCATCACAGTTTAGAGTTTCTTTTCAGTGTATGTCTCCACATCGCAGCAATGAAATGTTGCCAAGCTAATTTAGTAGCTTCTCTCTGGCTTCATATCGCTGAAGGTATTCTCAGCACGGTAGTCCTAGTGTATCTTAAATTCTGCTGGGTAAATTACACAAACATCAGATTAAAATTATCATGTACCATAAATAATGGGCAAAAATATCGTGGTACAGATAAATAGGGTGGGAAGTAAATTCACTTGTAATTACTTTAATTTTAATAAAATGTTTATGTAATATTTAATGCATCATTAATTGTGTATGTTTAATTGTTATTTTATTTAAGTTTCATTTGTTAAATTTAATGGATATTTTAATTTTTACATTGATGTTAGTAATTAATACTATAGTAGTGGGCTGTTAGTTAAATTATTTATAATTAATTTAATTTTTATGTTGAATATTTTTTATACTATAAAATAAATATATATTTGATTAATAATTATGGGACTCATTACGATGGCAGTCGGGCAAGCATTTGACTGCCATCCTTTCTAGCAAGAGACCGTCCGACAAGGAGTCATCAGCTTCAAAAGCCCAATTGCGATACGACCATCATGTAGGGGTAAGAAACATGACTTTTACTATTGTGGCATGTGCTGAGGCCTGGAAAAGGGCTGCAGCACAAGCCAAAGTAGTAAAAGGATTTTTTTAAAACATCCATGCACGGTGCATGGATGTTTCAGGGGGCATCAACTGTACCAGTCTGCCCACATAGCGGAGGCACACTGAGGCTGTGCTAGGTGCCGCCAGAATCCATTTCTGACAGCCTTTGTATGCCAGTAGAAAGTCCATGAAAAGGCTGTCGGAAACTGACATCTCAATTGCTACGGCGGTGCCTCTGCAGGCATGCCTTCATTGTAAGGATTAAGATCTGACTGCCGTGGCCCCGACGTGCTCCTCCAGCCTGTCGGATGTGGGGGACTTCCTCCCTGCCCAAATTGCTCCGACCATCGGTATTTTAATCTAGCAGTCAGATCTATAACCTTGATTTTTGTGCTACTTTATCATTCAAGTAGCATCCTGTGGATCTATTTTCTTCTTTGCACTAGGGCCCATGTCACCTTCGCTAGCGGAGTGTGCCGAGATTTGCCTACTCCGCGTTCCACGGAGAAGGCACATCTCTGCACACTCGGCAGCGGAGCGGAGTTGGCTAGCCCCCGCCTCCACCCCACCTATTAACAATTAATTCTAAATTAATTAAAAGTAAATTAAAAACCACTTACCTGTACTGCAGCGTCCCCAGGCTGCCCTCCTCCTCTTCCTCGCCGTCTCTGGTAATCCTTACAAAAACTGCACATGCGCACACGCCCACTCTTGCGCATTTCTCGCAAGAAATGCGCGGGTGCACGAGCATGCACAGTTTTCTCAAGGATCACCAGAGATGGCGAGGAAGAGGAGGAGGGCAGGCCGGGGACACCACAGTACAGGTAAATGGTTTTTAATTTACTTTTAATTAATATAGAATTCATTGTTAATTGTGGGGGGGGTGGGGGCGGGTGGTAGAGCTGAGCGGAGTTCCACAGAGTTTGTTCGCAACTCCGTGGACCTCCGCATAGCCCTGCTACGCCAACTACACCCAGGGTTAACATTACTACATTACTGCAGGCATCATAACACATGACAAGAGATATGGCATTTTTTTAATATAAAGTATGCATTGTGAAAGTGAATGGCTCTTACCACTTTTACCAATGTGAAGTTGTTGAAAGGAATCAAAGCAGTCATAATGAATGTCCTAGAACTTGAGGGGATGGAAGGCGTGGGGTGTTATGCTACCAACATTGCACATAAAACCTGGTCTGGAAGGAGGCAGTGACATCTGGTGGTCTCTCATTCACTTCTAGGCTTTCTACTGAGATAGACAAGTGTTCCAGTGTGAGGTGGTTCTGAGTGTGGGTGCTGGGATGAGAAGGCCCCTTGAATCGTGCACAGGTGATATCTCCTGCCTGAGTGCCCAGTTGAAGAAGAAACTGGTATCCTGACTTGTCTTCTGGTCCTGGTGTCATGGCAGAGGCTTAGGCCTGTGCCTGATAATATGAGGAACATATTCTGCCCTCTGAAGAGGCGCTTGGCCTCATAAACAGCGGACTACTGTCCCTGTCATGGGTGCATCACATAAAGCAGTGGTGGCACATGCCATATTTTTCACTATAGTGTATCCAGACCTTTTTTTGATTCAGAGAGCGCTCAGTTTACTAATCCCTATCATGTAAAGTTCCATTGTAAAGTCCAGTACATGGTACTGGCATTGAGTATGCATGTGGTGTTCAGGGCTTTTTTTGTGCATTAGTCTGAATGAGGTGACAAGACAGAGTGCATGACTTCTAGAAATTTGAAGTTGGTGCGCAAGTATAAATGCGAGTTATAACTATGATGTATAGTAATTGGAACGTGGTGCGCAAATTACAAATTGAAGTTATAACTCTAACTTTAGAATTTCTAATGTTTGTGTAGTTTGTTTGGTTTGTGTGCAAAAAAATCAAGTTCTCCTAACTATATCTTATCTTTAACCTGTGTTTCATTAAATGGAGTGTGGTACAGAACAGTGGAGGATAGTGTTGTAAAGTATACTTTTGTACAGTATAGTGTCGTAGAGTGGAGTAGAGTGGAATGAGGTACACTAAAGTGGCATAGAGCATAGTGGCGTGGAGTGGCAAACAGTGAAGTGGGGTAGAGTGGCAGACACCAGAGTGGCATATAGTGGACTGATGTACAAAGGAACAGCGTATATGTAGAGTGGCATATAGTGGAGTGGAGTGGTATAGGGTGGGATGGCATACAGTGGAGAGTGGTACAGTGGAGTTGCATACAGTGGAATAGTGTAGAGTGGGTTTGCGTACAGTGGAGTGCCATAGATTGGAGTGTTGTACAGTGTAGTGGCATACATTGAAATAGCATATATTGGAATGCCATACAGTGCATTAGCGTACACTGAAGTATGATTGAGTAGACCCACATACAGTGTAGTGGCGTAGACTGGAATAGCGTAGAGTGGAGTGGCATAGAGTGGCAAGGCGTACAGTCGAGTAGTGTAGAGTGGACTTGCATAGAGTGGGGTGAGGTACAGTGTAGTGGCATAAAGTCGAGTAGCATAGAGTGGCGTGCAGTGGAATGGCATACAGCAGAATAGTATACACTGGAGTGTGGAAGAGTGGAATAGCGTAGACTACTGTTGAGTATAGTGAAGTAGCATAGAGTGGAGTGCCGTACAGTGGAGTAGTGTTTTGCTTAGAGGCATTAAGTCCAGTGATGTACAGTGGAGTGGCATATAGTGGAATAGCATAGAGTACAGGTTCATACAGTGGAATAGCTTAGACTGTAGTAGCTTAGAGTGTAGTGACATACAGTGAGGTGGCGTACAATGTAGTGTTGTACAGTGTAGTAGTATACAGTGGATTGTGGCATAGTGGAGGGGGGTATAGTGCTGTTGAGTATAGTTGAGTGCCGTGGCATCTAGTAGAATAGCGTAGAGTGATGTACCATGAAGTAGCACAGTGTGGAATGGCATAGAGTAGCATGATAGAATGTACTGTCAGAGTAGAGTAGCATACAGGGGAATGGCAGACAATGGAGAGGTGTCCAGTGGAGGGGGTACAGTAAAGTGGCATAGATTGGAGTATAATAGAATAATGGGGTGTATAGTATAATAGCATAAAGAGCAGAGTAGCATGGAGTGGCCTAGAGTGGAGTGAGGTGGAGTTTAGAAGAGTGGCATACAGAGGATTAGCGTACAGTGTAGTGGTGTATAATGATCTGATATAAAGTGGAATGGTGTAGAGTGGAATAGTGTAGAGTGGAGTGGTGTAAAGTGAGGTGTCAGAGTGGAGTGTGTTAATTGGAACAGACGTAGTGTGAAAGTGTGTGAATGAATGTAAATGTCACGTGGCAGGAATATACATTTTAATGTGTAAATGTTCATTTTTGGTAGCGGCCTAGAGTGGAGTGGGGTGGAGTACAGTGGAGTGGTGTATAGAGGATTAGCATACAGTGTAGTGGTGTATAATAGACTGACAAATTGGAATAGTGTAAATTGTGTATATAGCGCTAAGCTTATAACTTTAAAAAAATTTACTTATATATTGTGCCGCGTTATACCGTGGTATGTTCACGGAATACAACAGTACAGGGGCTTTGAAGTGCATATGTGATTTGCTAATTTCTGTGTTTACCAAAGGTAAAAAGCAGTCATGTAGTTTTTATTATAGTTTTGCTGGTTTCTGCAGTCTGTGTTTCACTGCATTCTAGGTTAGGGTGATACTTATAGGTAAGTATTAGGTTTTATTCATGTTCACTATCTATTACCACTTTATTTAACTGGTAATAGATGGAGATTTCTTTAGACATTTCTATATATTCTATAGAAGTTTAGGGTGAACTGAACGTTTTTTTAAGTAGTGCAAAATTTTTCAGGTACATGAATAATATTAACACTAATGAAAATAATTGTAGAAAACATTAAAAACGTAACAGAATTAGGTACATAAATAAAAATAACACAAATATACATTTCATACAAAAATAGATTATTTAAACAATAACAAACATAGAAAGAGATATATAATGTAAAACATGTAACAGCAAGTCAAAGAAACAGCAAAAATAAATTAGCCAACTCAAATTCAAATAAAAGTATGAAAAGTGTTTCGCTTGAAAGGTGTTACATTTATTATTCCTACTCAACATAAACAAACCCATTGAAAATATTGGACTTCGAACTCCGATCTAAGCAACAGTAAAGAAATGTGTGGATTTCGGAGAGGTTGAATTTAGTATTCCCACTCATATTTAAGCAACCCAAGAAAATATTTTGGACTTCAGAGAGGCTACGTTTACCACTCCAATCTAAGCAACAGTACGGAAAGTATTGGACTTCAGAAGGGTTGGAATTACTATTCCCACTCTGGTCTAGGCAAACGTAGGGAAGGTTTTGGATTTAGGGAGGGGAAATATATATTTAAAAACATAACATAATTAACCATATTTAAACTAAAAAATATATATTTGTCAAATTTAAATAAGATGCAAAATGTATTATAAATATACAAAATAAATGTATAAATAAATGAAATATTGAAATAAACATACATAGAATTCACTTATTTTGCCACCACTGAACAAATACAGCAAACACCAAAAAGATAAATTGAAATATAAATAAAACAAGAATACAATTAACATAAAAGAAAGATATAAAAATAATAAATGATAGATACAATATGGACTTGTTTATTAATATTATTACATATTTCTTATAAAGTAAAACGACAATTTTACATATTAAATAATCAAGGAAATAATTATATAATGATTTATAAATTAAATATTTATATAACATAAAACAAAGAAAACTATTTTAATTTAAATAATATCTCACTCTATTCCCCTACGAAACCATACAACATTCTACTAAATTATGGATGACTAATCCTACTATACAAAATGTAAATTATAAATCCAAAATTAAACCCAAATATATGAAAGAACAATTAAAAAATGTAAACATTTACATAAGAACCAATTAAGTATTTAATGTACCTTATATTACTTAACATTAAAAAGCAATTATTTAAAATGTATTTAACTTACCACCAGATTACCCTACAAACTAAATAACCGCTACTAAATTACAAACTACTAATTACATTAAAAACTTACATTACTCAACGAAAATTACAAACGATATTAAAAAAAAACAGTTATACTAATATTATTAGTATATACATATTCAATTAAAATCAGTGTTTATTACAAATATAATATTAATTACAACTTTCTTCATAACAGTATTGTATAATGGTATGATAAAACCTGTATTCTTACTTTTGATATTCTGTCCCACTATATTTTTACAGAGGTGATATTTTTGACAGCATGTTTATGTCACATATTTTGGAATCAATATGTGTTTCATTGACCAGATTTAACATGCGCCCATTTTGAAAATGTCCCTTTTCACATAAAAAGTATAGTTATACAACTATAAGTGAATTTCTCTACTCCGGTAAAAAGAAATCACAAACCTAACTGAAAAATGTGTGTTTAAGACTATGTACAAAATACACACTGCTGAAAACATGTTTTTCAACTTTGTGAAGGACTCCTATCTTTAACATGGGCACATTTTAAGTATTCTTTTTGCACAAAAACAGCTAGTGCATGACTATCAAATCATGTTTCTCTTTTCCTGAACAAAGGATTTACCAGCCACTTTTAGGAAAACTAGTTGTATACCCCACACACCCCGATGTACAACATTAGGCCTCACCCCTCAAAAATGTTTTTGTTAACATTGCAAAAGACTCCTATAACTAAAGTAGGAGTATTCTGAGGTTTATATTCCAATGAAAAAGACAGCTGTACATCAGCCAAAGTAACTTTCTGTACACTTACACAAGGAGCATACAAGTTCAGTTTAGGAAAACAATTTGTAAGACTCTTGTATATGATTTGCCCTTCAAACAAGACCTTACACACTGAGAATGTCTGTTGTAGTTGACTTGGGCACTTCTGAGAAGGTGCCTTTTTCCATGAAGAAGTCTGTTGCACCACGCGGCCAAACTACCTTTCTCTACTCTGGTACAAAAAGCACAAGCCTGGTTTGATAATTTCTATTCTACACTCCAAATATAAAAGGTTGGTTCTCAAATGGATGTTTCAACTTTGTGAAAGTTTCCCATGTTTCACCGGGGCACATTTTGAGAATGTGTCTTTTACCATAAAAAGGCGGATGTAGCACTGCCAATGTGACGTTTTTCTACTCTTGCACAAAGGACAGGGCACCCCATTCTGGAAACCCACTTACAGATTTCATGGTTCCAAACACATTAAATATTTTAAGTTTGTTAAACAAGGTTTATGAACATATATACATACTTGTTGAGTGTGAGTCTGGGTAGCTAGAAAGAGCCCCAAGAGCAGTTAGAAGAAATTCTTTGAGAGAAACAAGAGCTTCACGAGGAGAGGACCATCACATTCTTGAATTATAGAGACAGAAATTATAAAGATGTGGTAGTTCTTAAATCTATTTCTCAATTGGAATAATCCTTAAAGGGTCGGAATGAATCAGGATGGGGAGTTTATTGCAATCAGAAATACAGTTTTATCGTCCTGATGGAGACTAGATTTCATAATATGGCAGCTAGAAAAGAGAATGAGAATTCAGATACTTTGAGTTTTAAGGAAGTGTGGACCTTCCTGGAGGTACACAGTTTAAATCAGTAAATGCTGTGCTTGAATTGGCATTGATAGATATGGGATAGTTCCAGTCTATCTCTGGTGGTTGCTTAAGTACCACTATTATCACATCACATCATCTCATGTGTATATATAAAGTACACAATCACACCTATGGATATCTTGGTGCTGACTACCATATGTTTATTGATATTCAAGTAAATGGTACTTATTGTATGAACCTTGCAAGTATGAAAGGCCAAGTGGAAACACGAGAATCCTAAGAGAGAGGTCAAACACGTACGTATCAGTCAGGAAGATTCATTCGTTTAATAAGCCGCCAGACCAATATGATCCGTGTGGGTTCTTCAACATCCCTATCATTACACACATCACTGTGGAGACTTGAGCATAACTATAATCGCACACTGTCTGTGTAATCTCTCTGTGCACACCTACAATCACACACTATCTCTGCGGGGATCTGTGCATCCCTATAATCACACACTATCTCTGTGGGGACCTGGGGTTGTCCATAATAACACACTTTCTCTGTGGGGACCTTGACATGTCTATAATCACATTCTATCTCTGTGGGGGCTTGTACATCCCTATAATCACACACTATATCTGTGGGAACCTAGGCATGTGTATAATCACACACTATCTCTGTGGGGACCGGGGCATGTTTATAATCACACACTATTTCTGTGGGATCTTGGACATATCTATATTCACACACATTCTCTTTGACGACCATGGTAATACTATAGTCACACACCATCTCTGTGGGGACCTGGACATCTCTATAATCACACACTATCTCTGTGGGGACCTGAGCATGTTAATAATCACGCACTATCTCTTTGGGGACAGTGGTAATGCTATAAGCACTCACTATCTCTGGGGACCAGGACATCATTATAATCCATTACACACTGTCTTTGTGGGAAATTAAATATGAGTGCTATCACACACTATCTCTGTGGGGACCTGTGCTTCGCTATAATCCCACAATATCTCTGCAGGACTTGAGCATGACTATAATCACACACTATCTGTGACTCACTATAATCACAGATCATTTTTGCAGGGATCTGAGCATGACTTATATAAAACACCATTTCTCGAGGAACCTGAATATATCTATCATAACCCTCTTTATATAGGGAGTTGAGCATGACTATAATAACACTTTTTATATGGGGACCTGAAAATGATTGTAACCACACACTATCTCTGAGAGGACCTGGGTATATCTTTGATCACACTCTATCTCCATGGGACCGGGGCATGTCTTTAATCGCACACTATCTCTGCGGGAACCTGGGCATGTCTATAAGCACACACCTTCTCTTTGACGACCATGGTAATACTATAGTTAAACACCATCTCTGTGGGGACATGGACATATAATCACACACTATCTCTGTGGGAACCTGGGCACAGTAGGGGCCCGTTGTGGGAGTGCTAACGGGCGCTGATATGGGGCGGGGGAGGGGCAGGGTGGGCGGTAAGTATGGAGTACGGACTTTTAGAGGTAAGTAAACATAAAAAATAAAACAAATTTTGTTGCACGCGCCGCATCGCATTTGGCGATGCAGCACGTGCAACAAAATTCGTTTTATTTATTTATATGTTTACTTACCTCTAAACGTCCGTAATCCATACTTTACTACCCCCACCTTGCCCCTCCCCGCCCCACGTCAGCACCCGTTAGCACTCCCACGATGGGCCACTACTGCCTGGGCATGTGTATAATCACACAATATCTTGTGGGGACCAGGGCATGTCTATAATCACACACTATCTCTGTGGGGACCTGGACATACCTATAATCACACACTGTCTCTGTGAGGACCTGGGTATATCTTAAATCACACACTATCTCCGTGGGGACCTCGGCAGGTCTTTAATCACACACCATCTCTGCAAGAACCCTGGCATGTCTATCATCACACACATTCTCTTTAATGACCATGATAATAGTATAGTCACACACCATCTCTGTGGGGACCTGGGCATGTGTATAATCACACACTATCTCTGTGGGGACCGCGGCATGTCTGTAATCACACACTATCTCTGTGGGGACCTGGACATCCCTATAATCACACACTATCTCTTTAGGGACAGTGGTAATGCTATAATCACACACTACCTCTACGGGGACCTGGACATCAAATATAATCCATGGCACACTATTCATTGTGGGGAAATAAACATGAGTGCTATCACACACTATCTCTGTGGGGACCTGTGCTTCACTATAATCCCACAATACCTCTGCAGGACTTGAGCAGGACTATAATCACACACATCTGTGACTCCACCTCAGCATCACTATAATCGCAGACCATTTTTGCAGGAATCTGAGCATGACTAATATAATACACAATTTCTCCAGAAACCTGAATCTTTCTATCATAACCCGCTTTATCAAGTGAGTTGAGCATGACTATCATAATACTTTTTATATGGGGACCTGAAAATGATTGTAACCACACACTATCTGTGTGAGGTCCTGGGTCTATCTTTGATCACACTCTATCTCCGTTGGGATCTGGGGGAAGTCTTTAATCACACACTAGCTCTGCGGGAACCTGGGCAAGTCATTAATCACACACTATCTCTGCGGGAACCTGGGCATGTCTATAATCACACACCTTCTCTTTGACGAACATTGTAATACTATAGTTAAACACCATCTCTTTGGGGACATGGACATATCTATAATAACACACTATCTCTGTGGGGACCTGGACATGTCAATAATCACACACTATCTCTGTGGGGACCTGGACATCCCTATATTCACACACTGTCTCTGTGAGGACCTGGGTATATCTTTAATCACACACTATCTCCGTGGAGACCTGGGAATGTCTTTATTCACACACCATCTCTGCAAGAACCTGGGCATGTCTATAATAACACACATTCTCTTTAATGACCATGATAATAGTATAATCACACACTATCTCTGTGGGGACCTGGACATCCCTATAATCACACACTACCTCTGTGGGGACCTGGAAATCACACACTATCTCTTTAGGGACAGTGGTAATGCTATAATCACACACTATCTCTGTGGCGACCTGGACATCAAATATAATCCTTGGCACACTATTCATTGTGGGGAAATAAGCATGAGTGCTATCACACACTATCTCTGTGGGGACCTGTGCTTCACTACAATCCCACAATACCTCTGCAGGACTTGAGCATTACTATAATCACACGTATATCTGTGACTCCACCTCATCATCACTATAATCACCATTTGTGATGGAATCTGAGCATGACTAATATAATACACAATTTCTCCAGGAACCTGAATCTTTCTATCACAACTCGCTTTATTTAGTGAGTTGAACATGACTATCATAACACTTTTTATATGGGGACTTGAATATGATTGTAACCACCCACTCTCTGAAGACTTGAACATAACTACAACTATACACTATCACTGAGGGGAACTTGAATATGAATATAATCACACTCTTTCTCTATGGGAATTTGAGACCGATTATAAGTAAATACTATATCTCTAGGAACCTGGACATGACTATAATATTCAGACACTATCTTTTGGATGATTCGAGCATGACTATAATGAGAGAGACCAGGGCATCAATATAATCATGCACTATCTCTGTGGGGGCTTGAAAATGACTATAACACACTACCTCTGTCAGCTCTAGAACATTTTGCACACCATATCTTGGGGGACTATTATTGTACAGCTATTCCAAGGTAATGATGAAGTAGATGCAAAAACAAAAGGGTAATCTCAACTTGGTGTTCCCATCTGACCACACTGCATGCTTTTTGGCCTTTACTGGAATTTAACTATTCATTGTTTTCTTATCCCTCAATGCTTGTGAGAACTCAGCAAAAGACTAGATATCTGTAAATCCCTTTACGTGGACTTTATACACTATATTTTTCTACTGAGAAATGCATTATCATTAAAATCATTTGCTGGATGCTCCTTGAACACAAAGAAGCATTCACATATGTTGACACTATCATGAAGCAAAGAAAAACAACATTTAGCCATTTGTTTGTGAATGTATTCATTCAGAAATGATAATTATTGAGTAAGTCCCCACAAGGATGGTAACACATGTTCAAGTCCCCACAAAGATGGTTCTGTGCACGCGATTAAATAGCAATATATTTGCAGATTTGAAGCAGGATCCTATATAATGAATTTTTTCTTAACATTTTTCTGTCATTGGTATGTTTTTAAAAGATTGGGAAAGGTTAGTCCCCACAAGGCAGGTGTTCACACATAGTCCCCACAAGGATGGTAACACGTGTATGTGTGTGTGTGTGTGTGTGTGTGTGTGTGTGTGTGTCCATAGATATATGTGTATTGATCTTAACAATGATGTAATCGAACATGCCATGAGTTTTGCAATATATGAGGTCATAAGCAGTGCACAGTGAGGGTGCAAGTTATAGTTACTTCACTTAATGATAACTGGAGAATTGCAGAGGTTTTTTGAGTTTCAAATGTTAAGTTTTAACTGACATTTTCACCAAACTATAACGTCAATTTAACCTTTGTTTTTTTGAGTGAATTTTAATGGAAAGTAACACTATAACATGGTGTCATTTTAAGTAAGGCAGATCTACTGGCTTTGTAAAAGGGTTAGAACACCAAAATATAAAGGGCAAGTGTTTTGGCTTTATCATGGGTAAGCACATCAATAGATATAGAGCAAACCTATGTATGCTTAGTCAAAACGTCACCACAATAATATGAATAGCTATAAACCAATGCATTCTTTATTAATACACTGCATAACAAAACTTACAGTCACTAAAATATTTAAAGTAAAGGATTTGTATTAAAAATAAATGTGTATGAGTCTTTCTTTAACAGTCTTCAGGCCACAAAATGCAGCCATAGAGCCATCAAAAGAGCCCCCATGCTCCATCTGAAGAGCATACAAATCCAGGTTGTAGTGCTTTAATATATGGTAAGGTCTCCTGGGATCATATATTCAGTGACTCATTAGACTTGCTGCAGCTTTTTATTAAAGTTTCCTGCAGCTCCCCACAGCATTTAACAAAAATGGTTGGTGGTGCCCCTACGTCCCCCCTTGGGGCACCATGATCAACTGAAAATAAATATGAAAAGCCCTCACAGGGTATTAAAAAGCGCTCCCCTGCAGAAGCAGTGAATATGAAATAAGGAGCTACTCGACTCATTTCATATTCCTGCTGTGTATTTTATTATTTAAATATTTTTTTATGGATGACCCGGTCTCAGGACACTTAGCAAATATTTATGTGTGCGTTTGTCTACATATATATATACGGGGAGTAGCGATGGGGGCTTGTTTTTCTCCTAGCTACTCTTGCCTCCACATGAGATGGTGGGAGGAGATGGTTTTGAATATAACTCACAAGGAAGTAGTTAACAATCATGTAATAGCTTGGTTACGGTATATAGATGATCTATTTGTGATCTGGAGAGGAACAGAGGTAATGGCACAGGATTTTGTCATGAAATTATTAAAAATAATTTGAATCTACACTTCACGGATACTATCAGTACCCAGGCAGTATGCTTTCTAGATGTAGAGGTATTCATCAGGAATCAGAAAATAGAGACCAGACTACATCGTAAACAAACCGCAGGCAATAGCGTATTGCACGCCACTATTTATCATCCACAGCATTTGATACACAGCATCCCCTACGGGGAAATGCTGAGGATTAGGCGCATCTGCAGTACCGACATAGATGTAGCGGAAGCTCAGAAATAGAGCAAATCTAGATTTATGGCCAGGGGATACAGTGAGAATACAATGAATATTGCCATTAGGAAAGCTAGTATGCCGGATAGAACCGTGATGATGTCGAAAAGTCTTTCCAGTCCAGCAAAGAGGGCAAATGAAATAGAAGAGACCAGGTTGATACTTGCGTACAATAAACAGCACGAAACATTATGTAAGATTATAAATAGTAATTGGTCTATTGTACGTATTGTAATAGGTAAAGAATTACTTAGGAATCCCAGTATCACCTTCAGAAAAGCAAAATCCATGAAAGATGCTCTAGTTAGCAGTAGCCCAGAGGTGAAACCCATAACCAATTGGCTGACCACACGCAAAAGATTTGTCAAATGTAGCAATTGTCTGGCTTGCCGATATGGGATCAATAAAATGTTTTATAAAACCCCATTTAGGGAAGATCCCACAAAAATTAACAAATTTCTTACCTGTAGAACGGAATTCACGATCTATGTGTTGCACTGCTCTTGTGGGTTGCAGTATGTGGGCAGCACTAAGCTCCAGGCCCACAAGAGAATACTGCAACACATGAGAGCAATCACAAACTCAGATCCAACATACCCGGTTGCACGCCATTTCAAGGATGTCCATAATAACAACTTGGAACACCTGAAATATTTCTTAATTGACTCCATTCCAGCATCAAGAAGAGGTGGCAACCGGGAAGCCAAACTTAGACAATTGGAAACCCGATACATCATAGAATTAGACACTAGACACCAAATGGACACAACTCGAGTGAGGATTTCTACACGTGTTTATGAATACAGCATAACAATACACAGACAGGTAGAAACCACACCAAAATCATTGAGTTCAATCTTAAATATCCAGGTATATAACTGCAATACGCTGCACCTAGCATTATGCTATAATTGAATGACCTTTTAATTGATGGAATTGTTTACACATGCACATATAGCACTTTATGAACAATAAGTTCAAAATAGCAGCACCAATGCACTTTGAGCACTTAGCACTTGTTATAGACAATGTAATGTTACAAGCATGCCCACATGGGCTGAATTGTCTGTGGTTACCATTAGGAACTGTCATATCAGCCACATAATACTCAATGTATTATACAAGTATCATGTTTTTTTTAAAAAAATTCAAGCTGAATTTTAATACTTTCAACTTGAAGTTTAACAATTAATGTATTTTACAAGAATTGTTTTAATTATTTATTCATGTTGAAATGCTAATTATTTAAAGATATTTAGATTTGCTGATTTGCACAAGACAGACTCATGTAGTATGTTTTCTCTGTCTATATGGTATTTGTAATCACGTGTGTAGGCACATAGCACTTTAGATAAGTAACGAGACTCTGAAAGCGCGTCATGTGATCAAGGCCGGTTGAGGCCGAAACGTGTCATGGCAGTCGTGGTGGTTTGATGGCAAGAAATAAAAAAACTTACTGGACACTGAATGGTGGTTCACATTTCGTTCTTTCTCCGCGGAAGGGGAGCACAAGGAGACGAATGAGAAGGTGATATAGATATATATATATCTTCCAACACGGTTCCCCTTTACCGGTTCGTGCAGCACTCAGTATGGGTGCGATACCCTGCGGCAGAACCACGCCGCTCAATACTTCAACACAATCCTTTGAGCCAGAAGGAAAAACGGGTCGCACTCCCGTAGTTCTTTTGCAATTTTTTGTTAATTTTCTGTACTCCTTCATTTGCAGAAATATAGGTGAGACGATCTACGCATTTTGGTATCTCCAAATACCTTACTCACGATCAACCGACCGCTTGTCACCGCCCTATACAAGTATTCAAACAGTTATCACATCATTTACGGTTTGGTGATACAAGCGCCCCTATGCATTATGGTGGATGTAGTTTTTTAACAGTAATTTACATTTTCGTGAAATTAAAATAAAAAGTGATACTATTGCCACATTCTTCTAATTTATACAGTGATATCAAGTGTGTTATTCAAAATTTAGTGCAAATACTCAAGGGAATTGAGTCAAACAATCAATTTCTACATTTATGTCCTTTTTCATTTGTACTTTTACCCTTATTGTTCACCTTCAGTGCTGAATTGATTTTATCCCTCTAGTGGGAAAAGGGCACAAGTTCCTTGCCAGACTCAATTTGATTTACATTTGCCCTTTATATTAGTGTTTATGTGTTGGTTTTTTTTCCCTTCTTTTTTCTCTCACTTTCCAATATCATTTTAGTTATTACTCCAGAGAGGCTATTTTG
This sequence comes from Triturus cristatus, assembly GCF_964204655.1. Classification (NCBI taxonomy): domain Eukaryota; kingdom Metazoa; phylum Chordata; class Amphibia; order Caudata; family Salamandridae; genus Triturus; species Triturus cristatus. The sequence continues at coordinate 549,513,679 of NC_140586.1, forward strand.
ATTTATAAATGAATATAGAGTTCTTCTGATTGATTTAGGCCGTGTGGATTTAATCTTCGCTTATTTAAAATATGGCGCAATTCCTTTTGGCGCAACAGTTTTTCTCTGTCGCCACCCCATTTTTTGGGGGGGGACAGTCTCAATTCCATAAAATGTAAGTTGTTTCCAGTCGCTCTGATGATACTGCTCCATGTGCTTTGCCACTGCATTGGATCTGTCCTTATGTGTAGTGGCCCTGACGTGTTCCATTATTCGTTTTTTCAACTCGCAGATGGTACTACCTACGTATCTACGTATCTTAATGGACACGGGCATTCCACCACATACACTGTGTACTGTGTCTTGCACGTGATTAGTTGTCGAATCTCCCATATTTTATTATTAGCCATTCGGACTTCTTTTGTTTGTTTGGCGATTTGACAGACTTTACACGTATGGCATTTCAAGACACCCTTTGTTTTCAGCCTTTAATCCTCCTTTTTCTTTCCTTTAAAGTGACTGTGAATTAAGTGGTCCTTCAAATTCTTTGCTCTCCTATAGGTTACCGTGGGATGTTTCCCCACTATTCCTTTCACAGTACTGTCTAGTTGTAAAATTTTCCTGTTTCTCCTCAAGATTTTCACTATTTGTTTACTTTCCTGTGAATAGTCAGTAATCAACCTAATCGGTTCACGATCCACTTTCTTCTCTTTCTTCTTCTGAGCTAGACATTCTTCTTGTGTTTTTTTGTTTGTTCTGTCCCAACATTTTTTGATGGTACCAGTATTGTATTTTCCTCTTTTGTACACCTCAGCTGTCTTTGCACTGTGTTTTTTCCATTCCTCCTCCTCACTACATATTCTGAGGAATTCCCCATATGGGATGCTTGAGATTAGTGACTGTTGGTGAAAACTGGTCGCATCCAGGGTGGCATTAGTTGCTGTGTTCTTTCGATGCAACGTCATGTGGATTTGATTATCCTTAACATAGATCTCGGTGTCCAAGAATATCACTTGTTGATTACTTATCTCATAATTGAATTTCAGACATGTAGTGCTGTTATTGATGATTTCAAAATATTCTTGGAATTCTGACATGGTGTCATCCCAAATGATGAATAAATCATCAATGAATCGAGTCCAACTGATGATTTTATTCATTACCTGATCATTTCCTGCATTCCATACCACTTCTTTCTCCCACCATCCCATTGCTAGGCAGGCATAACTGGGACTAAACGAGAATCCCATAGTGGTCCTGTTATTCTGGCTATACACCTCTTTGCCAAATACAAAAACATTTCTTGTTAGACAGATTGAAATCATATCCAGAAGCATCTTGTTATGGTCACTATATTGCATGTTTCTCTCCTGTAAAAAGAAGTTGCATGCTTCCAAGCCCATGTAATTCCCTATATTTGTATACAGGGATATGACATCCATTGTTATAAGTTGATATTTTTCTTGCCATGGGGTGCTTTGTAGTAACCTCAATAGGTCACTCCGATCCTGTATGTTGGAGCTAAGTTTAACCACATAAGGCATCAGAAAGAAATTAATGTAATTTGCGATTGGCTCCAATAAAGATCCCTTTGCAGATAGAATTGGTCAGCCAGGTGGCTTTTTCTGGTCTTTGTGTAACTTAGGTAAAAAATAGATCGTAGCTGTCACTGAATGTGTTACCGTTAGGTATTTTCATTCATCCTCATCAATTACACCATTTGACGTCCATTCTAGAAGTTTTTCATCCAGAATTTTTTTGATTTCCAGGGTTGGATTATTATTTAATTTTTCATAGTATTTGGTGTCTCTAGATGTATCTACTTGCAAGATTAAGCTGCGCATCGGAGAACATAGGAGCACAATCAGGCGAGCAGTTACAGCTACAAAGTTGACAGCTCACTATGTGGAAAAGAACCACAAGGACAACTACCTTACATAGACCATAATTGAGAAAGTGAAAGATGGACCTAACATCTTGAAGAACTGCTAGAAAAGGAGCAGCGTTGGGTATATAAAGTCAAAACTGATAGCCAAGGGCCTAACAATGCCATACCTTGGAATTCCCTGAGGAGGAAGCAATACATATTTTCAAAGGGCACCACACTATCAACAGAGTACAGTTTAAAGTGGAGACTGAAACTAACTATATCACAGACACGTGAAGTAATGACTAAAGATTATGAACACTAGAAGTAATAATTAAAGAATAGGGTTTTGATAGTACTACCTTTTATTATCATATTACATCTGGGAACAGCTCTGAGAACCTCCCAGGGACATTCATGTGTGCCCCAACATCTCCGGGGCATTCAAGAACGATCTCACATAATTCAAACTGATATATACCTGAGTCTATTCTGAACCAGAGTAAGTTTTTAACACTACCAGGTTTGGGCCAACTGGGTTCGTAACCCACCCGGGTTGCTTTCCTTATTAGTGGCAGAGTATTGCGCAATCAAGGGGAGTTAAGTGCTAGCAATGATTTCAATTTCACTTAGCACTACAATTCTCATGTGCATAAAATCATTAGACATTCTAAATATTAATGTGACCTAGATATAATACTATGATCCAATACTACAATACCCATGATTCAGGAGGGATTTTATAGTTCTGAAGGGGAAATACGGATTATAGATACCGTAAACAACAAAATGGTTAAAAAACTACATTTCCCATGAGAAGGTTGAGAACTGTAGTTTTGATTGTCGAGGCGCACAGGAAATGATGCCGATGGTAGCCGCAATAGCGGAAATGACACACCCCTCGTAAACTGGCATTCCGACTCCACCGCGTTTTTTAAACTGATCCCTGGGATTGCGGATTGCTAATGCCGGGACCCGCGGGGGCCGAACAGGTTTGCAACGGGGTAGGACCTTTGAAGTAGTAAATCTTAAAGAAGTGTGTGTGTTTGGATGGACTGATGCCATTTGGCTCAGGTAATGACAGAGATAGCTTGTTGTAACGCTGCAGTTTGGTTGTCTTCCCCTATTTCCCGTGGTCCACGAGAAAGGTGGATTATGATCAAATGGGGTAAGGGCATGTTATGAAATAGAGTTGGTCGAGTTCATGTCACAAATATACATCACTGAGGCAATATCAGATGCATGAGAATACGACGTATGGGCTTCAATTGAAGTCATGTGATGATAATTTACATATTATGGAGTGCTTGCATGGTTAACTTCTACACGGGGTTCACAGCTTGCGAACAATATGTTTGTGCAACGAATTGACACATACAGCCAACAGGGCGAGGTAGGGTCTAAATGATCCGATATCAGCATATATAATGATTACTAATCACAGAGTGATAGGATTGGTAGCACACCAAGCATGCTGAGTGCTTTATCAAAAAGACACTATATATTTGTTATTATACATTTTCTATATGTGTTTTGTTTTCCTATAATTTGTCTTTACAGGTGAAATTTTTAACTGCAACCCGGATTTTTATCGTTAGACCCCCTGGTCTACATCTCCTAAGTGCTCCCTATAAAATGGTGGAGCTCACCCTGACCTTTAGAAGTCAGGGTGAACCCTATGATGAAGCATGACACCAATAGGGTGTGTGAGGGTTGAATAACAAAAAGGAGTTGCCTCCTTTCTACACCTAACAGGTGTACGCTATGTAAGTTTTTGTTTTAAGCTTAAGGGTCTGGATACCTTGAGGTATTAAAAGTTTAAATTGGGAGGGTGTATCCACTTCCTACCTCTCTTATCCCTCGGGACCCGAGGAGTGCGCTCCCTGGTCACGTGTGGTTCTTAGAAGGCTTTGATGGCCCTGAGCTTTCCAACAGGAAGCAAGCTCAACTCAAGCTCTTGGAGAAATTCAGAAAGCAGAATGTAGAGATCAAAGTCCAGTCCTCTCACTCCCAGGATAGAAGCAGCAGGCCACCACAACAAAGCAAATCCCTTCTGGTAGCACAGCAGCTCTTCTTCCCATTTTGGTCTTTGAAGTTGGGAGACTTCAAAAAAAGATCTTTGTAGTGCACAAGATCCTGCCCTTCCTGGACCTGGTTCCAGGCGCACTACAGGGAGGTGAAGGCTGCTTTGTGGGGGACCAGGCACAGCGCTATCCGGGTGTCAGTGTCAACTCCTCCCACCACTCTAGCTCAGGAAGGGCCATCAGGATACACAGGGCACATCTCAGCTCCGCTTGTGTGATTGTCTAGAGTGAATGCACAAAAGCCCACCTGTCGCCCTGACCCAGACGTGTATTCGGGAGACCGGCAGAGGCACAGAATGGTTAAGTAAGAAAATACCAACTTTCTAACTGTGGCATTTTCAGACCTGCAAAAAAAACTTTGATAAAAGATGCTTTTTCATATTGTCCAGAGAGAGATACCAAACTCCAATTTTCTATCTGCCCCCAATTGGAAGATACACTTGCTGGATATTACAAGGTAGCTCCAATGCTAATCTATCGGATTTTCACTACCAGGACATGTAAAACTCACAAGTATATGTTCTAATTTTTTAATACATGCCCCCTGCACAGGGGGCTACTTAGGGCCAATCTTAGGGGGGCCTTATGTGTAATAAAAGGGAAGGTTTGGGCCTGGGAAGTAGGTGAACTTGCCAGGTCGAAATGGCAGCTTACAACTGCACACCCAAGCTCTGCAGTGCCAGTGCCAGGCCTGAGATGGGTTTGAAGAGCTACTAATGTGGGTGGCACAATCAGTGCTGCAGGCCCACTAGTAGCATTTGATTTACAGGCCCTGGGCACACGCAGTGCACTGTACTAGGCACTTACTAGTAAATTAAATATGCCAATCATGGATAAAACAACTACTATTGCGTTTTAGGCATGGAGCACATGCACTGTAGCACTGGTCAGTGGTGGTAAAGTGCCCAGAGTCCTAAAACCAGCAAAACAAAGTTCAACACACAGTCAAAAACAGGATGTCAGAAGCAAAAAGACATGGGGAGCCCTGCCAAAAGATGAGAGTTCTAACACATGTCCCCATCAGCTGAAAGAGGGGAGAGCTACCCAACCACTTGGGAGTTCTCGTTCTTTATCCGAAAGAACCTGAAAAGACCATCAGCGTTGGCGATTTCTATTCGAGGGTAGTGCGCCACCGTAAAGTCCATTTCCTATAGGGAGATGGACCACCTCAACAGTTTAGGATTCTCAGCCCTCATCTACATTAACCATCTGAAGGGTCTGTGGTCTGTCTGAACCCGTAAGTCAGTCCCAAACAAGTAGGGCCTTAGCTTCTTCAGGCCCAGACCACAGCAAAAACGTCCCTTTCCATTGCGCTCCACCTTTGTTCCCTGGAAAGTAACCTCCTACTAATGAAGGCTACAGATTGATCCAGGCCCTCTTCTTTTACCTGTGGAAGCACAGCCCCCACGCCATGCTCTGAGGCATCAGTCTGCACCACAAATTCCTTGGAGAAATCAGGAGCCTTGAGCATGGGCGCCATGCACATGGCTTCCTTCAGGGTGTCAAAAGTGGTCTGGCATGCTTGTTCCAGATCACTTGACCTAGCTGCTTCTTGGAAGTCAGCTCTGTCAAGTGGGCAACAATGGTGCCTTATCCCTTGACAAATCTCCTGTAGTAGCCAGTGAGGCCTAAGAAGGCTCTCATCTCTGTCTGGGTCTGGGGGTCTGCCCAAGCCAGAACGGTATCAATCTTTGGTTGCAGGGGCTGCCGCTTGCTGCTTCCTACCTGGTGACCCAAGTGAACCACAGAACCCTGCCCTTTCTGGCACTTACTGACTTTGATAGTGAGGCTTGCTCTCTGCAGAGCCATCAACACTTCCTGGAGGTGGTACAAATGATCCTCCCAACAGGAGCTGAAGACTGCAATGTCGTCAAGGTTGGCGGCAAAATTCTCTAATCCAGCTTGGCACAGAATGGTTAAGTAAAAAATGCCAACTTTCTAAGAAATGGCATTTTCGGACCTGCAATTAAAAAAACAACTCCACGGAAAGATGCTTTTTCAAATTGTGAGACCAGAGACATCAAACTCCAATATTCCCCAATAGGAAGATACACTTATAAGATGTTACAAGGCAGCTCCAATTCTAACCTATCAGAGAGACTGTTGCAGTGAAAACCGAATTTCATTGTTTTTCACTACCAGGACATGTAAAACTCACAAGTGCATGTCCTACCTTTTAAAAACACTGCACCCTGCGCAGGGGGCTACCTCGGGCCTACCTTAGATGTGTCTTTCATGTAATAAAAGGAAAGGTTGGGGCCTGGGAAGTAGGTGAACTTGCTAGGTCCAAATGATAGTTTAAAACTGCACACCCAGGCTCTGAAGTGGCAGGCCTTAGATGGGTTTGAAGAGCTACTCACTAGCCCACTAGTAGCATTTGATTTATAGGCCCTGGGTACACACAGTGCAGTGTACTAGGGACTTACTAGTAAATCAAATATGCCAATCATGGAGAAGCCAAATACCATTACATTTTAGGCACAAGCACATGTACTTTAGCACTGGTCAGCAGTGGTCAAATGCCCAGAGTCCTAAAGCCAAAAACAAAAGGTTTGAAAAAAATAGGGGGAAAGAAGGCAAAAAGTTTGGGGATAACCCTGCAAAAACAGCGAGGTCCAGCAGTCTACATTCATTTATTGTAAAATCTTTTTATTAAGTTATCTTTTTATAAAGTTGTGGTGCATAACCCAGGGTCCTAAAACCAGCAAAACAAAGTTCAGCACACAGTCAAAAACAGGAAGGCAAAAGCAAAAAGTCAGAGGAAATCACGTCAAAACATGCCAGTTCTAACAGGCAGGTCTCCACGAGATTGAGTGGCTTTTGTGTGAGGTCTTGCTAAAGCTTTGTTTCTTGCAGCAAAAAGCTCTGGGAGGGACGAGCCATATAATCCTGTCTTTAGTGGTCTTGCCTTTCCCAACACCTTGTCTTGATCCTCTGAATATCAAATACTTTATAGGCTTCAGATACTGAAATGTTTTTTTCTTCTCTGAATGATCCGAAATGTCCAGGGATACCTTCCAGAGACAGAGATGGAGGAACAGGCTTAAACACTCTCTTTGGGCAGGGTCCAACCAAAAGGCAGTGCCAACTAGTCTGCTGATTCTTCTTCAAATATGCCCTTTTTGTCCTTTTATCTCCCTGTGGACTTCAGGTGACCATCTTGCCCAGACCCTAATGATTACAGATTTTGGGTTCTAGGGCTGCAGGACATCGATCCTCATGGCAAGTCAGTGGTACTTTGGCAGCAGTCTTCTCATCTTCTCCAAGTACAGCAGTGTTCTGATTTCCAGGTGGCGGGAGCCCCAAGATGTAGTAGTAGGTCAAGAATGTTTTTTTTTTTTAAATATTTTTATTGAAATTCTTGTGTCAGAGTTACAATTTGACAATAACATAGGTTGGCTAACAGAAGATAAGAATACAAAATAACATGGAGAAAATAATTTACGGAATGCAGAAATCGACCATTACTCAAAGTAAAAGCTCCAAATTCTATTAAACTTCCTAATCCCACCTATTCGCTGTGCATATCGCATTTCACTCTTTCTAACATTCCTGATTTTTTGAAGCCATGCATTAAAAATAGGAACTTGAATTGACTTCCAGTTCTGAAGCACCAATGACCTTGCAACTGCCATTGCAATAAATAATAGTTTAACAATCTGTTCTGTCAAGCCAAGATCAGAATCGTATCTGTACAATACTAATTTAACATTATAAGTAATCAGGATCCCACAGTACTTTTGCAAATATTCGAATACCTCATTCCAAAAAGCCACAATTTTAACACAGTAAGCTGTAATGTGGGACCAGTTAGCCGGAGTATATTGCTGGCATCTAAAACAGGTGGCAGTAGTATCAACAAACATTTTAGCAATGGCAGCAGGAGTACGATAAAGAAGCCATTTACTGAAGAATAGCATTCTTCTCCAATTAGATCCTCGAAGAACACTAAAATTCAGCTTATTTATAATTTTCCAAGTATTGATAGTAAGTACGTGATTCTCCTGTTCTTGCCATTTTTTAATTGCTTTTTGGCTAAGATCATCCTGAGTATATTGGACTAAACAACGTTTCCATGCCCCTGGCTTCCTCATCCTAGAAGTCATAAACAAGTCGTCCCATAACTGATTAGAGGAACCAATACTTGTTGGCTCCACTTGTACCAACATTTTAAAGATCGAAACATACGAGCCAAATAACATGAAATTCCCTGGAATAATAAGCTGCATCTCTCCAGGTAACAGCCATGTCCCCTTCCTTAAAAAATCTGACAAAGAGTGAAATCCCAGACGTGCCCATTGTAGAGCAATATCTACTCCAATTTTCATTCCCCAAAAAATAAGAGCATTTCCTAGGGGGGTTCTAATATTAAATTGCGGGAGAGAATATCTTTTAAGAAAAACATCACGACGCTTAAAAACCAAAGCATCGTCTTGTATCGAGTAAGTTTCGGTAATTTGGGAATGTGTAACGGAGACGGGATCTGGACCTCGTGACAGATTCTGTCAAAAAGGAAATTAATAAACACAGTTGGGGTCTGCATTCCAGATTTGAACCGCTCTAGATATTGGGCGAAGTATGCGCTGTAATAATCTTTAACATTGGGTACGGCTAAGCCTCCCAATTCAGTATCGGCATAAAGAGTCCGCATTGCTATCCTGGGAGTTTTTTTTGCCCATATAAAACCTGAGAATAATGATTCCACTTTTGAAAAAAGAACACTGGGCAAAAAACAAGGAATGGCAGTAAATAAAAAATTGAATAACGGAAGAATAGACATTTTTATAAGTGCCACCCGCCCCAAGATGGAAAATGGCAGTGAGTCCCATGTACTAAACAAGGATTGAACCTTACGTAGAAGAGGATCAAAATTCAGCATAACTAAATCGGAAACCAAAGTAGAATACATAACTCCTAAGTACCTCTTCGGTCTTGAATTGATACAGCCAAATAAATCGGTGTGTAACTCAACCTCACCCCCACCACAAACTAGTATTTCCGTTTTTTTTTTATTAATTCGATAACCACCCAGATGTTCGAATCCTTCGAAAAGCTGAAGAGCAGCAGTTTGAGATTGAATATCCGACTTAATCAGTAGCAGAATATCATCGGCATATAGTTTGATTTTTGCCATGGAAGGGATAGGAGGAGAAATATTCACAGATTCACGAATGGCTGTAGCTAATGGTTCAATAAAAAAAGCAAAAAGGATAGGGGACAAGGGGCAACCTTGCCTGGTGCCCCGTTGAACCGATACTTTGCCAACCATCACTGAATTAATAATTATATTGGCTTTGGCACCCGTGTACAAATTCTGAATTAAACTAATAATCTGTGGAGGAATTCCAAAGTGCTTTAAAATAACAAATAAAGTTGTCCATACCACCAAATCAAAGGCTTTTTCCGCGTCTAATTATAGAATTAAAGCAGAAATTTTATTTGTCTGAAAATAATCTAAAGCCTCAGTAAGAAAATGTGTATTAGTATCTAATTGTCGGCCTGCCACAAAACCATTCTGATCTAGATGAATAAGATCCTTTGCAATGTGATTGAAACGTATTGATAGTAATTTAGTAAGGATCTTATAATCAGTATTAAGTAATGTGATAGGCCTATATGAGTTGGGATCTTTAGGATCTTTGCCTTTTTTAGGGAAACTAACAACTGTGCCCTCCCCGAAAGAATCTGGAACTTGCCCACCCACTAACATATAATTAACTAATTGTAATAATAAATCAGAAAAAGCGCATAAGAAAACCTTAAAAAATTCAGCGGGGAGGCCATCCGGGCCACAAGCCTTACCAATTGGAAGGTTCTTCACCACTAATTCTAATTTTGACTTTGAAAATAATCGGATCATTGCTCCACTATCTGCCTGAGATAGAGAAGGCATATCATATCTTGCTAAAAAATGTAAGAGCCTAGAATGATCTATCTCCTGATGATAACTGTATATCTGTTTATAGTGAGAGAGCATTATAGTGCCAATAATATCAGACTGTGATGTATCTATCAGGGTGGTAGGAGACTTCAGAGTACAAATTAAATTTGCGGCAGCTTGCTCCTTAGCCTGCCACGCGAGGAGTTTACCAGAGAAATTACTCTCCTCATAACTCCTCTGAGATTGTATAAGAAATTGCTGTTCACTCTGTGTAGCGAAAAGCATACTGAGTTCACGTTTAGCCTCGTTTAATTGTTTTTGCGCAGTACTAGAAAAGTTAAATTGTCGGAGCCGAGTAAGCGAGCAAATTCTTTGATAGAGTAAGGTCCTAGCTTGTTTAATAGTGCGCCATTCTTCTGCGTCTTTACCAATGATGATACCACGAATAAAGGCTTTTAATGAGTCCCAAATAATATGCAGTGGAGCCGTGTGTGAATTACGGGCAATAAATTCGACAATTTCCGATTTTAAAAAAGAAACCCAATTACTATCTTGTAGGTACATTTTATTAAATATCCATCTCTTAGGAGGCCTAATTTCTTCCCCTACTTTAAACTCAATTACCAGCATTGCGTGGTCTGAAAAGCCATTATGCAAACATTTCTGATAAGAAAATTTTAATAAGCTAGAGGCCAAAAAAAAATCAATACGAGAGGAAGATCTATGTCTTCCCGACCAATAAGTGAATTCTTGTTTTTGTGGGAATTTTAATCGCCATGGGTCGCAAAGATCAAGTAAGGCGGAGTTCTTCATAATTGACCTTAATGACTTTGGTTTAGATTGTTTCTTTAAGAGACCAGTAGAATCTAGCTTTATATCCATAAGAATATTAAAATCCCCGCCTATAACTATATCTCCCCTGACCAATAGTAGCGATTGAAATAGCTCTTCATAGTTGGGGGCACGATCTTCCACTGGGGCATAATAACTAACCAAGGTAATCGGCCTATTCCTGTCTTTTATTACACAAGTAGCCCAGCACCACCGCCCTGCCCCCCCATCTTCGAACCAGATAATTTCTGCATCTAAATTACGATTAATGAAAAGCGCGACTCCCCTTTGAGATTCTTGAGCACATGAGAACCCACGATATGAAGACCAAGTTTTAAACATAGGAAAAGAGTTCATATTATGCAGAGAAATATGGGTTTCTTGTAGCATCACAACTGCTGGGCGCTCTGTTTTAATCCATAGCTCGATAGTGCACATTTTTTTCCTATTATTCAGTCCATTAACATTAAAAGAGATCACTATAACCCCTCCAATAGACATTAATTGTTAAGAATAACTTCTTGGCAACATATTTTACATCACAAACCACAAGAACTTCCATTTTCGCCCACCACCCAGCCTTTCCCTCCACCCAAGTGCTCTTCCCTCCACCCAGGTGCTCCCCCCCTAGACCTAGTCCCGTGGCCCTGTACTAAACCTATATCTCCCTCCCACGCTGGCCACATGGCACTAACCCCTCTCATAAGGGCGCCTTGGTGATGCGCCCCTGTTCCCATGACCCCCCAGTTCCCACCTGCACCTCCCTCCCCCTAAGTAATAATATAGAAAAATAAAAAAGAAGAAAAGAAAAGAAGGAAAATCTTCAGTAACCATTAGACCAAATCAGTTCGCAATCCAACATTAACCTAACCCTGGACCAACTTATCAAGCATCTCAAGTGCCTCATCAACATCTGCAAACAAATAGAATTTGCCCTTAATCAAAACTTTTAACTTTGATTGCTGTGCAATCGAACCTTGGGCACCTTTATCCTTAAATAACTGAAGAATCTTGACAAAATCTTTTCTCCGTCTAGCAGCAGCAGCTGAAATATCGGAGAAAATCCGGCACTTAGTGGTAGGATTAACGTGAAATTGTCTTTGCTTGAAGGCCTGAGATAGAATTATGTCTTTAACCCGAACATCTGCAAAGTTGACAATAATGGTCCGAGGAAACGGAGAATTGGGGAATGGACGAGCTGGAACTCGATGCGCCCTAGTGATTGTTAAGTCACCCTTAAACTCAGGGACGACCTCTTGAGAAAAAAAGAAGTGATCCATTTCATCATGTCCGACCCCTCAATATTCTCAGGTACACCCACTATTCGAAGGTTTGACCTTCTATTGTAATTTTCTAATTCATCCAATTTAGATTCAAAGGCCTTAGAAAATTTAGAAACAGTGGTGATCTCTTTCTGCATGATAGTCAAATTGTCTTCCACCCCAGAAATTCTAGTCTCAGACTCTTGCAGTCGATTTGAAAGTGAAGCCATCAAGTCTTCAATTTTGTCCAGACGCTTACAAATCACCTCCATTTCCATCTTTTGAAATTGCTTCATCTCTCTTATTTCTTGCAGGATCAATTTCAGCATATCCTTAACTGAGATCTGAAAATCCCCAGTAGTCTCAGTATCCATCCCCATAATCGGAGTCTGAGGCAAAGTAACCCCACTGGAAAGAATCGCAGAAGTACAGATGGGAAGAGTAGAAGGATCTTTATCACTGAGAGATGTAGGTCTTGGATTTAAAGGTGGAGGGTCTGTTAAACTTGGATCTCCAATTGAAGCACAATTTTCAATGGGGGGAATGACTATTGGGGAAGTAGAAAAGTTTGGAGGGGTTGGAGCCCTGATAACAGTGCACGAGTACCGGCTGTATTAGTGGGGGGATATATTGCTCCTTTTCGCTCAAATAATGGGAATTGTTTAGAAGCCTTGAGAGCAGAGACTGACGTAACCTCTTTAGACGCCTGCAGATCGAATAAGGCCGTTGGATTAAAGGTCTGAGTTATCTCAGGTAATTTAACTTCTGAACCTAATAGAGCCATGTCCATTCCCCCCACGGGTGACTCAATTACCTCCTTTGCAACACTGACAACGGATTTAGAGGGATTCTGATGGTGGACCTGAATCGGGCTGCTGCCCGGGAGACCATCCTCGCCTTCTCCGGAGCTCTCTGAATTTTCAACAGAGGAGATTTCTCTCTCCGCGACCGACCCAGCCCGCTTGGCCCTTTCGGAATTTTCCTTTAGTTGCTGGCGTCGTATTTTGGCTTTGGCCTTGGCCGTCAATTGCTTGCCCATTATTGAGACCGGTGGCAGCGTGGCAGCGTAATATCCTTTCACCGTTGAATATAAGTAGCAACAGTACTACAAGTCACAGTAAATGCAGAATCCAGCCCAACAAAGAATACTGGGACCGAAAGTCTAACCCACACAGCGCCTGCAGCACAAGCTATTAGGCTGCAGCAGCGGGGCAGACAGCTCTAGCCGGCTGGACTAACACCTCACTCTGCCCAACTATAGTAGGATGCGTGGTCAAAGTCAGTAATCTACCAATTAAATCACTGCTGCAAAGAAGAACTCCGCATTTCCATTTCCTCAATCCATCACAATGAATGCTGGGACTTGTAGTCCTGTCGCATCGCCCACACTTCAGCTAATACCAGCGGCAGAAAAGTTAACAGCAATCTTCATGAACAGGCGTATAATGCAGAAAAGGACCAGCCACATCAGCGGAGGCAGCAGAAATCTCTTACCAAAGTCAGTGAAAATGACTGCATCAGCAGCTCTCCCCCTGAGAAGTACGACCCTCAGCGTTATTGAAAAAGGCAAACCACCATGCTGATAGCTTCGACGTGGAGACAGACTTCAAAGCATCGCTGCCGATTTCTGGAAAACACAGCCAACTCCGAAGCTCTTTTCCAGGTAGCGTGAGCCTCGGCGTTAATAGAAAAGAGAGAATCAGAGTACTGGCAACTTCGACCCCAAGGCAAGGATCTCAAAGACCTCAAGAGCCAGAGCCAGAGCGTGTCCTCCGGCTGCGGCAACCGCCGCCATCAGCCGCGTGGAAGGAGAGGGAGGGGCAAGGGAACCAGGTGCAGGTGCAGGTGCTACGTGGAGGCATGGAACTCCACCGTAGCGATCATCCAAGAATGGTTAATGGAGTCCTTGATAACATCTCCACTCACATATGACACTAGCATTCCCAGAAAGCACCTTTTTATGAGTTGTTCAAAATGGAAAAAAGCTATTTTATGTTATGTTATGTTAAATCAATTTATAACGCACACAGATACTCACAGAGTGTTCCGGCGCGAACTGAGAAAAGGAACAGCAGACCAAAGCACTATTTAAAGAGAAGGGTTTTTAACTTTTTTTTAAAGATCACATAATCTTGAGTACTGCGTATCGCCAAGGGTAAAGCATTCCATGCCAGGGCAGCCATACGTACAAAAGAACTCCCACCTAGCCTCTGGCGTTTGAATCTAGGAGTCTGCATCAAAGATTGCCATTGCCATTTGAAAACTTTATTTCGGCATACTGCCATAAAAGCACAATAAAAATATAAAAACATATGTAAAAACAATCATCACATTTTACAAAAAGCGGAATCTTCATCACAACACCCACATATAAGATCATTTAAAATAACAGAAGACTCAATTTGGCCATCATCTCAACATGCAAAAGTGCAAAGAATAGCCATAAGTGCATCATAGGTGCATCATCTCAAAATGCAATATACAAAAAAGAATCGATAAATGTATTCCAAAAAAAAGGAGGTCCCAGCCTTTCTAAAAGTACAGGCAAATCGTGTTAATATTGATTGGACAGGAGTAACAGGAGTTTGATCAATAGGCTATAGTTCATTACAAAACAGCTCAGACTATTAAGAGAGCCTTTTTAATAATTGCATTGCGAGTGCACCATATAGAGAACAAAAAGCGGGCTACAGAGAAAACAATGGGTAATTGAGTATCATATTCAAGACTTCTATAAACCTCATTGCACCTCCCAGAGCCCAGATTATTGATAAGCTGCTTTAACCAACGGGATCTGGCTCGTTTGTACTCTTGGCAAAAAAATAGAACATGGGGAACTGTTTCTATTGCGATATTGCACGCAGGACAGATCTCTATACCAGAGTTTTCCCATTTCTTCGTAAAAGTGCGTAACGGAAAAACCCCCATGTCTAAACTGTAAATAGTTTCTTAGCTAAAAAGGGTTGTATATCATCCAGAACCAGTTCGATTGAATAGCTTTCCTTTACAGCTAGAAACTCAGAAGTTAATCAGCCCAGACTAGGGCTCGTAAAAGGAGCCAAAAGCTTGTATTCTCTATTACTCATTCGGTCATATTAAGATAGTCAGTATTATCAATGCCACTTGATATTTTGTGGTTCACTATAGTTAAAATCTAATAATACCTTCACCCATGTTGTAAGGTATGGCAATTGCAATCAACAATTGTTATGTCAGTTATGAATTGAATTGATGGGTTCACATATCTGATAGCATTTTGGCTAGCCAATGACATTTTGTGCCTGCTTTCTAAGGCAAATCATGTGATTATGTCAGCACTGGGTGTCATTTTTAAATGCTCACAAATTCCCCAATATTTCGCAGGGCAATGAGCAAGGTTGCTTACAAATAGAACTAGTTTTCGTAAATGTGTCAGTGAGTGAGTATAAATGTCACCTTGTTTGAAATGGATTTGTCAGACTTACTGAATGTAGTTTACCAATCTTTGTAAATGTACATATTTCTGTTAACGTCTTTTTCTCCATCATAACATGTGATTTGTGACTTCCATGGTTAGAATTGTCACTTCTAGGTCAACACAAATCAAACGAAAAGTTTGGTTCTTCCTGTATATTATGTGAATGAAACAACCAGGTTCATCCACCACAGGATATTTGATGATTACCACCATTATGAAATGGGTAATGAAGTAACTTTGCCTTCTTGTGAATGATTGTAGGTACCTTAACAAAAAGCCACTTTTGTGGCACCTAAGTGGACTACTGCAATGCGCAGCTATATTGTAGCCAAAGCATAAACAATCTCTTCATGCCATCCATGGTTTTCAAGCAATAAAGAGGAATTTTCATTTGCAAGAAAATGGAACATTTTATTCTTCAAGTATGGGTATCAATTATAATGTCGCAGTGCCCAATTCATTTCGGATACAAAATAGCCTTCCACAGGGGTTGTGTTTAACATCATCACATTCGGACAATGTAATTGCTTAGTTCATTTCGTTGGTAGTGTACACATTACCACTTGATTGTAGATATCACCATATTTATCTAAAGATTGGTTAGTGTAATATACTAATAATATAATTTATAATATAACTGTACCAAATTTCTCTTGGTTTCTGACTCAGTAATGATGGCTTTAGTCACTCATGTAATATCGTACTATAATCCAAGTCTACCTCAAAGTCTGTGTTTTGTTCCTGCAAATGTATATGTAGTGTACATTATATTAAAAAGGGGAATGATCAACTTTACTACACAAAAGTCATATCGTGATACCAGATACCTCAACGCCTCGTCAGGGGTAATAAGCTCTATATAAATGCAAATTGAAATTCAATTATTTAAAATAGCAATAGCAAACTTAACAGCAGCATAATTTTATAGCATATCCTGCTTGGCTCATATACCAATTTGTCCAGAAAATTATCTCAGCAACATTAAATATTTTAAGGCCCATCTTGTAAGTACCATAGAAACAACTCTTAATTCACAAGGACATATTTCTTGAATAACATTCTTTGACTAAAGTATCTAGTCCTGCAATATTTTAAATATTTACATTTGGCTGTTGGCAGCACCCAATCCATTTATAAATATCATCATCTCTTTAGTATAGCTAATTATACTTAGTTAAATAGTTGTCAGAGGCGTGGATGGTTTGTGAAAAAAGATACAATGCAGCTCCATGTAAGGGGATAAAATGCTAAAGCCTGTATGTATTCCCAGGTATATATTTATGTGTTCAGTATAGTGTACTACTAAATACAGCACTTGTGCAAGTCGAACTTCTTAAGCTTTTCAGCTGCAGAGACTGGGAGCGTATCCAGGCCTCCTTGCAAGAGATTAACGCCTTAACTTGGTCTACCCTATTGGAGAAATACGTGGAGCTTGAGAAGTGCAACTCGCAAACATGCTGGATTGAGTAGTACGCTAGATTGAACTCATAAAGGTATACCTGGGATACACATCAAGTCCAATAGGTGGTGGTTTCGATAGTAAGATGATATGCCTCAATGAGACCCTGTAAATTATCTTAGGGTCAAAACGTTGACCTAAAGATCACTTGGTCTAGATGTTGGGTAATATTTAGTGAAGAACTATGATTTGTAACAGACTTCATATTGATTGCTCTTTATGACTATGGATTCTATAACATAAGCTGTTGTTTTACTTTGAGCATAGTCACTTTTTGCACCCTGCTCATGCACTGTACCGTCTGCACTATTGTTGCCATCTAAAAATCCAGGCTGTTGTAAGTACCCACTTGATGATATAAAATGGAATACAAATATTTTTTTACAAAGAAGGCCTCTTTACATTGATCAAAAAGACTGAAATTACTAAGGATCGTGATAATATGTGCATAAAGGTTTCTGCATAAAAAAGCTCCATGGGACCATTACTTAAGTAATATGTAGAACCAGGTCCTGGGAGGCAAACTGGGTTGGTCTTTTTTATAAGTTATATATACACCAATAATACTTAAGCACATAAAGGTCTCATATCTGGTGGAAATTTTATGGAGTAAGGCTTTTAAAGATTCAAAGTTATTTTTATTAGCATAGACTCCCCCTATATCAAGCTTTTGATATCTATTTTACAAAGCATAAAGGCCTCTGGGATTATTTAACTAGGTATAACAAACTATGATGAAAAGGTAATAACATTTATAAATGGAATGAGTGTTGCTGACAACCAACTGTTAAAATCTAGACTATGGTGGCATTTGATTGTTCGCTACAGGATAGGCAATAAAAGATGCCTTAATATTGTTGAGATCATTTTCAAGACAAGTTAATATACGTGTTAGGCTAAAGTTGAAATTTATGCTGGCTAAACTTTACAATTATGCTCTGGCAACATTTCTCATTTTAAATATGGTGGGAACAATGCGTCTTTTTTGTAGTAAAGTTGATCATTGCCAGTTGTAGTATATGACATATACTACATGATAAACTTGGTGTTGCAGGGACAAAACACCGACTTTGAGGTGAACTTGGATTTAGAGTGTGGTATTAAAGTAATGACTAAAAACATAATTATATTCAGAAACCATGCACTATGATGGAAGGAATAATGAAACAGAATCATGAAAATATTGAACTACTATAATTTGTTAGTTATGGCTATGTTTGTGACTTAATTAAGAGAAATATGTTGCACTTCATTATATTATCCTGGCCAAGTCCATGATAAACATGGTTGTACATACAATCGTCCAAAAGTAGTCAAAGCGTCCTCATTACACATGTAAAAATATTGTGCTACACATCACATGTCCTATGAGTGGCATCGTCTGTTTGTATCAGTCACAAAACACAAGTGGCAGACTTATTTTTTTATTTGTGTTGGCTTACAAGTGACAATTCTGGTCACTGTAGCCACAAATGTTGCTTTATGAGGGAATTAATAAGTGACACTGAAATATACAACTATTCAATATTAATATTTATTAGTTAGGCTATTTGTGGTTCATTATAGAAACAAATTGGTAAACTGCATTTTGTAAGCTTGACTCATCTCTTTCGAATATGACGACATTTATACTCACTTTGTAGTAAAATGTTCAGCAGAATAAATTAGAAGATCAGTTCCCTGTATAAGCAATCTTGTTCATTGCTGTATTAAATATGGTTAAATTCACAAGCATTTTAAAAGGATGCTCCTGGGCAAACATAGTCACATGACTTGCCTTAAAAATCAGGAACAAAATGGGGCCACTTATCCAAAATGCCATCAGACGTGCACCCATTCATGAGTGGTGAGCGTGCTCATTGTTTAGTGTTCACTGCCTGATTTGTATTATTTGTGATTGAACTTTCACAAGCAAAGAAGCAGTTGATATTCTTTTTAGTAACATACGAAAAGTAAGAGTATGTTAAAATTACTGGCTAATATTATGTCCGGAAAACAGCAGATATAATATTTGTTGACAATAATTGCCACATCACATAGCATGGGTGAAGTTGTTTTTTATTTCAACAAATATTTGTGATTGATGGGACCATTTAGAAATGGTAGAACCGCCAAATGGCCTCTTGTTGATGTAATTGTATTTGAGACAACTAAATGATATGCTATTTAACATTGGGCTAGACTTATGTAAGTTCTAAACAAATCGCCATATTCATTAAGTCATTTTGTGATTGAGATCAATTTTAAATCTCTGTGGGAACAATTTAGTTTACTCTACCTTTAAATACAGCCGATTACAAATGTATAAGACAATAACTGACATAAAAATTGTTGATTACAACTTCACACCCCATGGCATGGATAAAGTTATTCTTGGATCTTAAGTAAAACCAATCACATTATTTCAGCCAAGATGACCGATATCATTTCAAGAGGTATTGGTGATTAATGGACCATTTAAACTACCAAATGGCCTCCATTGATATATTAGTTTGATATAATTAAAGGACCCACCAAATAACACTGGGATAAGCATGTACAAGTCATAAGTCATTTTCCAATTAAGATAAAATGTAAATTGTTGTGTTGACAATTTTATATGTTTAATTAAATTTGTTTTGTTTGACATGCACAGATATTAGTAAGTAAGAAAGTAACTGACATAACAATGGTTGATTACAATCACCATACCTTATAACATGAGTGAAGTTATTCTTGGATCTTGACCTAAATTAAACAGATTATTTCAAGTGACATTTGTGAATAGTGACTATCCCAATAAGGCAGAACTGCAAGATGTCTTATTTATGTGACCTAGACATCTGCTATAAAATATTAGGATAGACATGTTCTGAGTTATGAATGATTTAGGCTTATCACAGAACTTTTAGCCATATTTACAATTGATATATAGTGCAGTCGGCTTTGGTGAGAAATTGGTTTAGCCTACCTTCTAAACATGACAATCTAAAACATTTATGTATGACATACGTAAGGGTTGTCATCAGACTTTGTATCCTATGAACACTTATTTGACAGTAAAATTCGAATGTACCATTGTGATGATATTTGCTGACAAATCAAATCTAGGACAACACTTAAATGATGATTATTAATCATTTTTGTTTCGGAAAAGTATTTCATTGTAATAATGTGAACTACAGCATTATACATGTAAATGTCTGATTATTGGAATTTTCTTTGATATATTTCATGACGTTTCAATCAGATTTCATTCACTATATAATATGATGAGATAAAAAAAAGGTTATTATTAATATAATATTGAGTGCAATTAGCCTATTTTATTGGATTTTAGTTTAATCTGAGATGGTTTTACAAAAGTACTTATTGTATACATATGTATTGATTAAATAGAACCCAACAAATCAAAATATATTATTATTTATTTCTAAGTTGTGACTATAACTAAGACGTTCTTATTATCATTGTAGGATCGTAATAAAGCGTGTCTGATTTTTTGGCAATATATCAGGCTGACTCAGTAAAAGATCAAATTGATCGTCAAAACCATGGTATTTTGAACTGTGTATATAGGTATATGCTGTGAATTATTTTACAAACTTTTTGAAACTGAGATTGAGTATACTAAAATATCTTTCAGGACAGTATGTATGAAAGAAAGGGAAATGTGACTTGTCCTAAATAACAGAAGATTTAGGTTATATCTATAATGTGTGCAATAGCTAGATATATGTTATATTAGTTGGACCAAAGATCACAAATACAAATAAATTGCTCAATCCATGCTTATGTTTTAGAAAAGCACATACAAACGTTGATGCCAATTTATTTGTGAGTGTGTTAATACAATTAATGAATCTGACTGCTCTTAATTGTAATACCACATGTTTGTGACATTGTGTGTAAGATATTTGTTTATAAAAAATCTATGTACATTGCTTACAGTCCCGAAGAAGATCCTCAGGAGAGAGGGAATGAAACACATTGCCCATTGCTTGTGTTTTTTTAAATTCTGGGATGCAATAACAAAATAAAGACGTTGTGGAATTTAACATTAATCAAGCTGGTCATCCTTGAAACTACATTAACGTTGTGGTTCCAGGTGACTGAGAATTTCTCTTTCTCACTTTAACTACTCAACAAATGCATTCTAGCTCTTACACTTAGTCCTCTATGGTAGTAGCAGCGGTTCCTGTTGCAGCTGGGTTATGTTAGAATTGCACCGATTCTTACATGAAGGAGTGTGTTTTTTTTGGATTACTGTTGCTTTTTTCAAATTGTCAATCTTACTTCAAAGTCGAATAGACAACGTTTGTTTTAACCAATTACTCACTCTGTTTTAGGAATCAGAGCAACTGCAATGGGAGGTGCTTAACTGTCTCCTAGATCCCAAAAGTATAAACATGCTAGCAAAAAAGCCAAAAGAAATGAAGCAATGCAGAGAAATCATAGGAAAAGGCCATCCTACAGCTTTTCAACAAGGATGTTAGACTAAAATAGCCAAACAAGCCAACTTTCTAAGGTTTACAAGTGGACCGGTCATGTCATACCATCTTTGGTAAACATTTATTCATGCTCTTTGACAAGCAAGTTAAAAACAGATGGACCTGTCACAACCTGCAACTCCAGCCTTTTTCCAGAACCTTATTTCATAACTTGCAGTCTGCAGTAGATGGCATGCATCATCCATATTATCATACCACTAACTTACACATGGTCTGTAATCCTACAATATTTCAGTGCATCTTTGCCCAGCCTTCTCCATTAAGGATTACATCCTGAAACTGTCCCTAAATATGAACATTAACTAACATGAGCACCTTGTAATATACTAAAATGTAAATATAAAAAACATAAGATCATTTTCCGTCCCCTAAAGAGGGATCTGTCACTGTCCCCAATCTGTCAAAAATCAATTGATCCAAAACCTACCATCCACAAAAGAAACCCACTGAGAGGGGGGGGCTCATAAATCAACAGTAGGCCCTTGTGCTGCTGTGCACCACAGACACACCTTTGCACTATAGTGCAAGGGTGCCTTCTGTGAGTCTAGCATAGGTTTTGTACTGGAAGGCAACCCTTCCAGTAGACAATACCATGCTTAGACTAACTTGAAACCTTTTCTCAGCTTGTATGTGTGCTATACAGTGCAGCACACATACAAAGTCTGCAAAGCAAGAGAAATAAAAGCATTTCTCCTTCAAAGCGCCTATTTGAAATGGACACTATTTTCACACACTAAACCCTGTGTACTTTTTTTTTAAAGTAAAATGGGTCTAGCTTCAGAAACCATGGGTGGTTGCATGGGAAGGCCATTGCACCACCCATGGTACACCCCCTCGGTGCTAAGTAATGCAAAGCAGCGCTATGTGGTGCTTTGAGCTACTTTTGAGTGTTTTCCTGCACTAAACATGTTTAGCGTTAGGAAGTAAATTAGTAAAAAAAGATTTTGCATGATTTGCATCACTTTTGTGACGCAAACATGGAGTTAAATCTTAGTAAATAGACTCCTAGAGCATATTTACAAGACCATGGCGCAGCACAGTGCCACAAGCAATTTTGCTGCGCTGAGCTGTGTCATTGTCTAAGTTTAGGACTGAGCCATATTTACAAGGATATGGCGCATTCCTATACTCTCCCCTGTGCCGGCGTACAGACAGCAGCGTGCGCCAATGCAGACACCCTTGCACTATGGTGCAAGGGTGTCTGTGTTGCTGGGATGATTGTTTTTGTGAAGGAAGGGACATCTTCCTGCACAAAAACAATCATTAATGGTGTTTTACTCCTTCTGTATAAAAAGAGCAAATAATTAGGAGAAATAAAGGCATTTCTCCTCTTGAGCCACACTTATACCTCCCCTGGGGAGGTTACGTTTTTGGCACTGCCTCAGATTTACAATTCCTTGTAAATCTGGGGCAGTTTATAAAAAGCCATGGGTGTTGCTAGGAACACATACAGCAACACTCATTGCACACTCCTTTAACGCAGAAAACTGTGTCAAAGAGAATGAAATTTACAAGGCTGTGTTAAGCCACGCAAAGTGGCTTAACGCTGACTTGTACATACGAAGCTGGCCATCTAAAAGGGCAGCCACCTTAGTCCCACATTTGGCACATCCCAACGCTCTAGTTTTGGGGACCCCCACCGTGTCCCCCAAAAATCTCGCACCAGGGCAGTATCACTTCCGGCGCCCAGTGGGTCAGGGCGAGGTATTAAAACCTGCTTCCGCCCACTGGCCTTCCTCTTTGTCCTCCTGGCCATGCCGTCGGTATGGGTGGTCTGGAAGTACCGCAGGCGTTGGGTTTTGCAGTGAGGGCTGGTCTAGGATTCATGACCCCCCCACGTGAAGTGCCACATAGCCAACCACGCTATGAGTTCAATGGTCAGTGCAACAGATTTCATGCATCCACTCCCCCTGTCTGTCATCTTAGTAAAACTTAAGGGTGGGGAGGATACACTGGTGGGGCACGGCGATAGTATTGGGTAACAAACAAAACAGATAGGGTCTGAGGGAAAATCTTTAAAGACCTTCAAGGATTCCTAATCCCCCTTTCTAAATATTCAAATACAAAAAGAAGAAATCCTAGGTCTATACCGCAACCCTTGATATAAATTCAAGACAGTTGACTCTTAGCAATTTGCTCCAACAGTAAATTAAAGAGATAAGCATGTGAGGAACAGATCCAAATAAGTGAAGACAAACAAGAGGTAAGAAAAAGAGCTTGATCTAAGGATAATCAGCATCCCATCATTACACTCTGAAAGTGCCCAGTGTCATCATCTGGGGTACCAAACAACTCTTCCCAGCAACCTCTTACAACTTCGAGGCAATACGAATGAGTTGTATCCTCTTATCAAGAATTCATCAAAGGAAAAGAGGAAAAATAAGAAAAATATATTTAGAGGGCAATGAAACCAAAAAATTTTTGTGTTTTTTGGCACGCTTTAAACACGAGGTAGTATATCCGTATACTAGTGATGACTACTCTCCCCCTGAATTCAATAAGAAAGGGCGACGCTATGGCTCCTCCTATTCAGGATCAAGCTCAGAGGGGAATTCAGATGAAGGAGAATTACCTACGGATAACGGACAACAGTTTCGAGGGAGGGGTCGTGGGAGGTTCAATAGATCCAACTGGCAAGGAGGACCACAGACATCACATTTTCAACAGTGGTGGCCACCGACCCCTTGGGGTTTCCCACCAGCACACTTTCAACCCCCTGCACCTCATTTTGCAATGCATTGTCCACCTCAGTTCCCGCCCAATCAGCAACCATATCCTAATCAATCTTTTTTAGGATTTGGCCAAAGGAGACCAAGAGGCAAACGAAGGAATGCACCAAACCAGGTACATTGGGAACAGCCCACAACATCACACATGGGCACCAGGAGCCAAACGAAAAAGAATGCACAACCAGGGACCAGTGCAGAGTAAGTTTGGTAGTAAATCTTAGCCAAAAACAGCTTACCGAAGACGAAACCCTAGTCCTCAATAGAGGTCTGGGCTTTGTAGAAACAAACTCAGGCGACCCTTTCCAAGTGAATTGTGAATTAGCACAGTTCTTCCGGAAAGTCCGCCTATTCTATTTTTTCCGTGATAAAGACTCTTCTTCAGAACAGATTGAGTGTGAGAACAAGAATACTGGTCTGAAGAAACGCTCCTCATTCAATCCCCCTATCACTAGTGTTCCTCACAAAGTACTTACTTTTGAAAGAGCAGTACAAGAAGAGGTAATGAGTTTATGTAAAAATCAGAAATCTCAATTTCATAATCTATCTTAAAAAGAACAGAATGCACTCCAGACACTAACGAAAGACCACACGATAACAATCAAGCCCGCCGACAAGGGCGGAGCTATTGTTATCCAAGATACGACAACATACAGAGATGAGTGCCTGCGCCAATTGTCAGATAGGCGTTCTTATCTACCACTAAAAGAGGATCCTACAGAACGGATCAAAAAGACCATTGGCAATCTTGTTGAAGAAGGCATTTCGGAAGGCTGGATTACTGCACAAGAAGCAGCTTTCTTGCATACGAACCATCCAATAATGCCGTATTTTTATTGTTTGCCCAAAATACACAAGCCACAAAGACCACCACCGGGAAGACCTATAATATCAGGTATTGGGTCACTTTTGGATCCCCTTTCCACGTTTGTAGATCATTTTCTACGTCCCATAGTGAAGACTATGCCGACATTTCTACAAGACACCAAGGATGTCTTGCGATTACTACCAGAGATTGATTTTGATCGAGACCTTGACTACTTAGTGTCTTTTGACGTAGAATCACTCTACACGTCAATACCGCAAGACGAAACCTTAGACACCATCCATAACATCTTGACTAATGCCACTCTAGACTCTATAACACCAGTCCCATTCATAATGTCCCTGGCCCAATTGGCTATGAAGGACAATTTTTTTAAATATGAGGACACTATCTACCTACAGACCTCTGGGACCAGTATGGGCAGTATTTTCGCGCCGAGTTTGGCGAATCTTTACGTCCATACTTTTGAGCAAGAACACATCTTGACCACATCTAATCCATTTTTTGCATCGATCCGTTTTTGGAAGCGGTATATCGATGATATTTTAATTGTGTGGCGCGGCAGTTTGGAGTCCATCATTGCATTCAAAGAGTGGCTTAATACTAGAAATGAGTTCCTAAGATTCACCGCAGAAGTGGGAAAAGACAGGATAACTTTTCTAGACCTGTCCATTTTCGCCACTCCTACAGGTCTACAAAGTGAACTGTACCGCAAACCAATGGCACGAAATTCACTGCTCCGCTTTGACAGCCAACATCCCAAATCACTCAGAGAGAACTTGCCCTATGGCCAATTCCTCCGTATTCGGAGGAATTGCTCTACTCGTGAGAAATTTGAAGCACATTCTAACAACCTGAAACAACTTTATGAGAAGGAGTACCCTAAAAAACTGATTAAAAAAGCTTACAAAAGAGCATCCAATAACAACCGGGATGCTCTTTTAGAACCCCCAGTGAGAAAACCTCCACTAGAGCATTTGACCTGTGTTACTACCTTCTGCACTCTAACGAATGTGATTCAAAAAAGTGTTCGCAAACATTGGCGAATTTTGAACAGCCACACTGACAAGATACCACTACCTTTGTTTTCCTTGAAAAGAAGCACTAACCTTAAGGACATATTGGTCCACACTCGCCCATGTGATCAGAAGCATTGTGCAGATACGACCTTATGGGGTTTACCTCCGGTCCAGGGCCATTACCCGTGTGGCTCCTGTGCCGTTTGCCCACAAACCCAAGTGTCTAAAACTATTGATATTGGTACTACCAAACCATGGGTGCAAAAGAGTTTCACAAACTGCAATAGTGAAAATCTGGTGTATCTCATTACATGCCCATGCCCTTTACAGTATGTTGGCATGACAACGAGGAAAGTTAAATTACGGATGCAGGAACACAAAAGCACATTTAGATGCAGAAAGACCATGACGAAACTTACCAAACACTTTGTTGAAAAAGGCCATAATGCAGGTGATTTTAATTGGACTGTGCTTGAAAAACCTTACATTCCACCACATGTGAGTGATGTGTCCAATTTCCTATTTCTACGTGAGCAGAGATGGATTTTTAAATTGTCCAGTGATGTACACGGTCTTAATGACGCAATACCATGGATGTCATTAAGTAAAAAGTAACAGTGGGCAACAGTTGATCTGAACCCTGACGTCAGTATCTGGTGCTGTGAAATATCTCTTTGAAACCAGTACCTATTCTAATTCACCATTGAATATACCATCATACCTTATGAAATAATCATGAATAGGTAGAGGGTTCATGGGATCTCCTAATCTCCGGTCTTTGAGAAACCAGTACCAATGCCTTTGTTTTGACATAAGGTGCCTTCCTTCCTGCCCTCTGAGTATTGTCATTTTCTTTACTATTTGACAAAATGACGTTATAGGTACTTGCTGCTATCTGGGAAGTGGTTTAGCACTATCTTTAGCGTACGTGAAGAATAGTCCTGCAAAAACAATCACAGAAAGGACATGCGCGGCCTAATATGCGTGTTGTAATACTATCACAATAGTTCCCATTGAAAAAGTAAAACATTCTTTTGCCGCAAAAGTAACTAACTTTCCACTAGGAACGATAATCACCAGCCATCGCGATGCAGATTTGTAGTAATGAGGAATAGTCACTAGATGTGTAGTTCCCCCTTTTTTTGCACTTAGTTCCGCAAACTAAATTTCATCAAGGACGTGTGCCGCCTTATGTGACTGTGTCAAAACTATCACAATAAAGTTTTCCTATGGAGATTTTTTGCCGTAAAAAGAAACAGTTTCCGCTACGAACTACAATTACCTGCCATCGTGACGTCTTTTTTGTAGTTCTGACATACGTCATGATATGAGCGCCGGAAGTTTCTTACGGCGTTTTTTCACTGATTATGGACAGCTGTGGTAACACATACGGTATAAAACCAAACCGTCTGATCACGTCCGGTACCTCCATCCCAGCACGAGTCCCTGCCGGAGGTACCGACGGACAGGTATGTTTTTACAGCTCGTTCTTCAAATACCTGGTTTACTGGTGGCGGTCTTTTCGCTCGCTAGTTGCATAGTGGAAACCTTGCCTATGAAGATACTTTGTGAGTTGGGAATAGAACCATGTCTAACTCATTTATTTCCTGTGTCACTAAAGTATCTTGCTATGAATAGTGTTTGCAACGTTGTAACTGAACATTTTTAACCGGATGGATTATGTCACTTTATGTGCATTTTCAAACATGGAGATTTGTTGCATTATTCTTATACCATACCTAGTCATTGTTTTTAAAGATGCCAATTGCTGATCCGCTGACACGCTCCTGCCCCTATTACTTAATTAGTAAAGGACATGGTCAAGCGGTTTATTTGTCTTCCCTGAGAAGTTCACCTCTCTTGAGTTATAGAGACCGGGTTTTCCTTAAATCTTGTTTTTTATTGGCTCACGTTTATTTTCAGAGCGGGGCCTCTTTCTTGACTTGAGCTGGTGCCAAGTGAGGCGGGGCTTTTTCCTCAATGTTGATTGGTAAGCATGATCACTATTATTTAAAATCTTTTGCAGATATTCAGAGAAGTGGGGATAACAGATGTAAGCAGTAATAAAACCATGTGATTATTTGTATGAATTCACATCTTAATGTAAAAAATTTTTTTTGTTGTTTTTAGATGTCACTTAACATCAATAATCACAGTGAGGAATTGGAAACAACTACAAGGGTATAGTAGTAACCCATTTCTTCTTTTTCGAAGCCTATAAATAGAAGCTTGGAGCATGTGGTCCTGAAGAAAGCCAGGGATAGTCTTCCCGAAGGCTGAAACATGTCGACCAGTAAATAGGAGCAGTAAACGTTTTGTAACTGCTTTTTCTTCTTTTTGTTTTCACATTGCTTTTAGATAGGAACACGATTGATGGGACACAAGTTAGAAATACAGACCCAGTGTTCGTCAATTGTTTATTCTATTTTAAAGACACTTGAAAAAACACAAAACATTTTTGGTTTCATTGCACTCTAAATATATTTTTCTTATTTTTCCTCTTTTCCTTTGATGAATTCTTGATAAGAGGATACAACTCATTCGTATTGCCTCGAAGTTGTAAGAGGTTGCTGGGAAGAGTTGTTTGGTACCCCAGATGATGACACTGGGCACTTTCAGAGTGTAATGATGGGATGCTGATTATCCTTAGATCAAGCTCTTTTTCTTACCTCTTGTTTGTCTTCACTTATTTGGATCTGTTCCTCACATGCTTATCTCTTTAATTTACTGTTGGAGCAAATTGCTAAGAGTCAACTGTCTTGAATTTATATCAAGGGTTGCGGTATAGACCTCGGATTTCTTCTTTTTGTATTTGGATAGTATTGGGTACTCAGGCCCCAACCACAAGGTACCAGATGGGGGCAGGGGTCAAGTGGCCCACCGAAGTTCGCTAGGTTAGGCGCTCTCTCT
This sequence comes from Triturus cristatus, assembly GCF_964204655.1. NCBI lineage: Eukaryota > Metazoa > Chordata > Amphibia > Caudata > Salamandridae > Triturus > Triturus cristatus. The sequence goes on from NC_140586.1 coordinate 549,542,470, forward strand.
CTCCTCGCTCCTCTCTCACCTCTCACCAATGAACTATGTTGCCATAGTTTGTGAAATTTAAGCCAGGATTGGAACTTGATAGTTGTATAACCGCTCGCACCAGAGCTTTTTCTTAGCATTGGGTGCCCGTTGCCCCGTCGAATACTTCGGGCTGCTTCAGCTGCCATAAGTCCCCTGTACGCTCCCCCACTGCTTGCCCCCGTCAATCGGGTAAATACCTGGTGGGGCAGGAGCGGCAAGCTCGGGCTGGGCATGGCTCGGGCTGGTGTCGGGTGCCCGGGCCCTGACTGACAACCACGCTGCCTGGTGGCTTCGGCTGCTCGACGGTGGGGACAGAGGGACGACATTGGGCCCCTGAGGTTGTGCCTGGGCCTGAGTTACAGCTGTGGCTGCGGGAATCTAATGATGCCAGCTCCAGGCATCTGTCCTGGGGCATGGACGAGAGTCCTTCCTGAGGCATTCCCGTGGAACTCGCTTGCCTGGCTCACGTGGTTGGAGGCGCGGGCGGGCCCAGGAAAATTAGGAAGAAGCATTGTTGCCGTGCAGGCGGCTCAGCCACTAGAGTGTCAGCCCATCCATTGCATTACCACAAGCGCAGGCTGCCATGTGAGAAGAAGTTTAATGATTTAAAGTACCTTTTTCAAATGTATATGGTACTTGTCACTTCAGACAGCTCACGCGCATAGGGGTACGCAGTGATTCAAGTGGGCCTGGTCTTGCCAGGTGCTCAGCACTGGTAGTTCTAAAAGCAGTAGCTGAAACTGGTCTATATCGGGCTCTTGATTTTGCCCTCACCCTCAGGATCAAAGAAAAAAAAAGAGAAAAATATATATATATCTTAACTCACCAGCAATAACACCGTTCACTGCCTTTGATGTAACTTTAAAGAGACTCACTATAGTTCTTTCACAGTGGCACCATTTCAGAATGGTAGCATTTTCAATATGCTATGCAACGAAGCCATAATTGCTGCTTATCTATCTTAGGCAACTAACAAGCATTGACAAAGTCAATAGTACTGGCTTGTTGTAGGTGTAGTGTCACTTTTTGTAGTATATATCTGGAAGCAATGACAGAAGCCGCAAAATACCAGTCAGCGGCACACTAAGCTAAGCACAAATTTCCAGTGTGCTTTTTTTAAGCCACGCCCATAATGACATCGAATATGCCCCTTTGAAAGTCCTGCCAGTTTTTTCGTCCCACTTCAAGCCCTGGGGGTACGGTTATGGGCCGTATTTTAAAATACCCTGGGCCTGAGTTGTGTTTTGTGACAGGCTGGGGGTCATCAGGTCATGGGCAGGTAGAAGTACTTTTAAATGTTAGAAGGGGGCAGCTGAGCGGTGTGCTGAAAAAACTGTTCCAGCAAGTTTTACGTTTCTCGGCACGTCAACAGATTGGAGTCAGTTCGGGGCCAGATAATTGTTTGGCGAAAGGCCTCACGCTGGTCGACTCACCCCTTTCCACCATATTCGTCATTCAGTAGTTTATTATCATGGGGAAGTAAGAACAACTCACAAGTTCATTCTCCTTTTCTAAGGGTCGCGCTTAGTATGTGGCGCCATTAGCTATGTGGGCCATCGGGTGGCACTGCGACCCTGTTTTACCATTACTTCGCCAGAAGGAATGTGAAATACTGGGGACATTCAATGCAATTAATGTCCTTTGTCGGGTGCTCCACTGTTTTACTAATATTGTGGCAGAGGTGAACAGAATAGAGCAATGCCATTCTTTGGTTCGGCTATCCGTTTGCTTTTGCTTCACCGACCTAATATTATGATGCCTGAGGTAAACGTGGAAGACGGATGCTAATATCCGTTCGGTCAAGGCAACTACCTACATTGTGCGTCGCACAAGGTTGTAACATTTGTGTAGCTTTAATCTGCTGTGGCCAGGAGGGGCGGAAAGAAGGGATGAATCTTTCTCACAGTTGGGGTTATGACTTGTGATCAGAATATGCGGTCGCTGGGTTTACTCAACAGTTTGGCATGCTGGAGCCTACAGTGAGGAAAGTGGGGCAAAACGGAGCCTGAAAGACTACAAAGTCATGTGCGATCTGGTAAGCCTCAAAGTGAAGCTGTACTGAATTGTGAAGCTCTCTGTTTGCTGGTGGCGCTTAGGAAATGACAAGCTTTATATGGTCTTTCGTGACCTTTACATTTAGATTGGAGTGAAGGTGGTGAAACGCTGTGAACAGGCAGAATAATGTAAAGAGGCCACCTGACCATATTCAGAAGTTGAATCAACTTTCGTGAGATTTAAGACTTCAAACAAGGCCTTTTCCAAGACGGGCAACCCGACTCTGCAGACCACTGAGCCCGGCCAGCACTCTGTTTTGCTGCTTGCTTGCTGTGGCCCAGTTCAAAGTGTGGGATTTCTCAGTGCAGCGGAGAATGGACCAGCTTTTCCGTTAAACACACAAAGGGGTTATTTGCAGAGCTATGGTCGCAGAGCGTTGTTAGCAAGAAAAGAAAAATGTGTGAGTGTCTTGTGGAACTCGCTGGAGCTTTCTCAGGGTGGAGGTTTGTCTTGAGCTGGTATGCCTAGGGATTTTGTCACAAAGATCTTGTTGTTTAGGTACGAATTATATCAAGATAACCAATATTTCGGGAGACCTCCTCTCAACATGATTTCGGGGTTTCCAGAGGGTGTCTAAACTATTGTTAACCAGTGTATCTCCAGGCTCGGAGTGGGACCAGCAAGTAAGATGATGAAGGTCTGAAAGTTTGTGTTTGGTCACCCACATGATTATGGCGTGCCAGGGGGAGGTTGCGCTGTCCCTTCATCTCTCTAATATGCTTCTTCCATGTTTTTCCATTGGTGAGCACATCACAATGTGTCTTTAATCTTCTTCTCCCATGTTAGGAGGCAAGTGGAACAATAGTTATTAGGCAGGGAGGATCAATATTTGATCCCAGTGATCGTAAATTAAGGCCTGATCAGCTTCATTGCTCAAAGTGAGCCACGGTCACTGTTTGAGGTCAGGCAGAGGAAGCATGTTTGATATCTTGAGCTTTGGCGATATTAGTTGTGGCAGATGGCTTAGATAATTGAGGTAGTACCTGGCTCCCTTTGGTATTTTAACAGCGTTATTTGGTCACCTACATATGTAATTTAGGGACGCTGCAATCAGGGAGGAGAGGCATAGTTACGCTGCAATGCTCTTCTCCGTCCCAGCCAATCTTCAGGCCCCATGCCACGTGGGCATACTGCTGGGAGAGGAGGAGTGCGGTTTATTTTATTCTATTGACTAGACACTCCGATACTTGTGCCACCACAGATGATCACACTTTGTCTTTATTTACTTTATGGAAGGAATGCTGCCGCTGTACAGAGGGAGCAAAACATTAATCTGTTGTGACCAGAAGGGTCTGGCAAGAAGTGAAGAATCTTTCTCGTAGTTGATGTTGTGACTTGTGATCAAGATATGTGAAATGACTGGTTTTCAAATCCTTATTTTAATTAAGTAGCATCATTGTTGGGCAATACTGAAGAGCTCCGAAGTTAACAGCTCTTTTCTCGTACAGGCTAAAAGACTGTAGAGTGCTTATTTCAGAAGAGTCCCTACTGTAAAATGAAGCAGTCTTCACGACTTGCTGAATTCAGAAGAATTCTAAGGTGATGGCGCAACTCAGAAAGTTCCGTCAGAAGTTCATTCCTGTTCGTAAACCTTGCATTCTCGATGGGGCCCAATGGTTTTGTGGGCTTCTGCCACCATATTATTACACTTGGAATGCCAGGGATTATCTGGTACTGGCAGCTGCACTCCTTTAATTTGAAAAGAGGAACTCATGTTCTTCCGGCTTTGCTGCAATACCATTGTTGCTAGGTGTCTTTCTTGAGTGACATGCAAGTGCATTAAGTGAGAAGTATCTAGGTTACTCTCAGTGAGGCGGAGGGGTCCTTGCAGGACCGAAAATAAGGTTGGCTGCGTTAGAACATAAACTGGAAATCTTAGATTCCTACATTGATGACATTGGCCACTCACTGTTAATATTTATACAGCCTGGGGAGTGTGAGCAGATTTGTACAGTAGTTGCTGCATGTGGGGGAAGGGGGCAATTCCACCACAGCCAGGCAACATTTGGACAACCCACCCGCACTAAGCTTCCGTCTGAGTTCAATTGGGGTCACTTATCATCCATACTTGGCTCTGTTTGATGCACAAGTCCACAAAATGTTGCACATTTACAGACCGAGTGAAATTTGCAATTGCCTGTGCATAGTTTTATTCATATGCACTATATTAAATTAATTACAATTTTTGCTGTATTGACTACTGCGACCAGCGGATGCTCATGCACCAAGGCATTTGCAGTGGTGCTATGCTGTAAGGATATGAAGATTAAATAGGACTGCCTGGTCCAGCTGGGTTGTCAGCCAAAGGGCCACTTGCGGGTTAAAGGGCGAGTTCAAAGGGCAGAAGAGGGGTCATGTCAATGGCAAAAAAACCTGGACTGATTTATCTGCTGGATCTGGTGGTGGGCTCGACCTCATGGACGTAGGATCTAATCCCGTTGGGTTCAATCAACCTTTCATCTTTCTGTGTTTGTTAAAATGAGTATCAGTAAGCGGGGTAACAAATATCTGTTATTCATCACCAACATGCCTATGGGAGCACTTGCACTTCACAAATACACAAGTGTTATGTTATGCTCTATACACAGATAACTGGATGAGAGGATAGTAAGGTAGGATGGATATAACTCTTACTTCTGCCTGCACTGGCACATCTTGACAGGAGTTGTTTGGCAAAGGTATTGCACTTCAGCCAGGCAACGTTGACAACCCAACCACACCAAGCTGATTGTTTAAGTTCATCCTGGGCCGCATATACACAGGCCGGTATTAGGCCCCTGTGGTTGTCAGTGCCATGAATTACTAAATTACAACTGAATAGGAGCAGATGGGCTAGTCCAGCTAGCAGTGGTGTCACAATATGGAACTATGGACACAGGAAGGGTTTTAATTACCGCACGGTCCTCTGCTGTTGACAACATCATGGATGTACTACAGTCTACAAATTACCACCGAGAAGGAGCAATTTAGGTATTCCAGCTAGCAGATCAAGTTAGGTATCCCAGCTGTGGAGGTCGAATGGGAGGACATGCCCAGACAAATACTGCTTTAAATTTCAATTAATTTCAACACTGGAACTGGGGCCCCCACTCCTTCCATGGTGCAGTCAGAGAAGGAAAAGAAAGTGTAAAGAAACCGCAAGATCTTAATACGTTTAACTAACCATAGGACTGTCTTGGTGATGCACAAAAGACAAGTACCCGCTGGTCCTGGATATGACACTATATTGGTGCAATAGAGTTGCATCAATAAAACGGTTGAGGTGCAAACTTAGTGGCCAGTTAATAGGAATGTGCTCTCAGCAAAACCAGAGTGTACCACAGGACACTGCTCTTAAAGTTAGAGACTGCCTGCCCTATGGCTGGTCCAGCCAGGTGGTGTAGGAGTGGTTGTCCTTGAAAGAGGGCAGGATTTTCTAGGTGTGGGGAACACTTGTTGGAGGACAATGGCAGTCAAAGTGTATTAAAGCTATTCACATTTTCATAATTTAGGAGAGGGCAGGCAAGATTTGAGCTTTCAGTTACCCAATTTTCTCCAGCAAAATGCTTCCTTGTCTGCATCCCGGCAATATCTGTACATACTGTTCTGTTCTCACCATCCAGAAGCTTTTCCATCCACTTGTCTGCATTCTGGTATACATTAGTAGAAGTTTGGCACGGGGCTACTCACGCTAGGGTGGGGATATCAGCAGGGTGACTCAGCAGCCAAAGATCGCAGTCAAAAATTGCAGTCAGATGGTGACAAGCTTGCAGACAGTGATGACATGAAGCAGAATACTGGAAAGATGACTGTGGGTAAAGGGTTCCTGCAATTAAGCTAATATACCACGCAGCCCTTCAGCCAGGTGGGTTGTGTTAGTTTGTCATTCCAAAAAGTGTGCTGTGGCTCCAATAATGTTGAGAAATTGTGTTTGGAGCAGATATGCTGACTATCACCAGAACACATCTTGCATTCTTAGTTGAGTAGGTGCAGGTAAATGTTGTTCATATGTTACTCTTGGTTCTCACTATTCAAAAGCATTGGCATATTTTCCGCACACTGGTATATCTTTAGCAAAAGTTTGGCTATGGGTTACATATACGCTAGGGTGAGGACACCAGCATGGCGACACAGCATCTGCAGTTCACAGTCAGGCTGATGGGTTGTAGGCAGTAAGGACATATGTGTCAGAATATTTGGAGCACACTTGGGGGACCTCAGGCCTCACCCCTGTTTTTAGATCCACCTTTGTCAAGTGTTAGGCGGGAGAGGATCACCAGGCGTCCTCGAAAGGACATGACACAGCTTAAATTCGATACATGTCTACATGTTCACTTGCTGGTGTGGCACATGGTCATCAGATGGAACCCTGATATTTTGGACCATTTAAGTAATGGGGGCAAACAAGGGTTGGTCAACCCCCAAATGAAAATCAACAAATTTGCACACAGTGCGCAATGGATTGTATCACACAGAACTGTGGTTACAAAGAGAGATGTTGTTTTAAATTACCAAGAGGTTCTATTTCTTGCCAGTACTGTACTCTCATACAAATGGAGGTCATCTGATAAAGGTAAGGATATTGTGTTGGACACAAACAATAACTAATTTGAACAAATATACTCTTGGCATCGAAGGTGGACACTTCTATGCTTACCAGTGCATCCTGAATTTGGAGCCTGGGCAGTGAAGGGTAAATACAGGGCCCAGCCAACCCTAATCAGATGGCCGAAAATAGAACAGAGGGCACCTGAGGGACATATCTTTGGAACTCTGGTTAAAGAGGAGAACAGTAGTCCCCAGCTTTCGGTGAGGGCATCGATCTTTCCTACAGAAGGGTAAATATAGCCAAGTACAAGCCGACAAAGCAGGAGGGCTTGGTTCAATTCAGTCAAAATCAATAAAATAAGAAGGGCTTGGTAAATTATTTGTGGCCTCTTTAGTGCGAACACCACATGGTTCCCCTATAGGGACGGGGCACAACTGCCGGAGGTAGATAGGGAATTGGTCCAGCTAGAAGGAATGGTATCTGCAGATGGCAGGTTTTATGGAGCCTGCCATGGTGGGGTGGGGGGTGGATATGACGGCGGCCACATCCAGGGCTTTGGCGGAGTTACAGGGTGATTTGGAGGCTGACTGGTACATTGGGGTACCATCGTCAGGAGCACAATAGGGGTGCCCTTTTCCAAACCCCAGGAGTCTTTACGGCAGGACTCTGGATAAACAACGGCACACCGTTGGTCCTTCGTGCGGTTGTAAGCGTGAGCAACTGGGGGCTTGCCTTGCTACACTCTGCCCCCATAAAGGCGTGAGTAAAGCCTTGGAATGGTTGTCCACGGTATTTAAGGGGGAGAATCCCCACATAAATGGCAGCACCGATTGGGTTGGCCACGGTGCAGTTTGGCTCATCAGGCAGGCAGGGCAGCTTAGGTCAGTCACCGATGCCTGCCCTTGGATTGCCCGTACGTTAACCCACCACATTGTCATACTCCTTGTATGAAATAAACCTGCAGCAAACTGTCTTTCCAACAAACCTGTTTTGTGTGATTATTTATTACAGTGCATGCTATGTTCATATTGCAGGGGGAGGGCTGCCTATATCGGCACTATGGAGCAGGACATAGTGCCACCGGAGCTACGGAAAAAGTGACGCTCCGGTGGCCAGAAGCCTTGTAAATGAGGCCCTAGATTTTACATGGGACATGCACAAGCGTTATACAGGTGCCTCCGGGCAACATCCTTGATGCCTAGAGCAGAAGAAAGGTATTCAACAAGTACCATTCCGTGCTTTGATACTGGCTTTAAATAGGAGAGCTCCTGCGAGAGAGCTGCAGCATTTCATATTACAAACATTGTATTGTATGTTGTTCTTTTTAATGATGATGTCACCTCCTGGGGGGGGGGTTTGATGCATGCCATGCTATTTGTAAGTTAAAGCTAATTTGTTCCATATGTACAAGTCATCCCCTTCTCCCAACTACACTAGAATACTTCTCATCAATGTATTTTTATTCTTCCTCCTCTCCTAGTCCTATTCAAGGGTCTGCTGTAGCGCCTAGCAGGCCCGCCAAAGCGCCTAGCAGGCCTGCCAATATCCTGCAAGAAGCACGCTGATCTCACGATTACACAGAGAACTATTATCCGGACTTGACCAGTAGCCGTTTTGCTAGCCTTTCACTTGATCTGCCTTGTTGCCGTAAGAGTAAGCGAGATTTCGGAGTGTTATTATGACATCGCGTGAAGGGGTTACCACGCGCGAGCAGTCACTCTGCATTTAAAAATCACCGCCGTCCTCCGAGAGCGCAGAGTGAAGACGGCGCGCGAGGGATATAAATATTGAAGCGCTGGAGGCCGTCTCTGTCTGGGCACGTGCTCACGTTAATTTACATTCCAGCTGCAGCTCGGTACTCCAGGTTTGTTTTTATCGATTCAGACAATGGCCCATAATATGCATAATAGGAAAAACGGGTTGTAAAAAAAACATGGCACGTCAAAACAAAGAAAAAAAAATCATAAAATAACGTGGATAGATGTCATTTTTTGCCTGGTGTCAGGGCAGCATTCTAGTAAAACCACAGACAGCACGAGCAAACGCTGGAGGAAACAATACATCTGCAGGCACTGGCAGACGCAGCTGCCTGCCAAATTTGGCCACAGTTCCCTTGGATAAATAACTTTTCAGTGACGTGCTGCGCTGAAATTACATAAACAGCAGAAATTACTAAGACGTGGGCCCCAGGGGTTTGCGGGTCTGAACATTTTCTGCAATAGTGACATCTGCTAACGTTTTACTCCAGCAGCTGATGCCAGAAACCGTACGAGAATAACATCGCTGGTGACTGTTGGAAGGAGCCCCAGAAGAGAGTGCTCGATTATTCTGAAATACCCGCTCTCCGTGCACCGCTCTGGAGAGGTCATGCGCACCAGTATGCTCTAAACCATATATGGGGATGTTTCATACAAATGTTATTGTTCTAGGGGACTGTTTATACTCACTAAGCAGCGACCCTGAACGGACCTTTGCTGTGCGCAGAGACCGCCTTGTAACAGGCACAGGGGTTGGCTGGTAAAGGCGTGACCACAGTCCCTGTGTACACAAATGAGATACTTTCACAGCAGTAGTTAAGCACTGAAACATCTGTCAATATGCTGACGTTTTGATGAGATGAGTACTCTATCAGCTGAGGAGAGAACTAAATAGTCTGTGTGGACGATGCTGCTGCTGCTGTCGAACCAAAGAAATGCATGCTAGGAGGTGACAAAGGTGAAGTACAGGGCAGTGCTGAAAGCTGTGAGGGGACTGAAGTGGTAAACAAAAGAGGGAGAAAAAAAAGAATGAGTGTGACCGAGAATGATGTGCAAAATGAACAGGAAAAAGCAGTGGGGTGGCAAGGACGCCTTGGGCCCCGGTGCATCCATGGAAAATGGCACCTTTGGCAGCTGTTGGGACAGTAGAATACAATCTCGATCAGTGGTGTAGCAAGGGGAAAGGGGCGGTCTGCTCCGGGCGGCACGAGTTTTGGGGCTCGGCGGCCTCCCCCCACTCCTACATGGGTTTGACGCAGGACGGCAAACGCAGAACTCACCAGCATCCCCTCACGCTCACCATGCGGCAAAGGAAAGAACCACCACGGGCGCCAAAGTGTCTAGCTATGCCACTGATCTCGATAACTCCAAATATCCTGGATACACTTTCGAAGGACAAAATAACGAAAGGTAAGTAGGTATAGATTTTCTATACCTAACCACATAAACGTGCCTCGACAATATATGTATATTCCTGGTGCATAGACGTGGAATCTATATATGTGCCATATGCACTTACCTTTCAATATTTTGTCCCTCGACATTTTGTTCACGATATTAGGGTATCACGATATTCCAAGCCTTGATATTCTGGAGTACAATCGTAAAATAAAGCAATTATTATGCTGCAGTTGGTCTCTCAGGCCCCTGGGCACCAGAGCAACAGCAAATGCTGCTCAGATGGGCTACACACCAGGGGGAGGGACAAGAGAGGTGAATGGTATTGCCCCGTTTTGGGTGGGATAACAGAAAAAGAAAGATGCCATCAGAAAGGTACTGTTTTGATGGGGTGTTGACAGAGAGGGTGAAGGGCATTTGTTGGCTGAGCGGGTGATTTAGAAACAAACGGACTAGAGTATTGTGCATGGACACATAAGTAGAGTGTACATTAGAGGGTCAGGCTCTCCTAGTAAAAAGTCCTGCTTTCTCAACACCGATCTTTTATTCCTCCAGGTAAGACAGTGGGTTAATTTTTTTTTACCTTAGCGGTGTCCTCACAGCAGCATCTGGTGTTCTACTGAAAAGCTAAATGCTCGTATTTCAACCATATTTATATGCTGAAATTGTAACTTTCCCCAAAATATCATAGGGCTGGCTTTATAATAGTACATAATACTCTTGTACTATTTTGGGAACAGTTGTATTTCCTGAAATAATCTAGGACCGAAGTTTAGAGTAGTAAACCAGCTGTCCCAATGGGCCGTATGACATTACAATGCATGCCTTTACCACGCATGCCTTTTCCACGCAATTTGTACCACGCAGATGCCTTTACCACACATGGTAAGTATTAAACAATTATACAAGAAGGTAGTAGTGTTCCCAAAATGGGAAAGGACCACACATCAAGCAAATGTCAAAAAGTCAAGTAAAAGGCGTATATCATGAATAATACCTATAAATCTAAAGGGGTGCTTAGTAAGCCGAAAGCACTTACTACCCTAAAGTGCCATAAGCAAATTGAAGACACAAAATGCCGGAAAGTTATCAAAAAAGGTTGGCTTGAACAGCACTCCCATAAGTAATACACTAGGTCATTCACACTAAACAATTATCACAGACCAGTAGCAGTATAATATCTGTTATCTCCAAAGTTCTTGTGTAGTTTGCAGGATATCCAAAAGTTCCAAATGATGAAATAAAGATCCACCAAGCTTCTGTATGTGTTGTTGATTTTATTGTTCTTCAGTACATGTTCAATAAAGATAACAGCCAACACGTGTTTCGTCTGTACCAGTTGAGTACAATGACTTTTTCAAGGCAATAGGAAAGTACGAGATGCATTCCAAGAGATTTCCAATCTGTGTAGCTAATAAGTTCAAGATCCACGAAAAGTATCCAATTAATGAATCCTTCGTTTGAGCAAATCGTGCTTGTAATGTATCCCTTCAGTTTGGAATGTAACCAAAGCGTAACGTGTAAGAATTACAGAGCAAGAAAAATAAGATTTGATGCACGCAGCTTGCTTTGAGCCCCCTGGAGCACAATCAATACTCAACGGGAGGTCACGTAATGGTGAGCAGGCACAGCGTAAGGTGACATAATCACGTCTCCAAGTTGGTACCCAGAGATAAAATAACGCGCATGATAACGCCGAAAAACACATGGTAAGGATGTTTAAGGTAAGTAAAACTGGTATATATTTACTCTACACCCCTTTACCACTATTCACCTCTAAACTCTAAATTTACCCTTAACTCCCTTTACCACTGCCCGCTCCAAACTCTAAAATTACTCTTACCTCCCCTTACCACTACCCAATCATAGATTTACCCTTATCTCCCTTTATGACTGCCCACCCATAAACCATAAAATTCCCCTTACTTCACTTTAACACTCCCCAAACTTAAAACCCCAAATTTATCCTTACTATCCTTTCCACTGCCCACCCATAAACTCTAAAATTACACGTGAAGGAGAGTAGGATCTGCCTCTTATGGTTACCCCCTCTTTTTAGGCCTCGCCTGAGCATGCGCTGCTCTGCGAGACATTTAGTAAGTGGATTTTACCCACCGGCTTTTGCTGGCCTAAAGCTTGCGTTCACACGAGCGTGAACGTGCACAGCTGCCAGCTTTCAGCGCCCAAGGCGCCATCTGGTGCGTGATTACTTTCACTTTTGACGCTGCTGCGTGTGCACCGCTGCGTGTGCACCACTCGTGTGCTTGCCGGCGCGCGCACGCACCCTGTAATTTGCCTTCGCGGCGGTTGTATGACTTTTCCCAACGCGCGCGCGCACCACTCGCGTCCACTTTTTTCTCGTGCTTCTTGTTCTAGTAGTTAGCAGGGCCTATCAGTAGTGCTAACCACCTCGGCGCCTCTCCCTGTCTACAGTGCCCGATGCCGGGCTATGCTGCGTCCCTGCGCTGCTGCCGCAAACCTGGAAGTGTCGTCACCTCCACGTCTGCATCCTGTGCTGTCGTTGGTTGGTTGCCGCAGAGCGGCTCTTTTCAATCTGTGAGTAGCGGAGCCTGTGCTAGGTGCACGGCTCCACAGCTCTCCTGTCTGCCCCACCCCTGGCGCACCTGTAGCCCGGAGTGGCACCGCTTAGGCCCAACCTGCTACTGGTGCTTCACTAGGAGACCTGGCCTCCACCAGTCCCTCCCCCATGATGCGGAAATAGTACATTAAACACCAACCTGCAGGCCGGCTTCCTCTCCTGCACGCACCACACCTGTAACCTGCCAGCCTCTTTGCAGGGCTCTGACCTGTGCCCTCCACTAACAGCTCCGACAGCCCACCCCTCATGGCCCAAAACCAGCACTCCGGCTCTGCAGTCAGCGGTTCCCCAGGGGGCAACGGAAAGCCCAGGAAGGTAGCACTCATCACCGGTATCACAGGACAGGTAAAAATCTAGGTGCAGCATTATGGCATGTGGGCATCTAATATGGCCCGACTTAATGTTTTCTTTTAACTTACCTGTGCATTCCTGTCTCAGTAACGACATATGCTTCCGTTCCTGGGTTCACATCCAGTTTAAAGCTGCTTTCTGGGAGCTGTAGTCTTAGTTAACATCGGATGAATTTAACTGAATTATTGGATGATTATACTATTCAAAATACATAAGAAGCATCGTAAACATGGGTTTTTGGATACTTGAAAGATCATATTCCGCCCTCTTAGACCATGGAACTGTAGTTAAGACAATTGTAATTTGGAGATGTAAAGCAGATGTTCCATCTATAAAGTTCCAATAAATAGAAATGGAGGACGGGAGCGGGACATCAGATAGAAGTGGCAAGTTGTTTGGTGCGGTTCGTTAACTATAGCTGACTTTTTTTCTTTAGTTCCTGGTCTATAATAAAGCTTTTCACATAACTACAGGACTTCAAACATCACAGCAATAGAAAAGTATGTCCGTGAAAGCCACTAACTTGCCGTTCGTAGCTCTTTCACGTGACAGCTGTGAGTGGCTTATCCATTGGTGGTTTTCGATTTAGGCAGTGAGTGGTGGACTTGATTTGTGTGGACTTACATATATTATTTGCCATTAGTTTTGCAGAGTAACTTTTTTGTGTTGCCATCATTAGTTTTTTTTTTTAACTTAGTAGCTATCGTTTGGAGTTCAAATCAGACACGCTACTTAAAAGAAGGTCCTGATTAAATTAAGTTATTGGTTTACTCATAGTTAACTTTTAGAAATTATGAGTGTGCTAAAATAAAATTTTGAAAGGTTTTTGCGATACCAACTAGTGCGGCACAATTGTATCAACATGCATTGGCATAGCCAATAGGTCTTGCTTTTGGGACCTTATAAGTATTTAGTTATGCAGCACAATATCTTTGGTGCAGCAACATCACCTGTTGCATGGCTTAACACTTATAAGGTCCCAAAGACGAGACCTATTAGCTATGCCAATGCTTGCTGCTGATGTTTCACAGTTTTTCGACCTTAGTCTGGCTGGGGCCCCTGCTATTCAGGACCGCAGCGTAGCTACTTCCTCTCTAAATGGATTCCATGTACCTTAGGTACACCACAGATTAGTTTCTGAGGTGCCATTATAAGTCCCTAGTATATGGTATACTATGTACCCAGGGCATAGGTACCCCAGAGCCTACCAGGGGCTGAAGCATGTATTATGCCACCCCTGGGAAGCCCTCCAAAATGACACCACAGGTCTCCTACTGCAGCCGGGGTAAGGGGGTGCATGCAAAAAAAACTATCAGTCACCCCTATGGCAGGCCTTATCAATCCTGAAGGCAGGGTGCTTGGTTATATGTGAGAGGGTGACCAGGCATGAGCTGAGTCCCTCTGCAGCCTTCAGAATCTATCCTCCGGGGTTGTCAGTAGTGCAGCCTGACCATATACTCTTAAGTGCATTATAACTAACTGGTAAATGCTAACTTTGGACTGGCTGCACGGGAACATGTCGTGTTTGGTGTCAAACACCTTGGAATCATACCCCCACATCAGTAACTGGTGTGGGAGTATGATCCCACCCTTCTAGAGGGAGAGACATGACGGCACCGGTATACACGGTACCAGTTTAACAGAGCCCTGGCATCACAAAATGGATGCTGCAGCCACAGACACGAGTCTGGTCTCCTGCTGCTGACCGAAATTCCAGCAGGGGAGGCCTGGACAATAGGTTTCCTGTCACAGGGAGGTTTAACCACCTCCCAGACAGGCTTTAGTGTATTGGGACTGGGTGGGAGCACTCCAAGAGTGCTGTGAAGTCTGCAATGGGGGCACATTTGGTGTCCCTGTGCATAGTCCAGTTCAAACCGGTTGCAGATGCTGCCAGCCCCTGTTCTGGCACGAAACTGGACAAAGGAAATGGGTGTAGCCACCCCTCTTTCCAAACCCTCCCATAGGTGGGTCCCCTGAGTTAGTCCAACCCCTTTCTTAGGTATAAGTAAGGAACTCCTGGCAACAGGATTTTAGATATCCCTGGACGAAACTCTGCAACTTAATCCTGGAACTTCGACGCTCTACTCAAGATTAGAGGACTGAAGAACTCTCCCCTGGGGTCAAGGAGTGACTCCCCTGCTTGGCAGGCATCAACAAAGCATTTTCCGGTCTACATCTCTGAAATACCTGCAGCCCAGGAAGAGGATTTTCAGACTTCTCAGAGGCCGACCCGAGTTCCCAGCAAAGCTGAGACCCGCAACCTTCGTGAGTGAGTGACGTGGAACCGGAACCCCTGGACACCGTGCACATTTGCAAGTGCATCAGCTTCTCGACGTCCCCTGAGGCTGTGCATTGGGTTACTTGTAGCCCATACCCCGAGCAGAGAATCCACTGAAGATTGTTGGCCTAGTCACCCCGAGTGACCCGTGGGCCGCCATTTTGTGATTCCTCTTGAGGTCCCTTTGTGATCCCTGGTCCGTCGACTGGTGGGTCCCTGTGAAGGCAACTCTGACCTTCCTTGGGCTTCCCTGAGTGCTCCAGATGTGCCCGGATGTGTGGTGAGTCCCTCAGACCTTGCTGGTCTGCACCGAAGCATCTTTCTCCTTTCTGCGTGGGTTGCTGTTGCCAAGGCTTGTTGTGTCCAATCCAGGCACCGACACCTCAGCACTCGACATCCTTCGTGGGACAGCTCAAATCCAGCTCCTGGTTGTCCTCGACACCTCCTGGTCCTCGTGGTTGAAGAATCAAGCTTCACCTTCTTCACCTGAAATACCCGACATCGGTGGGCATTTGTCTATCGTGCCCCTGATCACTGGCAAGTGACCCAGACTCTGTCTCCTCTGCTTTCAGGTTCTTCACATCTTCGATCCAGGCTTGGAACTCTTCAGACACTTCGCATCTTCCGAGCAGCAGCACTTCTTTGCCAGCTTCCATTGAAAACGACGACGCGACCCAACACCATTTGACACCTATGCACCCGGCTTCCCTGGGTGAGGTAACTCGAGTACGCCAGTGCTCCCATGGGTGTTGACCCTAGAACTGCCTAAGTCCAAGAGGGTTTGGTCCTAGTCCATTTCTAAGTGTCCCTAATCTTTAAAAATCTAACCGTGACTTTCCCCATACAAGTTAACAGGAGCTCGCGGCTGTGTTCTCACACTGCACACGGCCCCCGTGGGTCCCCTGTGTCACTACCTTGGGTGGTTCCTTGGGGTCCCAGTGATTCTACAGACTCTAGGCCTTGTGTCTTGTTAAGTCGTGGTTCTTATACCACTATTTTAGTATATGTTTTGGTTCGCCCCTAGGGCCTTACGTGTATTTGTGCTATTTTACTGTAATATTTGAAGTGTAGTTTATGGGCTTTTGCTTCTAGCCTCATAAAGAGACTAGAGGGGTGTGTTTAGTAATAAATACATATATTGTATATATATATATATATACCTGGTGTGGTTCCTTTTCATTTGGTCATTCAAGAGATTATAGAGTGGTAAAACACGCTGCTTTATATTCCTTCAAGACTTAGCCTGAAGGCTGCTCTCCATAGCTACCACTAGGATAGCTTTCTATAAAGGTTGTCTTTAACCTATCATCAATAAGGGGTTGTTTGGACTGGTGTAAGATGCCCACTATAACTAGTGGACAGCATATACCAGGCCAACTTCTCACATTGGTGGCAGCAGTGGGATTCCAGCTTGCTATTGTTTTATCAGACAATCTCAATTGAATTGACTAACTGAAAACCACTAAAGGTACCTAAGGTACATATAATACAAGCTTAGAATACAGTAAGTTCTACTGAACTTAGAGTTGTGTGTCAAGGGCTTAGCACACTCTTTCTACAACTCAAGAGAGTTTAGTAGGCCACTCTAGAGTAGGTAGTGCATACACCACACCTCACTAGTAATGTCTTCAAGGCCAGGAACCAGTGGGTCCCTGCCAGAAGCCAATGGGCTTCTTCCCTCCAAGTATAATAATCTCCCATTCTTAGAATTGAGAGCATTATGCAGTACTAGGAGACTGAAGACAGGCAGAGGTGCAACCACCCAACGCCTCATAGAGGTACTCAAGCTGGATGATCTCAGAAGGCCTATACGGTCTGAAGGGGTAGGCAGAGTGGGTGGGGCAGCAGATGAGGAAGGGCCTAGGGGTGAAATGCCCCATGACCAGACCTCTAATGCTGACCAGGAAGATGACAATGATCTTGACCTGGAAAATCCAGCTCCCCTGGAAGATGAGGAGGAGGGCCACAATGGTCCTCTCTTTGTCCCTCCTGGAAGAGTTGGTGGTGGGCTTAGAAGGTCCAGATCTCCCTCAGTGGAGTCTAACCATTCTGGTTCATCAATAGGGACCTCTTTCTCTGCTCATAGGAGGGACACTTCCCAGGAGAGGAGAGAGAGACTGCTGAAGTATGAGGAATCCCAGCTTAAGATCAAAAAGCAGCAGATAGTCATAGAAAGGGAGTCCCTAGAGCTCTACAGAGCTAGAAAAAAGATGGGACTAGAGTCTCATGGTGGCAGCAACATCCCTATTGATAGGGAGAGGTCTCATGACCATAGAAACCTAAACAAGATTGTCCCTCCCTTCCAGAGTGGGGATGACATCCACAAATGGATTACTGCACTGGAAAGGGCCTGTAAAGTACAAAGGGTTCTCTAGGAGCAGTGGGCTGCAATCTTATGGCTCTCCTTTGCAGACAAAGGTAGAGATAAGCTTCTCACTGTTAGAGAGGAGGATGCTGATGATTACTCCAGTCTGAAAAGTGCATTGATTGAAGGGGTTGGCCTAACCACTGAACAATATAGGTTAAAGTTCAGAGATACCCAAAAGCCACAAAATCAAGAGTGCGTGGACTTTGTAGATTGTGCTACCAAGGCTCTGGAAGGCAGGTTACTTGGCAGTAAGGTGCAGAACCAAGGTGGTGACCCAAAGAAGCAAGATTCTAAGAACTCTGACAAGGGTGGGGAGAAGGGTAAACACCAGATCTCTTCACAAGGTCCCCAAAAATCTTCTTCAGGTGGGGATTCACAGTCTAACAAGGGAAAAGGCCAAAAGAAACCATGGTGCAAGATCTGTAAGCAGAAAACTCACTGGACTAGTGATTGCACCAAGTCCAAAGACTCAACACCAGCCACCATTGCCCCTAAGGCAACTGTTCCCCCTAGTGCAGCTACAATTGGTGGTGGTAATACTCAGAATAAGGGTATAGTTGGGTTAACCCTGGGATCTGAGATGGACTCTGGCCTAGTCAGAGTTCCAACTCAGGCTGTCCTGATCTGTGTTGGAGGCATGGACATGTCCTCCTTTGTGAGTCCCAGTAACTTGGGCAAATACAGACAGCAGCCTTTGATTAATGGAAAAGAGGCTTTGGCATTCAGGGACACAAGAGCAAGTGTCACGATGGTGACAAAAGATCTTGTGGATCCTGGGCAGATCATACTTGGTGAAATGTACCAAGTGACCAATGCTAGCAATGTCAGGACAGACCATTGCTTGGCAGTTGTTAATTTCTCCTGGGGTGGGGTAACTGGCCTCACCCTGTTGAATGCTTGCTTGGCAATGATCTGGAAACTTCAGCTTGGGCTAAAGTGGAGCTCAGGACACATGCAGAAATGCTAGGGATCCTTGCACATGTATTTGCTGTGACTAGGTCACAGGCCAAAATGTCTAACACAGGACAGGCCCTGGATTCTGGAAGAATGGACCAGGTACCTCCCAAAAGGAGGAGCAGTAGGGTTAAGGCAGAGCCTTCCCCCTGACTCAGAATACAGATCAGCCTCCTGAGGGAGATGATCTTGAATCTGAAGAAGGAACTGTCCCAGAGAAGCTTGAACCTGACCAGGTTGAGTTCTTGGGGACAGGGGGCCCTTCCAGGGAAGATCTGAGCCAGGAGCAGAAAACCTGCCCCTCTCTTGAACCCCTCAGATATCAAGCTGCTGATGAGGCTGCTGGGAATGCTAGTGGCATCCATAAAATCTATTGGGATGATGGACTCCTTTATTCAGAGTGTAGAGACCTTAACCCTGGTGCTTCCAGTAGGTTGGTAATACCTTTGAAATTTATGGGCTTCCTATTGACACTAGACCATGACACTTGGGCCAAAACAAGACTTGGAACAGAATTGTTCCTCACTTTCATTGGCCCCATATGTCTGAAGACACTAAGGAGTTTTGTCGCTCCTGTTTGACCTGCCAAGCCAGTGGCAAGGCAGGTGGAACCACAAAGGCCCCCCAGATACCACTACCTGTGGTGGGGGTTCCCTTTGAGAGGGTGGGGATTGACATAGTTGGTCCCATGGATCCTCAAACAGCCTCTGGGCACAGATTTATCCTGGTGGTGATGGACCATGCCACTAGGTACCCAGAAGCCATTCCCCTTAGGACCACTACAGCACCTTTGGTGGCAAGGGCCCTCTTGGGGATATTCACCAGAGTGGGCTTCCCTAAGGAGGTAGTATCTGACAGGGATGCAAACTTCATATCCAGTTACTTGACTGCAATGTGGAAGGAGTGTGGAGTGAATTACAAATTGACAACACCCTATCACCCACAATGCAATGGTTTGGTTAAAAGGTTCAACAAAACCTTAAAGGGCATGATCAAAGGACTCCCAGAGAAGCTTAGGCGCAGATGGGACATCCTTTTGCCCTGCCTTTTGTTTGCCTACAGGGAGGTGCCTCAAAAGGGGGTTGCTTACAGCCCTTTTGAACTTTTGTTTGGCCATCCTGTCAGGGGTCCTTTGTGTCTGGTGAAGGAGGGATGGGAGTTACCTCTCAAACCCCCTAAACAGGACATATTGAACTATGTACTTGGTCTCCGCTCCAGGATGGCTGAGTATATGAAAAAGGCAACTAAAAACCTTGAGGCTAGCCAGGAATTGCAAAACGCCTGGCATGACCAAAAGTCTGTGCTGACTGTTTACCAGCCAGGGCAGAAAGTGTGGGTGTTGGAGCCTGTGGCCCCAGCAGCTCTCCAGGACAAATGGAGTGGCCCCCATACAATTGTTGAACAGAAAGGGGAGTTCACTTACTTGGTAGACCTTGGAACCCCTAGGACTCCCCACAGGGTACTTCATGTCAACAGACTAAAACCATATGTTGAAAGGGCAGACATGGGCTTGCTCATGGCTACTGATGAGGCACAGGAGGAAGAGAGTGACCCAATCCCTGACCTGCTCTCTCAGAACCCTGATGATGGATCAGTAGATGGTGTAGCTTTGGCAGGGAGCCTCACTGTCCAGCAGCAAATTGACTGCAGAAAACGTCTCAGCCAGTTCAGACATATGTTTTCTCTGACTCCAAGTCAGACTACTTGGTGCACTCATGAAGTGGACACTGGGGACAGTCTGCCTGTGAAGAATAAGATTTACAGGCAACCTGATCATGTCAGAGACTGTATAAGGACAGAGCCCAAAAGACGTTGGATTTGGGAGTCATTGAACCCTCAGATAGCCCTCGTGCTAGTCCAGTAGTCCTTGTGCCTAAACCTCACACCAAAGATGGAACGAGAGAGATGAGGTTTTGTGTGGACTACAGGGGTCTAAATGCAGTCACTAGGACTGATTCCCATCCCATCCCATCTCAAGGGCAGATGAACTAATAGATACTTTGGCCTCAGCCAAGTTTCTAAGCACATTTGACGTGACAGCTGGCTACTGGCAGATCAGACTAGCTGATGATGCAAAGCCAAAAACAGCATTTTCTACCCATAGTGGGCACTATCAATTTGTGGTAATGCCCTTTGGTTTGAAGAATGGTCCTGCCACTTTCCAATGGTTGGTGAATCAAGTCCTTACAGGCGTGGAAGACTATAGTGCAGCATATCTAGATGATATTGCTGTCTTTAGCTCCACCTGGGAGGATCACCTGGTCCACCTGAGGAAGGTTTTGGAGGCCCTGCAAAAAGCAGGCCTAACTATCAAGGCTACTAAGTGCCAGATAGGACAGAGTCAGGTTGTGTACCTGGGCCACCTTGTAGGTGGAGGCCAGGGTCAACCATTGCAGAGCAAAATCCAGATCATAATGGACTGGGTTGCTCCCGCTACCCAGACTCAGGTGAGAGACTTCTTAGGCCTGACTGGGTATTACAGAATATTTGTCAAGGGATATGGATCAATAGCGACACCCCTGAATGACTTAACCTCTAAGAAAATGCCCAAGAAGGTTCAGTGGACAGTTAGCTGTCAAAAGGCATTTGATGACCTGAAGCAGGACATGTGCACTGCTCCCATTCTGCAAAGTCCTGATTACTCCAAAAAGTTCATTGTGCAGACAGATGCATTTGAGTTGGGAGTAGGGGCTGTACTGTCACAGTTGAATGATGATGGTCAGGATCAGCCAGTAGCCTTTATTAGCAGAAGGCTGACCCCCAGAGAGAAACGTTGGTCAGCCATTGAGAGGGAGGCCTTTGCTGTGGTTTGGGCTCTGAAGAAATTGAGGCCATACTTATTTGGTACTCACTTGATTGTTCAGACAGACCATAAGCCCCTTGTATGGCTAAAACAAATGAAGGGTGAAAACCCCAAACTGTTAAGGTGGTCCATTTCCCTACAGGGGATGGACTATACAGTGCAACATAGACATGGGAGTGACCATGCCAATGCAGATGGACTCTCCAGATATTTCCACTTAGAACATGAAGACTCAACTGGTCAAGATTAGTTTAATGTCCCCGCGTTTGGGGGGTGGTGGTGTAGGAGAGTAGGATCTGCCTCTTATGGTTACACCCACTTTTTGCTGATATTTCACTGTTTTTCGACCTTAGTCTGGCTGGGGCCCTACTATTCAGGACCCAGCCAAGCTGCTTCCTCTCTAAATGGATTCCATGTACCTTAGGTACACCACAGATTGGATTCTGAGGTGCCCTTATAAGTCCCTAGTATATGGTATACTATGTACCCAGGGCATAGGTACCCCAGAGGCCTACCAGGGGCTGAAGCATGTATTATGCCACCCCTGGGAAGCCCTCCAAAATGAAACCATAGGTCTGCTACTGCAGCCTGGGTAAGGGTGCATGCACCCCTTACAGAGATATAGGTTCACTATATCTCACCTATCACTGCACATAGAAACATATCAGTCACCCCTAAGGCAGGCCTTATCAATCCTGAAGGCAGGGTGCTGGGTTATATGTGAGAGGGTGCCCAGGCATGAGCTGAGCCCCTCTGCAGCCTTTGGAATCTATCCTCCGGGGTTGTCAGTAGTGCAGCCTGACCATATACTTTTAAGTGTATTATAACTAACCGGTAAATGCTAACTTTGGACTGACTGCACGGAAACATGTCATGTTTGGTGTCAAACACCTTGGAATCATACCCCCACACCAGTAACTTGTGTGGGAGTATAATCCCACCCTTCTAGAGGGAGAGACATGACAGCACCGGTATACCCGGTACCAGATTAACAGAGCCCTGGCATAACAAAATGGATGCTGCAGCCACAGACACAAGTCTGGCCTCCTGCTGCTGACCGATACTCCGGCAGGGGAGGCCTTGACAATAGTTTTCCTGTCACAGGGAGGTGTAACCACTTCCCAGACCGGCTTTAGTGTATTGGGGCTGGGTGGGAGCACTCCAAGAGTGCTTTGAAGTCTGCACTGGGGGCACATTTGTTGTCCCTGTACATAGTCCAGTTCAAACCGGTTGCAGGAGCTACCAGCCCCTGCTCTGGCGTGAAATTGGACAAAGGAAATGGGTGTAGCCACCCCTCTTTCCAAACCCTTCCATAGGTGGGTCCCCTGAGTTAGTCAAACCCCTTTCTTAGGCTTTTCATAACACTGGGTTTTTACTAAATGCGCGCTCGCTAATCAAACATAATCTTGCCTTCCACGATTTTGTGGACGAAAGGCAGCCAGACTGGGTTTTTATCACGGAGACCTGGGCCACTGACTCTTCGGGACATGACCTTCTGCTAGCCATTCCTGAGGGCTACTCTTTACATCGGCATGACAGACCTAAACGTAGAGGAGGAGGTATCGCCATTCTTTTTAAATCTTCCCTGCTATGCACGATTAATTCACTTTCCTCGCCCCAAGATTGTTTTGAAGCTCTATACTTCTGTATTACATGTGCCCCTTCAGTTTCTTTTACGGGTATACTGATCTATAGTCCGCCTGGTTATAGAGCTAACTTTGCCTTGGACATGTTGAGAATCCTTGAACCGTATTTTGGAAAGCCCTCCTTCACCATTTTAGGTGACCTCAATTTCCATCTCGATGAGGTTCACTCTAAGGATACTATATCATTGGTTGAATCACTTGCAGCCTGTGATCTTATCCAGCTTGTTACCAACGCTACTCATATAGCTGGTCATATCCTTGACGGGGTGTTCTCCAATGATACAAGACTCTCCAGCGGCATACCTTTACCGCTGGTATGGACAGACCATTTTGCTGTTCCTCTGCAGTTAGCCTTTTCTCTTTCTCATGGGATTAAGAAAGAGACTACCCCTTTTGTCTCCAGAAGAAATTTCAGAAATCTTACGAATGAGGCTTTTGCCCCTTTTGTTTCCACACCAGAGGCTCTCTCCCTAAAAGATGCGGCTGAGGCAGCACATGATCTGCAGGATTCTATCATTAATGCAGTAGAAAAACTTGCACCTGCATCCCTGCGATATGTAGCCCGGCGGAAACCATCAGCGCCATGGTTCTCGGACCATCTCAGAGTACTACGACAGGGTTGTAGAAGCAGTGAGAGAAGATGGAGGAAATCTTGGGATCCCTTGGATAGGGAGGCCCACAAGTCTGCTCTACGGGAGTATAAGCAGAAAGTGATAATGGAGAAGCAGGAATACTTCTCCAACCTCACCAGCTCACTCACCTCCTCTAGGGAGCTTTTTAAAATTGCTGACTCGCTGTGCTCCCTCCAACTTCCAGACCCCGTAGTCAGCTCTCAGCGTCTTTGTGACGATATTGCAGACTTTTTCTATACTAAAATCTTAGATATTCACACTTCCCTGGAAGCACAACGTCTCTCCTTGACGGAAAATCTCCCTTCAGGTACAAGCTCTTCTGAGACACTGGATATAGTTCCTCCCAGCCTCCTTTCTGTCTTTCCCTCTATGTCTCTGGAGGGTTTGAATGTTCTTTTGGATAAGATCAAATCCTCCTCTCCTCTAGATCCATTGCCTCTCAAAAAGCTAAAAGAGTGTAGGAACAGCCTTCTTCCTCCCCTACTTGAGGTGATGAATAAGGCAATTGCTCAAGGTACTTTTCCATCGATATGGAAGAAGGCCATTGTGAAGCCGCTCCTTAAGAAGCCTTCACTTGATCCCGGCCTCTTGAAAAATTTTAGACCTATTTCTCTGCTCCCTGCACCCGCTAAAATTTTAGAAGCTCACCTGAATCGCCATTTATCCTCTTTTCTTGAAGCCTCGGAGTATCTTGACATTACCCAGCATGGATTTCGAAAACACCACAGCACAGAATCTGCCCTCACCGCTGTAGTCGATAACATCCGACGCAAGGTTGATGCTGGACAAACTACTGTTCTTGTGCTATTGGACCTCACAGCCGCATTTGACACTCTGTCTCCTGCCATTTTAACATCTCGGCTTAGGGAGGCAGGTGTCACTGGCTCGGCTCTGAGTCTCCTTAATTCCTTTCTCCTTGATAGGGAACAGAGAGTGATGCTCGGCAACCACCTCTCCCCTGCAAAGTCTTTGCAATGTGGGGGGCCACAGGGGTCGGCACTAAGTCCGACCCTGTTCAACATCTACGTGGCCCCCCTTGCTAGGCTAGTAAGATCGCAGGGGATGGAGGTGGTATCATACGCCGATGACACCCAGATCATGGTCTCACTAACTCAATCCTCTGTCATAACATCTGCCTTTAGCTTCAGGTCCTGCATGCAACTTGTTGCAGACTGGATGGTTACCAACTCCCTGAAGCTAAATGGCGACAAGACTGAGGTTTTGATCTTTGGGAAGGACCAAGAGATCTGGTCGAGTGAGTGGTGGCCCTCCTCTCTTGGTATCTGCCCGACTCCATCTCAATCTGCCAGAAATCTGGGTGTAATATTCGATACTTCACTCTCGATGTCCTTACAGGTGAATCGGACTGTTTCGACCTGCTGGGGCGTGATCAGGACGCTCAATAGAATTCGCAGCTATCTGTCACTTCAAGCTCGCAAGCAGATTGCAGTCGCCCTTGTTGGTTCCAGGTTGGACTATTGCAACTCTCTTTACATGGAATCCAACAAGGGCCTTATCCACCGACTGCAAATCGTGCAGAACGCTGCTGCACGTTTTGTCCTGGATCTCTCCAGGGCTTCTTCTGCTACTGCTGCGAGGAGAGACCTTCATTGGCTGCCTATTCAGCACAGAATTTATTTTAAAACTCTGTGTTTGACATATAGAGCACTTGAGGATGAATCTAAAGGCGCTATCAGCTCTCTGCTTACTCGTTACCACCCTACAAGGCGTTTGCGCTCTTCGGGACTATTTCAACTTGTTGTCCCTCGCTTTAAGCTCGCCAGATGGGGAGCCAGGGCTTTTTCAGTCGTTGCTCCACAACTTTGGAACAACTTGCTGATAGAGTTGAAGACCTTGCCTTCTTTAGCGCTGTTTAAAAAGGCCCTAAAAACTTGGTGCTTTTCCAGAGCTTACACAGGCTGAGCTGCAGGAGCTTTGTTATGAGCTGGATTTGGAATTAGGCGCCTTGACGCCCATTGGGCTATGTTTGCGCATGACAAGATCCCTTTTATTATTATTATTATTATTATAAGTAAGGAACCCCTGGCAACAGGACTTTAGATATCCCTGGACGAAACTCTGCAACTGCATCCTGGAACTTCGATGCTCTACTCAAGATTAGAGGACTGAAGAACTCTCCCTTGGGGTCAAGGAGTGACTCCCCTGCTTGGCAGGCACCAACGAAGCATTTGCTGGTCTGCATCTCCAAAGCTCCTGATGGACTCTGAAGTACATGCAGCCCAGGAAGAGGATTTCCAGACTTCTCAGAGGCCGACCCAAGTCCCCAGCAAAGCTGAGACCCGCAGCCCTTGCTAGTAACGT
Organism: Triturus cristatus; assembly: GCF_964204655.1. NCBI lineage: Eukaryota > Metazoa > Chordata > Amphibia > Caudata > Salamandridae > Triturus > Triturus cristatus. Next base: position 549,568,182 of record NC_140586.1, read on the forward strand.
GGAACCGGAACCCCTGGACACCGTGCACATTTGCAAGTGCATTCGCTTCTCGACGTCCCCTGAGGCTGTGCATTGGCTTACTTATAGCCCACACCCTGAGCAGAGAATCCACTGAAGATTGTGGGCCTAGTCACCCCGAGTGACCCGTGGACCACCATTTTGTGATTCCTCTTGAGGTCCCATGCGATTCCTGGTTTGTCGACTGGTGGGTCCCTGTGAAGGCAACTCTGATTTTCCTTGGGCTTCCCTTGGTGCTCCAGACGCGCCCTGACTTCCCACTCTGTGGTGAGTCCCTCAGACCTTGCTGGTCTGCACCAAAGCATCTTTCTCCTTTCTGCATGGGTTGCTGTTGCCAAGGCTTGTTGGGTCCAATCCAGGCACCAACACCGCAGCACCACAAAGCCCACTACCCTCACCTAAACCCTAAATTTACCCTTACCCTCCTTTACCACTGCCTACATCCTAACCCTAAAATTACACTAATCTCCCTTTATCTCTACCCAACCCTAAATTTAACCTTCCCTCTCTTTATGACTGCCCACCCAAAACCATAAAACTACCATTACCTCCCTTCAACAGTACCCACCCCTAAACCCTAAATTTACCATTACCTCTCTTAGCACTGCCCACTTATAAACCTTAAAATTACCCTTCCTCCCTTGACCACTACCCAACCCTAAATATACCCTTACATCCCTTTCCCACTGGCCACCCCAAAACCATAAAATTACCCTTACCTGCCTTTAATACTATCCAACCCTAAATCCTAAATTTACTCTTGCCTCCCTTTAACACTATCCACCCCCAAACTTAAATTTACCCATACCTCCCTTTCTACTGTCCACCATAAACCTTAAAATTACACTTAGCCCTCTTTACCACTATCCACTCCAAGCCCTAAAATTTACTCTACATCCCTTTATCACTACCCACAATCAAACCTGAAATGTACACTTACCTCCCCTTACCACTGTCCACACCAAAATCCTAAATACACTTACATCCCTTTACCACTATCCAACCCTTCATTTACCCTCTCTTGCCTTTATGACTACCCCAAAATATAAAATTACCCTTACTTACCTGTAGCAGTACCCACCTCTAAATGTACCCTGACTCTCTTTACACTGCCCACTCCAAAACCCTAAAATGACCCTTATCTCCCGTTACCATTACCCAAACCTATATTTACCCTTACCTCCCTTTCCCACTGTCCACCCCTGAACCATAAAATTACCCTCACCTCCCTTTGACACTATCCAACCTTAAACCCTAAATTTACCTTTTCTTTACTTTGCCCTCACCAAATTCCTGAAACTTACACGTACCCCTCTTTACCACTACCCCAAGCCTAAAGCACACCCTTACCTTCCTGAACCAATACCCACCCTTGACTCCTAAAATTGTTATTTAAAAAGCAAAACAACACAAAAGCACACACACACACACACACACATATATTTCAATCCTCCACCATGGTACACTGCACACTTATGTTAATCAGTTCTTCATTCAATTAAATTAATTGAATTCTAACAACTGAATCAGCTGAATCAGAGTCGGATACTGATTTATCTGAAACTTATACGACAAGGGGTGCTGAAGCACAAAGCAAAAGTAGGGGAGTGCATTTCCCCAGGTGTACTAACTTAACAAGGAGTCCTGGAGGAATTCCCCCAGAGAACTCTACCACCGGAACAAACGGGGAAAACCAGACGAGGGGCAAAAAGGAGGATATCAATCGGTTCAGCCACAAGTTACCAGAAGCAAGAAAGGCGGTTACCGCAAGTAAAAGAAAGTAATTAAAAAATTAGCAATCTATCCCACCGTGTACTGTCAGCTACATAATCTTCTGTTTTACAAAAGGGGCTTAATTGTTTCCCTACCAACAGATGGGACTATTCACAAACATGGATTTACCTTTTTCGATTTGGGAGAAAATTTAAACAAAAAAAAAGCTTACTTTACAGCATCCCAAACATAAGGAAACAGAGAAAGACAACATGGAAATACCAACAGATCTACTAACTTGAAGAGACCATGACACTTTAGAAACCTTACATGAGCTACAGGAACTGTCAATGCCTACAGGGCAACAAGGGGAGGATAACAGATAATAGACTTTACCTGCTAAGCAAGCAGGTATCCAACAAGCAGGTGGAAGGAGCAAATTCAAGGCAAAATCGAGGTACATGCACAAAACTCCCTTCGACCCAATTTATTGTTTCCATGAAATAGTTGTTAGGGAATTGGACAATATGAGAACACAACAAAACCCAAAAGCCATACAATAATATACAATCTAAAGAAAGAGGAATGGTAAGCAGTTATATCGCTAAAAAATGATCTCTCTTTAGTCAGCAAGCCCTCGGATAAGGGCGGGAACAGGGTCCTATTTGATAAAATAGCATATCAGGAAGAGGCACTACTTTTACTGAGTGACATTACAGAGTTATACACCAATAAAGAGGGAACATTACAACAGTAGCATTAAAGCTTTTCACAGTATGTTGAATAGTTGGTGGGACAAAGGTTTTCCTAGAAGAAGATGTGTGTCAATTCCTTAATGTGGAATTCCCAACTCTACCAACATTCTATCACATACCTAAAATTCATAACAATCAGAGACGTTCCCCCTAGGGTGCCCCATTGTCTCATCAAAGGGCAGTCTACTGGAAAAAACATCTATCTATGTTGACTCATTTCTTTTTCTGTTAGTAAAAGACCTCAGTTCGTATATCCGGATACATCAGATTTTAACTGAATCATCCAAAATATACAATGAGAAGACAATGTCATCCTGATAACACTGGATATTACCGATCTGTATACTTGTATAGCGCATAAAGACGGCCTTTCTAAAAAATAGACCGTTGAAATTCCAAGTACATAACATCATGTTGTTGCAATTTGTTTCCCTTTGCCTTAACAATATTTTTCTATTCTCTGGGCAACTGTTCTTGCAGACACAGGGGACCGCCATGGGCACATGCTTCACCCTCAGTTACGCAAATCTTTTCATGGGCTGGTGGGAGAAGCCTGTGGCCTGGCGGAACTGAATGAGTATTGAGTGAACAAAGTAGCCCTATAGGCCAGAGTATTTTGTTGTGTGGCGGGGAACCCAAGCAGAAGCAGAAATATATTTTGCCGCATTAAACAACAATGAGCTGAATTTACAATTCACTATCCACATCAGCAGCACAGAAGTACCTTTCCTTGATTTGCAAGTTTATGTCAAAGATAGCAATCTATGCACAAGGTTATTTAGAGAACCCAAGGAAGGGAATGCCACGCTGCATGCACAGAGTCCGCATCCACGTAGTCTAGTGCATAGTATCCCCTACAGGGAGTTTTTAAGGATTAGGCATTATTGTTCGTTGTCCGAGGACTATAGTGAGGCAGAAAGTGGGGCACTCAGCAGATACAGAGAAAGACGATATGCTGATAAGGTATTGAGAGAAACACCTAAAAAGGTGAGGGCCAAAGACAGACAAGAATTACTAACCCCCAAACAAAAACAAAGAGGGGAAGGAGATACCTCAAGATTGGTATTGAATTCTTCAGCAGAATCAAACCAGATTTGGTGGCTTATCCAAAAATACTGAAGTGTCTTACAGGCAGATATTATGTTGGGACCTGGGTTACTGATAGACCCAATATCACACATAGGAAAAGTGTATCCATCAAAGATCAGCTGGTACATAGGCATCACATTGACTATCCATTGAAAAGACCAGAAGCCAAAGGATTCTACCTGTGCTCTAGATGTAAAGCCTATAGAAAAAGTGTAGAGTAAAGGATTATGAAATACCGGGCAAAAAGGACCGAAAAATTATTACGAAACTACTTAATTGTAATTCAAGTGCTATGATAGATTGTCTGGAATACTCATGCGGGAAGAAATACATCGGCAGTACAGCCACCCTGACAAGAAACGGATGCTAGAAAACACCCCGGCAATAGTTAACCAAGACATCACATATCCAGTAGTGAGACACTTCGCAGAGGAACATCAAAGCAGAAGTGATATGCTAAGCTTCTTCTGCATAGATCACATATTCCACAAAGAAAGAAGAGGGGATAGAGTCAGATTTATGAGGTGCCTTGAATATAAAAACATTGTGGAGCTGAGGACTCAAGTCCCATGGGGCCTCAACAGTGAGGAGGAACTATGTCTACATCTAGAGAAAGAATAGTATATATGGGATTTCCACCAGTTTCTCTCTTTTTGATAGCGGCGTGCATTTCTTGCCATTAAGTATGAAGTACAGAACATATTTACAATTAGGACATGTCAATTTACTAATTTATTTACATTATATATATATTTTTTTGGAACATTGCCAGTTGAGGTGTAGTGTTTGAAAACATATGGGTGTCAAGTTAGATTCACGAGTAAGCTACACGCAATGTAGTTAGGTATGATAGGACTATACCATCAGAACTTTTTTAGTAGATTGTAACATGAATAGTTTTTCAAATTAATGAACAAGGAAAAGATAAACTGTAGGAAAGCAAAGTGTCTGTTGACATATTGAAATGATCTGGGCAAGCCCATTGTCGTACTTTAATCTCTGTTACCGCGTAGGGGACAGGGCCCCACCACTGTCTATCCTGGTATTAGCAAACCGCAAATGGTTAATGCGGTATGTACAAGTGCTTTATATATCGTTCTAGCTATGAATGCACTGTGTACACGTTGTTTTACGTTACTTCGCGGGTTCCATTTTGGAAGCGGTGGCCATCTTGTCCTTGCACTCACATAGGCTACAATGGAGCAAATACGGGCCTCACAATACATGGGCTTTTTCCTTTGACTTCTCTGTGACCTGGGCAGCTGGCTCTGCTGCCCCGGGTCAAACTGGTCTCACAAGCTCCCCTTCCTCCAGCCACCTGTGATTAGTATCAGGGCTTGACCCGTCATAAAACCCTTTCATGCTACACGAGCCCCCGGCTAATCTCTTTCACACCTGACTGTTCCTGCTTTACGACTTGTTTCCCAAAACAGGAGATGCTCATGTTTATTGGGGGGCCTATTGATATCCGATGTAGGATCTGAACCTTACTGTGTAAATCATTGTGGGCTGGCCGAACTGGAATGTGGGATGGTCATCATGACTCTGCTTTTTCGTTTGTAATGTATACTTGTGATGGCCGTATCATAAAACCTAGGAATGTATGCTTGAGGCAGGAAAAAGTGTATTTAAGATGAAGTCCGTTTCTATGATTTTCAGCAGTCTCCTGAGAACATACACGCTGTTGTACTTCTAGGATACCTGTAATTGGTCTGCAGCCAATAAACGATCTTTGACTTCACCCAGAGGACTCTGTGTTTCTGTAGGTCTGGAACAGGGTGAACCCAGAAGTCATAGGGTGTGTGCCCCTGCACCGCTGGGTCTAAAATACCCAGTACTTCAGTTTGGCGCCCAACTCGGGACGATTTCAGCGGTACCGGTCCAAGCCAGAGGTTCGTGAGGAGCTTCGTGTGGAAATTCTGGAGGAAGGCCGCCACTTCATCGACCCCTGCATGTCGACGTGGTCCGAAAGTCTTTTCTGCGAGGTTCTCCGCGTCCCGACGGCTACGAAGGACTGCTGCCCTGATTAATCGACCTGTTTTGGACCCTTGACGAGTTTTGAGAGAGCGAAACAATCGAGAGAGTCTTCTGGTGACGCCATCGATCAGCAATATTCAGTTAAGTATAAGTGGAGCGTCTCCCATTTGTTTGGTATCCCTCGGGATCGTTTTGATTTGGAAATTTGGAGTTTGCAAACGCCAAAGCCAGAGGACTCGTGTATTCACGAGACTATCGTAATCGATAATCCTCTGACGTTTAGATCTAGACTAGTGAGTTAAGATGCCTGGTTCTAGAATATTTGGTAGAATATTTTGTTTGGGTTGTGGAAGAGATTTCCAGCTGGAGGAATCATGTCCGGTTCCTCCGGTTGGAACTCCAACTTATGAGCTCTATGTAAAACATGGCGTAGGCCCTATTGCATATAATGAAGTGTGGATCCACTACACCAGAAAAGATGGTGTTTTAAAATGGCCCCAAAATGGTAGTTTCGATACCGATATTTTAGATAATTTGGAAATTAAATTGTTTAAAAAGAAAGCCCGGCCGGCGATGTTTGATTCTTTCCGCTTATGGCGAAAGGAAGCCAAACAGAAGGAAATTAAGCTAGCGAAAAAGAATAGGAGAGAGAAAGGTATGACAGTAATGCAAGCAGCTGTACAATTCAAAGACAATGAGGAGGAGCAGATGAATGAGCAATTGCACAGGCAGCATAAGTTAGGGATCGACAAATGTTACCCAGCTTTACCACACTCTAAACAGAATGAGTTAGAAGAAAAGGAGAAAGATCCCCTGATGTCGCATTTGTTGAGTTTGCCACCCCCGTATGCTCAAAATGCCACGGCGCCTCCCCAGCTTGTGAATATGCCACCTCCAGTTAATATACTGCAAGCCTTGCCACTACCGCCAGCTGCTTTGCAGCCGGCTCCTATCCCTATAGCGCAGCCCTCTCAAGGGCCGCCAGTTGTGTTTCCAACTGCCCCCGCGCTTCCTGCGACTTTATCTAATTCAGCAGCTGCCTCCCCTGACACTCTTTCTTGCACCACTCCAGTACCTGTTTCTGCATCCTCTTTTCTCCCCTCTGTTTATCCCCCTGTTTTCGCCTCAGCTTCTCCTTCAGCGCGACAGCGCTTAGCTAAAGTGGTTACTACATTAATGTCTCCTCTCTTTGAGTCATCTGGTGCGACTCCTGGTTTACAGCGTAAGCAATTGCGCAGTCAATTGCCTAACCCCGATGAGAAAAAGGTAATAGATCGCATGGCGCGTATATGGATTGTTTTCCCTTCACTGTATGATGTGGAATCAGTTGTCAACGTTTTTCATCAATGGGATGCCCCAAAACAGAGATATGTGTTTGAGAAAATGTGCAAAATTCTCTGTGAAGAATTGGAGGATAGTGGTAAAGACCCGAGCCCGCAGGAGTTGTGTAGAGTGAGGTTTGATTTTGGAACTGGTACAATTGTGGATCGCGAGGTAGATAAAGCAGTTGCGGTTGTATTATCCTTCAGGAATGCTGATTGTCAACAGTCATTATTTGAACAAGATGTCCTTGTGGGGAAGAAGGTAAAAGCGCGACAATACCCCATGAGAGAAGTTCCCCCGGTATGGAAGGAAGCAGTTGCAGCTGACGCCGGTGCCGGTATCGCTGCTGTGCCAGCGCATTTCCAGCGTGTTTGGGTGCATGTTCCATGGAAGCGTTCTGAGGTGCTAGCGCTTAAGCAGACATTGCCTGATCCCCGTAAAAACCCTGCAGGATATTATAAAGAGTTGTCACAGACGGCAGGGTCATGCGTTATGAATCTGGCCGACATAGACATGTTGTTTGGTAATGTTGTTCCACAGCCTCTATGGGGATCAATTCGTAATGCAGATCACGATGCAGAATTAGGTGCTACATGGGCAGACATTATTGCCGCTGACGCTAGACAAACTGGTGGCGCGAAACCTGAGCCTTTAATAGCAGAACTGCCTGGTAGAATCATCACGTATATGAAGACAATAATGCCCGCGATGCGCGTAAATTGGGACAAGCTATCTGCATGCAAGCAGAAGAAAGATGAAACAGTGTCAGACTTCTTTACCAGGTTTGAAGAAACGTTTATTGATCACAGTGGGCAAGATATGAGTACTGAGGGTGGCCAACGGTTATTTGTGGATAAATTCGTGCAGAATTTACTTCCTGACCTGTGTAAAAAGTTAAAAGATTCAGAAAGTTCTTGGGCTGTTTCCTCTTCAGCGCAAATACTGGCTACTGCACAGTATTACGAGAACAGAGATAAGGATGAAAAAGATAGAACAGATAAGAAAACGAAGGAACTAAAGACAAAGGTCCTTTTGCAGCAGGCCTATCCGCCACGTGGAGGTCAGAATAATTATAGGCAGCCCCAAGGTGTCTATCACCAACCCCAACAATTTCAGAACAATCAGCAAATGAATGGGTATTATCAACCACGTGTCCCTGTTGTGGAAATGTGGATTTTCCTGGTCAGTTATGTCCCCTATCTTGGACCCCAACGGTTCTATATGCATGTTACAAGTACATGTATGTTCCCTCCAGTTCCAGTTTCTAAGACGCAAACATATGTGTGTCTACCGTCAACATGTTCTCTGTCAGATCCGCCATCAATGGGCTGGATATTCGATTCCTAAGTATAAAAGGCCACCGACTTTATATGGCCAAGTTACTCCATTTTTACAGTTCAGGCGAGTAGGCCCGATTCTGTCCTCAAAGCCTTTCCCTGCTCTCTGTCTCTGACAGCTTCAGCTTGAGCTCGCATCTGTATCCATGAACTTTGTCCTACTCTCTGTGCAGCTAACGGTGCCTGCCTCGGCCAGTTTTCGCCTGTCTGCCAAGAAGTTGTATTTCACCTTCGAATGATCTATTTTGCTCTTCAGCCGATGCATTCTTGCCTAGTAGTTTAAGTAAACATTCCTCCAGTTACCAAGCAAAAGGCCAGGCTTCTCTGTCTTCATGCAAGTGATTCATAGCCCTGTTGCTATGGAAAGTTTTCTGCCCCTCGCATCTCATATAGACACTTAGACGCTTGTACACGCACATAGTCAGTATAGAATAGATTCTGTCCGAGAGTCTCTTCCTTGTGGATAACATAGTTCTTTAAACATAGGATGTTAGATATGATTTGGGATTAGGATGACTTGACCCCAGACTTCTCGTCTCCACATGTAGAGCTAAATGTCAAGTCCCCTTCACCCCCTAGTTACACGTCAATTACACGTCATGCTGCTGCGCGCGCATCTATGCCAAGTATTATCTTATAGATCCACCTATGTCTGATAATTCTAACCAATCATGTTTCTTTTATTCCTTATTACGCCTAGTTTCGATTATGTCACTGTTACGTCATTTTTCTTATCAAATGTTACGCCTTCTACATTCGTTTCATTGTAATGCACTTATTATAAAAATGTATGTCTGTTAATAAGTTATTGTACTTCACTTCCTGAACCTTCGTGGTGACGGAACCTGAGGGCCGCCACTCGAGTCGGCCATTTTGAATGGAATAAAGCCCATTAGAAAACCTCTTATACCACGGATTCTGCCTCTTGTTATTTTGAGCTATTTTACTTTATTTTAAGACTCCGTACGAAATTCAGTCAGGTAATATTTATTTTATTTACCACATAATGGCGCCCGAACAGGGACACTTTCTCATCTCACGCGCCGGCGGTGCGTTGCAGGCCCGGTCTCCTGCCACAGCTGGACGGACCATAAACGCGTACCAGCAGGATTTCCTGTAAGCTCCCTCCGGTCAAGCGGGGGCGACTGAGGCTGCGATCAACCCAGACGAGGCGGTGAGAAGTGCGAAGTATCCCGACCAGAGCCTAGCTGAGAGAGCAAGATCCGAGGTATACAGAGGCCCACCAGGTTTTCCGAAATTCCGACGTCCAGAGGGTCCGATGTCCGCAGTTATCGAGTCCTGTCCATTCTCTGAGGCCTTCCGTTTCAAGGAGCTACTCGGTGAGTACCATCGCCGGGGAGGCATGTTGACGTGCACATAGGTTGTGCCGGTCAAGACGGATTTGGGTACACAAATCCGGTCTGCACTGTTTAGCAGTGTATATGTACTGTTTAGCAGTATATCAAGTATTCCGAAGTATTCAGTTATTGTCAAGAATTCAGCGTGGTGATTAGTTAGGCAGACTGTCATCATTGTCGACCATTATTAAATGTTTAATGTTTAATGTTTAAAGTATTCAGAAAATGTCTTGCATATTGTGGTATGAATGACTGTTCATTGTTCACTGTTCATTATTGTGTTTCTCGTATTAAGTAAGTTCAAGAGTAAGTATCAGATCAGTTGTTAATATGCCGCTCTTCTCGAAGTTAAGACAGATTACCACCAGAAAAGGGGTGCTTGAAGAAGCAGTTCCTATTCCTCCTAGAGACACTCCAGGACATTTCATGTACCATAAACATGGCATAGATGCCATACTGTTTCTTGATCTATGGGTAGATTATACCAAGGGATTACCGGAAAGTCAAAGGTGGCCCATAGCGGGAACCTGGGATGCAGAGTGCATCATGAAAGTGGAGGAAGAGTTATGGAAAAGAAAGGTCAGACAGTCACAGAAAGACGCTATCGAGTTATGGCGTAAAGAATCTCATAGACGAACAGAAAAAGCACGTAGACAAGAAGAGAGGAGTAAAGAAAGTTCAAATAAAGTTCAAGAAAATCTATTAATTGAGGAAGGTATCCGAGTGAAATCAGAACAAGTAAATAGACAAAGTAATGCTCTTATGAATGGTATGTATCCCCTTCTAGCCGAAGGATTACCTAAGGCTGCTCCAGAGATACCAAAAGACTTGCCACCCCCATTATTTCCAATTAAGGTACATCCAAAAGGGCGTCCCAGAACCGCAGAAGACGTTTTCCTTTCCTCATATCTAGATGATGCAGCCCCCGAGTATGCTAACGCCACACCACATAGACCGTCTGGCGGAGGGGTTCAACGTCAGGATCAGGTATCTGTCCCCGTGCAACAGCAAGTCCCGACGCAAGTTTCGGCAAGCACATCTGTTTCCGCATCTGTTTCCGCAGTCGACTCTACAGGGGTATCGACGCCCATAGTTGCTGTATCACGTTCAACGAACCCTTTCACACCCGACGCCCCAGATGGGGCCACGGGAGGTGCTAGCAGTACTTTTACACCACCTAGAATAAATAAACTTGTCTTTCAAGAGTCAGCACATTCACGTACACCTAAGTTCGTAAGTGAACGTGCGCTTAAGGAACTCCTTGTAAATTGTAGATATGACCCGGTGGTTGGTAAAGAGGATGAAATGGTCCTGGCATCATTACGTATTAGGCGAGCCGCAGAGTATTTAGCAAGGTTACCAGGGATGACTACGCATCTGGATAACATATATCATTTTGTTCAAACAGGACGAGATCCAGGATGTATTAACAGAGCTATGGAATTCCAGAAAGTAGAAATACAGGGGGAACTGTTACGTTTCCTCATAAACTGTGTGATCAGAAATCAAGATCGTCCGGGGGTAGACATGAACGTAATGCTTACTCTTACAAGATGGAGTCAGAATATATCAGAAGGGAGACACGATAAGCAAAATTGTATAATAGCCATGTGCCGAAAAATCCGTAAAGAAATAGAACGTATTCATGCAGAAAGATTGGGAACAGACGAGTTTGAGCAAGATGAAGTGTCCGAATCAGGGGACTCTGCAAGACAGTCAGAGACCATAGCCTATGTAGGCAGAGGAAGATCCTGTGAAAATACTAGATGTTTTTCTGATCCCATACATTCTGTATGTCCAAATAATAGCAGAACGTATCCAACGCCTGTAATAAATCTGAAGTCTCCTGAACATTCGTTTCAAGCCGCAGATAAAATACTACGAGAACGAAGGGGTTACCACCTCCTCGATTCCATGGATGAGCAAGAATTAGCCAGATCAGCCGTTCACTGGATCGTTAGTCCTGAAAAATATGGTGATGAGACCGTAGCACACACGTTTCTCAATCTCAGTACAGATGAACAACGTTTAGCTGGAATCTATATGATTCAGCAACTCCTCATATTATATAAGAGCCAACATGCTGACCCTGGTCCTTTACCTGATATATTAACGGAACTACTTACGTACAGATGGAGAGGTTCTAGTAACAAGTTAATTAAAGAGATATTAGTGTCACGTAAACAGTATGTCCTTTTTGTAAGTCCGGATTCTCTCTCGCTGCCCCATAGAGAAAGAACGCCGTACTATATGGATAGACAAAATCCTTTACGAGAAGTGCACCCAATAAAAGGCGAAGACAATGAGTTTCACCGTGTATTTGTTTACACACCCATATCAAAAATGGAATTATTAGAAATGAAGAAAGTAGTACCTAGCCATGATAAAGACCCAGCGGGTTTCCACCGAGAAATTAAAGACATGTTACTGATGGGAGAGTACACCTTTCCTGATATTATGACGATATTAAAGGTGCTTTTGCCTGCTGGCATTTATGAAAACCTGAAAGAAAAAGAGTGGGAAGTGGGAGACCAAAAGATAGACTGGACAGCATTAGCAGAGGAAGAAAGGGGCCGAACTGCAGGTTCGGGGCTCGGGAATAAAGTTAAACTATTACCAGGTTTACTAGTACAGGTACTGCCACGTTTATTAACTACAAAAAAGGAAGATTGGGGTGCAATCACAGCCTGTAAACAAAAGCAAGATGAAGACACAAGCGATTATTATGCTCGATTTGAAAAATGTTTTGGTATAAATAGTGGTATAAAAGCAAGTAGTGACTCATATCCACATTTATTTGTGACAAAATTAGTGGAAAATGCATTACCTCCAGTAAAGAATAGAATATTGAAATTCGAGAGTACCTGGCAAAGTAACACTCCGTCGCAAATGCTACAAATGTTACAGTATCATCACAATAGAATTAGGGATGAACAAGAACACGAGCATAGACGCATGAAGGATACAAAAATGAAAATGCTAGTTTCTCAGACAGTACCAGCAGATGGTCACAAAAAGAGTGTGACACATTCTGGTGATTCTGCAGTTCCTGTAAAAGGAACCTGCAATTACTGTAAACAACTGGGCCATCATGTACACGATTGTCCAGTCCTGAAACGTAATATAGCTACAGGCATTACAAAGGAGAGACCACGATTAGTTAGACAAGATCAGAATGAACAAGGAGCTATGCTGCATGGACAGTCCGTGCCAGTTCAGCAACAGTCCATGCCAGCCTCACAGCAACCCATACAGTTTGTGCCAGCTGCACCATCGTTGCCTGCTACTGCCACACAAACCGCAACACGACAACTGTATCAGACTGCACAGTATGAATACCCTGAATACCAGCGATACGCATGAACCAGCCTAGAGAGGGAAGTTGACTTACCACTTATCGAGATTCCTGTAGATCAAGAAGGACCTTATGTACATAGTGAATTATTAGGTCAAGATAGAAAATTCTTACTCGATACAGGGGCAAGTCGAACAACTATAAAACGTAGTGAAGTTCCAGGGGCACCCCTCTCAGGCTCTCAAAATGTTTCCCTTGGTTTTTCGGGAAAACCTATTGTTAATGAAGTATCAAAGCCTCTACCACTTACGATAGGACCTTTGACACGAACTACAGATTTATTGCTTACTAAATCATGCCCAGAAAATCTGTTAGGAATTAAAACTCTGAAAGCACTAGGAGCCATAATATGTTGTTCTCCGGAAGGAGTAAGGTTGTTTTTACGTGATTTTAAAGGTCACTATGTGTCTAGAGACATGGATCCCCGACTACAGACTTTACCAGTACATCTATGGGCACAAGGCCCTACGGATGTTGGCTGCATGAACATTACACCCTATCGAGTCACACTGAAAGCAGGAGTGGTACTACCACGAATGCGACAATACAAGTTACCGCATGATGCTGTAGTGGCTTTGCTGAAAATCATTGATGAGCTAATTGCCCAGGGAGTAGTTGTAGAAACAGACTCCAATGTATGTAATTCACCGATAATTCCGATTCTTAAACGAACTGATCCTACTGCTCCACCAGTGTACCGATTGGTTATTGATTTGCGTGAACTAAACAAGTGTATTGTACCACAATTCCCTGTGGTCCCTGATATATCATCGTTATTGACAGCAATTGATTCCGAAGCAACATTCTTTACTGTAATTGATCTCAAGAATGCCTTTTTCAGCGTCCCAATAGATCCGGAAAGCCAATACTTGTTCGGATTCAGTTTAAATGGGCGCAGCTTTAAATTCTCACGCGCTCCCCAAGGATTTACAGAAAGCCCCAGCATCTACAGCCAAGCACTGAAACGAGAACTTGACAGTATCCACATGCCAGTCAATACAGCACTGCTTCAATATGTCGATGATCTGCTGATCACCGCGAGAAGCGAGCCAGAATGTGAAAAAGCTTCTCTGACAGTTTTACATTTCCTAGCCGACAAGGGGCACAAGGTGTCCCCTTCTAAGCTGCAATTCTGTGTTCAGCGAGTTATTTATCTTGGTCACTCGCTGTCCAAGGAGGGAAGGCAGCTTACACCAGATCGCATCCAGTTAATTGCTAACATGTCAATACCCCAGACACAAAAGGAGGTGCGGGCTTTTATAGGCCTCACTTCATATTGTAGACAGTGGATCCCTCAGTACGCATTTCTAGCAAAACCACTCATTCAGTTAACCACACAGGAGGCAGCCACATCGACTGTTCTCCCTTGGACTCAGGAACATACACAAGCTTTTGAAAGCCTAAAGGAAGCTTTATGTCAAGCACCTGTTTTAGCAACACCATGTTATAGCAAACATTTTACACTCTTTGTTACAGAACGCGAAGGTACTGCCTTATCAGTACTCACTCAGGATCAAGCAGGATCACGCAAGCCATGTGCTTATTTTTCCAGTACATTAGATCCCGTAGCTCAGGCTTTGCCTGCATGCCTGAAATCAGTGGCAGCGACAGCTTTAGCAATTAGACAAAGCGATGCCATAGTATTAGGACACCCATTGACAGTACAAGTACCACATGCAGTAGAGGTTCTTGTGAACCGAACACAAACACAACACTTGACCATAGCAAGACTTACTGGTTATGAACTGACATTGTTTCAACCACACATAGAGATCCGACGGTGTAATACATTGAATCCTGCTACACTATTACCTGTAATTGGAACAGACCCACTAGCTCATGATTGTGTTGAAATCATTGAAATAAAGACGAAACCTAGACAAGACTTGACAGACGTTCCATTGCTAGATCCAGACCTGACGTTATATGTAGATGGTTCGTGTATGAGGACAAGTACAGGAAATTTAGTTGCCGCATATGCAGTCACAACAGACACTGAAGTTATTGAGACAAATTGTATAGATACTTTGTCAGCCCAAGCAGCAGAACTTGTTGCTCTAACACAAGCCTGTATTCAAGCCACGGACAAGAAAGTCAACATATATACTGATTCACGTTATGCATTTGGAGTCGTACATGACTTCGGAGTGCTTTGGCGGGAGAGGGGTTATTTAACTTCTCATGGAACACATATTCAACACGGGTCCCTCATTCATGCTCTGTTAGACGCGATTCATTTACCGACTGCAATATCAATTATGAAATGTAAAGCACACACGAAGGTTACTGATATCATTTCTCAAGGCAATGATTTAGCTGACAGAACAGCCAAACAGACTGCTCAGAATCGCACATCCGACATGACAAAGCCAATAGTTCAGACACCAACACAGTGTATGACAATTAAGGATCCCACACTTGATGTAATTGACATACAGACACATGCCACAGCAGAAGAAATAAAGAAGTGGACTGAACTAGGAGGGATCCAGACAGATCAAGGATGGATGACGAAAGAGAAATCTGTATGGTTTCTCCCTGATTCCATGGTTCAAGCCATTATAGCTACAGTTCACAGTCCAGCACATTTAGGAGAGAAGGCTATGCTAGACAGCATTCAGCACATTTGGTTCAATAAACATTTACGAGCAGCAGCTAAACAAAAAGTTCGTACCTGTATGATATGTTGTCAGTTTAATCCAGGAAAGAGTGTTCCCGTAGAGCAGGGTGGATTTCAGCCTCCTGACCATCCTTTTGAAGTCCTCCAGATGGATTATATTCAGATGGAACGTTGTCGAGGATTCAAATATGTCCTCGTAGTTGTCTGCGCTCTCTCCCGTTGGACAGAGGCGTATCCCGTATCAGATTACACTGCCCCGACTACTGCCAAGCAGCTAGTTCGAGAATTCTTCCCACGGTACGGTTTACCACGTGTTGTATATTCAGATAACGGCCAGCCTTTCTCATCCGAATTAATGAAACATGTCTCACTTTTGTTGGGATATCAGTGGAAATTCCACTGTGTCCGACACCCCGAGGCAGCAGGTCTCGTGGAACGACATAATCAACTTTTAAAAATCAGATTGTCCAAAATATGTCAGGAAAAAGGTGTGGACTGGATAGTAGCCTTACCAGTTGCGCTATTCTACATGAGAATGGTAGCACACTCTCGAACAGGGCTATCCCCGTATGAGGTGATCTTTGGTAGACCACCGAATATGTGGGGGACGCCTATACCCCGTAAAATAACTGATGTTGACTGTAATATGCTGACAGATTACCTGGCTTCCTTGATGTCTGCACTACAATCTTCTCGTTCACAGGTGGTCGCAGCTTTTCCTGACAACACTGAGGTGAAACCCCATGACGTGGTCCCCGGGGACTTTGTCCTGGTTCGGAATTTTGATAGGAAAAGCCAATTGGATCCTAGGTGGAAGTTGCCTAAGCAGGTCCTGCTGACGACCAGAACAGCTGTGAAGATCGAAGGACGGAAAGGATGGGTGCATTCCACCCATATAAAAAAATTTCATGGACTACCTTCAGATATAGACACTGTGCCCTGCACTCCCTCACAGACTGATTCAAAACTTCCTTTTGTTGAACAAAATGACTCTCAGTGCTATAAACAGAAACTCAGGTCCAGATCTAAACTGTCGGACGATTTGATTGTTTAAGTCCTCTCCAAGGTGAAGCGGTTGAATCTGTCCCGACATGTATCCCTTAGGTCTGAATGATGCAGAGTCCAGAATCATAATGAAACGACATGCTTATTGTAAATTACTGCGTAACCACTGTATTGTGACATTATTAATTTTGTTTTTATTGAGTATTTTAGTAATTATTACGAGTATGATTTTGCACATATATCATCCTGTTTCTAAACGTGTTTTCAATATAACTGATGAACATTCTTTTAGTGACCTACCGCCACATGAGTTGTCCTATAGACTTGCGCTGCGCAATAACACATTCATTAGTATGTTACATCATTCCCATCAGACTAGTAATGCGACCAATTGTTGGGTGTGTGGCCGACTCCCTCCCTATCAGAATAACAAAGGAGTTCTGCCTTTCTTTCCACATCCGTTTACACGCAATGGCTCCTGTGGAGCATGGTTTAGTTTATTAAATTCCATAGACCCAGACACAGCAGTTTATCAACAACATTGGATATGGGGAAATCTAAATCTAGTTTTATTCAAAGTCTGTCACCCTAATAAGGAGGGTCACCCCAGTAGAACAGGAACTGATTTAGAAAATGAAGTGTATAAATTAGGTAATTTTACGCCTAATCTTATGATTTTGAATGTCAAATCCGAAGTTGAACTAATTCTGCCCACTATGTCAGTATTTCCAGTAAAGGGTGAATTATGTGTGAGAAAAGTTGGTTCCATACATATGGGCCATAGCCAATGCGTTACTACAGTAGAATATAGTGATCAAGGCAAATCTTCATTTAGAGCTTCTCGCCATTCTTACTTTATATGTGGTCAGACGGCATATATGCGTCTGCCTCTAGATTGGGATGGTACCTGTTACATAGCATTCCTTTTGCCACCTGTTTTCCTAGCTCCTCCTGATTATTATCGAAATGTTCATTTAGTACACAATAGAGAGCGAAGAGATCTCCCAGTTGTCGATTATACTGAGACGGCATGGGACAAGTATGTAGATTTCAATAAAGGTATCTTTCCCTATATAGGTACAATATCAAATAGTAAGCTGATACGCAGACTCACCAAGACTCTTGAAGCTGTAGTAAACGAGACTATAGCCGCCCTAGGCAATCTGACAGAGGAACAATCAGTGATGAGAATTGTTGTTCTCCAGAATCGTCTTGTCCTTGACGTCATCCTGGCCGATAGGGGCGGAGCTTGCAGGGTCATCGGATCCAGCTGCTGCATTTTCATACCAGAAAATTCGCCATCTGTATATAAAGCTATAACACGCCTTCATAAGATTGTAAGCCAGATACACGAGAATCCAGGCACTTGGACGTGGTCCGGGTGGTTTTGGAGTGTGATATCAGCCTGGGGATGGAGAGTTCTATCCTTCCTAGGTATTGGCCTTCTTATGCTTTTCAGTTGTTGCATATGTTTGCAATGTGGACCAGCGATTTGTGGTCTGTGTGCCACATCGTGTATTCCACATCAAGGTTTTCGCTCAAGATCCCGGAAGAAGAAGGAAGAAGAAATGATGCTCCATGAGCAAATCGATGGAATGATGAAGATTGATGTCTCGTGAAGGGCAAGAAGGGGACAAGGAGGGAATGTGGAAATGTGGATTTTCCTGGTCAGTTATGTCCCCTATCTTGGACCCCAACGGTTCTATATGCATGTTACAAGTACATGTATGTTCCCTCCAGTTCCAGTTTCTAAGACGCAAACATATGTGTGTCTACCGTCAACATGTTCTCTGTCAGATCCGCCATCAATGGGCTGGATATTCGATTCCTAAGTATAAAAGGCCACCGACTTTATATGGCCAAGTTACTCCATTTTTACAGTTCAGGCGAGTAGGCCCGATTCTGTCCTCAAAGCCTTTCCCTGCTCTCTGTCTCTGACAGCTTCAGCTTGAGCTCGCATCTGTATCCATGAACTTTGTCCTACTCTCTGTGCAGCTAACGGTGCCTGCCTCGGCCAGTTTTCGCCTGTCTGCCAAGAAGTTGTATTTCACCTTCGAATTATCTATTTTGCTCTTCAGCCGATGCATTCTTGCCTAGTAGTTTAAGTAAACATTCCTCCAGTTACCAAGCAAAAGGCCAGGCTTCTCTGTCTTCATGCAAGTGATTCATAGCCCTGTTGCTATGGAAAGTTTTCTGCCCCTCGCATCTCATATAGACACTTAGACGCTTGTACACGCACATAGTCAGTATAGAATAGATTCTGTCCGAGAGTCTCTTCCTTGTGGATAACATAGTTCTTTAAACATAGGATGTTAGATATGATTTGGGATTAGGATGACTTGACCCCAGACTTCTCGTCTCCACATGTAGAGCTAAATGTCAAGTCCCCTTCACCCCCTAGTTACACGTCAATTACACGTCATGCTGCTGCGCGCGCATCTATGCCAAGTATTATCTTATAGATCCACCTATGTCTGATAATTCTAACCAATCATGTTTCTTTTATTCCTTATTACGCCTAGTTTCGATTATGTCACTGTTACGTCATTTTTCTTATCAAATGTTACGCCTTCTACATTCGTTTCATTGTAATGCACTTATTATAAAAATGTATGTCTGTTAATAAGTTATTGTACTTCACTTCCTGAACCTTCGTGGTGACGGAACCTGAGGGCCGCCACTCGAGTCGGCCATTTTGAATGGAATAAAGCCCATTAGAAAACCTCTTATACCACGGATTCTGCCTCTTGTTATTTTGAGCTATTTTACTTTATTTTAAGACTCCGTACGAAATTCAGTCAGGTAATATTTATTTTATTTACCACACTGTAGGTCCCAACCAATGTTCATACTGCAAAGAGGAAGGTCATTTTAAATATAGTTGCCCTAAATTAATGCAGCGAAACGGTAATGCGTATGGCGCAAGAGGTAGGGGTGGTCAGCAAGCTCCTAGAGGCAGAGGGCGTGGAAATGCTCTCCAGAACGCGCGTCCTCTGCCGCCTCAAAATACCATCAATAGTTTTGACCAGCAAGCTAACACAACTAGTAATACAGCTCAGTACTACAATAATGATTATTATGCAGAGGACGGCGATGCAGAAAATAATGATTACTAGGACAGCCGTAGACAGAGAGAGGGAGTTGTTTCAGTGCCAGTGGATCAGAGCGGACCGTATGTTGAGGTGACTACAGCAAATGTAACGGAGCCCTTTCTGCTAGACACTGGTGCTGCAAAGAGTTCAATCATGCATTCAAAACTCCCTGGCGCACCTTTGTCTGGCGATATAAATGTTTCAGTAGGTTTTTCTGGCGCCCCAGTTAGAAACCCGATTTCTAGTCCCATGTCACTTTCTATTGGACCTTGCGAGCTGAAAGCACCCCTGATTCTAACAACAGGTTGTGGTGAGAATTTGCTAGGGTTAGATTTGTTGAAAAGATTGCATGCTACACTGTATTGTTCACCGTCAGGGGTACAACTTACATTAGGCAGGAAAGTGATTTCCCCGATGTACTTGTCTAAAAATACAATGCCGCCTGAATTGTCATCCCTTCCGGATGTCCTTTGGGCTACTGGTCCCAATGATGTGGGCCTCTTGGAGATACCGCCATACGTGGTAACTTTAAAGGCTAATGTCAGACTGCCACGTATTCCCCAGTACAAGATCTCTAATGAAGGCCAGAAAGCATTGTTAGACATTGTCAGCGATTTGATTAATAAGGGTGTAATTGAAGAGACAAGAGGCAACGTTTGCAATAGTCCGATTTTACCTGTTTTAAAACGAACGGACCCTTCACAGCCACCTGTTTACAGATTTGTGATTGATCTTAGAGAGGTTAATAAGATTGTTGTGCCACAGTTTCCAGTTGTCCCTGATATAACTGCCTTGTCAACGATGATTCCAGCCTCTGCTGCATGGTTTTCAGTGATCGATTTAAAGAATGCTTTCTTTAGCATCCCAATTGCAGAAGAGAGCAGAGACATTTTTGGCTTTAGTCTGGGAGGCCGAAGCTTCCGCTTCAAACGCGCTCCCCAGGGCTACTGTGAGAGTCCATCCATATACAGTCAAGCTTTGAAAGCGCAGCTTGATGCACTTGTTTTACCTAGTGGCGCTATTCTGATTCAGTACGTGGACGATTTACTAATCGCCGCGGATACTAAAAAAATCTGCAAAGAAGCCACATTGTCATTGTTGCGCCATTTATCTGCTTTCCATCATAAAGTGTCTCTCTCCAAGCTGCAATATTGTCGACAAGAAGTGACCTACTTAGGTCATCTCTTATCGAAGGAGGGAAGGAAACTGACCCCAGAAAGAATTCAAGCCATTGCACAGTTGAGTGTGCCAAAAACACAGAGAGAAGTGCGTGCTTTCTTGGGCATTACCCCATACTGTAGGCATTGGATTCCTAATTTTTCCTTGTTGGCAAAATCTTTGTTAGCCTTAACATGCAAAGACACACCGAATCCTATCCCATGGTCTGAAGAGTGCCAGAAAAGTTTTGTGGAATTGCGCAATGCATTGTGTTCAGCTCCTGTGTTGGGTACCCCTGACTACAGTAAGCCTTTTACATTGTATGTTCTCGAGAAAGATGGTTGCGCATTATCAGTGTTAACACAGCCTTTTGGCGACAGACCGCGCCCATGCGCATATTTTTCATCAACCTTGGACCCTGTAGCGAGGGCATTGCCAAGCTGTCTGAGAGCGACAGCTGCTGCAGCTATGTCTATCCGACAATCTGCTGGTTTGGTAATGGACAACACATTGATCGTTATGGTTCCACATGCTGTAGACACATTATTGAACAGAACCAAGACACAACACTTGACTAGTGCGCGATTATCAGGCTATGAGCTCACACTGTTAGCAAACCACATACACATAAAGAGATGCAACATGCTGAATCCAGCTACGTTATTGCCAAATCCAGCAGACCTAGATGAGAATGAGCAACATGACTGTCTGTTCAGAACAGAAGAAGAGACGAAAGGGAGAGTAGATCTAAAAGATACTCCCCTGACTGAGTGTGATGGTACTTTATGGGTGGATGGTTCGTGTTTCAAGCTCCCTAATGGTGATACGACTGCTGCATATGCTATCACGACGTTACACACGGTCGTGGAAACTGCACGAGTGCCACATAATTCGGCCCAAGCAGCAGAATTAATCGCCCTCACAAGAGCATGCGTGTTGTCTGAAGGTATGAGAGTGAATATTTACACAGATAGCCAGTACGCCTTTGGCGTGGCTCACAATTTTGGACGACTGTGGAAAGAACGTGGGTTCCTGACATCGCATGGAGCTAAAATTCAGAATGGCAAGTTGGTGAATGATCTCCTTGAATCACTGACCCTACCATTACAAGTTGCGATTATGAAATGCAGTGCGCACAGGAAAATCACAGATGATGTTGGACGTGGGAATGCGTTTGCTGATGAGATCGCGAAAGAAACAGCCCAGAATGTAAAGACTAGAATGTATATTGCAGGCCCCGCAAGATGGGTTGATGATGTTGGGATGTGTGAAAACACAATAGAGAGTGTGAAGTCGCTTCAAGCTGAAGCTACAGAGAAAGAATTAAGCAAGTGGAGAGAAAGTGTGGGTAAGTTAGATGAGAATGGTTGTTGGATTGATCTGGCAGAACATAGGCGATGGTTGTTGCCCGATGCATATGTGCTTCCAGTAGTTACAATGGCACATGGGATGGCACATATCAGTACGAAAGGAATTTGTAAGTTGTTGGCTCCAGTATGGCAGAATGCTGGGATTCCCAAGTGTGCAGAGAATGTGGTCAAGAATTGTATGGTATGCTTGAAATACAACCCTGGTAGGGGAACCCCAACTCCAGCTGGTCACTTTGCACCCCCATCATACCCATTTGAAGTTTTGCAGCTGGACTTTATCCACATGGAAAGGTGCAACAACCTGAAATATGTACTGGTGGTTGTTTGTGCTTTCTCCAAATGGGTAGAGGCCTATCCTCTGAAAGATAACACTGCCCTATCCACAGCCAAAGCCCTTGTGAAAGAATTTTTCCCTAGGTTTGGGATGCCAAGAATGGTGTGGTGTGATAATGGAAGTGAGTTTGTGGGTAAAGTGATGAAGAATGTATGTGAAGGTTTAGGCATCAAGCAGAAGTTCCACGCTGCAAATCACCCCCAATCAGCTGGATTAGTAGAGCGCTACAACGGTGCTCTAAAACGTAAGCTGGCTAAAATCCAGGCGAGCACCGGTCTTAAATGGCCTGATGCTCTGCCTTTAGCACTCCTGTCCACCAGAATGACCATACACTCACGAGTGGGACTTAGTCCCTATGAGGTCGTCTTTGGCCGCCCGGCGAATGTATGGGGCGTGCCAAGACCGGCGAAATTTAGTGAGATTGAGCATCCAGTACTCGTCGATTACCTGTATGATTTGATTGTTAAACTGCGTGTTTTACATCAACAGGTGCATGATACTCTTCCTCAAGCTTCTGAAACTCCTGGACACCCTATCGACCCTGGCATATGGGTGCTGATTAGAAACTTCCAGCGCAAGAACAACGACGAGCCTCGCTGGATCGGCCCTCACCTTGTACTTTTATCAACAAGATCAGCGGTGCGAGTAAAGGGGAAGAAACACTGGATCCATGGCACCCACTGCAAAGTAGTCCCCTTGCCTCTGCCATACGACCAGTGGGTCCAGGAGGGTATCGCCGACTCTGAGACAGACACTGTACCTCGTTTTGTACCATTCAGTGATGCACGCATAAAAGGCACAGTTTCAGACCAAGAGAGTGACAATATTCTGCAAGAAGCTGTGCCACCATCAAATCGATTGGACACCACAGAGCCTGAACTTTTGTTCCAAGACCAAACAGCACCTGGCCGTCTCCGCTATAATTTGAGACCAAGGCCCATGGACAAATAAAGATTTCCTTACCATTTCCTTTTTGCCATTTTGGCTCTCCCATCTGAAGGACTTTCTTGATTTTTGTTTTTCGAACCACCATCCGGGTTCAGCCGCAGGGTCGCGGTGCCAAGACTTTGGGGTACAGGCTGAAGACGTTAGGTCAACGGTTCTGGTTGGTCTAGGGCGTTTCCCTGGACTGACAGGCGTACTCCTTAGCAGAAGAAACTCATCCGCCGCGAGCGGCCCGATTAGAGGATGGAGTTTTTTAAGATGGAGAGACCCGTTGAAGAAATGAACTTTAAAGCAAGGATGTGTAGAATTGTAAAAAGTAAATGTTTTGTATTTTTGTGCCTATTTACACTGTGTAGTATAATAATGTTCATCGTAGGATTTGTGTTTTTCTCCTCTCAAAAGACCATTGCGCCCACTGAACAGCCTATACCTCTTTCTACTGCCTCCTCTCACTCTTTTCACCCTCTGCCTGAGCACGAACAAACCAGACGATCAGAATTTGTAAATAACTCGTTTATCCAGCTCTTGCACCAACACCAACTAGTAATGAATACGACCAATTGCTGGGTGTGTGGGTTAATGCCACATACCATTAACAAGGGTATTCCTTATTTGGTGCTGCCATTTAGTTACAATGGATCGTCATGAGCATTCCAGACCATGTTCCTCTACGCTCTAGATGCCTACTCCCCGCGACAACCGCGTTCCATCAGACCTAGTACAAATAATAAAGCCTTAGTGAGAGGAATTGCCGATATGAGTAGGGATATTGATGCATACTCATCCATTCCCAAAGAAGAGCTGAGAGCTTATGTAGGGTGGAAGGCGACGGGGTATAATATTAGTCTGGGTGAAAGACAGCAAAAAATCTCATCTCCAATCTTGGTCGTACCCCACATGGGTCGGTTCTGCTTACAGGGTAATGGTCAGAATCCTAGAGCTCAACTGGGGAGAAGTGACTGTACTGAAACGTACACTTTCCCGTCACAGTTTTCCCCTGCGTTTTTGGCTGCCAAGGGTACATATTTCATCTGCAATGACCGAGCATATACATGGTTGCCCCCTGATTTCTCGGGCACATGTTATATTGCGAACTTGCTACCGCCAACATTTACTGCTGCCTCTGATTATCACAAGACCAGAGTTGTGAGAGGTGTGATTAGTAAGGAAGATACTGCTGGTCAGGAAGCAGGAGACTTCTTCTTGGGTTTCCTGCCGTTTTGGGGACCTATGGTAAATAGTAGGAACCTGAGACAACTGACTCGTGTGGTTGAATCCACTATCAATGTAACGGCTGGTGCCCTTGGTAATTTGACAGCTGAGCTCCAAGCGGATCGCCTTATGACTTTGCAGAACCGCATGGTTCTAGACGTTATTCTTGCAGACCGCGGTGGGGTATTTAAGGTTATCCAATCCAGTTGTTGCATTTTCATACCAGATAACGCTCCAACAGTCTATCAAGCCATCTCCAAACTCCATAAAATATCTGAATCCATACACGTGGATAAGGGAGACTGGTCACTGGTGGGGTGGTTCTGGGAACTGATATCTGCCTGGGGTTGGAAAGTTCTAATGGTCATTGGAATGATCTTAGCCATTCTTTTCCTGTTCTGTCTGTGCATACAGTGTGCTCCTGCGATATGTGGCCTCTGTGCTACCTTATGTGTAAGGAAACCTGTATCGAGGGACGAGCTAAGTAATAGGATGATGCTACAGCAACATCTCCATGACTTTGTGAACATTGACCTAGACTCGGATTAAGATGAGTATAGTAATTGCCTATGTAAGGGCAAAAGGAGGGTCTGTCGTACTTTAATCCCTGTTACCGCGTAGGGGACAGGGCCCCACCACTGTCTATCCTGGTATTAGCAAACCGCAAATGGTTAATGCGGTATGTACAAGTGCTTTATATATCGTTCTAGCTATGAATGCACTGTGTACACGTTGTTTTACGTTACTTCGCGGGTTCCATTTTGGAAGCGGTGGCCATCTTGTCCTTGCCCTCACATAGGCTACAATGGAGCAAATACGGGCCTCACAATACATGGGCTTTTTCCTTTGACTTCTCTGTGACCTGGGCAGCTGGCTCTGCTGCCCCGGGTCAAACTGGTCTCACAAGGTCCCCTTCCTCCGGCCACCTGTGATTAGTATCAGGGCTTGACCCGTCATAAAACCCTTTCATGCTACACGAGCCCCCGGCTAATCTCTTTCACACCTGACTGTTCCTGCTTTACGACTTGTTTCCCAAAACAGGAGATGCTCATGTTTATTGGGGGGCCTATTGATATCCGATGTAGGATCTGAACCTTACTGTGTAAATCATTGTGGGCTGGCCGAACTGGAATGTGGGATGGTCATCATGACTCTGCTTTTTCGTTTGTAATGTATACTTGTGATGGCCGTATCATAAAACCTAGGAATGTATGCTTGAGGCAGGAAAAAGTGTATTTAAGATGAAGTCCGTTTCTATGATTTTCAGCAGTCTCCTGAGAACATACACGCTGTTGTACTTCTAGGATACCTGTAATTGGTCTGCAGCCAATAAACGATCTTTGACTTCACCCAGAGGACTCTGTGTTTCTGTAGGTCTGGAACAGGGTGAACCCAGAAGTCATAGGGTGTGTGCCCCTGCACCGCTGGGTCTAAAATACCCAGTATTTCACCATTCAGGGCATTATAATAATTTCCAGAATGATTCTCAACCAATATGAATGTGTCAGAATAAAGGAGTATAAGGAGAAACAGAGGACAACATAATATCAAATGTTATATTGTAATTAATGGATGTATGTTACTATTAGCACCCTCATCTTTTCTATTTGATTGAACAGGTTCCGGATGGATTATTAAGATATACACTCTAGTTGGCAAGCCCATACAGAATGTAATAAAAAATTTGACATCAGTCCTGTGAGAAGAACATGTAGTCGTGAAAGAATTATGAGTGCATTGTAAATGGGATACATGGTGTCTCAATAATATTGTACCACAAGAAATGATCACCAAGAAAGCCAATAGGCCAAACAAGAAAAGGATCAATGTGTTGTTTAAGTCAAATTTATGTATACGGTTATCATCACCTGAACTATTTTAACATGACAGTATCCGTCTGGCCGCATATAACATTACAACTTATTCTGTTGCATATGTGTGTAGACATAACTGAGTTAGTCCATCCAGGGCTCAATTGAAAATCCTAACATCAGGCCTTTGAGAGAGATATCCAGCTGAAAAATGTATTGTAATTTTGATATATTGTATGTGGCAATATCCTATAAGTAACCTTGGCAAGTTTGTATGTTTGAGATCACATTTGCTCACAAGAATCAGTAAGAGTTAGACATGTCAAAATTGCCGGCACCAATGCTATACATTGCAAGTGGATAAATGAAATGCAGTCCATTTTCTATTGTTTACTCCCATGAGCTGTCCAATAAAATCATGGTATTATAAAAGGTCCATTTGTAACCATGGACACTGACTTTGACAAAGGCCAGGAGGTCGAAACGCGTTTGTCAGTATTTCAGTTGTTAGAATTCAATAAACTTAATTGAAAAAAGAATTGATTAACATCAAGAGAGTGCGGTTTACTGTTATGGAGGATTGAAATGTGTACATGAGTCTGTTCTCGTGAGCCGCTGCAACTGCTGTGTTTAGAGCGGCGGCCTTGACGGAAAAAGTAAACATATATATATTCACTGAAAAAAACAAAGGTTACAGGGACGTTATAGTTCGGAATTATCATTTAAAAAAAGCTTAGAAATTCACAGGAAAAAACACAGGTTACAGGAACGTTATAGTTAGGCTGACATTTCACCCGTCCAAAATCAGAGAAATTCAGCGGTTATAGTTAGCTGAGCTAACTATAACTCGCGCCCCAGCAATGGACTGCTGATGACGTCACATATTACACCACTCATGACATGGTCAGTGACATAACTGATGACAGCACTGATGACCTCTCAAATGACATCCCTCATGAGATCATCCAGTGACTGTGAGTTTTTCTAGAAAGTTTAAGAATATTATATACATACACACACCAAGTTATATTGAAGAATGAGTGGGTGTATGAGTGTCTGTAAGGATGATTCAGTGTGTGCATGACTGACTATATAAGTGAGTGATTATACATGTGTCAGTGAATGTATGGGTGAATGAGTAATTTGTGTGAACGTCTGTATCTGTCTGTCAGTTGGTGTCTAAGTGGCTGCATGGGTTGGTGAGTGGCTACATGGGTCTATATGGGTTATTGATTGGTTGTCTAAGTACCTGTGTGTCTGTGTGGGTGGGTGAGGGTGTATGTGACTCCCTGCATAGATGTGTGAGTGGGTCATTCACTGTGTGTATGGATTCATCAGTGTGTCTGTGAGGAGCTGTATGAGTGAGTGAATGTGCGTATGGCTGTGAAGATAGTAAATGTGAGTGTTTGAGTATATAAGTGAGTGTATGTGAGAGTGAGTGATTGTAAAAGTGGCTGTATGGATGAGTTTGTGCTTGTGTCAGTGATTGTATAAGACAGTAAATATGTGTTCGTATCTGTAAGAATAAGTGAGGTGGTGTGTGTATAACTGTATAGGTGAGTAAATGGCAGTGTGATTGTCTCTTTGGGTGACTGACCAGATGCCTCAGTGAATGCATGAGTGCAAAGGTAGTGTCTGGGTGATTGGATGAATGCATGCGTAGTGCTTGGGTGATTGGATGAGTGCATACATAGTGCCTGAGAGAATGCATGAGTTCATGGGTAGTGGTTTAGTGATTGGATGAGTGCATGGGTAGTGCCTGAGAGAATGAATGAGTGCATGGGTAGTGCCTGAGTGATAGAATGAGACTGTGCATAGTGCCTGAGTGAATGGTTTAGTGCAATGATAGTGCTTGAATGATTGGATGAATGCACGGGTAGTGCCTGGGGGACTGGATGAGTGCAAGAGTAGTGTCTGCTTCATTGGATAAGTACATGGGTAGTACGTGAGAGAATGCAGGAATGTATGCATAGTTCTTGAGTAAAAGGGTGAGTGCAAGATAGTGCCTGGGTGATTGGATGAGTGCATTGGTAGTGCCTGAATGATTGGGTGAGTGTATGGGTAGTGTCTGAGTGATTGGATGTATGCATGGGAAGTGCCCAGATGACTGGAAAAGTGCATGAGTAGTACCTGAGAGAATGCTGGAGTGCAAGAGTAGTACCTGAGTGATTGGATGAGTGTAATAGTAGAACCTTTTCACTGGTAGCTTCACTATTAACCGACTGCTCAGAATGTTGGGCATAGCCAAATATAAAACAGCAACCCTTCCCATGTCACTGTTGTAAGCCTCACCATGTTTCTGAAGTTGCACCCACTTACACCACTGCAGAATCTTTTATACACCTACTGCCGCTCCCACACAACCATTCACAAACCCATTCACAGAGCCATACTAGTACTTACACTCCCACTCACCATTTCATTGATCTATACATACATCCACTCACTTACACATACTGCCACTCATAGACCCACACACTAATAGAGCCATTGATATATCCACTCATACAGGCATACAGGCGCTGACACACTGAGTGAGTCACCCATACAACTACTCACAGACCCTAGGCACTTACCCATACAGTCAATAATACAGCCACTTACTCACCCAAACCGTTCCACACACACACACACACACACACACACAATTACTTACTCATAGAAATAGGAACACATACTCACTCAGCTATACAGTCACTGACAGAAGCATGCACTCATCTATATAGCCGCGCTCACATTCACTCACTCACACATACAGTCACTCATATTCTCCGTCACTCATGTATACTGTCTTTCACATACTCAGTTACTCACCCATACTGGCACATGCACACAATCACCGACACAGCCGTACAGAAACTCAATCACTCATACAACTTTTTACATACGCAATAGTACCCCATACAGCCACTGACTCACCCACTCACTGATTCATACAGGCTGCCACACACACCTCACCCATATACACAGACACTCAGACAACCATAGATGTAGTCAAACAACCAATCAATCACCCGTATAGCCATTCACATACCCACTAACACACTCATACACCCACTTAGACATTAACTGACAGACTGATACATACATTCATACTATCAGTCACTCACCCATACGATCAATGAGACACCTAATCACTCACTTATACAGTCAGTCACGCACACACTGAGTCATCCATACAGTCACTCATAAACCCACTGATTCACCAATACACCTTGGTATATATATCTAACACTCATAAGCTTTTAAAAAATACTCACAGTCACTGGAACCAGTGCTCAGGAATTCCGCTGCGTAGGACTTACAGGAGGTACCAGGAGGACTTCTTGGCCTCCAAGGTCCCTCAGGAGTATAGTGGACTTCATCCCCTCAACCAGTACTGCGCCACGAGACGCGTTTGCAGAGTAGTGGAGAAAGGGGGCGTGGCCTCCAAAAACCGCTTAGCAGTCCCACTGTGTGGAACTCACTGGAGGTAACAGGAGGGCAATTTGGCAATGCCCCCAGGACCTGGCTCACCCGGGGGCAAAAAAAAACGCATTTCCCGCACTTCGATTTTTAAAAAACTTTCATTGGGAGTGCAAGCGGGGGTGTGAGAAGGCACAGACTGTGGGAGGGGGAAGAAGGCACGGGCAGTAAGAGAACCTTATTAAAGAAAATAGTGCTCACAATCTAAATAACACATACCGTGCAACACTCAAAGTAAAGGGGCCAGTAGCCATGGAAGGTTACAAATGATGACCTGGCCATCATAAGGAGGGACTAACAAGCCTATAGACCAATCGGAAGGCAGCATTTAGGAAGGACAAAGACACAAGCCAATAAAAAAGATGGGCGGGGGAGTGGGCGGGGATTCTCTCTCATAGTGAACTACCACAGATCGACCCCAGAGCAGCGCTTATGCGCTTGCTCGCTGGCTCAGGGCTCGACCTAAACAATGAAGAAATCGTGAGTATTTTACATTCTTAACAGCCACGTAATCTTACAATGTATGGACAATAATGGCTCATTATATTGTAGAAGTTGTCAGGGCTTAATTATCAGCTCATGTAAAGAACTGATTTTATACTTGACATTTCAGCCGTAAATAATGTTCAGTGGCAGTAAAAAGAGAATGGGAGCTCAAAAGCAGGGAGTCAATAATAGAACTGATTCTATAGAGATGAGATGCTTCTGGAAAAGACGAGGTTATGAGTGGAATGAACGTGATAGGATCCTGTTTCAGAGATGCGAGAAGTAAATAACTGCCTTCGATTCCGAAGATGCAAATGAAAAAAAAAAAAACAAGCACTTCCAACACTTATCAACAAGACTACAATTTAGTGAGACAGCAGCATTCTCAGCAGGCAGTAACAACACTTTTCAAAAAGCCTGTTTTAGTAAAGGACATTAAATTCACTTATTGGTAGGGTTGATATACCCTTATAGGACAGTATCATCACCTGTTTATTCTATTTATTTATATAGTTTTCTATAGCTCAAACTTGGCCCAGCGGAACTAGAGTAATGTACAAATGGAACCATGAAGAAAATAAATGTTGAATAGAAGGGAATAAACAATACAAATTATTAAAGATTATACAAGTCAAATTGATTGTTGGAACAAAATAAACGGGTGTTGGAAATCAGTTCTGCCATTTGCAAGCGCCCGATGACCAACACTCTATCAAGTCGACTACGGGTGTTATGCGTTAAGGAGTGGCATGTAAAAACCCGTTCGGTAGGGTTTACTGACCACCAGGCATTCTGCTACCCAGGTTCTGCATCACAATCTGTAAAGCATCTGTCATGTTTGGCTTTATTTCCACCCTCGGGGGGTAGTCCCTATCCAGCATGGGGTCCAGCACACAATTAAAGTCCCCTAACCAAAACATGGGTGAGTCAAGTGCATGTGTCAGGAGGTCCTGCATGGTATAAAAGAATCCCGGGTCATCAATGTTAGAAGCATATATATTTAATATGGTCAAGTCCCTGCCATCTAAGGTGCCCTGCAACAGTACATACCTACTCTACACATCAGGCTCTTAGTATGTGTGAGAAAACTGCACCCCTGAAATCATCCATATGAGTGTACCTCTAACATATGTTGAGCAGGAAGAATGAAACACCTGACCTCTCAATTTCTTCGTCAGTCATGTGTACCCGGAATCATCCAAGTGGGTTTCTTGCAGGCACCCAATGTTTATTTTATTCCATTTTGGGAAGGAGTGTACTGTATATCTCTTAACATAGTGGCTAGTCCTATACATTCCAGGAGAGGATCCTAAAGTCACCCTGCATCATGCTTTGTAAGGGAGGACCCATGTCCCCCTTCCCACTGTATCACCCATTCCTCCCCTAGCTGCTGTAGAACTTGATAAACTCCATTTCTGAACAATGCAATCAAACCAGTGGTTCTCCTACCCTAGCACAAAAACTTCTCAACCTAGCGGCCATTGAATCCCACACGTGATATGTGCCAGGACAAGCACAGCACCCCCCTTGGCCATACTGGGACCAATATTAAACCCCCCTAAAACTCTACCCAGCCAGCCAGCTAGCTGTGTATTCATAGGTTTCAGGAGTTTTATTTTACTTAGGCATTGATAGTTCCATTTCAAGTCTTGACTTGTGATGACCCCCAATCCTTCCCATGTTCCCCCCTCTCAACTATATCAACCAAAGGCTAGTACGGACAGTGTCTGATCACATCAATATGTTATGTTATGTTATGTTATGTACATCAATAGCAGCACTATTCACCAATCCGACACATCATGTACATTCAGCATGCAGACAATCCCTCCCACTGAAGTTCAACTGAGGTCTTCAGGGCCACGTATAGGAGCCAGTGTATGATCTGTTGGTCCCAGGATGCTCAGGCCTCCTCCCCCGGGGGATACCCTATAGTACACAGTGGTGCTGAGGTCCAGTGGGCAGGAGAAGGATTCCCCTGCCTAGGCACTAGACCACCAAGCCATGGTACTGGGCCACCAGTACACCTCCAGACACCCAAGGCCCCAATCAGAATCCCTGGGGGACCAGCCCCATGACCTCTTAGCAAGGGTTGCCTGTCAGCCACAGTGGATCCCTCCACGGCCAAATACCAGGAAGCCCCTGTGCTGGCTAAGGTCACAGCTGTCTCAATACCAGTCAGAGAGCACACAATGCCACCACATTGGACCCCAACAAGGTTCCAGTCAGTGCTCAGCCTCCAGCATTGTAGGTCCATGATTCAGAAGTGACTGTACCCTGTATGTCAGCTACCCCAGGACACAAACGGGACTGATACTTGGTGTTCGTGAGTTGGATGGAGCCTCCCTAATGGCAGCCATTGGGGTAGTCCTTCAGGTTCTCTTGCTCACTAACAGGCCCCCAGAGGGGGATGCGATGTCCAGAGGGGGCAGTAGGCAAGTCCCTGTAGCCCAGCCTCCAGAAAGCAAGACAGAATTGCTCAGTACCAGCATCAAACACAGTGTCGGGGGTTGATAGTCACACTGCATGCCCAAGGAGGTTTCTCCTCACCAGCACCAGCACTCACCACCAGCAAGGAACATTGCTTTTGTCACGCTGCTTGTTCGGGCTTTGCGATTAGGAGGGAAGGGGGCAAGGAGCCTGCAGCTCTCGGTTCGGGCCTCAGAGCCCTCTCACTCCCCAGACTCCAATGGCAGGATATCAGGGGCGGGCAGCCCCACAGGCATCAGTGTGATGTGTCCTCATGCTGTTCCGGGACTCAGGCTACGACCCGGCCTCCACTGTAGAGCTGTTTTCACGCACTGCACCGAAACTACGGCCCAGCATTAGAGATGCCATGTGGCTGAAGTGTTCCTGTCGCCCAATGCTCTCCCCAGCAGGCATTAGGTAAGGGCCACCCTTCAATTGAAGCAGGAGGGTGCCGCTACACACACACTAGGACCAGCTGGCCATAGCTGCAGTCACCTCATTGCTGTCAAGGCTGGAGAGGAGAAGTGGCGTGATACCTCCGACTCAGTGGGGTATCCGTGTACAGGTAGTACAGGGGCTTCATAGAGCCACTGTTAGATAGGATTACACAGGATAGCATGATGTAACAGCTAGGCTGGCCAGGAGCTCGGGCGCTCACGTCCTGTCGGCCATGTTTCCAGGCCATACCCCTTGGGTAAGTTATGGTCAGCTCAGGTAACTATAACTGCTGAATTTCTATGGTTTTGTATGAGTGAAATCTGAGCCTAACTATAATGTCCTTGTAACCTTTTTTTTCAGTGAATGTATATAGAGGTCGCGGCTGGGTAGTTATAGTTAGGTGTGTTTCCATAAGAAGAAAAGTTTTTTTTAGCTAATAACTTTGCTGTCATTTGAAAAATCTTAACGAAACCAAATTTCCCCATACATTTTCCATAGATTTTGTGAGGCAGTGCTGCTGCGAAAACTGTAGATCTTGGTTCTGAAAGTGCGCTTTTTGTGATTTGGTGTAAATCCATTCGGTAGTTTTTAAGAAATTGAGGACTAAATATATTTGTATCTATGGATGGTTGGGTTTCAGGGACTCGTGACAGTTCCTCAAACCCAGTTTCTGAAAAGCGTTCTGATTGGCCTAGGTGGGGGGGGGGCTTTCCCTTGGGCCAACTTGATCGAACGGGAGTAAGGTTCCTTTGGGAGCGAGCCCTCTGATTGGCTCCATGTAACATGAGAAAAACTGTTTCAGGCAGCCATTACAGGATTCGGGGACTTAGGCCCCTGTCCTGAATTTGTTTAAAAAAATCACACATAAGGGGGAGGAGCGGAAACCCTGCAACCCTATCCCTTGTAATGGGGGTTCCGAGCGGAGTTCAGAAATGTTTAAATCACAGTGTCCTATTTTCAAATGTAAAATGTTTTCAAAAATATTTTGTTGGAAATTAGCCCTTTCTGCAGGTCACCCTAGTTTTTTGCGTTCTGTTGCTGAACCCGTTTTTTGATGCCCAATGCACTTTACCCCTGCCAAATAGTGGTAAAGTATGTGTGCTCTTTCCCGCTAAAATTAGCATTTAATTTACTTAAACGTCTCTAGTTATGGTACTACCAGTACCAAGGGCTTGTAAATTAAATGCTACTAATGGACTGCTGTACTCATTGTACCACCCACTAAATTAGCTCCCTAAAATATGTCTCTGGCCTACTGTTGCAGCCGGCAGTGTAGTTTTAGGACTATAATTTTGACCTGGCAAGATAAACCTTTTGCAGGCCTAAATCTTTCTTTCTAATGCATATACACCACCCCTAAGGTTGACCCTAAAGGCTCATGGTGCAGGGTATTTTAAAAGTAGGACATATATATTTAATGTTTTACATGTCCTGGCACAGAAAAACCTCCTAAGTTGTTTTGCACTTTGGCAAGGATGGCCTCCCATAGACTAGCATTGGTGTACCTTATTGATGGCTGAGGAGGTGGAATCCCCACTCAGGCAACAACCACAATCCTTGTCAGGGTGAACCATAAAAGTCACAAAATTAACCTGTGCTTAACTCTCTAGTAGCTTAGCACAAATCAGTCAGGATTAACTTAGAGGCAAAGTGTAAAGTATTTGTTCTGCACACAAACAGTAATACAGAGAAAACACAACCCCAAAAAATCCCAAAAATGTTTAGACAATTAAAGTACATTTTAATAAATAAAATGATACCAGAAAAACAAAAATCCAATCAGTAGAACTGGAGATATGCAATTTTAAGGTTTTAAGTCGATAAAGCACAATGTGCCACTCGCAGTGATCTGGTCGCGTAAGACCGACGGAAGTCTTAGGTTCAGGCTGACTGTGATCAAGCATGGGCCAGGTGCAAGGAACAGATTAGTCCCTCTCAAAATGTTACCTTCGGAAAGTCTGGTGCGAAGAGTTCCGTTTGTGGTGGAAAAGGCAGCGAAGAGCAGGGAGAGTGTCAGGGATGGTCGTTGCTGTAGCACGAAGAGACGGCCAGGTGGCGTGTGCTGTCATTGCTGGAGCGCGAAGAGCCGGTCGGGCATCACGGATGGTCATTGCTGGAGCTTTGCATTGATGGTCACTGCAGGCTGTCATTGCTATAGCACTGATTGCAGAACTTGGATTGCTGGTTGTTGCTGCTGGTTGTGGTAGTGTGAAAAGTCTGGTTCACTGTACTTTGCGTTGGTGGTCATTGCAAGCAGCAGAGTCTTAGCACGAGCATGCCCATTCATGGACACGAAGAGCCCCAAACCACAAGATTTCTCCTTATTTCAAAGGAGAAGCTCAACTGATGCTAGCTAAGGGTGCAGAACCTGGATAGACTGGTCCAGACAGGTCCAGTTGCAGCAGATCAGCTGAGCAGTTGCTGGGAGGTCTAATGAGATAGCTGTGCTCCTGTAGGTCAGACAGGATGTCAGCCAACTGACCTTTGGAGTCACTCAGTTAGCTTGAGATGAAGGAAGCAGGTCCAGTCTTCCTTCTCAGAGAGCAGGACAGTCATCAAACAGTAGTACAGCCCCTGGGGGTCAAGGCAGTCCTCAAGTTGCAGGGCAGTCCTCTGCTAGCAGCAGGGCAGTCCTATGGGGAGAGATGGGCCACAAGAACCAGGGCAGTCCTCTGGGGAGAAAGGTAGTCCTTTGTCTGTAATGTTTATAGGTCTAGGAGTTTACAGACGAGTGGCTCAGGAGGTCCAGTATTAATACTTGGTACCAGCTTTGAAGTGGGGGATTCCTTATACTACCCCCACAGTTAAAGGCTCCAAGAAGTCTGGGGAGACAAAAGATTAGTGTCAGGTTACTTTGTGGGTGCAGGAGGCAATCCCTTTGAAGTGTAGGTAGGCAAGGCACAGGTACACCCCCAGCCATCCTTCCCACACCTAATCCCTTTTTTTGGAAGGAATACACAAGCCCCAACAGTAGAATCATTCACAGTCACATGACCCAGAACATTGGCAGAAGACACAAAGGTTAGGACAAGAACATGCTAACTTTTTAAAAGTGGCATTTTTAAAATTGTGACCTAAAATCTGACTTCAGCATTGAAGAGGGTTTAAATTACAATACATTTGAATGTAAACAGTATATCCTGCCTGCTGCCAATCTAAAGTTAGCACTTATTAAATGGAATAAGGTAACCCAGTGTTAGTCAATGGGCGAGATAGTCCTTACAGTACTGAAAAATGACTTTCAGAGTTTTTCAGTACCAGGAAATGTAAAATTTAAACCCACATGTCCTACTTTCTAAATTCAATGCAACCTACCCTATGATCCTTTAGGGCCTGCCTTGGGGGTTACATAAGTATTAAAAAGTAGAGTTTAGGTCACAATGACAGTTTAAAACTGGACTACAAGCTGCAGTGGCAGGGCCGAGACATGTTTTAAAAGGCTACTTTAGTGTGTTGTACAATGATTGCTGCTGTCTACTAGTAGCATTTCATTTACATGCCCAGGGTGCCGGGTAGCACCAATTAATAGGGACTTACAAGTAAATTAAAAGTACCAATCAGGTATATGATAATTGTACATTGTTACATTGTTATAGGGAGAGAGGACACACACTTTATAATTGGTTAGCAGGGGAAAGGTGCACAGAGTCCTAATGTCAACAAAAATCGGATGAGCAACAGAAGGCAGAAATCTCAGGGAGACCCTGCAAAAAGGGCCAGGACCAACACCTATTACATTTAATAAGTGCTAAATTGAGTTTGGAAACAACTAGAAAAATACTTCTTCCACTAATTTTAATTGTAATTTAAAATCCTCTTTAATGGTAAAAGCGGAGTAAAAATAATATTTCTGGAAAAGGCACTTTTAGGAAGTTAGTATTTCCCTGCCTTAAGTTTCTGGGTCCTTCCTGTGAGTGACCAGCTGACTTGGGTTGGTTGATGGCTCCTCACTAGGAGATGTGTATTGGAGCTAGACAGTAGACAAAGGGCCTAAGTGTAGATGGGGGTGGGTCTTCCTGATAGGACGGCCAGTGTATCTGTGACCTGCCCTTACAATTCAAAGGATCAGCCCCAACACACTCAAGGGAACGTGACACTCAGCCTTCCCCTGCCTTTTTTTAATTAATAAGGTGTGAGAAGTTGGCCTGATGTATGATGTCACTAGTTCTAGTGTCCACCTTATATCAGTCCAAACAACCCTTATGGTGATTGGTTGTAAAGTCAACCTTATAGACCAGCTATCCTAGTGGTAGCATGGACAAGAGCAGTCTTAGGCTAAACTCTGAATGGCATGTGAAGCCAGCTGTGATACCATATATAATCCCTTGAATACCAAATGAAAGGACACCACAACAGATATATATATAAAATAAAGTGTATTTATTCTAGTCAAACCCTCAGCACTCTTTATGAGATTAGAGGTAAGTACAACACAGTCTTATTTAAGCATACATTAAGTCACACAGGTAAGTAATACAGTTAGGCCCTAGGGGCCACGCAAACCATATACTAAGTAAGTGGTATAAGGACCACTGTCACGGAAATAGGATAGGCCTAGGCCTAGGGAATCACTGGAGCTACACTGCACTAGCAACAGTTAGGAAGTGGGAGGCACACGGGATTCAGGTGCAGAGTGGAAACACTCACGCGTAATGCGTAAAAGTCGAAGAAATAGTAGTTGTTAGCAATTAACAGTTTAAGGACACTTCTGAAGCAGCTAGAGAGTCGAGACT
The DNA here is from genome assembly GCF_964204655.1 of Triturus cristatus. Lineage (NCBI taxonomy): Eukaryota > Metazoa > Chordata > Amphibia > Caudata > Salamandridae > Triturus > Triturus cristatus. The sequence continues at coordinate 549,606,245 of NC_140586.1, forward strand.
CGGAAACTAGACCCTAGAATAGTCACTACCCTTGTGAGCACCGAAGTACCCAAGTTACCTAGCCCACGGACTGCGGGTGCATAGGTGTGAACTTGCGTCGGGTTTCGTCGTGGACTTCTATGGATGCCTGAAGGAAAGTTGCTGACAGGCAGTCAGTGAAGAGTGTCCGGTGGATCCCAAGGCTGGGATCAAGAAGAGAGGAGACCTGCAAGCAGAAGGGACAGAGTCAAGGTCACTAGCCAGTGACCACGTGGAACCAGGAAGGAATCAGGCGATGTCGTGAAGATTGCAGGTGAAGGTGAAGCTTGTCGCTGCAGCCACGAGGACCAGGGAACGTCGAGGACGACCAGGACCAGGAGGCGAGCTGTCCCACGAAGGCTCTTGCTGTCGGCGGCGTCGAAGTTGGACTAGGACTCACCAAGCTTTGGCAAGCGGAACCCACGAAGAACGGAGGACTTGCTTCTGGTGCAGACCAGGAAGGTCTGGGGTGCTTCTCTTTTGCAAGGAAGCGGGAGCCAGTCTGGAGGAGCCAAACCAGCAGTGAAGATTTCTGGATGCGTCGTCACAAAGGCCACTAGCCAACGGGCAAGCAACCGGACAGGCGCGGCAAGCAGGAAAATGCAGAAGGGCCCCACGCAGGACTCGTGGAGTGTGGGGGGCTGATCTTCGGTGCAGATGGTGCTTGGGGTTGGGGCTTCTCAATCCCCGGTGCACAACTTCGAGGGTACCTCAGAAGCTGCGCTGGAAGATACTCGCCACTTTTCCCAGGTAGCCGGTCCCACGTCTCTCGTCGCCTCCACGGATCTCAGCTCGGCTGTGGATGTGGATCAGGGTCGGAGAAGTCTGGAAGTCAAGGCTCTGGTCGGGCTCTGCAGTCGGTCCCTCGTAGAACTTCAGCAAAGCAAAGGGTAGTCTCTTGATGGTGCCTGTTTGCACAGGGTAGCCACTCCTTGGCCACAAGGGAGATTCTTCAGTCTTCTTCTTTCGTCGAATGTCGAAGGTCCAGAGTTTCTGTTCAAGTTGCAGGTTCAGGATAATCTAATCTCCTGGGGCCCAGCTACCACTCTTATCCAAATCTGGGGGGCTGGGTTACCTGCTAGGTCACGCCTTATGGGTGGGACCTGGGAGGGGGGTGGTTACACCCCCTTACCTTTGTCCAGTTTCGCGCCAGGACTGGGGCTGGAGAGCCCCAGCACCGGTTTGAACTGGACTATGCACGGGACACCTTGTGTGCCCCAGGCATGTCTCATTCTTTTCATCCCTCCCTGCCCCAATACACTAAGGCCTGTCTGGGGTGGTGCTCGCACCTCCCAAGGCAGGAAACCTATTGTCCAAGCCTCCCTTGCCGGGATCACTCCCAGCAGCAAGAGGTCAGACTCGTGTCTGTGGCAGCAGCATCCATTTTGTGATGCCTTTGTGATGCTGGGCTAAGTAGGTTACAACATGTCTTCTCCCTCTAGAAGGGAGGGATAATATCCTCATCCCCTGAAATGGGATGGGGGTATTATTCCAAAGTGTTAGACATATTACACGACATGTTTTGATAAAGCCAAACCATAGTTACCATAACCGTTTAAGATTATAAGGCACTTTAAGAGTATATGGTAGGCTATATCATAGAACAGCTATAAGGACATGGTTCCGAAAGCTGCAGACAGGCTCAGCTCATGCTAGAGCACCATCTCACATGTTACCAAGCACTCTGCCTCCAGGATTGTTAAGGCCTGCCATAGGAGTGGCTTATAGGTACACATGTGTCTATATGTAAGCTAGGTATAGGAATACTACACCTAAGCAAGGGGGGATTACACGACCTTGCCCCAGCTGAGTGATCAGCCAGTTGTGTCATAATGGAAGGCCAGGCCAGGGGTGGCATAATACATGCTGCAGCCCCTGGTAGGCCTAGGGTACACCTACGCCCTGGGTACCTAAGGTACACTGTACAGGGGCCAATAAGGTGATCCTATCCAAATGGGTTATGCACCTAAAGTACATAGTATCAATTTAGAGAGAGAACAGCAGGGCTGTGGGTCTGATTAGCAGGCCCACAGCCACATCTAAGTCGAAAACCAGTAAAGCAAAAGCAAAAAGTGGGGGTGAACATAGAAAGCAGACCCTACTCTCCTACACAACCCCCCCGCCCAAACTTAGGGACATTAAACTAACCTTGACCAGTTGAGTCTTCATGTTCTAAGTGGAAATATCTGGAGAGTCCATCTGCATTGGCATGGTCAGTCCCAGGTCTATGTTCCACTGTGAAGTCCATCCCCTGTAGGGAAATGGACCACCTAAGAAGTTTGGGATTTTCACCCTTCATCTGATTTAGCCACAAGAGGGGCTTATGGTCTGTCTGAATCTTGAAGTGAGTGCCAAACAAGTATGGCCTCAGCTTCTTCAGGGCCCAAACCACAGCAAAGGCCTCCCTCTCAATAGCTGACCAACGTTTCTCTCTAGGGGTCAGCCTTCTACTTATAAAAGCAATGGGCTGGTCTTGACCATCTACATTCAGTTGTGAAAGAACAGCTCCCACACCTAACTCAGAAGCATCTGTCTGGACAATGAACTCTATGGAGTAGTCTGGACTTTTCAGAATAGGTGCACTGCACATGGCCTGCTTCAGGTCATCAAATGCTTTCTGACAGCTTACTGTCCACTGAACTTTCTTTGGCATTTTCTTGGAGGTCAAGTCATTAAGTGGTGTCACAATGGACCCATAGTTCTTAACAAACTTTCTGTAGTACCCAGTCAGGCCCAAGAAAGCTCTGACCTGAGTCTGGGTAGTTGGAGGAGTCCAGTCCTTTATGGTCTGGATCTTGCTCTCCAGTGGTTGAACCTGACCCCCACCAACTAGGTAGCCCAGGTATACAACCTTGCTCTGCCCTATCTGGCACTTAGTGGCCTTGATAGTGAGGCCTGCCTTTTGCAGGGCCTCTAAAACATTCCTCAGGTGGACCAGGTGATCCTCCCAGGTGGAGCTAAAGACAGCAATATCATCAAGATAAGCTGCACAATAATCATCCAACCCAGTAAGGACTTGATTCACCAACCTTTGGAAAGTGGCAGGTGCATTCTTCAAACCAAAGAGCATTACCACAAATTGATAATGTCCTCCTGGGGTCGAGAAAGCAGTTTTGGCCTTTGCATTCTCAGCTAGTCTGATTTGCCAGTAGCCTGCTGTCAGGTCAAATGTGCTCAAAAACTTAGCAGCTGCCAGTCTGTCAATGAGCTCATCTGCCCTAGGTATTGGGTGGGCATCTGTCCTAGTGACAGCATTGAGACCTCTGTAATCCACGCAAAACCTCATCTCTCTCTTACCATCTTGGGTGTGAGGTTTTGGCACAAGAACTACAGGACTAGCCCAAGGGCTCTCTGAAGGTTCAATGACTCCCAGCTCCAACATCTTTTGTACCTCAACTTTTATGCAGTCCCTGACATGGTCAGGTTGCCTGTAGATTTTACTCTTCACAGGCAGACTGTCACCAGTGTCCACCTCATGGGTGCACCAGTTTGTCTGACTTGGGGTCAGAGAGAACATATGTCTGTAGGATTGCAGAACCTGTCTGCAGTCCTGTTGCTGATGGACAGTGAGGCTGTCAGAAAAGACCACACCATCAACTGAGCCATCATCAGGGTTCTGAGTCAACAGGTCTGGGAGAGGGTCACTCTCTTCCTCCTGCCCCTCATCTGTAGCCATGAGTAAGCCCATGTCTGCCCTGTCAACATATGCCTTCAATCTGTTGACATGAAGCACCCTGTGGGGGCTTCTGGGAGTCCCAAGGTCCACCAAGTAGGTGACTTCTCCCTTTTTCTTAACAATAGTGTGGGGTCCAGGCCATTTGTCTTGGAGTGCTGCTGGGGCCACTGGCTCCAACACCCACACTTTCTGCCCTGGCTGGTAAACAGTCAGCACAGCCTTTTGGTCATGCCAACCTTTTTGGAGTTCTTGGCTTGCCTCAAGGTTTTTAGAAGCCTTCTTCATATACTCTGCCATCCTGGAGCGGAGACCAAGTACATAATCCACTATATCAAGTTTGGGTTGTCTGAGAGGTCTCTCCCATCCTTCCCTTACTAAACATAGGGGTCCTCTAACAGGATGCCCAAACAAAAGCTCAAAAGGGCTGTAGCCAACCCCCTTTTGTGGGACCTCTCTGTAAGCAAACAGAAGGCAGGGTAAAAGGATGTCCCATCTTCGCCTAAGCTTGTCTGGTAAACCTTTTATCATTCCCTTTAGGGTCTGGTTGAATCTCTCAACAATCCCATTGCACTGTGGGTGATAGGGTGTGGTGACCTTGTAGTTCACACCACACTCCTTCCACATTGCAGTCAAGTATCCTGACATGAAGTTGGCACCTCTGTCAGAAATGACCTCCTTTGGAAAGCCCACTCTGGAGAATACTCCAAGCAGGGCCCTTGCCACAACAGGAGCTGTTGTTGTCCTCAGGGGAAATAGCTTCTTCGTACCTGGTGGCATGGTCCACTATCACCAGTATAAATCTGTGCCCAGATGCTGTTTGTGGGTCCATTGGTCCTACAATATCTATGCCCACTCTTTCAAAGGGAACCCGCACCACAGGTAGTGGTATGAGGGGGGCCTTTGTGGTGCCACCTGATTTGCCACTGGCTTGGCAGGTGACACAGGAGCTACAAAACACCTTAGTATCTTCTGACATATGGGGCCAGTGAAAGTGAGGGACAAGCCTGTCCCAAGTCTTGTTCTGGCCTACATGTCCTGCAAGGGGAATATCATGGGCCAAGGTAAGAAGGAAGCCTCTGAACTTCAGTGGTATGACCAACCTCCTGGATGCACCAGGCTTGGGGTCTCTAGCCTCTGAGTACAGTAGCCCTTCATCCCAATACACTCTATGGGTACCTTGAGCATTCCCTGCAGCCTCAGCAGCAGCCAGCTGTCTGAGGGGTTCAAGAGAGGGGCAGTCTAATTGAGCCTGCCTCAGATCTGCCCTTGAAGGTCCCCCTGTCCCAAGAAACTCAACCTGATCAGGTTCAAGTTCTTCTAGGACAGTTCCTTCAGGGCTCTCAGAATCATCCTCCTGGGAGGGCTGATCCACCACCTGAGGCAGGGGGGAAGGCACAGCCTTAACCCTACTGCTCTTTCTCTTGGGTCGTGACTGGTCGATAGTTTCGGGATCCAGCACTTGTTCAGTGGTGCACTTTTTGGGCTTTGACCTGGTCACAGCAAGGACATGTGCATCTATCCCCAGCATTTCTGCATGGGTCCTATACTCCACTTCAGACCAAACTGAAGTTTCAAGATCATTGCCCAGTAAACACTCTACAGGAAGGTCTGAACTAACAACAACTTTCTTGAGGCCAGTTACCCCTCCCCAGGAGAAGTTAACAATAGCCACACTATGGGAGGTAGTGGAATTGCTAGCGTTGGTCACTAGGTAATTCTCACCTAGTATGATCTGTCCAGGGTCCACAAAGGCAGGTGTCACCATTGTGACACTAGCCCCAGTGTCCCTGTAGGCCTGAGCCATTCTTTGGTTGATAAAAGGAGTCTGTCTGTACTTGCCCAGGTTACTGGGGCCTACAGTAGAGGACAAAGCTAAGTCCCCATCACAGATCAGAACAGCCTGAGTAGGTATTCTGACTAGGCCGGAATCCTCCTCAGTTTCCAGGGTTAACCCTACTACACCCTTTTGCTGGGAACCACCACTTACAGCTGGACTAGGGGGTACAGTTGCCTTAGGGGCAATGGTGGCTGGGGGCTTATCCTTTTTGATGCACTCACTAAACCAATGTGAGTTGGACTTACAATAGTTGCACCATGGTTTCTTTTGGCCATCTTTCTTTTTATCCTTTTTGGGACCACCCTCCCCCTGAGCCTTTTGGGGGCCTGGTGAAGACTTCTGGTCTTTTTGTTTCTGGTCATTACCCTTCTGGTCTGCCTTTTTCTGATCACCGCCCTGGTTCTGGTTTTTCTGCTAAACTCTAGTCCTGACCCATCTATCTGCCTTCTTTCCCAATTCTTGGGGAGAAGTCAGATCAGAATCAATCAGGTGTTGATGCAGTAGCTGGTTTTGACAGTTGTTAAGGATTTGTTCTCTCATGATCAAATTATACAATCCTGTATAGTCCTTAACCTTACTTCCCACTAGCCAGCCTTCCAGAGCCTTAGTGGCACAATCTACAAAGTCAGTCCAGTCCTGAGTCTGTGTCTTCTGGGTATCCCTGAACAACAACCTGTATTGTTCAGTGGTTAGGCCAAACCCATCAATCAGAGCACTCTTCAGGACAGTGTAATTGTCTGCATCCTCATCATTAACTGTGAGGAGCTTGTCTCTACCTTTCTCAGAGAAGGAGAGCCACAAGATAGCTGCCCACTGACTTTGGGGTACCTGCTGTACTTTGCAAGCTCTCTCCAAAGCAGTTATCCATTTGTGGATGTCATCCCCACACTTGTAGGGAGGGACAATCTTGCTCAGGTTTCTATTATCATAGTGCCTGTCTCTATCCTTAGGGATATTGCTGCCACCAGTGGGTTCTGACCCACTTAACTTTTGTTATCTAGCCAGAGCAAGCTTCTCCTTGGCAAGGGCAAGTTCTTACCTCTGAATCCTCAGATTAGCTTCCCTCATTCTGGCTTCATGCTCCTTTCTCTCAGGGGAAGTCATTCCCCTGTGAGAGGAAGCATTAGAGATGCTAGAGACATGGGAGTGGATGGATTCCCTTGAAGGGGATCTGTCCCTCCTGCTTCTCTGTGTAATCCCACTTGGGGGTCTGTATGGGGGGACCCCATGCAAACTCCCATGTAAGCTTAGGTTAGCCTGGCTAAGTCTTCCTACTTGGCCATGGCTGTCTACCTCTTCATCTGAAGTCCCATCTGACTCATCTGTGGTGGGTAGACCCTCCTTTGTACCTAGGGTACTGGCCTGTGAGGCTCTAAGAGCATCATACTCCTCTAGGAGTTGTACTAGCTGAAGGAGGGTAGGGTTTGCACCCTGTTTTAACTTTCTGGAGGTACACAATTGTCTCATCTCCTGAAAAGTTAGGGTATCATATCTAGAGGGGGTCTTCTTCAGACCTGCCCTTCCTGAGAGAGCATCTACTTGATCTCCTCCCAGAGACATGATCTAGTGAGGGTGTGGTGTGTGCACCTACCTACACTAGTTGTTTCTACTAAACCTCTCTGGTAGTTGTAGTCAGGGTGTGTTACTCCCTTCAACCTACAACCACTAAGTCCAGTAGGACTTAAGTATTATAATCGATGTTATATGTACCTAAACAATATCTGTGTGATCTTTCAATTTAGTATCTCAAGATTACAATGGTATTACAACAGCAAGCTCAGATCCCAACCGCTGCTCACCAATGTGAGAAGTTGGCCTGATGTATGATGTCACTAGTTCTAGTGTACACCTTATATCAGTCCAAACAACCCTTATGGTGATTGGTTGTAAAGTCAACCTTATAGACCAGCTATCCTAGTGGTAGCATGGACAAGAGCAGTCTTAGGCTAAACTCTGAATGGCATGTGAAGCCAGCTGTGATACCATATATAATCCCTTGAATACCAAATGAAAGGACACCACAACAGATATATATATAAAATAAAGTGTATTTAATCTAGTCAAACCCTCAGCACTCTTTATGAGATTAGAGGTAAGTACAACACAGTCTTATTTAAGCATACATTAAGTCACACAGGTAAGTAATACAGTTAGGCCCTAGGGGCCACGGAAACCATATACTAAGTAAGTGGCATAAGGACCACTGTCACGGAAATAGGATAGGCCTAGGCCTAGGGAATCGCTGGGGCTACACTGCACTAGCAACAGTTAGGAAGTGGGAGGCCCACGGGATTCAGGTGCAGAGTGGAAACACTCACGCGTAATGCGTAAAAGTCGATAGAAATAGTAGTTGTTAGCAATTAACAGTTTAAGGACACTTCTGAAGCAGCTAGAGAGTCGAGACTCGGAAACTAGACCCTAGGATAGTCACTACCCTTGTGAGCACCGAAGTACCCAAGTTACCTAGCCCACGGACTGCGGGTGCATAGGTGTGAACTTGCGTCGGGTTTCGTCGTGGACTTCTATGGATGCCTGAAGGAAAGTTGCTGACAGGCAGTCAGTGAAGAGTGTCCGGTGGATCCCAAGGCTGGGATCAAGAAGAGAGGAGACCTGCAAGCAGAAGGGACAGAGTCAAGGTCACTAGCCAGTGACCACGTGGAACCAGGAAGGAACCAGGCGATGTCGTGAAGATTGCAGGTGAAGGTGAAGCTTGTCGCTGCAGCCACGAGGACCAGGGAACGTCGAGGACGACCAGGACCAGGAGGCGAGCTGTCCCACGAAGGCTCTTGCTGTCGGCGGCGTCGAAGTTGGACTAGGACTCACCAAGCCTTGGCAAGCGGAACCCACGAAGAACGGAGGACTTGCTTCTGGTGCAGACCAGGAAGGTCTGGGGTGCTTCTCTTTTGCAAGGAAGCGGGAGCCAGTCTGGAGGAGCCAAACCAGCAGTGAAGATTTCTGGATGCGTCGTCACAAAGGCCACTAGCCAACGGGCAAGCAACCGGACAGGCGCGGCAAGCAGGAAAATGCAGAAGGGCCCCACGCAGGACTCGTGGAGTGTGGGGGGCTGATCTTCGGTGCAGATGGTGCTTGGGGTTGGGGCTTCTCAATCCCCGGTGCACAACTTCGAGGGTACCTCAGAAGCTGCGCTGGAAGATACTCGCCACTTTTCCCAGGTAGCCGGTCCCACGTCTCTCGTCGCCTCCACGGATCTCAGCTCGGCTGTGGATCAGGGTCGGAGAAGTCTGGAAGTCAAGGCTCTGGTCGGGCTCTGCAGTCGGTCCCTCGTAGAACTTCAGCAAAGCAAAGGGTACCCTCTTGATGGTGCCTGTTTGCACAGGGTAGCCACTCCTTGGCCACAAGGGAGATTCTTCAGTCTTCTTCTTTCGTCGAATGTCGAAGGTCCAGAGTTTCTGTTCAAGTTGCAGGTTCAGGATAATCTAATCTCCTGGGGCCCAGCTACCACTCTTATCCAAATCTGGGGGGCTGGGTTACCTGCTAGGTCACGCCTTACGGGTGGGACCTGGGAGGGGGGTGGTTACACCCCCTTCCCTTTGTCCACTTTCGCGCCAGGACTGGGGCTGGAGAGCCCCAGCACCGGTTTGAACTGGACTATGCACGGGACACGTTGTGTGTCCCAGGCATGTCTCATTCTTTTCATCCCTCCCTGCCCCAATACACTAAGGCCTGTCTGGGGTGGTGCTCGCACCTCCCAAGGCAGGAAACCTATTGTCCAAGCCTCCCTTGCCGGGATCACTCCCAGCAGCAGGAGGTCAGACTCGTGTCTGTGGCAGCAGCATCCATTTTGTGATGCTGGGGCTCTGGTTAACTTTAACCGGGTAAGTAGGTTACAACATGTCTTCTCCCTCTGGAAGGGAGGGATAATATCCTCATCCCCAGAAATGGGATGGGGGTATTATTCCAAAGTGTTAGACACCTTACACAACATGTTTTGATAAAGCCAAACCATAGTTACCATAACCGTTTAAGTTTATAAGGCACTTTAAGAGTATATGGTAGGCTATATCATAGAACAGCTATAAGGACATGGTTCCGAAAGCTGCAGACAGGCTCAGCTCATGCTAGAGCACCATCTCACATGTTACCAAGCACTCTGCCTCCAGGATTGTTAAGGCCTGCCATAGGAGTGGCTGATAGGTACACATGTGTCTATATGTAAGCTAGGTATAGGAATACTACACCTAAGCAAGGGGTGATTACACGACCTTGCCCCAGCTGAGTGATCAGCCAGTTGTGTCATAATGGAAGGCCAGGCCAGGGGTGGCATAATACATGCTGCAGCCCCTGGTAGGCCTAGGGTACACCTACGGCCTGGGTACCTAAGGTACACTGTACAGGGGCCAATAAGGTGATCCTATCCAAATGGGTTATGCACCTAAAGTACATAGTATCAATTTAGAGAGAGAACAGCAGGGCTGTGGGTCTGATTAGCAGGCCCACAGCCACATCTAAGTCGAAAACCAGTAAAGCAAAAGCAAAAAGTGGGGGTGAACATAGAAAGCAGACCCTACTCTCCTACATAAGGCTGCAGCCAAACCTAGTGAAGAAGGAAGGACTGACCAGAACCTGTTTACGGGTTGGACAAAGGGATTGCCCCCACCCACAGGTTGACGCTGGGTATACAAGTGACACACTCAGAACCTGAAATCAGTGTACACCTGGACCTGAGAAGATTAAGAAGAGTCGATATCTAATGTGAAGAAGTGCGTGCACAGCTTTAGTTCTTCGGTGGTTGATCTCGGTTCTACGTGCTCCTGGGTATCACTCTCTGCACCAGAGTGAAGGTTAAACAAACAAAGATAGCATCCCCAAAAACATGGGATGTGTCCCCCGGGCACAGTTTCTAATTCCTTCAAAAAGGATTGAAAGTTCAATAAAGTTTCATCTCTGTGTTTTAGTTTTCAAGAATTCATATTTATTTCTTCATTTTTTCTTCACGAGGAAATTGTACTTCATTTCCCACAATACATCAGAAATGCTCCATCACATGTATGACATTCAAATATCTCAATGCATTTCGGCCAATAGTCCTTCATCTGGGGAGTATCTACAATGAATGAAATAATGCTGCCATTATACAAGGGTCACGGGGTTCAGTAACGAGTAGGTGCACGGTGAATAAGGATTTTCCGGGAGTGACTGGTGTGCGATTATGATGGTGGGTTTATGGGTACCGTGATATTAGGCTGTAAAAAAGTGCTTCGGATCATAAATGAAGGCGTGTTGAGAGACCAAGCAGTGTGTATTAGTTAGGAGATAGGGGGACGGTTATAAGTTGCATCATGAATGTGCCCCGATCTAGGAGTGAATGCGCGGTTATCAAATGGTGCTGTTATTGTTAAAACAAGTGATTTAGCATTACTGTCGTGATGTTCAAATATTAGACCACTCATTCGTGCTCTATTGTGTAGAAAGCACGTGTATAGTTAAATATAAGGCGGTGATTGCGCGCAGCGTTTAAACTTACTGTTGTCTGTGAGAGCGTGGATATTCCGATGTGTTCCGCGCAAAGCTTACGGAAAGCAGAATTATTGCTGGTGATTAAAAGGACGATCGGTGTAGCGTGGCCATAGAAATAGGACTAATGCGCAAGTGTTAGAAAAGAATGTGTACTATGTGGTTTCGTGAGAATTACCAAAAAAAAGAATGGACACAGTTAAGGTGTGTGTCAACATGTGTTGATGGTGTAGTGTAGATGAAATGAAAAATTAGAATGAACAATAAACAGTTACACCTTGTAAATCAAGTAAATGCTATACTTTGTCATTATCAGTTGAAAATAAAGAAAAAAAGAAAGAAAGAAAGTCAATCAGAGATAACATAGGTATTCCATCCGGTCATTCATTCCATGTGGTTTCATGGAATTTAGTAGGCGTATCCAATAATTTTCGCGATGTAATAGCGAATTGTGGTTATCTTTTCCTTCATTTCTGGTTATGATCTCAAGTACACAGAATTTTAGTTGACTGATATTATGTCCTGCCTCAATAACCCCTTCTGTGCCCATGACGAGATGGTCTCGTCATGGAGCACAGTCGCGCTGTGCCCATGACGAGACCATCTTGTCATGACACCCACCCACGGGGCAAGCGCTGGCGCTCCCCCCGTGAGTGGTCGATCTTTTTTTTTTTAACTGGGAAGGCAGGGGAAGACCTACCCCTGCCTCCCCCGCCCCCCTCCCCCGCATCATCAATGACGTCAGCGCGCGAGGCGCGCTGACGTCATTGGAGGTGTCCCCTTTGCTCTCTAAGGCGCAGGAAGCCATTTGCTTCCTGCGCGTCGGAGAGTCAAGGTGAGTTTTGGGGCTGGGGAGGGGGGATTTTAGCGATCGGTGGGTGCTGCTAGCGTGGGGGGGTGGGGGGGCGAAATAAAGTAAGACAGAGGGGTTGCAAAGTGGCCAGATTGATTTTATTTGCATCCAAATACACCAGCATCACAGAGTTTGCCAGTGAAGTGCTACTTTTGTTTTCTCGTCTAACTTTGAACAATAATGTTGTTCCCAGGGGGTGCGAAATAAAGTAAGACAGAGGGGTTGCAAAGTGGCCAGAGTGTTTTTTTTTATTTTACATCCAAATACACCAGCATCACAGAGTTTGCCAGTGAAGTGCTACTTTCGTTTTCTCGTCTTCCTTTGAACAGCATTGTTGTTCCCAGGGGGGGGCGAAATAAAGTAAGACATAGGGGTTGCAAAGTGGCCAGATTGATTTTATTTACATCCAAATTCACCAGCATCACAGAGTTTGCCAGTGAAGCGCTACTTTTGTTTGCTCTTCTTTCTTTGAACAGCATTGTTGTTCCCAGGGGGGGCGAAATAAAGTAAGACAGAGGAGTTGCAAAGTGGCCAGATTGTTTTTTTTATTTTACATCCAAATACACCAGCACCACAGAGTTTGCCAGTGAAGTGCTACTTTCGTTTTCTCGTCTTCCTTTGAACAGCATTGTTGTTCCCGGGGGGGGGGGGGGGGAAGGGCGAAATAAAGTAAGACATAGGGGTTGCAAAGTGGCCAGATTGATTTTATTTACATCCAAATACACCAGCATCACAGAGTTTGCCAGTAAAGCGCTACTTTCGTTTTCTCTTCTTCCTTTGAACAGCATTGTTGTTCCCAGGGGGGGCGAAATAAAGTAAGACTGAGGGGTTGCAAAGTGGCCAGATTGTTTTTTTTTCTTTTACATCCAAATACACCAGCATCACAGAGTTTGCCAGTGAAGTGCTACTTTCGTTTTCTCGTCTTCCTTTGAACAGCATTGTTGTTCCCAGGGGGGGGGGGGCGAAATAAAGTAAGACATAGGGGTTGCAAAGTGGCCAGATTGATTTTATTTACATCCAAATACACCAGCATCACAGAGTTTGCCAGTGAAGCGCTACTTTCGTTTTCTCTTCTTTCTTTGAACAGCATTGTTGTTTCCAGGGGGGGCAAAATAAAGTAAGACAGAGGGGTTGCAAAGTGGCTAGATTGTTTTTTTTTACATCCAAATACACCAGCATCACAGAGTTTGCCAGTGAAGTGCTACTTTCATTTTCTCGTCTTCCTTTGAACAGCATTGTTGTTTCCAGGGTGGGAGAGTGTACCATTCCTGGAGGTACTGCAATACCTGGTTGATGGGTGAATTGGAAAACACAATGTGCACCATGGGTCTGTGTTTATGGATGTGGTCTACCATACTGCTTATGTTTTGTAAGGATGTAAGCAATGGACAGAGAAACGGTTCCCTTCAGGGCCCTCTAGTCATGTCCATAACTTTTCAGGTGAAACCACTCGCTGATTTCTGAATAGTTAGTGAGAGATCGTTTAGGTAACCATGTTGTTTCTGCTTACATTTCACATGCTTTGCATTCCTTATGAGTGGTTGCTTTTTTTAGGCAGCATATTACTCTTATCAAGTGCATAATTTGAATTGAGCCACATCCAAGTGTTTATAGCGGGCACAATTAGGTTACAGCTAAAGGCAGGGCGAGTTTCAGTGGGCAAGTATGGTGTTCAGTGGGGATGTGGCACTATGGCCAGAGCTGTGGAATTTGGAACTGGGGAACCGGGTTCCGCATTCATGACCAGTCCACCACACCACTGTACTGAGGGAGCACAATCCCATGCTAGACCGTAGAAGGCCCCACTAGACCTTAGAAGGCTTGATGTCTTAGCACAAGCAGGTGTACCCTAGTGGTGTCAATTGTGGGTTAACCTTGAAGGCCTGTCCACCACAATCCATACTGAAGTCCATCTCAAATTTCCCACCTCCCAGCGTTCCCCTGGATCTCCCGGTAAAAATGGTGCCTCACTTGTGTGGGAGGCCCAAGTACCCGCGACAGACAAGTGCCCAAAACGTAGTGAGGTGACATCAGAATTGCCTATCTCAAAACCACCTGGTTTTGCAAGGGGGGTCACCTGGGTTTTTGGCCCGGTGCTCGGCGGCCATCTAGGGAAACCTACCAAACCCATACATTTCTGAAAACTAGACACCGGGGGGCTTCCAGGGAGGTATAGCTTGTGTGGATCCCCCAACGTTTCCTTACCCAGAATCCCCTGCAAACCTCAATTTTAGCTGAAAAAATCACTTTTTTCATACATTTTTGTGTGGGAAAGTTGTGGCATCACCGGGCTCCCTCAAATTTCCCACCTCCCAGCATTCCCCTGGGTCTCCCGGTAAAAATGGTGCCTCACTTGTGTGGGAGGCCCAAGTACCCGCGACAGGCAAGGGCCCAAAACGTAGTGAGGTGACATCAAACTTGCCTATCTCAAAACCACCTGGTTTTGCAAGGGGGGTCACCTGGGTTTTTGGCCCGGTGCTCGGCGGCCATCTAGGGAAACCTACCAAACCCATACATTTCTGAAAACTAGACACCCAGGGGCTTCCAGGGAGGTATGGCTTTCGTGGATCCCCCAACGTTTCCTTACCCAGAATCCCCTGCAAACCTCAATTTTAGTTGTGGCATCACCGGGCTGACACAAATTTCCCACCTCCCAGCGTTCCCCTGGGTCTCCCGGTAAAAATGGTGCCTCACTTGTGTGGGAGGCCCAAGTACCCGCGACAGGCAAGGGCCCAAACGCCCAAAAAGGGGGTCACTTGGGAAAACCCAAGTGACCCCCTTGCAAAACCAGGTCGTTTTGAGATAGGCAATTTTCATGTCGCATCACTACGTTTTGGGTCCTTGCCTGTCGCGGGTACTTGGTCCTCCCACACGAGTGAGGCACCGTTTTTATCAGGAGACCTGGGGGAACGCTGGGTGGTAGGAAATTTGTGTCAGCCCGGTGATGCCACAACTTTCCCACACAAAAATGTGTGAAAAATATGATTTTTTCAGCTAAATTTGAGGTTTGCAGGGCATTCTGGGTAAGGAAACATTGGGGGATCCACGCAAGCCATACCTCCCTGGAATCCCCCGGGTGTCTAGTTTTCAGAAATGTGTGGGTTTGATAGGTTTCCCTAGATGGACGCCGAGCACCGGGCCAAAAACCCAAGTAACCCCCCTTGCAAAACCAGGTCGTTTGGAGATAGGCAATTTTCATGTCGCCTCACTACGTTTTGGGCCCTTGCCTGTCGCGAGTACTTGGGCCTCCCACACGAGTGAGGCACCGTTTTTATCGGGAGACCCGGAGGAATGCTGGGTGGTAGGAAATTTGTGTCAGCCCGGTGATTCCACAACTTTCCCACACAAAAATGTGTGAAAAAGGTGATTGATTTCCAGCTAAATTTGAGGTTTGCAGGGCATTCTGGGTAAGGAAACGTTGGGGGATCCACGCAAGCCATACCTCCCTGGAATCCCTCGGGTGTCTAGTTTTCAGAAAGATGTGGGTTTGGTATGTTTCCCTAGGTGGCCCCCGAGCACCGGGCCAAAAACCGAAGTGACCCCCCCTTGCAAAACCAGGTCGTTTTGAGATAGGCAATCTTCATGTCGCCCCACTACGTTTTGGTTCCTTGCCTGTCGCGGGTACTTGGGCCTCCCACACGAGTGAGGCACCGTTTTTATTGGGAGACCCGGGGGAACGCTGGGTGGTAGGAAATTTGTGTCAGCCCGGTGATGCCACAACTTTCCCACACAAAAATGTGTGAAAAAGGTGATTTTTTCAGCTAAATTTGAGGTTTGCAGGGCATTCTGGGTAAGGAAACGTTGGGGGATCCATGCAAGCCATACCTCCCTGGAATCCCCCGGGTGTCTAGTTTTCAGAAATGTGTGGGTTGGGTAGGTTTCCCTAGGTGGCCGCCAAGCACCGGGCCAAAAACCCAAGTGACCCCCCTTGCAAAACCAGGTCGTTTTGAGATAGGCAATCTTCATGTCGCCTCACTACGTTTTGGGTCCTTGCCTGTCTCGGGTACTTGGGCCTCCCACACGAGTGAGGCACCGTTTTTATCGGGAGACCCGGGGGAACGCTGGGTGGTAGGAAATTTGTGTCAGCCCGGTGATGCCACAACTTTCCCACACAAAAATGTGTGAAAAAGGTGATTTTTTCATCTAAATTTGAGGTTTGCAGGGCATTCTGGGTAAGGAAACATTGGGGGATCCACGCAAGCCATACCTCCCTGGAATCCCCCGGGTGTCTAGTTTTCAGAAAGATGTGGGTTTGGTAGGTTTCCCTAGGTGGCCGCCGAGCACCGGGCCAAAAACCGAAGTGACCCCCCCCTTGCAAAACCAGGTCGTTTTGAGATAGGCAATTTTCATGTCGCCCCACTACGTTTTGGGTCCTTGCCTGTCGCGGGTACTTGGGCCTCCCACACGAGTGAGGCACCGTTTTTATTGGGAGACCCGGGGGAACGCTGGGTGGTAGGAAATTTGTGTCAGCCCGGTGATGCCACAACTTTCCCACACAAAAATGTGTGAAAAATATGATTTTTTCAGCTAAATTTGAGGTTTGCAGGGCATTCTGGGTAAGGAAACGTTGGGGGATCCACGCAAGCCATACCTCCCTGGAATCCCCCGGGTGTCTAGTTTTCAGAAATGTGTGGGTTTGATAGGTTTCCCTAGATGGCCGCCGAGCACCGGGCCAAAAACCCAAGTAACCCCCCTTGCAAAACCAGGTCGTTTGGAGATAGGCAATTTTCATGTCGCCTCACTACGTTTTGGGCCCTTGCCTGTCGCGGGTACTTGGGCCTCCCACACGAGTGAGGCACCGTTTTTATCGGGAGACCCGGAGGAATGCTGGGTGGTAGGAAATTTGTGTCAGCCCGGTGATGCCACAACTTTCCCACACAAAAATGTGTGAAAAAGGTGATTTTTTCAGCTAAATTTGAGGTTTGCAGGGCATTCTGGGTAAGGAAACGTTGGGGGATCCACGCAAGCCATACCTCCCTGGAATCCCTCATGTGTCTAGTTTTCAGAAATGTGTGGCTTTGGTAGGTTTCCCTAGGTGGCCGCCGAGCACCGGGCCAAAAACCCAAGTGACCCCCCTTGCAAAACCAGGTCGTTTTGAGATAGGCAATTTTCATGTCGCCTCACTACGTTTTGGGTCCTTCCTGTCGCGGGTACTTGGGCCTCCCACACGAGTGAGGCACCGTTTTTATCGGGAGACTCGGTGGAACGCTGGGTGGTAGGAAATTTGTGTCAGCCCGGTGATGCCACAACTTTCCCACACAAAAATTTGTGAAAAAGGTGAGTTTTTCAGCTAAATTTTAGGTTTGCAGGGCATTCTGGGTAAGGAAACGTTGGGGGATCCACGCAAGCCATACCTCCCTGGAATCCCCCGGGTGTCTAGTTTTCAGAAATGTGTGGGTTTGGTAGGTTTCCCTAGGTGGCCGCCGAGCACCGGGCCAAAAACCCAAGTGACCCCCCTTGCAAAACCAGGTCGTTTTGAGATAGGCAATTTTCATGTCGCCTCACTACATTTTGGGTCCTTGCCTGTCGCGGGTACTTGGTCCTCCCACACGAGTGAGGCACTGTTTTTATCAGGAGACCTGGGGGAACGCTGGGTGGTAGGAAATTTGTGTCAGCCCGGTGATGCCACAACTTTCCCACACAAAAATGTGTGAAAAATATGATTTTTTCAGCTAAATTTGAGGTTTGCAGGGCATTCTGGGTAAGGAAACGTTGGGGGATCCACGCAAGCCATACCTCCCTGGAATCCCCCGGGTGTCTAGTTTTCAGAAATGTGTGGGTTTGATAGGTTTCCCTAGATGGCCGCCGAGCACCGGGCCAAAAACCCAAGTAACCCCCCTTGCAAAACCAGGTCGTTTGGAGATAGGCAATTTTCATGTCGCCTCACTACATTTTGGGCCCTTGCCTGTCGCGGGTACTTGGGCCTCCCACGCGAGTGAGGCACCGTTTTTATCGGGAGACCCGGAGGAATGCTGGGTGGTAGGAAATTTGTGTCAGCCCGGTGATGCCACAACTTTCCCACACAAAAATGTGTGAAAAAGGTGATTGTTTTCCAGCTAAATTTGAGGTTTGCAGGGCATTCTGGGTAAGGAAACGTTGGGGGATCCACGCAAGCCATACCTCCCTGGAATCCCCCGGGTGTCTAGTTTTCAGAAAGATGTGGGTTTGGTAGGTTTCCCTAGGTGGCCGCCGAGCACCGGGCCAAAAACCGAAGTGACCCCCCCCTTGCAAAACCAGGTCGTTTTGAGATAGGCAATTTTCATGTCGCCCCACTACGTTTTGGTTCCTTGCCTGTCGCGGGTACTTGGGCCTCCCACACGAGTGAGGCACCGTTTTTATTGGGAGACCCGGGGGAACGCTGGGTGGTAGGAAATTTGTGTCAGCCCGGTGATGCCACAACTTTCCCACACAAAAATGTGTGAAAAAGGTGATTTTTTTCAGCTAAATTTGAGGTTTGCAGGGCATTCTGGGTAAGGAAACGTTGGGGGATCCACGCAAGCCATACCTCCCTGGAATCCCCCAGGTGTCTAGTTTTCAGAAATGTGTGGCTTTGGTAGGTTTCCCTAGGTGGCCGCCGAGCACAGGGCCAAACACCCAAGTGACCCCCCTTGCAAAACCAGGTCGTTTTGAGATAGGCAATTTTCATGTCGCCTCACTACGTTTTGGGTCCTTGCCTGTCGCGGGTACTTGGGCCTCCCACACGAGTGAGGCACCGTTTTTATCGGGAGACCCGGAGGAATGCTGGGTGGTAGGAAATTTGTGTCAGCCCGGTGATGCCACAACTTTCCCACACAAAAATGTGTGAAAAAACGTGATTGTTTTCCAGCTAAATTTGAGGTTTGCAGGGCATTCTGGGTAAGGAAACGTTGGGGGATCCACGCAAGCCATACCTCTCTGGAATCCCCCGGGTGTCTAGTTTTCAGAAAGATGTGGGTTTGGTAGGTTTCCCTAGGTGGCCGCCGAGCACCGGGCCAAAAACCGAAGTGACCCCCCCCTTGCAAATCCAGGTCGTTTTGAGATAGGCAATTTTCATGTCGCCCCACTACGTTTTGGTTCCTTGCCTGTCGCGGGTACTTGGGCCTCCCACACGAGTGAGGCACCGTTTTTATTGGGAGACCCGGGGAAACGCTGGGTGGTAGGAAATTTGTGTCAGCCCGGTGATGCCACAACTTTCCCACACAAAAATGTGTGAAAAAGGTGATTTTTTCAGCTAAATTTGAGGTTTGCAGGGCATTCTGGGTAAGGAAACGTTGGGGGATCCACGCAAGCCATACCTCCCTGGAATCCCCCAGGTGTCTAGTTTTCAGAAATGTGTGGCTTTGGTAGGTTTCCCTAGGTGGCCGCCGAGCACAGGGCCAAACACCCAAGTGACCCCCCTTGCAAAACCAGGTCGTTTTGAGATAGGCAATTTTCATGTCGCCTCACTACGTTTTGGGTCCTTGCCTGTCGCGGGTACTTGGGCCTCCCACACGAGTGAGGCACCGTTTTTATCGGGATACTCGGCGGAACGCTGGGTGGTAGGAAATTGGTGTCAGCCCGGTGATGCCACAACTTTCCCACACAAAAATGTGTGAAAAAGGTGAGTTTTTCAGCTAAATTTGAGGTTTGCAGGGCATTCTGGGTAAGGAAACGTTGGGGGATCCACGCAAGCCATACCTCCCTGGAATCCTTTGGGTGTCTAGTTTTCAGAAATGTGTGGGTTTGGTAGGTTTCCCTTGGTGGCCGCCGAGCACCGGGCCAAAAACCCAAGTGACCCCCCTTGCAAAACCAGGTCGTTTTGAGATAGGCAATTTTCATGTCGCCTCACTACATTTTGGGTCCTTGCCTGTCGCGGGTACTTGGTCCTCCCACACGAGTGAGCCACCGTTTTTATCGGGAGACCTGGGGGAACGCTGGGTGGTAGGAAATTTGTGTCAGCCCGGTGATGCCACAACTTTCCCACACAAAAATGTGTGAAAAATATGATTTTTTCAGCTAAATTTGAGGTTTGCAGGGCATTCTGGGTAAGGAAACGTTGGGGGATCCACGCAAGCCATACCTCCCTGGAATCCCCCGGGTGTCTAGTTTTCAGAAATGTGTGGGTTTGATAGGTTTCCCTAGATGGCCACCGAGCACCGGGCCAAAAACCCAAGTAACCCCCCTTGCAAAACCAGGTCGTTTGGAGATAGGCAATTTTCATGTCGCCTCACTACGTTTTGGGCCCTTGCCTGTCGCGGGTACTTGGGCCTCCCACACGAGTGAGGAACCGTTTTTATCGGGAGACCCGGAGGAATGCTGGGTGGTAGGAAATTTGTGTCAGCCCGGTGATGCCACAACTTTCCCACACAAAAATGTGTGAAAAAGGTGATTGTTTTCCAGCTAAATTTGAGGTTTGCAGAGCATTCTGGGTAAGGAAACGTTGGGGGATCCACGCAAGCCATACCTCCCTGGAATCCCCCGGGTGTCTAGTTTTCAGAAAGATGTGGGTTTGGTAGGTTTCCCTAGGTGGCCGCCAAGCACCGGGCCAAAAACCGAAGTGACCCCCCCCTTGCAAAACCAGGTCGTTTTGAGATAGGCAATTTTCATGTCGCCCCACTACGTTTTGGTTCCTTGCCTGTCGCGGGTACTTGGGCCTCCCACACGAGTGAGGCACCGTTTTTATTGGGAGACCCGGGGGAACGCTGGGTGGTAGGAAATTTGTGTCAGCCCGGTGATGCCACAACTTTCCCACACAAAAATGTGTGAAAAAGGTGATTTTTTCAGCTAAATTTGAGGTTTGCAGGGCATTCTGGGTAAGGAAACGTTGGGGGATCCACGCAAGCCATACCTCCCTGGAATCCCCCAGGTGTCTAGTTTTCAGAAATGTGTGGCTTTGGTAGGTTTCCCTAGGTGGCCGCCGAGCACAGGGCCAAACACCCAAGTGACCCCCCTTGCAAAACCAGGTCGTTTTGAGATAGGCAATTTTCATGTCGCCTCACTATGTTTTGGGTCCTTGCCTGTCGCGGGTACTTGGGCCTCCCACACGAGTGAGGCACCGTTTTTATCGGGAGACCCGGAGGAATGCTGGGTGGTAGGAAATTTGTGTCAGCCCGGTGATGCCACAACTTTCGCACACAAAAATGTGTGAAAAAGGTGATTGTTTTCCAGCTAAATTTGAGGTTTGCAGGGCATTCTGGGTAAGGAAACGTTGGGGGATCCACGCAAGCCATACCTCCCTGGAATCCCCCGGGTGTCTAGTTTTCAGAAAGATGTGGGTTTGGTAGGTTTCCCTAGGTGACCGCCGAGCACCGGGCCAAAAACCGAAGTGACCCCCCCCTTGCAAAACCAGGTCGTTTTGAGATAGGCAATTTTCATGTCGCCCCACTACGTTTTGGTTCCTTGCCTGTCGCGGGTACTTGGGCCTCCCACACGAGTGAGGCACCGTTTTTATTGGGAGACCCGGGGGAACGCTGGGTGGTAGGAAATTTGTGTCAGCCCGGTGATGCCACAACTTTCCCACACAAAAATGTGTGAAAAAGGTGATTTTTTCAGCTAAATTTGAGGTTTGCAGGGCATTCTGGGTAAGGAAACGTTGGGGCATCCACGCAAGCCATACCTCCCTGGAATCCCCCAGGTGTCTAGTTTTCAGAAATGTGTGGCTTTGGTAGGTTTCCCTAGGTGGCCGCCGAGCACAGGGCCAAACACCCAAGTGACCCCCCTTGCAAAACCAGGTCGTTTTGAGATAGGCAATTTTCATGTCGCCTCACTACGTTTTGGGTCCTTGCCTGTCGCGGGTACTTGAGCCTCCCACACAAGTGAGGCACCGTTTTTATCGGGATACTCGGCGGAACGCTGGGTGGTAGGAAATTGGTGTCAGCCCAGTGATGCCACAACTTTCCCACACAAAAATGTGTGAAAAAGGTGAGTTTTTCAGCTAAATTTGAGGTTTGCAGGGCATTCTGGGTAAGGAAACGTTGGGGGATCCACGCAAGCCATACCTCCCTGGAATCCTTTGGGTGTCTAGTTTTCAGAAATGTGTGGGTTTGGTAGGTTTCCCTTGGTGGCCGCCGAGCACCGGGCCAAAAACCCAAGTGACCCCCTTGCAAAACCAGGTCGTTTTGAGATAGGCAATTTTCATGTCGCATCACTACATTTTGGGTCCTTGCCTGTCGCGGGTACTTGGGCCTCCCACAGTAGTGAGGCACCGTTTTTATCGGGAGACCCGGGGGAACGCTGGGTGGTAGGAAATTTGTGTCAGCCCGGTGATGCCACAACTTTCCCTCACAAAAATGTGTGAAAAAGGTGATTTTTTCAGCTAAATTTGAGGTTTGCAGGGCGTTCTGGGTAAGGAAACGTTGGGGGATCCACGCAAGCCATACCTCCCTGGAATCCCCCGGGTGTCTAGTTTTCAGAAATGTGTGGGTTTGGTAGGTTTCCCTAGGTGGCCGCCGAGCACCGGGCCAAAAACCCAAGTGACCCCCCTTGCAAAACCAGGTCGTTTTGAGATAGGCAATTTTCATGTCGCCTCACTACGTTTTGGGCCCTTGCCTGTCGCGGGTACTTGGGCCTCCCACACGAGTGAGGCACCGTTTTTATCGGGAGACCCGGAGGAATGCTGGGTGGTAGGAAATTTGTGTCAGCCCGGTGATGCCACAACTTTCCCACACAAAAATGTGTGAAAAAGGTGATTTTTTTCCAGCTAAATTTGAGGTTTGCAGGGCATTCTGGGTAAGGAAACGTTGGGGGATCCACGCAAGCCATACCTCCCTGGAATACCCCGGGTGTCTAGTTTTCAGAAAGATGTGGGTTTGGTAGGTTTCCCTAGGTGGCCGCCGAGCACCGGGCCAAAAACCGAAGTGACCCCCCCCCTTGCAAAACCAGGTCGTTTTGAGATAGGCAATTTTCATGTCGCCCCACTACGTTTTGGGTCCTTGCCTGACGCGGGTACTTGGGCCTCCCACACGAGTGAGGCACCGTTTTTATTGGGAGACCCGGGGGAACGCTGGGTGGTAGGAAATTTGTGTCAGCCCGGTGATGCCACAACTTTCCCACACAAAAATGTGTGAAAAAGGTGATTTTTTCAGCTAAATATGAGGTTTGCAGGGCATTCTGGGTAAGGAAACGTTGGGGGATCCACGCAAGCCATACCTCCCTGGAATCCCCCAGGTGTCTAATTTTCAGAAATGTGTGGCTTTGGTAGGTTTCCCTAGGTGGCCGCCGAGCACCGGGCCAAAAACCCAAGTGACCCCCCTTACAAAACCAGGTAGTTTTGAGATAGGCAATTTTCATGTCGCCTCACTACGTTTTGGGTCCTTGCCTGTCGCGGGTACTTGGGCCTCCCACACGAGTGAGGCACCGTTTGTATCGGGAGACTCGGCGGAACGCTGGGTGGTAGGAAATTTGTGTCAGCCCGGTGATGCCACAACTTTCCCACACAAAAATGTGTGAAAAAGGTGAGTTTTTCAGCTAAATTTGAGGTTTGCAGGGCATTCTGGGTAAGGAAACGTTGGGGGATCCACGCAAGCCATACCTCCCTGGAATCCCTCGGGTGTCTAGTTTTCAGAAATGTGTGGGTTTGGTAGGTTTCCCTGGGTGGCCGCCGAGCACCGGGCCAAAAACCCAAGTGACCCCCTTGCAAAACCAGGTCGTTTTGTGATAGGCAATTTTCATGTCGCATCACTACGTTTTGGGTCCTTGCCTGTCGCGGGTACTTGGGCCTCCCACACGAGTGAGGCACCGTTTTTATCGGGAGACCCGGGGGAACGCTGGGTGGTAGGAAATTTGTGTCAGCCCGGTGATGCCACAACTTTCCCACACAAAAATGTGTGAAAAAGGTGATTTTTTCAGCTAAATTTGAGGTTTGCAGGGCGTTCTGGGTAAGGAAACGTTGGGGGATCCACGCAAGCCATACCTCCCTGGAATCCCCCGGGTGTCTATTTTTCAGAAATGTGTGGGTTTGGTAGATTTCCCTAGGTGGCCGCCGAGCACCGGGCCAAAAACCCAAGTGACCCCCCTTGCAAAACCAGGTCATTTTGAGATAGGCAATTTTCATGTCGCCTCACTACATTTCGGGTCCTTGCCTGTCGCGGGTACTTGGTCCTCCCACATGAGTGAGGCACTGTTTTTATTGGGAGACCTGGGGGAACGCTGGGTGGTAGGAAATTTGTGTCAGCCCGGTGATGCCACAACTTTCCCACACAAAAATGTGTGAAAAATATGATTTTTTCAGCTAAATTTGAGGTTTGCAGGGCATTCTGGGTAAGGAAACGTTGGGGGATCCACGCAAGCCATACCTCCCTGGAATCCCCCGGGTGTCTAGTTTTCAGAAATGTGTGGGTTTGATAGGTTTCCCTAGATGGCCGCCGAGCACCGGGCCAAAAACCCAAGTAACCCCCCTTGCAAAACCAGGTCGTTTGGAGATAGGCAATTTTCATGTCGCCTCACTACGTTTTGGGCCCTTGCCTGTCGCGGGTACTTGGGCCTCCCACACGAGTGAGGCACCGTTTTTATCGGGAGACCCGGAGGAATGCTGGGTGGTAGGAAATTTGTGTCAGCCCGGTGATGCCACAACTTTCCCACACAAAAATGTGTGAAAAAGGTGATTTTTTCATCTAAATTTGAGGTTTGCAGGGCATTCTGGGTAAGGAAACGTTGGGGGATCCACGCAAGCCATACCTCCCTGGAATCCCCCGGGTGTCTAGTTTTCAGAAAGATGTGGGTTTGGTAGGTTTCCCTAGGTGGCCGCCGAGCACCGGGCCAAAAACCGAAGTGACCCCCCCCTTGCAAAACCAGGTTGTTTTGAGATAGGCAATTTTCATGTCGCCCCACTACGTTTTGGGTCCTTGCCTGACGCGGGTACTTGGGCCTCCCACACGAGTGAGGCACCGTTTTTATTGGGAGACCCGGGGGAACGCTGGGTGGTAGGAAATTTGTGTCAGCCCGGTGATGCCACAACTTTCCCACACAAAAATGTGTGAAAAAGGTGATTTTTTCAGCTAAATATGAGGTTTGCAGGGCATTCTGGGTAAGGAAACGTTGGGGGATCCACGCAAGCCATACCTCCCTGGAATCCCCCAGGTGTCTAATTTTCAGAAATGTGTGGCTTTGGTAGGTTTCCCTAGGTGGCCGCCGAGCACCGGGCCAAAAACCCAAGTGACCCCCCTTACAAAACCAGGTAGTTTTGAGATAGGCAATTTTCATGTCGCCTCACTACGTTTTGGGTCCTTGCCTGTCGCGGGTACTTGGGCCTCCCACACGAGTGAGGCACCATTTTTATCGGGAGACTCGGCGGAACGCTGGGTGGTAGGAAATTTGTGTCAGCCCGGTGATGCCACAACTTTCCCACACAAAAATGTGTGAAAAAGGTGAGTTTTTCAGCTAAATTTGAGGTTTGCAGGGCATTCTGGGTAAGGAAACGTTGGGGGATCCACGCAAGCCATACCTCCCTGGAATCCCTCGGGTGTCTA
Organism: Triturus cristatus; assembly: GCF_964204655.1. NCBI lineage: Eukaryota > Metazoa > Chordata > Amphibia > Caudata > Salamandridae > Triturus > Triturus cristatus. Next base: position 549,631,528 of record NC_140586.1, read on the forward strand.
GTTTTCAGAAATGTGTGGGTTTGGTAGGTTTCCCTAGGTGGCCGCCGAGCACCGGGCCAAAAACCCAAGTGACCCCCTTGCAAAACCAGGTCGTTTTGTGATAGGCAATTTTCATGTCGCATCACTACGTTTTGGGTCCTTGCCTGTCGCGGGTACTTGGGCCTCCCACACGAGTGAGGCACCGTTTTTATCGGGAGACCCGGGGGAACGCTGGGTGGTAGGAAATTTGTGTCAGCCCGGTGATGCCACAACTTTCCCACACAAAAATGTGTGAAAAAGGTGATTTTTTCAGCTAAATTTGAGGTTTGCAGGGCGTTCTGGGTAAGGAAACGTTGGGGGATCCACGCAAGCCATACCTCCCTGGAATCCCCCGGGTGTCTATTTTTCAGAAATGTGTGGGTTTGGTAGATTTCCCTAGGTGGCCGCCGAGCACCGGGCCAAAAACCCAAGTGACCCCCCTTGCAAAACCAGGTCGTTTTGAGATAGGCAATTTTCATGTCGCCTCACTACATTTCGGGTCCTTGCCTGTCGCGGGTACTTGGTCCTCCCACACGAGTGAGGCACTGTTTTTATCGGGAGACCTGGGGGAACGCTGGGTGGTAGGAAATTTGTGTCAGCCCGGTGATGCCACAACTTTCCCACACAAAAATGTGTGAAAAATATGATTTTTTCAGCTAAATTTGAGGTTTGCAGGGCATTCTGGGTAAGGAAACGTTGGGGGATCCACGCAAGCCATACCTCCCTGGAATCCCCCGGGTGTCTAGTTTTCAGAAATGTGTGGGTTTGATAGGTTTCCCTAGATGGCCGCCGAGCACCGGGCCAAAAACCCAAGTAACCCCCCTTGCAAAACCAGGTCGTTTGGAGATAGGCAATTTTCATGTCGCCTCACTACGTTTTGGGCCCTTGCCTGTCGCGGGTACTTGGGCCTCCCACACGAGTGAGGCACCGTTTTTATTGGGAGACCCGGAGGAATGCTGGGTGGTAGGAAATTTGTGTCAGCCCGGTGATGCCACAACTTTCCCACACAAAAATGTGTGAAAAAGGTGATTTTTTCATCTAAATTTGAGGTTTGCAGGGCATTCTGGGTAAGGAAACGTTGGGGGATCCACGCAAGCCATACCTCCCTGGAATCCCCGGGTGTCTAGTTTTTAGAAATGTGTGGGTTTGGTAGGTTTCCCTAGATAGCCGCCAAGCCCGGGGCCAAAAACTCATGGGACCCCCTTTGCAAAACCAGGTTGTTTTGGGATAGGTAATTTTGATGTCTCCTCAATTGGTTTTGGGCCCTTGCCTGACGCGGACACTAGGCCTACCCACGCAAGTGAGGTACCATTTTTCTCGTAAGACTTTGGGGAACGCGGGGTTGGTGGAAATTTGTGGATCCACGCAGATTCCGGAACTTTCCACCACAGAAATGTGAGGAAAATGTGTTTTTTTGGACAATTTTTTAGGTTTGCAAGGGATTCTGGGTAACAGACCGTGGTGGGAGGCAGTCAAGTCACCCCATCCTGGATTCCCCTGGGTGTCTAGTTTTCAAAAATGTATAGGTTTACTAGGTTTCCCAAGGTGCCCGCTGATCTTGGGTTCAAAAACTACAGCTATTTTGCCAAAAAAGGGTCATTTTTCACTGCGAAATTGAGGTGTGACCACGTTGCGTTTTGTGCCGTTTCCTGTCGCGGGCACTAGGCCGACCCACACAAGTGAGGTACCGTTTTTCCCGTAAGACTTTGGGGGACGCGGGGTGGGTGGAAATTTGTGGAGCCACGCAGATTCCGGAACTTTCCACCACAGAAATGTGGGGAAAAGTTGTTTTTTTTGACAATTTTAGGTTTGCAAGGGATTCTGGGTAACAGACCCTGGTGGGAGGCAGTCAAGTCACCCCATCCAGGATTCCCCTGGGTGTCTAGTTTTCAAAAATGTATAGGTTTGCTAGGTTTCCCAAGGTGCCCGCAGAGCTAGGGTTCAAAAACTAGAGCTAGGCACTTTGCCAAAAAAGGGTACATTTTCACTGCGATATTGAGTTGTGACCACGTTGCGTTTTACGCCGTTTCCTGTCGCGGGCACTATGCCTACCCACACAAGTGAGGTACCATTTTTATCGGGAGACTTAGGGTAATTCAGTTTTATAAAGGAACTGTTATTATCTATTGACGTTCGATGCATTTCTGCCTTCCAAATGAAAGATATTGTGTAAAAAAGAAGTCACTCTAAAAAATGACTGATAATTCTCATGCTAGTATGAGTATTCCCAATTTCAGAAATGTGCAAATATCTATTGTTTCTAAACTCTATATTTTGTTCCCATTTCAGAAATACATAGGTGTCTTTCATACCGATTTTTCCATGTACACATTTTTAAAGAATAATTACTATATACCCGGTACATAATAAAAAACCATTGCAAGTTGCTGCTCAGTTTTTGGCTCTGGGTTCGTCGGGTTCTTGGTGAACCTTCAAGTCCTATATATCCCCACAACCAGTAATGTCCAGCGGATGTAATGGTATATTGCTTTCAAAGAGCTGTCATAATTAGACGAAGTTACAGGTGAAAACGTTGACACAAAATGCTGTTTTTTTCAACTAATTTTCAATTTATCCTATATTTACCTGTTAGTTTCTATAAGAAAACCTTGATGGATCTACACAAATGACCCCTTGCTGAATTCAGAATTTTGTCTTCTTTTTGAAAATGTATAGCTTTCCAGGATCCATTATTGCTTTTGTACCCATTTCTGCCATTAACTGGAAGGAGGTCAAAAGCACAAAAAATAGCAAAAATAGGCTATGTCCCAGAAAAATGCCAAAACTGTGTAAAAAATGTTGGGTTTCTGACAAAAGTCTGGTATCCCCGAAAAGCTGGGAAAATGGTGATTTCAACCCCACAAACCCTTTTTTGATAACATTTGCAGCCCAGATGCTTTCATTTGCAGCCCGTTTTTCCGAAAAAAATCAAAATTTTGCTGTATTTTGGCTCATTTCTGTAACCCCTCTAGGAGAATCCACAAACCCTGATTACCTTTAGAATCCCCATGATGTTGGAAGAAAGGGACGCAAATTTGGAGTGGATACCTAATGTGGTCAAAAAGTTACAGGGGCCTAAGCGCTCACTACCCCAAATAGCCAAAAAAAGGCTTGGCATAGGAGGGGGAAAAGGCCTGGCAGCGAAAGGGTTAAAGTGATTGGCTACTGTTGATTTCAGGTTTTTGGTTCTTATATTACTTTTGTGTTCGTTGATGCGGATTTTAATTTTTCTTTCAGTCTGTCCCATGTAAATCTTTCCACAAGGACACTTCAGTAAATATATCAAGTTGAGTGTGTCACATGTAGCAGCTACTTTTAGTTTAATCTTATGGACTTTCATCGGATGTGTTATGTATGTGCCAGTGATGATATTGTTGCAGATCTTACAGTTTCGACAAGCTACGGTTCCTTTATAGGTGATATCCTTTTGGTGTTTTATGGGATTTTTTATGATTTCTCCCAGGTTTTTTGATCTGGTATAAGCGAAGATTGGATCTTGTGCAAAGATGTGATTAAAGTCTGGTTCTAATTGAAGTATCAACCGATGTCTTTTGATTATTCTCTTGTAGGTTTCACTCATGGTAGAGTATTTGGAGAACACCGTTATGCGGTTTTGTGTTGTCTTTTCTCTAGGGGATAATAATTCCTCTCGGTTTATTGTTCTGCATCGGTTGCTTGCTCGCTTCAGTGTTTGTTCTGGATAACCTCTTGTTTTAAAACGTTGTAGCATATCATTGATGCGTATCTGTCTGGTCGATACTTCAATTAGAACCAGACTTTAGTCATATCTTTGCACAAGATCCAATCTTCGCATATACCAGATCAAAAAACCTGGGAGAAATCATAAAAAAGCCCATAGCTTGTCGAAACTGTAACAACTGCAACAATATCATCACTGGCACTTACATAACACATCTGATGAAAGGCCATAAGATTAAACTAAAAGTAACTGCTACATGTGACACACTCAGCTTGATATATTTACTGAAGTGTCCTTGCAGAAAAATTTACCTGGGACAGACTGAAAGAAAAATTAAAATCCGCATCAACGAACACAAATGTAATATAAAAACCCAAAACCTGAAATCAACAGTAGCCAATCACTTTATTGAGGCAGGACATAATATCAGTCAACTAAAATTCTGTGTACTTGATATCATAACCAGAAATGAAGGAAAAGATAACCACAATTCACTATTACATCGTGAAAATCATTGGATACGCCGACTAAATTCCATGAAACCACATGGAACGAATGACCGGATGGAATACCTATGTTATCTCTGATTGACTTTCTTTATTTCTTTATTTTCAACTGATAATGACAAAGTATAGCATTTACTTGATTTACAAGGTGTAACTGTTTATTGTTCATTCAAATTTTTCATTTCATCTACACTACACCATCAACACATGTTGACACACACCTTGAGCGCCCTGAGACCCTTACGGGTGAGTAGTGCGCGATATAAGTTCCATGATTGATTGATTGATTGACCTTAACTGTGTCCATTATTTTTTTGGGTAATCCTCACAAAACCACATCGTACACATTTTTTTCTAACACTCGTGCATTAGTCCTATTTCTATGGCCACACTACACCGATCGTCCTTTTAATCACCAGCAAAAACTTCCGCTTTCTGTAAGCTTTGCGCGGAACACATCGGAATCTCCACGCTCTCACAGACAACAGTAAGTTTAAAGGCTGCGCTCAATCACCGCCGTATATGTAACTATACATGTGCTTTCTACACAATAGAGCACAAATGAGTAGTCTAATATTTTAACTTCACGACAGAAATGCTAAATCACTTGTTTTAACGATAATAGCACCATATAATAACCGCGCATTCACTCCTAGATCGGGGCACATTCATGACGCAACTTATAACCGTCCCTCTATCTCCTAACTAATACACAGTGCTTGGCCTCTCAACACGCCTTCATTTATGATCCGAAGAACTTTTTTACAGCCTAATATCACGGTACCCATAAACCCACCATCATAATCGCACACCAGTCACTTGCGGTAAATCCTTATTCACGTGCACCTACTCGTTACTGAACCCTGTGACCCTTGTATAATGGCGACATTATTTCATTCATTGTAAATACTCCCCAGATGAAGGTCTATTAGCCAAAATGTATTGGGATATTTGAATGTCATACATGTAATGGAGCATTACTGATGTATTGTGGGAAATGAAGTACAATTTGCTCTTGAAGAAAAAATGAAGAAATAAATATGAATTCTTGAAAACTAAAACACAGAGATTAAACTTTATTGAACTTTTAATCCTTTTTGAAGGAATTAGAAACTGTGCCCGGGGGACTAAGATATCATCCCCATGTTTTTGGGGATGATATCTTAGTAAGATTAAGAAGAGCACTGCCCTGATGCCTGACGAAGGAAGATTTGACCTGCTTACCTTGAACCCCATAACCCAGAAGTGACTTCAAGGTAGGGTGACCAGATTCTCAAAACAAAAACCCAGGACAGGTTATAGAAATTGAAGTAGGACTGACAGTAGTACCCAGGGCTCTAAGTGTGATGAAAAAACGGGGTGGGGGAGGGTCTCTCAAGGGGCGTGGCCGATGTAATTCAGGACGTGGCTTAAAACATATAAGCTAAAGAAATCTGTGCCTAACATAGCATCCCGCCAGAAAAATGTGCTGCTTCTGTCACTGTATCCAGATAAATAATACAACGAGTAACAATACACATACAAGAACCCAGGACTATTAGCTTTGTCAATTGTTGTTAGCTGCATAAAATAAAATAAAATAAACAACAACTTTGGCTTTATTGTACATAACAGTGGAAATGCTTCAGTTCTGGAATGATGAGCCTGTGAAAGAACTATAACAGGATTCTTTGAAGGCACTGAAGCATGGTACTGCTGCAGCAGTAAGATTTTTTCTGTCACCGTGAAGGCAAAAATGGAGAGCCCAATAGAGACCCATCACATTTGCCCGGTCCCAGAAGTAACCCCATCCTGCTGGCCTGTGAACAGGGGGCCTTCAGGTCTGATGCAGATCCCCCCAGTCGGTGCATTAACGCACTGAGCTGCTCGACTGGCTGGTTTCCACTCCCCATTGTGACGCCTCCTGGTCGGCTTCATCTGCTCGCTGCCCCTGGCTCACACTGACTGCTCACACTGACTTCAGAAGTACAGCAGGCACACCGAGACACTATTTAAAGACCTGGACATTTATTTGTTTATCCCGGGTGCTGCGCAAAAAGCGGGACATTTCTTTATTTTGAAGCAAAGTGTCGGGACACTGGGACACTGCTCCTAAAACCGGGACCATCCGGGGAAAACCAGGACATCTAGTCACCCTAAACAAGGGTCAGTTGGCTGACCTCCTGTTGAGCTACAGGAACACAACAAGTCTCCAGTAGCCTTTCCTGCTTTCCAGCTGACCAAACTCAAGTGGACCTGACCTGGTCGTCTCTGCTGGCCTCTGTGGGAATGAGTCCTGATACCAAAGTGCCAACCGGTCCTGGACCCTTGGCTGGAGTCAGAGTGTACCTCTCCTTGCTTAGTTGAAGGTTTCACCGGATCCAATGCAGAGCAGAGCAGAGCGACACAGTGCATCACATTGCAGCACTGCGCACCTCCTGGTCCATGGGTACATCAGATCCAAAGCAGAGCCATGCTTTGCAGCACTGCACAACTCATGATCAACTGCTTCACTGAATCTGACACTAAGCCGCACATCGCAGCACCAAGCAGCTCCTGATCGCTGGCTTCAACAGACCCGACCTTGAGTGATGCACAGCCTCCCATCACAGCACTGTGCAGCCGCCACACCAAGGATTGAAGGTACCACTCCCAGTCCCATACCTGTTACATGTTCCATTGCAGTTGGCCTGAACTTTTGACTTTGTCCAGTCTGATGTGACCAAATACATTCAGATGGCGCTTCACTCCTTTTTTGTGCCAAGGTACATGAGGATTTTGCAGGGGTTTATTTATTGACATTTGTGGTTCACCCTGCCAAGGATTGCGATTATTTCTTGATGTGGGTTCTCACCCCACACAACAAAATCTGCAATTCCTCACATAATTATTCACAAGAATATCACTGTTGTTACTTACCTATCTGGTAATGGTATCAGTCACTGGAAAAATGAGGAGGTCTCGTCTTAAGCATGTCCATTACTGGGCGATATGTCTATATGCGGTAAGAGAACATTTTGTCATCTAAATACTGGTAAGGAGGTATGCTGTGTAAAGCAGAGGATTCTACTTCACATGTTTTAAGCCTTGCCTTTAATTATGTAGACCACATCACTTGAAAAAAAATTGTGTTGGACCTGGCCCTTTCTGCAGGGTCACCCCCAAACATTTTGCCTTCCTCATCCCGCTTTTTGCTGATTGTTTTTTGTTGGCCAGTGCTAAAGTGTTTGTGCTTTCCCCTTAAAACATGGTAGGATTGGATTATACCCAAACGAAATATTTAATTTACTTTTAAGTCCCTAGTAATGTGGTATTATAAGTCCAGACGGCCTTTAAAGTAAACACTACTAGCGGGCCTGCAGCCATAAAGGTGCCACCCACTTAAGTAGTCCTTTAAACATGTCTCAGGCTTGCCATTGCACAGCCTGTATGTGCAGGTTTAACTGCTATTTGGACCTTGCAAAATAAACATTTGTTCCAGGCCCAATCTTTCCTTTAACAAAAAAATATATATGTCACCCCTAGGATCGGCCCTGGACAGCCCAGGGGGCAGGGTGCAATGTATTTAAAAAGCAGGACATCTACTTTTATCTTTTACATATCCTGGTAGTGAAAACACCTACATTTGTTTTTAATTACTGGAAGGCCTATCTCTCCAATAGGATAACATTGGAGTTGACTTATTACATTTTATAATTGTAATTTCTAAAAGATATTACTGGTTAAAGTTTGGTGTCTCTGGAATCCTAATTTAAAATCCTAACTTGTTGTGAAGTCAGATTTCAAATTACAATTCTGAAAATGCCACTTTTAGAAAGCTGGCATTTTCTAGCCTTAGCCATTTGCCGTCTGCAGCCTGTATCTGGTCAAATCACTGGGTGTAGTTGACAGTTGGGTTTTGTGTATTCCTTCTAGACAGCCACAGACAATGGGAAATTAGGTGTGACTGAGTGGGCCATCACTGGCAAGATGGGAGGGAGGAGCTTGGCCACAAACTCACATGCACCTGAAAAGGTTGTGTACTGTCTACACACAAAAGGCTGCTTACCCCCTGTAGTTAGTCTGGAGCCAGGGCAGGGAAGGCAGAGCATCTGTGCACTTCAAAGGCATGCCTCTAGCTTCTCTACACTTCATAGGCACAACTGTGTATAAAAGAATGACCTCAGACACCACAACTTCAGTACACTTCTGGACCTGTGCATACTCTTCCAGGAAGAAGGATTGCTGTGCTACTGGAGGACTGCCACTCTGCTAGACTGCACACTGTTGGACTCTTGCTCTACTGTGCTGACCTGCTGTCTCCTGCCCTCTTGCCTGGGTGAGGAGGACTGGACCTGCATCTCTTGAATCCAGAACCAAGAGTGATTCCAAGGACTAGTTGGCTGGCCTCCTGATCTGAAGCATTAGGGACATAACAGGCTTACAACCACCTTGCACCTGGACTCTGCCCTCTGTGAGTCTACCCTGCCAAGTGGTGCCACCCCAGTCCTGGACCCTTGGAAGTGGGCCTAATGTGCTTGCCAGAGGAACAGACACATTTTCTCTGCTGAGTGATCATTCCCCAGCAGAACTGACACATCGGCGCTCCTGTTTGCATAGGACTCTTAGCAAAGACCTGTTTTACCCACCGTAGTCCTTGGAACCAACGCATCAACCCGGCGGGGCATCCACAGCCCAAGCCCAGGTCTTCTCATCTCTCGTCAAGAGTAGCCTCTATGCCACTGCCGGACTCAGTATCGCAGGCTCACAGCTCCCCGAAATGCATCGCCAGCTGCATGCTGCATCTCTGATGCCAGACATCGCGTCACAAGCCCTGTCAATGGGATCCTCAATGATGATGCAACAGAAGCAAGCACCACAGCCTCGCCTCATCTCAGAACCGATGCATCGCTCTGGATGCGTAGCGCATGTTCAACACAGATCACGATTTTAGGTACTTTGTTCAGCAGGCCTAACTGGGTCCCTGTAGTCGGCCTGCGCTCCATCGTGATCGGCCTGAACTTGTGAATTTGTCCAGGTCCGGAGGGACCAGATATCCCCGATTTGCACTTTGTGCTTTTTGCTGCTATTTTGCCTACAAACTTTAAAATGTAATATCTACAGTTGTATTAATTCGATTTTTGTCATTTGCTGCTTGTTTTATTTATTTAAAGATACTCTGTTGTTTCTAACTCTGTCGTGGGCTCCTTATGTGTTGTATTTTCACTGTTTTACTATGAGTGTAAGTGTTGCACAAATACTTTACACATTGCCTCTAAGTTAAGCCTGACTGCTCTGTGCCATGATACCAAGGGGGTGAGCACAGGTTAATTTGGGGTTTGCTTGTGCCTTACCCAGACAAGGATTGTGGTTGCTGCTTGACCAGGGCTTACACCCCAATCAACCCTCAACCCCTTTATGTTACAATTACCAGGTGTGCTTTTTTAGCCACACTTATTTTGGAGACCCCTCCTTCATTTTCATCCAGCTTAAGGTGCTAGATGGGGTATAATAATCTCTGTCCAGATCAGGCAGGTTTTCATTAAAACACTTCAAATGCCTAGCCAAAAAGGTTTATATGGCAACTAGAACACAAGTGTAAAAAAAAGATGTAAATACCTATCTCTTCAAGTGTAAAGGAAATTTGACTTCTTAAAATGAAAACCATCACCAACCTAAGGGTAGCATACTTCATCACAGAACTCCTCTCATTGATCAAGTGTGTGCTCCAGAGTATCAACTGTCTTCTTGAAGGTAGCTCTTTTGTTCCCCAAGTTCATGTTTTTCATATTTGCGATGTCCTAATCTATAGAATCAAAGGGGAAAGAAACAGAGATGCTTAACCTACTGACTGATAGACTATACACTTTATTACTATCTCCAGTATGTAGATTAAAAATTATAGGAAATAATTTGACCATGTGAAGAGGTTAACATGTTTCTGCTCAAAAACACTGTCCACAAATCGGTTAATGAAGTTTGATCAGGACCATGACCTACTCTGTGAATATTACATCACAGTTTGTGATTATAATATAAAGTGTGATTTCGAGCCAGAAACATTCAGAGCATGGGTTAAGTGTCCACAGCCCTCAGGATTCCTGAAAGGGAAGAATATACAAACACAAGTAGTGTTAAAATGTCAGATGTGTGCAATCAATGATGGCTTTCTTCATCAGGTGGTAAATTTCCCTTAGTTTTTGACTACACTGTGCACAAATTAAAACCAATTTGCACCACACTCATGAAGAAAATACATGTGTTTATTTATAATTCTCTACACTAACTGTAGGTGATACAATATCTCAACTCATGTTAATCGTCATGTCAGACCCCAAGAAACAATAGGGATGTCTTACATCATTTGATAAACTGTAATGAAACCAACTTGTGCATATGAGACAGAATTTCATGTAAGAGGCGAAGACATGAAAGTGTGGGCAGGTCCAAATCCTTCATAAATATTAAGGGACACACATGCCTTCTCACATACCCTCATCATTCATTTTATATATCAAGGTGGGCTGAAGGTCTTGACATGAGGATTACTGAGTCTAGCATTGGTTTTGTGTAACCAAAAATGTTTACCAGCTTAGCTTTGTCAATGTCAGTGTCTGATCTGAAGCTGTATCTAATGTAAACGTTCTGGCAAGCGAGTGTCAACTAGTCTGAAGGTCACTGTGCAAATAACACCCACTAGAACATGCCACTGAGAAGATACTGATGCTATCTTGGTTTTATAACACTGATGAATGTACGCCTTTTGGATGAAAACCTCTGAGTGAATAATATTCTCAAAAATAACCAGAGTGTGACAGAAGCCTTCAAATTTCTCATATCTTCATAGGGGTTACCATAAGTGACATTGAGTCAAAATGCCTATCTGATGTCTTTTGTGCCTACCAACTAATGTTGTAGATCTCTCTAGACACCTAAGTCATAAAGGGTACTCTTACTGGACGATTCAGGAACTAGTATCTTGTCTATGATTCTGATTTGAAATGAATACCAATGGATCATCAGTAGCCATAATAATAACCAAGGACTTAGCAAATGCATGGCTATAACGTACTTGGTCGCTTAGTACCCCATTTCTCTGTATGCACGACTTCATGAGAGTCAATTTTAATATCCAATACACTTTTTGTCACTGATAATTTCACAAGTGGTGGGATAAAAAGCTTACTCCATTTAATTGATGCCATGGTGCAGTACTAATGTGGAAGAATGAGTTGTTGCACACTTTCCATCTGTCTAACAGTGGTGGAAATGATACATCTAATTTAAATTTAAATGCATTTTTGGGATAAAAATTTCCTCACTCCAAGGGTGGCAGTAGGAGAGTTTCATTTTTTTCAGTGTTGTCACAGTAGGACTATCTTGGGAGTTCTCTCTATGCCTTTGCTGGTGATTTGAGATATGGCTATCAGCACTTCTTCCTTGAAATGTACTAATTTTGGCCATGCTGCATTAAATATGTGATTGTGTCTACCTCCCATTACTGTCTCCAGCAGTCCTGCGATTTTGTATGGTTGATTTTGGTGAGTTTCACTGGTGTATAGTACCGTCTGTATAATACTTTAAAGATTATTTCCCTTGTTTGAACGTGACATGCATAAATATTGCCCCTTGAAAACTCTTGCCCCGATATTTGTGATCTAAAGTAATTTGAAGTTTCTCATAAGTGTGTTTCTTTTGAGGTGGGGCTGTGTTTAGAACTGCATATATTTTAGAAACCAGGGGCCCGATTCACAGAACTAACTTAAGACAAAATCCTAAACTTACTACCATTTTGGTATTCACAGAAGGCACTTACTCATTTTGGTATTCACAGAAGGCACTTACTCATTTCGGTATTCACAGAAGTTAGGAGTCCTAACCTTAGGACTCCTAAATGCCTTCTGTGAATACCGAAAGCCTTAAAATTAGGATTTTTCTCAGTTTAGTAGTAGTATAGTTAGGACTCCTAACTTTAGGACTCCTAAATGCCTTCTGTGAATACCGAAAGTCTTAAGATTAGGATTTTTCTCAATTTAGTAGTAGTAAAGTTAGGACTCCTAACTTTAGGACTCCTAAATGCCTTCTGTGAATACCAAAAGCCTTAAAATTAGGATTTTTCTCAGTTTAGTAGTAGTAAAGTTAGGAGTCCTAACTTTAGGACTCCTAAACTGAGAAACATCCTAATTTTAAGACTTTCGGTATTCACAGAAGGCATTTAGGAGTCCTAAAGTTAGGACTCCTAACTTCTGTGAATACCGAAGTGAGTAAGTGTCTTCTGTGAATACCAAAATGAGTAAGTGCCTTCTGTGAATACGAAAGTGGTAGTAAGTTTAGGACTTTGTCTTAAGTTAGTTCTGTGAATCGGGCCCCAGATGTCTACTGGATGTTAATAGTTTGAGAAACCCTTTAAAATATGCTTATTCACATTTGGCTCCCTCCTTGATAGACCTTTGGGACTCTAAAGGCTTCAGCTGTGGGTAGCAAAAGCACTTTGTTTCGGGGAAGCCATACTACTTTTTTATATCTTCAAAGTAATTGATATTTTTGTTCTCATTGAGATACTGAAGCTTCCAACACCCTACTCTTTTCACTTCACAAATGCCCCTGGTTGCATGCGTGGTGTAAATACAGTATTATTAACCCCTTCCCTGCTCATGACGGAACCGTTCCGTCATGAGCCACGGTTGTCGTGTGCTCATGACGGAACGGTTCCGTCATGACAATCCTGCCGGCGGCCGCTCCGCCTGCGCGGCGCTGTTTCCCCGCCTGTGCGGGGCGACAACGCAAATGGGCGGAGTCATGACGGAACCGTTCCGTCATGAGCACAGCTCAACTGTGGCTCATGACGGAGCGGCTCCGTCATGAGCACAGGCCCGCCGCGCTGCCCCCCTGCCCCCCCCAGCGCTGCAGCGGAATGTCCGCAGCAGCGAAGGGGTTAAAGAACCATGTCAGTAGTGTAGCATGTGGTACAGGGGAAATATATCAATTCCCACCTCTTTGATTCTTCTGACTCCAGAGAATTTTCCCCAGTGGTCTATCAGCCAGGTTCTGACTATAAAAAATCTAAATAAAGGGTGTTGGCCTATTTGACTGTGGATGTTGAGGCGCTCAAAACAATATAGCATGACAGAATGACATCACAATAAATAATTTGGTTCAAGCATGGAGATCACACACAAAGTATGATTTAAAATTAATCCCTTTATTAATAAGTGAAACTATTCATTATGGAGACAGATTACCAAATTCATTGAAAAAGATACATCACACACATAAAAACTAGGTGTGGGCGGTATTTGCGTAGTGGCGCTACGCAAAACTCCATGAAACGGTAAAAAATCACTGCGAGTACACAGAGTTCCACAAACTCGCGGAATTGTTTCCGCCCGTTCGCGATGCTTTTTATTCCTGTTTGCGAACGCTGTTTGCGTGCTCGGGGGGAAATATCTCACGAGCACACATATTGAAAGCGCGAACAAGCAAAGAATTACGCAAAGCAGCGGATCGTGGAATTTTTGGCAATTCCGCATTCTCCACGGAACACGAAATTTCGCAAATTCCGCGAGCGGAACGGAATTTACCGCCCAGGGCTGATAAAAACACTAGACAAACTATCCAAGCAGGTTCAACATTCATACTTTAACAATTTAAAACTTGGAAGAGTGAGTCAGTAATAACATATGGGGATTTCGTTTTTCATTATTCCCATCCACATAGGAAAATATTTCTGGATAACTCCTCTCTTATAGCCTTATACCTTCAACATCAGCACAAACTAGGAATCCATAGTTTCAGACGCATCACTTGGTAAAAACACAATTGAGGCCTTGAGGCCATACAAATTTCTTAACATCTTGTGTTGATGCATCTTATTATTAATTTTAGGCCCAGGAAAAGTACAAAACTTCCTTCTCCATACAGTTATTAAGTTAATTCTTTTTCATAAAAAATTCACAACTGTAACTGTTTCTGGCAATCTTTGATGGAGTTCATCTCTGGTTGATTATGAACGACTCGAGATCCACTTCAATTAGAGAACACAATATCAGAAAAAAGCAGACCACTCACATATTTTGGGGATTATATATCATTTTAGTATTAAGTGATCCCCGATGTAATCTGCGTGTGTATTCCATTCTGGCTCAAAGATGGAATTCAATCTACCCTCTTCTGATATTGAGTCCTCTAATTAGATTGGATATCAAGAACGTTTTGCATTTTTCCTCATGGAAATCTGTTTGTTTTAGTAATTACCCCTGATACCGGAAAATACTTTGATTATTGATATTATCTTAGAAAAGTACAAAACGTATGGTAATTACTCAGGCTACAATGTTTTTGCACACTGTGCCCCTACATACAGGGACCAACCCTTTGCTAATCCGGTTTGTTCCTGCTTCAGTAGGATCGATCCAGCCAGATCTGCTAGGATTCATCCCATCTGAACAGGATCAGGACCAGACTCTCTATTTTGAATGACTCCCTTAAAAGGTGGACAATTAATCAATATCCAGGAAGGTTCAGCCACAGAATTTTCTTGTTAACTGTGAGAAAGAAAGTGGGAGTGAAAACCCTGGTTGATCTTTTGAGGTCTTCTCTTTTGGGCTATGAAGTTGTTCTATTCTCTTTATAAAGGTTGCATCCCTTTTAGTGCTGTTGCATGTATTGCTTGTATATGTTTAAATGGTGTCAGTACGTTACCACATGAGAGAGAGATGGAAAAAGGCAACCGTACTGTCCTCCACAACTAGAAATCGCTAACCACCAGAGAGCAGGGAGCCGAACAATTAGACGTGCAGAAGACCCAGCGCTGGGTCGAGCACTGCCTACTGCCGGTTACAATATATTGTTCAAAACAGGGAGGCCATCCTTAATGGAAGAAGATGCCTCACACACATAATAGTGTCATGCTTCATCATCAGCATCCTCTCCTCACCCTGGTAAGATGATGCTACCAGGGCAGGCTCAACTTCTATAAAGTCTTGGCGGTAGGAGGGGGTTCTAACATAAAACTACTGGACAAGAAACGGGATCCAGCTGAATAAGAAAATACCCACAGGTTCCTCAGTTATCACCATTGTTCGTGAGGATCCTAGGTATATAAAAATAGATCAAGTGATGGAAAACGGTGAGTACAATGGCTCAAGTCCATCCTAAGTTTGCCTAGATGTTTCTGCCCTCAATATATAGCCTGATAGGTCTGTGGCATTCATCAGGTCTAGTGGATCCCTATTGTTATGGTCTAGGTGTTTAAAGTACCCTAGATACTCATGTAAGTGATACACTTATTTAATAACCCGAGTGAATCCTACCTGGGCTCCTAACTTCTCGGATTCGTGGTTAACCTGCTACAGAGAAACAGAAGGAAAAAACACAATACATACATATGTACTACAAGGGTTGGAGCTATTCAAAGTAAACTTAGTGAGGATAAAGGCATCATTTGAATGGCATCCCATGGTTCATTATACACCCAATTATTTCAATCACCCTGTGCAAATTCTGAGGTAATTATGGCTACTAAATATGAGTGACTTTTGTGGTGGGTACCCACAATATTGGTAGGAACCACTAGCTCTGCATGCATAAGACTCAATTATCATAACTCCAAATGTATGTAGGAGCAAAATTAATCATGGAGCCTCCATGGCTCATTTAACACAAAAGATAGTACAATAGTTAATATCTGAACCGATGCCTTACCCTAGGCTTTAGGGGATACTGGCGAATCAGTCAAGAAGAGGGTGGTATCCTTCATAGTCAGACACTACAGGGAAAGGCAAACAAGGGGAACGGAAGTAAAATGGAAGTGGTCACATTTTAAAGTATGGAAGGTGTGCCCAATACCTGGTGGCCCGATGTCTCGTCTGCACACATATGCATATCACCAGATTGACCAGTATGTATCCTTTTTAACAAAAACTCTCTTATTTTGTTCTTAATATGCTGCCTCAAGTTACGAAGTTCAACTTATGCCGCATCCGCAGATGCTGTGGCAGTCCATTATTATATATGTGCGCACACCGCCCTAGCTAAATGGTGTCCAAAGACTGCATGTTCTCACGCAATCTCCATTGTTTTCAGTACTAACATAATTGAGTGGTACACTCCCACTTTCTGACACCATCTCCATCATTCTTAGTACTACCATGGTTGAGGGGTACACTTGAAGTGTCATTATATCTAAGATCACCATCCTTAATAGATCTAATAGATCATTGTATCAATCATATGCATTAATTGCAGTATGTAGTGTGTAAACCATTCTACCTGTATGGCCACATACTCAGTGCAACTCTTGACTCGAAAATCCAACTGATAATTACCAGCTTATCACAAGTTTGTACCTACGGCTGACACTCCTGTGTGTAGTACAATCCATCATCGTATTTTTATGTGTACACAAATAAGGAGGAGACAGTGCTGAGTATCAGCTGTGTCTTACTGGCCTCCCCAGGTGTGGAAAAACCCTTAACGCAACAATAACACTTTGCCAAAGAATGGTAAATTGAGGTCTTTCTCACAGACCTCATCTGTCTAAAATAATACATCCACCTTTGCCTCCTCCCTGAGATTCCCAATACCATGCCTTAAGTCACTGTTCTAACATGATCAAGACATGGACTCAGTTTCAACATGTTTGCCCCATTTGGATCAACCAACCTCTCTGCATATTTTTGTTCAAAAGAGACTCGAAGCTCCACCGTAAAACCTTCTGTGTCACTCTGAATCAGTACATTTTAACTTTAGGAGCATATCAACATTTGCCTTTCTTAGGTGCATTGATGCATTCTGGTAGAAGCACTTCCTTAGTGAGTCCAGTCATTAAAAGTATTAGTCTGGAGGTGTTGACACTAGAGCAGCTGCTGGACTCTTTCCTGAGGTGAAAGGGGGAGAGTGCACCCAGGAATGTTCATAAAGGTTCGATAAGGACACTGGCCACTGCCAATTTTGAACTCTGTTCTTAAGCATTGTTTTGAATAAAAATAAAATAGGACTGGAGAAACTTGGTCGGAAAATGCTGTGTTAAATTGAGGTAGAAACATATGCATGATTCATGCATAAGGACATGGAAACAACTGACCACGGTAATTTAACTTTCGTGCACAATTTTCTTGGAATCCTTTCAGATTCGGAGGTTACATCAGAGTCAGTCTTAAAAGGTGTGTACCATACAGACTTCTCCCAGACAGAAATTGGCCTGCCAGGGAAAAGTGAGTTGTCTCTGTATCAGTTAGAGAGATATAGAATCTCTGTATGCTGTATGGCATTGCTGGCATAGGAGGTTTCACAACGCCAAGAGGCTAGAACACACAATAATACATATTCCAGGTCATCCTGTTACGTGCTTAAGAAGGCGTCACTGAAGAATCCAGAACCTGATTGGTGGGGAGCTGGTATTCTGAGGGTTATTTGTAACTGAAAAATCATGTGTATTTTAGTACTCCAAGTGCTTGGAAAAAGTGTAAAGTAAACGAAATCAATCTGATGAAAAAATAAAACCCTCACTCACCAACATAGTTGGTGACATGCTTCATCATGGGGTTTTAGCCAGAGTAGCCTTATGCATCTCTGGTGTGCTTCGACGCTTCAAATTAAGGCGGAGCAACAGTTTCAGACTAAAATGAAGTGAAGTGATAAGTGTGCAAAAAGTGAAAGGGAGTGTTTGTTCACTCAGCTTTCATCAGAAGCAATTTTAATAGTGTCTTTGATATATGTGATCCCTATCAATACTAATAATCTCGTTAGGCCAGAGTATCGATCAAAGTGTGGAATACTCTATCCATATTCTGTCTGATTATATGGATTTTGGCATGTTTAGAAAGTCTGGTAATTCCATTGATCTCTTTGTTCTGATTGCAATATAGAATTTGGTTATAAGTCTAAACAGATTAAGTAAATAACGTGGGGACTGATTGGGTCTCCCAGACTTGGCTTCGTGTATATCTGATGAATACAAGACAAAGATTATGTGTCTCCCTAATGAAATCCATTTTTTTCAGAAATACGAGGTTTGTTTCCAGAACTGTGGGAGACCTCCATTGGAACCGTGAGTCTATCGGTTCTGTGCACCTGAGGTTAGGGTAGGCCTTAGTGAGCCTATACCGCCAAGGTGTTTTGTTGTGTAACTAGGTCCTGATGAAAGCTGAGTGAACAAACACTCTATAAGCTGAAACATGTCGACCGCTTGACCACTAATAGGATACATCTGACCAAATTAAATGTCAGTAGAAATTATCCTTCACTATTTTTAACATATGCCTGTCTCGTCACGATTAAAGTGTTTTGGTGTACGATACATGGCTTTTTAAATCCCTTTCACTTTTTGCACACTTATCACTTCACTTCATTTTAGTCTGAAACTGTTGCTCCGCCTTAATTTGAAGCGTCGAAGCACACCAGAGATGCATAAGGCTACTCTGGCTAAAACCCCATGATGAAGCATGTCACCAACTATGTTGGTGAGTGAGGGTTTTATTTTTTCATCAGATTGATTTCGTTTACTTTACACTTTTTCCAAGCACTTGGAGTACTAAAATACACATGATTTTTCGATTACATCACGCTCTTTTGTTGTTGTTACATTGTTCTTGGGGGACCAAGAGTGTGTACATACCCTCTCTCTCCTGTTGTTTATTGGTGTTATTTGTAACTGAACCAGAAGAGGGCTCCACGTACCCAGCAAACACCCCGATATGTCATTTGTGCCGAGCCAGTGCCGGAACTTTTCTTTTGCATATGTTTAGCTCATGTATTTATTTTTATAATATTGTAATGGTTTTCACCTTGCACTGTCATCCTAGCACTCTTATCCAGGAAAATCCTGGCAAGACTTACTTTTTTGGTTTGTAACTTGTTTATGTTTCCGGCTTAATCAGCATTTATCATGGCCAGAAGGGTGCTTGGTGAAAGATTTTGTCGATGAAAAGGAAGCTACTGTTTCTTACTAGTCAGTTGACATGGCCATGTCACTGGAAGTGACGGCGGGCCCAACGGCGGAAATGGCAAACTGCTACATAAAATCGACTTTCCATTTGCTTCCAGTCCATTCAGATGATTGGGATCTTCTGGGTATCCATTTCAATGGTAAATAATACATGGGCAAAGCATTACCGATGGGCTGTTCTATGTCATGCTCACTGTTTGAGTGTTTTAGCACCTTTCCGCAGTGGTTGTTTTGAAAAAGGACAGGGCAAATGTTAGTGACGCATTACTTGGACAATTTTTTCTTTGTGGGAAACTCCGGCTCCACAAAGTGCCAGGTGGCCCTGGAAAACTTCAAAGAGCTGACGGAGGAGTTAGCAGTGCCATTGGCACCAGAAAAGACGATGGGCCCCAGCACGGCACTCCCTTTTCTTGGAATTGAGATTGACCCCAGACAAATGCCAGCTCGGTTGCCGGATGATAAGAGGGATAAAATGCTGAAATTGCTTAACGCCATGCTGGCACGGGACAAAGTAATGGTCAAAGACATAAAGGCCTTGCTAGGGCCTCTCAATTTTGCATATAGGGTATTGAGAGTAGGGAGAACCTTTTGCAGGAGGCTAGGAAGGGCATTAGCAGGGAACAGATTGACTCATCACCATGTGCGTCTCTCTGCAGGCGTAAAAGAAGATTTGAGAATGTGGCGAGGTTTTTTGCAAACTTTCAATGACATTCCATTGAAACGGGAGGGGGATCTCGTTTGGGATGTGCAGATATTTTCAGATGAAATGCCAGAAACCGGTCCTAGGTAGCTTGTTTCCGGTCCAGGGAAGGCATGGCTTGGCAGTTCGCGCTGGACTGTTCCCATGAGGCACAGGGTCAGACTGATTTGCATATGGCCATGTCTGAACTGGGGTGGCAGAGTGGGCTAAAGAACGGTGATGGATCAAACCCAGATCTGTTGACTGGGTGTGAGTGTTTGATTGGTTCTGATGCTCCGTCCATCGCCACCCCCTTTTGTACTGCTTTGTTCGCCATAAGTTGGCAGGGTATGCTCAGACGTGAGTCCCTTGCTCACTTTGCCACTGGATTCAAGCAAGCCTGGCTGAAGACGGCTGAAATGCCAGAAACCGGTCCTAGGTAGCTTGTTTCCGGTCCAGGGAAGGCATGGCTTGGCAGTTCGCGCTGGACTGTTCCCATGAGGCACAGGGTCAGACTGATTTGCATATGGCCATGTCTGAACTGGGGTGGCAGAGTGGGCTAAAGAACGGTGATGGATCAAACCCAGATCTGTTGACTGGGTGTGAGTGTTTGATTGGTTCTGATGTTTTAACTAGCGCTCCTGTATAAAGCGCAGAGGCGCGCTTTTAATCTTCTCTGCTCATCTCTTCCCCCACGGAAATCCTGACGCTCACCTTCCACTCCTTCTGAGTGCACCGGCACGGCACAGCGCTGAACACAGCGGCGGCTCGCAGCAGCTGGGGCCGACATCTTGGATTGGGCTGCTCGGGTGAGGCGAGGCCACGGTCATCTTGGCCACACCCCCACGAGTACCGCCCCTACTTAAACGGGCCATCATGTGTCAGCGCAGCGGACGAGCGCAGCGGGCGCGACGGAGGCGCGCCGGAGTTGCGCCTGAGTTAAGCCCGTCTGCGCCCGTCCGCGGCCGACCGGGACCCGAGCCCACTCCTCCTGGCCATTTTTACAAATACTCATCTCAGGAACTCCTGCTTTTACGCCCTCACAATCCTGATGGTCCCTGTAAGCACTCCCTAGCCCCACGCACATTGACTTGCATTCAAAGCCTAGGGCTTTCCTCTTCTATCAATGCTGTGCCTCATGCTCAGCCTTTAAAACAACCTTTTCCTGAGCCTCAAACTGCACCCTCTGTAAAACACAGCTTGCGCTGCTACTACCTCAATACTCGGTCCCTGGTCAAAAACCAGATAGACATTTTTCTTTTCCTGAAGGAGGTAAAACCTGACATCTTCTTATTAGCTGAAACTTGGCTAACCCCTCACTCCCTCCCCGACGTACTCGTGGCTCTTCCTGCAGAATACTATATTCTGACGGCCAACCGTACACCTGGGAAGGCCGGAGGTGGAGTAGCAGCTATAATCTTGAAATCCCTTCAGGTCAGGCAACTGCCTTCTTTGATCCTTCCGGACACTGAGAACTTGGTGATTAATCTCGACACTGAAAGTGGGTCCCTCATTCTGGTCCTGATTTACCGACCCCCCCAATACATGGCCAAATATCCATCCATTCTGGCAGAGCAGCTGGCTTCATATGTAGTCAGCTACTCTAAAATCATCCTTATTGGGGACCTAAATTACTGGTTTGATAGCATAGGCACAGATACTCAAGCTGCTGAATTGATAGATTTGCTAACAGACCTGAATCTAAATCAGCACATCCATGTACCCACTCACCAGAAAGGTCACAGCTTGGACCAGATATGGACGCATAATCTATCTTTATCCAATCCAGTCATCAGCCCATGTATCTGGTCGGATAATTTCATCATCTATTTCACACTAGAAGTAGGCGGAAATGTCAAACCCAAGCCATGCAAGAGCAAAGAATTCCGCAAATGGAAATCTATGGACCTTCCGGGATTTATTGACATTTTAAACAAAACCGTACCACCACCGTACGATGATCTGGACACTAGCGAGAGAGCGCTGTCTAACTGGTTACTTAACGCAGCTGACCTCTCAGCCCCCTTAGTACGGGTCCCTAATGTTAGAGGAAATGAAGCACACAAATGGTTCTCCCAAGAACTGAAAGATCTTAAACTGGGAGTTCGACAGAAGGAACGGAAATGGAGACAAAGCTACTCCCCTCAAGCCAGGACAGTGTTCTGTACCGCAAGAAAGGAGTTCCAAAAAATCTTGCTCCAACATAAATCTGACTATTTTTCTCAAAAAATTTTAAATTCCTCAAATAAAACTAAAGATATTTTTAACATAGTCAACGAGCTCTGTGACGATGATAGGACAGCCCCATCAATAGCCCCTACCCAGAAGTTGTGTGACTCTCTGAATGATTTTTTCAGAGAGAAAATTGTAAATATAAAACGCAACATTGCTAGCTCTCCTAAATCGTCTCCTTTAGATGATATTTTTAATAACCCCACTACATTAGACACCCTTCCTGCTATAGATGCTAAAACTTTTTCAACTCTCCTGGCACGGGTTAAGTCTGGATCACCCGATGACATCTGCCCACCCCACATTTTTACAGAGATTGGGCACTCTATCCCTCACGGGATCCTCTCTCTGCTTAACGACTCACTTAACCAGGGAAAGGTACCGGCAGGATTTAAGCATGCTCTATTGATTCCCCTGATCAAAAAACCCAGTCTTGATTCTCACGATCCATCTAATTACCGCCCGATATCCCTGCTGCCATTCCTATCAAAAATCCTGGAGGCACACGTTGCTAGCTGCCTTTCTAGCTTCGTTGAAACCACTGGATATCTGGAGCATAACCAAGCTGGGTTTCGACCAGGGCATTCAACCGAGATGGTGACACTGGCGGTCCAGAATGTACTAAGAAGCAATGCAGATAGGGACATTCACCAAGCATTGGTACTTCTCGACCTATCGGCCGCATTCGACACGGTCGACCACACCATCTTGGTCGACCGTGTCGAACAGGCTGGCCTGAGAGGCTTGGCACTTAGATGGCTGAAGTCATTTATCTCGGAGCGTACCCAGGCAGTGAGATTGGGAACTTTTACAGCGCCCAAAATCAAAAATGAATGTGGAGTCCCCCAGGGCTCGTCCCTGTCCCCACTTTTGTTTAATTTGTACTTACGACCCTTGTTATTTTCATTAAAAAAGTTTAGCGCCTTAATTTTTAACTA
Source organism: Triturus cristatus (assembly GCF_964204655.1). Classification (NCBI taxonomy): domain Eukaryota; kingdom Metazoa; phylum Chordata; class Amphibia; order Caudata; family Salamandridae; genus Triturus; species Triturus cristatus. The sequence goes on from NC_140586.1 coordinate 549,654,506, forward strand.
TGCAGATGATCTGCAACTGATCTTCTGTCTGGACTCCCCTGGCGCTGCCACCGAATTTCGGGAGGTCATGGTTCACATTCAGAGATGGATGGGCCTAAATCATCTGAAACTCAACCCAGGCAAAACTGAACTGATTTTGCCTGGGAAGAGTGAACTGCATTGGGGACCACACTTCTGGCCTCCAGAAATGGGAGATCCTCCAGCTAAATCCCAAACAGTTAAGAGCTTAGGTATCACTTTTAATGAAGATCTTTCGCTCAAAAGCCAAGTAGGGACTGTGGTATCTGCAAGTTTCTTCCAACTTCGCAAGATTAAGAAGATCGCCCACCTTTTAATCCACCCTGCTCTGATTCAGGTCATCATTGCTCTTGTGCTGTCCCGTTTGGATTATTCCAATAGTTTATATCTGGGCCTACCGGCGGGGCAGCTCAAGAGACTCCAACTGGTTCAGAACCAAGCGGCCAGGTTGATCTGTAAAATTCCTAAGTGGCAGTCTATTAGACCTGGACTGGCCAGTCTCCACTGGCTGCCTGTAGCGCAGAGAGCAGCATTTAAAGCGGGATGCATTATCTTCAGGGCTCTACAAGGTAAGGGCCCTGGATTCATTAGCTGCCTGCTGGTCAGTTACACTCCCTCCCGTGCTCTCCGTTCTGGCCAAAAGAATTTGTTAGTCGTGCCCCGGATCAGGAAACAGCGCCAGGGAGGAGGATCTTTCCACTTCCTAGCTTCCTCCCTGTGGAACTCCTTGCCACTGCCACTAAGACTCCACGAAGATCTGTTAGCCTTTAGACAGGCTTTTAAGACTTGGCTCTTTAAGCAAGCTTATCCTTAGTTAAATTTTCTTTCTTTCTGTCACATGTTATGTTTTGCTAGTCTTCCACAGCGCCATGAAGCCTACGGGCGTACGTGCGCTTAATAAATTTAATTTAACATAACATAACATACCATAACATGCTCCGTCCATCGCCACCCCCTTTTGTACCGCTTTGTTCACCATAAGTTGGCAGGGTATGCTCAGACATGAGTCCCTTGCTCACTTTGCCACTGGATTCAAGCAAGCCTGGCTGAAGACGGTTGAAATGCCAGAAACCGGTCCTAGGTAGCTTGTTTCCGGTCCAGGGAAGGCATGGCTTGGCAGTTCGCGCTGGACTGTTCCCATGAGGCACAGGGTCAGACTGATTTGCATATGGCCATGTCTGAACTGGGGTGGCAGAGTGGGCTAAAGAACGGTGATGGATCAAACCCAGATCTGTTGACTGGGTGTGAGTGTTTGATTGGTTCTGATGCTCCGTCCATCGCCACCCCCTTTTGTACCGATATTTTCAGATGCAGCAGGCAGCAGAGGTTTTGACCTTTACTGGCAGGGGAAGTGGTGTGTTGAGCAGTGGTTGACAGAATCGAAGGAAGGAGGTAGGTCCATTTCATTTCTGGAGCTTTACCTCTTAGTTGTGGCAGTGACACTATGGGGTAGCCAGCTCGCACATAGGAAGGGGACTTTTTAGAGTTGACAAAATGGAGGTTGTAGAGATTGTGAACCGTCAGTCAGCAAGGATGAACAAGTGTTGAAGTTGCTGAGGGTTTTTGTCCTAGGTTGTTTGCGCCATGACACGGCATTTAGAGCTCTGCATGTCCCAGGTGTGGACAATGACATAGCGGATGCTTTGTCTTATTCGCAGTGGGGGAGATTCCGTGGGTTGGCCAAGGACGCTGACAGGATCCCGACGCCCATGCCGCAGCAGTTGTGGTACGTAGGCAACACAAGATGCTACAACTGGTGGTAGGATCACTGACTAAGTCTAATAGGATAGCCTCTAACCTGGCATGGAAGGAGTTTTTGCTACCAGGCCCCCAGCGGCACTCAAATAAGTCACAGCGAGGAAACGATGTGCTTCAGTTTATCCTGGATATGATTGAAGAAGGCTTATCCAGGGTGTCAATTGCAGGGAAATTAGCGGGAATTGCATTCATGGGTAAATTGCTCTGGGGTTACACACTTTCAGAGGGTGAACTGGGTGCAAGAATTCTAGAATAGTGGGCCCTGGAGCGTGGCCAGCTGAATCCAGTCAGGAGACCCTTGTCGTGGCAGTTGCTGAGCAGAGTAATACAGATTTTGCCTAGGATTTGCACGGATGATTTCGAGTCATGCCTGTTTTCCATATTGATGGTGTGGATGTTTTTGGTGCACTTAGAGTTGTTGGGGGACAGAAGGGGTGGGGGGATTGGGTGGGAAGATGTGGTCTCACACGATGCGGGGATACATATATGGTTAAAAAAGTCCAAAACGAATCAGAAGTTCAAGGGAACATGGGTGTCGTGTGCTCCATAGCCTACGCTTACTTGCCCTTATAGATGGGGGCTTCGCTGGTGAGCAGCATCCAAAGATATTGGGGAGTCAGTTTTTGTGCAAGCGAATGGGAAAAGGGTTACAGCCTTCCAACTGCTAACGGTGCTGAGGAAGGCACTAAAGGAATTGGGCATAGACGGTTCAGGTTTTGGGACACACTCTTTCCGGATTGGGGCAGCATCTGAAGCAAACAATAGAGGGTGGGGACAGGTTGAGATCATGCTCTTGGGGAGGTGGTCATTGGATTGTTATAAGCGATACTTGTGCAGCAGGGATAAGAAATTTAGCGTGGTTGTTAACATGCATAAGTTCACACAATGTTTCTCATTTCAGGTTCGGTGGCTGGTCCCCTTTCGTTGGAAATGTCAATCTGGGTTGTGGAACACTCCTTCGTGAAGTGGCCTCCCGTACAAGCATGAGAGTTATTTCGGACAGAATCTTGGTTTTAATGAGAAACTGTTTAAAGTCTTATGGAAAGGAAAAGGGGGCATGTTGTGGAAGGAGCTGATTCCGTGTCTTAACGGTCTGCTAGTTGGGGGTAGGTGTCTGGACATTTTGATCATACATTTGGGTGAGAACGATTTGTGTAGAGAGAAGGGAATAGTTCTGATGAGAAGCATGAAGAGGGACTTAGCACTTATTAAACAACAGCGGTCAGGCTGTTTTGTGGTATGGACTGAGTTTGTGCCCCGCCGGGTCTGGCGGGGGGCAGGTAATCCAGGAGCAGTGGACAGAGCCAGGAGGAAGCGTAATACGGAGATGTCTCGTTTTTGCAGGGAATTGAGTTTTGGTAGAATTGTACACAGGGACATTCGTTTTGATTCAGTGGAATTTTTTAGGGGAGCGGGGTGCACTTGTCAAGGCGGGGGATGGACCTTTATTTGTTGGAAATTAGGGAGGTGTTAGCCAGGACGTTAAATGTTCAGAGCCTCCATAGACAGTAAGAGGTCTACAGGACGGGGGGGGGGGCAAAAAAAGGAGGGTAGGCAGTAGTGGCCGCCCCTCCCCTTTTTCCTGGGTGGTGGGGTTTTGAAAAGTTGGCCAGGGCTGGCACAGGTTTTTGGGTTAAATATTGGAAGTTTGTGAGCAGGGGAAGGAAAAGGGTAGGCAGGTAGCTTAAGTTTCAGGATAAACGTTTGTTAGTTACAGTTGCAGGAAGGCAGGTAGGGAACAGGGTATCATTAGGGGAAAAGGTTTGACCTGCAATACTGTGTAATGTTGTTGTTATGTTAATACCAGGGTGGGGGAACTTTTGAGAGGATCGTCGGGGCGGGGGCAACGGGGGTCAGTTATTCGATGTATAACGAGGATCTAGTTTTGTAAGGCAGTTGGCAGTTGGTTATTTTGTAATATGCACCTGTTTCAATAAAGCAGCCTTTTTCACACACAAAAGGGATCTCGGTTTGGCTTGCCCCCACCCTCCCAAGTTCGCTGGAATGCAGGAACTCCGTTGCTACATTGGTCTGGATCAGAAGAACCCTAAAAATGAGGTCCCCAAACAACAGAATAAACATACTGAGTATTATTGTGTTTTGGGAATGTGAGGAGGCGGGCTCAAAATAAAAGACAGACTATAATTTAGCCCATGGTTGGTGGACTAAAGGGGTTTAAAGAAAGGAAGAATACTAAGCACAAATATCCAATGGAAGATAGCGGGGGCTAGCTGCAAGGGCAATGAGTAGTATTCCCACGTAATGGAGGTTCCTGCTGAGATGCTGTATGGCAGGACTATTCTGAATGCACAAATAGCTGGGTGAAATTAGGGCCAGATTGGCAACTATGGAATGTGAACATGGCACGAGATAGATGGCTAGAGAATGGTGAGGAGACAATGGCATCAATGTGTGGCAACACATTCGAGACACAGAGAAAAGATCACAAATGGAAACTGTTACCTTTGTTTGAATGTTTCTATTGAAAATTGTGCCTGACATTAAAACGTCATGGAGAACGTACACAATCTGCAATTGTAGTACCTAAAGTAGTACTACAGTACTACTACTCACATACTACGAAGTTTAATTCAGAAACCTACACCGGGAGACTTCAGTCTTTTCTGTGACGAAATCTCAATCATGGTGGCGGAATCTCCACACACATAGATGTATCACTTATTAGTAGAGATGGAAAGTTCCAGTGGGACTGGTGGGAAAATGCTTTATAATTACTACTAATTGAGAAGAGCTCATGGAAATTTAAGGGGAGTTTGTGGGGGACATGCTAATACAACAGACCCACCCACAAAAGAATAAGGCAATTGCAATTAACAAAATGAAATTCTAACATTACTACTACCCTAAAGTGTCAAAATAGGCTCAAATGCACTCCAGCCCAGCCTTAAAGTAAGTCAAGCACCAAACATGGCCAACCACTGGTACTACAAAGCAACCCCATAGAAAATAGTGAAGGCATGAAAATGAAGTAACTCTTCATCGGGACTAATGTTAGAGAAATTACATTAATACAAGAATGGCGTGCCTTCAACTCAAGACAGTGGAGAGTATAATTCCCAGGCAATATGAAATTATCAAATCAAAACAGTATAGTACAGAAAATGAGTTAAACAATCAGTTAATAAAAATCACAAGTTTAATTAAGAAAACATATATAGTGACATATTGTTAAAAATACATGATCTAGTATAAACAAGTCAAGGCAATGGTGATTACATTGCTGGTCCTGTCTATCATCATTGCACAAATCTTCACAATTCTAAATATAACAGAAAGCGCAGGTGCTCCAAGATTTTCATCTTGATGCTTTTCATGAATAGCTCCTTACTAGTATTGGCAGAAGCCGTTTTTGAAAACTCATACTAATATCAGAAGAAGCCTTTTTTAAAAACCTTTTTTGAAAAAGGGTCTGTCTGAAATACGGTAGAAGATAGTCACTAAAAGGATTGTGATGAATATTTTGGTGTGCAAGCATTCTTCTTTACATGAAGAAATGTGTAATAATTTCAATAATAAATACATTTCGGTTGGGGAATGTGCACCAAGTTCGACATCAAGCAGTCCGCCGGAATCGCAACCCAAGATTAAAGAGCTATTTAAAACCCTGGAGAAGGCAAGCAAAGCAGAGCAAGCGAAATGGTGAGAGCAGCGCTCGCTCACCAGGTACCTGGAGGTGGGAAGAATACCGCGGGGACTACGGATAATGCTGGCACCATCATATGAGAATCCGGACCCCCGCATGCTATCCGAATGGGCCGAATGCAACCTGGAGTCCTCTCTGCGCCTGGTAGAAATACTTGTTAAGTACGCCGAGAGTGACCGGGTTACATTACAATGCCAAATTGATGCTTTAAATATAGAGATTGAAAAGTTACCTAATACTTCTCTTGTGGCTAAATATCGCGAAGAAATGACAGTGCGCTTAAACCGGGAAGAAGAGGTGATTAAGAAAAGGAAGGCATATAAATTCCAGCGAGATTGGTTGGATTATGATCATGGTCAAATATTTACATTTGCCAAGAAATACGACAATGTAAAGGCAAATAAAAAGTTTACATTGAGCACATCTACAACATCGCAACCGGTCAATAATGACTTACCTGAGACTTCACCTTCTGAATTAAGTTCCAATGTTGACAGTGAATCGGATAATGATCAGCAAAGGGCCCAGCGATTGGGGTTTCGAAAATTTACCCTGGCACAAGAATTAGATTGTATGCACCAGGATCGCAGACAGACCCTACGCTTGGGTACCCCCAATGCCAACACCGACAAAGCGCCAACAGGAAACGCAGCGCAAGGAGGAGATGCAACAACCTGCGCAAACGTGAGTACCAAGCAACCATACAGAAAAACCCGCAAGCAATGGAAGCGCAAGTAAGAAATATTTCAATTGCTAATGATTCAAAAACTGTCATTAATCTCACCAACATACCTTTAAGCGACCAAGAGACAAATATTCTGGCATTGGGACTATCATTTAGTGCCAGAAGTAACTTTGATTATGCTAACACCAAAATTGATGTATTTAAAAGTATGTACGTAAGTTGAAACTACGCAAGTTTAATTTACTACAAAAGCCAGCTAAGACAGTGTTACCCAGGGCACCCACTTTAAGTCCACCTTTGGTAACAGCAGGAGATGCAGAATTGCTACAAGACCTTTTACAAATGCAGGATGAGACTACAACAATATCCTCTAACCCAGGTTTTGGTCATAGAATCATCACAGTACCTACTAAATTCAAACCTAAATCGACATTTTGCCCTTTGATGTTGAAGGACAACATTGACATGTTTCATGATAAAGTCTTACAGGATCTGAAGTGTTTATATAAAAAACAGGTCAATGTGAATAAAAGAAACCACTATTGAGATTTTGCCTATCACCAGCTTGTTAAAAAACTGCAGAACAACGTGAATGTTATTATCCATCAGTCTGATAAAGGCGGAAATGTGGTGTTATGGCCAAGGGAAATGTATATGGAGGAGGCCCTCGGCCAACTTAATGACAGGGAGTGTTACAAAAGATCGACAATGACTGATGCTAAACAGGCCTGGAATCTGTTTCACACAAATCTGATGACATGGAGAAGTAGGGGTTTAATAACTATGGATGAGTTCAGATTTTTGAAGAATGACCACCCTGTGATGCCTATAGTATATTTTATTCCCAAAATCCATAAAAATAGTGTTAGGCCACCTGGTCGTCCAATTATTTCTGCGTGTAACAGCATTATGGAGAACGGCAGCAAATATGTTGACTTTTTCCTACAGGATTATGTCAAAAATCTCCCATCATTCATTCTCGATACTGGTGATTTATTACATAAATTAGAGGAAGTGACATGGCAACCAGGGTACTTATTGATCTCGTTGGACGTATCCTCCCTGTACACGAGTATCCATCATAGGGATGGAATGAGAGCTATTGAACACTATTTGAATTTGAGACCTATCTGTTTTTATGAACATAACAGAATGTTATTGTCAATGGTAAATCTGTGTCTGGAAAATAATTTTTTCTTATTTTCAAATCAAGTATTCCAGCAGGTAAGAGGCGTGGCTATGGGGGCTTGTTTCTCCCCCAGTTACGCCTGCCTTCATTTGGGGTACTGGGAGGAAGATGTCCTCATACCAACATACCCTAAAGTCATGTCTGAAAATGTTGTGAAAGGGTTTAGGTACATTGATGACCTTTTAATAATTTGGAATGGACCGGAATGTGAAGCTCTGCAGTTCATAGAAAATCTTAACAGAAACAAGTTGAATCTTGGTTTCACTGGTCAAATCAGTGACAGGTCAATATGCTTTCTAGATGTTGAAATCCTGATTCGTTCTAACAAATTACAGACTAGAATGTATAGAAAACCTACGGCCGGCAATGCCATTTTACATGCTTCCAGTCATCATCCCGCACATGTAATTAGGAGCATCCCCTACGGAGGAATGCTTCGAATAAGAAGAATTTGCAGTAATGATAATGACTGTTTTGAGGCACAAAGAGATTGCAGGGAAAGGTTTCTGAGGAGAGGCTATCTCCCAGAACTTATTGACAAGGCTATATGCAAAGCCAACAAACCTGGTAGGACACAGGCACTTATAGGCAAAAAGAAATTGGTTCAAACGGAGCAAACTGAGACTAGATTGATTCTAGCTTATAATAGTCAACATCAAACTATTCGCAAAATTGTGAAAAGAAATTGGGCACTGATTGTAAATGACCCGGTATTAGGGAGCCAATTACCGCGATCTCCCAGCATTACATATAGAAGGGCGAGATCCATGAGCAGTTGTTTAGTATCTAGTAGCTCAGAGGTTAGAATCAATAGCTCTTGGCTTAATAGCAGCAAGGGCTTTATTAAATGCTCAGTGTGTAAAGCCTGTAGAAATGGGGTGAGCAAAACAGAATACCTGACTCCCTTCAACGACAGACCTGTCCGCATCCAGAATATGTTGTCTTGCAAAACTGAATACGTGGTATATGTGCTGGAGTGTCCATGTGGCCTGCGCTATGTGGGTAGCACTAAGTTGCAGGTGCACAAGAGGATACTCCAGCACATACGGGCCATCACCAATGGCGATACCGCGTACCCAGTCGCAAGGCATTTCAATGAATTCCATGCCAAAAACCCTGCAGGTCTTAAATATTTTATAATTGACACAGTCCCGCCGCTGAGAAGAGGAAGGGACCGTGAATAAATATTACGCAAATTAGAGACCAGGCATATTATACTTATGGACTGCAAGACACCTAATGGATTGAACGCCAGCAAAGATTTTTTCACTTATCTTTAATGAATTGATAAGATTATTATTGTACACATATGATGCTGACTACCCCCCAGACTAATTTGGTTTTATTATATGTTTGATTATGAGATTTAATTGTTGTACATATTTGCACAAGGTTTGCACTTTACATATTGACAGTATTTTGTTTTGCATCTTTGCACACATTTAAATAGGACAGGAATGTCATGGCATCTGCCTATATGGGCTGTATTTTTCCATCTTTAAAGAAACATCTAAACAATACATTCTAACAATTGTGGTGCCCCATATGAATTTTAAGTAACATTGCTAATCAAATGAGAGAAAAAGTTTTACATTGTTTTAACTTTTTAACTGCTGTGTTATTGACCAATATGAATTAGGCACCACCAACTAAGGTCACTAATTATTATTTTTTATAGAGCAGAACAGTAATATATTGAGTATTTATTTGCATATATATTTATATATTTATATGTATTTCTTTTATATATTTATTCAATGTGCTGGCAGTATAGCGATATTTTATCACGCCTACATTACCTTGCACTGTTTTATTGTATTTTACATTTACTTTATTTCTGACCTTCCACATTAACTACATTTTGTGGCAACAACATAGTATGTTTTCCATGTCTATTGCCAAGCAACACAGCTGATGCAATCAAAATCCGTCATATATCTGCACTTTAAATGTACTCTCCACGCCCTCAAATGTGTCATGTGATCAAGGCCCCACGCGGGCTGAAACGCGTTACGGCGGCTGTGGTGTTGGGCACTAAATAAATATTTGCACTACAACTTTGGGTTCGCTTCGTCTGTTTTCCAGCAATTGGTTACCTGGAGACGACTCAACTTGATATATATATATATATATATTCACTGAAAAAACCATAGGTTTCACACACGTTATAGTTACGAATTAGCATTTAAAAAAACTTGCAAATTCACTTAAAAAACCATAGGTTTCACACATGTTATAGTTAGATGGACATTTCACTCATAGAAAACCAATGAAATTCCCCCGTTATAGTTACTGCAGGCAACTATAACTCATGCGACCGCAATCCTCTGCTGATGACGTCAGATATTACATCACTGTATTTAGACACTTATTTACCCATGTCTTCTTCCATTAATCTTTAGCTATACATATATTACAAATATTTATGTTTCAGAAAGACACATATGTCATCAGTGATGTAATATCTGACGTCATCAGCAGAGGATTGCGGTCGCATGAGTTATAGTTGCCTGCAGTAACTATAACGGGGGAATTTCATTGGTTTTTTCAGTGAATTTGTCCGTTTTTTTAAATGCTAAGTTTTTTTTTTTTCCAGGTTTTACACCGTGCGCGCACCGTGCGCGCACCGTGCGCGCTCTGTGGGCACTCGGTGCGCATCACGCACCGAGCGCCCACGGTTCGCAGTGCGCGCAGGGAGCGCACACCTCGCGATTTAAAAAAAAAAAAAACAATTGTTTTTTTCTCCCTTGGGGGTCATTCTGTGACCCCCTGACCAAGGCTAGGGGGTCAGGAACTGTCCAGTCTGCCCCCTTTTCACGTTCTCCACCTTTGTTTTTCACCCCCTCAGACTGCGAGAGACAAAATGGCGGCCGACACTTCCTGGTTTCGACCGATTCGAATGTTTACCGAAATGCATGGGAAAACGCGTTTTGGGACACCCTTTTTTCTCGGCCCCCACTTGACGAATCACCCCGAGACTTTCAGGGTAGGAGCTGAGCGGAGCGCCCCATTAGTTTTGAAAATTTCGGCGCCAAAGTTATTCAAAATTGAATTTTGAGATTTCCTATGGAAACTAGGTTGTAACTATAACTATCTACTTGGCAATTAAGGCCCTACACGTTTTGGAATCACTTATTCCTTGATCACGGGCAATTGCATGTTGTGAAGCAGAGTGAGCAATGTCCAGTTCCATGCCCTGCTTTGTTGCCGCCACTGTGAACGAGCAAGCGCCTCCCTGCAATGGCGCTTACTATGGCGTTTTATTTCATTGATGTGTGTTTCCTGTCAAGTTAACTGCCAGCATGCTGCCATTAAACTACGTGAACAATTTATCCTCCAGTGGCCTTCTTTGAATGGGTATCCTGCATGATTGGATATATATATATATCTATTTTCACTGAAAAAACCATAGGTTTCAGGGACGTTATAGTTAGAAATTAGCATTTAAAAAACCTTAGAAATTCACTGAAAAAACCATAGGTTTCAGGGACGTTATAGTTAGAAATTAGCATTTAAAAAACCTTAGAAATTCACTTAAAAAACCATAGGTTTCAGACGTTATAGTTAGTTGGACATTTGACTCATAGAAACCCAGAGAAATTCGCCTGTTATAGTTAGTTGAGCTAACTATAACTTGCGCGCTCGCAATGTACTGCTGATGACGTCACATATTACATCACTCATGACATGGTCAGTGACATCACTCATGACATCACTGAAATATAATACAAAATCAACGCGAATAACACATCCAATACTATTTCCAATCTTCAAATCTTACCTATACATCGTAGTTTCTGTGAACATTTTCTCAATACACCAAATAATGTATAAAAAATGTCGCTTTGAAAGCATCCAGTATGAATTCCTTAAAGTATCTTTACACCTTCCCACAAAGCCGAATGGTGTATCTAAAATCTTTGTTTCAGAAATATCAAGTATGAGTTGGGTAATTCATAAGGCAATCTCGGTTTCATTTCCAAGTGTGTAACGTTGCAGTGACTCCAACCATTATTACACTTTAAATAAACTGTATAATGTCCACTTGTGTTAGTACTTCCAGCATGGAAAACAATAGCAACTGTTGCAAAAGTTCTTCCAGAAATAGATACTTGACTAGCAACAATTTTTTTAATTTTTTTTCCACTTTTCTTCCATTTGGTCTACAGCGCTGTAGCATTATAATCAAATATTTTCCATATCTTTGTAGGCATAATGTAGATAGCATTGTTGATTTACAACGAGAACAGATCATCTCGTAATTTGGAAAATGATACAGATTTGCAGTCAGGTATTGTCAAATATAGAAATCGTTCTCTGTCAACTATAGTGCTTGAAGTTAACAAACACATTTTTGTTCCCATTTGTAACTGAGTCCAAATAAACTCTCAATCTGAATTCCTTCATCTTCTAGTACTCCAAGCATAACCATCAGAAATTCTTGTGCATCTTGTTGTATATTAGCACTGAACGTTAAAGATCCAGTACATGTATCCAACAGTTGGCGAATACCAGAAGCAGAATAGATCTTACTTCTATCAGTTCTCAATTCTTGAAATAAAGTATAAAGTACCGAACATAATCTTTTTTCCAGACTTTTCATCATTTCACCATAAACATCTTCAAGAAAAAATATAACGTTTAGAATAACATTACCATAGCAGTTGACACCAGAAGCATTTTCTAATTGGAATCCGACAACATCATCACTTTTTTGTATTTTCTGCTTCTTTACATCTTTTCTTTTCTCTTGATTTTGTTTCTGCTTTCCAACCATAGTTGATTCTTCACCATGTTTACATTTTGAACACACAACACATTTCTCATAAATAGGATATTCACCTAAACTTGAAGCATGAAGCCTTCTCAAACGATTATATTCTTTTACACAATTAACATCAGCACTAACCTTGTTCTCATCAAAATCAATTAAATACAAACCAGACAACGTTCTAACTCGAGATAATGCAACATATACCATTCCCTCTTTAAACACAGATCTTCCTACATTTATCAAAGCATTATCTACACTTAAACCTTCAGATTTATGAATAGTTACTGCATATGCTAAACAGAAGGGAAACTGTTTTCTACGAACATACAAGTCTTTTACAAGCAAAAAACGTACAGCACAACGCGCAATCTGTCTTACCTCTGTAATCTGATCAAATTTAACTTTCAAGAATTCAATTCCATTTCTATTTTGATATTTCACAAAATCAACAACTTTCCCAATTGCTCCATTCACTAAACCTTCTCCTACATTCAGATTGCGCCTCAAAATTACCCGACAGTTTAAACATACATCTAAAAACAAATTCTAAGCCAGCAGTTTTTGATACAGACTTTTCCAAAGAATCTAATTTAGTCTGTAGTTTTTCTGAAAGAATAATTGTTATTCCTTGATGCTCGATTTTATCAATAGCTTCAATGTGAACTATTTCTTCATTTTCCAATTTCATAAGCTTTCTATTAAATGTATAACACTCTTCCACTGTAGGCATTAAGCAAACTATAGACTTTTTTTCTTTCATTTTCTTGTACATTACTTCTGCTGGTGTGTTTTCATTTGTAAACAAGTTCTTCAGTAGAAGACTTTGAAAAGCTTCTTTACCATGTTTACTTAGAACACCAATTCTTACATCTTTTAGAATATTTCCATAATCTTCATCTCTTGCTTGTCGCATATTCTGAGTGAGTTCTTTATATTCAAAATGTAACTACAGATTCACATTTCAAATACTTCCCAGAGATTTCTTTGTGTCTTCATGTAGAAGAGTTTTAAACACTGGTTCTCCTTTTACAGGTGTTAGTTGTAGCAGATTTCCAAATACAATTAAATGTTTTCCGCCATAAGAGAATATCAATCTGTTTTTAATACCTGCTGCAATCTTAAGTGTACAAAAGCAAGCATTAATTTTGAGACCATGCTCACCTCATCAATAAATAATAGTTTCAGTTTCTTCAACACTCTTGACACTTCATGAGAAGCTTCTCCAGACAACTTCTGATATTATAATTTACTATCATGCTCAAACGGTAACATCAGTAATCTATGCAAAGTAACTCCTTTAACATTGTGTGCAGCTAATCCAGTTGGAGCAGTTACCACAGAACATAAATGTGAACGAGTAGTTTTTTAAAGATAACTGGTCAAAATTTTAATTAAAAAACTTTTGCCTGTCCGAGCTTAACCACTGATGTACACCAGAAGAGGTTTAACTCCTTTACCGCGGCACAAATTCTGCCACGGTGCGGGAGTTCTATTAGGTGGGCAGGGCCGCGCTATTTGTTCTCTCACTTGTACATATATTTCTTTCTGTTCAACATTTAGTTGTTCTTTTAACTTTTCCAATGTAATATGCTCCTCGTGTGCTTGTTGCATTGCAATTTCAACTTCATGCATAGCAATCGCTGCTTCATTTTCCAGTATTGGTTGTCCAAGAGGATCTTGACTACATTGACCACTACTTTGACTATCTTGAGAACTTTAATTAGCTATTTCAGCTGTAATAGTCTTTTCCTGTTCAACTTCATCATTCAACATTTTTAGATACGTAGGGAAAATTGTACATGCAATGCTATCTTTACATGCTTCAAAAGAATCTTCGTAGCAGTCAAAGTTTCAAGTAATTCACTTTCGCTACACCATGGTTTAAAGTGTTGAAGAAGTGCTAAATAGTAAAATTCTCGCTTATCTGGAGTTTCACAACTGAGTTTCTTGTGGTTTATAAGATTACCCTTTGCATGTTTTACTAAACAACCATGACATCCAACTACTGCATATTTTACTTCTTTTAAATTATGTTTAACATTTCTTTTGAAGCTGTAATGTTGAAGTACTTCATACAGACATAGCTGTTCCAGATGTCGACTCCTTTTCGGATAGTATGTGTCCAACATATTAGTTTTAAGAATGTCTGTACTGTCTGGTTCATTTGCTGCTAAGTATTCAATTTCTTCTAATGATTTCAACACTCTATTCCGTGAGCAGGCAAGACCTAAACTTACCCAAATGATTCCTCGAGACTTTGAATATAAACTTGAAGAGCACAAGCGGTCTGAACATTCATAGGATCCAATTTCTCGGTGGGAAAGCATTTTCAAAGTAGAGCTGTACAATTTTTTGCTGACGCTTTTCTCTTGGGCAATTTCTTCCCACATTTGTTTCATCTCTGTTTTTTCTGATTTTGTTATGTACGATGTAACGTAACGGGCAACAGCAATTGAGTTATTTGCAATACACTGGATGTCCATGTTCGCATTACACATTTTTAAAATGACTGGATTGTAGTCATTGATATACTTTGACACATCTGTTCTTTTTAAATTGTAGGTATTCTTTGGAGATTTCCGAGTTATTGTATGCCTTACAGAAGATAAAAAATAATTTACTCTTCCTTTACAAATGACTGGACGTTGAAAACCCAACCGACATGTGGTGTAAAATTTTCCTTTAGACTTGTATTTCCTTCTGCAGTACTTTCCACAACAGTGACTTTGGAAACGTAAAACTAGATGTCTCAAGCGTCTATCTCCTTGTTCTCTCGGAATCTCACACGTCACATACTGTTTGATGAAAGACAATACTGTTTCATCAGAATCACTTCCGAATTTAGGTGCATCTTTGAACTATAGTAGCATATGTATATGAGGTGCACCTCTTGCTTGGTACTCCTTTCTCCAAAAGAAATCGGTAACTTCTGCAAGAGGTGGATTCTTTTTATTGCAGATAAAAGATATCATAGCTTGAAACCTATTATTAAAATATCTGCACACATTTACAGGATCCAATGAACACAGTTCACCAGGATTCTTTATTTCAACATTTTTAATATTGGAATTCACATCTCTTAGACACTCACGCAAATCTTCCCATGCATACTCTGCATAGCTAAGTGTGACAAACCATCTTGGTGTACCTAAGTTCCGTAACATACACTTGAGTTCTCCATGACGACGATACCAATACTCATTTGTTCCACGTTGACATGCCATCAAATTGATTAACTGTACTTCTAAATTTTCCTCTGTTCAACTTTCTCTACAAATTCATTCGCAGAAAGAAGTGATTGAAGAACTCCAGTTTTAAGAATGTGGTTCACTGCATACGACAGAGAAGATAAATCACTTTCAAACAAAAGGTGAAATATGTATGGAATGCACTGTCGAAATCTAGGATCTTCAGAATATAATCTTGTTGACCGATATTCTGAAGCTGGAATACGTTCAGGTCGGTCATCATATCGTCCACCTTCTCCAGTAGGAAACAGCTGTGGAAAACAACGAGCTTCCAAGCTCTTCTCCCATACACTCATTGGAATTCCCTGTGCTTTTTTCATTTTAAATAACTCAATGCTGCTTCCTATAACTTCTTTTGAATGCAAAGGACATATTGTGTAATGTTCTTAAATCTCTAGAGTCTTGACTTCTCCACTTTCTCTATTTGACCACTTGAAATTTGACATTCATCTTCTAAACGTATTACCTGTTCATCCACATTTACAGTTTTGTAATAAATATTGTTCTCTATAAGATATAAGGTAGCCTTTTCAACTTTATTAACATCCACAAATTCTTGCCATATTTTCTGACTCTTTGTTGGTACACCATTTACTAGAATGACTACTGCCTCATTTTCCTCTTTCTCTCCAGCAATTGTTTCAATATTCTTCTTAAAATCTAAAGGTAAGTACACCACTCTTCCTTTCAGCCCTCTTTGCAAGTCTGTTGGTGACAGTTTACTTGTTTTAGGCTCCATCCGAATTATAGTTTGAAAAGGATGAACAGATTGAATTAGAACCAACTCATATGTATTCAATTCTGCCAGTTCCTCCGGAATAGCTACTAATTATAAGTTATTATGTACTGCTCAAGCAGGCATTTTGTTCTCTTCTAATTTGTTGTAACAATATTTACATATACGTTGATCACTACCTAACTCAAATCGACCTTCCACCAACAAGTAAGTTGCAAATTCTTCCCACTTACTATTGTTCTCCTTTTCACTTTTCAAATACAAGTCAACATTCCTAGTTTGACTTTTATAATGACTACGTCGACAACAAACACGAACATAGTTTGGTATCTCAGAGCACACTACATTAAACCTTCCAATTTCTTCTTCAAACTGATCAGTGCTAATCACTTTCCCATCTCCTTCAACATCTGTAATTGTCAAACTTTCACTTTCTATTGACTGCTCTTCTGAACCAAAATATCGCATTTCAATATCATCACACTTTTTTTGAACATCTGATAAAGAACCATATAAAAGAGCTGTATTCAGTTCACTTAAACATATTGCAGGACTTTTTACATAGTACAGTTTCCTTACAAACTAACGCATTTCTGAATGGTCTACTGCTGACATCTTCAAGTGATGAAAAACACTTTTAAACACTTTTCTTGAAAGACAAGCCAGAGAATGCCCATGTTTCTCAGTATATTTTCTTACATTACATGGATCTAGTCCTTGCAACAACTTAATCTTCTGTTTAATACTTTTCTGTGTATATTCTCGTAGCAAATTTCGCATTATATCAATAGATTCCTGTTGAATACTAAAAATACTGCTACAACCCCACTTATACACAGGAACTTGTGTACGATTCCCTTGCACATCTTCAACTATTAACTCTTCTGCACTTTTACCAACCAATTCCTCTTTTGGAAGGGGACAACCATCCTGAACTTCGTAGCAACGACCTCCAGTATCAACTGCAAATGGTAAACTATTTTCCTGGAAGTAACTTTCCTCATTAAAAAAGGCTCACTACTAGAAGTATGTTTCCAATGTCCACTAAAGATTTTGCAAAAGTTGGTTCTGTTCACAAGTCTTTTTCTTCTACATTTCTCTTTCAACACTTTGATTACCTTATGTAGAATTTTGATCCTCTTTAAAATCACAATGAATAACTTCTGTTTTAAAGTAAAAGCAGTATCCACTATACTTTTGATACTCTGCTTCTGTTTGAATTGCAGAACTTTCTTTTTATATTTGCAGCATGTTCTCATTAAATTCTGAATCACTCTACTTCGAAAAAGTTTCTGACGAATTTCTTGAAACTGTTTTTGTCTCCGGGTAACAGATACTGTTTCTTTATCATGTTTTCATTTCCTTGTATTTGAAATTTAAGTCTCCTTCTCCTTACTTGAAAAATTCCTCTTTTTCCTTTGTGTGATGTTATTTTCATTAAATGTTCGTAATATTTTTTTCAGAAATTGTCTAGTGTTATTACCAGAAGAAACTGTTTGTGTAGTGCCCTCATTTTTTTGTAATTCCAAATCTTTTCTTTTCTGCAAATATAAATGCTTCTTTTCTTGTCTATTTTTCTCAGTTCTTCTAGGCATTTTCAAATTTTTATCCAAGCGAAATAATTTTCTGAAAAACAATAAAAAATAGATTCAATTATTTTTTACATCAGTTCCATATATTACAATAATAACATACAATTACATAAATTCTATTGACGGCTTCCAGAGGCAGTGCTGCAACGAGATGGAGCACGGCAGGGGAGCAGTAGAATGACGGGTAGTGCCATAGAACATACAGCAAGTAATTATTTAATTATTTACATACACCTTTACAATTTACATGTAACTGCACTACCTCATACCTTTCACCTCTCCAATGTACCCCACCACCCCACACACTCCCTCTGCAACCCACCGCAGACAACTTTATAGATAATATTTTAAAAAATTGTAATCTATATACTTAGGATGATATTGCCAACCAAACGGCACACAGAAAAATTACCATTATTAGCCTAACAATTTTATCTACAACTTCGCAAACATAACACTCCACTCAAATCTTTAATTGGAGGGGAGGTAGTCTGAGCACTGCCAGTTTATTTTTGGGGGCCTCGAAATGGATCTCTATGGGGCTCTATTTTCGGGCCTCGCGAAGGTAGTCCGTTGTTTTTTTTTTTATCGGACTGTAGTGAGACAGTGAGACCATGCAAATTGCTCACTACTAAAAAGTGGAGACATCATGCCAGGTGAGTCACGTTGTAGGAGAAAAGAAATCCTTTAAAGAGAGCCATTTTCTCTCACGATTTCCCTTCTCTTTTTGCAGTGCAGGAGGAACATCATCGTGTCGTGATTAGAAGAGAGACCACCAGGTGCACAACGCCCATTGCCCCGTACTCCCTGAGACAGCTTCCCAATAGCACACACAGAGCCGCACCCGAGTACTTCACAAGTCTTCAAAAGACCATTTGCTTGTAAATGATGCTCTGTTTTTTTCCACCCCTTTTTAGAGGCCCTACATCCCCACTCTGCCTATTGCTGAAAGAACTAGCCTCCCCCGAAATTTCACTCTGGTTGTGCCTTTGGAGACGACCACACGCAGCCAACTCTAACACAAGCCTGCCCTCACCTTTCACAGGGTGTTGTTGTAGAGCTACGAAAACACACGCTTTGCCTGGCTCACTTAGGGGCATATTATCAAAAACGGTGTTAAAATTATCGCCGCTTTAGCGGCAGGAAACTGACGCTAAAGCGGCGATAATGAGCTTGATAATATGCCCTTGTGAATTCTCATAGAAGCCTAGCTTCACACCACAACCTGGCCTGCTATGGGCATTGACAAGGGCATATTATCAAGCCCATTATCGCCACTTTAGCTGTTCTTGCTAATATGCCTCATTATCTTTCTAAATTAACGTCTTACACTGAAAAGCTGCTTTACATTTCTTTCCCTACATCATCCTTTGTTTAAAACACTAACAGAGAAGGGTGGTGAACTCTGGTCCACAAAGACCAACTCAAAGCTTTCTTGTTCTTTACAGAAACTTCATCTGCCTCTCAATGATTATCGCCAGCCTTTTCGGCCCTTTAAGAGGCTGTGTGGATGAGTTAATACGCAGTATTTAGGATCGGCGGCAGAGAGTGCATGAAAATAAGAATGGATAGTTGAATAAAGGGCAACTGGATGGATGGCCAGATGGATGAATGGATAGCTAGATGGATGGATGGATGGATATATGGATGAATGGAAGGATAAATGGATGCATGGACCAGTACTTACTATACACAGGTGGGCTGATAGACGCGTAGGATTGGTTCTGGGACAAATGTATATATGAATATATGGGCGTATAACTGGATAGATGGCACAGTACTTACCATAGGCGAGTGGGCTGATAGATACATAGAATAACTGCAGGGACAGATGTATGTATGTATGTAGGTAGGAATGTCTGAATGAATTGAAAGATGGTTGGATGGCACAGTGCTTAGGATGAACGGATGCAGGGCTTTAAGTGGGCCGGCTCTGAGCACCGGCAGTTATTTTCAGAAAAACTCGAAACGGGTCTCTATCGGGCTCTATTTTCGGCCCTCGCAAAGGTAGTCAAGTTTTCTTTTATTTTCTATTGCACTGCAGTCAGAGCATGCACATCGATGTGCGCATGCTCATTTTGCTCACTACTGAGAAGTGGAGACTTCATGCTACGTGAGCCACATTGTAGAAGGAAGGGCAATCCTTTAAAGAGCGTGTTTCCCGAACGTAGGATAATTCGAGGGGATTTTCTTAAGCACACAATGCTAGTTATCTTCATGTAGACCACGCCCCTACTTGGATAGCCCATACCCCTTTAACAGGTTTGCCCCACCCCTTTTAGAGCACCCCCAGTTTTTTTCCCACTTAAAGCCCTCACTGCACCATAGTAACAAAGAAATTATCCAAGCTTCCATTTAAATGTACAATGGCACCAAGTTTCATAATTTGCCATCAACGCTGGAAGCCTTCTACCACAGTGCAAGAGTGTCAATCAGCATGAAGATTTATTATCCACAGAAATGTTGTGTGATTTGCGTAGCTGTCTGCTGGAACACTTATCACCAAAAGGTATTAAAACATGCCAATTTACGAGAAAAACATATACCATACCATAAACCGCTTCATAAATGGGCCCAGTGCTACTACACCACCCTCATCCCCATTCTTGCTTAACCTTACGAAATCAAAGAAAGACCCCAGCAAACCTGATAGAGCCACTATAGCAATACAGGGACTTAATTTGAACAAGTCTCTGCTGGAACGCCCAGCAACAAAAGGTATTAAAACATGCCCATTTCCGGATAAAACATGTATCATGCCATAGAGCTCTTTATAAATTGACCCAGTGGCACTACATCACCTTTACTAGCTACACATATGAACGTTACAAATGTCCGTGTTATAATCAGCAACATTCCCACCTCTCCCACCTCCACCCCTTCCCTTGCTTAACCTTACAAAATCAAAACAACAAACCCCAGCACTCCAGTTAGCGCCACTATAGCCATACATAGCCTTAATTTCAACAGGTGTCTGCCGAAACGCTCATCAGCATAAGGTATTGAAACCTGCAATTTTCCAAGTAAAACATACACCATACCATTAGGCGGTTTATAAATAGTCCCACTACCACTACACCACCTCCACACCCGCCCTTGCTTAACTTTACACAATAAAATAAATAGCCCCAGCAAACCTGGAAGCGCCTCTATAGCCATACAGAGGCTTAATTTCAACAGACATCTCCCGAAACACTCATCAGCAAAACGTATTTAAACATGCAAATTTGCGAGTAAAATATATACCATGCCATAGGGCGCTTTATTGTTCACACACAAATCGGACAGTGGACCACTGAACAATAGGCACCAAATCCAATTATTCAACCAAAAAGTATTTCTTAACCAGAACTGGAAATCCTTCCGTGTGCAGAAATCACAAAGGTACCTTCTGTCCAAAGGGGCCACCCCGATACACAGGGTCAATAGAACAAATGAATTAATATCGTGATTGCACCACTCTCATTCAATATAATCGAATAGTCCACATTGGGTCCATCGAATGATTAAATATCTATCTTTATTAGTAATTCGTGTTCTTCTTTCTCTTGTTATGAGACAGTACAGACAGCCAACGCATTTCGTTCTCCACTGAGAACTTCTTCAGGGCATTTTAGATTTCCACAAACGCACGGATAGAGTATTTGTGACCATGTTGTCCTGATATGAAAAGAACTGTCCGCCCAATGATTGTACATCAACTTATAGGTTGAAACGAGCGCTGTTACTTTTTTCAAAATTCTATAAGTATCTTCAAGTGGTGATATGATAGTCACCGGGCATTCCTAGGTTCATAATTTGAACGGAAACCTCACGGCATTCCCTATTATGAGACTGGCATAGTGGCCATCGATTTCATACCACGCAAAATCCCGCTGTAGATTCGGGCGCTTTATAAATGGTCCCAGTGGTACTACATCACCTTTAGTACCTAGACATCTGCACGTTATTAAAGTCTGTGTTTTCATCACCAACATACCCACCTCCCCCACCCCATCCCCGCCATTGCTTAACCGTACAAAATCAAAGAGAAACCGCCACCATTCCTAGTAGCGGCACTATACACAGACTCGGGCTTAATTTTTAAAGGTGTCTTCCTTATAACGCTTATCATCCAATAGTATTCAAACATGCAAATTGGCAGGTAAAACATAAACCATCCCATAGCATGGTTTATAATTGGACCCAGTGGCACTACACCACCTTTACTAGCTATACATCTGTATGTTAATAAAGTCGTTTAAACACTCTGTACAGTGTATAGCAGAGGATGGGGAGAGTAAACAAAGTTGTAATTCCCAAACTTTTGATATACCGCCCCTTTACTGTATGTATATTAAGGACATTAAATTGAATAAAAAAATTGACGAGTGTCTCAAAAGATATAGTGAAACTGAGCACCGGTAAAACCCGGACCACTTAAACACCTACATATATTCAGCACAGGAACACAGCCTGACAATTACTATCACTTGTAATGACATGTACTTTACTAATGTCAAGAAAGTCATACAGAAAATATACCGAACATTTTCATTTCTTTTTTATCTCTCACTCATTTATAAAACATCTCTTCTAAAGAAACACTCCCCAACCACTTCTATTTCATTAAAACAATCAATAATTAATACGTTTACTACCATATATTTTAGTATATCTACCTTTTGTATTATTCACTAGTCACAAACTACTAAAACTATTAACTATACCCAAATATCAAACCAGAAACCATGTTCATATTATATCTCAACCTATATTCAGATGATTCAAACTATGCGTACATATAAAAGGAACGTATCACTTTTACTACCTCCATCTCCTCTCCATGTAATCTCCAAACACTGAAGACGGCCTCACAGTACAACAACCTACCTAGGGCCATATTATCAAGGAACGGCGATAACATTATAGCCGCTTTAGCGGCAGGAAACTGCCGCTTAAGCGGCGATAATGGGCTTGATAATATACCATTGTGAATTCCCATAGAAGCCCAGGTTCTGGTGTGAACCTGGGCTTCTATGGGAATTCACAAGTTCATATTATCAAGCCCATTATCGCCGCTTTAGCAGCAGTTTCCTGCTGCTAAAGCGGTGATAATGTTATCGCCGTTCCTTCATAATATGGCCCCTAGACTTATATTCAAATCTACCTCTCACTGTCAAAAATGAGACCACAACCTGTCCACATAACATTTCTGGCTTTGGTTTTATCACTTTTAACTTAATAACACATACATTTCCTACTTCCCTCCCCACTACTTCCATGAAAAGTATAATTTGCAAACGTCTGACATTTTCTTTATCTCGCCTGAATACATTAACAAACCCAAATTAACGCTGTACCTCATTTTCAAAACTATACAGTCCTTTAAAGATGACAAACTACATTTCTTCTTTTTTTTAAATTCCTAAACATATATAAAGTACTTATATAACAACTGGTCAAACTTTATGCATATTTTATAACCAATATGAAACACCACACTTTACTAACAGGATATTATTTTCAAATAAAAAATACTTTCAAACTTGAAAATATCACCTCAAATACTTAATCACTACTACAGAACACATAACACACCTTGTTCATTTCTACCTCACCTTTGTAGTTGGTATGCAGATTTCAAATGTCACACACGCATGCAATTCTTTCTTTGTCACACAGTACATGTAATGCACCGCTTTCATCAAGAATGGAACCAGTAATGGCACAATTTCTCTGTCTCTCCACATATAAATACATGTAATGAACAAATCAGAATACTTCATTCCTTCATTGACATTCCAAAACTTATCTCCATTGGTTATTTTTGAATTTTCCATCTCAAAAGCTACTTAATGTTCCACGCCACATACAGGTCAGAAGTTCAACCCAATTTATAACCACACTTTCTGGAACATTCTACGACACCTGCAGGTTAAAAGTTCATGATTATTTTAAACGTAACGTTTTTTTTTCAGCATATTCTCGAACATTTAACAGCACCTGCGGGTTAAAAGTTCACCGTTGTTTTACGTTCCAAATGTACCTTCCGAATGCAAGTAGCACATCTGGTTGAGCTTTGCACATTTCATCCTATCGAATGTACTCCACGTTTAGACTGCTCTTTATTAACCAATGACAAACTAATATGCACCCTAGTTTTTAGTACCCAATGCTTCTTATCTTCCAATCAATTTTCGTTTTCTGTATAGTTTGCTCTTTACAAATACCGTATTGATTTACCTACACACTCCCTGTATAACACTACCTAAGCACCATATACAAATTACCGTGGTCCAAACAAACTTCCTCCTACTACGTATAAAATATTACTGACACTACTTAGACAGGTGTGGCACAGCGGCCAGGGCATATGACTTCACACCATAAGACACACAGTTTAGGCTCACGCTTTCATCCCCGACTCCCGCACCAGCTCACCTTAGCAGCATCAGACTCTACGCAATACCTCACTTAATTTCCATACCCAGCACTTTCAGACCGGTAGCTATGAGTAGTTCGCTTCGCACCCCCTCTATAGCACACCCTAAACACACCCACAAAGGTTACAGTGCTCCTACCGTCCTCTTTCCTACTTTTTTTGCCCTTTTTTCCCCTTACTCGCTTCGACGGAATCACAAAATGGTGGCCAACACTTTCTAGTTGCAACCGCTCGTAGCGCCCCCAACCATTAAGCAGCAAACTTGTAACGCCTCAGCCGATCAGATGGCAGAATTCCCGAAATATCGATATCTGTAAATTTAGATATTTCTCAAAAACTACTGAATGGATTTACACCAAATAAACAAAAGTGTGCTTTCTAGACCAAGACCCTTCTCCCTGCCAAATTTGGGGTAATTCCGTGCACCCGTTCGACCTGTAGCCTTGTCTAAAGTTTCCTATGGAAATTAACATGGAGAAAACACGTTTTGGGACCCCCCTTTTTTCTCGGCATCCCCTTGATGAATCATCTCCAAACTTCACACATAGGAGCTGATATGAACAAAGAATTAGTTTGGAAAATTTCATGAAGATTCATCCATCAAATGACGCCAAAGTTATAAGCAAAACAAAAAATGCTCTTCCTATGGAAACTTGGTCCTCACTATAACTACCTACTGGCGACTGCCAGTAGGTAATATATTTATATATATATAAACATATAAATACATATATATATATATATATATATATATATATATACAGTTCCACAATGCAGCAAAGCATCAGATGCACTCCTTCCCAAATGAATGTCCAAACACAGGCTTGAGGCTTCACGGTGATTTATTCATCAGAATTTTAAGCCACTTTTACCCAACGCGTTTCGGCGTAACCGCCATAGGAATCTATTAACCCACAGGGGTTACACAGTATATGTATTGAGAGTATTTGCATTAATTTGAACTTTCTAACCACTATTACCCACTGGGGTTGTATTTCAGTTGGATGATTGATGATTAATTCATATTCAGATTTGCAATAATTCGTAAGGGTTTTCTGATGTCCTACAATAGTCTTGAACTTGTACCAGGCATGTCGGTAATGTTTATTCCACCTTCCTGTTACACGATTACACTTATCACAGTTACTGTTTGAGATTTGCTACAATCTTGTACTTGCGTAGAGACCTTAACTGACAGGATGCAGAGAGTAGGGTTTATTTGTCTCTCTCTAATGATGTGCTCATTTAGTGGCTGCGCGCTTTGTCTATTAGTTACAGCAATAAAGTTATGTGAAATACTTTTCACAGCGCGACCGGTAACAATTCTAGAGTACAAGTATTCTGTGCACACAACATTGCGGAGGTTTTATAACGACTATTCAGTCATTAACATATGAGAACTTCGTATTTAACACACATTATGTGTTTTAAATCTTAGGTGTCGTTTATTTTTGTTGTTAGGAGCAGGTCTCTATTTAATGCTTTTGTACAAGATGAATCGCTTAGTAAAGTTATAGACTTAAGCATGAGTGTAACACTGCAGTTCTTCATATGTTAGTGGCACTGCTTCAAAATGGCCGATAATTTAGGCATCATGTATTGCAGTTTCTATGTCAGTCCTATTTCTGTTATTATTTTTTCGTCACGTTTTATGTTTATAAACTGTATAGCACTAAACGTGGAACTACCCGTGACCAAGGCGGTTACGCCGAAACGCGTTGGGTAAAAGTGGCTTAAAATTCTGATGAATAAATCACCGTGAAGACTCAAGCCTGTGTTTGGACATTCATTTGGGAAGGAGTGCATCTGATGCTTTGCTGCATTGTGGAACTGTATTCGTGACAGGGATTCTCGGACCCTGAGATGGCACCGCGGTGTAAGCGTCCCGGTAATCTCTGAGAGTGTGGCTCGATATATATAAATATATATATATATATATATATATATATATATATATATATATATATATATATATATATTTACAACCACAATCCTTGATTTTTAAAAGTTGGGTCAAACACAACCAGGAACGGACCACCACGCAGATAAGTTTCTTCAAAGTGCAAGTTTTATTTCCCCTTCACAGCAACATGACGCGTTTCGCCCGGATTCAACCGGGCTTGATCACATGACATGTCTAGACCTTTTTGTGATTTAAATACCGTAGAAAGTAAAAAGAACTCCTCCTTTCCGTTTCATAGAGCAAGAAAACAGACTATGTTTGAGAATAATAATATATATCAGAGATGAGTACAAAATATAATTTTAAAGCTATTGCTCTTGTTATTTTGATCAGTCATAATACTGAATGCCATACATAAATATTTATGAAACAAATAAATTAATACGTAAATAGTCAATGAGAATAATTGCGACATTTGGGTTATCCGCAATTATTTTCACAATATTCAAAACATTATAAATACAGGGCAAGTGCCCATTGACTAATGGCATATTGTTCCTCACCTTCTCATGAGTCTGTTAATCATACATATCTATAAAACAGGAGTAAAGTGCTTAGTGCAAAAACAGTGCTAAATAAACATCCCATTTACAAATAAATAAATAAATACAAATGCTTGTTCACTATTAAA
Organism: Triturus cristatus; assembly: GCF_964204655.1. Classification (NCBI taxonomy): domain Eukaryota; kingdom Metazoa; phylum Chordata; class Amphibia; order Caudata; family Salamandridae; genus Triturus; species Triturus cristatus. Next base: position 549,681,188 of record NC_140586.1, read on the forward strand.
ACCATAGATCACTTGCATCGTATATGTGCAAAAATAAAAGTCAAATGCATAGACGCCTACATTTTGACCGTTAATCAGTCAAATTATTCTTAAATGCTAATGCCCTGTTATTATAAATTGCCAGAATAATATTTCTACTGCATGAAAAAACAGATTACTAAAAGGAATCAAATGTGCAAAATTTATCAGAGTATATACAATGTTAATGTGCAATATGTGCAAAAAACGGTATTAAGAATAGAGATCATCAACAGTTCATACAATATCCTTAGTGCATCGTTCCCAAAACAGAGATATCAGATAAATACATGAAATTTGCACCTAAGACCAATAAAAATCGGAATCCCCTATCTCACAGATGCCAGATAAAAAACCAGTAAAACCAATAAGTAAAACCAGTAAAAAATCTGATAAAATGCAAGACCAAAACACCGATAAATATTCCAAGATAAAAGGCTAGTTTATAAGAAGTTGTATAAATCCTCTCCAGTATTTAGACCATTTGGCATCTTAGTGTCAAATTGTAAGATGTATTGGCTCTCCAATTGTCATAGTTTTTTCTCTCTGTTGCCTCCTCTTATTGATTTGGGAACTGCGTCAATTACAAAATAACTGAGATCATTCAAGTTATTGTGATGTACTAATTTAAAATGACGTGCAGGGTAGGTGGAGTCCGAATTTACAATGGCACGTAAGTGTTGTAAAATACGATTAAAAACCTGCAGTTTAGTGCTACCTATGTACTTCAAATGGCAAGTGCATTCTAACACATAGATAGCATAATCAGTTTTGAATGTAAATAGTCCCTGGATTTTAAAAGGGGTAAGAGAAAAAGCATTTAAAAATTCTTGTTTGTTGATTCCAAATTTACATGCCCTGCAAGAGCTGCATTTGTAAAAACCTTTTCTGTTGGATAGCCAGTGACTGGTATTGCATACTTCTGGACTGGTTTTTACTAGGGCATCCCTCATAGAGGGTGCCCTTCTAAATGTGATAGCTGGCAGGGCATTCAATTTATGTGCAAGAGTAATATCAGATTTAAGAATCATCCAGCTTTTATTGATAATTCTCCTTGCTTGTTTCTCTTGACAATTAAAAGTCGTGATGAGCCTAACCACTGACTTTTTGGTTTCAGAATTATTGGTTTCAATAGATGCTTCACTAATTTGATCATTAGGTATTGTTTTGTCTCTATCTATGCCTTTCATTTTGATCACAGCTAACTGCAAGTCATTCATCCTATACCCTCGTGCCAAAAATCTATGTACTGAATCATCTAGGCAATCTGTCAGATCTTTCTCATTACTGCAAATTCTTTTTATCCATAAAAATTCCCCATAGGGGATGCTCTTGATAAGATGTCTGGGATGTGTGCTACTAGCATGTAATGTCGAATTACCGGCCGTGGCCTTTCTATGGAGTTTAGAATGAACGATGTTGTTACTCACATATAATTCGACATCCAAAAATTCAACCCTCTCATTGCTAATACTCGCTGTAAACTCCAAGTTCAGATTGTTGTTATTGTCTATAAATCGCCACCATCTGACAATATTATTCAGAGCGTCATTGTAGGTGTGGCCGAGGACATACTGCTCCCACCAGCCAACGTGCAAACACGCGTAGCTGGGAGAAAAACATGCCCCCATAGCCACACCTCGAAGTTGTTGGTATATCTCTTTGTTAAATAAAAATAAATTTTTAGTCAAACATATTTCAATCATTCTCAATAACATTTTGTTATGTTGGTTAAATTATACTTCTCTGCTAGACAGGAAACATCGTATAGCATTTAACCCATCAATGTGATTGATGCAGGTATAAAGGGAACGAATGTCCATAATTATAAAACAGTATTCAGTATCCCAAGAGACCACTCTTATTTTGCTTAAAAAATGGCCCGTGTCTTTAATGTAAGAGGGAAGAGCTTCCACATGTTCATGAAGAAAAAAATCCACATACTTTGACATGGGTTCCAACAGGCCTCGCTGTGCAGAAATTATTGGTCGACCTGGCACAGGATTAGTTTGTTTATGTATTTTAGGAATGAAATACAAAGTCGGAGTGATTGGATAGTCTGTTCTCAAAAAGTTATGTTCATCTTTATTTATTAGACCTTCCCTCTTCCATTGCGATAATTCCTTAAATACTTGATCCTTTGTTATTTTAAGGTCATTAAATGTAGCTTTTTTATAACATGACGGATCACTAAGATGTTTAATGGCCTCATTCAAGTATGCTTCACGAGGCCAAAGCACAATGTTGTCATCTTTGTCGTCTTTGTTGACTATAACATTATTGTTATCCTTAATTTTTCTCATTAATTTGGAATATTGTTGTTCTGAATAACTGCGGTGTTTGTTCCTCTGTATGACTGTTCTATTTAAGTTCTTTAAATCTTCAATGACGCAATCGCTAAAAATGTCTATGGCATCTCTCGGCATCATAGGACAAAACGAAGAAGGAGGACGAAACGGACTTACTGCTGGGCTAGTGCTTATAATTCCCATTTGGTGAAGTTCTTGCTGAGTATCACTTGGGTCTTCACCAGTGTGTCCTGCCAAGGAGTACATGGTTTTAAGCATAGAGACATCCGATACATGTAATTGTACACTTGGTTGATTTTCTATATTTCTTGAAGTAGCCATGACATTTGCTTTATTGAGCTTGTGATATTTAATTAACTTTAGTTTGCGTATGAACTTGAAGATGTCTATTCATGATTGGACATATTTGAAACCATTTTTATGGCAAAATGAAAGTCCCAAGGACAGAAGTTGAAGTTCTGCGGCATTTGAATCTAAAGTAGTTAAATTGATAACAGTGTTGGTAATGTTATCAATATTTGAATTTATAGGCTGGGATGGAACTTGCCTCTCCCCTTCTTTCCTCTCCTGTTGTTTCCTCCTCTTGCGCCTCTGTTTGCGGCAGTAGTTTCTCCTGCTGTTATTTGGGGTACTCTCGGCCTTAAAGTGTGTCTCCGGTCTTCTATCATAAACCCCAATTCCTCTGACGGAGTAAAATTATGCATGGGTTGTAACTGGTCTGATGTTGAACAACTCTCATCTGAATCAGTACTGCTGATTGCTGAACTCAGATCTGTGTCAGAAATGATGTGCTCTTCCTGATTCTGAACAAGGATCGGTGGTGCTTTGGATGTCAAGGCCTGTCGTTTAACTGCTTCAAATTTCTTTGAAAAAGTAAAAATTCTACCAGCCTCGTAGTCTTTTTTGTCTCTCGCAAATTTGAACACTTTTCGCTGTTTTATAATGCCTTCATGTTTTTCTAAACGCTTTTTGATGTCTTCTTTTCCTTTGATGACTGTCTCTTGTTGTTCTAAGGCATTTAATTCACTATTCAGTATATCAATCTGCTTGACAATCTCAGCCCGATCAATTTCAGCATATTTTATTAAAATGCAGACCATGTTCATGGAGGCATCGAGATTATTAGTAGCCCATTCTTTTAACATGAGGGGATTGGGGTTCTCAAAGGATGGTGCAATCAGGATTCGTAGTCCCCTTGGGACTCTGCCTGCTTCTTTATATTTTTCAAGGGACTTTTTCTCCCACCATTTGGTTAATTCAGTACGCTGTAATTTTTCCAGTTTCCTAAGCATACTCTTTACATCATTTTTTCCCCCAGTAATACTGTTGTTTGTTGCTTTTTTGTCTATGACTTCTGGCAGATTTAAAAATAGTGCGTCTGCCACTGCTTCACGGTCTCGAAGCACGTCCGCTGCTGCCGCCATTGTAGCGGAAAATATGGGGACTTGTTATGCACTTTCACACACTTCGTCCGATAAACAATGCTACTCAGGTTGGTGTGATATGATTTTTTCTGCTGTTCTCTTCACCCGTAACAATTGTATTGCGCTCAGACTAAACTATATATATATATATAATTACACAGATATGTAATACCTGCTGGTGCTCGCCAGTAGGTATAATTAGAACCTATTTTCCATAGGAAATGTGTTTGTTTTTTTTGCCAATAACTTTGGCGCCGTTTGACGAATCTTCGCGAAATTTTCAAAAAAGATGACCCGCTCTGGTCAGCTCCTGTCCTGTAAGTTTCTGAGTGATTTGTCAAATCAGGGCCGAGAAAAAACGGGGGTCCTAATATGCATTTTCCCCATGTTCATTTCCATAGGAACTTTACACAAAGCTACAGCCTGAACTGCTGAACGGAATTACACCAAATTAGGCGAAAAGGTAGGTATTGGTTCAGAAAGATCCTTTTTTTTAAATGATGTAAATCTGCTCAAATCTCTTTAAAAAAAATATTGATATCTGAGCATCAACTCCTCCCAGGCACAAGCTTCACTTCGATTGGCTGCCAACATTCCAAACCTGGGAGTGTTGGAAGTCATCTTGGTAACCGAGTCCCAAGAAAAGAGTAAAAAAAAGGTGAAAAACAAGAAAAGGGGGCAGGGTAGAAACACCTCGACCCCCTAGGCCTGCTCAGGGTTCCCACCAGGACCCCCAGTGCCAAATAAAGCATTTTTTTAAATAATTTCAGCCGCATACGCGCTGGGTGCACGAATCTGGATGAAATTATAAAAAATAAATGAAGTGCGGTCTCCCGCGCTTCGTTTGTTACAAAGCCCCAGGTGGGCCAGGTCCCTGGGGCGATACTATTTATGGTATGGGGCCCCCACAGCCCTGGGGACCGCCACCTCCCCGGGGCATAATTAAAATAAGAGTGTGGGGCCTTGCAGCCCCCCCAAGCCCCAGGGACCACCACCTCCCCGGGGCTTTCATTAAATTAGGTTGGGGGCCTCGTGGGCCACCCTAAGCCCCGGGGACCGCCACCGCCCAGAAGCCGTGTTTGCAGTGTGGTGTAAAAAGGGGCGTGGCATCAGAACACCTCTCTGCAACGCAGCTCTGTGGCGCTTACTGGATGTACCTGGTGGGCTAGTTGGCCCCCAAGGACCCTCAGGATTCAAGGGGACCTAATTCCCCAACTTACAACACGCCAGGGGGCGCGTTTGCACAGTGGTGCAGGGAGGGGGCAGGCCCTGATATAGCAAGTTAGCTATCCCTGCGGTTTGGGACTTACTGGAGGTAATAAAATGGGTCATTGGCCCCCAAGGCTGACGTTGGGGATAACTACCCCTCCTGTTACCTCAAGTAAATCCCACACAGTGGGATTGCTAAAAGGTGTTTGGAGGCCACGCTCACCTTTCTCAACCACACTGCAAATGCGACTGCTATGCTATAGTTAGAAATTAACATTTAAAAAAACCTTTGAAATGCACTGAAAAAAACATAGGTTTCATGGACGTTATAGTTAGAAATTAGCATTTAAAAAAACATAGAAATTCACTGAAAAAAACCATAGGTTTCAGGGACATTATAGTTAGTTGGACATTTCACTCGTACAAAACCAGAAAAATTTGGCCGTTATAGTTAGAGCTAACGATAGCTCTGCACTGCTGATGACGTCACATATTACATCATTCATGACATGGTCAGTGACATCACTGATGACATCATCCATTGACTGTGTGTTTCTGTAAAGTTTAAATATGTTTTATAAATGTATATGTGAATGTGTATTGAAGTATGAGTGGGTGTTTGAATGTCTGAATAGATGATTTAGTAGGTGTGTGACTGACTGTATAAGTGAGTGATTAAACATGTCTGACTGAATGCATAGGTTAGTGACTAAATTGTGTAAATGTCTGTATCAGTCTGTCAGTTGGTGTGTAAACAGCTGTATGGATTAGTGAGTAGCTACATGAGTGTCTATATGCGTTATTGTTTGGTTGTCAGAGTATCTGTATGGGTGCCTGAGTGTCTGTGTGTGTGGGTGGGGGGGTGTGACTCTGTGCATAGATGTGTGAGTGGGTGATTCACTGGGTGTATGGGTTCAAGAGTGCATCTGTGAAGGGCTGTATGGGTGGGTGAGTGTGTGTATGGGTGTGGTGGTGAGTGAATGGATGTCTCAGTGGTACATGTGTGAGTAACTGCATATGTGAAAGGCAGTATATGTGAGTGTTGGAGTATATAAATGACTATACGTGAGAGTGAGTGATTGTGAGAGTGGCTGTATGGATGAGTGTGTGCTTGTATTATTGATTGTATAAGAGTAAGTATGTGTCATTATCTGTATGAATACGTGAGGTGGTGTGTGTATAACTGTATAGGTGAGTAAATGGGAGTATGATTGATTCTTTGCATGACTGACTGGGTGTGTAAGTAATTCTATGGATGAGTGGCGGTGTGTGAGTGTCTGTATAGGTGTATGAGTGCAAATGATAGTGCTGTATTGATGAGTGACTGCATTTGTGAGTGACTGTATGAGTGAATGAGTAGATGTGTGTGTAGACCTAAGAATCAGTGACTGGGTATATAGTAACTGGTATTGGTGTATTTATGGTTTCGAAAATGGTAGTCTGTATTTTAGAGTAGTTGTATCAAAGGTTATATTAGAGTGTGAGGAAGTGCATCAGATTATCACGTGGATGATGTAATCAGTGATGTCATTTGAGATGTCATCAGTGATGTCACTGACTATGTCAAGAATGATGTAATATAGGTTTTTTCAGTCAATTTCTATGGTTTTTAAAAGCTAATTTCTAAATATAACGTCCCTGAAACCTATGTTTTTTTCTGTGAATATAAATATATAGATGTATACACATATTTAATAATATACATAATTTAAACTTTAACAACAATTTAAACATTTTCAAATTAACTAAATAGATTAGGTTTAATCATGTTTTCTAAATATTAAATAAAAATGAAAATGTTAGTGTGGTCAATACTTTTAAATTACTGTTTAGAAATTAATATTTATAAATTAAAATCATATTTTTTAAATATTGTGTTATTTAATATACCTTTAGGTTGATTGTTTAATATGCTTTAAATTGTTATTTTATTATTTGTAGATTAATAAACAATATTTTAAAATCATTTATGTTATACATTAACATAAATATTTTTGAAATAATAAACTTTATTACATTTCCCTATACTTTGCTATTAGGAGATCTCCACTCTGGTGGCAGGGATTTCCATCAACAGGTAAAAAGCTGCTAGTAGTGATTTTCTACCCTAACGTCTGTTGTAGGAGGCTCCACTTCCTCATTTGAGTGGTGGAGACATGTAAATTACATGTCTCCACCCCGGTGTAAGTCTCAACGAGGAGTGGTAATTAGATAAATGTGGACTGTCACATCTAGGAGCAGGAGTGAATATACATTTGAGTAAATATGCATGTATAGATTTAACTTTGTGAATTGGGCCCAATTTGACGATTTTCTACCTGTCAAGGAAACTTTTCAAAGAGGGTTTTATTGAGAGAAATTTAAATATCAGCATCATATAAGGCCCATTATGCCAGTCAAGTATAATTATGTCAAGCCTTCCTACATTCCATAGGTATTTACACCTCTCTTCCTTATCACTTCAATATACCAGTTCATTAGACCTCCATTGCAGACCTTTTACATCTATACAATTCCCTTCTGGTTTCTATCCACTATATCTTTACAATTTTGGATATGTAATACATAAGCACACTTATGATTTTATAACTCATTCCAATGCTGTTTACATCAGATCTGGTCAGAACTATTAGGAAGATTTTAACCAATGAATCTTATACCACTGTATCTGCAATTCTTAAACAGTCAAGTTTAAACAAAAAATACAGAGGTTCCCTGGGACCACATACACATTGTATTAAAATAGCAAGCCAAGGCACATTTCTTGAATTGTGGTTGCGCAAATGTCTATTGATGCTATTAATAACCAAACATTGAAAACATTAACAGTGTTCAGTATTGGAGACAGTTTTTATGGAATGATTTTAAAGACACGTGTTTTGAAATGCTGTCAACTGCACTGTTTCTAAAGAGCAACACATCCTGTTTAAATCTGATGCCGGCTACATAAGCGAGCTATAATTTTGACAATGTGACCATGTTAAGGTAAGGAGCTTTATAATACATGGATTCTGCAACCACTGTATAGAAGCCCGTCTTAATATTACTGGCGACTTGTGACACACCTAAGCGCTTGTAATAAAGACATGACATAGCTGCTCAACTGTAATAGCTTATTACCGTTGAGTTCTGACCTCACAATGTCCGCTGCTAGAACCAACAGCAGAGGTAAAAAGCAGGTCACAGAGTATAAATAAGGCTGCATTTTCAAAAACGAAATGTGGCTTTCCTTCTGCTCTGTTTTTTTATCTACATGATCAGTGATCAGTGGAAAGAAGATATTTTTGGCAACATGTGTATTTTGTGCACAATTTAGAAAATTAGAGATAAAATTGAATCTCAATGAATGTTTCTGCACATTCTGGGGTACAACATTTTTAAAACCTAACTGGTATTTAACTGATTCTAATATCTTTTACAACGCATATCAAGATGCTTTTTGGTGTTTTTAATTTTGTGCAAGAGAGTTTACCTTAAATTCTTCATGCTTACAAGCATGCTATCTCTTTCATATGAAAGAGCTCCACACCAAGGATTTAAGTGGTTTGTGGGAAGAGTAATAGGGTGGCCATATATTAAAAGGAATAGAGTACTCCCTCCTGCATAATATAAGGAAATTGCAAGTCACCTCAGAGTTCCATGACCTTATAAATGAGATATGTATCTGGCTTCGTTCCGCTATATGGTCCCAGAACTCCTCGGTGACTTGCAATATCCTTATAATGTATGGTAGACGGTACTTCATCCCATATACGAAATTGCGCTCATCTTGTTGTCTGCATGAAGGTAAATGTGTATTGCGTTATAGACAAAGATGCCATACACCTTTTACAATTTGGCAACATGAAACTTAAAAATTTACTTTCCACATAATTAATCCATGTTTTCCAATCTATAGGGTTTGAGGACAAGGAGAGTTCGGTGCATATTGTAAAATTATTTTTACTACTGTATTTGGAGTTTGAGTATTTTGAGTGTTTGGGAAAGCTGTTATGATACAACTTTTCAAATTGGCTTGTGCTGTAACTTTAAGAGTGCTCATGAATGTTGGGAATTTGAAATGCATGGCTCCCAACTGCTGACAGAGCTGGCATTGCTTTCACGCACAGGGAGCTCCTAAACAAACAGCTCCCTGTGTGTGAAAGCAATTTGTCTGTTTTCCTCCCTGCTCGCTTGACTGTGGGCAGGGAAACAGACAAAAGCTCTGCTTTCAGCAAGCAAGAGCATTTTTACACCTCTCGCTTGTTGAAATCTGAGTTTTTGCTGTGACATGGCTGGAGCGGTTAAAGCTCCCGCTAAGCCACAGCAAACAGCAATGTCCTGGGGGGGGGGGGGGGGGGAGGGGGGCCGGGACATAGTAGGTGCCAGCCCTGTTAAAAAAACAAAGGTTAAAGGGTCAGTATAGTTAGATGAAAATGTTAGTTAAAACATAATGTTTTAAACTAACAAAACAACTGAAATTCACCAGATCTAGTTATCTCAAGCAACTATACCTTGTGTCCTGAAGTAACTATAACTCACTTCGCTGCCATGCACAATGTTGTCATCAATGATATAATTTCAGATGTTACAATGATTTTATCAATGATGTCAAAGAATAAGATACGAGTGATGTAACATATGAATAGTGCAAGGCATGACACAAGTTATAGTTACTTTAGGGCATGAGTTATAGTTATTTAAGAGAATTATAACAGTTTCAAGTGTTCTGTTAGTTTAAAACGTTATGTTTTTCTGACATTTTCAAACATTTTAAACATTCAAGGGACATCTTATCAACCAAAAGATGACAGCAAATTACTAACACTATAAACCTATCAGCAAATAACCAACATTGTAAACCCATCAGCTACATACTTACAATCATTCTGAATGCCTCCACCTCTTCCGTGACCTTTGAAACAAGCAACTGTCCCCCCCATTGCTAAAGAATCCCTCAGCAGACTCTTAAATGTTCTCCAACTACAGACCAATCTCTCTGCTACAATTCGCTAGCAAGGTCTTAGAGATAAAAGTGAGGAAGTCAGCAAGTAAAAGATTTATAAAGCGCTTGATTGCCAAGGCGTCTTGGCACTAAGATAGCAGAGATATGAGAAAGCCCAAGAAAGAACAGGTTATTACTGGGTGGGAAAAAGACAAGTTTTCAAAACAGGCACGGAAATGGGTATGGACTGGTAGGGATCTAATATTGTTTCATAGTTTGCGAGCTATATGGGAGAGGCATCTGCCACCCTATTTTGTCTTCTTGACTCTTGGGACCTTAACCAGTGCTTGCTTTACTGACCTCAGAGAGCGTCCCGGGGTGTACCATTGGAATAATTTAAGGTATTCCATGGGTCTTCCACTGTGCAAGGGTTTATGAACCAAACATAGAGCCTTGAATGCAATACGCTCCTTGACTGGAAGCAAGTGAAGTTTCCTAATGGCCCCAGATATGTGACTGTATTTAGGAAGTTTCAATAGAGTACGGGCAGCCGTGTTCTGTAGGTATTGCAGTTTGTTCAGTTGTCTCTTATTCACCCCAAAATAGAGAGCATTGCAATAAACAATCCGAGACAGAACGAGAGCTACCACAACCGTTTTCCTCCGCTCCATCGGGAGAAGCAGTAAAATCTTCTGCAAAACAAATAAGTAAAGTAGCAGGTAGAGGTTACCTGGTTTATCTGTCTCATGAAGCGAAGCTGAGTGTCACACACCATGCCCAGATTTCTCATTTTGGTCACAGGTTGTGGATATGCTCCTGCTACTGCCGGCCACCAGGCAGAGTTCCAAATGGGAGGACCAGAGCCGAATTCTATAACCTCAGTCTTCTGAGTGTTCAAATTTAAATAGTCAAAGTGCATCCATTCTAATCAACAGATGCATCACTGAGTACCTCAACGACCACCAGCTCAATGACAGAACTCAGTTTGGTTTTAGATCCAATTACAGCACAGAAACGGCCCTCATTTCCGCCAGGGATGACATTCACATGACTCAGGATAGAGAAGACATGGCGGCCCTCATCCTCAAGGACCCCTCCATATTGTTTGACATGGTATCCCATCCCATCCTCATCCAACACCTACATGACATCGGAATCCAAGGATACGTTCTCCAATGGATATGTTCCTTCCTGACTGGAAGGACAGAGTCAGTTAGCTGGGGACCATACTCCTTGGACAATTGTGACCTCATCTGCGGAGTTGTGCAAGAATACTCCTGCAGCCCGTCCACCTTCAACACATGCATGATCCATCTAGCCAGCATCATTCGTTCTCACGACTATCAACGTCCTCTCCTATGCTGATGACACACAGATCAATCTCTCCTTCATAGACAAGATGCCCAGTACCTGGATCAAGTTCAATGCCTGCATGACTGAAATCACCCTCTTGATGAAGACCAACTGTAAGAAGCTGAACACTGACAAGTCTGAAATTGTGATCTTCAGGAAGAACACTTCACAGTGAGACTTCACCTGGTGGCAAACAGAGCTAGTACCAACACCCACCCCGAACACACAAGCTAAGAACCTCATCAACAGCAAACTCGACCTGCCTGCCCAAGTCAGTATTGCAACTGCCTCATGCTTCTATACCCTCGAGCTCCTGAAAAATATTTTCACATGGTTTTCAATCAGCACCCGCAAAACCATCACTCATGCCCTTGTCACAAGCATGTTGGACTATGGGAACACCCTCTATGTCAGGATCAAGAATAAACATATCTAGGAACACTTCTCGCTAAAATAGGCCGTAGGACAGATGTACTATGCCTCAGAGGCTGCGATCAGGCTGGTACGTTTTACCATGTTCTCTGGGCATGCCCCATAATATGCCCCCTTTGGGATACAGCAACCCATAAAATGAAAGACTCGCTAGGAAAACAGATTGACCTGACCCCTGGGTTGGGGATCCTAAACATCTGTGAGAACAACAATGGGTGGCACTGGGGTACTTATTGGTGAAGAGAGCTATTGCGATGTCCTGGGGCTCAGCCACATGACCCCTAACGATTGGCTGGGTGGCAGAATTAGATCGCTGCATGATAGCAAAGAAAGAAGTTTATAAGATGCGAGGCTGCCCTAAGAAATGGGATAGAAAATGGAAACCCTGGAATTCCTATAGGGGCGAGATTTGCACATCACCTACAGAAGATATGGCAATGCACCCAAGAGTAAAATAATGACGCCATTATTGAATGTATTGAATGGTACTTACCTGTTGCAGCACTGTATTCTCGAACTGATATGTACTTGAGCTGCACCGAAGAGTAGAATAATGACGCCATTATTGAATGTATTGAATGCTACTTACCTGTTGCAGCACTATATTCTCGAACTGATATGTACTTGATCTGCACTGATGACTAACATATCTGAAGGCTGCAGGCCATTCAGGACTCTGCAGCCAAACTCACTCTCAACCACCCATGCTTCACTCACATCACACCATATCTGTAGAAGCACCACTGGCTCCCCATACACAAGCGAGTACAATTCAAACTCCTCACCCACATTTTCAAGGCACTACATAACACTGACTAAGCATACCTCAACAATCGCAACTGCTTTCACAAACCTTCCAGACACCTCCATTAGTCTGGACTCCTAATTGCATGCATCCCAGGCATAGGATTGCTCCTAAAGTGTGGAACGACCAGGTGCTAAAAATAAGAGCCTCATCCTCATTCTTTAATTCCACAAGACGCCGAAGACCTGACTTTTCGAGTAGTCCCACTTGGTCAAAGGTTTGGCTAGATTCGCATCTGCTCAGCGACAGGATAAATGCCAGGGTGATAGTTTGCTCTATAAATCTGTATAAAATAATAGCAATAACAATAAAATTAGGTCTGTTGATGTGGAGAATACATTTGGATATTAATATGTTATCTGATTCCACATCATGTTTACTTGACATTATAGCACAGCACACTATTGAGAAATACAATCGTAGAGCTTTAAAATAATTTGTCTGGCTAATAAAAACATTAACAATCTAAAATTGAGAAGCTCATTTCAGTAATCAAAATATGATGTAAAACACACAATACAAGTTTGGCATTATTACAAAAAATGTATTACTCACAAGCCCAACTGTCACATTAATTGGTAAGGAACACTTTATTCTAATGATAAAGTGTTATATTCATGTCAAATTACTACTCGGGCTGCCAGCCTCTGCACACTAGCCCTGTAAATACAGGACAAAAAAAGTTGGTCACAATAAAATTGTCATGTATTAAATCCTCCAACCTACACGTTCTAGGGTTTAATGTTGCTACAGAGAGTCTAAGTAAATACTAAAACACATAATTGAGTGTCTCCTCATGCCCGTTTTATAATAAAAATATGTAACTTTAGAACCAAGTAGAAGGTGAAGATGTTAAGCAGAATAGCAATTAGGACATAATAGAGCCTAGGTCCCTGCAGTTTTGTCAAAATAGTAAAACTATTTCCATTCAGTAACATGAATGATTTTGGCATAATTATAATGTCTAGACCATCATTTCAATTTCCGTTGCTCCACTAATCTTTTTACAATACTTGTTAACTTTCAAAAAATGTATATATATACATATATATGTTCAATAATGGCCCGAAAGCTTGGCAGGTCACTCGGCAGGAAGCCGTCCCTCAGGACTTCACTTTTCAATCTCCTTAGCATCGCGGAATATCTTGTAATTGCCTTACGCGTTTCGATGTCTCTTACATCTTGTTCACAGGCTTGCCGAAAGGAGAAGCAGAGAAAGCTCTTTTTTATTTTCATTTATTTGCATATTTGATTAGTTCATTACCCACAGTGGGCTTGGTTTAGAACATCATCTGTTGCAAAGCATGTTGGGACCTGTAGTCCCCTTTCGAGCATTTAGTCTTCCCTTAGTAGGTTTCTGTTGCCCTTTCATATGTTAAAGCTTTTTTCCACCTTGGTAGGATCCTTGAAGTTTCAGGAGAACATTTTGCTGAGGCTTCCTGCGCCGATTGACTTTAGGAAAGTTCCAGTCACAGCCCCTCTTGTAAAGGTGGTGCTCCCTCCCCCGGCAGGGCAGCCGAGTAAAATTATGTTCAACAATGGCCCGAAAGCTTGGCAGGTCACTCGGCAGGAAGCCGTCCCTCAGCACTTCACTTTTCAATCTCCTTAGCATCGCGGAATATCTTGTAATTGCCTTATGCGTTTCGATGTCTCCTACATCTTGTTCACAGGCTTGCTGAAAGGAGAAGCAGAGAAAGCTCTTTTTTATTTTCATTTATTTGCATATTTGATTAGTTCATTACCCACAGTGGGCTTGGTTTAGTACATCATCTGTTGCAAAGCATGTTGGGACCTGTAGTCCCCTTTCGAGCATTTAGTCTTCCCTTAGTAGGTTTCTGTTGCCCTTTCATATGTTAAAGCTTTTTCCATCCTTGGTAGGATCCCTGATGTTTCAGGAGAACATTTTGCTGTGGCTTCCTGCGCCGATTGACTTTAGGAAAGTTCCAGTCACAGCCCCTCTTGTAAAGGTGGTGCTCCCGCTGTGGAAATGTGGATTTTTCTGGTCAGTTATGTCCCCTATCTTGGACCCCAACGGTTCTATGTGCATGTCACAAGTACATGTATGTTCCCTCCAGTTCCAGTTATGAAGACGCAAATACATGTATGCCCACCGTCAACATGTCCTCTGCCAGATCCGCCATGAATAGGCCGGATATTCCATTCTTAAATATGAAAGGCCACCGGCTTTATATGGTTCACTTATGCCACTTTACAGTCCAGGCAAGTAGGCCCTGATTCTGTCATCAAAACTCCTCTTGCCTTCTGCCTCTGAAAGCTCCAGTCCGAGCCTGCATCTGTGACCATGAACTTTGTCTCATTCTCTGCGCGGCTCACGAAGCCTGACATCAGCCTACTCTCTGCCAAGAACTGTATTTCACCTTCGAATTATCTGCTTCCCCCTCAGCCGATGCATTCCTGCCTAGTAGTTTAAGTAAACATTCCTCCAGTTACCAAGCAAAAAGGCCCAACTTCTCTGTCCTCATGCAAGTAATTCATAGCCCTGTTACCATGGAATATTCCTACCCCCTCGCATTCAGTGTAGACACTTAGACGCTTGTACACGCACGCACAGTCAGTATAGAATAGATTCTGTCCGAGAGTCCTTCTTTTATGGATAACATAGTTCTTTAAACATAGGATGTTAGATATGATTTGGGATTAGGTTGACTTGACCCCCCAGACTTCTCGTCTCCACATGTAGAGCTAAATGTCAAGTCCCCGTCACCCCCTAGTTACACGTCAATTACACGTCATACTGCTGCGCGCGCATCCATGCCAAGCATTATCTTATAGATCCACCTATACATGACATCACAACCAATCATGTTCCTTTTTACTCATTATTACACCCATTTTCGGTTACGCAGCCCAAACGTCAATTTCCTTATCAATTGTTACGCCTACTGTATTCACTTCATTATAATGTATGGACTATAAAAGTTACTTCTTGTCAATAAAGTATGTACTTCACTTCCTGAACCCCCGTGGTGACGGAACCTGAAGGCCGCGACTCGAGTCGGCCATTTTGGAATAAAGCCCATTCCGAAACTCTAATATCACGGATTCTGCCTCTCATTTTACTGAGCTATTTTACTATGTTCCTGTATCAAATTCAGTCCCGGTAAAGGAATTTTTATTTACCACATGATGGCGCCCGAACAGGGACACTTTCTCATCTCACGCGCCGGCGGTGCGTTGCAGGCCCGGTCTCCTGCCACAGCTGGACGGACAATAACGCGTACCAGCAGGATTTCCTGTATCTCCCTCCGGTCAAGCGGGGGCGACTGAGACTGCGATCAACACCCAGACGAGGCGGTGAGAAGTGCGAAGTATCCCGACCAGAGCCTAGCTGAGAGAGCAAGATCCGAGGTATACAGAGACCCACCAGTCCGAAGCCAAGCCCAGTGTCCGACGAGTCGAGTCGAGTCCGGTCCGGTTCAAGTTCAAGTTACTGAGGCCTTCCGTTTCCGAAGCTACCCGGTGAGTACCATTGCTGGGGAGGCATTTCTGACGTGCACATAGGTTGTGCCGGTCAAGACGGGTTTGGGTACACAAATCCGGTCTGCACTGTTTTAGCAGTGTATCTGTACTGTTTAGCAGTATATCAAGTATTCCGAAGTATTCCGAAGTATCTAGTTATTGTCTAGTTAGTGTCAAGAATTAAGCATGGTGATTTAGTTATGCAGACGATCATCATTGTTGTTTCAGTTAAAGGTTTAATGTTAAATGTTTAAAGTGTTTAAGTATGTTCTGTATATCGTGGTATGAATGACTGTTCATTATCGTGTTTATTGTATTAAGTCTGTTCAAATTCAAGTATCAGGTCAAAATCAAGTATAAGGTCAGTTCTCAATATGCCGCTCTTTTCGAAATTAAGACAGATCACTACCAGAAAAGGGGTTCTCGAAGAAGCCGTCCCTATTCCTCCTAGGGACACTCCAGGGCACTTTATGTATCACAAACATGGCTTAGACGCTATATTATTTCTTGATTTATGGGTAGACTATACCAAGGGATTACCAGAAAGTCAGAGGTGGCCCACAGCGGGAACCTGGGATGCAGAGTGCATCATGAAAGTCGAGGAAGAGTTATGGAAAAGGAAAGTCAGACAGTCACAGAAAGACGCCGTTGAATTATGGCGTAAAGAATCACATAGACGAACAGAAAAAGCACGTAGACAGGAAGAGAAGAGTAAAGAGAATTCCAATAAAGTTCGAGAGAATCTATTAATTGAGGAAGGTATCCGAGTAAAATCAGAACAAGTAGACAGACAAAGAAATGCCCTTATGAATGGTATGTATCCCCTTCTGGCCGAAGGATTACCTAAGGCTACTCCAGAGATACCGAAAGACTTGCCACCCCCATTATTCCCAATCAAGGTACATCCTAAGGGGCATCCTAGAACCGCAGAAGATGTTTTTCTTTCCTCATATTTAGATGACGCAGCACCCGAGTATGCTAATTCCGCCCCACGTAGACCGCATACCAGGGAGGTCCAACACCAAGATCCAGCACCCGTATCCCTGCAGCAACAAATCGAGTCACAAGTTCCGGCAAGCACATCTGTTTCTGCATCTGTTCCTACAAGTACTTCTATAGCTGAGTCCACACCTATAGTTGCTGTGTCACGTTCGACGAATCCTTTCACACCCGACGCCCCAGACGGGGCCACGGGAGGTGCTACCAATATTTTTTCTACGCCACCTAGAATAAATAAACTTATTTTTCAAGAGCCAGCGCATTCACGTACACCCAAATTCGTAAGTGATCGTACGCTTAAGGAACTTCTTATAGATTGTAGATATGACCCGGTGCTCGGCAAAGAGGACGAAATGATCCTGGCATCATTACGTATCAGACGAGCCGCAGGGTATTTAGCGAAGCTACCAGGAATGACTACGCATCTAGATAAAATATACCATTTTGTTCAAACAGGGCGAGATCCAGAATGTATTAACAGAGCTATGGAATACCAGCAAGTAGAGATACAGGGGGAACTGTTACGTTTCCTCATAAACTGTGTGATCAGAAATCAAGACCGACCGGGGGTAGATCCGGAAGCAATGAAAATTCTTACAAAATGGGGCCAGAATATATCAGAAGGGAGACACGATAAGCAAAATTGTATAATAGCCATGTGCCGAAAGATCCGTAAAGAAATAGAACGCCTACACGAGGAGAGATTAGAGATAGACGAGTTCGAACAAAACGAGGAAGAAGGGTCAGGACTGCCCACAGGACAGTCGGACACCATAGCCTATGTAGGTAGAGGAAGATCTTGTAATAGGAATCAGACTAGATATCATACTGACTCAATACATCCGATATGTCCAGATAATAACAGGAATTTTCAAATACCTATAATTAATATAAGGTCTAACGAGCATTCGTTCCAAACCGCCGACAAACTACTCCGAGAACGAAGGGGTTATCATTTTCTCGATTCTATGGATGAACAAGATTTAGCAAGGGCAGCTGTCCACTGGGTGGACAGTCCCGGAAAATATAGTGATGAGACAGTAGTACGCACATTTTTGAATCTCACCCCAGATGAGCAGAGGTTAGCTGGGATTTATATGATTCAACAACTCATTATACTATATCAGAGTCAGCATTCGGACCCTGGTCCCTTACCTGACATATTGACTGAATTGCTTATGAAGAAATGGAGAGGTCAAGGTACCAAATTAATTAAAGAAATTCTAGTATCTAGAAAGCAGTATATTCTTTTTGTATGCTCAGAGCATGTCTCATTGCCTGTCAAGGAAAGAACGACGTATCACCTGGATAGACAGAATCCCTTACGAGAAGTACACCCAATAAAAGGCGAGGACAATGAGTTTAAACGTGTATTTGTATATACGCCTATATCGAAAATAGAATTGTTGGAAATGAAGAAAGTAGTACCCAGTCATGACAAAGACCCAGCGGGTTTTCACCGAGAAATCAAAGACATGTTACTCATGGGAGAGTATACCTACCCCGACATTATGACAATATTAAAGGTGTTGATGCCTGCTGGCATTTATGAGAAACTCAAGGAAAAAGAGTGGGAGGTAGGTGATCAAAAGATAGAATGGTCAGCATTAGAAGCAGAAGAAAGGGCCCGAGGTCCAGGTTCGGGGCTTGGGGACAAAACTAAAGCACTACCAGGTCTACTAGTACAGGTACTGCCACGTTTATTAACTACGAAAAAGGAAGATTGGGGTACAATTTCAGCCTGTAAACAGAAGCAAGATGAAGACACTAGCGATTACTATGCCCGATTCGAGAAATGTTTTGGTATAAATAGTGGCATAAAAGCAAGTAGCGAATCATACCCGCATCTGTTTGTAACAAAATTAGTAGAAAATGCCCTGCCCCCAGTAAAGAATAGAGTATTAAAATTCGAGAGTACCTGGCAAGGTAACACTCCAACACAAATGTTACAAATGTTACAGTACCACCACAATAGAATTAAAGAGGAACAAGAACATGAACACAGACGCATGAAAGACACGAAAATGAAAATGCTAGTTTCCCAGACAGTTCCAGCTGAAGGACATAAAAAGGGTATGACACATTCCGATTCAGCAGGACCTGTAAAAGGGACATGCAATTATTGTAAAAAGCCAGGTCATTACGTACACGATTGTCCAGTGCTAAAACATAATATCGCCATAGGTAAAACACAAGAAAGATCACGGCCACTAAGACAAGATCAGAATGAACAAGGAGCTACGCAGCATGCCCAGGCCATGCCAGCCGCACAACAGCCAATACAGTTTGTGCCAGCTGCACCACCGTTGCCTGCTGCTGCCACACAGACAACAACACGACAAATGTATCAGACCGCACAGTATGAATATCCCGAGTATCAGCGTTACGCATGAACAAGCCTAGAGAGGGAAGTTGACTTACCCCTTATTGAAATCCCAGTAGACCAAGAAGGACCTTATGTACATAGTGAATTATTAGGCCAAGATAGAAAATTTCTACTCGATACAGGGGCAAGTCGAACGACCATAAAACGTAGTGAAGTTCCAGGGGCACCCCTCTCAGGCTCACAGAATATTTCCCTTGGTTTTTCAGGAAAACCTATTGTTAATGAAGTGTCACAGCCTCTTCCACTTACGATAGGACCTCTGACCCGAACTACAGATTTATTGCTTACTAAATCATGCCCAGAAAATCTGTTAGGAATAAAAACGTTGAAAGCTCTAGGAGCCATAATATGTTGTTCTCCGGAAGGAGTAAGGTTGTTTTTACGTGATTTTAAAGGTCACTATGTATCTAGAGACATGGATCCCCGACTGCAGACTTTACCTACACATCTATGGGCACAAGGCCCTACTGATGTTGGTTGCATGAGTATTACACCATATCGAGTCACACTAAAGGCAGGAGTGGTGCTACCACGAATGCGACAATACAAGTTACCACCAGATGCTGTAGTGGCTTTACTACAAATCATTGAAGAGCTTATTGCCCAAGGAGTAGTTGTAGAAACAGACTCCAATGTATGTAATTCACCAATAATTCCGATTCTTAAACGAACAGATCCTACAGCCCCGCCAGTGTATCGATTGGTTATTGATTTACGCGAATTAAACAAATGCATTGTGCCACAATTTCCTGTGGTTCCAGATATCTCGTCATTATTGACAGCTATTGATTCCGAAGCAACATTCTTTACTGTAATTGATCTCAAGAATGCCTTTTTCAGCGTCCCAATAGATCCGGAAAGTCAATATTTGTTCGGATTTAGGTTAAATGGGCGTAGCTTTAAATTCTCACGCGCACCTCAAGGATTTACAGAAAGCCCCAGCATCTATAGCCAAGCACTGAAACGAGAACTTGACAGTATCCACATGCCAGTTAACACTGCTCTGCTTCAATATGTCGATGATCTGCTGATCACCGCCCGAAGCGAACCCGAATGTGAAAAAGCATCACTGACAGTTTTACAATTTCTAGCCGAAAAGGGGCACAAGGTGTCCCCTTCTAAGCTGCAATTCTGTGTCCAGCGAGTTATTTATCTTGGACACTCGCTGTCCAAGGAGGGAAGGCAGCTTACACCAGATCGCATTCAGTTGATAGCTAACATGCCAATACCCAAGACACAAAAGGAGGTGCGGGCTTTCATAGGCCTCACTTCATACTGTAGACAGTGGATCCCGCAATATGCATTTCTAGCAAAACCACTCATTCAGTTGACAACCCAGGAGGCAGCCACATCGACTGTTCTCCCTTGGACTCAGGAACACACACAAGCTTTTGAAAGCCTAAAGAAAGCTTTATGTCAAGCACCCGTTTTAGCAACGCCATGTTACAGAAAACAGTTTACACTCTTTGTTACAGAACGCGAAGGTACTGCTTTGTCAGTACTCACACAGGATCAAGCAGGAGCACACAAACCATGTGCCTATTTCTCTAGTACATTAGATCCCGTAGCTCAGGCTTTGCCTGCGTGCCTGAAATCAGTAGCAGCGACAGCTTTAGCAATCAGACAAAGCGATGCCATAGTGTTAGGACATCCATTGACAGTTCAAGTACCACACGCAGTAGAGGTTCTTGTAAATAGAACGCAAACACAACACTTGACTATAGCGCGACTTACAGGATATGAACTTACATTGTTTCAGCCACATATAGAAATCAGACGCTGTAACACATTGAATCCTGCCACACTTCTACCTGTAATCGGAACAGACCCACTAGCCCATGACTGTATTGAAGTTATTACAATAACAACAAAACCCAGACAAGACTTAACCGATGTCCCATTGCCAGATCCAGACCTGACCTTGTATGTAGATGGTTCATGCATGAGAACAAGTACAGGAGAGTTAGTAGCCGCTTACGCAGTCACAACAGATACTGAAGTCATTGAAACTAATCGCATAAACACTTTGTCAGCTCAAGCCGCAGAACTTATCGCTCTGACACAAGCCTGTATTCAAGCCATGAATAAAAAAGTCAACATATACACTGACTCACGTTATGCATTCGGAGTTGTACACGACTTCGGCGTGCTGTGGCGAGAGAGAGGTTATTTAACTTCCCACGGTGCCCACATTCAGCACGGACCCCTCATTCATGCATTATTAGATGCAATACATCTACCCACTGAAATATCAATTATGAAATGTAAGGCTCATACGAAGGTTACTGATATCATTTCCCAAGGCAATGATCTAGCCGACAGAACAGCTAAACTGACTGCTCAAACTCAAACCCCCGACATGACAAAGACAATAGTCCCGACACCGACACGTTGTATGACAGTTAAAGATCCTACTCTTGACGTAATTGACATACAGACACATGCTACACCAGACGAAATAAAGAAATGGACTGAATTAGGAGGGATCCAAACGGACCAAGGATGGATGATGAAGGAAAAGTCTGTATGGTTCCTTCCTGATTCAATGGTCCAAGTTATAATTAACACTATACATAGTCCAGCACATCTAGGAGAAAAAGCTATGCTAGACAGCATTCAACACATTTGGTTCAATAAACATTTACGAGCAGCAGCAAAACAAAAGGTTCGTACCTGTATGATCTGTTGTCAGTTCAACCCAGGAAAAAGCGTTCCCGTAGAACAGGGTGGATTTCATACTCCTAATCATCCTTTTGAAGTACTCCAGATGGATTATATCCAGATGGAACGATGCAGAGGATTCAAATATGTTCTCGTAGTTGTCTGCGCTCTGTCCCGTTGGACGGAGGCATACCCGGTTTCAGATTACACTGCCCCGACTACTGCCAAACAGTTGGTTCGAGAATTCTTCCCACGATACGGTTTACCACGTGCTGTTTACTCAGATAACGGCCAGCCGTTCTCATCCGAATTAATGAAACACGTTTCACTTCTGTTAGGATATCAGTGGAAATTCCACTGTGTCCGACACCCCGAGGCAGCAGGTCTCGTAGAAAGACATAACCAGATACTGAAAATCAGAATGTCCAAAATATGCAGAGAGAAAGGTGTCGACTGGGTAGTAGCGTTACCAGTTGCACTCTTTTACATGAGAATGGTAGCACATTCACGAACAGGGCTATCCCCGTATGAGGTGATCTTCGGTAGACCACCGAATATGTGGGGGACGCCTATACCACGCAAAATAACTGATATTGACTGTAATATGCTGACAGATTACTTGGCTTCCTTGATGTCTGCACTACAATCTTCTCGTTCACAGGTAGCTGCAGCCTTTCCCGATAACACTGAGGTGAAACCCCATGACGTTGTTCCGGGTAATCTTGTCTTTGTGAGGAATTTCGACCGAAAGACTCAGCTGGAGCCCAGGTGGAAAGCACCCAAGTTGGTCCTGTTGACCACAAGAACAGCCGTGAAGATCGAGGGCCGCAAGGGCTGGATTCATTCAAGCCACATCAAGAAATTTCATGGACTATCCTCGAATATAGACACTGTGCCCTGCACTCCCTCACAGACTGATTCAAAACTTCCTTTGGTGGAAAAAACTGAAAGCGAACTTTACAAAGTTAAGTTAAGGCCTAGGACGTCAGACGGTTTGATTGTTTAAGTCCTCCCCTAGGTGAAGCGGTTGAATCTGTCTCTGACATGTATCCTCTAGACCTGAATCATGAACAGTCGCGAAAAATGATGAAACGACAGGCGTATTGTAAATCACTGCGTAGCCATTGTATAGGGACCTTATTAATTTTGTTTTCCTTAAGTCTTTTAATAATTATTACCAGT
The DNA here is from genome assembly GCF_964204655.1 of Triturus cristatus. Classification (NCBI taxonomy): domain Eukaryota; kingdom Metazoa; phylum Chordata; class Amphibia; order Caudata; family Salamandridae; genus Triturus; species Triturus cristatus. Next base: position 549,704,370 of record NC_140586.1, read on the forward strand.
ATGTTGTTGCACATATATTACCCTATTGCCAGAAATGTTCACAATGTTATTGCAGAACATTCTTTTAGTGACTTACCCCCGCATGAATTGTCCTATAGACTTGCGCTGCGCAATAACACTTTCATTAGTATGTTACATCATTCCCATCAGACTAGTAATGCCACCAATTGTTGGGTGTGTGGCCGACTCCCTCCCTATCAGAATTATGAAGGAGTCCTGCCTTTCTTTCCACATCCATTTACACATAATGGCTCCTGTGGAGCATGGTTCAGTTTAATCAATTCCATAGACTCAGACACAGCAGTTTACCAAGATCATTGGATATGGGGAAACCTGAACCTAGTTTTACTCAAAGTCTGCTACCCTGACAAGGAGGGTCGCCCCAAAAGAACAGGAACTGATCTAGAAAATGAGGTGTATGGATTAGGTAATTTTACACCTAATCTCATGATTCTAAATGTCGTATCCGAAGTTGAGCTAGTCTTACCCACCATGTCAGTATTCCCAGCAAAAGGTGAATTGTGTGTAAGAAAGGTTGGTTCCATACATATGGGCCATAGTAAATGCACTACTATAGTAGAATTCAGTGATCAAGGAAAATCTTCATTCAGAGCTTCTCGCCACTCCTACTTTATATGTGGTCAGACTGCATATATGCGTCTACCTCTAGATTGGGATGGTACCTGCTACATAGCATTCCTTTTGCCACCTGTTTTCCTAGCTCCTCCTGATTATTACAGAAATATTCATTTAGTACACAACAGAGAACGGAGAGATCTCCCCATTGTCGATTACACTGAGACGGCATGGGATAAGTATGTAGATTTTAATAAAGGCATCTTTCCCTATATAGGTACTGTTACTAATAGTAAGCTGATACGTAGATTAACTAGAACCCTTGAAGCAGTAGTGAATGAGACTATTTCCGCCTTAGGCAATTTAACGGAAGAGCAGTCTGCTATGCGGATTGTTGTGCTTCAAAATCGTCTTGTCCTTGACGTCATCCTGGCTGATAGGGGCGGAGCTTGTAGGGTCATCGGATCAAGCTGTTGCGTATTCATACCAGAAAATTCGCCATCTGTATATAAAGCCATCACTCGCCTTCATAAGATTGTAAGCCAGATACACCAGAACCCAGGCACTTGGACTTGGTCCAGTTGGTTTTGGAATGCGGTATCCGCCTGGGGATGGAGAGTTCTATCCTTCCTAGGTATTGGCCTTCTCATACTATTCAGTTGCTGTCTATGTCTGCAATGTGGACCAGCGATTTGTGGTCTGTGTGCCACATCATGTATTCCACATCAAGATTTTCATTCAAGATTCCGGAAGAAGAAAGAAGAACAAATGATGCTATATGAACAGATCAATGGATTGATGAAGATTGATATCTCTTGAAGGGCAAGGAGGGGACAAGGAGGGAATGTGGAAATGTGGATTTTTCTGGTCAGTTATGTCCCCTATCTTGGACCCCAACGGTTCTATGTGCATGTCACAAGTACATGTATGTTCCCTCCAGTTCCAGTTATGAAGACGCAAATACATGTATGCCCACCGTCAACATGTCCTCTGCCAGATACGCCATGAATAGGCCGGATATTCCATTCTTAAATATGAAAGGCCACCGCTTTATATGGTTCACTTATGCCACTTTACAGTCCAGGCAAGTAGGCCCTGATTCTGTCATCAAAACTCCTCTTGCCTTCTGCCTCTGAAAGCTCCAGTCCGAGCCTGCATCTGTGACCATGAACTTTGTCTCATTCTCTGCGCGGCTCACGAAGCCTGACATCAGCCTACTCTCTGCCAAGAACTGTATTTCACCTTCGAATTATCTGCTTCCCCCTCAGCCGATGCATTCCTGCCTAGTAGTTTAAGTAAACATTCCTCCAGTTACCAAGCAAAAAGGCCCAACTTCTCTGTCCTCATGCAAGTAATTCATAGCCCTGTTACCATGGAATATTCCTACCCCCTCGCATTCAGTGTAGACACTTAGACGCTTGTACACGCACGCACAGTCAGTATAGAATAGATTCTGTCCGAGAGTCCTTCTTTTATGGATAACATAGTTCTTTAAACATAGGATGTTAGATATGATTTGGGATTAGGTTGACTTGACCCCCCAGACTTCTCGTCTCCACATGTAGAGCTAAATGTCAAGTCCCCGTCACCCCCTAGTTACACGTCAATTACACGTCATACTGCTGCGCGCGCATCCATGCCAAGCATTATCTTATAGATCCACCTATACATGACATCACAACCAATCATGTTCCTTTTTACTCATTATTACACCCATTTTCGGTTACGCAGCCCAAACGTCAATTTCCTTATCAATTGTTACGCCTACTGTATTCACTTCATTATAATGTATGGACTATAAAAGTTACTTCTTGTCAATAAAGTATGTACTTCACTTCCTGAACCCCCGTGGTGACGGAACCTGAAGGCCGCGACTCGAGTCTGCCATTTTGGAATAAAGCCCATTCCGAAACTCTAATATCACGGATTCTGCCTCTCATTTTACTGAGCTATTTTACTATGTTCCTGTATCAAATTCAGTCCCGGTAAAGGAATTTTTATTTACCACACCGCCCCCGGCAGGGCAGCCGAGTAAAATTATGTTCATCAATGGCCTGAAAGCTTGGCAGGTCACTCGGCAGGAAGCCGTCCCTCAGGACTTCACTTTTCAATCTCCTTAGCATCGCGGAATATCTTGTAATTGCCTTACGCGTTTCGATGTCTCCTACATCTTGTTCACAGGCTTGCTGGAAGGAGAAGCAGAGAAAGCTCTTTTTTATCTTCATTTATTTGCATATTTGACTAGTTCATTACCCACAGTGGACTTGGTTTAGTACATCATCTGTTGCAAAGCATGTTGGGACCTGTAGTCCCCTTTCGAGCATTTAGTCTTCCCTTAGTAGGTTTCTGTTGCCCTTTCATATGTTAAAGCTTTTTTCCTCCTTGGTAGGATCCTTGATGTTTCAGGAGAACATTTTGGTGAGGCTTCCTGCGCCGATTGACTTTAGGAAAGTTCCAGTCACAGCCCCTCTTGTAAAGGTGGTGCTCCCGCCCCCGGCAGGGCAGCCGAGTAAAATTATGTTCAACAATGGCCCGAAAGCTTGGCAGGTCACTCGGCAGGAAGCCGTCCCTCAGGACTTCACTTTTCAATCTCCTTAGCATCGCGGAATATCTTGTAATTGCCTTACGCGTTTCGATGTCTCCTACATCTTGTTCACAGGCTTGCTGAAAGGAGAAGCAGAGAAAGCTCTTTTTTATTCTCATTTATTTGCATATTTGATTAGTTCATTACCCACAGTGGGCTTGGTTTAGTACATCATCTGTTGCAAAGCATGTTGGAACCTGTAGTCCCCTTTCGAGCATTTAGTCTTCCTTTAGTAGGTTTCTGTTGCCCTTTCATATGTTAAAGCTTTTTTCCTCCTTGGTAGGATCCTTGATGTTTCAGGAGAACATTTTGCTGATGCTTCCTGCGCCGATTGACTTTAGGAAAGTTCCAGTCACAGCCCCTCTTGTAAAGGTGGTGCTCCCGCCCCCGGCAGGGCAGCCGAGTAAAATTATGTTCAACAATGGCCCGAAAGCTTGACAGGTCACTCGGCTGGAAGCCGTCCCTCAGGACTTCACTTTTCAATCTCCTTAGCATCGCGGAATATCTTGTAATTGCCTTACGCGTTTCGATGTCTCCTACATCTTGTTCACAGGCTTGCTGAAAGGAGTAGCAGAGAAAGCTCTTTTTTATTTTCATTTATTTGCATATTTGATTAGTTCATTACCCACAGTGGGCTTGGTTTAGTACATCATCTGTTGCAAAGCATGTTGGGACCTGTAGTCCCCTTTCGAGCATTTAGTCTTCCCTTAGTAGGTTTCTGTTGCCCTTTCATATGTTAATGCTTTTTTCCTCCTTGGTAGGATCCTTGATGCTTCAGGAGAACATTTTGCTGAGGCTTCCTGTGCCGATTGACTTTAGGAAAGTTCCAGTCACAGCTCCTCTTGTAAAGGTGGTGCTCCCGCCCCCGGCAGGGCAGCCGAGTAAAACTATGTTCAACAATGGCCCGAAAGCTTGGCAGGTCACTCTGCAGGAAGCCGTCCCTCAGGACTTCAGTTTTCAATCTCCTAAGCATCGCGGAATATCTTGTAATTGCCTTACGCGTTTCGATGTCTCCTACATCTTGTTCACAGGCTTGCTGAAAGGAGAAGCAGAGAAAGCTCTTTTTATTTTCATTTATTTGCATATTTGATTAGTTCATTACCCACAGTGGGCTTGGTTTAGTACATCATCTGTTGCAAAGCATGTTGGGACCTGTAGTCCCCTTTCGAGCATTTAGTCTTCCCTTAGTAGGTTTCTGTTGCCCTTTCATATGTTAAAGCTTTTTTCCTCCTTGGTAGGATCCTTGATGTTTCAGGAGAACATTTTGCTGAGGCTTCCTGCGCCGACTGACTTTAGGAAAGTTCCAGTCAAAGCCCCTCTTGTAAAGGTGGTGCTCCCGCCCCCGGCAGGGCAGCCGAGTAAAATTATGTTCAACAATGGCCCGAAAGCTTGGCAGGTCACTCGGCAGGAAGCCGTCCCTCAGGACTTCACTTTTCAATCTCCTCAGCATCGCGGAATATCTTGTAATTACCTTACGCGTTTCGATGTCTCCCACATCTTGTTCACAGGCGTGCTGAAAGAAGAAGCAGAGAAAGCTCTTTTTTATTTTCATTTATTTGCATTTTTGATTAGTTCATTACCCGCAGTGGGCTTGGTTTAGAACATCATCTGTTGCAAAGCATGTTGGGACCTGTAGTCCCCTTTCGAGCATTTAGTCTTCCCTTAGTAGGTTTCTGTTGCCCTTTCATATGTTAAAGCCTTTTTCCTCCTTGGTAGGATCCTTGATGATTCAGGAGAACATTTTGCTGAGGCTTCCTGCGCCGATTGACTTTAGGAAAGTTCCAGTCACAGCTCCTCTTGTAAAGGTGGTGCTCCCTCCCCCGGCAGGGCAGCCGAGTAAAATTATGTTCAACAATGGCCCGAAAGTTTGGGAGGTCACTCGGCAGGAAGCCGTCCCTCAGGACTTCACTTTTCAATCTCCTTAGCATTGCGGAATATCTTATAATTGCCTTACGCGTTTCGACGTCTCCTACATCTTGTTCACAGGCTTGTTGAAAGGAGAAGCAGAGAAAGCTCTTTTTTATTTTCATTTATTTGCATATTTGATTAGTTCATTACCCACAGTGGGCTTGGTTTAGTACATCATCTGTTGCAAAGCATGTTGGGACCTGTAGTCCCCTTTCGAGCATTTAGTCTTCCCTTAGTAGGTTTCTGTTGCCCTTTCATATGTTAAAGCTTTTTTCCTCCTTGGTAGGATCCTTGATGTTTCAGGAGAACATTTTGCTGAGGCTTCCTGCGCCGATTGACTTTAGGAAAGTTCCAGTCACAGCCCCTCTTGTAAAGGTGGTGCTCCCGCCCCCGGCAGGGCAGCCGAGTAAAATTATGTTCAACAATGGCCCGAAAGCTTGGCAGGTCACTCGGCAGGAAGCCGTCCCTCAGGACTTCACTTTTGAATCTCCTTAGCATCGCGGAATATCTTGTAATTGCCTTACGCTTTTCGATGTCTCCTACATCTTGTTCACAGGCTTGCTGAAAGGAGAAACAGAGAAAGCTCTTTTTATTTTCATTTATTTGCATATTTGATTAGTTCATTACCCACAGTGGGCTTGGTTTAGTACATCATCTGTTGCAAAGCATGTTGGGACCTGTAGTCCTCTTTCGAGCATTTAGTCTTCCCTTAGTAGGTTTCTGTTGCCCTTTCATATGTTAAAGCTTTTTTCCTCCTTGGTACGGTCCTTGATGTTTCAGGAGAACATTTTGCTGAGGCTTCCTGCGCAGTGATGTCACTGACCATGTCATGAGTGATGTAATATGTGACGTCATCAGCAGTGCATTGCGGGGGCGCGAGTTATAGTTAGCTGAACTAACTATAACAGTGGTATTTCTAGGGTTTTGTAGGAGGGAAATGTCTAGCTAACTATAATGCCCCTGAAACCTATGGTTTTTTCAGTGAATTTCTAAGGTTTTTTAAATGCCAATTCCTAACTATAACGCCCCTGAAACCTTTGTTTTTTTCAGTGAATTTCAAAGGTTTTTTAAATGCCAATTCCTAACTATAACGTGCATGAAACCTATGGTTTTTTCAGTGAATTTCAAAGGTTTTTTTAAATGCTAATACCTATCTCTAACTTATCTCTGAAGATATTATGAAAAGCATTCTTTTTTAGGGTGCACATTAGCTTTGTGGAAAAGCATCTTTGTGATTGGTTAAGAAAAAGCAGTTTCAACGTGGAGTACATATCATAGGATAAAATTTGCTCAGCTCAACCACACCTGCTACTTGCATTTGGAAGGCACTGTTCGAACTTAAAACAATCGTCAACTTTTAACCTGCACATGTCGTTAAATGTGCAAGAAAATGTTACAAAAAAATATCGTAAAGTTTTAAAAAATTGATGAACTTTTAACCTGCACGTATTGTAGAATGTTCTAGAAAATGTATTGATAGAATACGTTGCACTTCTGACTTCTATGTGTTGTTGAATATTTAAAAAAACGGTTCATATGGAAAATTAAAAAGAAACCAATAGAGAAGTTTTGAAACCTAATAGAATCAAGGAACTATTCTAATTTATTCTTTACATGTATTTATGTGTGCAGCAACAAAATTATAGACACAACAGCACTAGGAAAAGGAAGAAGCAGGGAGTGGGGGGAGGGGGGGGAGATGGGCAGAATGGCACACATGCACAATTAAGTACAACACACATATAGACTAACAATAGCCAAAATGAAACACACCAACAAGGAGCACAAGTAACACAACCTGCCAACATCTCACCACTGTACAAGCATAGAAGTGAAAACCACGCTGCATTCATAGAGGATGTGTACAAAGGCCAGTCGTTGGTGTTGTGGGATGTCTGCGACCGTGGTCATCATGGATGAGATGCCCAGCATGTGGCACATGGTCGAGTTCACTGTGTGTTATGTTGCCAAATGGCTGCTCCTCCCTCCCACAAGCCCCCACACTTTTTTACGGTGAGCTGTTGTATCTCGTGCACTCGTACGGCACGCCATTGTAATGCCTATTTGTGCATCTCCTGCTACATTCCAACTACAACATCACAGTGCCGTTTGGAGGTGGTGCATGCCACTTTACAACATCGACTGCTGCGGCTCTTGTAACAGGCCACACCAGAACACAGAGACACACTTACCGCACTTCCTGTACACGAACATGTCCGAGACACCCCGTTCCCCTTGCCGGATAGGCACACCCCTGCACTGACCTATGAACGACAGACCAGCACACGCCAGTTGTGCATGCAGGAGGATGCGTACGTAGCTACACATCCAGGCTCACTGCCAACGCTGAGGTGACAGCATACTGTGATGTTGCAGGGCTTGTGCCTATCATGCTAAGACAATGACCACAGGGACACACTTACGAAGATGTGGGTTTGGGGGGCATTGGTGGTCCTGCAGTTGTTGAGATGAGTCTTCTGGCCCTCATGGGTATCCCTGTATCATGCTCAATGACTCTATGGCACCTGTGGGTGTTCTGGTGTGGCTCTTGGCTGTGTTCCCTTTCATGGTGCAGGTAGTTTTCCTTCTTAACACCAGCAGAAAGCAGGTGTAAAATCCCTGGTGCTAACGTGTCTTATCGCCGGAATTTGTTTCGCATTGCAATTTAGTGAAAGTTGTGATGTGATTTTTTTCGTGTGCACAACAATATACGAACTGAGCAGTGTATCTCGTCAAGATCCAGCATCTGACGCACTATTCCCAATCAATATAAATACAATGAGATTTCTTAATAGATTTTGTGTGTACACTGTAACTGCAGCCAATACCTCAGTGCAATACAATACAGGATTTTAGTATTTAGAATAAATCGCAAAGGTGCACCTCGTGTCTTTTTGCACGGGAACGGCTACTCTCCATTTCATTATCAGCACTTTAACGAAAGTAAAGTTGAGATAAATCTAACACACTATTCAGAAGTTGGTGCAAACTGCAGATATCACCAGTATTCCAGCGATAAGTGCCCCAAAATTTAACACCATGGTGGACTCCATCAAATAACAGTAATAAGAACAAGAAAGAGTCACACAGCAGTTAAAAGAACAACCAAAAACATTATTAATTTTTTTTTCAAACTTTATTTTTTATAATAATAAATATATAAACGATAAACTATTTTCAAACTTTATTTTTTTATTAACATAAATATAAACAATAAACTAATAAACAAAATGTAACAACAATAATACAAAACAACAAGGCGGAACACTCCTGTGGGAACCACGGATGTCGACGACAGACCTTGAAAATCAGAAAGATTGTTAAAAAAAAACAACATGGTATTTTCAACAAAATACCACAAGAAAACAAAAAACAGATATATAAAATGTATACAGCTAACAAAATTTTATAAGTTTAACTTACAAAAACTGTAAATGTTGCCGCTTTAAAATATTTACCGAATCTGAGGAATTTTTTTTGCAGAAGGCACCTCGCCCACAACGTTTTTCTTCAGTGGTGAAGAAATTTTTAACTTTTTCCAAGGGGCAAACAAAGACCAATGCCACCTTCTTCATTCGCAAGATTTGCCAAAGAGTTCTGTTACGAGGGGATCCTAACAAAAAATACTCGTGCGGCACAGCAAGTGTGATGAAACACCTAAGAACCCTTCATCCAAACAATCTTGCACGAGAAGAGTGCAAACAGATGAGAAACACTCCTGTTCTGTATCTGTAAAAAAGAATCACAAATAAATGTATATTAATAACTTTCAAATTTATACTATTCCATTACTGTACAAACACATTTTATATAAAAACTGACTAAGAAACTATAGCCCTGAACCACAAGTGTGATGATCGTTAAAACACTACATGCATAGTGCATACTACTTTGAAGCAGTTCATGCCCTAAAGCCTACCTCACTAAAAGACTACATGCTAACTGACACACTGGGTGAGTGACAGGGTGTTTGCTAGAAGAGTATGAATACTAACTAGGGAATTGAAGGTGTGAAACACAACTGTGTAGGTGATTAGAGGACTGCATCCATACTGCATAGGCATTTAAAGCAGTCCATGTGCTAAGGCCTGGCTCACTGCATGACTACTTGGGTACTGACTGAATGATTAGAGTACAGCAAGGAGAGTGCCTAGGTGAATTTATAAGTACTAGGCTTTTTGCACAGGGAATGGATTAGTACTTGGTACTGAATGGGTCACTAGAGGAGTGCAAAGGCAGTCACAAGTGCTGGACTGTATGGATACTGACTAGGAAATTGAAAGTGTGAAAGACAAGTGTCTAGGTGGTTAGAAGACTGCATGCATAGTGCATAGGGGTTTGAAGCAGTCCATGTGCTAAGGCCTGGCTCAGTGTATGAATACTTAGGCACTGACAGAATGATTAGTGTACTGCAAAGATAGTATCTTGGTGAATGTATAAGTGTTTGGGTTTTAGCACAGTGAATGGATTAGTACATGGTGCTGAATGGGTCACTAGAGGGCTGCAAAGGGAGTGACAGGGTATTTCCTGGAAGTGCATGGATACTGACTAGGGAATTGAAGGTGAGAAAGACAATTGTGTAGGTGGTTAGAGGACTGCATGCATAGTGGATAAGGGTTTGAAACAGTCCATATACTAAGGCCTGGGTCACTGGATGAGTACTTGGGTACTGACTGAATGATTAGAGTACTGCAAGGAGAGTGCCTGGGTGAATTTATTAGGGTTTGGCGCAGTGAATAGATTAGTACATGATGCTGAATGGGTCACTAGAGGAGTGCAAATGGAGTGACAGGGTGTTTGCTGGAAGTGAACGGATACTGACTGGGGAATTGAAGGTGTGAAAGACAAGTGTGTAGGTGCTTAGAGGACTGCATGCATAGTGGATAGGGGTTTGAAGAAGTCCATGTGCTAAGACCTGGCTCAGTGCATGAATACTTAGGCAGTGACTGAATCATAAGAGTACTGGAAAGAGAGTGTCTTGGTGAATTTATAAGTGTTTGGGTTTTGGCACAGTGAATGGATTAGTACATACTGTTAAATGGGTCTCTAGAGGACTGCAAAGGAAGTGACAGGATGTTTCCTGGAAGTGTATGGATACTGACTAGGGAATTGAAGGTGTAAAAGACAAGTCTATAGTATGTTAGAACACTACATGCATACTGCATAGACATTTGAAGCAGTCTATTTGGTACTTAGAAACTGACTAAATAATCAGACTACTTCTAGGACAGTGCTTAGGTAAAACTTTTAAATGTTCAGTTCTGCCACAGTGAACAGAATAGTACATGGTAATGCACCTTAGTGTCAAACCCTGACTAATTTTATCAATGCATAAGCAAAGACTAGCTTCTAATGCTACTAAAACTTGACAACATGAGAGGTTTTAAATTAGTTGTCTGTCAGCAAATACACAATGTTACCAAATGCTTCTCTCACAGTGGTTCTCAAATGCACACAGACTCACAGTGTAATTCTAGACAACAATCACTATACCTAGGAGTTTACCAAAAATCATTCGCTACTGTGGAAGTGGTAAGCGAACTGCACACAATCTTCATATTTCAGGACTGCACTTTTGTGTCAAAGCCTGACTCATTTAATCAAAGCATAAGCAAAGACTGGCTTCTAATGCTACTAAAACTTCACAACATGACCGGTTTTAAAACAGGTATATGTCAGCAAATACACGACGTTACCAAATGCTTCTCTCACAATCCTTACCCAAATGCACACAGACTCACAGTGTGATTTTAGACAAGCAACACTATCCTAGGAGTTTACCAAAACTCATTCACTACTCTGGAAGAGTTAATGGTACTGCACACAATCTACATATTTAAGTACACCACATCAGTGTCAAAGCATGACTCATTTAATCAACGCATAAGCAAAGACTGGATTCTAATCCTACTAAAACTTCACAACATGACAGGTTTTAAAACAGTTATCTGTCAGCAAATACATGATGTTACCAAACGCTTCTCTCACAGTGATCCCAAATACACACTAACTCACAGTGTGATTCTAGAGAAGCACCACTATCCCTATGAGTTTACCAAAACTCATTCACTACAGTGCAAGTGGTAAGGGAACTGCACACAATCTACATATTTCACAACTGCATTTTACTGTCAATGCCTGACTCATATAATGAAAGCATAAGCCATCCTAATGCTACTAAAACTTGACAACATGACATGTTTTACAACACTTATCTGTCAGCAAATACACGATGTTACCAAACACTTCTCTCACAGTGGTTCCCAAATGCACACAGGCTCACAGTGTCATTCTAGACAAACAACACTATCCCTAGGAGTTTACCAAAACTCATTCACTACAATGGAAGTGGTAAAGGAACTGCACACAATCTACATATTTCACGACTACACTTTAATGTCAATGCCTGACTAATTTAATCAACACATTAGCAAAGACTGGCTTCTAATGCTACTAAAACTTGACAACATGACAGGTTTTAAAACAGTTATCTGTCAGTAAATACACGATGTTACCAAATGCTTCTCTCACAATCCTTACCCAAATGCACACAGACTCACAGTGTGATTTTAGACAAGCACCACTATCCCTATGAGTTTACCAAAACTCATTCACTACAGTGCAAGTGGTAAGGGAACTGCACACAATCTACATATTTCACGACTGCAATTTACTGTCAATGCCTGACTCATTGAATGAAAGCATAAGCCATAACTGTCTTCTAATGCTACTAAAACTTGACAACCTGACTGGTTTTAAAACAGTTATCTGTCAGCAAATACACGATGTTACCAAATGCTTCTCTCACAGTGGTTCCCAAATGCACACAGACTCACTGTGTGATTCTAGACAAACAACACTATCCCTTGCACTAGATCAAAACACATTTCTTCATATAGCAGTAGTACTACATTTTAGTATAGAAACATAACATAACTCATTTCACAAATTCATAAACAATGACTGGTTTCTAATTCTACCAAAATATAAAAACTGCACAGTTATCTGTCTACAAACACATGAAAAACACAAATGCCAATCACAGAATGGTTTCCAAATGCACACACATTGTAGAGAAAAAAAGTACTCCCTACACTTTAGCAGGAAAAATACATTAGTCTGATTAAAATCAAAATAGTCTACATACATCCCCATACAATTAAATAACTCATCATTCAAGTTCTTTTGTAGATAAGGAGTATATCAATACTATATTTTCTTTTACAGAATCTCTGCACTGTGCACCTCTCAGCAAAAGCAAAGAATGAAAAAGTTTCCCTTTCATTTTCCACACATATACATGGTAACATCAAATCACAATCCTTCGCACATAAACTCAAAAGCAAACACACATTTCTATTGGTTAAACATTTCAACCCTTTCCAACTGAAATACATTTCAACCCTTCCCCCAATCTGCCTTCTGCCTGTTACCATAGAAACAGGTCATGGAACACTGCACTGAGCTCACAGGTCACAAGTTCAGCACACAATGTTCCTACACAAGACAGGAAGTGTACTTGACTTTTCAACATATCAGCTTATCATATATAATGTTTCTTACAATCTGTTTTTGTTAACCAATAACAATCATACCTTTAAAAAACAAAAATATACACCCTACCTTTCAGTGTAGAAAGTTGTTATACAACCAATGATTTCTTGTCGTTTTTCAAAAAACGTTGCCGTGGATCCGCACACCCACCGCAAGAGAATCCGTGCATCCAACGCGATAGGATGCGCGCACCGTGCGTGCATTTCGCCGCTTTTTTCTTTTTTTTAAAAAGGGGGGCCACAGTGTAATACTTTTTATTTTACTCTCTGTAAAGGAGACAAACCTCACTTGAGAGTCACAACGTGCTCCAGGCTGAGCCCAATGCTGTGTTACACCCACCAGTGCCCGCCGAGTGCCACACACCTCTGTGTTGTGTTTCACCAGCTAGTGCGAATGCTATGACACTCTCTAACCCACGTGCACTGTAACACCACCCCATGAATATGTCATGCCACACTTGCCTTCGCACGGGTTATATTGCCCCATCTAACGTGCCTTCCTCGATGCCTATGTTATAACGCACAGCGCTATGCCATACATATAACAATCTGGGATCCATATCTTTGTCACAGTGCATATGCAACGTTACACTCCCCAGCACATATTTTATATGACAACTTTAGAGACTAGTTAGGTTACACAACACTGCCCTGTGCATATTACACTCCAAGGTGCATATCGCATAGCTCGCGCTAGTGCCTGTGCTATCTTGCGCTCTCCAATGAATCTGTCATTGCGCACAATGTATTGCATATTATATTTCACGCCCCGGTTCATCTTATTTCACACTTTTTGGTGCATAGTTTATACCATATACTATATCTTGTTTTCATTTTCAATCGTGCTCTCAGGACTATGTTCTATATAACACTGCATCCACCTACCCTTTTCACAGGCATTACATTTTGCGATGGGGGGTGGAGGGTTAGGGGGTGTTTCTGCCAAGGGAGCCCGGAGTCACAGTCACAAACGTCCTCTTCTTCCTGAATAAAAGTGAGATTATGCTGCATACTTGTTCATATTTTAAGTAGTTCGCACAGACACACATTTTAATAACAATAAAGTTCCTAATACCCACCTTCTCTGAACAGTTAGCTTGCTGCCCCATCCACCTCCTCCCTATCCTCTGTTGTCTGAATCCATGGACTAGCCTCCTCCCTCCTGCCATGCATGGTCTGATGTGCTGCCACTGCCCTCCATTTAGCATGATGTACCAGTCCACTCCTCCTGCCCTCCATTGCCCAATTCTATGGCCCATCATTGACCTCCTGCTTAGCCTCTGTGCTTAGCTTGCTACCCCTATTCTCCTTGCCCCTGCCCTCCGATGTCTTTGTGCATGCCCCTGCTCCATCCTTTTTGCCCACCATGTTCCATGGACCTGCCACTCCTATCTACTCTGAGTGTTCTGTTGAGCTGCCACTCCCCTCCCACCTGCCTAGCATTGTCAGATGACTGTAACCTGTCCCTGCCACCTCCACCCTGCATGTCCACATGCCATGCCCCTATCCCCTTCCTCCTGTCCTCCATGGTCCATTTTACTGCCACACCCTTCTGCCCTCCCTGGTCTGTTGTACTGCAACTGCTCCTCCTGCCTGCCCCACGCAGTCTGTTGTGAGGCCCCTTCCCCTGAACTCTCTTGTCTGTGCCCAGGTCCTGACCCTCCCTTCTATCCTCCATGGTCCTTTGTGCATGTCCCTGCACCCTCCTTCTTGCCCATCATAGCCATTGTGTTGCCACAAACCCTCCCGCTTGCCATGCATGGTCTTCTGTGCTGCCTTGGCCCCTCCCATCTTCCCCGTGTGGTCAGCTAGCTGCCCCTGACCCCCTCCCACCTTCCCTCCATGGTCTGTGTGTATGCTATTATAGTCTCACTGTTGCTGTCCATGGTGTGTCTTGTTTCTAGTGTCCATCCTGCCTGACCTCCATGGTCATCTTGCTGCTCCTGCCCTGCCCCCTTGCCCCCAGCCCTCTGTTTCCATGTGCAGACCCCTATTCCCTCCCTCCTGGCTTGTCTGTTCCATTGTAATGCCCCTGATCCGTCCCTCCTGCCCTTTATGGTCTGTTATGCTGCAGCTTTCTCTCCTGTCTGTCCATTATGGTCAGCTAGCTACCATTGCCTCTTTCCCCTCTGTTCTCTGTTGTCCATGTGCATGGTCCTGTCCCCTCCCTATTGCTTTCTATGGATTGTTGTGCTGCACTTCCGTACGCATGCCCTGTGTGGTGTATTGTGCTGCTGTAAACCCTGATGCCTGGCCTGTAGGGTCAGTTTGGTGCACCTCTCCATGTCCCTCCTGTCCTCTGTTATCCGAGACCATGTCCCTACCCCAATTCCTCCTGCATACCATGATCCAATGTACCATACTTGCGAACATTTTGAACTTGGTAAGAGGGAGATTTTGAAAAAAAACTGGGGTATTGATTTTCCCCTTTGAGTTACATTGAAAAAGAGGAGATTGTAGACAGGAGACAGATCAAATAAAGCCCATTTGAGCTTAAAAACATTGGACATTTCCTGGCTGAAACGGGTCTGTAGGCATGTATGGTTGTACTACCACTGCCTCTTCCTTCTGCCCACAATGGTCTATTATATTGCCACAGCCTCTCTTGCCAGTCCTGTATTGTTGGTTTGTTGCCCCTGCCCCCCTTTCCACTGCCCTCCATAGTCTGTTGTGCTGCCACTGCCCTTCCTGCCTGCCCAGTGTGGTCAAATTGTTGCCTCTGCACTCTCCTACCTGCCTTCAATTTTCAGAGTCCGTGCCCCTGGCCTAAATTGGTTCAGATCGGAGTAGAAATACTAAATGCTACCTCTTTAGTATTTAACAACTCTCCCAAATTGACTTAGATTGGAGTGGGAATAGTAAATGTCACCGCTTTAGCATCCAAGACCTTCACTAAATGGTTTAGATTGGATTGGGAATAGTAAACGATACCCGTTCAATGTCCAGCTCCTTCCCCAAATGGGTTTAGAATAGAGTGGGAATAGAAAATGTCACCCCTTTCGTGTCCAAAACCTTCTCCAAATTGGTATAGAATGGAGTGAGAATAGTAAATGTCAATTCTCTAATGTCCACCACCATCCCCAAATTTGTTTAAATTGGAGTGGGAATAGTGAATGTCACCCCTTTAGTATCTAATACTTTCCCTAAAGTGGTTAGGAATGTAGTGGGAATAATAAATGTCACCCCTTTAGAGTCCAACACCTTCTCGAAAGTGGTTCAGATTGGGGTGGGATTCGTAAATGTCGGAGGAGGCTGAAACGCGTTATGGCGGTGGTGCGGGCATTCTGTAAATAAACCTGTTTTCTTGGCACTGAACCTGGGTCTGCCTTCTCGTCTGTGAATATGGTGGCGTGAAGTGTTGATGATTTATTACCGAGTTACTTCCTCAGTACAGGCAGACCCCTCCCTCGTTTTGGGCTGACGGCAAGAGGCATTTTCTCTGGTGGACATCAGAGGAGGTTTACGTAATATCTCCGTAATGGAGCAGCCGTTACAGCCCCCGGACAGCGGAAAAGCCCAGCCTTCGGTATTGTGATGCATAGCGAGTGTCGGTGGACGTCAGCAACGTTCGTTCATACGAAGGTAAGGGCCTGCCTGCGGACCGGTGAGGGGGTGTGCAGCAGGGACGGGTGCAGGAACTGTCTTTCAAACACCCGCCCAGGGTTAAGGAGATGTCCCATTGTAGCACCATGTCTGCCGACGCGATTTGGAGCAGAGAGGCGGCGGCCGATGATGTTTTTAATGATTCACCTAGTGGGGTGAGCACAATGCAGGCGCTTGACACCACAGCGCAACCAGCAACCAACAACATTAAAGAACTGTTTAAAAGACTGGAGAAATGCAGTAAATCTGAACAGGCTAAATGGTGGGAGAGCAAATCCTTGACCAGGTACCTGGAGGTGGGGAGAATACCGAGGGGGTTGAGGATTATGCTTGCCCCAAGTTACGAGAATCCTGGATGTTAACTGAATGGGCGGACTGCAACTTGGATTCGTCGTGCAGGCTCGTCACAATCCTGATAAAGTATGCTGACAGTGACAGGGCAGCATTACAACTGAAGATTGACGAACGGAAATTGGGAAGCTGGATGACATAGCAGCATGCCAAAAATACCGGGAGGAAATGATCAATCGACTGCAGAGGGATGAAGATGTAATAAAAATACGCAAGACCTACAAGTTTCAAAGAGACAAGGTGGATTACGAGCAAGGGCGCGTATTCACCTTTGCGAAAAAATATGATGCGGTGAAGCTAGCAAAATCTTCAGAGGCCCAGGTCACATCACAACGCAGTGCAATCAGAGATTTACAAGCCTCAACCTCTGCCTCCGACCTGAGCTCAGCCATAGACAGTAGCTCCAACAACGATCAAGCCCCAAATCGGGGGTTGGGGTTTACAAAACCTTTGCTGGGCCAAGAATTGGATTATATTTGGAGGGACAGAATACAAACTTTGCGCCCGCGAGGTCAGAATACTATTGCTCCCAAAGAAAGAAACGAGATAACCAAAAAAGACGGGCAAGAAGGCAGCACAGAAAACAGAAACAAGCCGGGCAACAAAAAACCGGCAAACAGAAGATGAAACAGACGATGAAGGACACGATGGAGTCTAACACAGTCATTAACTTAGCGAAAATGCCGCTAAGTGAAGAAGAAAGAAAAACCTTGGCATTGGGACTTTCGTTTAGCCCTGTGTGAGACATTGACTATGCACAAACAAGGATAGATTTGTAAAAAATCATGCGTAAAATCAAATTACGAAAATACCATGCAACTCAAGGAACATGCAGCAGAGATGGAATAATAATACAAAACACACTATAGGAAGGCAATGCGTTCCCGACGATGTCAGTGGGCGATGGCGCCTTGTTGAGGGACCTACAACAACTCCTGGATGAACAATATACAGTCCCAACATTTGAGGAAAATGATTTGGTTGACACTCAAGTTGGAACAGTGGCACAACCAATTTTAGACCCAAATCAAAGTTTTGTCCAATAATGCTTCATGACAATGTGGACATTTTCCATGAGAAAGTTGTGTATGAATTGAAAAAACTGTATTGTTCTAGCATGCGGTCTCAAAGGAAATACACCAAACAAGACCATGTTTACTCTCAACTTATTAAAAAATTACAAGGAGATGACAATATCATTATCAGGCAGTCAGACAAGGGCGGCAACGTGGTCATGTGGCCACGTGACCTTTATATGGAAGAGGCCCTGTCCCAACTCAACGACAGTAACTGCTATAAAAAGAAGTACCATCCAAGCTGTCAAGTGTGCGTTGGGTGAATTCAACAGCAGACTATTGGCATGGATATCCGTAGGTCTGCTTAGCATGCAAGAATTTAAATTTTTAAAAGTGGACTACCCCATTATAGCAGCTATTTATTTTATCCCCAAAATACATAAAGACATGCAAAAACCACCGGGGAGACCCATTATATCGGCCAAGGGTAGTCAATTGGAAAATACCTCTAAGTACGTGGACTTCTTCCTTCAGGACCACGTCAGGAAGCTCCCATCGTTTGTCCAGGACACAGGGGACTTCCTGCGTAAAATACAGAATGTGAACTGGAAGTTGACTGTGTACTCATAGCACTTGATGTCACCTCGTTGTACACGAGCATACACAATTGTGATGGTATCAAAGCAGCTGAATTCTATTTGCATACAAGACCTTTGCAACATGTTGCACACAACAGGATGTTACTTAATATGATCTCCTTTTGTCTAGATTTTTTTCCTTTTCCTTAATCAGATCTTCCGACAGGTCAGGGGTGTTGCCATGGGGGCCTGCTTTTCTCCCAGTTATGACTGTTTGCATATGGGCGTGTGGGAGGAGCGGGTCCTCATGGCAACGCACAGAGAGACCCTTAACAGACATGTACTTTGCTGGTATAGGTACATTGATGATCTGTTTTTAATTTGGAAAGGAAGTGAAAGTGATGCGCAAATATTTGTATCTGAACTTAACAACAACAACTTAAACTTACAGTTTGTAGCTCAGATGAGCAAAACCAGTATAGTGTTTCTAGATGTAGAGATATATGTTGAGGATTGTAAATTGGAAACTCGTATACATAGGAAGCCATCTGCAGGCAACACTGTATTGCATGCCTCTAGCCACCACCCCTGCCATCTGATCAATAGCATCCCCTGTGGGGAGATGCTATGGATCACAAGGATTTGTAGGAGGGACCTTGACTGCTTGCAGGCTCAAAAGGGTAGCAGGAACAGGTTCATGGCCAGGGGGTACCCAGAAGAGGTGGTTATAAAGGCTACTGAGAAGGCTAACAAACAACCACGTTTAGCGACATTAATGCCTAAAACATCTAAGGAGAATTCTAGGACTGAACCCATATTGGACCCAACTAGATTAATATTAACATTTAATCGCCAACAGAAAACTCTCCACAAAATTGTCAACAAAAACTGGCCACTGGTACTTAATGACCCTGTTTTAGGAAGTTCCCTGACAGCCACTCCAAGCATTTCCTATAGGAAAGCTCGCTCCATGAGCAATGCTCTGGTTAAGAGTAGCCCTGAGGTGATAATGACCAAAAATTGGTTGGGCAGCAGGACAGGCTTTTATAAGTGTGCCACCTGCAAAGCCTGCAAACAAGGTTTGAATACTAAAACATACACCACTCCCTTCAAACCTAAGCCTGTTGCCATCACCAAATTCTTGAATTGCAAAACAGAATTTGCATTTTATGTGCTGGAGTGTCCGTGTGGCCTGCGCTATGTGGGAAGCACGAAGCTGCCGTTCCACAAACGGATACTCCAGCACATGAGAGCTATTACCAACAAAGATGCCACTTATCCGGTGGCACGACATTTCCAGGAACATCATTACAGTAACATACAATACTTGAAATACTTTGTGGTGGACACTGGCTTGCCCCTTAAAAGGGTGAGGCAATCGGGAATATTTGCTTAGGAAACTGGAAACCAAATTTATCCTGGAGCTTAACTGTAAAACACCACATGGTCTTAACATCAGTGAGTTTTTTTTTCCTGGCTTTAAGCATATCTGTTCTTATACCCAGTATCTTTTATCTGGCATTGGTACCGCCTTTCTTGAATTTTAATGGAGGACATTTTTTTTTTAATGATATAATTTTACTTCTTTGAATGACGTCTGTGATTCAAAGAGGGTAAGAGCACGTTTTTTATTATTTTTCAGCACTAGCACTTTATACATTTAAGAGTTACGCATGACCATGTGCCCACTTGGGCAGGACCTTTGAACCTATAATGACATACCGATAGAGCAAGTGTGCAATTTAGTTCTGAAAATAGAACATGAGCAAGCGATTATCTATTCCATTATATCACCATGGGTTTTATGACAGAGTTTTTAGTATGGTCTTAACTGGCCACTAATCAATTTAATATCGTATTTATTGTTGTCGGATTTTTCTTATGACAATTTTATATTGATGTTTTTATCAGCACTGTCATTGCTATTTGATCTTAACTTATTTAATAATTTATCTTATTTAAGTTGCTATGCTTGTCTTAAATATTTATGAATTCATGAATATTTATTGCGTATTTTGCACATATTTATGGTACCTCCACAGTGGGGATCAATTATTTCATGGCTCTGATGTTATTAGGTTCACGTTTCTCTCAGGAAATGTAACTTCTATGTCTATTATTCACGTGTGATTCTGTGCACTGTCACTCTAAAAAAAGAAAAAATGGCTTAGGAATGCGTCATGTGATCAAGGCCTAGGAGGAGGCTGAAACGCGTTACGGCGGTGGTGCGGGCATTCTGTAAATAAACCAGTTTTCTTGGCACTGATCCTGGGTCTGCCTTCTCTTCTGTGAATACGGGGGCGTGAAGTGTTGATGATCTATATATATATATATATATATATATATATATATATTACCTACTGGCGGTCGCCAGTAGGTAGTTATAGTTAGGACCACGTTTCCATAGGAAAACCTCAACATTCTATTTTGAATAACTTTGGCGCCGGTCGACGAATCCTCGTGAATTTTTCAAAATAGGTGGGGCGCTACGCTCCGCTCCTACCCTGAAAGTCTCGGGGGGATTCGTCAAGCGGGGGCTGAGAAAAAAGGGGGGTCCCAAAACACGTTTTCCCCATGCATTTTTCCATAGGACCTTTAGACAGGGCTACAGCCCGAACGGCTGAACAGAATTACTAGAAATTTGGCAGAGAGGTAGTCCCCAGGTCAAGGAAGTGCCTTTTGTAGGTTTGGTGTAAATCTGTTCAGTAGATTATGAGAAAATAGCCTTTAAATCAATATATATATATCTAAGCGCGCTCCGTGCGCGCTGGGTGCGCGCACCTCGCCGTGCGCGAGCGCAATTCTGATTGGTTGTTAGATCTTAGTAAACATTCGAATCGGTGGAAATCAGGAAGCGGCGGCCGCCATTTTGTCTATCGCATAAAGAGGGGGTGATAAACAAAGGGGGAGAACTTGAAAAGGGGGCAGAGTGGGTAGAAATAGACCCAGTAGGCATTGTAAGGGGGTCAAAGTAGGACCTTGTAGGGCAAAAAAAAAGATTAATATTTTGTTAAAAAATATCGCCGAGTGCGCGCACCCAGCGCGCACCCGAAAAAAAACTTAATAAAACAAATTTAAAAAAAATCGCATTTAAGTGTTTAGATATAAGGTGGCTCTAAAAAGAGCCCTTGTGTTTATTGTTTGTTTTTTGGTACCTACAAGTAAGTACATGGCCCATCTAGCGTAACGTGGGCACGCGGTGCGCGTACGGAACGAACTGCGTTAAGTGGGCGCGCACGCCACGAATGGCGTAAAGTAACTTAGCATTTAAAAAACCGTACAAATTCACTGAAAAAACCATAGGTTTCACACACATTATAGTTAGGAATTAGCATTTAAAAAACCTTGCAAATTCACTGAAAAAACCATAGGTTTCACACAGGTTATAGTTAGCGGAAATTTTACTGATAAAAAACCAATGAAATTCCCCCGTTATAGTTAGTGCAGGCAACTATAACTCACGCGACCGCAATCTTCTGCTGATGACATATGTGTCTTTATGAAAAAAAAATATTTGTAATATATGTATAGCTAAAAATGTATGGAAGAAGACATGGGCAAATAAGTGTCTAAATACAGTATTAGCATCAGCAGAGGATTGCGGTCGCGTGAGTTATAGTTGCCTGCACTAACTATAACGGGGGAATTTCATTGGTTTTTTATCAGTAAAATTTCCGCTAACTATAACATGTGTGAAACCTATGGTTTTTTCAGTGAATATATATATATATATATATATATATATACACACATATTACCTACCCGCGGTCGCCAGTAGGTAGTTATAGTTAGGACCTATTTTCCATAGGAAATCCACAACATTCTATTCCCAATAAGTCTGGCGCCGGTTGACGAATCTTTGCGACATATTCCAAACTTTTGGCTAGCTCCGGTCTGCTCCTGTCCTGAAAGTTTCGTGGTGATTCGTCAAGCGGGGGCTGAGAAAAAAGGGGGGTCCCAAGACGCGTTTTTCCCATGCAATTTCCTATAGGACCTGTTGACGCAGCTACAGCCCGGCCTGCTGAACGGAATTACACCAAATTTGGCAGAGAGGTAGTCCTCAGTTCAGACTCGTGCCTTTTGCATAAATGGTGTAAATCCGTTCAGTAGTTCCTGAGAAAATTAGAGTAAAAGAGATAGATATATCTATGGCCTAGGAGGATCCGCGCACCCTATGCGCACCCTCTGCAAACCGAGCGCGCACCCTCCCGATCACGCGCTGAATGTAATTGACTGTCAGGTGTCTGTCTACATTCGAAACCAGGAACTGTTGGCAGCCATTTTGTGCCTCGGTAGAAGCGAGACTGATTAAGTAAGGGAAATATGTGTGCGAAAGATGTAAAGGGGGCAGGGTAGAAATACTCTGACCCTCTAGTGTTGCTTAGGGGGTCCCAGAAGGACCCCCTGGAGCCCCCCTTTTTTTTTTTTAAATGGCGAAATACGCGCAGGGTGCGCGGATCCGGCCGGAAAAAAACAAAACCTGAAGCGCGGGCTTCCACGCTTCGTTAATAATTAGCCCCCGGGGGGGCAAAATCCGGGGGCAAAATCCTTAAAAATGAATGGGGGAGGGGGGCTGCATGGCCCCCCTCCTGGAGCCCTTGAGGGCCCTGGGGACCGCCACCCCCCCAGGGCCGGCTCCTACAGTGTCCTGGGGTGCCCACCCCCAGGACACTGTTGTTTGCTATGAAAGGGCGGGAGTCTCCTGCCCTCCCATAGCAAACTTCGTTTGGATTTTGAAAGAGAGTGCAGGGAAACATGCTCTCTCTTTCAAAATCCAAACGATATTGCTTTTCTACACAGGGAGCTGCATGTCAGCAGCTCCCCATGTGGAAAAGCAATGCCGGCTCCCGAAGGACGCGGGGAGCCGGCTGGGACCGTAGGGGCATTGGGGCTCCCCCCATGGTCCCCAACGTTTTTTAATAAACCCCGGGAATAATAAAAATGTGTGCTAGGGGCTATTTGTTTTTTTACGGAAAAATTAGGAGTCGTGCATCCTAACGCTTTGGGTGCACGGTTTCTCTCGCGTTGGGTGCACGGTTCCTAACACGTTGGGTGCGCGGATCCCAGGAAAAAAAAATGACATTTTTGGAGATAAACATCAAGCTTAAGTGTTTCTTTCTTGAGTGGCTCTAAAAAGAGCCGTTGTGTTCATTGAGAGTTTTGGAAACTTATAAGTAAGTACCTATACAGAGTCTAAAGTTGTTGAGGAAGACTCTGTTTCCTTCATCAGTAAAGTGTACTCCATCTCTCCTATACATCTCTTGCATATCAAAGCGCAGATTGTTATTGTAAATGGACCCCATTCTATAGTCTCAGCGAAAAGCACAAACAGATTTATTCACATGTTTCCTAGCTTTCTCAATCTGTGGACAAAAATGATTGGACCAGTTCCATTTCTGCCTTTGGCATATGTTAGAATACACAAAGGCAGTTTTGGGAAAAAGTGAAATCAATTCTGCAAAGGTGTCCTTCATTAGCATTTCCAGACCTACCCCAGTCAAAGTGCCTAGGTCACTGCCACCACAGTGCACTATTATGAGGTCAGGGTGTTGGATATGCATAAAGGATTTTACCAATGGCATCAATTTGTGCCACTTTAACCCTCTCTGTCCAATCCAATGAATGTCTACATTTGGCAAACCTAGGTCTTTGTGAATGCCTTTGTTTTCTGCATACCTTTGGCTCCAGAAAATATAGCTGTGTCCCACAATCCACACTCTAAGCATCTTGAAGTGAGGTCTGGATGCACTCAGATGGACTCTGTAAATGAAATGGCAGTTTGAAAAGTAAGGTTTTTCTAAAGCGGTGGCTAAGATGCAGTTTTGAAAAAAGACAAGAAATCATTGGTTGTCTGACAACCTTCTACACTGAAAGGTAGGGTGCATGATTCTTATTGGTTAACAAAAACTGATTGAAAGGAACATTATATATGATAAGCTGATATGTTGAAAAGTCAAGCACACTTGCTGTTTTGATTAGCAACATTGTGTGCTGAACTTGTGACCTGTGTGCTCAGTTCAGTGTTCCATGACCTGTTTCTATGGTAACAGGCAGAAGGCCGATTGGGGGTAGGGTTCAAATTTATGTCATTTGGAAAGGGTTGAAATGTTTAACCAATAGAAATGTGTGTTAGCTTTTGAATTTATGTGGGAAGGAATGTGATTTGATGTTTACATGTATATGTGTGGAAAATGAGAGGGAAACTTTGCTATTCTTTGGTTTTGCTGACAGGTGCACAGTGCAGAGATTCTGTATAAGAAAATCTTGTGTGTGACTGATATACTTCTTAATCTACAAAACAACTTGAAAGGGGAGTTATTTAATTGTGAGGGGATGTATGTGGTCTATTTTGATTTTAATCAAACTAATGTGTTTCTCCTGCTAAAATGCAGGGAGTACTTTTTTTGTCTACGATCTTATTGGCAGTGTGTGTGCATGTAGAAACCATTATGTGATAAGCATTTGTGTTTTTCATGTGTTTGCAGACAGATAACTGTGCTGTTTTTATATTTTGGTACAATTAGAAACCAGTCATTGTTTATGAATTTGCAAAATGAGTCATGTTTCTACACTAAAATGTAGTACTCGTAGATTAAGAAATGTGGTTTGGTATAGTGCAAGGGATAGTGTTGTTTGTCTAGAATCACACAGTGAGTCTGTGTGCATTTAGGAATCATTTTGAGAGAAACATTTTGGTACTAATGTGTATTAGAACATTTTCTGTAATGTGTGCAGTCACCTTAGATCTTGTAGACTAGTAAATGTATTTTGTACAAGGGATAGTTGGCTGTCTACAATCACACTGTGAGTCTGTGTGTATTTGGGTAAGCATTGTGAGAGAAGCATTTGGTAATATCATGTATTTGCTTGCAGATAATTGTTTTAAAACCTGTCATGTTGTCAAGTTTTAGTAGCATTAGAAGCCAGTCTTTGCTTATGCATTGATAAAATGAGTCAGGCTTTGACACTAAAGTGCAGTACTGAAATATGTAGATTGTGTGCAGTACCCTTACCGCTTCCAGAGTAGTGAATGAGTTTTGGTAAACTCCTAGTGACAGTGTTGCTTGTCTAGAATCACACTGTGAGTCTGTGTGCATTTGGGAACCACTGTGAGAGAAGCATTTGGTAGCATCATGTATTTGCTGACAGATAACTGTTTTAAAACCTGTCATGTTGTCAAGTTTTAGTAGCATTAGAATTCAGTCTTTGCTTATGTATTGATAAAATGAGTCAGGCTGTGACACTAAAGTGCAGTACTGAAATATGTAGATTGTGTGCAGTACCCTTACCCCTTCCAGAGTAGTGAATGAGTTTTGGTAAACTCCTAGAATAGTGCTGCTTGTCTAAAATCACACTGTGAGTCTGTGTGCATTTGGGTAAGGATTGTGAGAGAAGTATTTGGTAACATCGTGTATTTGCTGACAGATAACTGTTTTAAAATCGGTCATGTTGTCAAGTTTTAGTAGCATTAGAAGCCAGTCTTTGCCTATGCATTGATACAATGAGTCAGGCTTTGACACTAAAGTGCAGTACTGAAATATGTAGATTGTGTGCAGTATCCTTACCCCTTCCAGAGGAGTGAATGAGTTTTGGTAAACTCCTAGGATAGTGTTGCTTGTCTAAAATCACACTGTGAGTCTGTGTGCATTTGGGTAAGGATTGTGAGAGAAGCATTTGGTAACATCGTGTATTTGCTGACAGATAACTGTTTTAAAACCAGTCATGTTGTCAAGTTTTAGTAGCATTAGAAGCCAGTCTTTGCTTATGGATTGATAAAATGAGTCAGGCTTTGACACTAAAGTGCAGTACTGAAATATATAGATTGTGTGCAGTCCTCTTACCTCTGCCACAGTAGTGAATGAGTTTTGATAAACTCCTAAGGATAGTGTTGCTTGTCTAGAATCACACTGTGAGTCTGTGTGCATTTGGGTAACCATTGTGAGAGAAGCATTTGGTAACATCATGTATTTGCTGACAGATAACTGTTTTAAAACCTGTCATGCTGTCAAGTTTTAGTAGCATTACAAGCCAGTCTTTGCTTATGTATTGATAAAGTGAGTCAGGCTTTGACACTAAAGTACAGTACTGAAATATGTAGATTGTGTGCAGTCCCCTTAACCCTTCCACAGTAGTGAATGAGTTTTGGTAAACTCCTAGGGATAGTGTTGTTTGTCTAGAATCACACTGTGAGTCTGTGTGCATTTGGGAACCACTGTGAGAGAAGCATTTGGGCACTTCATATCTTTGCATACACATAACTGCTTAAAAACCTTTCCTGTTCTCAAGTTTTGGTAGAATTACAAGGCAGTCATTGCTTATGTAGTCACCCAGGAACTGTCCTTGCAATACTGTAAACATTCAGTTGATATCCAAGTAGTAGCGGAGTGAGGCAGGCCTTAGCACATGCATTGATTCAAATGCTTATCCACTATACATGCAGTCCTCTAACAATCTACACAGTTCTCTTTCACACCTTTAATTCCACAGTCAGTATCCATACACTTCCAGCAAACATCCTGTCACTCCCCTTGTACTCCTGTAGTGATCCATTCAGCACCATGAACTAATCCATTCACTGCGCCAAAACCCAAACACTTATAAATTCACCCAGGCACTCTCCTTGCAGTATTCTAATCATTCAGTCAGTATCCAAGTACTCATGCAGCAAGCCAGGCCTGAGCACATGGACTGCTTCAAACCCCTATCCACTATGCATGCAGTCCTCTAACCACCTACACACTTGTCTTTCACACCTTCAACTCCATAGTCAGTATCCATACACTCCAGCAAACACCCTGTCACTCCCCTTGCACTCCTCCAGTGACCAATTCAGCACCATGTACTAATCCATTCACTGCACCAAAAGCCAAACACTTATAAATTCATCCAGGCACTTTCCTTGCAGTACTCAAATCATTCAGTCAGTACCTAAGTACTCATACAGTGAGCAAGGCCTTAGCACATGGACTGCTTCAAACGCCTATCCTCTATTCATGTAGTCCTCTAACCACCTACACACTTGTCTTTCACACCTTCAATCCCCCAGTCAATATCCATACACTTCCAGGAAACACCTTGACACTGCCTTTGTACTACTCTACTGATCCATTCAGCACCATGTACTAATCCTTTCAGTTCGCCAAAACCCAAACACTTATGAATTCACCCAGGCAGTGCCTTTGCAGTACTCTAATCATTCAGTTAGTACCCACGTGCTCATTCAGTGACCAGGCCTTATCACATGGACTGCTTCAAACCCCTATCCACTATGCAGGTAGTCCTCTAACCATTTACACACTTGTCTTTCATACCTGCGATTCACCAGCCATTATCCATAAACTTCCAGCAAACATCCTGTCACTCTCCTTGCACTCCTCTAGTGACTCATTCAGCACCATGTAGTAATCCATTGACTGCACCAAAACCCAACCATTTATAAATTCACCGAGGTACTCTCCTTGTAGTACTCTAAGGATTCAGTTAGTACCCAGGTAGTTATGTAGTGAACCCGGACTTAACACATGGACTACTTCAAACGTCTATCCACTATGCATGCTTGCCTCAATCACCTATATAATTGTCTTTCACACCTTCAATTGCCCAGTCCTTATCTATATACTCTAATAAACATCCTGTCACTCTCCTTGCACACCTCCAGTGATTCATCCAGCACCATGTACTAATCTATTCACTGTGCCAAAACCCAAAAACTTAAAAGATTCATGGAGGCACTCTCCTTGCAGTACTCTAATGATTCAGTCAGTATTCAGGTACTCATGCAGTGACCCAGGCCTTAGATAATGGACTGCTTCAAATGTCTGTCTAGTATGCATGCAGGTCTCTAACCACCTACACACTTGTCTTTCACACCTTCAATATCCCAGTCAGTATTTATACAGTTTCCGCAAACACCCTGTCACTCCCCTTACACTTCTCCAGTGACCCATTCAGCACCATGTACTAATCAATTTACTGCGCCAAAAGCCAAACACTTATAAATTCACTGAGGCACTCTCCTGGTACTTCTCTAATGATTCAGTCAGTACCCAGGTACTTATGTAGTGAACCAGGTTTTAGCACATGGACTACTTCAAATGACTATCCACTATGCATGCAGGCCTCTAACCACCT
This sequence comes from Triturus cristatus, assembly GCF_964204655.1. NCBI lineage: Eukaryota > Metazoa > Chordata > Amphibia > Caudata > Salamandridae > Triturus > Triturus cristatus. Next base: position 549,732,670 of record NC_140586.1, read on the forward strand.
ACACAATTGTCTTTCACACCTTCATTGCCCAGTCAGTATCTATATACTCCAATAAACACCCTGTCACTCCCCTTGCACAACTCCAGTGACTCATTCAGCAGCATGTACTAATCTATTCACTGCGCCAAAAACTTTAAAGATTTATCCAGGCACTCTCCTTGCAGTACTCTAATGATTCAGTCAGTACCCAGGTACTCATGCAGTAACCCACGCCTCAGCCCATGGAGTGCTTCAAACGTCTGTCCAGTATGCATGCAGGCCTCTAGTTACCTACACATTTGTTTTTCACTTTTTCAATTAACTAGTCAGTATCTATAAACTCTAGTAAACACTCTTTCAGTCCACTTCCACACCTCTACTGACTCATCTGGCACTATGTAGTAATTCACTGCACCAAAACACAAAAAACTTAAAAAGATTAACCCAGGCACTCTCCTTGCAGTAGTGTAATGATTCAGTCAGTACCCAGGTAATCATGCAGTGTCTGAGGTCTTAGCTCATGGACTGTTTAAACGTCTATACACTTTGCATGCAGGCCTCTAGTCACCTACACACTTGTCTTTCACTTCTTTAATTAACTAGTCAGTATCTATATACTTCAATAAACATCCAGTGACTGATCCAGTACCATGTCAGTCAGTCAGTCAATACTTTATTTCGGCTAACAATAGCCATAAAAGTCAACACATAAAACACAATACATAAGTCCATGATAAACAAATTACATACAATTGATAAAGGTGGATATTTGTCCATGATTAAGCAATACCAAATAAAATATAAATAACACATTAAATTAGCTAAAAGCCAGAATTCTTATAATAAGTAATACTAAAAGTGAGGTAGACTTGAGGATGATCTGGTAGCTAGAGTAGTCCATAGTTCCTCTTTCTGCGATTACAGTTTATAACCGCAACGTTTCCTAATAAAGTACACATTGAATAAATATCTACTTATGCCATATACCATTACTTGGGAGGAGTTAGATTTTAATATGCGCTCCGCTACTTTGTATGACTCAACCCCCATATTCCTACAAAGGGGTTTGATCCAAGAAGTCCTTGGTTTCTTGTAAGCCAGACAGAAAAAAAGAATGTGGGGAATATCTTCCCTAGCCCCAAGGGGACACATAGTACACGAATCCGTTCCAATTTCCCCAGCCCACCTACATGTGTAGGAGTTTATCAATAAAACCCCATACCTAAATTGTAGATAAAGAGATTTTGCTAAGGGAGGAGCAATCTCATCCATAAATTCCTCGAAATTAGGTGAATCTTTTACGTTTAAAAAATTCTGGGTCAAAGTACCAATACGAGAGCCCAGAGTTAGTTCACCATTAACATGGGACCAAAAGGTATCCTTGAGGAGTTTTTTGGAAAACTGAGTCAAATTATGGGGCTCCTCCCAAAAATTAAGAAGCCCTAATCTCTTAAACGACGTGCAAATATATTTCAGCCATGGGGTTTTCAAATACACGTCCAATTTAATTAGTTCGATCAACCCATCCTTATAGTCTATCAGCTCAGGGGTTGACCATATCCTAATCCAGGACAATAATGGTCTTAATGAAGCTAAGTGCTCTGTTCTTTTGAGATTGATGTCTAAAAACAAGGGGACAACTGGAGTACGAGTCGGTATTTTAAGTAGACTACGCACAAATTTATTTTCTATCAACGCAAATTTGGTAGAATTACTGTATCCCCATATCTCGGCACCATAAAGGGCTGCTGATTGAGCCTTGGCTTTAAAAACCTCCAGTGCTGGTGTAATGGCTTTGGAGCTACTTGCTCCGTACACCTTTAGGATAGGGAAAGAGTTCTGTTTAAGGGACAGTAAGCTATTATTCTGCTGGCCTTGCCAGGTCAACTTGTTATCTAATATCAAACCCAAGTAGTTAAAGCTTTCTACCTTTTCCAGTATGCGCTTCTCTAAGAGCAAGTTTTTCCTAAACGTTTTGGTTGGGTTTATGGCCATGTATTTTGTTTTCATTGGGTTAATTTCTAGCCCCTTTTCCACGCAATAATTATGGAAAGTATTAACCAAATTTTGCAAGCCTCTCGGGGTCTGGGAGATAAGGATAGTATCGTCGGCAAAAAGTAAGGAGGTAATTAATTCACCAACTAACTTTGGGGAGTCGTGGGCACAGTTCCTCAGGTATGTTGGGATATCATTAACATACAATGAGAACAGTGTGGGTGCTAATACGCATCCTTGACGCACACCTCTATCTACAGGAATCGCTTTAGATAGTTCTCCAGCTTTTCCCCATCTGATTTTTGCATAGTTCCCTGTATGAAGTTTGATGAGTTCATTAAGTAGCTCGCCAGGGATGTCTAGCTTCTTTAGTGTGGACCACAGCAACTTCCGGGGAACGAGATCAAAAGCAGCCCTTAAATCTATAAATGCAACGTAAAGACTACCCTGTCTGATCTTTATGTATTTCCAACAAATACACATAAATCTAAACACCTGGTCGACTGTACTTATTTTAGATCTAAAGCCGGCTTGGTATTTGGACAATAGTTTTGTCTCCTCAATCCAAATTAAAATCCTATTTAAAATATGTCTGGCAAAGATTTTTTGTAAAACATCGATTAAACTAATGGGGCGGTAGTTGCTAGGATCATGGCGATCACCTTTTTTAAAAATTGTTATAATTTCTGCCCCTTTCCATGATTCTGGAATTGGTGTACCGGCCACAATTGAGTTACTTAAAAAGTTAATGTACGGCCCCCACACTTTGACATCGTGTTTCAATAAGTCGCCAGGAATTTTGTCAGGGCCAGGGGCCTTACCTATTTTTACAGCTAATAAAGCCTGAACTGTTTCTTCTAAAGTAAAATGTAGTGGTACAGTACTACTAACTGGATTAACGTCTACATTAACTAGGGACAAATCATCCTTACTAATCGTATAAAGTTTAGAAAAGTGATCACACCAGGTCAGTTCGTCCAGAAAAATATCCTTGGGTGATCTACCCTTTTTGTTTCCCTTAGTAATTAGATTCCAGAACGTACTTTGGTCATGTAACTTAGCTGCACTCAGTAAGTCATCCCATAGATTAGCATCCCATACTTTTTTAGCTTGATTCAGGGTGTTTTTGTAAATCAGTCTTGCATTTTTTATGTCACATTGGCTCCCATTTTTTACTGCGCGGATCAATTGTGATTTAGCAACCCTACAATCTTGGTTATACCATTGATTTTCTAGTTCGACCTGATCCATAGTTTTATTCCCTTCTTTTTTATAAACCTTACTCAGAAGGAGGGATAATGCGTCGACCAACTTCAAATGTAAATCAAGAACTCCCCGGGTGCCTAAAGATGGTATTTGGGGAGACCCTATGATTTCACTGAATTTATTATAAATGTTGGCCAGCGCTTCTTTTTTACCCGCAATGTAAGACCATTTTATGGCACGTCTATTATTACAAATCTGTGTATCTCCAATCGGGGAGTTTAATGGGCCTTCTACAGGTAATCTTAGAAGGAAGAGAGCAGGGTCTAACCATAATTGGAGGGGGAAGTGATCACTCTCCATTCTGGGGTCAACCTTAAAATCAATTAATGATCTCCATAAATTTCGAGAGGCTATTACGAAGTCAATATGTGACCTAATACTTCCCTTGAAGTAAGTGGGAGCTGATGGAGTATCTGAAGGGAAGCGACCATTACATGATCTTAGATCATGTGACACAGTCATCTGTAGGATCTGTGTGGCGGCTGTTGTACTTTTAGCATAACTTATGGCCTCCAGGGGCATGATGCCACTAGCAGTATCTTGTTCATCAAATAGACTATCAAGAACCTGGATAGGTTCGTATTTACAGTTAAAATCTCCGCAGATTAAAAAACGAGCATTATCTCCCAATCCATCTAGGGTGGAATCCAGGATTTCTATCACCTTGGATTCTCTATTTGATGGATATGGTCTATTATATATGTTTAGTAAATAAATAACACTTTTGTTACTGGTCACAATTTTTAGTCCTAACAAGTCCGGGCAAGGAATAGACAGCTGACTAACCTCTATTTCTAGGGAAACTTTAACCCAGATAACCAACCCCCAGATGCCCTTCCCCTATTGGATGGCATTGCTTTAGAGCCAAAGGTTTTATATCCTACTCTGTGAGGGGGTTCTACCATCCAGGTTTCCTGAAGGGCAATTATATCATGTTTTTCAAAAAAAGAACATACTGCCACATCCATCAGGTTCCTAGAGAGGCCAGCAATGTTCCAAGACAATAGGCTGACATTAAAATTCTCAGTTATCTTTGGAGAAAATTCCCTTAATCCAATGTCATCACTAGTATTATTAGACACTGGCAAGTTATCTAGTACCATTGTATATTCATCAATGACAATTTTATTACCTAATGTCTTTGCCTGTGCTGTAATTATCTTTGGAACGATATCTAGCCCAGCTTCTACTTGCACTCCCCGCTTATTTCCAGAGGACCCATCTGTCTGTGACTGCTCATCCAGTAGGTTGGAAGGAAACCCCAGTGCCACCGTATTTTTAAAACCAGGGATCCCCCTACCGTTAAAAATCTCTAAAGGGTGAGTAACCAGCAATGAGACTAAGCTCTTATTTTTGTCAACCTCTGGGAGTCAATCATTTTCATCTAGGTCCCTCAACACTGCATATCTATTTGCCATAGGGATTTCAAATTGTAATGAATTATTATTAATACAAATGGGACTACCCTCAGTTGTTTTTTGTAATGATCTGTCTGGGTGTCTGTAGAAAAAGCCCAAAGGGTGTACACGTACAGCATTTCCTCCTGATGCAAGGGAAGCTGCCCTTAGGAGTGTAGTTGCCACATGCTGGGGATGTCTGAAGTTTATTATGACACAATCCCCCTTACATGTTTTCCTTGTATTACCTAACCAGGCAACTCGTCTAGTGGACAATATTTGGTTTGAGAAATTCGTGGGGAAACCACAGTTTTTATTTAGCCAGGCAACTGATTTCCTCTTAAGTGAATCATGCGATTCATCCAAAGATTTAGGAGTACCAGGGACAAGTGGAGGGACATTAGACAAAATAACCACATATGGTTCGCAGGCTGGTGGAAGATTGGCACAAATTGGTTTTTGTGCTATAGCTGTAGGACCCTTGCTACTAGATGGATCTATGTTGGTTCGAATACCACCACCAACTGGTTGCAGTGTTGTCATGCAGCCAGTTAAAGTTCCCCCCTCTAGAGGAGGATCCGGGGCAGTATGAACAGGTTTCAATGGTACCTTAGGCGGAATAATATGCTGTTTCATTCCGTCCACAAGACCACCCAGCCTCGATACCTCTATTGACAGGGTTACAATTTTATCTACAAGAGGCTTAATCATGAGCACCAGTTTTTCCTCCAAAATTTTGGCTATAGCCTCAGCGAGAGTAGAGCTCTCAGCTTCATTACGGGTCTGTGTTTTAGCATGAACCACAGCGGTCCTCCGAGGTTGATCTGGCAGTGGTTTATGGTGTGCACTACCCTTCTTAAGTTGAGACTTTCTACATTTTCTAACTGCTCTTTTCGGAGGAGTAGGAGGAAGTTCAAGCTCACTCTGGGACTCCAATATATCTTGGCTTAGAATATTGACCTCGTTGTCCACAATGCAATCAGATGAGTTCCCCACTAAGGTAGCTTCGGTTAAAGAATTCCCTATAGCTGACCCGTGGGCACCATCATCTATACATAACTCTAAATTATCTTCCGGAGTCACCTTCCCAAGGGACTTACGTCTTTCGTTATTTATCATGCTGACCCTTTTGACCAAGTAATTGTCCATCGTTACTTTAGCCTTTGCCATCATAAACACTGATTAGATCATTAAACAATTACAATGTAGTTGGTATCACAAAGTAATCCCAAGGAAACAGGATAAATACTAATACACTAATGCAATAAATTTAAAAATTATACACCAACAAGTTAGGAGTTTTTGAAGGAAGATCAGTAACCAATAGTTACTACACTTAAAAGTATGACCTGTAAACAAGCGACTTCAAAACAATCAATAGAAGCTCATGACTGACTGAGTCCATTAAAAAGGGAAATACTTGCAAGTGCGTGTCCACTAAGCAATCAAGGGGGGTGGCCCGACCCGACCGCCTACGACCTCCTAACGGCCTCACAACGGCCCGCCCTTTGCCCGGGCTTAGCCCGGCGCCGCCCGCGCGCGGACCCGTGAGGCTGAAGCCCAGGTGCACTTTATAGCGCCTCCAGGCGCGAGATTACAGGGGGCGGCTTCCTCTTCCGCCGCAGGGGATGCTGGGGGATGTAGTCTCCTGGTCCTCACAGCGGCCGCGATAGAATGGCGGCAGCGGGAGGGAGACAGTCAGCAACTCGAGAAGTTATGCCCAGGTCACAGAGGTGAGGTAGCAGGTTTTCCAACAACGAAGGGATTAAGGCGCCCACTCTGCCAGAAGCCCAGGTGCACTTTATAGCGCCTCCAGGCGCGAGATTACAGGGGGCGGCTTCCTCTTCCGCCACAGGGGATGCTGGGGGTTGTAGTCTCCTCGTCCTCACAGCGGCAGCGATAGAATGGCGGCAGCGGGAGGGAGACAGTCAGCAACTCGAGAAGTTATGCCCAGGTCACAGAGGTGAGGTAGCAGGTTTTCCAACAACGAAGGGATTAAGGCGCCCACTCTGCCAGAAGCCCAGGTGCACTTTATAGCGCCTCCAGGCGCGAGATTACAGGGGGCGGCTTCCTCTTCCGCCGCAGGGGATGCTGGGGGATGTAGTCTCTTCGTCCTCACAGCGGCCGCGATAGAATGGCGGCAGCGGGAGGGAGACAGTCAGCAACTCGAGAAGTTATGCCCAGGTCACAGAGGTGAGGTAGCAGGTTTTCCAACAACGAAGGGATTAAGGCGCCATGTACTAATCGATTCACTGCGCCAAAAATGAAAAACTTAAAAGTTTCACCCAGGCACTCTCCTAGCAGTAGTCGAATGATTCAGTCAGTTCCCAGGTACTCATGTAGTGAACCATGCATTATCACATGGACTGCTTCAAATGTCTATGCAGTATGCATGCAGTCTTCTAACATACTATACACTTGTCTTTAACAGCTTGAATTCCCCAGTCAGTATCCATGTACTTCCAGCAAACACCTTGTCACTCCCCTTGCACTGTTCCAGTGACTTATTCAGTACCATGTAGTAATGCATTCACTGCGCCACAACTGAAACACTTATAAATTCACCCAGGTACGCTTCATGCAATAGTCTAATCATTCAGTTAGTACCTAAGTACTATTGGAGTGAGGCACGCCTTAGCACATGGATTGATTCAAACGTGTTTCCACTATGCATGGAGGTCTCTAAGTACCAACACAATTGTCTTTCAGATCTTCAATTTCCCAGTCAGTATCTATAAACTCCAATAAACACTCTGTCACTTTAATTGCACACCTCCACTGACTCATTTGGCACTAAGTACTAATCTATTCACTGCACTAGAACCCAAAAACTTAAAAAGATTCACCCAGTCACTCTGTTTGTAGTACTCTAATGATTCAGTCAGTACTCAGGTAGTTTTGCAGTGATCCAAGTGTTACTCTATGGGCTGTTTCAAACGTCTATCCACTATGCATGTAGGTCTGTAGCCAGCTACACACTTGTCTTTCACACCTTCAATATCCCAGACAGTATTCATACAGTTTCCGCAAACACCCTGTCACTCCCCTTATACTTCTCCTGTGACTTATTCAGCACCATGTACTAATGTATTTACTGCACCAAAATAAAAAAAACATATAAATTCATCCTGGCACTCTCCTTGCAATACTCAAAACATTCAGTCAGTATCCAAGTACTATTGGACTGAGACAGGCCTTAACATATGGATGGATTCAAACATGTATCCACTATGCATGTAGGTCTCTAATCACCTACACACTTGTCTTTCACACCATCAATATCCAAGTCAGTATCCATACACTTCTAGCAAACACCCTGTCACTCACCCAGTGTGTCTCCTTATAGTATTGTAATCATTCAGTCAGTTAGCATGTAGTCTTTTAGTGAGGTAGGCTTTAGGGCATGAACTGCTTCAAAGTAGTATGCACTATGCATGTAGTGTTTTAACCATCGTCACACTTGTGCTTCAGGGCTATAGTTTCTTAGTCAGTATTTATATAAAATGTGTTTGTACAGTGATAGAATATTATACATTTGAAAGTTATTAATATACATTTATTTGTGATTCTTTTTTACAGATACTGTTTTTCACCTTTAAAATAGAGAAATCATGCCAGAAAAAAAAAGAAAAGAGCAGAAACAGGAGAATTACTTGAAGGAACATCAACCACAAGTATTGAATGAACATGATAATGTGGCTAAAAAGAAAAAATCTTCTGGTAAGATCACAAAGCAATTTATTAAAAATGTTTGTAGGACCAAACAGAATGTACAGAATGCTGAAACCTCTGAGAATGCTTCAACTAGAAAAAAAATTCAAAATAAGAGGAAAAGCAAAAAAGCAAATGGACAGTCAAAGGAGACAAAGTATGGTAAAAAAAGGCAAAATCAGTATAAGGGATTACGCAAAAAAATATTTTACAAGAGAGTAGTACATTGTGAACGCCATGGATACCACAAATCTAAAATGTTTTTGTACTTAAGAATAACTTTCAATGATTTGGGTTTGAGTTGCCTCCTTGATTGCGTAGTTGAGTCTAATTTTAAATTCATAAGCACATTAAAATCTCCTCCGATGATAATATCCCCTATTACCAATAGAAGAGATTGAAACAATCTTCCCGTTAAGTAAACAATACACATGTTGGTCAGGAAGATTTAAGTCTTCATCCCGGATTGATTTTTTTCTGGTATCCAGACAGTTGAAGATGCTGGACCAGAAACCGATTATTAATGGGTTCTCTGACCATGCAATGTTAGTCATTAGGTTCGCCTTACCACCAGACCTAAAGACCCCTAAGCGCTGGGTATTTAATAAAATACATCTGAGTGATGAAACATGGGTAAAGTTTTTGAAGTCAGAGATCAGGGATTTTATTTCTCGTAATAATGAAACGGCTCCAATCAATATTATTTGGGACACCATGAAAGCCTTTGTGCGTGGAATAATGATTAGTAAAGACGCAGCCGTACTGAAAGCAGCTAAATGTAAAAAAAGACACTCTGGAACAAAGAATAAAAGTTTTAAATGAATTAAGACAGCTGAATCCCTCCAGCATGATTTTACATCAATTAGATACTGCTAAAAGGGCACTTACCTCATATTACTACGCCCAAAGTGAGGAGATTTTCTATAGACAATCCCAAAAAATCTACGAAGAAAGTAATTTTACTGGGAAATTTTTGGCTTGGCAGGCAAGAACAAGCTGCCGCAAATCGGATTAGAGGTTTAAAATGCCCAGTAACCCAAACTGACGTAATAGATTCGGTCAAGATTGGAAAGATAATGCTTTCCCATTACAATAATATCTATAGCCAGCAACATAATATTGATCAGGACAAATTATTAGATTTTCGAGAAAACTGTGCATTACCGCGCCTTTCTCATATTGACCAATTAACATTGATGCGTCCATTCTCCCTGGAAGAATTGGAACTGGTAGTCAATAATCTCCCAAATGGCAAGGCATGTGGCCCAGACGGACTGTCAGACGAATTTTTCAAAACTTTTTTTAGCACTTTTTCTAATCTTTTTTTGCAATTAGTGAATATGATGTTAGAAGGCGGCCCGATCCCGGACTCTTTCCGGGAAGGAACGGTGGTTAGCTTTTTGAAGAAGGGGAAAGAAGCCAAAGATCCGAACTCGTATCGCCCCATTACCTTACTGAATAGCGACTATAAAATTGTTACAAAATTAATCGCAACACGTTTGAATCATATCTCAACAGAACTGATCCATTCCGATCAGAATGGCTTTATTTCAGGGAGACATTTATTCACGAACACACATTATTTAATTGAAGCTCTAGATTATTTTGAGACACGAGGGATCCCCGCACTGGTTCTATTATTAGATGCAGAGAAAGCTTTTGACTTAGTAGTATGGGAGACACTGTTTATTATTTTAGAGCACTTTGGGATTTCTGATAAAATAGTAAATTTAATTCGAAATCTTTATTCTATGGCCAAAGCAAATATTATTATAAATACGGTAATGGTCGGTACAGTTCTAGTTAAGCGCGGCACACGACAGGGCTGTCCTTTATCCCCGATTTTGTTTGCATTTTTTATTGATCCCCTTGCTGCCGCAATAAGAAATTGCACTAGTATCTATCCCCCAGTTCCCTTAATGGCGAAGATCAAACTTTATGCGGATGATAATATGTTATTAATTAAACCTGAACTCCATTCGCAAATGAGGATTTTTCAGATTTTTGAGGAATTCGAAGCGTTAGGCGGTTATCGGATTAATAAAAAGAAAACGCAGATTCTGAAGTGTGGGAATAGAGACCTTGAAATACACCCTGATTTAAGGTGTTGTTTAACACCAAACCGAAAAGATATCTTGGGGTCTGCTTCTCACACACAGTTAAGGATTTATTTACGCTTAATTTTGATCCCCTTCTTTTAAAGATCCGATCAATGTTTACATGTTGGAATTCTTTGCCACTCTCTATTCTGGGCCGGATCGCCTTGATAAAAATGTCCGTCCTTCCTCTATTTAATTTTTTGTTTTCCACTATTCCTGTTTCTTGCCAGGTACTTATTTTTCCAGGGTAGAATCTTTGTTCTCTTCTTTTGTTTGGGCAAAAAAGCCACCTCGTATAGCAATCAACATGCTCTATGCGGATTTAGCTCATGGAGGACTTTCTTTACCAAATATTAGAGATTATTATAATGCATATTTTATACAATATTTGTCGAGGTTTAAGAAACAAACTCATGGGCAATCCTTATTTATAAAAAAAAATTTCGACTTAATTTGATTCTCAAATCTCCCAAACTAGTTTGTTATAAGACTTTGCTATGGTTTCTTAAAAAGCACACTGCCATGTTTAAAAGATATTCTCTCCCATTAATAAATATAACAACTTTGTTGCCTAGCATTTCCCCACTGATAGGTATCAAATTTGGATCTCAGCTAGTAGATAACTGGGCCAGAGCAGGATTTAATAAAATTGTCGATTTTTTAAGAAATGGAGTATGGATAACCCCCACAGAGATGACATGCCTTATTCAGAGGAATGTTTTGTTGGTGTGGTCTTACAATACTATCTTCAAATTTTTGTCACAAATTGATATTGAACAGCTCAATCAACCAACCCAACTGATTAAAGACATTTTTCTGAATGAATGTGTAAGGAGACCTGGGGAGTGGAAGCGCTGCCTAATGGCTAGTAAAGAAATGGAGTTAGGTCAAAAAGCAATCAAAAAATGGCAAGAGCAGGAAAATCATGTACTATCAACGAATACTTGGAAGACTATCAATCAGCTTAATTTTAGTACACTTAGAGGAGCTAATTGGCGCAGAATGTTATTCTTTGGGAAATGGTTATTATATCGTACTCCCGCGGCTATCTCCAAAATGTATCCAAATTATTCATCGAACTGTTTTAGATGTTTACAGCATATTCCTGCCAACTGGTCGCATGTAATAGTTCATTGCAAGAAAATTAGGATATTCTGGGAAGAGATTTTTGCTTTTTTTCAGCTTTATTATAAAATTATAGTTTCTTTTAATGAAAAACTGATGCTTTATGGTTTTGACCCGGATCTTAAACTTCCTATTCAATTTGTTAAATTACTATATATAGCAATGGCAGTTGCAAGATCTTTGTTATTGCAGAACTGGTGATCAGAACAAATTCCATCTTCAGTAGAATGGCTACAGAAAATGAGGAGAGTTAGGCATAATGAACAAATGTATGCTATGCGGGTGGGTGGTATAAGAAAATTCGAAAACATTTGGGGGCTTTATTTTGATTCTGATTGATTTCCTCGACAGTCGATGTTTAAAAAAAAAAAATGCTTTCATTGTATCATATCTTATGTTCTGCTGACTAATGTTTTTGCTTTTCCTCTTGTAAGATGCTAAAGTTCTTCAAAAAAAAAAAAAGAGAGTAGTACATAATTTGCTGAAAGATGTGAAGAAATATAAAAAGAGAGCTCTATTTTATAAAAAGAAGAAGCATATTGAAACCATTGTTGAAAAGGCTTTTGAAGTAAAAAGGAAACTATTCATTTTAGTATTAAACAGAATTTGATCACTAGATAAACCAATCCATTTAATGTAGGCCAAAAGTAGGAGGAAAAGAGTAATTCATAGAAAAAAAGTTTGTGACTTTTTTGGGGAGAATGGAAACAGTTCCAGTCCAGAGCCTTTCTTTAATGAAGAGAGTTTTTTACAGAGCAAAAAAATTTTGTATGCAGTTGACACCAGTGGTCGAGGTTATGAGGTTAGAGATGGTTGTCCAATTAACAAAGAGAAAATGATTGAAAGAAATGTAGAAGAAGTGATAGCTGATGAAGTTCTAGGGAGACGCCCTAAAGACCCTGTGTACACTTGGGATTGCAGTACTATTTGTAGTGTATGACAAGAATCTATTGATAAATTATGTAGATTTTTACGAGCATATAGTAAAAAAAGTGTTAAACAAAAGATTAAGGTGTTGCAAGGACTAGACCCTTGCAGAGTGAGAAAAAATACTGGTTTGCAAGGTCATTCTCTGGCTTGTCTTTCTAGGAAAGTTTGTCAAAGTGTTTTTCACCATTTCAGGATGTTGGCAGTACATCATACTCAAATGCGGAAGTTAGTGAGAAGATTGTATTATGCAAAAAGTCCAGCACTAAAGTTAAATGAGTTGAACAGTGCTCTTTTGCGTGGGTCAGTATCAGATGTGAAGAAGGTTTGTGATGATATTGAGTTTTGTTACTTTGGTCCTCAGCAAGAGAGTGCAGAAACTGACACATTAGTAGAACAAAATGTTGAAGACAATGTAGAACCTGTGATTACAAAACATTTTTGAGGGTGAAATCACAAAGTTTAAGGTAATTTCAGGTGAAAGACCAAATGTTTCTTGTATTTGTTGTCGGCGAAGTCACTATAAAAATCAGACTAGGGGTGTCAATCTGTATTTAAAAAGTGAAATAGAAGATAATGATAAGTGGAAGGAATTTGCAACTTATTTGTTGGTAGAGGATTGTTTTGATTTGGGATCTGAGCAGCGTATTTGCAAATATTGTTATACAAATTAGATGAGAATAAAATGCCTGCCAGAGCTGTTCATAATAATCTAGAGTTGGTTGCTATTCCTTCAGAGCTGATAGATTTAAATACGTATGAGTCTATTCTCATTCAATGTGTGCACCCGTTTCAGGCTATTGTTCGTATGGAGCCTAAAACAGGTAAATTACCTCCATCAGAGTTACAAAGAGGATTGAAAGGAAGAGTTGTGTATTTACCGTTAGATTTAAAGAAAAATATTGAAACTATTGATGTAGACCATGCAGAAAATGAACCACTAGTCATTCTAGTTAATGGTGTTCCTACGAAGAACAAGAAAATCTGGCAAGAGTTAGTGGATGTTAGAAAAGTGCAAAAGGTATCATTGTATCTGATAAAAAATAATGAGTACTATAGAAATGTGTTTGTAGGAGAAGAAGAAATAGATTTAGCAGAAGATACTGAAACATTAAGTGGACAAATTGAAAAAGTGGACATGTCCAGATGTGAAGAAATCTATGAACATTACAGTGTACATCCACTTCATTCCAAAGAGGTGATGGGGAATACGATTAATTTGTTCCAAATGAAAAAAGCAAGAGGAAGTCCCATGAGTATATGGGAAGAGAGCTTGGAAGCTCGTTGTTTCCCGCAGTTGTTTCCAACAGGAAAAGGTGGACGATATGATGAACGTCCTGTGCAGATTCCTGCATCTGAATATCGGACAACAAGATTATATGCAGAAGATCCAAGATTTCGACAATGTATCCCTTATATGTTTCATCTTCTGTTTGAAAGTGACTTGTCTGGACTTTCATATGCAGTAAATCACATTTTAAAAACTGGAATGCATCTGCAAAATGTAACTGCAAAGGATTTTATGGATAAAGTGCATCAGAGAGATGATCATTTAGAATCTCAGTTGATTAATCTGATGGCATGTCAGCGTGGGATTAATGAATATTGGTACCGTCGTCATGGAGAACTGAAATGTATGCTACGGAACTTGGGAACTCCTACATGGTTTGTTACACTAAGCTGTGCTGAGTATGCTTGGGATGATTTACTTGAATTTCTTCGAGAGGCAAATTCCAATATAAGAAATATTGACATATACAAATACAAGACACCTGGAGAATTGTGCTCTTTGGATCCTGTTAATGTATGCAGATATTTCAATCATAGATTTGAAGCTATGATGTCTTTCATCTGCAATAAAAAGAATCCTCCTCTTGGAGAAGTTGTGGATTTCTTTTGGAGAAAGGAATATCAAGCAAGAGGTGCTCCTCATATACATATGTTGTTATGGATCAAGGACGCCCCCAAATTTGGAACAGATTCAAATGATACTGTTTTGTCTTTCATTGAAGATTATGCCACATGTGCTGTACCCAATAGCAGAGAAGATAAAAACTTCAAACAACAAGTCTTACGATTCCAAAGCCATAGGTGTGGAAAATACTGTCGACTAAAGTACAAGTCAAAGGATAAGTTCTATACCAAATGTCGTTTTGGATTTCCACGTCCTGTATTATCCAAAGGAAGAGTGAACAGTTTTATGTCAGCTATGCGACATACCATCACAAGAAAGTCTCCGAAAAATACCTACAACTTAAGAAGTGAAGAATCAAAATACATAAATGACTACAATTCAGTTATTTTATCCATGTGGAATGCTAACATGGATATTCAGTATGTTGCGGACAATTCCATTGCTGTTGCTCGATATGTTACGTCCTACATTACTAAATCAGAAAAGACGGAATTGAAAGAAATGTGGGAAGAGATTTCTCACGTGAAAACTCTAAGTAAGAAATTATACAGTTTCAGTTTGAAGATGTTATCGCATCGTGAAATTGGAGCATATGAATGCTCAGATCGGTTATCATCTGCAAGTCTATACTCCAAAAGTAGAAGAATTATTTGGGTGAGTCTAGGTCTTGCAGCAATGCAAAATCGGGTACTGAAATCTGTCCAAGAAATTGAATATTTAGCAGAAAAAGAACCAGAAAGTACAGATATTTTGAAAACGAATATGTTGGACACATATTACCCAAACAGAAGTCATCATCTTGAGAACATGTGTCTCTATGAAGTGCTGCAAAACTACAGTTTTAAACGGAATACGACAGAGAACATCAATGATGGAAAATATGCAGTGATTGGTTCCGAAGGATGTCTGGTGAAACAAAGGAAAGGAAATTTAATTAATCACAGGAAACTGAGTTGCGACACTGCTGACAAAAGGGAATTGTACTATTTAGCCCTTTTGCAAATGTTCAAACCGTGGCGTTCAGAACTGGAATTACTTGGAGATTTTCAGAGCTATGAAGATTCATTTAATGCTTGTAAATATACCATATAATGCAGTGCTTTTGCAAATTATGTGAAAATGTTGAATGATGAAATTGATCAAGAAGCTACAATTGCAGCTGAGATTGCTAGAGACAGTTCTCAAGACAGTCAAAGTTCTGCTGCACTGAGTCAAGATCCACTAGGACAACCAATTGTTGAAAATGAAGCAGCGACTGCCATGAATGAGGTGGAAACAGCAATGTATCAAGCTCAAGAAGATGTAATACAGTTAGGAAACTTGGAAGAACAACTAAATGTTGAACAGAAACAAATATATCAACAAGTGAAAGAGCAGATTGACCATGGATTACTTCATGAAAAGAAAGGGTGCTCATGTACATCATTTCAACCTATCGGAATGTATGTGAGTGGTCAAGCTGGAACAGGAAAAAGTTTCTTAATAAAGTAATTACAAGTTATCTGCAGAAAACAACTGAGTCGCATTTGTCTTGTGTTGTCACTGCTCCAACTGGGTTGGCAAATGCAAAAACAACAATTGATGGACAGAATGCAGAACAATGTCATACATTCACCCCAGTACAGAGATCTGGGCCTAAATCCATTGTTTTTTTGCTCACCATGCCATTCCAGTTTGAACCCAGCCATATGCAAATCAGTCTTGACCCTGTGCCTCATGGGGACAGTCCAGCCCGAAATGCCAAGCCAGGTCCTCCCTGGACTGGAAATAAGCATCCTAGGACCGGTTTCGGGGTTTCACCCCTCTTCAGCCAGGATAGCTTGATTCCAGAGGCATGGAGAGCACGGGACTCACGTCTGAGCATACCCATCCCACTCGGGTGAAAAATGCAAAAACAACAATTGATGGACAGAATGCAGAACAATGTCATACATTCACCCCAGTACAGAGATCTGGGCCTAAATCCATCGTTTTTTTGCTCACCATGCCATTCCAGTTTAAACCCAGCAATATGCAAATCAGTCTTGACCCTGTGCCTCATGGGAACAGTCCAGCCCGAACTGCCAAGCCAGGTCCTCCCTGGACTGAAAACAAGCATCCTAGGACCGGTTTCGGTGTTTCACCCCTCTTCAGCCAGGATAGCTTGATTCCAGAGGCATGGAAAGCACGGGACTCACGTCTGAGCATACCCGTCCCACTCGGGGTGACAAATGCAAAAACAACAATTGATGGACAGAATGCAGAACAATGTCATACATTCACCCCAGTACAGAGATCTGGGCCTAAATCCATCGTTTTTTTGCTCACCATGCCATTCCAGTTTGAACCCAGCCATATGCAAATCAGTCTTGACCCTGTGCCTCATGGGAACAGTCCAGCCCGAACTGCCACGCCAGGTCCTCCCTGGACTGGAAACAAGCATCCTAGGACCGGTTTCGGGGTTTCACCCCTCTTCAGCCAGGATAGCTTGATTCCAGAGGCATGGAGAGCACTGGACTCACGTCTGAACATACCCGTCCCACTCGGGGTGACAAATGCAAAAACAACAATTGATGGACAGAATGCAGAACAATGTCATATATTCACCCCAGTACAGAGATCTGGGCCTAAATCCATCGTTTTTTTGCTCACCATGCCATTCCAGTTTGAACCCAGCCATATGCAAATCAGTCTTGACCCTGTGCCTCATGGGAACAGTCCAGCCCGAACTGCCAAGCCAGGCCCTCCCTGGACTGGAAACAAGGGCTGGACTGTTCCCATGAGGCACAGGGTCAAGACTGATTTGCATATGGCCATGTCTGAACTGGGGGTGGCGTAGTGGGCAAAAGAACGATGGATTTAACCCAGATCTCTTGACTGGGGGAGAATGTCTGCATTGTCAGCATTCCGTCCATCATTTGTTTGTTGTAACGCTTTTCGCCCTAAGTGGGATGGGTATGCCCAGACGTGGGTCCCGTGCTCACTACGCCACTGGAGTCAAGCTATCCTGGCTGATGACGGCTGATGGCCAGAAACCGGTCCTAGGATGCTTGATTCCGGTCCAGGGAAGACATGGCTTGGCAGTTCGGGCTGGACTGTTCCCATGCGGCACAGGGTCAAGACTGATTTGCATATGGCCATGTCTGACCTGGGGTGGCGTAGTGGGCAAAAGAACGATGGATTTAACCCAGATCTCTTGACTAGGGGAGAATGTCTGCCTTGTCAGCATTCCGTCCATCATTTGTTTGTTGTAACGCTTTTCGCCCTAAGTGGGATGGGTATGCCCAGACGTGGGTCCCGTGCTCACTACGCCACTGGAGTCAAGCTATCCTGGCTGATGACGGCTGATAGCCAGAAACCGGTCCTAGGATGCTTGATTCCGGTCCAGGGAAGACATGGCTTGGCAGTTCGGGCTGGACTGTTCCCATGAGGCACAGGGTCAAGACTGATTTGCATATGGCCATGTCTGAACTGGGGTGGCGTAGTGGGCAAAAGAGCAATGGATTTAACCCAGATCTCTTGACTGGGGGAGAATGTCTGCATTGTCAGCATTCCGTCCATCATTTGTTTGTTGTAACGCTTTTCGCCCTAAGTGGGATGGGTATGCCCAGACGTGGGTCCCGTGCTCACTACGCCACTGGAGTCAAGCTATCCTGGCTGATGACGGCTGATAGCCAGAAACCGGTCCTAGGATGCTTGATTCTGGTCCAGGGAAGACATGGCTTGGCAGTTCGGGCTGGACTGTTCCCATGAGGCACAGGGTCAAGACTGATTTGCATATGGCCATGTCTGAACTGGGGTGGCGTAGTGGGCAAAAGAACGATGGATTTAACACAGATCTCTTGACTGGGGGAGAATGTCTGCATTGTCAGCATTCCGTCCATCATTTGTTTGTTGTAACGCTTTTCGGCCTAAGTGGGATGGGTATGCCCAGACGTGGGTCCCGTGCTCACTACGCCACTGGAGTCAAGCTATCCTGGCTGATGACGGCTGATAGCCAGAAACCGGTCCTAGGATGCTTGATTCCGGTCCAGAGAAGACATGGCTTGGCAGTTCGGGCTGGACTGTTCCCATGAGGCACAGGGTCAAGACTGATTTGCATATGGCCATGTCTGAACTGGGGTGGCGTAGTGGGCAAAAGAACGATGGATTTAACCCAGATCTCTTGACTGGGGGAGAATGTCTGCATTGTCAGCATTCCGTCCATCATTTGTTTGTTGTAACGCTTTTCGCCGTAAGTGGGATGGGTATGCCCAGACGTGGGTCCTGTGCTCACTACGCCACTGGAGTCAAGCTATCCTGGCTGATGACGGCTTATAGCCAGAAACCGGTCCTAGGATGCTTGATTCCGGTCCAGGGAAGACATGGCTTGGCAGTTCGGGCTGGACTGTTTCCATGAGGCACAGGGTAAAGACTGATTTGCATATGGCCATGTCTGAACTGGGGTGGCGTAGTTTGCAAAAGAACGATGGATTTAACCCAGATCTCTTGACTGGGGGAGAATGTCTGCATTGTCAGCATTCCGTCCATCATTTGTTTGTTGTAACGCTTTTCGCCCTAAGTGGGATGGTTATGCCCAGACGTGGGTCCCGTGCTCACTACGCCACTGGAGTCAAGCTATCCTGGCTGATGACGGCTGATAGCCAGAAACCGGTCCTAGGATGCTTGATTCCGGTCCAGGGAAGACATGGCTTGGCAGTTCGGGCTTGACTGTTCCCATGAGGCACAGGGTCAAGACTGATTTGCATATGGCCATGTCTGAACTGGGGTGACGTAGTGGGCAAAAGAACGATGTATTTAACCCAGATCTCTTGACTGGGGGAGAATGTCTGCATTGTCAGCATTCCGTCCATCATTTGTTTGTTGTAACGCTTTTCGCCCTAAGTGGGATGGGTATGCCCAGACGTGGGTCCCGTGCTCACTACGCCACTGGAGTCAAGCTATCCTGGCTGATGACGGCTGATATCCAGAAACCGGTCCTAGGATGCTTGATTCCGGTCCAGGAAAGACATGGCTTGGCAGTTCGGGCTGGTAGTTCCCATGAGGCACAGGGTCAAGACTGATTTGCATATGGCCATGTCTGAACTGGGGTGGCGTAGTGGGCAAAAGAACGATGGATTTAACCCAGATCTCTTGACTGGGGGAGAATGTCTGCATTGTCAGCATTCCGTCCATCATTTGTTTGTTGTAACGCTTTTCGGCCTAAGTGGGATGGGTATGCCCAGACGTGGGTCCCGTGTTCACTACGCCACTGGAGTCAAGCTATCCTGGCTGATGACGGCTGATAGCCAGAAACCGGTTCTAGGATGCTTGATTCCGGTCCAGGGAAGACATGGCTTGGCAGTTCGGGCTGGACTGTTCCCATGAGGCACAGGGTCAAGACTGATTTGCATATGGCCATGTCTGAACTGGGGTGGCGTAGTGGGCAAAAGAATGATGGATTTAACCCAGATCTCTTGACTGGGGGAGAATGTCTGCATTGTCAGCATTCCGTCCATCATTTGTTTGTTGTAACGCTTTTCGCCGTAAGTGGGATGGGTATGCCCAGACGTGGGTCCTGTGCTCACTACGCCACTGGAGTCAAGCTATCCTGGCTGATGACAGCTGATAGCCAGAAACCGGTCCTAGGATGCTTGATTGCGGTCCAGGGAAGACATGGCTTGGCAGTTCGGGCTGGACTGTTTCCATGAGGCACAGGGTCAAGACTGATTTGCATATGGCCATGTCTGAACTGGGGTGGCGTAGTGGGCACAAGAACGATGGATTTAACCCAGATCTCTTGACTGGGGGAGAATGTCTGCATTGTCAGCATTCCGTCCATCATTTGTTTGTTGTAACGCTTTTCGCCCTAAGTGGGATGGTTATGCCCAGACGTGGGTCCCGTGCTCAGTACGCCGCTGGAGTCAAGCTATCCTGGCTGATGACGGCTGATAGCCAGAAACCGGTCCTAGGATGCTTGATTCCGGTCCAGGGTAGACATGGCTTGGCAGTTCGGGCTGGACTGTTCCTATGAGGCACAGGGTCAAGACTGATTTGCATATGGCCATGTCTGAACTGGGGAGGCGTAGTGGGCAAAAGAACGATGTATTTAACCCAGATCTCTTGACTGGGGGAGAATGTCTGCATTGTCAGCATTCCGTCCATCATTTGTTTGTTGTAACGCTTTTCGCCCTAAGTGGGATGGGTATGCCCAGACGTGGGTCCCGTGCTCACTACGCCACTGGAGTCAAGCTATCCTGGCTGATGACGGCTGATAGCCAGAAACCGGTCCTAGGATGCTTGATTCCGGTCCAGGGAAGACATGGCTTGGCAGTTCGGGCTGGACTGTTCCCATGAGGCACAGGGTCAAGACTGATTTGCATATGGCCATGTCTGAACTGGGGTGGCGTAGTTTGCAAAAGAACGATGGATTTAACCCAGATCTCTTGACTGGGGGAGAATGTCTGCATTGTCAACATTCCGTCCATCATTTGTTTGTTTGTTGTAACGCTTTTCGCCGTAAGTGGGATGGGTATGCCCAGACGTGGGTCCCGTGCTCACTACGCCACTGGAGTCAAGCTATCCTGGCTGATGACGGCTGATAGCCAGAAACCGGTCCTAGGATGCTTGATTGCGGTCCAGGGAAGACATGGCTTGGCAGTTCGGGCTGGACTGTTTCCATGAGGCACAGGGTCAAGACTGATTTGCATATGGCCATGTCTGAACTGGGGTGGCGTAGTGGGCACAAGAACGATGGATTTAACCCAGATCTCTTGACTGGGGGAGAATGTCTGCATTGTCAGCATTCCGTCCATCATTTGTTTGTTGTAACGCTTTTCGCCCTAAGTGGGATGGTTATGCCCAGACGTGGGTCCCGTGCTCACTACGCCACTGGAGTCAAGCTATCCTGGCTGATGACGGCTGATAGCCAGAAACCGGTCCTAGGATGCTTGATTCCGGTCCAGGGTAGACATGACTTGGCAGTTCGGGCTGGACTGTTCCCATGAGGCACAGGGTCAAGACTGATTTGCATACGGCCATGTCTGAACTGGGGTGGCGTAGTGGGCAAAAGAACGATGGATTTAACCCAGATCTCTTGACTGGGGGAGAATGTCTGCATTGTCAGCATTCCGTCCATCATTTGTTTGTTGTAACGCTTTTTGCCCTAAGTGGGATGGGTATGCCCAGACATGGGTCCCGTGCTCACTACGCCACTGGAGTCAAGCTATCCTGGCTGATGACGGCTGATAGCCAGAAACCGGTCCTAGAATGCTTGATTCCGGTCCAGGGAAGACATGGCTTGGCAGTTCGGGCTGGACTGTTCCCATGAGGCACAGGGTCAAGACTGATTTGCATATGGCCATGTCTGAACTGGGGTGGCGTAGTTTGCAAAAGAACGATGGATTTAACCCAGATCTCTTGACTGGGGGAGAATGTCTGCATTGTCAGCATTCCGTCCATCATTTGTTTGTTGTAACGCTTTTCGCCCTAAGTGGGATGGGTATGCCCAGACGTGGGTCCTTTGCTCACTACGCCACTGGAGTCAAGCTATCCTGGCTGATGACGGCTAATAGCCAGAAACTGGTCCTAGGATGCTTGATTCCGGGCCAGGGAAGACATGGCTTAGCAGTTTGGGCTGGACTGTTCCCATGAGGCACAGGGTCAAGACTGATTTGCATATGGCCATGTCTGAACTGGGGTGGCAATGAGGAAATATGAATTTTGTGATCAGTTATGTCCCCTATCGTAGACCCCAACGGCTCCATGTGCATGCTATAAGTACATGTATGTTCCCTCCAGTTCCAGTTTTGAAGACGCAAATGTATGTGCGTCCACCGTCAACATGTCCTCTTTCAGATCCGCCATGAATGGGTCAGATATTTCATTCCTAAGTATGAAAGGCCACCGACTTTATATGGTTCACTTTCCACATTTTACAGATTCAGGCGAGTAGGCCCAGAATTCTGTCATCAAGCCTTTTCCTGTCTTCTGCCTCTGAAAAGCTCCAGTCTGAGCCTGCATCTGTATCCATGAACTTTGTCCTACTCCCTGCGCGGCTAACGGTGCCTGATCCAGCATATTGCCTGCCAAAAACTGTATTTCACCTTCAAGATTATCTACTCCGCTCCTCATCCGATGCATTCCTGTCTAGTAGTTTAAGTAAACATTCCTCCAGCTACCGTGCAAAGGGCCAGGCCTCGCTGTCCACATGCAAGTAATTCATAGCCTCCGTTACCATGGAATATTCCTACCCCCTCGCATCTTGTGTAGACACTTAGACGCTTGTACACGCACTAACAGTCAGTATAGAATAGATTCTACTCTAGAAACCTTTCCTTTTGGATAACACAGTTCTTTAAACATAGGATATTAGATATGATTTGGGATTAGGTTGACATGACCCCCAGACTTCTGTCTCCACATGTAGAGCTAAATGTCAAGTCCCCTTCACCCTCTAGTTGCACGTCAATCACACGTCATGCGGCTGCGCGCGCATCTCTGCCAAATATTTCTGCTGACATTGCAGGATTCTCTTATGGATCCACCCACTTGTGACATCATGTATGATGACGTTTGTTAAATTACACCCATATATCCGCCTCTATTAGTTACGTATGCACCTTTTATCTGTACTATCAGCTGTTACGCCTCTTGCATCTGTTTCACTGTAATGCATTTTCTATAAAACTGCTTATCTGTCAATAATGTATGCCCTTCCTTCCTGAACTTTCGTGGTGATGGAATAGAAAGCCTACAATTCGAATTGTATTCCTTTGTATAGGAATAAAGCCTTTTAAACCCTCTAATACCACGGATTCTGCCTCTTATATTTACTGAGTTATTCTTACTAGACTTTACCGCATAAAAAATAGTACCGGTAATGAAATATTTACCACATAAATTGGCGCCCGAACAGGGACACTTTCTCATCTCACGCGCCGGAGGTGCGTTGCAGGCCCGGTCTCCTGCCACAGCTGAACGGACAAAAACGCGTACCTGCAGGATTTCCTGTATCTCCCTCCGGCCAAGCGGGGGCGACTGAGGCTGCGATCAACACCCAGACGAGGCGGTGAGAAGTGCGAAGTATCCCGACCAGAGCCTAGCTGAGAGAGCAAGATCCGAGGTATACAGAGGCCCACCAGGTTCCGAAGTTCCGAGTCCAATCAAGTCGAGTCCAGTCCGGTCCAGTTTCAGTTCCGTTCCGAGGCCTTCCGTTCCGAGCTACCCGGTGAGTACCATTACCGGGGAGGCATTTAACGTGCACATAGTCTGTGCCGGTCAAGACGGGTTTGGGTACACAAATCCGGTCTGCACTGTTTCAGCAGTGTATCTGTACTGTTTAGCAGTATATATAGTATGTCTTGCATATAAATAAGTATTATCTAGTGTCAGTATTATGTCAGTAACTAGTTTTCTATTAGTTATCATTGTTCGTTAAAAATGTTAAATGTTAAATGTTTTAATACGTTCTATACATTGTGGTGTGAATGCCTGTTCATTATTGTGTTTATTTGTATTAAGTGTGTTTAAGATTAAGTAACCAGATCT
Source organism: Triturus cristatus (assembly GCF_964204655.1). Lineage (NCBI taxonomy): Eukaryota > Metazoa > Chordata > Amphibia > Caudata > Salamandridae > Triturus > Triturus cristatus. The sequence goes on from NC_140586.1 coordinate 549,756,591, forward strand.
AAAAATGCCGCTCTTTTCGAAACTAAGACAGATCAAAACTAGAAAAGGTGTACTCGAAGAAGCTGTTCCCATCCCACCTAGGGACACTCCAGGGTATTTTATGTATCATAAGCATGGCCTAGATGCCGTATTATTTCTTGATTTATGGGTGGACTACACCAAGGATTTGCCAGAAAATCAGAGATGGCCCGCAGCAGGGACCTGGGATGCAGATTGCATCATGAGAGTAGAAGAAGAATTATGGAAAAAGAAAGCCAGACAGTCACAGAAAGATGCCATTGAATTATGACGTAAAGAATCATACAGACGTACAGAAAAAGCGCTCAGACAGGAAGAGAAAGGTAGAGAGACTTCAAATAAAACTCGAGAAAATCTATTACTAGAGGAAGGTACCCGAGTAAACTCAGAACAAGTAGATAGACAAAGAAACACTCTTATGAATGGTATGTATCCTCTTCTGGCCGAAGGGTTACCTAAGGCTACCCCGGAAATACCACAAGACTTAACTCCTCCATTGCTCCCGATAAAAGCACATCCCAAAACACATCCCAAAACAGCAAAGGACGTTTTCCTTTCCTCCTATTTAGATGACGTAGCTCCCGAGTATGCTAATGCCATGCCACCCACACCGCTTGCCGATGGTGTTCAACACCAAGAGCATCCGCCTGTATCCCCGCAACTACAAACTCCTACACAAGTTCCCACAGGTCCGTCCGTTTCTACAGTTTTTCCCGCATCCACAATCTCTATCCTACGTCCAACGAATCCTTTCGTGCCTAGCACCTCAGATGGTGCTACAGGAGGTACGACAGACATGTTTGCAACACCGCCGCGAAATAAACAGACCCTTAGAGATTTAGCACTCCAACGTACACCCCAATTAGCGACATCCGACATGTTTAAAGAACAGCTTGTGGATTGTAGATACGATCCAGTACCAGGTAGACAGGACAAATTGCTCATATCATCACTACGTATACGACGAGCTACATTATATTTAATGACGATACCAGGAATGGTTGAACATCTAGACAATATATATCGCTTTGTCCAAACAGGGCGAGGTCCAGAAAGTATTAACGAAGCTATGGAATACCTGAAAGTGGATGTACAAAGACAACTACTACGTTTTTTCATAAATTGTGTAATTAGGAATCAAGACAGGCCCGGGGCAGATCACGATACCATGCAAAAACTTGTCAAATGGGGTCAGAACATATCAGAAGAGAAACATGATAGACAGGCGTGTATAACCGCCATGTGTCGAAAGATCCGCAAGGAAGTAGAACGAATACATAAAGAAAGACGAGAAACAGACAGAGTAGAATTAGAAGAGGAGGAGGAGCAAGAATCAGAACAATTAGAAACGATAGCTTATGTAGGTAGAGGAAGACCCCATAATAAGACTAGAGGTTTTAATGACCCGATACGTCCAATACGTCCAGAATATAATAGACATTTTCCAAATCCTATGTTAAATACAAGATCCCCTGAACACCTATTCCAAACCGTTGATAAATTACTCCGAGATCGAAGGGGGTACCATATGCTCGATTCCCTGGACGAACAAGAATTAGCCAGGTCAGCAGTACAATGGGCTGACAGTCCCAGCGACTACAATGATGATGTACTTGCACACACATTTCTGAATCTTGACCCCTACGAACAGCGTTTAGCTAGTATATACATGATTCAACACCTCCTTATATTATATAAAAGCCAACACTCTGATCCAGGACCCTTACCTGACATATTGACAGAACTACTCACGAATATATGGAGAGGGTCAGGTACTGATTTGATTAAAGAGATTCTAGAATTCCGAAACCAATATTTAACTTTCGTATGCCCAGAACACGTTCCAGTTCCCATCATAGGAAGAAAAATGTATCACATAGATAGACAGAACCCGTTACGCGAAGTACACCCAATCAGAGGTGACGGTAATAACTTTACACGCGTGTTTGTGTACACGCCTATAACTAAACTGGAATTATTAGAAATGAAGAAAGTAGTACCCAGCCATGACAAGGATCCAGCAGGTTTCCACCGTGAAATAAAAGACATGTTACTCATGGGAGAGTATACCTACCCCGACATTATGAAAATATTAAAAGTCCTATTACCCGCCGGTGTTTACGAGAAACTCAAAGAAAAGGAATGGGAGGTGGGAGACCAAAAGATAGATTGGACAGCATTAGAAAACGAAGAAAGGGCCCGAGCTGCAGGAGCAGGACTTGGGGAAAAGACTACAGCACTAGCAGGACTACTAGTGCAGGTACTGCCACGTTTATTAACTACGAAAAAGGAAGACTGGGGTGCAATATCAGCCTGTAAACAAAAGCCAGATGAAGACACTAGTGATTTCTATTCCCGATTTGAAAAATGTTTTGGTATAAATAGTGGCATAAAAGCCAGTAGTGAGTCATACCCACATCTGTTTGTGACAAAATTAGTTGAAAATTCTCTGCTACAAGTCAAGAATAGAGTATTGAAATTTGAAAGTACCTGGCAAGGTAATACCCCATCACAGATGTTACAGATGTTACAATATCATCACAATAGAATTAGAGAAGAACAAGAACACGAACAAAGACGTATGAAAGATACAAAAATGAAAATGCTTGTTGCTCAGTCAGTTCCAGCCAATGGTCATCAAAAGGGTGATTCCGCAGGTCCTACGAAAGGGACATGCAACTATTGTAAACAACCGGGTCATTATATACACGATTGTCCAGTCCTGAAACATAATATTGCTACAGGTAGAACCCAGGAGAGACCACGTCCACCTAGACAGGATCAGAATCAACAACAAATCCCTCAGCATGCACAACCTAGACTAGCTCCGCAACAGGCAGCTCCACAACAGACCGTAGCACCACCACAAGCGCAGCCTATTGCTGCAACACAAGCAACAACACAACAGATGTATCAGTATGCCCAAGCAGATTATCCCGATTATCAGCGATATACATGAAATAGCCTAGAGAGGGAAGTTGGCTTACCCCTTATTGAGGTTCCTGTAGACCAAGAGGGACCTTATGTACATAGTGAACTATTAGGGGAAGACAGAAAGTTTTTACTTGATACAGGGGCAAGCAGAACAACTATAAGACGCAGTGAAGTTCCAGGGGCACCCCTCTCAGGCTCACAAAATATTTCCCTTGGATTCTCAGGAAAACCTATAATAAATGACGTAACACAACCTCTTCCACTTACGATCGGTCCATTGACACGTACTACAGATTTATTGCTTACTAAATCATGTCCAGAAAACTTGTTAGGTATAAAAACATTGAAAGCTCTAGGAGCCATAATATGTTGTTCTCCGGAAGGAGTACGACTATTTCTACGTGACTTCAAAGGTCACTACGTATCCAGAGACATGGATCACCGACTGCAGAATTTACCTACACATTTATGGGCACAAGGCCCCACTGATGTTGGTTGCATGAATATTACACCATATCGCGTCACACTAAAAACAGGAGTAATACTACCACGAATGCGACAATACAAGTTACCACCCTATGCTGTTGTGGCTTTGCTGCAAATCATTGACGAGCTCATTGCACAAGGAGTGGTTGTCGAAACAGACTCCAATGTATGTAATTCCCCGATAATTCCGATTCTTAAAAGAACGGATCCAAAAGCACCACCAGTATATCGATTAGTTATTGATCTGCGCGAATTAAATAAATGTATTGTACCACAATACCCTGTGGTCCCAGATATCTCTTCATTATTAACGGCCATAGATTCAGAAGCAACGTTCTTTACTGTAATTGATCTCAAGAACGCTTTCTTTAGTGTCCCAATAGATCCGGAAAGTCAATATCTGTTCGGATTCAGTTTAAATGGACGAAGTTTTAAATTCACACGCGCACCTCAAGGATTTACAGAAAGCCCCAGCATCTATAGCCAAGCACTGAAACGAGAACTTGACAGTATCCACATGCCAGTTAACACTGCCTTGCTTCAATATGTCGATGATCTGTTGATCACCGCCCGAAGTGAACATGAATGTGAAAAAGCGTCACTGACGGTTTTAAGATTTTTGGCTGACAAGGGGCACAAGGTGTCCCCTTCTAAGCTGCAATTCTGTGTCCAGCGAGTTGTTTACCTTGGGCACTCGCTGTCCAAGGAGGGAAGGCAGCTTACACCTGACCGCATCCAGTTAATCGCTAACATGCCACCACCCAAGACACAAAAGGAGGTGCGGGCTTTTATAGGCCTCACTTCATACTGTAGGCAGTGGATCCCTCAATATGCATTTCTAGCAAAACCACTCATCCAGTTAACAACACAGGAGGCTGCCACATCGACTGTCCTCCCTTGGACTCAAGAACATACACACGCCTTTGAAAGCTTAAAGAAAGCTTTATGCCAAGCACCTGTTTTAGCAACACCATGTTACAGTAAACGGTTTACACTCTTTGTTACAGAACGCGAAGGTACTGCCTTGTCAGTACTCACTCAGGAACAAGCAGGATCACACAAACCATGTGCTTATTTCTCTAGTACATTAGATCCAGTAGCTCAGGCTCTTCCTGCGTGCCTGAAATCGGTGGCAGCAACAGCTTTAGCAATCAGACAAAGCGATGCCATAGTGTTAGGACATCAATTGACAGTACAAGTACCACACGCAGTAGAGGTTCTTTTGAACCGCACGCAAACACAACACTTGACTATAGCGAGACTCACCGGTTACGAATTGACATTATTTCAGCCCCACATAGAAATCAGACGTTGTAATACGTTAAATCCTGCCACACTGTTACCAGTGGGCGGAACAGATCCGTTGGCACATGATTGTGTCGAAGTCATTACTATCACGACGAAACCCAGACAAGACTTGACAGATATCCCTTTGTCAGATCCAGACTTGACATTGTATGTAGATGGGTCATGTATGAGAACAAGTACAGGAGAGTTAGTGGCCGCCTACGCAGTCACAACAGACACTGAAGTCATTGAAACAAATCGTATTAACACTTTGTCAGCTCAAGCAGCAGAGCTCATCGCTCTGACACAAGCCTGTATTCAAGCCACAAATAAGAAAGTCAACATATACACAGATTCACGTTATGCATTCGGAGTCGTCCATGACTTCGGCGTACTGTGGCGAGAGAGAGGTTATTTGACTTCTCACGGTGCCCACATCCAACACGGACCCCTCATTCAAGCCCTATTAGACGCGATTCATCTACCCACTGCAATATCGATTATGAAATGCAAAGCCCATACAAAAGTTACCGATATCATTTCTCAGGGTAATGACCTAGCTGACAGAACAGCTAAACAGACTGCTCAGAATCAGACTCACACAATTGATGCGACAAAGACAATAGTTCTGACACCAAAACATTGCATGACAGTTAAGGATCCCGCCCTTGATGTAATTGACATACAGACACATGCTACACCAGAGGAAATAAAGAAATGGACTGAATTAGGAGGGATCCAAACGGATCAACGATGGATGACGAAGGAAAAATCTATATGGTTTCTTCCCGACTCCATGGTTCAAGTCATCATTAACACAATACATAGTCCAGCGCACCTAGGAGAAAAAGCTATGCTAGACAGCATTCAACACATTTGGTTCAACAAACACTTGCGAGCAGCAGCTAAACAAAAAGTTCGTACCTGTATGATATGTTGTCAGTTTAATCCAGGTAAAAGCATCCCCGTAGAGCAGGGTGGATTTCAACCTCCCGATCATGCTTTTGAAGTCCTCCAGATGGATTATATCCAGATGGAACGATGTCGAGGATTCAAATATGTTCTCGTAGTTGTCTGTGCTCTTTCCCGTTGGACAGAAGCATACCCGGTTTCAGATTACACTGCCCCGACTACTGCCAAACAGTTAGTTCGAGAATTCTTCCCACGGTACGGTTTACCACGTGTTGTCTACTCAGATAACGGCCAGCCGTTCTCATCCGAACTAATGAAACACGTTTCCCTTTTGTTAGGCTACCAATGGAAATTCCACTGTGTCCGACATCCCGAGGCAGCAGGTCTCGTGGAACGTCATAATCAAACCCTGAACATTAGATTGTCCAAAATATGTAGAGAAAAAGGTATCGATTGGATAGTAGCCTTACCAGTTGCGCTCTTTTACATGAGAATGGTAGCACATTCTCGAACAGGGCTATCCCCGTACGAGGTGATCTTCGGTAGACCACCAAATATGTGGGGGACGCCCATACCTCGTAAAATCACTGATGTTGACTGTAATATGCTGACAGATTACCTGGCTTCCTTGATGTCTGCACTACAATCTTGTCGTTCACAGGTAGCCGCAGCTTTTCCCGACAATACTGAGGTGAAGCCCCATGACGTGGTTCCTGGTGACCTGGTTCTGGTCCGGAATTTCGACCGGAAGACCCAACTGGAGCCTAGGTGGAAGTCACCGAAGCTAGTTCTACTAACCACAAGGACAGCCGTGAAGATCGAGGGACGCAAAGGGTGGTTGCACTCGAGTCATATCAAGAAATTTTATGGGCTATCATCCAGTGTGAATACTCAACCTTGTATTCCCTCACAGACAGACTCAAAGCTCCCCTTGGTTGAGCAGTCAAAACCAGAACTGTACAAACTAAAATTGAGGTCTAGCAAGTCAGACAATTTGATTGTTTAAGTCCTCTCCAAGGTGAATCGGTTGAATTTGTCTCTGACATGTATCCTCTAGACCGGAATAGAGAAAGAAATCAGCAGAAGCAGCTTAAAAAGCATGCGTATTGTAAATCACTTCGTAGTCACTGCACAGTAACACTATTAATTTTGTTTTTTCTAAGTCTTCTGATCATCGTTTTCAGCGTACTATTGCATATGTATTACCCTATTCTTAAGCATGCTTACAATGTAACTACAGAACATTCTTTTAGCGAATTACCTCCGCATGAGTTGTCCTATAGATTTGCGCTGCGCAACAACACATTCATTAGTATGTTACATCATTCCCATCAGACCAGCAATGCCACAAATTGTTGGATATGTGGCCGACTCCCTCCCTATCAAAACTATAAGGGAGTCTTGCCCCTCTTTCCCTATCCGTTCACACATAATGGCTCCTGTGGAGCATGGTTTAGTTTGATTAATTCCTTAGATTCAAATTCCGCAGTTTATCAAGACAACTGGGTATGGGGAAACCTGAACCTAGTTTTGCTTAAAGTCTGCTACCCTAACAAGGAGGGACTCCCCAAAAGAACAGGAACTGATCTAGAAAATGAAGTATACCGATTAGGTAATTTTACACTTAACCTCATGATCCTGAACATTGAATCTGAAGCTACACCAATCTTGCCCACCATGTCAGTATTCCCAGTAAAAGGGGAATTATGTGTAAGAAAGAATGGTTCCATACACATGGGCCATAGTAAATGCACCACTGTAATAAAATTCAGTGACCAAGGCAAGTCTACATTTAGAGCTTCCCATCATTCCTACTTCATATGTGGCCAGACCGCATATATATGTCTACCTCTAGATTGGGATGGTACTTGTTACATAGCATTCCTTCTGCCACCTGTTTTCCTAGCCCCGCCTGATTACCATAGGAATACCCATTTAGTACACAATAGACAACAGAGAGATCTCCCAATTGTCGATTACACTGAAACAGCATGGGAAAAATACACAGATTTCAATAAAGGGTTCTTTCCCTATATAGGTACAGTCACTAATAGTAAGCTGATACGTAGATTAACCAGAACCCTTGAAGCAGTAGTGAACAAGACTATTTCCGCCTTAGGCAATTTAACAGAAGACCAGTCTGCTATGCGGATTGTTGTGCTTCAAAATCGTCTTGTCCTTGACGTCATCCTGGCCGATAGGGGCGGAGCTTGTAGGGTCATCGGATCAAGTTGCTGCATTTTCATACCAGAAAATTCGCCGTCAGTATATAAAGCCATAACCCGCCTTCATAAGATTATAAGCCAGATACACCAGAGTCCAGGCACCTGGACTTGGTCCGGTTGGTTCTGGGGCGTGTTGTCAGCCTGGGGATTGAGAATCCTATCCTTCCTAGGTATTGGCTTTCTCATACTATTCAGTTGCTGCTTATGTCTACAATGTGGGCCAGCGATTTGTAGTCTGTGTGCCACATCGTGTATCCCACATCCAAGTTTTCATTCAAGATTCCGGAAGAAGAAAGAAGAACAAATGATGCTATATGAACAGATCGATGGATTGATGAAGATCGATATCTCCTGAGGGTCCGTAGGGGACAAGGAGGGAATGAGGAAATATGAATTTTGTGATCAGTTATGTCCCCTATCGTAGACCCCAACGGCTCCATGTGCATGCTATAAGTACATGTATGTTCCCTCCAGTTCCAGTTTTGAAGACGCAAATGTATGTGCGTCCACCGTCAACATGTCCTCTTTCAGATCCGCCATGAATGGGTCAGATATTTCATTCCTAAGTATGAAAGGCCACCGACTTTATATGGTTCACTTTCCACATTTTACAGATTCAGGCGAGTAGGCCCAGAATTCTGTCATCAAGCCTTTTCCTGTATTCTGCCTCTGAAAAGCTCCAGTCTGAGCCTGCATCTGTATCCATGAACTTTGTCCTACTCCCTGCGCGGCTAACGGTGCCTGATCCAGCATATTGCCTGCCAAAAACTGTATTTCACCTTCAAGATTATCTACTCCGCTCCTCATCCGATGCATTCCTGTCTAGTAGTTTAAGTAAACATTCCTCCAGCTACCGTGCAAAGGGCCAGGCCTCGCTGTCCACATGCAAGTAATTCATAGCCTCCGTTACCATGGAATATTCCTACCCCCTCGCATCTTGTGTAGACACTTAGACGCTTGTACACGCACTAACAGTCAGTATAGAATAGATTCTACTCTAGAAACCTTTCCTTTTGGATAACACAGTTCTTTAAACATAGGACATTACCTATGATTTGGGATTAGGTTGACATGACCCCCAGACTTCTGTCTCCACATGTAGAGCTAAATGTCAAGTCCCCTTCACCCTCTAGTTGCACGTCAATCACACGTCATGCGGCTGCGCGCGCATCTCTGCCAAATATTTCTGCTGACATTGCAGGATTCTCTTATGGATCCACCCACTTGTGACATCATGTATGATGACGTTTGTTAAATTACACCCATATATCCGCCTCTATTAGTTACGTATGCACCTTTTATCTGTACTATCAGCTGTTACGCCTCTTGCATCTGTTTCACTGTAATGCATTTTCTATAAAACTGCTTATCTGTCAATAATGTATGCCCTTCCTTCCTGAACTTTCGTGGTGATGGAATAGAAAGCCTACAATTCGAATTGTATTCCTTTGTATAGGAATAAAGCCTTTTAAACCCTCTAATACCACGGATTCTGCCTCTTATATTTACTGAGTTATTCTTACTAGACTTTACCGCATAAAAAATAGTACCGGTAATGAAATATTTACCACAGCGTAGTGGGCAAAAGAACGATGGATTTAACCCAGATCTCTTGACTGGGGGAGAATGTCTGCATTGTCAGCATTCCGTCCATCATTTGTTTGTTGTAACGCTTTTCGCCCTAAGTGGGATGGGTATGCCCAGACGTGGGTCCCGTGCTCACTTTGCCACTGGAGTCAAGCTATCCTGGCTGATGATTGCTGATAGCCAGAAACCGGTCCTAGGATGCTTGATTCCGGTCCAGGGAAGACATGGCTTGGCAGTTCGGGCTGGACTGTTCCCATGAGGCACAGGGTCAAGACTGATTTGCATATGGCCATGTCTGAACTGGGGAGGCGTAGTGGGCAAAAGAACGATGTATTTAACCCAGATCTCTTGACTGGGGGAGAATGTCTGCATTGTCAGCATTCCGTCCATCATTTGTTTGTTGTAACGCTTTTCGCCCTAAGTGGGATGGGTATGCCCAGACGTGGGTCCCGTGCTCACTACGCCACTGGAGTCAAGCTATCCTGGCTGATGACGGCTGATAGCCAGAAACCGGTCCTAGGATGCTTGATTCCGGTCCAGGGAAGACATGGCTTGGCAGTTCGGGCTGGACTGTTCCCATGAGGCACAGGGTCAAGACTGATTTGCATATGGCCATGTCTGAACTGGGGTGGCGTAGTTTGCAAAAGAACGATGGATTTAACCCAGATCTCTTGACTGGGGGAGAATGTCTGCATTGTCAGCATTCCGTCCATCATTTGTTTGTTGTAACGCTTTTCGCCGTAAGTGGGATGGGTATGCCCAGACGTGGGTCCCGTGCTCACTACGCCACTGGAGTCAAGCTATCCTGGCTGATGACGGCTGATAGCCAGAAACCGGTCCTAGGATGCTTGTTTGCGGTCCAGGGAAGACATGGCTTGGCAGTTCGGGCTGGACTGTTTCCATGAGGCACAGGGTCAAGACTGATTTGCATATGGCCATGTCTGAACTGGGGTGGCGTAGTGGGCACAAGAACGATGGATTTAACCCAGATCTCTTGACTGGGGGAGAATGTCTGCATTGTCAGCATTCCGTCCATCATTTGTTTGTTGTAACGCTTTTCGCCCTAAGTGGGATGGTTATGCCCAGACGTGGGTCCCGTGCTCAGTACGCCGCTGGAGTCAAGCTATCCTGGCTGATGACGGCTGATAGCCAGAAACCGGTCCTAGGATGCTTGATTCCGGTCCAGGGTAGACATGGCTTGGCAGTTCGGGCTGGACTGTTCCTATGAGGCACAGGGTCAAGACTGATTTGCATATGGCCATGTCTGAACTGGGGAGGCGTAGTGGGCAAAAGAACGATGTATTTAACCCAGATCTCTTGACTGGGGGAGAATGTCTGCATTGTCAGCATTCCGTCCATCATTTGTTTGTTGTAACGCTTTTCGCCCTAAGTGGGATGGGTATGCCCAGACGTGGGTCCCGTGCTCACTACGCCACTGGAGTCAAGCTATCCTGGCTGATGACGGCTGATAGCCAGAAACCGGTCCTAGGATGCTTGATTCCGGTCCAGGGAAGACATGGCTTGGCAGTTCGGGCTGGACTGTTCCCATGAGGCACAGGGTCAAGACTGATTTGCATATGGCCATGTCTGAACTGGGGTGGCGTAGTTTGCAAAAGAACGATGGATTGAACCCAGATCTCTTGACTGGGGGAGAATGTCTGCATTGTCAACATTCCGTCCATCATTTGTTTGTTGTAACGCTTTTCGCCGTAAGTGGGATGGGTATGCCCAGACGAGGGTCCCGTGCTCACTACGCCACTGGAGTCAAGCTATCCTGGCTGATGACGGCTGATAGCCAGAAACCGGTCCTAGGATGCTTGATTGCGGTCCAGGGAAGACATGGCTTGGCAGTTCGGGCTGGACTGTTTCCATGAGGCACAGGGTCAAGACTGATTTGCATATGGCCATGTCTGAACTGGGGTGGCGTAGTGGGCACAAGAACGATGGATTTAACCCAGATCTCTTGACTGGGGGAGAATGTCTGCATTGTCAGCATTCCGTCCATCATTTGTTTGTTGTAACGCTTTTCGCCCTAAGTGGGATGGTTATGCCCAGACGTGGGTCCCGTGCTCACTACGCCACTGGAGTCAAGCTATCCTGGCTGATGACGGCTGATAGCCAGAAACCGGTCCTAGGATGCTTGATTCCGGTCCAGGGTAGACATGGCTTGGCAGTTCGGGCTGGACTGTTCCCATGAGGCACAGGGTCAAGACTGATTTGCATACGGCCATGTCTGAACTGGGGTGGCGTAGTGGGCAAAAGAACGATGTATTTAACCCAGATCTCTTGACTGGGGGACAATGTCTGCATTGTCAGCATTCCGTCCATCATTTGTTTGTTGTAACGCTTTTCGCCCTAAGTGGGATGGGTATGCCCAGACGTGGGTCCCGTGCTCACTACGCCACTGGAGTCAAGCTATCCTGGCTGATGACGGCTGATAGCCAGAAACCGGTCCTAGAATGCTTGATTCCGGTCCAGGGAAGACATGGCTTGGCAGTTCGGGCTGGACTGTTCCCATGAGGCACAGGGTCAAGACTGATTTGCATATGGCCATGTCTGAACTGGGGTGGCGTAGTTTGCAAAAGAACGATGGATTTAACCCAGATCTCTTGACTGGGGGAGAATGTCTGCATTGTCAGCATTCCGTCCATCATTTGTTTGTTGTAACGCTTTTCGCCGTAAGTGGGATGGGTATGCCCAGACGTGGGTCCCGTGCTCACTACGCCACTGGAGTCAAGCTATCCTGGCTGATGACGGCTGATAGCCAGAAACCGGTCCTAGGATGCTTGATTCCGGTCCAGGGAAGACATGGCTTGGCAGTTCGGGCTGGACTGTTTCCATGAGGCACAGGGTCAAGACTGATTTGCATATGGCCATGTCTGAACTGGGGTGGCTTAGTGGGCAAAAGAACGATGGATTTAACCCAGATCTCTTGACTGGGGGAGAATGTCTGCATTGTCAGCATTCCGTCCATCATTTGTTTGTTGTAACGCTTTTCGCCCTAAGTGGGATGGGTATGCCCAGACGTGGGTCCTTTGCTCACTACGCCACTGGAGTCAAGCTATCCTGGCTGATGACGGCTAATAGCCAGAAACTGGTCCTAGGATGCTTGATTCCGGGCCAGGGAAGACATGGCTTAGCAGTTTGGGCTGGACTGTTCCCATGAGGCACAGGGTCAAGACTGATTTGCATATGGCCATGTCTGAACTGGGGTGGCGTAGTGGGCAAAAGAACGATGGATTTAACCCAGATCTCTTGACTGGGGGAGAATGTCTGCATTGTCAGCATTCCGTCCATCATTTGTTTGTTGTAACGCTTTTCGCCCTAAGTGGGATGGGTATGCCCAGACGTGGGTCCCGTGCTCACTTTGCCACTGGAGTCAAGCTATCCTGGCTGATGATTGCTGATAGCCAGAAACCGGTCCTAGGATGCTTGATTCCGGTCCAGGGAAGACATGGCTTGGCAGTTCGGGCTGGACTGTTCCCATGAGGCACAGGGTCAAGACTGATTTGCATATGGCCATGTCTGAAGTGGGGAGGCGTAGTGGGCAAAAGAACGATGTATTTAACCCAGATCTCTTGACTGGGGGAGAATGTCTGCATTGTCAGCATTCCGTCCATCATTTGTTTGTTGTAACACTTTTCGCCCTAAGTGGGATGGGTATGCCCAGACGTGGGTCCCGTGCTCACTACGCCACTGGAGTCAAGCTATCCTGGCTGATGACGGCTGATAGCCAGAAACCGGTCCTAGGATGCTTGATTCCGGTCCAGGGAAGACATGGCTTGGCAGTTCGGGCTGGACTGTTCCCATGAGGCACAGGGTCAAGACTGATTTGCATATGGCCATGTCTGAACTGGGGTGGCGTAGTTTGCAAAAGAACGATGGATTTAACCCAGATCTCTTGACTGGGGGAGAATGTCTGCATTGTCAGCATTCCGTCCATCATTTGTTTGTTGTAACGCTTTTCGCCGTAAGTGGGATGGGTATGCCCAGACGTGGGTCCCGTGCTCACTACGCCACTGGAGTCAAGCTATCCTGGCTGATGACGGCTGATAGCCAGAAACCGGTCCTAGGATGCTTGTTTGCGGTCCAGGGAAGACATGGCTTGGCAGTTCGGGCTGGACTGTTTCCATGAGGCACAGGGTCAAGACTGATTTGCATATGGCCATGTCTGAACTGGGGTGGCGTAGTGGGCACAAGAACGATGGATTTAACCCAGATCTCTTGACTGGGGGAGAATGTCTGAATTGTCAGCATTCCGTCCATCATTTGTTTGTTGTAATGCTTTTCGCCCTAAGTGGGATGGTTATGCCCAGACGTGGGTCCCGTGCTCACTACGCCACTGGAGTCAAGCTATCCTGGCTGATGACGGCTGATAGCCAGAAACCGGTCCTAGGATGCTTGATTCCGGTCCAGGGTAGACATGGCTTGGCAGTTCGGGCTGGACTGTTCCCATGAGGCACAGGGTCAAGACTGATTTGCATATGGCCATGTCTGAACTGGGGTGGCGTAGTGGGCAAAAGAACGATGTATTTAACCCAGATCTCTTGACTGGGGGAGAATGTCTGCATTGTCAGCATTCCGTCCATCATTTGTTTGTTGTAACGCTTTTCGCCGTAAGTGGGATGGGTATGCCCAGACATGGGTCCCGTGCTCACTACTCCACTGGAGTCAAGCTATCCTGGCTGATGACGGCTGATAGCCAGAAACCGGTCCTAGGATGCTTGATTCCGGTCCAGGGAAGACATGGCTTGGCAGTTCGGGCTGGACTGTTTCCATGAGGCACAGGGTCAAGACTGATTTGCATATGGCCATGTCTGAACTGGGGTGGCGTAGTGGGCAAAAGAACGATGGATTTAACCCAGATCTCTTGACTGGGGGAGAATGTCTGCATTGTCAGCATTCCGTCCATCATTTGTTTGTTGTAACGCTTTTCGCCCTAAGTGGGATGGGTATGCCCAGACGTGGGTCCCGTGCTCACTACGCCACTGGAGTCAAGCTATCCTGGCTGATGACGGCTAATAGCCAGAAAATGGTCCTAGGATGCTTGATTCCGGGCCAGGGAAGACATGGCTTAGCAGTTTGGGCTGGACTGTTCCCATGAGGCACAGGGTCAAGACTGATTTGCATATGGCCATGTCTGAACTGGGGTGGCGTAGTGGGCAAAAGAACGATGTATTTAACCCAGATCTCTTGACTGGGGGAGAATGTCTGCATTGTCAGCATTCCGTCCATCATTTGTTTGTTGTAACGCTTTTCGCCGTAAGTGGGATGGGTATGCCCAGACATGGGTCCCGTGCTCACTACGCCACTGGAGTCAAGCTATCCTGGCTGATGACGGCTGATAGCCAGAAACCGGTCCTAGGATGCTTGATTCCGGTCCAGGGAAGACATGGCTTGGCAGTTCGGGCTGGACTGTTTCCATGAGACACAGGGTCAAGACTGATTTGCATATGGCCATGTCTGAACTGGGGTGGCGTAGTGGGCAAAAGAACGATGGATTTAACCCAGATCTCTTGACTGGGGGAGAATGTCTGCATTGTCAGCATTCCGTCCATCATTTGTTTGTTGTAACGCTTTTCGCCCTAAGTGGGATGGGTATGCCCAGACGTGGGTCCCGTGCTCACTACGCCACTGGAGTCAAGCTATCCTGGCTGATGACGGCTAATAGCCAGAAACTGGTCCTAGGATGCTTGATTCCGGGCCAGGGAAGACATGGCTTAGCAGTTTGGGCTGGACTGTTCCCATGAGGCACAGGGTCAAGACTGATTTGCATATGGCCATGTCTGAACTGGGGTGGCGTAGTGGGCAAAAGAACGATGGATTTAACCCAGATCTCTTGACTGGGGGAGAATGTCTGCATTGTCAGCATTCCGTCCATCATTTGTTTGTTGTAACGCTTTTCGCCCTAAGTGGGATGGGTATGCCCAGACGTGGGTCCCGTGCTCACTACGCCACTGGAGTCAAGCTATCCTGGCTGATGATGGCTGATAGCCAGAAACCGGTCCTAGGATGCTTGATTCCGGTCCAGGGAAGACATGGCTTGGCAGTTTGGGCTGGACTGTTCACATGAGGCACAGGGTCAAGACTGATTTGCATATGGCCATGTCTGAACTGGGGTGGCGTAGTGGGCAAAAGAACGATGGATTTAATCCAGATCTCTTGACTGGGGGAGAATGTCTGCATTGTCAGCATTCCGTCCATCATTTGTTTGTTGTAACGCTTTTCGCCCTAAGTGGGATGGGTATGCCCAGACGTGGGTCCCGTGCTCACTTTGCCACTGGAGTCAAGCTATCCTGGCTGATGATTGCTGATAGCCAGAAACCGGTCCTAGGATGCTTGATTCCGGTCCAGGGAAGACATGGCTTGGCAGTTCGGGCTGGACTGTTCCCATGAGGCACAGGGTCAAGACTGATTTGCATATGGCCATGTCTGAACTGGGGTGGCGTAGTGGGCAAAAGAACGATGTATTTAACCCAGATCTCTTGACTGGGGGAGAATGTCTGCATTGTCAGCATTCCGTCCATCATTTGTTTGTTGTAACACTTTTCACCCTAAGTGGGATGGGTATGCCCAGACGTGGGTCCCGTGCTCACTACGCCACTGGAGTCAAGCTATCCTGGCTGATGACGGCTGATAGCCAGAAACCGGTCCTAGGATGCTTGATTCCGGTCCAGGGAAGACATGGCTTGGCAGTTCGGGCTGGACTGTTCCCATGAGGCACAGGGTCAAGACTGATTTGCATATGGCCATGTCTGAACTGGGGTGGCGTAGTTTGCAAAAGAACGATGGATTTAACCCAGATCTCTTGACTGGGGGAGAATGTCTGCATTGTCAGCATTCCGTCCATAATTTGTTTGTTGTAACGCTTTTCGCCGTAAGTGGGATGGGTATGCCCAGACGTGGGTCCCGTGCTCACTACGCCACTGGAGTCAAGCTATCCTGGCTGATGACGGCCGATAGCCAGAAACCGGTCCTAGGATGCTTGTTTGCGGTCCAGGGAAGACATGGCTTGGCAGTTCGGGCTGGACTGTTTCCATGAGGCACAGGGTCAAGACTGATTTGCATATGGCCATGTCTGAACTGGGGTGGCGTAGTGGGCACAAGAACGATGGATTTAACCCAGATCTCTTGACTGGGGGAGAATGTCTGCATTGTCAGCATTCAGTCCATCATTTGTTTGTTGTAACGCTTTTCGCCCTAAGTGGGATGGTTATGCCCAGACGTGGGTCCCGTGCTCAGTACGCCGCTGGAGTCAAGCTATCCTGGCTGATGACGGCTGATAG
Organism: Triturus cristatus; assembly: GCF_964204655.1. Lineage (NCBI taxonomy): Eukaryota > Metazoa > Chordata > Amphibia > Caudata > Salamandridae > Triturus > Triturus cristatus. Next base: position 549,773,326 of record NC_140586.1, read on the forward strand.
CCAGAAACCGGTCCTCGGATGCTTGATTCCGGTCCAGGGTAGACATGGCTTGGCAGTTCGGGCTGGACTGTTCCTATGAGGCACAGGGTCAAGACTAATTTGCATATGGCCATGTCTGAACTGGGGAGGCGTAGTGGGCAAAAGAACGATGTATTTAACCCAGATCTCTTGACTGGGGGAGAATGTCTGCATTGTCAGCATTCCGTCCATCATTTGTTTGTTGTAACGCTTTTCGCCCTAAATGGGATGGGTATGCCCAGACGTGGGTCCCGTGCTCACTACGCCACTGGAGTCAAGCTATACTGGCTGATGACGGCTGATAGCCAGAAACCGGTCCTAGGATGCTTGATTCCGGTCCAGGGAAGACATGGCTTGGCAGTTCGGGCTGGACTGTTCCCATGAGGCACAGGGTCAAGACTGATTTGCATATGGCCATGTCTGAACTGGGGTGGCGTAGTTTGCAAAAGAACGATGGATTTAACCCAGATCTCTTGACTGGGGGAGAATGTCTGCATTGTCAACATTCCGTCCATCATTTGTTTGTTGTAACGCTTTTCGCCGTAAGTGGGATGGGTATGCCCAGACGTGGGTCCCGTGCTCACTACGCCACTGGAGTCAAGCTATCCTGGCTGATGACGGCTGATAGCCAGAAACCGGTCCTAGGATGCTTGATTGCGGTCCAGGGAAGACATGGCTTGGCAGTTCGGGCTGGACTGTTTCCATGAGGCACAGGGTCAAGACTGATTTGCATACGGCCATGTCTGAACTGGGGTGGCGTAGTGGGCAAAAGAACGATGTATTTAACCCAGATCTCTTGACTGGGGGAGAATGTCTGCATTGTCAGCATTCCGTCCATCATTTGTTTGTTGTAACGCTTTTCGCCCTAAGTGGGATGGGTATGCCGAGACGTGGGTCCCGTGCTCACTACGCCACTGGAGTCAAGCTATCCTGGCTGATGACGGCTGATAGCCAGAAACCGGTCCTAGAATGCTTGATTCCGGTCCAGGGAAGACATGGCTTGGCAGTTCGGGCTGGACTGTTCCCATGAGGCACAGGGTCAAGACTGATTTGCATATGGCCATGTCTGAACTGGGGTGGCGTAGTTTGGAAAAGAACGATGGATTTAACCCAGATCTCTTGACTGGGGGAGAATGTCTGCATTGTCAGCATTCCGTCCGTCATTTGTTTGTTGTAACGCTTTTCGCCGTAAGTGGGATGGGTATGCCCAGACGTGGGTCCCGTGCTCACTACGCCACTGGAGTCAAGCTATCCTGGCTGATGACGGCTGATAGCCAGAAACCGGTCCTAGGATGCTTGATTCCGGTCCAGGGAAGACATGGCTTGGCAGTTCGGGCTGGACTGTTTCCATGAGGAACAGGGTCAAGACTGATTTGCATATGGCCATGTCTGAACTGGGGTGGCTTAGTGGGCAAAAGAACGATGGATTTAACCCAGATCTCTTGACTGGGGGAGAATGTCTGCATTGTCAGCATTCCGTCCATCATTTGTTTGTTGTAACGCTTTTCGCCCTAAGTGGGATGGGTATGCCCAGACGTGGGTCCTTTGCTCACTACGCCACTGGAGTCAAACTATCCTGGCTGATGACGGCTAATAGCCAGAAACTGGTCCTAGGATGCTTGATTCCGGGCCAGGGAAGACATGGCTTAGCAGTTTGGGCTGGACTGTTCCCATGAGGCACAGGGTCAAGACTGATTTGCATATGGCCATGTCTGAACTGGGGTGGCGTAGTGGGCAAAAGAACGATGGATTTAACCCAGATCTCTTGACTGGGGGAGAATGTCTGCATTGTCAGCATTCCGTCCATCATTTGTTTGTTGTAACGCTTTTCGCCCTAAGTGGGATGGTTATGCCCAGACGTGGGTCCCGTGCTCACTACGCCACTGGAGTCAAGCTATCCTGGCTGATGACGGCTGATAGCCAGAAACCGGTCCTAGGATGCTTGATTGCGGTCCAGGGAAGACATGGCTTGGCAGTTCGGGCTGGACTGTTTCCATGAGGCACAGGGTCAAGACTGATTTGCATATGGCCATGTCTGAACTGGGGTGGCGTAGTGGGCACAAAAACGATGGATTTAACCCAGATCTCTTGACTGGGGGAGAATGTCTGCATTGTCAGCATTCCGTCCATCATTTGTTTGTTGTAATGCTTTTCGCCCTAAGTGGGATGGTTATGCCCAGACGTGGGTCCCGTGCTCACTACGCCACTGGAGTCAAGCTATCCTGGCTGATGACTGCTGATAGCCAGAAACCGGTCCTAGGATGCTTGATTCCGGTCCAGGGTAGACATGGCTTGGCAGTTCGGGCTGGACTGTTCCCATGAGGCACAGGGTCAAGACTGATTTGCATATGGCCATGTCTGAACTGGGGTGGCGTAGTGGGCAAAAGAACGATGTATTTAACCCAGATCTCTTGACTGGGGGAGAATGTCTGCATTGTCAACATTCCGTCCATCATTTGTTTGTTGTAACGCTTTTCGCCGTAAGTGGGATGGGTATGCCCAGACGTGGGTCCCGTGCTCACTACGCCACTGGAGTCAAGCTATCCTGGCTGATGACGGCTGATAGCCAGAAACCGGTCCTAGGATGCTTGATTCCGGTCCAGGGAAGACATGGCTCGGCAGTTCGGGCTGGACTGTTTCCATGAGGCACAGGGTCAAGACTGATTTGCATATGGCCATGTCTGAACTGGGGTGGCGTAGTGGGCACAAGAACGATGGATTTAACCCAGATCTCTTGACTGGGGGAGAATGTCTGCATTGTCAGCATTCCGTCCATCATTTGTTTGTTGTAACGCTTTTCGCCCTAAGTGGGATGGGTATGCCCAGACGTGGGTCCCGTGCTCACTACGCCACTGGAGTCAAGCTATCCTGGCTGATGACGGCTGATAGCCAGAAACCGGTCCTAGGATGCTTGATTTCGGTCCAGGAAAGACATGGCTTGGCAGTTCGGGCTGGACTGTTTCCATGAGGCACAGGGTCAAGACTGATTTGCATATGGCGATGTCTGAACTGGGGTGGCGTAGTGGGCAAAAGAACGATGGATTTAACCCAGATCTCTTGACTGGGGGAGAATGTCTGCATTGTCAGCATTCCGTCCATCATTTGTTTGTTGTAACGCTTTTCGCCCTAAGTGGGATGGGTATGCCCAGACGTGGGTCCCGTGCTCACTACGCCACTGGAGTCAAGCTATCCTGGCTGATGACGGTTAATAGCCAGAAACTGGTCCTAGGATGCTTGATTCCGGGCCAGGGAAGACATGGCTTAGCAGTTTGGGCTGGACTGTTCCCATGAGGCACAGGGTCAAGACTGATTTGCATATGGCCATGTCTGAACTGGGGTGGCGTAGTGGGCAAAAGAACGATGGATTTAACCCAGATCTCTTGACTGGGGGAGAATGTCTGCATTGTCAGCATTCCGTCCATCATTTGTTTGTTGTAACGCCAACTGGGTTGGCAGCACATAACATTAAAGGAATTACTTTACATTGTTTACTAATGCTACCAGTAGAGCATGATAACAAATTGGAATACCACAAGCTATCTGGAGAAGCTTGTTGTGAAGTTTCAAGAGTCCTGAAGAAAATTAAACTTCTCATTATTGATGAGGTAAGCATGGTCTCAAACTTGATGCGGCCTTTGTGCATTTAAGAATGCAGCAAATTCCTAAAACAGAGTATGACGTGTTATTTGGAGGAAAACACGTCATAGCTTTTGGAGATCTACTGCAACTGACTCCGGTAAAAGGACAACCGGTATTTAAAACACTTGCACATGAAAATACCAGAAAGTGTCTTGGTAGTGTTGGTAACGTGAACATTTGGACTTATTTTGAATATAAAGAACTGACAACAAATATGCGACAGGCAAATGATGCTGAATATGGAAGTATTCTTCAAGATATAAGAATTGGAATTGTGACAGAACATGGCAAACAAGCTTTGGAGAGTCGATTACTTTGCAATTTGTTTCCAAATGAAAATGTAGTTCCTGAGAAAGTGTACATGAAAATTGCAGAAAATAAATCAGTGATCTTCTTAATGCCAACACTGCGCGAGTGTTCCATATTCAACAAAGAACTATTGAAACTGGAAAATGAAGAAATTATAAAAATGGAAGCCATCGATAAAATAGAGCATGAAGGAATCACTAATATTTTGACGGGAAAGTTGAAAACAAAACTGGATTCTTTAGAAAAAAAATCTAAATCAGCTCGTTTAGAAAAGACACTATATGCATGTGTAAACTGTCGGGTAATTTTAAGGCGTAATTTGGATGTAGAAAAAGGTTTAGTTAATGGAGCAATGGCCATGTCTGAACTGGGGTGGCGTAGTGGGCAAAAGAACGATGGATTTAACCCAGATCTCTTGACTGGGGGAGAATGTCTGCATTGTCAGCATTCCGTCCATCATTTGTTTGTTGTAACGCTTTTCTCCCTAAGTGGGATGGTTATGCCCAGACGTGGGTCCCGTGCTCACTACGCCACTGGAGTCAAGCTATCCTGGCTGATGACGGCTGATAGCCAGAAACCGGTCCTAGGATGCTTGATTGCGGTCCAGGGAAGACATGGCTTGGCAGTTCGGGCTGGACTGTTTCCATGAGGCACAGGGTCAAGACTGATTTGCATATGGCCATGTCTGAACTGGGGTGGCGTAGTGGGCACAAGAACGATGGATTTAACCCAGATCTCTTGACTGGGGGAGAATGTCTGCATTGTCAGCATTCCGTCCATCATTTGTTTGTTGTAAAGCTTTTCGCCCTAAGTGGGATGGTTATGCCCAGACGTGGGTCCCGTGCTCACTACGCCACTGGAGTCAAGCTATCCTGGCTGATGACGGCTGATAGCCAGAAACCGGTCCTAGGATGCTTGATTCCAGTCCAGGGAAGACATGGCTTGGCAGTTCAGGCTGGACTGTTCCCATGAGGCACAGGGTCAACACTGATTTGCATATGGCCATGTCTGAACTGGGGTGGCATAGTGGGCAAAAGAACAATGGATTTAACCCAGATCTCTTGACTGGGGGAGAATGTCTGCATTGTCAGCATTCCGTCCATCATTTGTTTGTTGTAACGCCAACTGGGTTGGCAGCACATAACATTAAAGGAATTACTTTACATTGTTTACTAATGCTACCAGTAGAGCATGATAACAAATTGGAATACCACAAGCTATCTGGAGAAGCTTGTTGTGAAGTTTCAAGAGTCCTGAAGAAAATGAAACTTCTCATTATTGATGAGGTAAGCATGGTCTCAAACTTGATGCGGCCTTTGTGCATTTAAGAATGCAGCAAATTCCTAAAACAGAGTATGACGTGTTATTTGGAGGAAAACACGTCATAGCTTTTGGAGATCTACTGCAACTGACTCCGGTAAAAGGACAACCGGTATTTAAAACACTTGCACATGAAAATACCAGAAAGTGTCTTGGTAGTGTTGGTAACGTGAACATTTGGACTTATTTTGAATATAAAGAACTGACAACAAATATGCGACAGGCAAATGATGCTGAATATGGAAGTATTCTTCAAGATATAAGAATTGGAATTGTGACAGAACATGGCAAACAAGCTTTGGAGAGTCGATTACTTTGCAATTTGTTTCCAAATGAAAATGTAGTTCCTGAGAAAGTGTACATGAAAATTGCAGAAAATAAATCAGTGATCTTCTTAATGCCAACACTGCGCGAGTGTTCCATATTCAACAAAGAACTATTGAACCTGGAAAATGAAGAAATTATAAAAATGGAAGCCATCGATAAAATAGAGCATGAAGGAATCACTAATATTTTGACGGGAAAGTTGAAAACAAAACTGGATTCTTTAGAAAAAAAATCTAAATCAGCTGGTTTAGAAAATACACTATATGCATGTGTAAACTGTCGGGTAATTTTAAGGCGTAATTTGGATGTAGAAAAAGGTTTAGTTAATGGAGCAATGGCCATGTCTGAACTGGGGTGGCGTAGTGGGCAAAAGAACGATGGATTTAACCCAGATCTCTTGACTGGGGGAGAATGTCTGCATTGTCAGCATTCCGTCCATCATTTGTTTGTTGTAACGCTTTTCGCCCTAAGTGGGATGGTTATGCCCAGACGTGGGTCCCGTGCTCACTACGCCACTGGAGTCAAGCTATCCTGGCTGATGACGGCTGATAGCCAGAAACCGGTCCTAGGATGCTTGATTGCGGTCCAGGGAAGACATGGCTTGGCAGTTCGGGCTGGACTGTTTCCATGAGGCACAGGGTCAAGACTGATTTGCATATGGCCATGTCTGAACTGGGGTGGCGTAGTGGGCACAAGAACGATGGATTTAACCCAGATCTCTTGACTGGGGGAGAATGTCTGCATTGTCAGCATTCCGTCCATCATTTGTTTGTTGTAACGCTTTTCGCCCTAAGTGGGATGGGTATGCCCAGACGTGGGTCCCGTGCTCACTACGCCACTGGAGTCAAGCTATCCTGGCTGATGATGGCTGATAGCCAGAAACCGGTCCTAGGATGCTTGATTCCGGTCCAGGGAAGACATGGCTTGGCAGTTTGGGCTGGACTGTTCACATGAGGCACAGGGTCAAGACTGATTTGCATATGGCCATGTCTGAACTGGGGTGGCGTAGTGGGCAAAAGAACGATGGATTTAACCCAGATCTCTTGACTGGGGGAGAATGTCTGCATTGTCAGCATTCCGTCCATCATTTGTTTGTTGTAACGCTTTTCGCCCTAAGTGGGATGGGTATGCCCAGACGTGGGTCCCGTGCTCACTTTGCCACTGGAGTCAAGCTATCCTGGCTGATGATTGCTGATAGCCAGAAACCGGTCCTAGGATGCTTGATTCCGGTCCAGGGAAGACATGGCTTGGCAGTTCGGGCTGGACTGTTCCCATGAGGCACAGGGTCAAGACTGATTTGCATATGGCCATGTCTGAACTTTGGAGGCGTAGTGGGCAAAAGAACGATGTATTTAACCCAGATCTCTTGACTGGGGGAGAATGTCTGCATTGTCAGCATTCCGTCCATCATTTGTTTGTTGTAACACTTTTCGCCCTAAGTGGGATGGGTATGCCCAGACGTGGGTCCCGTGCTCACTACGCCACTGGAGTCAAGCTATCCTGGCTGATGACGGCTGATAGCCAGAAACCGGTCCTAGGATGCTTGATTCCGGTCCAGGGAAGACATGGCTTGGCAGTTCGGGCTGGACTGTTCCCATGAGGCACAGGGTCAAGACTGATTTGCATATGGCCATTTCTGAACTGGGGTGGCGTAGTTTGCAAAAGAACGATGGATTTAACCCAGATCTCTTGACTGGGGGAGAATGTCTGCATGGTCAGCATTCCGTCCATCATTTGTTTGTTGTAACGCTTTTCGCCGTAAGTGGGATGGGTATGCCCAGACGTGGGTCCCGTGCTCACTACGCCACTGGAGTCAAGCTATCCTGGCTGATGACGGCCGATAGCCAGAAACCGGTCCTAGGATGCTTGTTTGCGGTCCAGGGAAGACATGGCTTGGCAGTTCGGGCTGGACTGTTTCCATGAGGCACAGGGTCAAGACTGATTTGCATATGGCCATGTCTGAACTGGGGTGGCGTAGTGGGCACAAGAACGATGGATTTAACCCAGATCTCTTGACTGGGGGAGAATGTCTGCATTGTCAGCATTCCGTCCATCATTTGTTTGTTGTAACGCTTTTCGTCCTAAGTGGGATGGTTATGCCCAGACGTGGGTCCCGTGCTCAGTACGCCGCTGGAGTCAAGCTATCCTGGCTGATGACGGCTGATAGCCAGAAACCGGTCCTCGGATGCTTGATTCCGGTCCAGGGTAGGCATGGCTTGGCAGTTCGGGCTGGACTGTTCCTATGAGGCACAGGGTCAAGACTAATTTGCATATGGCCATGTCTGAACTGGGGAGGCGTAGTGGGCAAAAGAACGATGTATTTAACCCAGATCTCTTGACTGGGGGAGAATGTCTGCATTGTCAGCATTCCGTCCATCATTTGTTTGTTGTAACGCTTTTCGCCCTAAATGGGATGGGTATGCCCAGACGTGGGTCCCGTGCTCACTACGCCACTGGAGTCAAGCTATACTGGCTGATGACGGCTGATAGCCAGAAACCGGTCCTAGGATGCTTGATTCCGGTCCAGGGAAGACATGGCTTGGCAGTTCGGGCTGGACTGTTCCCATGAGGCACAGGGTCAAGACTGATTTGCATATGGCCATGTCTGAACTGGGGTGGCGTAGTTTGCAAAAGAACGATGGATTTAACCCAGATCTCTTGACTGGGGGAGAATGTCTGCATTGTCAACATTCCGTCCATCATTTGTTTGTTGTAACGCTTTTCGCCGTAAGTGGGATGGGTATGCCCAGACGTGGGTCCCGTGCTCACTACGCCACTGGAGTCAAGCTATCCTGGCTGATGACGGCTGATAGCCAGAAACCGGTCCTAGGATGCTTGATTGCGGTCCAGGGAAGACATGGCTTGGCAGTTCGGGCTGGACTGTTTCCATGAGGCACAGGGTCAAGACTGATTTGCATACGGCCATGTCTGAACTGGGGTGGCGTAGTGGGCAAAAGAACGATGTATTTAACCCAGATCTCTTGACTGGGGGAGAATGTCTGCATTGTCAGCATTCCGTCCATCATTTGTTTGTTGTAACGCTTTTCGCCCTAAGTGGGATGGGTATGCCGAGACGTGGGTCCCGTGCTCACTACGCCACTGGAGTCAAGCTATCCTGGCTGATGACGGCTGATAGCCAGAAACCGGTCCTAGAATGCTTGATTCCGGTCCAGGGAAGACATGGCTTGGCAGTTCGGGCTGGACTGTTCCCATGAGGCACAGGGTCAAGACTGATTTGCATATGGCCATGTCTGAACTGGGGTGGCGTAGTTTGCAAAAGAACGATGGATTTAACCCAGATCTCTTGACTGGGGGAGAATGTCTGCATTGTCAGCATTCCGTCCATCATTTGTTTGTTGTAACGCTTTTCGCCGTAAGTGGGATGGGTATGCCCAGACGTGGGTCCCGTGCTCACTACGCCACTGGAGTCAAACTATCTTGGCTGATGACGGCTAATAGCCAGAAACTGGTCCTAGGATGCTTGATTCCGGGCCAGGGAAGACATGGCTTAGCAGTTTGGGCTGGACTGTTCCCATGAGGCACAGGGTCAAGACTGATTTGCATATGGCCATGTCTGAACTGGGGTGGCGTAGTGGGCAAAAGAACGATGGATTTAACCCAGATCTCTTGACTGGGGGAGAATGTCTGCATTGTCAGCATTCCGTCCATCATTTGTTTGTTGTAACGCTTTTCGCCCTAAGTGGGATGGTTATGCCCAGACGTGGGTCCCGTGCTCACTACGCCACTGGAGTCAAGCTATCCTGGCTGATGACGGCTGATAGCCAGAAACCGGTCCTAGGATGCTTGATTGCGGTCCAGGGAAGACATGGCTTGGCAGTTCGGGCTGGACTGTTTCCATGAGGCACAGGGTCAAGACTGATTTGCATATGGCCATGTCTGAACTGGGGTGGCGTAGTGGGCACAAGAACGATGGATTTAACCCAGATCTCTTGACTGGGGGAGAATGTCTGCATTGTCAGCATTCCGTCCATCATTTGTTTGTTGTAATGCTTTTCGCCCTAAGTGGGATGGTTATGCCCAGACGTGGGTCCCGTGCTCACTACGCCACTGGAGTCAAGCTATCCTGGCTGATGACTGCTGATAGCCAGAAACCGGTCCTAGGATGCTTGATTCCGGTCCAGGGTAGACATGGCTTGGCAGTTCGGGCTGGACTGTTCCCATGAGGCACAGGGTCAAGACTGATTTGCATATGGCCATGTCTGAACTGGGGTGGCGTAGTGGGCAAAAGAACGATGTATTTAACCCAGATCTCTTGACTGGGGGAGAATGTCTGCATTGTCAACATTCCGTCCATCATTTGTTTGTTGTAACGCTTTTCGCCGTAAGTGGGATGGGTATGCCCAGACGTGGGTCCCGTGCTCACTACGCCACTGGAGTCAAGCTATCCTGGCTGATGACGGCTGATAGCCAGAAACCGGTCCTAGGATGCTTGATTCCGGTCCAGGGAAGACATGGCTCGGCAGTTCGGGCTGGACTGTTTCCATGAGGCACAGGGTCAAGACTGATTTGCATATGGCCATGTCTGAACTGGGGTGGCGTAGTGGGCACAAGAACGATGGATTTAACCCAGATCTCTTGACTGGGGGAGAATGTCTGCATTGTCAGCATTCCGTCCATCATTTGTTTGTTGTAACGCTTTTCGCCCTAAGTGGGATGGGTATGCCCAGACGTGGGTCCCGTGCTCACTACGCCACTGGAGTCAAGCTATCCTGGCTGATGACGGCTGATAGCCAGAAACCGGTCCTAGGATGCTTGATTTCGGGCCAGGGAAGACATGGCTTAGCAGTTTGGGCTGGACTGTTCCCATGAGGCACAGGGTCAAGACTGATTTGCATATGGCCATGTCTGAACTGGGGTGGCGTAGTGGGCAAAAGAACGATGGATTTAACCCAGATCTCTTGACTGGGGGAGAATGTCTGCATTGTCAGCATTCCGTCCATCATTTGTTTGTTGTAACGCTTTTCGCCCTAAGTGGGATGGGTATGCCCAGACGTGGGTCCCGTGCTCACTACGCCACTGGAGTCAAGCTATCCTGGCTGATGATGGCTGATAGCCAGAAACCGGTCCTAGGATGCTTGATTCTGGTCCAGGGAAGACATGGCTTGGCAGTTCGGGCTGGACTGTTCCCATGAGGCACAGGGTCAAGACTGATTTGCATATGGCCATGTCTGGACTGGGGTGGCGTAGTGGGCAAAAGAACGATGGATTTAACCCAGATCTCTTGACTGGGGGAGAATGTCTGCATTGTCAGCATTCCGTCCATCATTTGTTTGTTGTAACGCTTTTCGCCCTAAGTGGGATGGGTATGCCAGGCGTGGGTCCAGTGCTCACTACGCCACTGGAGTCAAGCTATCTTGGCTGATGACGGCTGATAGCCAGAAACCGGTCCTAGGATGCTTGATTCCAGTCCAGGGAAGACATGGCTTGGCAGTTCAGGCTGGACTGTTCCCATGAGGCACAGGGTCAACACTGATTTGCATATGGCCATGTCTGAACTGGGGTGGCGTAGTGGGCAAAAGAACAATGGATTTAACCCAGATCTCTTGACTGGGGGAGAATGTCTGCATTGTCAGCATTCCGTCCATCATTTGTTTGTTGTAACGCCAACTGGGTTGGCAGCACATAACATTAAAGGAATTACTTTACATTGTTTACTAATGCTACCAGTAGAGCATGATAACAAATTGGAATACCACAAGCTATCTGGAGAAGCTTGTTGTGAAGTTTCAAGAGTCCTGAAGAAAATGAAACTTCTCATTATTGATGAGGTAAGCATGGTCTCAAACTTGATGCGGCCTTTGTGCATTTAAGAATGCAGCAAATTCCTAAAACAGAGTATGACGTGTTATTTGGAGGAAAACACGTCATAGCTTTTGGAGATCTACTGCAACTGACTCCGGTAAAAGGACAACCGGTATTTAAAACACTTGCACATGAAAATACCAGAAAGTGTCTTGGTAGTGTTGGTAACGTGAACATTTGGACTTATTTTGAATATAAAGAACTGACAACAAATATGCGACAGGCAAATGATGCTGAATATGGAAGTATTCTTCAAGATATAAGAATTGGAATTGTGACAGAACATGGCAAACAAGCTTTGGAGAGTCGATTACTTTGCAATTTGTTTCCAAATGAAAATGTAGTTCCTGAGAAAGTGTACATGAAAATTGCAGAAAATAAATCAGTGATCTTCTTAATGCCAACACTGCGCGAGTGTTCCATATTCAACAAAGAACTATTGAAACTGGAAAATGAAGAAATTATAAAAATGGAAGCCATCGATAAAATAGAGCATGAAGGAATCACTAATATTTTGACGGGAAAGTTGAAAACAAAACTGGATTCTTTAGAAAAAAAATCTAAATCAGCTCGTTTAGAAAAGACACTATATGCATGTGTAAACTGTCGGGTAATTTTAAGGCGTAATTTGGATGTAGAAAAAGGTTTAGTTAATGGAGCAATGGCCATGTCTGAACTGGGGTGGCGTAGTGGGCAAAAGAACGATGGATTTAACCCAGATCTCTTGACTGGGGGAGAATGTCTGCATTGTCAGCATTCCGTCCATCATTTGTTTGTTGTAACGCTTTTCGCCCTAAGTGGGATGGGTATGCCCAGACGTGGGTCCCGTGCTCACTACGCCACTGGAGTCAAGCTATCCTGGCTGATGATGGCTGATAGCCAGAAACCGGTCCTAGGATGCTTGATTCTGGTCCAGGGAAGACATGGCTTGGCAGTTCGGGCTGGACTGTTCCCATGAGGCACAGGGTCAAGACTGATTTGCATATGGCCATGTCTGGACTGGGGTGGCGTAGTGGGCAAAAGAACGATGGATTTAACCCAGATCTCTTGACTGGGGGAGAATGTCTGCATTGTCAGCATTCCGTCCATCATTTGTTTGTTGTAACGCTTTTCGCCCTAAGTGGGATGGGTATGCCAGGCGTGGGTCCAGTGCTCACTACGCCACTGGAGTCAAGCTATCTTGGCTGATGACGGCTGATAGCCAGAAACCGGTCCTAGGATGCTTGATTCCAGTCCAGGGAAGACATGGCTTGGCAGTTCAGGCTGGACTGTTCCCATGAGGCACAGGGTCAACACTGATTTGCATATGGCCATGTCTGAACTGGGGTGGCGTAGTGGGCAAAAGAACAATGGATTTAACCCAGATCTCTTGACTGGGGGAGAATGTCTGCATTGTCAGCATTCCGTCCATCATTTGTTTGTTGTAACGCCAACTGGGTTGGCAGCACATAACATTAAAGGAATTACTTTACATTGTTTACTAATGCTACCAGTAGAGCATGATAACAAATTGGAATACCACAAGCTATCTGGAGAAGCTTGTTGTGAAGTTTCAAGAGTCCTGAAGAAAATGAAACTTCTCATTATTGATGAGGTAAGCATGGTCTTAAACTTGATGCGGCCTTTGTGCATTTAAGAATGCAGCAAATTCCTAAAACAGAGTATGACGTGTTATTTGGAGGAAAACACGTCATAGCTTTTGGAGATCTACTGCAACTGACTCCGGTAAAAGGACAACCGGTATTTAAAACACTTGCACATGAAAATACCAGAAAGTGTCTTGGTAGTGTTGGTAACGTGAACATTTGGACTTATTTTGAATATAAAGAACTGACAACAAATATGCGACAGGCAAATGATGCTGAATATGGAAGTATTCTTCAAGATATAAGAATTGGAATTGTGACAGAACATGGCAAACAAGCTTTGGAGAGTCGATTACTTTGCAATTTGTTTCCAAATGAAAATGTAGTTCCTGAGAAAGTGTACATGAAAATTGCAGAAAATAAATCAGTGATCTTCTTAATGCCAACACTGCGCGAGTGTTCCATATTCAACAAAGAACTATTGAAACTGGAAAATGAAGAAATTATAAAAATGGAAGCCATCGATAAAATAGAGCATGAAGGAATCACTAATATTTTGACGGGAAAGTTGAAAACAAAACTGGATTCTTTAGAAAAAAAATCTAAATCAGCTCGTTTAGAAAAGACACTATATGCATGTGTAAACTGTCGGGTAATTTTAAGGCGTAATTTGGATGTAGAAAAAGGTTTAGTTAATGGAGCAATGGCCATGTCTGAACTGGGGTGGCGTAGTGGGCAAAAGAACGATGGATTTAACCCAGATCTCTTGACTGGGGGAGAATGTCTGCATTGTCAGCATTCCGTCCATCATTTGTTTGTTGTAACGCTTTTCGCCCTAAGTGGGATGGGTATGCCCAGACGTGGGTCCCGTGCTCACTACGCCACTGGAGTCAAGCTATCTTGGCTGATGACGGCTGATAGCCAGAAACCGGTCCTAGGATGCTTGATTCCAGTCCAGGGAAGACATGGCTTGGCAGTTCAGGCTGGACTGTTCCCATGAGGCACAGGGTCAACACTGATTTGCATATGGCCATGTCTGAACTGGGGTGGCGTAGTGGGCAAAAGAACAATGGATTTAACCCAGATCTCTTGACTGGGGGAGAATGTCTGCATTGTCAGCATTCCGTCCATCATTTGTTTGTTGTAACGCCAACTGGGTTGGCAGCACATAACATTAAAGGAATTACTTTACATTGTTTACTAATGCTACCAGTAGAGCATGATAACAAATTGGAATACCACAAGCTATCTGGAGAAGCTTGTTGTGAAGTTTCAAGAGTCCTGAAGAAAATGAAACTTCTCATTATTGATGAGGTAAGCATGGTCTCAAACTTGATGCGGCCTTTGTGCATTTAAGAATGCAGCAAATTCCTAAAACAGAGTATGACGTGTTATTTGGAGGAAAACACGTCATAGCTTTTGGAGATCTACTGCAACTGACTCCGGTAAAAGGACAACCGGTATTTAAAACACTTGCACATGAAAATACCAGAAAGTGTCTTGGTAGTGTTGGTAACGTGAACATTTGGACTTATTTTGAATATAAAGAACTGACAACAAATATGCGACAGGCAAATGATGCTGAATATGGAAGTATTCTTCAAGATATAAGAATTGGAATTGTGACAGAACATGGCAAACAAGCTTTGGAGAGTCGATTACTTTGCAATTTGTTTCCAAATGAAAATGTAGTTCCTGAGAAAGTGTACATGAAAATTGCAGAAAATAAATCAGTGATCTTCTTAATGCCAACACTGCGCGAGTGTTCCATATTCAACAAAGAACTATTGAAACTGGAAAATGAAGAAATTATAAAAATGGAAGCCATCGATAAAATAGAGCATGAAGGAATCACTAATATTTTGACGGGAAAGTTGAAAACAAAACTGGATTCTTTAGAAAAAAAATCTAAATCAGCTCGTTTAGAAAAGACACTATATGCATGTGTAAACTGTCGGGTAATTTTAAGGCGTAATTTGGATGTAGAAAAAGGTTTAGTTAATGGAGCAATGGCCATGTCTGAACTGGGGTGGCGTAGTGGGCAAAAGAACGATGGATTTAACCCAGATCTCTTGACTGGGGGAGAATGTCTGCATTGTCAGCATTCCGTCCATCATTTGTTTGTTGTAACGCTTTTCGCCCTAAGTGGGATGGGTATGCCCAGACGTGGGTCCCGTGCTCACTACGCCACTGGAGTCAAGCTATCCTGGCTGATGATGGCTGATAGCCAGAAACCGGTCCTAGGATGCTTGATTCTGGTCCAGGGAAGACATGGCTTGGCAGTTCGGGCTGGACTGTTCCCATGAGGCACAGGGTCAAGACTGATTTGCATATGGCCATGTCTGGACTGGGGTGGCGTAGTGGGCAAAAGAACGATGGATTTAACCCAGATCTCTTGACTGGGGGAGAATGTCTGCATTGTCAGCATTCCGTCCATCATTTGTTTGTTGTAACGCTTTTCGCCCTAAGTGGGATGGGTATGCCAGGCGTGGGTCCAGTGCTCACTACGCCACTGGAGTCAAGCTATCTTGGCTGATGACGGCTGATAGCCAGAAACCGGTCCTAGGATGCTTGATTCCAGTCCAGGGAAGACATGGCTTGGCAGTTCAGGCTGGACTGTTCCCATGAGGCACAGGGTCAACACTGATTTGCATATGGCCATGTCTGAACTGGGGTGGCGTAGTGGGCAAAAGAACAATGGATTTAACCCAGATCTCTTGACTGGGGGAGAATGTCTGCATTGTCAGCATTCCGTCCATCATTTGTTTGTTGTAACGCCAACTGGGTTGGCAGCACATAACATTAAAGGAATTACTTTACATTGTTTACTAATGCTACCAGTAGAGCATGATAACAAATTGGAATACCACAAGCTATCTGGAGAAGCTTGTTGTGAAGTTTCAAGAGTCCTGAAGAAAATGAAACTTCTCATTATTGATGAGGTAAGCATGGTCTCAAACTTGATGCGGCCTTTGTGCATTTAAGAATGCAGCAAATTCCTAAAACAGAGTATGACGTGTTATTTGGAGGAAAACACGTCATAGCTTTTGGAGATCTACTGCAACTGACTCCGGTAAAAGGACAACCGGTATTTAAAACACTTGCACATGAAAATACCAGAAAGTGTCTTGGTAGTGTTGGTAACGTGAACATTTGGACTTATTTTGAATATAAAGAACTGACAACAAATATGCGACAGGCAAATGATGCTGAATATGGAAGTATTCTTCAAGATATAAGAATTGGAATTGTGACAGAACATGGCAAACAAGCTTTGGAGAGTCGATTACTTTGCAATTTGTTTCCAAATGAAAATGTAGTTCCTGAGAAAGTGTACATGAAAATTGCAGAAAATAAATCAGTGATCTTCTTAATGCCAACACTGCGCGAGTGTTCCATATTCAACAAAGAACTATTGAAACTGGAAAATGAAGAAATTATAAAAATGGAAGCCATCGATAAAATAGAGCATGAAGGAATCACTAATATTTTGACGGGAAAGTTGAAAACAAAACTGGATTCTTTAGAAAAAAAATCTAAATCAGCTCGTTTAGAAAAGACACTATATGCATGTGTAAACTGTCGGGTAATTTTAAGGCGTAATTTGGATGTAGAAAAAGGTTTAGTTAATGGAGCAATGGCCATGTCTGAACTGGGGTGGCGTAGTGGGCAAAAGAACGATGGATTTAACCCAGATCTCTTGACTGGGGGAGAATGTCTGCATTGTCAGCATTCCGTCCATCATTTGTTTGTTGTAACGCTTTTCGCCCTAAGTGGGATGGGTATGCCCAGACGTGGGTCCCGTGCTCACTACGCCACTGGAGTCAAGCTATCCTGGCTGATGATGGCTGATAGCCAGAAACCGGTCCTAGGATGCTTGATTCTGGTCCAGGGAAGACATGGCTTGGCAGTTCGGGCTGGACTGTTCCCATGAGGCACAGGGTCAAGACTGATTTGCATATGGCCATGTCTGGACTGGGGTGGCGTAGTGGGCAAAAGAACGATGGATTTAACCCAGATCTCTTGACTGGGGGAGAATGTCTGCATTGTCAGCATTCCGTCCATCATTTGTTTGTTGTAACGCTTTTCGCCCTAAGTGGGATGGGTATGCCAGGCGTGGGTCCAGTGCTCACTACGCCACTGGAGTCAAGCTATCTTGGCTGATGATGGCTGATAGCCAGAAACCGGTCCTAGGATGCTTGATTCCAGTCCAGGGAAGACATGGCTTGGCAGTTCAGGCTGGACTGTTCCCATGAGGCACAGGGTCAACACTGATTTGCATATGGCCATGTCTGAACTGGGGTGGCGTAGTGGGCAAAAGAACAATGGATTTAACCCAGATCTCTTGACTGGGGGAGAATGTCTGCATTGTCAGCATTCCGTCCATCATTTGTTTGTTGTAACGCCAACTGGGTTGGCAGCACATAACATTAAAGGAATTACTTTACATTGTTTACTAATGCTACCAGTAGAGCATGATAACAAATTGGAATACCACAAGCTATCTGGAGAAGCTTGTTGTGAAGTTTCAAGAGTCCTGAAGAAAATGAAACTTCTCATTATTGATGAGGTAAGCATGGTCTCAAACTTGATGCGGCCTTTGTGCATTTAAGAATGCAGCAAATTCCTAAAACAGAGTATGACGTGTTATTTGGAGGAAAACACGTCATAGCTTTTGGAGATCTACTGCAACTGACTCCGGTAAAAGGACAACCGGTATTTAAAACACTTGCACATGAAAATACCAGAAAGTGTCTTGGTAGTGTTGGTAACGTGAACATTTGGACTTATTTTGAATATAAAGAACTGACAACAAATATGCGACAGGCAAATGATGCTGAATATGGAAGTATTCTTCAAGATATAAGAATTGGAATTGTGACAGAACATGGCAAACAAGCTTTGGAGAGTCGATTACTTTGCAATTTGTTTCCAAATGAAAATGTAGTTCCTGAGAAAGTGTACATGAAAATTGCAGAAAATAAATCAGTGATCTTCTTAATGCCAACACTGCACGAGTGTTCCATATTCAACAAAGAACTATTGAAACTGGAAAATGAAGAAATTATAAAAATGGAAGCCATCGATAAAATAGAGCATGAAGGAATCACTAATATTTTGACGGGAAAGTTGAAAACAAAACTGGATTCTTTAGAAAAAAAATCTAAATCAGCTCGTTTAGAAAAGACACTATATGCATGTGTAAACTGTCGGGTAATTTTAAGGCGTAATTTGGATGTAGAAAAAGGTTTAGTTAATGGAGCAATGGCCATGTCTGAACTGGGGTGGCGTAGTGGGCAAAAGAACGATGGATTTAACCCAGATCTCTTGACTGGGGGAGAATGTCTGCATTGTCAGCATTCCGTCCATCATTTGTTTGTTGTAACGCTTTTCGCCCTAAGTGGGATGGTTATGCCCAGACGTGGGTCCCATGCTCACTACGCCACTGGAGTCAAGCTATCCTGGCTGATGACGGCTGATAGCCAGAAACCGGTCCTAGGATGCTTGATTGCGGTCCAGGGAAGACATGGCTTGGCAGTTCGGGCTGGACTGTTTCCATGAGGCACAGGGTCAAGACTGATTTGCATATGGCCATGTCTGAACTGGGGTGGCGTAGTGGGCACAAGAACGATGGATTTAACCCAGATCTCTTGACTGGGGGAGAATATCTGCATTGTCAGCATTCCGTCCATCATTTGTTTGTTGTAAAGCTTTTCGCCCTAAGTGGGATGGTTATGCCCAGACGTGGGTCCCGTGCTCACTACGCCACTGGAGTCAAGCTATCCTGGCTGATGACGGCTGATAGCCAGAAACCGGTCCTAGGATGCTTGATTCCAGTCCAGGGAAGACATGGCTTGGCAGTTCAGGCTGGACTGTTCCCATGAGGCACAGGGTCAACACTGATTTGCATATGGCCATGTCTGAACTGGGGTGGCGTAGTGGGCAAAAGAACAATGGATTTAACCCAGATCTCTTGACTGGGGGAGAATGTCTGCATTGTCAGCATTCCGTCCATCATTTGTTTGTTGTAACGCCAACTGGGTTGGCAGCACATAACATTAAAGGAATTACTTTACATTGTTTACTAATGCTACCAGTAGAGCATGATAACAAATTGGAATACCACAAGCTATCTGGAGAAGCTTGTTGTGAAGTTTCAAGAGTCCTGAAGAAAATGAAACTTCTCATTATTGATGAGGTAAGCATGGTCTCAAACTTGATGCGGCCTTTGTGCATTTAAGAATGCAGCAAATTCCTAAAACAGAGTATGACGTGTTATTTGGAGGAAAACACGTCATAGCTTTTGGAGATCTACTGCAACTGACTCCGGTAAAAGGACAACCGGTATTTAAAACACTTGCACATGAAAATACCAGAAAGTGTCTTGGTAGTGTTGGTAACGTGAACATTTGGACTTATTTTGAATATAAAGAACTGACAACAAATATGCGACAGGCAAATGATGCTGAATATGGAAGTATTCTTCAAGATATAAGAATTGGAATTGTGACAGAACATGGCAAACAAGCTTTGGAGAGTCGATTACTTTGCAATTTGTTTCCAAATGAAAATGTAGTTCCTGAGAAAGTGTACATGAAAATTGCAGAAAATAAATCAGTGATCTTCTTAATGCCAACACTGCGCGAGTGTTCCATATTCAACAAAGAACTATTGAACCTGGAAAATGAAGAAATTATAAAAATGGAAGCCATCGATAAAATAGAGCATGAAGGAATCACTAATATTTTGACGGGAAAGTTGAAAACAAAACTGGATTCTTTAGAAAAAAAATCTAAATCAGCTGGTTTAGAAAATACACTATATGCATGTGTAAACTGTCGGGTAATTTTAAGGCGTAATTTGGATGTAGAAAAAGGTTTAGTTAATGGAGCAATGGCCATGTCTGAACTGGGGTGGCGTAGTGGGCAAAAGAACGATGGATTTAACCCAGATCTCTTGACTGGGGGAGAATGTCTGCATTGTCAGCATTTCGTCCATCATTGGTTTGTTGTAACGCTTTTCGCCCTAAGTGGGATGGTTATGCCCAGACGTGGGTCCCGTGCTCACTACGCCACTGGAGTCAAGCTATCCTGGCTGATGACGGCTGATAGCGAGAAACCGGTCCTAGGATGCTTGATTGCGGTCCAGGGAAGACATGGCTTGGCAGTTCGGGCTGGACTGTTTCCATGAGGCACAGGGTCAAGACTGATTTGCATATGGCCATGTCTGAACTGGGGTGGCGTAGTGGGCACAAGAACGATGGATTTAACCCAGATCTCTTGACTGGGGGAGAATGTCTGCATTGTCAGCATTCCGTCCATCATTTGTTTGTTGTAACGCTTTTCGCCCTAAGTGGGATGGGTATGCCCAGACGTGGGTCCCGTGCTCACTACGCCACTGGAGTCAAGCTATCCTGGCTGATGATGGCTGATAGCCAGAAACCGGTCCTAGGATGCTTGATTCCGGTCCAGGGAAGACATGGCTTGGCAGTTTGGGCTGGACTGTTCACATGAGGCACAGGGTCAAGACTGATTTGCATATGGCCATGTCTGAACTGGGTGGCGTAGTGGGCAAAAGAACGATGGATTTAACCCAGATCTCTTGACTGGGGGAGAATGTCTGCATTGTCAGCATTCCGTCCATCATTTGTTTGTTGTAACGCTTTTCGCCCTAAGTGGGATGGGTATGCCCAGACGTGGGTCCCGTGCTCACTTTGCCACTGGAGTCAAGCTATCCTGGCTGATGATTGCTGATAGCCAGAAACCGGTCCTAGGATGCTTGATTCCGGTCCAGGGAAGACATGGCTTGGCAGTTCGGGCTGGACTGTTCCCATGAGGCACAGGGTCAAGACTGATTTGCATATGGCCATGTCTGAACTTTGGAGGCGTAGTGGGCAAAAGAACGATGTATTTAACCCAGATCTCTTGACTGGGGGAGAATGTCTGCATTGTCAGCATTCCGTCCATCATTTGTTTGTTGTAACACTTTTCGCCCTAAGTGGGATGGGTATGCCCAGACGTGGGTCCCGTGCTCACTACGCCACTGGAGTCAAGCTATCCTGGCTGATGACGGCTGATAGCCAGAAACCGGTCCTAGGATGCTTGATTCCGGTCCAGGGAAGACATGGCTTGGCAGTTCGGGCTGGACTGTTCCCATGAGGCACAGGGTCAAGACTGATTTGCATATGGCCATGTCTGAACTGGGGTGGCGAAGTTTGCAAAAGAACGATGGATTTAACCCAGATCTCTTGACTGGGGGAGAATGTCTGCATTGTCAGCATTCCGTCCATCATTTGTTTGTTGTAACGCTTTTCGCCGTAAGTGGGATGGGTATGCCCAGACGTGGGTCCCGTGCTCACTACGCCACTGGAGTCAAGCTATCCTGGCTGATGACGGCCGATAGCCAGAAACCGGTCCTAGGATGCTTGATTGCGGTCCAGGGAAAACATGGCTTGGCAGTTCGGGCTGGACTGTTTCCATGAGGCACAGGGTCAAGACTGATTTGCATATGGCCATGTCTGAACTGGGGTGGCGTAGTGGGCACAAGAACGATGGATTTAACCCAGATCTCTTGACTGGGGGAGAATGTCTGCATTGTCAGCATTCCGTCCATCATTTGTTTGTTGTAACGCTTTTCGCCCTAAGTGGGATGGGTATGCCCAGACGTGGGTCCCGTGCTCACTTTGCCACTGGAGTCAAGCTATCCTGGCTGATGATTGCTGATAGCCAGAAACCGGTCCTAGGATGCTTGATTCCGGTCCAGGGAAGACATGGCTTGGCAGTTCGGGCTGGACTGTTCCCATGAGGCACAGGGTCAAGACTGATTTGCATATGGCCATGTCTGAACTTTGGAGGCGTAGTGGGCAAAAGAACGATGTATTTAACCCAGATCTCTTGACTGGGGGAGAATGTCTGCATTGTCAGCATTCCGTCCATCATTTGTTTGTTGTAACACTTTTCGCCCTGAGTGGGATGGGTATGCCCAGACGTGGGTCCCGTGCTCACTACGCCACTGGAGTCAAGCTATCCTGGCTGATGACGGCTGATAGCCAGAAACCGGTCCTAGGATGCTTGATTCCGGTCCAGAAAAGACATGGCTTGGCAGTTCGGGCTGGACTGTTCCCATGAGGCACAGGGTCAAGACTGATTTGCATATGGCCATGTCTGAACTGGGGTGGCGTAGTTTGCAAAAGAACGATGGATTTAACCCAGATCTCTTGACTGGGGGAGAATGTCTGCATTGTCAGCATTCCGTCCATCATTTGTTTGTTGTAACGCTTTTCGCCGTAAGTGGGATGGGTATGCCCAGACGTGGGTCCCGTGCTCACTACGCCACTGGAGTCAAGCTATCCTGGCTGATGACGGCCGATAGCCAGAAACCGGTCCTAGGATGCTTGATTGCGGTCCAGGGAAGACATGGCTTGGCAGTTCGGGCTGGACTGTTTCCATGAGGCACAGGGTCAAGACTGATTTGCATATGGCCATGTCTGAACTGGGGTGGCGTAGTGGGCACAAGAACGATGGATTTAACCCAGATCTCTTGACTGGGGGAGAATGTCTGCATTGTCAGCATTCCGTCCATCATTTGTTTGTTGTAACGCTTTTCGCCCTAAGTGGGATGGGTATGCCCAGACGTGGGTCCCGTGCTCACTACGCCACTGGAGTCAAGCTATCCTGGCTGATGATGGCTGATAGCCAGAAACCGGTCCTAGGATGCTTGATTCCGGTCCAGGGAAGACATGGCTTGGCAGTTTGGGCTGGACTGTTCACATGAGGCACAGGGTCAAGACTGATTTGCATATGGCCATGTCTGAACTGGGGTGGCGTAGTGGGCAAAAGAACGATGGATTTAACCCAGATCTCTTGACTGGGGGAGAATGTCTGCATTGTCAGCATTCCGTCCATCATTTGTTTGTTGTAACGCTTTTCGCCCTAAGTGGGATGGGTATGCCCAGACGTGGGTCCCGTGCTCACTTTGCCACTGGAGTCAAGCTATCCTGGCTGATGATTGCTGATAGCCAGAAACCGGTCCTAGGATGCTTGATTCCGGTCCAGGGAAGACATGGCTTGGCAGTTCGGGCTGGACTGTTCCCATGAGGCACAGGGTCAAGACTGATTTGCATATGGCCATGTCTGAACTTTGGAGGCGTAGTGGGCAAAAGAACGATGTATTTAACCCAGATCTCTTGACTGGGGGAGAATGTCTGCATTGTCAGCATTCCGTCCATCATTTGTTTGTTGTAACACTTTTCGCCCTAAGTGGGATGGGTATGCCCAGACGTGGGTCCCGTGCTCACTACGCCACTGGAGTCAAGCTATCCTGGCTGATGACGGCTGATAGCCAGAAACCGGTCCTAGGATGCTTGATTCCGGTCCAGGGAAGACATGGCTTGGCAGTTCAGGCTGGACTGTTCCCATGAGGCACAGGGTCAAGACTGATTTGCATATGGCCATGTCTGAACTGGGGTGGCGTAGTTTGCAAAAGAACGATGGATTTAACCCAGATCTCTTGACTGGGGGAGAATGTCTGCATTGTCAGCATTCCGTCCATCATTTGTTTGTTGTAACGCTTTTCGCCGTAAGTGGGATGGGTATGCCCAGACGTGGGTCCCGTGCTCACTACGCCACTGGAGTCAAGCTATCCTGGCTGATGACGGCCGATAGCCAGAAACCGGTCCTAGGATGCTTGTTTGCGGTCCAGGGAAGACATGGCTTGGCAGTTCGGGCTGGACTGTTTCCATGAGGCACAGGGTCAAGACTGATTTGCATATGGCCATGTCTGAACTGGGGTGGCGTAGTGGGCACAAGAACGATGGATTTAACCCAGATCTCTTGACTGGGGGAGAATGTCTGCATTGTCAGCATTCCGTCCATCATTTGTTTGTTGTAACGCTTTTCGCCCTAAGTGGGATGGTTATGCCCAGACGTGGGTCCCGTGCTCAGTACGCCGCTGGAGT
The DNA here is from genome assembly GCF_964204655.1 of Triturus cristatus. Taxonomy (NCBI): domain Eukaryota; kingdom Metazoa; phylum Chordata; class Amphibia; order Caudata; family Salamandridae; genus Triturus; species Triturus cristatus. The sequence continues at coordinate 549,797,305 of NC_140586.1, forward strand.
CAAGCTATCCTGGCTGATGACGGCTGATAGCCAGAAACCGGTCCTCGGATGCTTGATTCCGGTCCAGGGTAGACATGGCTTGGCAGTTCGGGCTGGACTGTTCCTATGAGGCACAGGGTCAAGACTAATTTGCATATGGCCATGTCTGAACTGGGGAGGCGTAGTGGGCAAAAGAACGATGTATTTAACCCAGATCTCTTAACTGGGGGAGAATGTCTGCATTGTCAGCATTCCGTCCATCATTTGTTTGTTGTAACGCTTTTCGCCCTAAATGGGATGGGTATGCCCAGACGTGGGTCCCGTGCTCACTACGCCACTGGAGTCAAGCTATACTGGCTGATGACGGCTGATAGCCAGAAACCGGTCCTAGGATGCTTGATTCCGGTCCAGGGAAGACATGGCTTGGCAGTTCGGGCTGGACTGTTCCCATGAGGCACAGGGTCAAGACTGATTTGCATATGGCCATGTCTGAACTGGGGTGGCGTAGTTTGCAAAAGAACGATGGATTTAACCCAGATCTCTTGACTGGGGGAGAATGTCTGCATTGTCAACATTCCGTCCATCATTTGTTTGTTGTAACGCTTTTCGCCGTAAGTGGGATGGGTATGCCCAGACGTGGGTCCCGTGCTCACTACGCCACTGGAGTCAAGCTATCCTGGCTGATGACGGCTGATAGCCAGAAACCGGTCCTAGGATGCTTGATTGCGGTCCAGGGAAGACATGGCTTGGCAGTTCGGGCTGGACTGTTTCCATGAGGCACAGGGTCAAGACTGATTTGCATACCGCCATGTCTGAACTGGGGTGGCGTAGTGGGCAAAAGAACGATGTATTTAACCCAGATCTCTTGACTGGGGGAGAATGTCTGCATTGTCAGCATTCCGTCCATCATTTGTTTGTTGTAACACTTTTCGCCCTAAGTGGGATGGGTATGCCGAGACGTGGGTCCCGTGCTCACTACGCCACTGGAGTCAAGCTATCCTGGCTGATGACGGCTGATAGCCAGAAACCGGTCCTAGAATGCTTGATTCCGGTCCAGGGAAGACATGGCTTGGCAGTTCGGGCTGGACTGTTCCCATGAGGCACAGGGTCAAGACTGATTTGCATATGGCCATGTCTGAACTGGGGTGGCGTAGTTTGCAAAAGAACGATGGATTTAACCCAGATCTCTTGACTGGGGGAGAATGTCTGCATTGTCAGCATTCCGTCCATCATTTGTTTGTTGTAACGCTTTTCGCCGTAAGTGGGATGGGTATGCCCAGACGTGGGTCCCGTGCTCACTACGCCACTGGAGTCAAGCTATCCTGGCTGATGACGGCTGATAGCCAGAAACCGGTCCTAGGATGCTTGATTCCGGTCCAGGGAAGACATGGCTTGGCAGTTCGGGCTGGACTGTTTCCATGAGGCACAGGGTCAAGACTGATTTGCATATGGCCATGTCTGAACTGGGGTGGCTTAGTGGGCAAAAGAACGATGGATTTAACCCAGATCTCTTGACTGGGGGAGAATGTCTGCATTGTCAGCATTCCGTCCATCATTTGTTTGTTGTAACGCTTTTCGCCCTAAGTGGGATGGGTATGCCCAGACGTGGGTCCTTTGCTCACTACGCCACTGGAGTCAAACTATCCTGGCTGATGACGGCTAATAGCCAGAAACTGGTCCTAGGATGCTTGATTCCGGGCCAGGGAAGACATGGCTTAGCAGTTTGGGCTGGACTGTTCCCATGAGGCACAGGGTCAAGACTGATTTGCATATGGCCATGTCTGAACTGGGGTGGCGTAGTGGGCAAAAGAACGATGGATTTAACCCAGATCTCTTGACTGGGGGAGAATGTCTGCATTGTCAGCATTCCGTCCATCATTTGTTTGTTGTAACGCTTTTCGCCCTAAGTGGGATGGTTATGCCCAGACGTGGGTCCCGTGCTCACTACGCCACTGGAGTCAAGCTATCCTGGCTGATGACGGCTGATAGCCAGAAACCGGTCCTAGGATGCTTGATTGCGGTCCAGGGAAGACATGGCTTGGCAGTTCGGGCTGGACTGTTTCCATGAGGCACAGGGTCAAGACTGATTTGCATATGGCCATGTCTGAACTGGGGTGGCATAGTGGGCACAAGAACGATGGATTTAACCCAGATCTCTTGACTGGGGGAGAATGTCTGCATTGTCAGCATTCTGTCCATCATTTGTTTGTTGTAATGCTTTTTGCCCTAAGTGGGATGGTTATGCCCAGACGTGGGTCCCGTGCTCACTTCGCCACTGGAGTCAAGCTATCCTGGCTGATGACTGCTGATAGCCAGAAACCGGTCCTAGGATGCTTGATTCCGGTCCAGGGTAGACATGGCTTGGCAGTTCGGGCTGGACTGTTCCCATGAGGCACAGGGTCAAGACTGATTTGCATATGGCCATGTCTGAACTGGGGTGGCATTGTGGGCAAAAGAACGATGTATTTAACCCAGATCTCTTGACTGGGGGAGAATGTCTGCATTGTCAACATTCCGTCCATCATTTGTTTGTTGTAACGCTTTTCGCCGTAAGTGGGATGGGTATGCCCAGACGTGGGTCCCGTGCTCACTACGCCACTGGAGTCAAGCTATCCTGGCTGATGACGGCTGATAGCCAGAAACCGGTCCTAGGATGCTTTATTCCGCTCCAGGGAAGACATGGCTCGGCAGTTCGGGCTGGACTGTTTCCATGAGGCACAGGGTCAAGACTGATTTGCATATGGCCATGTCTGAACTGGGGTGGCGTAGTGGGCACAAGAACGATGGATTTAACCCAGATCTCTTGACTGGGGGAGAATGTCTGCATTGTCAGCATTCCGTCCATCATTTGTTTGTTGTAACGCTTTTCGCCCTAAGTGGGATGGGTATGCCCAGACGTGGGTCCCGTGCTCACTACGCCACTGGAGTCAAGCTATCCTGGCTGATGACGGCTGATAGCCAGAAACCGGTCCTAGGATGCTTGATTTCGGTCCAGGGAAGACATGGCTTGGCAGTTCGGGCTGGACTGTTTCCATGAGGCACAGGGTCAAGACTGATTTGCATATGGCGATGTCTGAACTGGGGTGGCGTAGTGGGCAAAAGAACGATGGATTTAACCCAGATCTCTTGACTGGGGGAGAATGTCTGCATTGTCAGCATTCCGTCCATCATTTGTTTGTTGTAACGCTTTTCGCCCTAAGTGGGATGGGTATGCCCAGACGTGGGTCCCGTGCTCACTACGCCACTGGAGTCAAGCTATCCTGGCTGATGACGGTTAATAGCCAGAAACTGGTCCTAGGATGCTTGATTCCGGGCCAGGGAAGACATGGCTTAGCAGTTTGGGCTGGACTGTTCCCATGAGGCACAGGGTCAAGACTGGTTTGCATATGGCCATGTCTGAACTGGGGTGGCGTAGTGGGCAAAAGAACGATGGATTTAACCCAGATCTCTTGACTGGGGGAGAATGTCTGCATTGTCAGCATTCCGTCCATCATTTGTTTGTTGTAACGCTTTTCGCCCTAAGTGGGATGGGTATGCCCAGACGTGGGTCCCGTGCTCACTACGCCACTGGAGTCAAGCTATCCTGGCTGATGATGGCTGATAGCCAGAAACCGGTCCTAGGATGCTTGATTCTGGTCCAGGGAAGACATGGCTTGGCAGTTCGGGCTGGACTGTTCCCATGAGGCACAGGGTCAAGACTGATTTGCATATGGCCATGTCTGGACTGGGGTGGCGTAGTGGGCAAAAGAACGATGGATTTAACCCAGATCTCTTGACTGGGGGAGAATGTCTGCATTGTCAGCATTCCGTCCATCATTTGTTTGTTGTAACGCTTTTCGCCCTAAGTGGGATGGGTATGCCAGGCGTGGGTCCAGTGCTCACTACGCCACTGGAGTCAAGCTATCTTGGCTGATGACGGCTGATAGCCAGAAACCGGTCCTAGGATGCTTGATTCCAGTCCAGGGAAGACATGGCTTGGCAGTTCAGGCTGGACTGTTCCCATGAGGCACAGGGTCAACACTGATTTGCATATGGCCATGTCTGAACTGGGGTGGCGTAGTGGGCAAAAGAACAATGGATTTAACCCAGATCTCTTGACTGGGGGAGAATGTCTGCATTGTCAGCATTCCGTCCATCATTTGTTTGTTGTAACGCCAACTGGGTTGGCAGCACATAACATTAAAGGAATTACTTTACATTGTTTACTAATGCTACCAGTAGAGCATGATAACAAATTGGAATACCACAAGCTATCTGGAGAAGCTTGTTGTGAAGTTTCAAGAGTCCTGAAGAAAATGAAACTTCTCATTATTGATGAGGTAAGCATGGTCTCAAACTTGATGCGGCCTTTGTGCATTTAAGAATGCAGCAAATTCCTAAAACAGAGTATGACGTGTTATTTGGAGGAAAACACGTCATAGCTTTTGGAGATCTACTGCAACTGACTCCGGTAAAAGGACAACCGGTATTTAAAACACTTGCACATGAAAATACCAGAAAGTGTCTTGGTAGTGTTGGTAACGTGAACATTTGGACTTATTTTGAATATAAAGAACTGACAACAAATATGCGACAGGCAAATGATGCTGAATATGGAAGTATTCTTCAAGATATAAGAATTGGAATTGTGACAGAACATGGCAAACAAGCTTTGGAGAGTCGATTACTTTGCAATTTGTTTCCAAATGAAAATGTAGTTCCTGAGAAAGTGTACATGAAAATTGCAGAAAATAAATCAGTGATCTTCTTAATGCCAACACTGCGCGAGTGTTCCATATTCAACAAAGAACTATTGAAACTGGAAAATGAAGAAATTATAAAAATGGAAGCCATCGATAAAATAGAGCATGAAGGAATCACTAATATTTTGACGGGAAAGTTGAAAACAAAACTGGATTCTTTAGAAAAAAAATCTAAATCAGCTCGTTTAGAAAAGACACTATATGCATGTGTAAACTGTCGGGTAATTTTAAGGCGTAATTTGGATGTAGAAAAAGGTTTAGTTAATGGAGCAATGGCCATGTCTGAACTGGGGTGGCGTAGTGGGCAAAAGAACGATGGATTTAACCCAGATCTCTTGACTGGGGGAGAATGTCTGCATTGTCAGCATTCCGTCCATCATTTGTTTGTTGTAACGCTTTTCGCCCTAAGTGGGATGGTTATGCCCAGACGTGGGTCCCGTGCTCACTACGCCACTGGAGTCAAGCTATCCTGGCTGATGACGGCTGATAGCCAGAAACCGGTCCTAGGATGCTTGATTGCGGTCCAGGGAAGACATGGCTTGGCAGTTCGGGCTGGACTGTTTCCATGAGGCACAGGGTCAAGACTGATTTGTATATGGCCATGTCTGAACTGGGGTGGCGTAGTGGGCACAAGAACGATGGATTTAACCCAGATCTCTTGACTGGGGGAGAATGTCTGCATTGTCAGCATTCCGTCCATCATTTGTTTGTTGTAAAGCTTTTCGCCCTAAGTGGGATGGTTATGCCCAGACGTGGGTCCCGTGCTCACTACGCCACTGGAGTCAAGCTATCCTGGCTGATGACGGCTGATAGCCAGAAACCGGTCCTAGGATGCTTGATTCCAGTCCAGGGAAGACATGGCTTGGCAGTTCAGGCTGGACTGTTCCCATGAGGCACAGGGTCAACACTGATTTGCATATGGCCATGTCTGAACTGGGGTGGCGTAGTGGGCAAAAGAACAATGGATTTAACCCAGATCTCTTGACTGGGGGAGAATGTCTGCATTGTCAGCATTCCGTCCATCATTTGTTTGTTGTAACGCCAACTGGGTTGGCAGCACATAACATTAAAGGAATGACTTTACATTGTTTACTAATGCTACCAGTAGAGCATGATAACAAATTGGAATACCACAAGCTATCTGGAGAAGCTTGTTGTGAAGTTTCAAGAGTCCTGAAGAAAATGAAACTTCTCATTATTGATGAGGTAAGCATGGTCTCAAACTTGATGCGGCCTTTGTGCATTTAAGAATGCAGCAAATTCCTAAAACAGAGTATGACGTGTTATTTGGAGGAAAACACGTCATAGCTTTTGGAGATCTACTGCAACTGACTCCGGTAAAAGGACAACCGGTATTTAAAACACTTGCACATGAAAATACCAGAAAGTGTCTTGGTAGTGTTGGTAACGTGAACATTTGGACTTATTTTGAATATAAAGAACTGACAACAAATATGCGACAGGCAAATGATGCTGAATATGGAAGTATTCTTCAAGATATAAGAATTGGAATTGTGACAGAACATGGCAAACAAGCTTTGGAGAGTCGATTACTTTGCAATTTGTTTCCAAATGAAAATGTAGTTCCTGAGAAAGTGTACATGAAAATTGCAGAAAATAAATCAGTGATCTTCTTAATGCCAACACTGCGCGAGTGTTCCATATTCAACAAAGAACTATTGAACCTGGAAAATGAAGAAATTATAAAAATGGAAGCCATCGATAAAATAGAGCATGAAGGAATCACTAATATTTTGACGGGAAAGTTGAAAACAAAACTGGATTCTTTAGAAAAAAAATCTAAATCAGCTGGTTTAGAAAATACACTATATGCATGTGTAAACTGTCGGGTAATTTTAAGGCGTAATTTGGATGTAGAAAAAGGTTTAGTTAATGGAGCAATGGCCATGTCTGAACTGGGGTGGCGTAGTGGGCAAAAGAACGATGGATTTAACCCAGATCTCTTGACTGGGGGAGAATGTCTGCATTGTCAGCATTCCGTCCATCATTTGTTTGTTGTAACGCTTTTCGCCCTAAGTGGGATGGTTATGCCCAGACGTGGGTCCCGTGCTCACTACGCCACTGGAGTCAAGCTATCCTGGCTGATGACGGCTGATAGCCAGAAACCGGTCCTAGGATGCTTGATTGCGGTCCAGGGAAGACATGGCTTGGCAGTTCGGGCTGGACTGTTTCCATGAGGCACAGGGTCAAGACTGATTTGCATATGGCCATGTCTGAACTGGGGTGGCGTAGTGGGCACAAGAACGATGGATTTAACCCAGATCTCTTGACTGGGGGAGAATGTCTGCATTGTCAGCATTCCGTCCATCATTTGTTTGTTGTAATGCTTTTCGCCCTAAGTGGGATGGTTATGCCCAGACGTGGGTCCCGTGCTCACTACGCCACTGGAGTCAAGCTATCCTGGCTGATGACGGCTGATAGCCAGAAACCGGTCCTAGGATGCTTGATTCCGGTCCAGGGTAGACATGGCTTGGCAGTTCGGGCTGGACTGTTCCCATGAGGCACAGGGTCAAGACTGATTTGCATATGGCCATGTCTGAACTGGGGTGGCGTTGTGGACAAAAGAACGATGTATTTAACCCAGATCTCTTGACTGGGGGAGAATGTCTGCATTGTCAACATTCCGTCCATCATTTGTTTGTTGTAATGCTTTTCGCCGTAAGTGGGATGGGTATGCCCAGACGTGGGTCCCGTGCTCACTACGCCACTGGAGTCAAGCTATCCTGGCTGATGACGGCTGATAGCCAGAAACCGGTCCTAGGATGCTTGATTCCGGTCCAGGGAAGACATGGCTTGGCAGTTCGGGCTGGACTGTTTCCATGAGGCACAGGGTCAAGACTGATTTGCATATGGCCATGTCTGAACTGGGGTGGCGTAGTGGGCACAAGAACGATGGATTTAACCCAGATCTTTTGACTGGGGGAGAATGTCTGCATTGTCAGCATTCCGTCCATCATTTGTTTGTTGTAACGCTTTTCGCCCTAAGTGGGATGGGTATGCCCAGACGTGGGTCCCGTGCTCACTACGCCACTGGAGTCAAGCTATCCTGGCTGATGACGGCTGATAGCCAGAAACCGGTCCTAGGATGCTTGATTCCGGGCCAGGGAAGACATGGCTTAGCAGTTTGGGCTGGACTGTTCCCATGAGGCACAGGGTCAAGACTGATTTGCATATGGCCATGTCTGAACTGGGGTGGCGTAGTGGGCAAAAGAACGATGGATTTAACCCAGATCTCTTGACTGGGGGAGAATGTCTGCATTGTCAGCATTTCGTCCATCATTTGTTTGTTGTAACGCTTTTCGCCCTAAGTGGGATGGGTATGCCCAGACGTGGGTCCCGTGCTCACTACGCCACTGGAGTCAAGCTATCCTGGCTGATGATGGCTGATAGCCAGAAACCGGTCCTAGGATGCTTGATTCCGGTCCAGGGAAGACATGGCTTGGCAGTTCGGGCTGGACTGTTCCCATGAGGCACAGGGTCAAGACTGATTTGCATATGGCCATGTCTGGACTGGGGTGGCGTAGTGGGCAAAAGAACGATGGATTTAACCCAGATCTCTTGACTGGGGGAGAATGTCTGCATTGTCAGCATTCCGTCCATCATTTGTTTGTTGTAACGCTTTTCGCCCTAAGTGGGATGGGTATGCCCAGACGTGGGTCCAGTGCTCACTACGCCACTGGAGTCAAGCTATCTTGGCTGATGACGGCTGATAGCCAGAAACCGGTCCTAGGATGCTTGATTCCAGTCCAGGGAAGACATGGCTTGGCAGTTCGGGCTGGACTGTTCCCATGAGGCACAGGGTCAACACTGATTTGCATATGGCCATGTCTGAACTGGGGTGGCGTAGTGGGCAAAAGAACAATGGATTTAACCCAGATCTCTTGACTGGGGGAGAATGTCTGCATTGTCAGCATTCCGTCCATCATTTGTTTGTTGTAACGCCAACTGGGTTGGCAGCACATAACATTAAAGGAATTACTTTACATTGTTTACTAATGCTACCAGTAGAGCATGATAACAAATTGGAATACCACAAGCTATCTGGAGAAGCTTGTTGTGAAGTTTCAAGAGTCCTGAAGAAAATGAAACTTCTCATTATTGATGAGGTAAGCATGGTCTCAAACTTGATGCTTGCCTTTGTGCATTTAAGAATGCAGCAAATTCCTAAAACAGAGTATGACGTGTTATTTGGAGGAAAACACGTCATAGTTTTTGGAGATCTACTGCAACTGACTCCGGTAAAAGGACAACTGGTATTTAAAACACTTGCACATGAAAATACCAGAAAGTCTCTTGGTAGTGTTGGTAACGTGAACATTTGGACTTATTTTGAATATAAAGAACTGACAACAAATATGCGACAGGCAAATGATGCTGAATATGGAAGTATTCTTCAAGATATAAGAATTGGAATTGTGACAGAACATGGCAAACAAGCTTTGGAGAGTCGATTACTTTGCAATTTGTTTCCAAATGAAAATGTAGTTCCTGAGAAAGTGTACATGAAAATTGCAGAAAATAAATCAGTGATCTTCTTAATGCCAACACTGCCCGAGTGTTCCATATTCAACAAAGAACTATTGAAACTGGAAAATGAAGAAATTATAAAAATGGAAGCCATCGATAAAATAGAGCATGAAGGAATCACTAATATTTTGACGGGAAAGTTGAAAACAAAACTGGATTGTTTAGAAAAAAAATCTAAATCAGCTGGTTTAGAAAAGACACTATATGCATGTGTAAACTGTCGGGTAATTTTAAGGCGTAATTTGGATGTAGAAAAAGGTTTAGTTAATGGAGCAATGGGTAAAGCGGTGGATTTTGTTAATTATCAGAAAAAAGAAGGAATTGAATTTTTAAAACTTAAATTTGATCAGATTGAAGAAGTTAAAGAAATTGGTCGTTGTTCAGTTAATTTTTTGTTTGTTAAAGATTTATATGTCCGCAGGAAACAATTTCCATTTTCTCTGGCATATGCAGTGACTATTCATAAATCTTAAGGATTAAGTGTAGACAGTGCATTGGTGAAGATTGCATCTACCGTATTTAAAGAGGGTATGGCATATGTTGCTTTGTCGCGAGTCAGAACATTATCTGGTTTGTTTTTGATTGATTTTGATGAGCCAAAGGTTACTGCAGATACAAACTGTGTAAAAGAGTATAATAGGTTAAGAAGGGTGTATGCTCCAAATTTAGGTCAATATCCTGTATTTGAAAAGCGTGTGGTTGGTCGAAAAAGAAGGTTTGAGAATATCTGTTCTGAAGGTGTAGAGAAGGGAAAAGAACAAGATAATGTTGTGGTTGCAAGTAAAAAGAAAAAGGACACTGTTGAAGAGATTGTTGGTTATCAGTTTGAAAATAGCTCAGGTGTCAACTGATATGCTAATGTAGTGGTTAATGTTGTTTTTTATCTTGAAGGTTTGCAAGAACAAATTATGCAGAATCGGCAAAAAAGATTTTGTTCTCTGTTGCATTCTGTTTATGAAAAATTGACAACAGATACAAGTAAAATACAATCTGTTTCAGATGTTCGTAATCTTTTGGATGTGTGTTCTGGTTCTACACATTTTACACAAAATATCCAACAAGATGCTCAGGAATTTTTTTTGTATATGCTTTCCATTTTTGAAAATGAAGGTGTAGAAATAGAAAATATTTTTGGCCTTTCTTACAAATGGGAACATCATTGTGAAAATTGCATGTATACATGTACCACTAATGTAGACACTGAAAGATTTCTGTATTTAACATTACCAGGCTGTAAATCAGTGTCTTTCAATAAATTAGTTAAAGGTGCAAATCAAAACATGGAGTGTAGCCAATGTAAATTAGAAATGTTATCCACATTATTTTTAACAAAATATGGACAATACATAATTTTAATGATGCAACGTTGTACAGCTGATGGAAGAAAATTGGATACTTTAATAAAGCAATTTGTAGCAACACAACTATCAATATCAGGAAGGACTTTTGTAGCAATTGCAATAATTTTCGATGATGGTCCTTCCACAACATCTGGAGATTACACTGCCTATCTAAAATGTGACAAAGGCTGGACACTTTGTAATGATTCCCAGTTGGTTTTCAAACAACGTTTGCCTAGGGATTTACCAAATTCCTACCTAATATTTTTAAAGTCAAAGTTTTTGGACGATAATTCACTCTCTGAGGAATTTAATATTATAATTTAATAGGACTACCATTGGACAATTTACATAACAAGGAGTGCAAAAATACCATTTGGCCTCAAGGAAAGGTATATGTTTGAATTATGGACTTTTTCGTGCTCATTGACTCGGTGAATATTTTACAGCGACAACATTTACAGTTTTTATAAGTTAAAGTTATAAAATTTTGTTAGCCAAAAGCATTTCATATATGTGTGATTTGTATTTTCTGGTATTTTACTGAGAATAGCATGTTGGTTTTTTTAAACAATCTTTTGATTGTTTTTTTTGCCCGCTGTTAAGTGATGAGTACGATTAAAATCACTATTTCTAGTGAAATTCAATATATTCTTAGAACAGCAAAAAAGGCAAACAAATTACTTTGTTGAAATTATGATGTGTTGTAAAAAATGTATTATTACATGTTATAACTATTTTTTCTTTTCTTTCACAGATCCTTAATCTAAAATAAGCAATTTACCTCAATTTACATTACAAAAATAATCTGAAAAATATGTGTACCATTTTTAATTTCTTTTACTGTGAAGGTAAGTTTAACTAAGTATTAATATGCAGAATGGGCAGATCTGCAAGAAGCTACAAAGTTTGAACACGTTTTTAAAAACACTCTGTTTATACCTATGTAGTTTTGAAATCTCTCTGTTGTCGGATATCATGTGACCTCCAAAAAAACAGATTTGAGTGGTTCATAATATTTCCCATTGTACCTATAGAAGGACCGCAATCATTTCAATCATTCTTCTTTGAGCATCTTTGCAGACAAAACTCTGTGCTTACCTTATATTTACAAAGAGAGGAAAAGGCACTCTGTGTACTTTGTCTACTCCATGTAAATACAACTTCATCATACACACCTCTTTGCTTTGAAAGGGTGTTCTATAAGTGTTGTTGTGCTTGATAGCACTGAATACTCATAGAACAAGAAACATCTCCAGATTTGTTTTCATTTCTCCTCATTTTTTAATCCTCAATGCATGCTAAAAGGTTCAGCATACATTGAAAGAGAAAAATTTGTTTTCTGATTGTTTTTGTGCAGGAAGGTGTGTCTTCCTGCTCAAAAACAAACACCACATGACACAGATCTCCTTGCACCATGGTGCAAGGGTGCCTGTGTCACCACATGGCTGCAGTTTAAGCAGCCGTGCAGAGAGAAGCATAGATTTGCAACATATTTATGTACCTATTTTGCATCCCTGTGCTTCGAAAGTACTACAGCACACTGCAGTTAAAGAGGTTACTGTGTGATGCTGCAGCACTTCCTCATAGTTCTGCACTTATACATTCATCATACGTTACTAATACATTCATTCAGTCAATAACACACTATACATACATTCATCTAAACTTGTACACACTAACATACAAATAGAGCTCTTTTTTTAAACAGAGAAGTTAGTTCTGACAAGAACTTATTTATTTCTTTTTTTTCTTTTATTTTTTTTTGTGCTTTTTTCAACGATTTTGTGATTATTTTTTTTAAACAAAAAAAGGGAACATGATGAGCAAAATAGTGAACTTTAGGGAAAAAAAATTAGCACTGATGGTTTCTCTGCGCCCTGCAGATAAGCTCAATGGACTGCTCACCGTATCACAGCAATTTGTTGCATTTAATGCAACTAATTTTAAATTGTCCAAATTCGGAACGTATGTCAGGGTGAACAACAGTTGGCGGTGCTGTAGATGTACTTGCCACTGCTGGCGGAGGGTTGTGACGCATTCTTCTGCATTCTTCCCTTGCCAGGTTGATGGGGTGGAGAGTCCTGAGGTGTTTCATCATACTTGCGGTCCCGCAAGAGTATTTTTTAGTTGGATCTCCTCTTGATAGGACTCTCTGGCAAATTTTGCACGTCACCTTAGTTGCATTTGTCTTTGTTTCTCCATCAGGAAAGGTAAAAAATTTCCATACCACTGAAGTATATCGTTGAGGGCGTGGAGCTTCTGGAAGAAACCCATCATCTGAAGAATGTTCTGAATCAGATGGTGTTTGCTGTCCAGAAGCCATTTTCTTTAGAATGAAAAGAATGGCAGCTGTGGCAATCTCCCAAAAAAAGTACTTCTCTGCAGAGATGCTCCTCCAAAGAAGGTCAAAGAAGAATGATTGAAATGGGTGCGGTCTTACAATAGTTAGAATAGGAAGTGTAGTGAACCAATCAAATCTCTTGTTTTCAGGTCACATGGGATCCGGGCACAGTGCGCATATGCAGCACGCACCCAGCGCGCATCCGCGAAATTGAATTTAAAAGCAATATAGGATTAGAAGTAAAAATATATTACTTTTATGAGTAGTTTAGAGCTTGTCTTCAATTAATATTCACATGAAATACATATATATATGTTTTTTTAATGTAAAATATTTCGCGGGATTCGCGCACCCACCGCGTCATACACGCACATGACATATCGCGGAAGCGCGCAAATGTCACGTAACGTGCATCGTATGTGTCACATATAGGCTTGTAGTCGCGTACCGGTCGCATTGCAATCGCGCACCAAACACGTACCCAACGCATACCGTACGCCGATGCTTCCGCACAGGGATTGAGAACGGTGCACATAGGGTGCGTGAATCCCCCCAAAAATGGGAAAAAAATAATAAAGTATTGAAAATATAGTTTAAAAAATATTTTTAAAAATATAAAAAAATATTGTAATTTTTTTTCTCGCTTTTTTAAAACCAAAAAACATTAAAATCAAATAGGGCCTCATGTAGGTAGCCCAATACCGGTTGGTAACGGACGATTTTCGGTAATTATACCGTTACCGACCGGTATTTAGGCTTTGGCAATGTAGGGGGCACAGTACAGGATTCGGTAATTTACCGAATCGGTAAAATTACCGAATCAGTAATTTTACCGATTCGGTAAATACCGAATCCTGTAATGATATGTAGGGGGAGTGTGTGGGTGTCGTGTGTAGTCGGTATTTACCACCAACTAATAGTTGGTGGTAAATGAAGAATGGCTCTGTAAATGCATTTTCAAGCGCTTAGAAGTGTGCAATGTGGCAGACATACATGCCCTTAGGGCATGTATGTGTGCCACATGTGCACACATGCAGGAATCAGGGGTGCAACAGGGTGTCAATGTGACACCCTGCCACCCTTGATTGTGTTCCCCCCATTACCGAATCGGTATTTACCGATTCGGTAATGAGGCATACCTTCCCATTGATTCAATCAATGGGAAGGTATGCCTCATTACCGAATCGGTAAATACCGATTCGGTAATTACCGAATTTCTACGAATCGGTAATTTTTACCGCAGGAATACCTACATAGCATTTACCACTTCATAAATACCGAATCGGTATGATTCGGTATTTATGAAGTGGTAAATGCCAGGCCACCTACATAAGGCCCATAATATTTTTTAATTTGTAAAAGAATTAATTGAAAAAATAAGTTTAAAAAAGTATTTCGAAAAAACCAAATTAAAGGAATTGACACACTGAAATAGAAAAATTTAGAAATCCAATGAAAATCATTAAACATCATAGCTTTAGAGATAAGTTATAGATAGGAATTAGCATTTAAAAAACCTTTGAAATTCACTGAAAAAACCATAGGTTTCATGCACGTTATAGTTAGGAATTAGCATTTAAAAAACCTTAGAAATTCACTGAAAAAAACATAGGTTTCAGGGGCGTTATAGTTAGCTGGACATTTCCCTCGTACAAAACCCTAGAAATTCCCCTGTTATAGTTAGTGCAGCTAACTATAACTCACGCCCCCGCAATGCACTGCTGATGACGTCACATATTACATCACTCATGACATGGTCAGTGACATCACTGATGACATCACTGATGACATCACTGATGACATCACTGATGACATCATCCATGTGATAAATTAGTGCATCTTCTCACACCCTAATATAACCTTTGATACACCCACTCAAAATTTCAGAAGGCCATTCTCAAAACCATAGATACTCCAATACCAATAACTATATACCCACTCATTGACTCTTAGGTCTACACACACATCCACTCACTCACCTGTACAGTCACTCATACTTACAGTCACTCAGTACAGGACTATCATATGCATTTATACACCTATATAGACACTCACACACGGCCAATCATCCATAGAGATACTCACACACCTAGTCAGCCATGCAAATAATTAATCACATTCCCATTTACTCACCTTTACAGTTATACACACACAAGTTCACTTACTCATAAAATACTACCACATTCTTACGCTCTTATACAATTACTGATACAAGCACACACTAATCCATACAGCCACTCTTACAATCACACACTCTCACATATAGCCAGTTATATACTCTTACACACATATACACTGCCTTTCACATATGTAGTTACTCACACATGGGGGACATCGCTAGCGCACACCGGCTCCAGGAGGGGTCATAGCGCCACACCGCATGCTGCACGCTGAACCAACCTGCCAGGCTCAACCACGCAGCGCCGTTGGGTTCCTGACGCTGTGACTGGACTACAGCTCCCAGCTTGCTCTGCTTCATCACCGCTTCCTCTTCCTGTGGGGAAAGCGCCAGGAGGCGCACAAAAGGGAACAGCTCCCACAGAGGAGCGGGGGACATCGCTAGCGCACACCGGCTCCAGGAAGGGTCATAGCGCCACACCGCATGCTGCACGCTGAACCAACCTGCCAGGCTCAACCACGCAGCGCCGTTGGGTTCCTGACGCTGTGACTGGACTACAGCTCCCAGCTTGCTCTGCTTCATCACCGCTTCCTCTTCCTGTGGGAAAGCGCCAGGAGGCGCACAAAAGGGAACAGCTTCCTCCGCGTCGCGGACGCGCGCGGACGGTGCCGGGCGGAGCCCGGGCAGAGGGCGGGCCGTCTGTGGCCGTCTAGGGACGACGAGGGACGGGACGGGCCACCCCCCTTACGCCCAGGACCCAGGATCCAGGACTCAGGCTCAAAATGGGTAAGAGAAAGTTACCATCCCCCACCGTGGGTGGTTCACCCAAGGATAAAGCCCCCAGGAAATCTAATAGCATTCTCTCTTTTTTGACCTTGGAGGTGGGGAAGTTGACTACTGAAATTGCAAGAACTGAACGCAAACTGGGGCTAGAACCATCGCTGAACAGCAAGGAGAGTACAAGCCATCCACAACCTGGTATCACATCTGTTCCCCTTGAACCAAAATCTGTTATTGCCCCGCCTAAGGTGTCTGCGTTACCTCCCCACCCTACTACTGCTGACTCTAATGGGGCTACCCCCAAACCTTCTAGCTCAGCCCGAGCATGCAGAACATCAAGCACAAAGCAGGCAAAAAGACAGTATAAAAAAAGGAATACGCAGAATCACAGGGGAGGAAAGGGCACAGTGGGTTCACTTGAAAAGGCTATCAGAGACATGGTGGAAAAAGTAATCACTGATAAGATAGAGCCCACACTTACAAAAATAGCCTCAGATATCATAGACGTCTTACATCAGTGCGTCGATGGCATCTTAAGGAAATGTGAACGCCTGAATGTATGCCATAAAACAGCCGACCCAGCCACTTTTGTTTTTAAAGGTAATACACCGGCGGACCTAGGTATTAAATGTCCTCAACCAAACTTTGGTACTAAAAGACCAAGGGAAGATTTCTCAGTTGCCAGGAGTGCTGTATCCAACTTGCCCTCTGGATCAGCAACTACCACGATAGACATCCCTAGTATAACAGGAGTAACT
Organism: Triturus cristatus; assembly: GCF_964204655.1. NCBI lineage: Eukaryota > Metazoa > Chordata > Amphibia > Caudata > Salamandridae > Triturus > Triturus cristatus. Next base: position 549,813,915 of record NC_140586.1, read on the forward strand.
AATAAGCTTGCTGCTCCTGCTACTATAGGTCAACAGAACCTACCTAGCCTACCCAAACCTGTTTGTCAACCTTTTATTAACTTACCTCCCGAGGCTGCCCCTTTTGTAGCCATTTTGGTAAATGTTCCCCCACTCAAGTCAGGTGAACATGAACATCCGCCCCAATTGCTAGCCAGGGCTAAGTCTTGGGCAAATTCGACCTGCTCAGGAGACAATGAAGTTTCCAATGCCATTATCTCTGTTCGGCGGGTGGGCTGGATCGGGTGAACTAATAAAACAACTGAGGGAGACTGCTTGATAATCAACTTCAATAATCCGGGTGAGGCCCGTAGATTACTCTGGGATGCTTCACCCCTAGAGGGCTTAATTGCTGGGCCCCGTGCCTTACCCCTGGGCTTTTTCTATCCCAAATCTAGACCTCACCCTTTTTCGAACTTGGGTTACGACCAAGGCAGGGGATTCGATAGGACACCTAGCTTGCCCTCCCATCTCGATAACACTCAACCAGAACCAGACTATAGCTGGTCCACGATTAATAGGTTGAGTAATCATAAGGTGGTCACACACATTCCAATGCCCCTTAATAGCACTTTAACCCTGCATAATAGATTCACGCCCTTGACTCAGGCGGATGAACAAAATTGACGCCTAGTCACCAATACCCCTATGCCCAGACAACCTACAGGGAACTGTCCCCCTCTAGGAGTTCCCAGCAGAAGGCCTAAACTCATAAGCTGGAACATAGCCGGCCTTCGCTCAAAAAGGGAGGACAGTGTTTGGCTGAACCTTCTGAACCAACATGACATCATAGCCCTACAAGAAACCTGGGACTGCAATAGTGATTTCTGGGTTCCTGGGTTTACATCTTACTTTGTCCCAGCTACTGGATCCTCCAGTGGAAGGGACAAAGGGGGCCTTATGATTTTGATTACTGTCCAACTGGCGGGAACTGTTAAACAAATAACTACTAACTCCCCCAACTTCTTGTGTCTAGAGATCAGCTTAGCCAATGGTCACAAATACATTCTTATAAATTTTTATAACTCTGTAGCAGACGGACACTCTACTGAGCATCTCTGTTCTCTACAGTCTTTTCTGATTAATTTTAAAGAACGTCAAACCACTTTGTTGCACATTATAATTATGGGGGATTTCAACACACATCTTTGCAGGCTTTCCTGCCACATTGAAGACACTGATTGCCCTACCTCAGGCGATTACCAACACTTTGAACACAACCCTAAAGGACTGGCACTAGAAAACCTCCTTGCGAACGTGGACCTCTACGAACCGGGGTTCAACGCCTACAGTGAAAGGGTTATGACATACAGTGCTAGAAACTCCGACTCCATCATTGATTACATCTTTGTTTCCCCTGGATTATTAAGTTGGGTCGTCTTTTACAACGCAGTTGTGGCCGCGTTCAGTGACCATAACCCAGTCATCCTTGAGCTTGCCAGTTCTGCGGGCCTACTCAAGGAGGGAACAATCAAAATGCCCGAGCTGGCTGTACGGCCCACGGACCAAGGTAGAAGGCTGAAGTGGTCCAAAGTAGTTCCAACTGAGTTCCTCAAGACTCTAAGCAGCAAAGCTCGCTATGAATTAGACATCTGCCAAGACAACTCCAAACAGGGGGAGGATGTAATCACCGCCTTTGATACTTTGTGTGCTTTAATTTCTGACGAACTTACAGTTAAATCCAGGAAAAAGATTCGACCGACCAAGGGCTGGTTTAACAAAGCCTGCTCGAAAGCACACACTTGCCTCCTGAATGAACTAAAAAAATCACCTAGGGACAGAGGGGAAGTTGCCAGACTAAGACAAGAATACTATAATATCATTCACGAACGTAAAGAAGTTCTTAAAAATGATGCCTGGGCCTCACTAATGGAAAAGGCCACCTTAAGAGACAGTTCCAGCTTCTGGGCCATCATAAACAATCCCCTGTTTTCTGGAGAAGCTAATGATACCCTAGAGGCCAACATCAGTGAGGAGGACTGGTTAGCTCATTTTAAAATCATCTATGGGAGTGACCAAATATGTGAAACACCTACTATCCTCAATTCTAACTCCCCTAAGCCAGCACTCTCCTTTAATATGGAAGAAGTTGAAAAAGCCATAACCAACACAGTAGGGAAGAAAGCGCCAGGCCCAGATGGCGTCCCAGCCGATATGTTCAAGGCAAATGTCTCTTTCTGGGCTAACATTTTGACCAACGTCTTCAATGCCGCCATGAAACATAGCTTGCCTGCCTCCTGGTCACATGCCACCATCATTCCAATCTTCAAGAAAGGCCAGAGGGGAGACCCGAGGTGCTACCGCCCCATCTCATTAATCGACTCGTCTTTTAAAATCTTGGGGAAAGTGATACTGGCAAGGATCGACGAGTGGGCTGCCAGCAATAACATCTTATCAAACGCCCAATACGGGTTTCGTAAGGGGAGAGGGACGGAGGACCAGTGCCTCAACTTACATCTGATCCTAGGCAAATACACAGTGGCATCCAGCGGATCAATCTACCTGGGGTTCATGGACCCCCAGCCTTCGACCTAGTGAATAGGTCCAGGCTATGGGACATCCTCCTGGAACTGGGGATGGACCCTACCTTGGCTCATTTCCTGGCTGAGGCTCATCGGGACCTAGAAGCGTCCATTAGGATGACGCCGGAAGGAGTTTGTACAGCTGGATTCAAGTCTACCAGAGGGGTGCGACAGGGGTGTATTCTCGCCCCAATACTATTTACACTCTATATTAACCACCTCGAATCCACACTGGAGCTGGCAACTCTCGACGTCCCGCGTTTTGGCGGACTGACCACCCCGGTCCTCCTTTACGCGGACGACGCGGTGCTCGTGGCACGTACTCCTCTTGGGCTACAAAGACTATTGACATCCTTCGATGCCTTTATGATCTCCATTGATTTAAAAATCAACACAGACAAGTCCCATGTTATGGCTGTAGGCGGCAGAACAAATAAGGACTTGAAGACCTTCTACTGTGCTAATACTTCTATTTCTAATGTGAGAACTTTCACCTACCTGGGGGTAGTATACGACGATAAGGGCACATGGGCATCTCAAATATCTGTCAAAACTAACGCCATGAAAAGAACAGCAGCCGCCATTGTCGGCTTCTCAAAACGTCTGGGTGGAAAGCCAATGGAAGCAATGCTGGCACTCTACAGAGCGAAATCAATCTCAGTAGTAAGGTACGGGGCTTCCATCTGGGGTTATTCCAACAATATAGAACCAATACAGATGGAAGAAAACAGATTTCTACGTATGCTTCTAGGATTACCTCAATCCACAGCCACCTTTTCTGTCCATATGGAACTAGGCCAGGGGTACATCAGTGACACCATCAAACAATCCCCTATCTTGATGTGGTTAAAAACATGGCTGAACTCCAATTTAACTCTGAACCACACAATTATAAGAGACTGCCTACTTATGGACAATATGAAAAATATTCCGTGGCTAGCATATATTAAAAAAACACTAACATCCTTGGGCCGCCCCGATCTCTTCCATAAACCAGACTGCATCGTTAAGAATGACCTGTGAGGTTCTGGACTTTTAAGAGTCCAGAGGTGTCAGGGAAACAACACCCGAAGACCCCTGAGTTCCTCCTGTCTCGGTGCACAAATAAACAGAGACACGGGCTTCTCGATGGTGGCGTCAAAGACCAAGGTTTATTTACTGCAGGGACACAGAAATCATAGGAACCACACAGAGGCAGAATCTACGAGACTGTTCAAATTGCATTAAGTGGGTTACTCTTTAAATACACGCAAAATGTCTTTAGGCAACATTACACGAATATTTCTCATGCCCAACCCGACATCCCAAACAAACAGTAAATTTGACATCAAACAATAATTAGTTGTAGGTTTTCGGTATTCGATCAGGTCCTCTCGACAGTTTTCCATTCTTCGCCCGATCCTCCCCATCATAAAAATCGTAACCTCCCCATTGTAAAAGCCCAGAAGGAAAGGAGCAGAGCCAGGTGCAAAGGATTGAAATGTAGGATAAGAGGTGTTTATGGATCATAAACGGGCATGGCTACCGTCTTCGGCCTTTCAGTCAGGACAACGGACACGAGAACCAGTATAGCAGGACTGGCCTCAGGCAAGGGAGGCAACTTGATTCTGCCTAGTCATGCAGCGTCAGCCTTTCTCGGGCTCGAGCTTACGTGTCCTTAACAAGGTGACTCTGCCGGGGTCATTGTCCGTTCATTGACTATGTGAGGGCAAGAAACAAAATGGATGCCGTAACTAAAATGGATGCCATGACTTTTACGACAGAATGCCCTATTTTCCAGTGAATTCACGCTAGTTGCGCAGCGAAAACACTGTCATGTATACAATGGATCATTTGCGGTTCATTGGTACCGAAATCGTGTCAGTACTACGATACCGAATTCACGGGTTCGGATTACTACAGAACCTCACACCGTCCTTTTGCCCTTACATAGGCAATAACTCACTCTATGTCAGAGTCCATTTCTATGTTCATCAGGTCACTGATGTGTTGTTGCAGCATTACTCTATCTCGTGGCGTATCTCTAAAAACAGGTGGTCTTCTTACGCATGTAGAAATGCAGAGATTACATAAAGCAGGACCACACTGAACAATGAGACAGCACAAAAATAAAAATACTAATGCAACACCAGTGACTATCAGCACCTTCCATCCCCACGCAGACAACAGGCTCCAGAACCATCCCACTAATGACCAGTCACCTTCCTCTACATGAATAGAGTCAGAAATCTTATGTAACTTAGAGATGGCCTTGTATACTGTTGGCTCATTATCTGGAATAAAAACGCAGCAACTTGATTGGATCATCTTACATACTCCACCTCGATCTGCAAGTAACACGTCAAGGACCATACGGTTCTGTAACGTCATGAGGCGATCCGCTTGAAGCTCAGCTGTCAGGTTACTAAGAGCACCCGCCGTTTCAGTGATAGTGGATTCAACTACCCGTGTTAGTTGACGTAAGTTTCTACTGTTGGCCATAGGCCCCCAGAATGGGAGGAAACCCTTGAAAAAGTCTCCTGCCTCTTGGCCAGCAGTATCTTCTTTACTGAAAACACCTCTCACAACTCTAGTTTTGTGATAGTCCGGTGCAGCAGTGTATGTCGGAGGTAGCAGTTGAGCGATATAACATGAGCCTGAGAAGTCAGCAGGCAACCATGTGTATGCTCTGTCTTGGCAAACAAAATAAGTACCCTTAGCAGCTAAGAATGCTGGAGAAGACTGTGACGGGAAAACATATGTTTCGATACAGTCACTTTTCCCTAGTCGAGCTTTCGGATTCCTCCCATTTCCTTGCAAACAGACTTGACCTTGGTGGGGTACGACCCAGATCGGAGTTGAGCTCTTACGTTTGTTCTCACCCAGAGTAATGCCATATTCCGTCACATTCCAACCCATGTAAACTCGCAATTCATCCTTGGGAATGAACGGAGTATTATTGACATCTCTCACCATGTCAGTGATTCCTTTTACCAAGGCTCTATTAGCAGAGTTATACCGGGTGGAACGCGGAGGTCGTGGAGGATAGGTCTCTAGGGCATAAGCGAACATGGTCTGAAATGCCCAGAATGATCCATTATAACTAAAAGGCAGGACCAGATAGGGGATGCCCTTGTCCATGGTATGTGGTATCAAACCACACACCCAGCAGTTTGTTGTATTAACCACTAGTTGATGTTGGTGTAAGAGTTGAATGAAAGTGTTATTTATAAACTCAGAGCGTCGAGCTTGCTCGTGGGCAGGAAAAGGATGGAAAGAATGAAGAGAAACAACAGTCGGAGAAACAGGAGCATGGGGAGATACTGTAGATGCAACAGGTGTAAAGATCAACTGAATACCAAAAATAATTCCGCCTACCAAAGTTATTAAGACAATCAGAAATGTCAGAGTACATTGCATTAGGAAACATTTACTATACAATATGTCGTATAATTTCGTCTTGTGTACATTTATGACATTAACCCGTCGTAATTCAGGAAGCTCCATCTTCTACAACCGTTCGCAACGGATGGTTTGTACCTGTTAAAAACTTGCCTCTGTTTATCCTGGGAGTTCCCAAGACAAACAGAAGAAACCGACCTAGTGTCTGATTCCCTGCAAATTAAAACAAGGCACACGTTACGACCCTACGGTAACCCAGATGGCAAGGCGAGAGAAACAATAAAGAAAGATAAAAATTTTTAGCAAACTTCCTGACTGAATGGAATGCAGTAAGATCAAAACAGTTTTCAAACAGAAGGGTAATTATGCAATGTCATTAGTTCATAACATGAGAACGTAGATTATATCTGTACTTTCCGGGTCTTGTCTGGTCTTGAAATAGCTGGTCTACAGGTGCGGAAATGTTCGACTCCACAGGTGACAAATGTTCACTTTGTACAATACTCGGTTCAGGATTCAAAGGAGCGGTTCCTGCCGGGGTGTCAAAGTTCTGTGTTTCCGTTCGTGGGTGGTCCGTTATGTACTCTGCATCACTGAAAGGGATGTGCCTAGGAACAGGTTCTGTCTCAGATACACCAATTCCCTGTCTAACCCAGTTATCATAGGGGAGTGGAAGAGGGACACGCTTCGTATGGCTGGCGTGCACCCAATTTTTCCTGCCAGCTAGGCGTACTGCAGTCCTGGTTGCGAGGAGGACCTGAAACGGGCCCACGAATCTTGGCTGGAGGTTCCGAGTACGTTCAAAGTTCCGAACTACCACTTGATCGCCGGGTTTCAACGTGTGGCCTGGACTCTCCGGCAGTTTAGGCAAGGATTCGAATACCTGTTGATGAATAAGGCTCAATTTAGCAGTCAGAAGGTAATCAATCAACATTGGGTATTCAATCTGTTTGAATTCCTTTGGCCTAGGGACTCCCCAAACATTAGCAGGGCGGCCGAACACAATCTCATATGGGCTAAGCCCTACTCGAGAGTGTACAGTCGCTCTGGTGGACAGTAAAGCTAAAGGCAGTGCGTCTGGCCAAGATAGACCAGTGGAAGCTTGAATTTTCGCAAGTTTCAGCTTCAGGGTGCCATTGTACCCTTCAACCAAACCCGCTGATTGTGGGTGATTCGCACTGTGGTATTTTTGGGAAATACCCAGACCCGCACACACACTCTTCATAACTTTCCCTACAAACTCACTTCCATTGTCCGACCAAACAATCCGTGGCATACCATACCTAGGGAAGTATTCTTTGAGGAGGATTTTGGCAGTGGACATAGCAGTGTTATCCTTTAACGGATATGCCTCAATCCATCTTGAGAAGGCACAGACTGCCACTAGAACGTATTTGAGATTGTTACACCTGTCCATGTGGATAAAATCCAACTGAATCACTTCAAAGGGACAAGAAGGGGGAGCAAAATGGCCAGTTGGGGTTGGGGTTCCCTTGCCAGGATTATGCATCAGGCATACCATGCAATTTTTCACCACTCTTTCTGCACACTTAGTAATTCCATCGTTCTTCCATACTGGAGCTAACATTTTACAGATCCCTTTCGAACTGATGTGCGCCGCTCCATGCGCCATCGTGACTACTGCAAGTACATACGCATCAGGTAACATCCAACGTTGCTGCTCAGACAAATCGACCCAACATCCACTTGAATCCATTTTACCCGTTTTCTCCTTCCATTCATTCTTCTCATTTTCAGTTGCTTCATTCTGGATTGTTTTCACACTTTCAATCGTATTCTCACACATTCCTGATTCCGCAATCCATCTCGCAGACGTTGCAACGTACATTCGGCTCGTCATGTTCTTGGCCGTTTCTTTAGCGACCTCATCAGCAAACGCATTCCCACGGCCAACATCATCCGTAATCTTCCGATGTGCACTGCACTTCACAATTGCAACTTCATTCGGTAGAGTCAGGGATTCCAATAGATCACTGACTAACTGTCCATGTTGGATCTTAGTCCCATGGGACGTGAGAAATCCTCTTTCTTTCCACAGGCGTCCAAAACTATGTGCTACGCCGAAGGCGTATTGGCTATCAGTAAACACATTCACTCTCTTTCCCTCAGCTAAAACACACGCTCTTGTCAATGCAATTAATTCTGCAGCCTGGGCAGAATTCTGACTCACTCTTGCGGTCTCCACAATTGTACTCAAGGTTGTAACTGCATACACGGCCGTCACATCACCATTCTGTAATTTGAAACAAGACCCATCGACATATAAAGTGCCATCTGGATCTAGTAATGGAGTATCTTTTAAATCAATCCTACCTTTTGTTTCTTCCTCAGTTCTGAAACAACAGTCATGGGGCTCTGAATCACTCGACTCTTGAGTAGTCGGCAACAGTGTTGCTGGATTCAATATGTTGCATCGCTTGATCTGAATGTGACTTGCCAAAAGCGTCAACTCATAGCCTGATAGTCTAGCACTGGTGAGGTGCTGAGTTTTCGTTCGATTCATGAGTGTATCCACAGCATGTGGAACCATGACTACTAACATGTTGTTCATGACTAGTCCAGCAGACTGTCGAATAGACACTGCAGCTGCCGCTGTAGCTCTCAAACAACTTGGCAACGCTCTGGCTACCGGATCTAATGTGGATGAGAAATAGGCACAAGGCCGCTGTTTGTCACCAAATTGTTGCGTTAATACACTCAATGCACAACCTTCTCTTTCATGGACATATAGAGTAAACGGCTTACTGTAGTCAGGAGTACCCAACACAGGAGCTGAACACAGCGCATCACGTAAGTCAGAGAAGCTCTGTTGACATTCATCAGACCATGGCAAAGGGCTCGGAACACCTTTTCCAGTCAGGGCTACCAATGGTTTCGCCATGAGAGAAAAATTTGGGATCCATTGCCTACAGTATGACGTAATACCCAAAAACGCACGCACTTCTCTCTGTGTGCTTGGTACAGTCATCTGCGAAATTGCTTTGATTCTCTCTGGGGTCAACCTTCTTCCCTCCTTTGACAAAAGATGACCTAAGTAGGTCACTTCTTGGCAACAATATTGCAGTTTAGAAGGTGACACCTTGTGATGTAAGTCTGACAAATGACGTAATAAAGAAATTGTAGCTGCTTTGCAAGTTTCCTTGTCATCAGCGGCTAGTAAAAGATCGTCTACGTATTGGATCAGAGCAACACCATGAGGAAGTACAAGGGCATCTAATTGACTCTTTAATGCTTGGCTGTAAATTGAAGGGCTCTCACAATAACCTTGTGGAGCGCGTTTGAATCTGAAACTGCGACCTCCTAAGGAGAAACCAAAAATGTCTCTACTTTCCTCGGCTATGGGAATGCTGAAAAAGGCATTTTTCAAGTCGATCACTGTAAACCATGAAGCTGAGGCAGGAATCAACGTCAGTAATGCAGTGATATCTGGGACTACAGGAAACTGTGGAATCACTATTTTGTTAACTTCTCTGAGGTCAATCACAAATCTGTAAATTGGAGGTTTGGAAGGGTCAGTACGTTTCAAAATCGGCAGAACAGGACTATTGCAGACGTTCCCTCTAGTTTCCTCAATCACATCTTTCTGTATTAAGTCTTTCACAATCAGCAAGAGTGCTCGTTCACCTTCATTCGAAATCCGATACTGTGGGATTCGTGGGAATTTAACATTAGCTTTCAGACTTACCACATAAGGGGGAATTTCCAAGAGGCCTACATCATTTGGACCAGTCGCCCAAAGGGTATCAGGGAGAGAACGCAGCTCCTTTGGGAGCTTGTCCATCGACATATACATCGGAGAGATGACTCGTTTGCCTAATGTGAGCTGTACACCCGAAGGACAACAGTACAGTGTTGCGTGCAGGCGTTTCAACAGATCTAAACCAAGCAGATTCTCATTACAACCGGTTGTTAGAATAAGTGGTGCTTCTAGTTTGCATGGTCCAACAGATATTGACAAAGGACTAGAAACAGGATTGTGAACAGGGGCGCCTGAGAATCCTACCGACGTGTTCGTTAAGCCAGACAAAGGTGCGCCAGGGAGTTTCGCATGCATAATTGAACTTTTTGCCGCACCAGTATCCAACAGAAACGGTTCGACCACGCCTGAGGTAACTACTGTGACATAAGGTCCACTCTGATCAACTGGAACTGATACTACTCCCTCTCTCTGCCTGCGGCTGTCCTAGTGCTCGCTTCTTTGAATGTCTTCATTATGATCATAGTAATCTCCAACATGATACTGTGGAGATCTACCTGGTTGCGTAGGTTGTATATTTCGCTGATCAAAATAATTCGATTGGCGATCAGTCTGTGGTCTCATCGTACCACGCCCTCTACCTCTAGGAGCTTGCATAAACCCAACACTATCTCTCTGAGCTGGGACACCACTAGTTTGTGGGTGCAGTACTGGACACTCATTCTTATAATGACCCTCCTTTTTACAATAAGCACACTGATTCCATGCTAACTGTTGTCGGGGAAAACCATAATTACATCTTTGGGCCGTCCCTTGCTGGAATTGTGGCTGTGGCTGAAACTGGGGTCGCTGCTGTGAATCTGACTGATTCGAACGAGGCGGATACGCCTGTTGCAGAAGAACTTTGGTCTTTAAATCTTTCGTTTTCTTTTCTGACTTTTCCTTCTCTTCTTTCTCTCTATTCTCGTAATACTGAGCAGTTGCAAGTATCTGTGCTTTCGTCGACACTGCCCATGCACTTTCAGAATCCTTTAACTTGTTACTAAGCTCAGGTAGTAAATTAAACACGAACTTGTCGACAAACAATCTCTGGCCTCCCTCAGTACTCATATCTTGCCCACTGTGGTCTACGAAGGTCTCTTCAAATCTAGTGAAGAAGTCAGAGACGCTTTCGTCCTTCTTTTGCTTGCATGCCGATAATTTATCCCAATTGACTCGTAACGCTGGCATCAGCGTTTTCATCAGAGTAATTATTCTGCCAGGTAAAGCAGCAATCAGAGGTTCAGGTTTAGCACTGCCAACTTGTTGCGCATCTGCCGCTATAATAGCTGCCCAATCACCTCCTAAGGCGACTGGGTGGTTTTCTTGCCGAATTTTGGCCCATATAGGCTGTGGCACCACATTACCAAACAACATTTCAATGTCTGCCAAATTCATGATACACGCTTGAACTGTCTGCGTTAACTCTTTGTAATAACCAGCAGGATTTTTACGTGGGTCTGGTAACGCTTGTTTTACGGCTAACACTTCAGCCCGTTTCCAAGGGATGTGTATCCACACTCTCTGGAAATGTGCCGGGGCAGCGACAATATTATTAGCCCCATCTGCTGGAACTGCGTCACGCCATATCGGTGGAACTTCCCTCATCGGATATTGTCCTCGTCGTTTCCTAGTAGTAATCGGTGAACCATCAGGGTCTCTTGTCGCTCGAAGAGGGGACTCATCCCTATAAGCTAAAATCAGTTCTATCGCTCCCCTTACTTCTGAACCTATCACCATTCCTGCGGCAAATTTCTGTTGAATATTTATCAGGTCAGAGGGGACGGAGTCTAAATCATCATCTTCCCATTCTTCACGCACAAGAGAACACATCACGTCAAAAACATAACGTTGAGTTGGTTCATTCCATTGCATAAAGGTATCTAACACTCTTCGTGCATCATACTTCGCAGCTTTCGACATCCACCTAAGAGCTGTCGAATCTAACGTGTCTCGTTCTTGGGAACCAGGAAGCTGGCTACGTCTCTGTATAGAGTCAGAAACGGGGGTCCCAATTAAAGACCTGTAGAGAGGAGTTAAGATATTAGTTACAGAGTCGGTTATTTTCCGACGAACGGAAAGCGGAGTCAGAATGTTCACAGGGTTCGGGGACAGGACAGCTGAAGCAGATGAAATAGTAAGGGTAGGAGTAGCAGGTAAAGTAGTTTGCGAAACGACAGGCAAAGGCGGAACAGGCGCCCCAGGAAGAGGGGGTGCCGAAGGAACATTAACCACGGGAAGGATAGGAGCTGGAATCAAAGGGAGTGGAGCAGCTATTCCAGGCTGACCAGCAGCTGGCTGTACAACAGGTAGTAACTGTGGTACTGTAATACCCTGTGCATACGGTGGGGGTGAATTCAACAGGTAAGACAACAGAGGATCCTTTTCATGATCCTCCATCGGCTTAGCAGGACATGATGGCAATACAGGGTAACATTTATCAATTGCCAAATTATATTTTCTATTCGCCATCTCCATTGCTTTCTCAGTCTCGTTGACATGCAGCTGCCTAGCAGACTCCATTAAAGTCAACCCTTTCTCTTTCTGTTCTTTCTTCGTTTTCCTAATTTCTCTCTGTTTGGCTTCTTTGCGCCATACGCGAAAAGAATCAAACATTGCCGGCCGGGCTTTTTTCTTGAACAACTTCATTTCTAGATTGTCTAGTATTTCCGTTTCGAAGCTACCATGCGGTGGCCAACTAAGGACACCATCTTTTTTGGTGTAACGGGCCCATACTTCATTATACGTAATAGGACCCACACCATGTTTACAATAGAGCTCATATGTAGGAGTTCCAATCGGAGGAACCGAACACGAATCCTCCAACCGGGAATCCCCGTTGCAACGTAACCAAGACAAGAAACAATTACTACTGGTAGTCATGACAACAAAGACAAATTCCAACAAAAATGCGCAGAGAACTTAGGCCTACCAAAATGAACTAATACCAAAACAAAGATTATCTAAACAAGAGCAACCAATGATAATCTACGAATTAAACCAGAGCAACAAGGAAAAACCAAACTGAGCGTAGCCCACTTAATACTTAACTGAAATGTTGAAGACGTCACCAAGGAGAACCCGTCTATGTCTCGCCGTACTAAGGTCTGCACCTCGTGTCCAAGACAGGGCGACAGTCAGGGCAGCGGTCCTCTGTAGCCGTCTGGGAACGGGAACCCTCGTGGAAGAGATCGTCGGGCCACTTTTACGACATGCAGGGATCGATGAAGCGGGGTACCTCCCTCCGGAATCTTCACACGAAACTTCTCGAACTTTTCAGGCTTTGGACCGGTACCGGATGACGTCGCCCCACGTTGGGCGCCAATTTGAGGTTCTGGACTTTTAAGAGTCCAGAGGTGTCAGGGAAACAACACCCGAAGACCCCTGAGTTCCTCCTGTCCCGGTGCACAAATAAACAGAGACACGGGCTTCTCGATGGTGGCGTCAAAGACCAAGGTTTATTTACTGCAGGGACACAGAAATCATAGGAACCACACAGAGGCAGAATCTACGAGACTGTTCAAATTGCATTAAGTGGGTTACTCTTTAAATACACGCAAAATGTCTTTAGGCAACATTACACGAATATTTCTCATGCCCAACCCGACATCCCAAACAAACAGTAAATTTGACATCAAACAATAATTAGTTGTAGGTTTTCGGTATTCGATCAGGTCCTCTCGACAGTTTTCCATTCTTCGCCCGATCCTCCCCATCATAAAAATCGTAACCTCCCCATTGTAAAAGCCCAGAAGGAAAGGAGCAGAGCCAGGTGCAAAGGATTGAAATGTAGGATAAGAGGTGTTTATGGATCATAAACGGGCATGGCTACCGTCTTCGGCCTTTCAGTCAGGACAACGGACACGAGAACCAGTATAGCAGGACTGGCCTCAGGCAAGGGAGGCAACTTGATTCTGCCTAGTCATGCAGCGTCAGCCTTTCTCGGGCTCGAGCTTACGTGTCCTTAACAAGGTGACTCTGCCGGGGTCATTGTCCGTTCATTGACTATGTGAGGGCAAGAAACAAAATGGATGCCGTAACTAAAATGGATGCCATGACTTTTACGACAGAATGCCCTATTTTCCAGTGAATTCACGCTAGTTGCGCAGCGAAAACACTGTCATGTATACAATGGATCATTTGCGGTTCATTGGTACCGAAATCGTGTCAGTACTACGATACCGAATTCACGGGTTCGGATTGCTACAGAACCTCACCTGGAATGGTTCAAAGTAACTTTTTCCCAAGCAAGAGAAATGGAGCGGGAGAGCTGTGAGCTTGCGAAACCCACTGTGAGGGAGCATTATATTTCCAAAACTACACCGGCCATTGAACCTTATTTAACAGTAGTGTCTATTCCATTACATCGCTGGTTATTAACCAAACTAAGACTTAACCAGATTCACTTTCTGCTAAATGACTCGAAGGTATGGGCCAAGCCAGAGGACTTAGCGGCCTGCAAATGTGATGGTTTTTCTCTGCAGGACACTGCTCATTTCATGTTCTTCTGTGGTACATATGATCTGCCCAGGAAAAAGTATATTGTTCCATTGCTTAAGAACAAGGGGTTCGTGCAAATCAAGCCTGCTCTATTTTTCTTAAAAAAATTAGATTCACCACTAACTATGTTTAGTGTCGCTAACTTCCTGGTAGCTGCCTTTCGCCTTAAAAAACGTTCTGTAAATAGATAACTTAACAGTCTTTGACAACACCCGATGTAATTATCGAAAAATGTCTGCATTTTTTAATACCCCCACCTCCGTATGTACGGTGCGTACGGGGTGGGGGTACGCACCGTACATACGGGGGTGGGGGTACGCACCGTACATACGGGGGTGGGGGTACGCACCGTACACACGGGGTGGGGGTACGCACCTACATACGGGGGTGGGGGTACGCACCGTACATACGGGGGTGGGGGTATGCACCGTACATACGGGGGTGGGGGTATGCACCGTACATACGGGGGTGGGGGTATGCACCTACATACGGGGTGGGGGTTTGCACCTACATACGGGGGTGGGGGTACGCACCGTACATACGGGGGTGGGGGTATGCACCTACATACGGAGGTGGGGGTACGCACCGTACATCCGCGGGGGGGCTGGGGGGACGGCACGCACATACGGGGGACTGGGGGGGTATGGCGCGTACCGGGCCCCCAATTCCGCTTGCATCGCGGCGTACTTCGCTTTCCCGGCACTTTTTGGGTGCCGTAAAAATATTGCCGTCCGGACTGCTGTCGGTTAGAATCGTACTTCCTGGTTCGTGAAACGCAGCCTGAATGCGTCCCGACGTCACGTCGGCGCTGTCCCGGATCACATTGGTATGTATTTTTTCGTCGGTCTGTGTTTTTTACGATTCGTACGGAAATGGTGTTTCCGTGCGAATCGTACTTGCATGTTTGTGAGGTTTTTTTCCCGGGTATGAGTCGGACGGAGAAAACGCTCCGACCGACGGTTCGTACCCGGTTTCTCCAGGATCGGAATCGGCACCTATATCTGGTACAGAATAATATTTATTATAAGAATGTAATTTTTAATGAACAGGTAGTATGCTTAGAAGATGAAACAGAAATTTCAGGTGGCCAAATCGAAAAAGTGGACAAGTCCAGGAGGGAAGAGATTTATGAACATTATACTATAAATCCTCTACATTCAAAAGAAATGATAGGAAACAGCATTGAATTATTTCAAATGAAGGAAGCAAACTGAACTCCCATGAGTGTATAGGAAAAAAGTTTAGAAGCTTGTTGTTTTCTACAGCTGTTCCCCACTGGAGAAGGTGGACGATTTGATGAGCGACCTGTACGGATTCCAGCTTCAGAATACCGCTCGACAAGATTGTATTCTGAAGATCCAAGATTTCAACAGCGCATTCCATATATATATTTCATCTTCTGTTTGAAAGTGATTTGTCTGCACTTTCATATGCAGTGAACCACATATTGAAAAATGGAGTTCATCTTCCATATGTTTCTGCAAAAGAATTAATGGGCAAAGTTCAACAAAGAGATGAAAATTTAGAATCTCAGTTCATTAATTGGATGGCGTGGTACCAATGTGGTACCAATGAATATTGGTTTCATCGACACGGTAAACTTTTATGTATGTTAAGAAACTTAGGTACACCTACATGGTTTGTAACACTTAGCTATGCTGAATATGTGTGGGAAGGTTTACTTGAATATCTACAAGAAGCAAATGGAAATGTTAAAAAAATTGAATTGAAGACACCTGGAGAACTCTGTTCCTTGAATCCTGTAAATGTCTGCAGGTATTTTAACCATAGGTTTCCTAGTACAATGTCATTTATCTGCAATAGAAATATTCCACCTCTTGGAGAAGTTACTGATTTATTTTGGCAAAAAGAGTACCAAGCCAGAGGTGCTTCTCATTTACACATGCTATTATGGATAAAGAAGGCTCCAAAATTTTGAACTGATACTGATGAAACTGTTTTGTCTTTTATCGAACAGTATGTTACGTGTGCCATTCCAAGAGATGGAGGCGAAAAGAGCTTGAGACAATAAGTTTTACGGTTTCAATGTCATCGATGTGGGAAATACTATAGACCAAAAATACAAGTTTAAAGGGAAATTTTATACAAAAGGTCGTTTTGGATTTCCACGTCCAATAATTTCTAAATGAAGAGTAAATCGTTTTTTGTCAGCAATAGGGCTTACAATAACTCGGAAATCTCCGAAGAATACAGACAGCCTAAAAAGAACAGAAGATTCAAGTAAATTAATGACTACAATCCAGTTATTTTGAAAATGTGGAATGCAAACATAGATATTCAATATGTTGCAGATAATTCAATTGCTGTTGCTCTCTATGTTCCATCATATATATATATATAACCAAATCTGAAAAGACAGAGATAAAAGAAATGTGGGAAGAAGTTTCACAAGAGAAGAGTCTGAGCAAGAAACTGTACAGCTTTAGCTTAAAAATGCTTTGGCATCTAGAGATTCAATCCTATGAATGTTCAGATCGCTTGAGCTCTGCCAGTTTATATTCAAAGTCAAGAGAAATCATTTGGTTAAGTTTAGGTCTTGCCTCCACACAAGATAGAGTGTTGGAATCTTTACAAGAAATTGAATACTTAGCACAGAATGAACCAGAAAGTACAAATATTGTTAAATCTAATATGTTACATACATACTATCCCAAAAGGAGTCCACACCCCGATAACCTATATCTGTATGAAATACTTCAACATTGCAGCTTTAAAAGAAAGGTTTCAGAAAATATAAAAGAAGAAACATATGCAGTAAGTGGATGTGATGGATGTTTAGTAAAACATGCCAAAGGAAATATTATTAACCACAGAAAACTCAGTTGTGAAAGTCCAGATAAGAGGGAATTTTTCTATTTAGCACTTCTGCAACTGTTCAAGCCTTGGCGTAGTGAAACTGAATTACTTGGAGATTTTGACTGCTATGAAGATTCTTTTAATGCAACTAGAGATAGCATTCAGTGCACAATTTTCCCAACCTATCTACGAATGCTAAAAAATGATGAGATTGAACAAGAAAGTACTATTGCAGCTGAAATAGCTAGAGAAAGTTCTCAAGACAGTCAAAATTATGGTCCACTGAGCAAAGATCCAGTGGGACAACCAATTATCAAAAATTAAGCAGCAATAGCCATGAATGAGGTAGAAACTGCAATGCAAGAAGCAAAACAGGATAGTATTGAGTTGGAAAAGTTAGAAGAACAACTAAATATTGAACAAAATGAAATATAGCTACAAGTCAAACAACAGATACAACATGGTTTGCTGCGCGCAAAAAAGAATGCCATTGTTCATAATTTAAACCTATTCTAATGTATATCAGTGGTCAAGCTGGAACAGGAAAAAGTTTCATAATTAAAGTTTTGATCAATTATCTACACAAAACTACAGAATCACATTTATCTTTGTTGTAACAGCTCCAACTGGATTAGCAGCACACAACATTAAAGGAATTACTCCACATCGATAGCTTATACTACCAGTTGAACATTATAATAAATTGGAATATCAGAAGCTATCTGGAGAAGCTTGTTAGGAAGTCTCAAAAGTACTGAAGACAAAATGAAACTTTTAATCATTTATAAGGTGAGCATGGTCTCAAACTAAATGCGTGCCTTTGTACACTTGAGAATGCAACAGATTTTAAGAGGAAAACATTTATTTGTATTCAGAGACCTAATACAACTTACTCCTGTAAAAGGACAACCTGTTTTCAAAACACTATTTCATGAAGACACTAGAAAATCTTTGGGAAGTATTGGAAATGTGAATGTCTGGTTACATTTTGAATATAAAGACCTTGTTTATATGCGACAAGCAAGTGATGAAGATTATGGAAATATTCTTCAAGACATACGAATTGGTGTTTTGACAGCACATGGTAAACAAACTTTAGAAAGTCAGCTACTAAGGAACTTCTTTACACAACTGGAAACACAGCAGCTGAAGTAATGCACAATATGCTTGGAGAATAGAAGTCTATAGTTTAACTAATGCCTACATTGCAAGAGGGTTCTACATTTAATCAACAACTTTTGAAACTGGAAAAACAACATGTAGTGGAAAGCAAAGCTATTGATAAAATTGAACACCAGGGAGTGACTATTCTTCTTATAGAGAAACTACAGGCTAAATTGCATTCTTTGGAAAAGGCTGTATCTAAAACTGCAGGCTTAGAAAAGACTTTACATGTATGTATAAACTGTTAGTTAATTTTGCGGCATAATTTGAACGTAGAAGAAGGTTTATTAAATGAAGCAATGGGAAAAGTTGTTGATTTTGTAAAATTTCAGAATAGAAATGGAATACAATTTTTGATTATAAAATTTGATCAGATTAAAGAGGTAAGACAGATTGGGTGTTGTGTTGTACATTTTTTGCTTGTAAAAGATTTGTATGTTCGCAGACAACAGTTTCCTCTGTCTTTAGCATATGTGGTAACTATTCATAAATCTCTAGGTTTAAGTATAGTCAGAGCTTTTGTAAATATTGGAAGTACAGTATTCAAAGAGGGAATGGCATACGTTGCATTGTCTCGAGTAATAACATTGTCTCGTTTGTATTTGATAGATTTTGATGAGAAAAAGGTTAGTGCTGATGCAAATTGTGTAAGAGAGTGCAATCGTTTAGAACTTTATACTCCTGATTTAGGTGAATATTCCATATATGAGAAATGTGTAGTGTGTCCAAAACGTAAATATGTCAAACATTCAACTGAGGTACAAAAAAAGAAAACAATTGAAGTCAAACTTGAAGGCATAAAGAAAAAGAAAATGGAAACTGTAGATGACATTGTAGTATGCCAGTTGGAAGATAGTTCAGATATCAACTGTAATGCTAATGTGATTCTGAATGTTGTGTTTTATCTACCAGATCTTCATCATGAAATCATGGGAAATCATGAAAAAGATTCTGTTCTTTACTACATCATGTATTTCAACAGTTGGTAACTCACAGAAGTAAAATGCACACTGATACTGACATTCTGCATTTTTTGGATATATGTACTGGTTGATTGACATTTACTCTCAATCAACAACAAGATACACAAGCATTTCTAATACTTATGCTTGGAGTATTAAAACATGAAGGATTACAGATTGAAAACTTAGTTGGACTAAGTTACAGATGGGATCATAAGTGTGAAGAGTGTTCATTTACTTCTACCACTGAAATACAAAAAGAACAATTCATATACTTGACAATACCAGACTGCAAACCAGTACCTTTTAACAAATTAATAAAAACAGCCAATCAGGATATGAGATGTTCCTATTGTAGATCAGAGATGTTGTCTACATTACATATAGAAAGATTTAGAAAATATCTGATTTTAATGCTACAATATTGTAGAGCAAATGGAAGAAAATTGTCAACAAAAATAATTTTTTTAATGCAAGTCAAATATCTATTTCAGGAAGAACTTTTACAGCAGTGGCTATTATTTTCCATGATGGACCTACTAAAACATCTGGACACTATACTGTGTATTTAAAGTGTAATATAGGATGGACATATTGCAATGATGCCCACTGGGAATGCAAACCTAGATTGCCTTATGAATTACCAAATTCATATTTGTTATTGTTGCAGCCAAAGTTTTGCGTACATCATTCAGCCTATTGGGAAGATGTGAACAGAATGTAGGCAGCACTGCAAACTATTAGTATGTATAGTTAGAGTTTTGAATATTATTTGCATAGTGAGGCCACTAAAAAGGAGCAATATAATTCTATCTCTAAAGCACTACACAAGCACGATCACTAACCAAGGGCTATCATGTTCAGAGTGAAGTACAGAGTGAAGCGCCTTAATACAACAAAATGGCGCATCATCGCCTGACTGTTGCCTGTCTCTAATATGGAGAACTCTAATGATCCCTAGTAGTGAGACCACTTGCGGGTGGCCAACGTGACTATTCCACGGGAGACCATCGCAAATACAGCGCCTGTGCGAATCTCCTGGGAGCTGTAGTAATCCCAAATTACAAACTCGGGTGCTGCACTTGTGGTGCATGTGAATGCCGTTAACAATATAGCGGCCTCCCATGATGCATTTGTAGACTTTGAAACTGTCCCTTCCACCTCTCCTCTCACCACTCTTGACCTGGGGGCGAGCTGGAGGACGAGGCGGTTGGCACCTCCCAGTAACATCAGGACCGGTGCTTTTGATGGAACTTTAACGATGCCCCATGGGCAGAAACCATAACAGTCTGTACTTACCGAGGAGCCTGAGCAACCTTGGCCAATGCCAGGTGGAGCTGTCCTATACAGCTATAGAGGAGTTTGGCTCTGGTTCACCCCCTTGTCCGTCACCTACCCAGCTGGACATTGGACATTGTTTTCCTTGTCTCCCCGTTGTGTTTCCTTCCCTCCCCCGCCTCCTCCCTCCATGATTCTTTGGCTGCCTCCCCTTCTCCAGCCCTGTGTGGAACCGTGTAATCAGTGACCTTTATTGTTTTTTGTCTGATTTTGTATATCCCGCCATTTTGGGATAATGCTGTTGGCTTCTGTTGGGTCCTCCATCATGGCGGCTTTGACCTATCCTCTTTGCTACAGGTCTCTCCTTCTAGTCCACCCCCCATGGTCTCCCACACCCCTCCCTTCGTATACTTTCACCGATACTCCGGTCGGTTTTGTCTTTCTTGCACTTTGACTGCTTTGACTACTTTGTTCCCCCTGAAGTACTTTTCCCCCTTGCCGGTCTGCCTGACTCTATCTGCATTCCTTACCCCTGTCTACCTTTGCCCCTCTACCTTTCATTCCCCATAAGACATGTGTCTTGCCTATGCTACACGCTAACAACTCATATTATTGTGTAATCTCATGTTTTTCTCCTATGTCTATACTTGGCTCCTGTAATTGATGTAATTATGTAACCTGTAACTCGCTGATACTAATGTAAAGCACTCTGATACCTCCGGGTCTAGCCAGCGCTATATAAAAATTTGCAAATAAGATAGCAAAAATGCACTGATGAAATCACACAGGGGCCACTTGTACACTCATTCATTACTATCTATGCACTCATAGAATCAGTCAGACAGTGTTGTTGCGCGCAGCTATTCATCTAGCCAATAGCCATGCACTCATCTATTTACTCATGTACTGCCCATGCACTCATCCAATCAGCCAAACACTCATCCTTTCATGTAGGCACTACCCATGCACTCATCCAGTCACCCAGGCAGTACCTCTGTACTCATGCAATCACTCAGACATTATTGTTCTACTCAGTCATTCAGTCAGGCAGTACCCATGTACTCATCCAATGACTCAGACTCTACCCTGGGGTATGAGTAGGTGCATCAGAGATTATGTAGATGATAGCATCAGTGATGTCATCAGTGATGGCACTGACCATGTCATGAGTGATGTAAAATGTGACATCATCAGCTGCGCATTGCGGGGGCGCAAGTGATAGTTAAGTCAGCTAACTAAAATGGCTGAATTTCTCTGGTTTTGTGCGAGTGAAATGTCAGCCTAACTATACCGTCCCTGAAACCTGTGTTTTTTCCAGTTATAAAAATAATACATGTCTATTCATACGTATGTATGTATGTGTATATACAGATATGTATATGTATATTTATATTTATGTAGATGTATATATATATATATTCACTGAAAAAACCAAAGGTTTCAGGGGCGTTATAGTTAGGAATTGGCATTTAAAAAACCTTAGAAATTCACTAAAAAAACATAGGTTTCAGGGGTGTTATAGTTAGCTGGACATTTCCCTCATACAAAACCCTAGAAATTCCCCTGTTATAGTTAGTTCAGCTAACTATAACTCACGCCCCCGCAATGCACTGCCGATGATGTCACATATTACATCACTCATGACACGGTCAGTGACATCACTGATGACATCACTGATGACATCTCAAATGACATCACTGATGACATCACTGATGACATCATCCAAGGAATGTGTGTTTTTCTGAAAAGTTTAAATATGTTTTATATATTTATAGTGAAAGGCCTATGGAAGAATGAGTGGGTGTATAAGTGTGGGAATGGGTGATTTTCTAGCTGCGTAACTGACTCTATAAGTGAGTCATTAAATGTATCTTACTGCAGACTAGTGACTAAACTGTGTGAATGTCTGTATGTGTCTGTGTGTTGGTGTATACGTGGCTGCATGGTTTTGTGAATAGCTATATGAGTGTCTATATGGGTTATTGATTGGTTGTCTGAGTATCTGCATGGGTGCCTGAGTGTTTGTGTGGGTAGGGTGTGTGTGACTCTGTGCATAGATGTGTGAGTGGGTGATTCAGTGGGTGCATGGTTTTTAGAGTGCATCTGTGATGGACTGTATGGTTCGGTGACTGTATGTAAGGGTGTGTTAGTGATTGAATGTATATCTCAGTTGTACATGTGTCAGTAACTACATATGTGAAACACAGTGTATATGTGTGTAAGAGTATATAACTATTTATATGTGAGAGTGTGTGATTTTGGGAGTGGCTGTATGGATGAATGTGTGCTTGTATCAGTAATTATAAGAGCGTCAGAATTTGTTAGTATTTTTATGAGTAAGTGAACTTGAGTGTGTTTAACTGTATAGGTGAGTAAATTGGACTGTAATTAATTATTCGCATGACTGACTAGGTGTGTCTGTACCTCAATGGATGATTGGTGGTGTGTGAGTGTTTATATAGGTGTATAAATGCATATGATTGTCCTGTACTGACTGACTGTAAGTATGAGTGACTGTACAGGTGAGTGAGGGGAGGTGTATGTAGACCTAAGAGTCAATGAGCGGGTATGTAGTTATTGGTATTGGAGTATCTATGGTTTTCAAAATGGCCGTCTGAAATTTTGAGTCGGTGTATCAAAGGTTATATTAAGGTGTGAGAAGATGCACTAATTTATCACTGGATGATGTCATCAGTGATGTCATCAGTGATGTCATTTGAGATGTCATCAGTGATGTCATCAGTGATGTCACTGACCATGTCATGAGTGATGTATTATGTGGCGTCATCAGCAGTGCATTGCGGGGGCACGAGTTATAGTTAGGTGAACTAACTATAACAGGGGAATTTCTAGGGTTTTGTACGAGGGAAATGTCCAGCTAACTATAACGCCCCTGAAACCTATGTTTTTTTTAGTGAATTTCTAAGGTTTTTTAAATGCCAATTCCTAACTATAACACCCCTGAAACCTTTGGTTTTTTCAGTGAATTTCAAAGGTTTTTTAAATGCCAATTCCTAACTATAACGTGCATGAAACCTATGTTTTTTTCAGTCAATTTCAAAGGTTTTTTAAATGCTAATTCCTAATTCCTATCTATAACTTATCTCTAAAGATATCATGTTTAATGATTTTCATTGGATTTCTATATTTTTCAAATTCAGTGTGTCAATTTAATTAATTATGTTTTTTTGAAATCACCATTTTTTAAATTTATTTTTTTAATTAATTCTTTAAAAAATGAAAAAATATTATTTGTTTTTATTGGGTTTTTCAAACATTTTTTTTATATTTGTAAAAATATTTTTTTAACTATATGTTCAAAACTTTATTTTATATACATTTTTTGCAATGTTTTTGGATCCGTGCACCCTATGCGCACCGTTCTCGATCCCTACGCGTTAGCATCGGCGCATGGTATGCGTTGGGTATGTGTTTAGTGCGTGATTGCAATGCGACCGGTACGCGACTCCCAGCCTATACGCCACACGTTCGATGTACGTAACGCGACGTTTACGCGCTTCCATGATGCGTCATCTGCGTCTATGACGCGGTAAGTGCGCGGATCCTGCGAAATATTTAACATTTTAAAAAACATATATATATCTATTTCATGTGAATATTAATTGAAGACAAACTCTAAACTAGTCTTAAAATTAATATATTTTTACATCTAATCCTATAATTTTTTTTAATTAAATTTCGTGGATGCGCGCTGGGTGCGTGCGCGGATCTCATGTGACCTGCAAAAAAAGAGATTTGATTGGTTCATTACACTTCCTCTTCTAACTATTGAAAGACCCCACTCAATTCAATCATTCTTCTTTGACCTTCTTTGGAGCAGCATCTCTTCGCAGAGACGAGATTTTTTTAGACTAAGTTTACACTTAGCTCTAACTTTTTTCAACTAAAAATGGCTTCAGGGCAGCAGGCATCACCTGCATCTCCTCATACATCTGAGGATGAATTTTTGGAGGAGGCACCACGCAAAGAACGTTTTTCTTCAGTGGTGTGGAAATTTTTTACTTTTCCCGAGGGGCAGAATAAGACCAATGCCACCTTGGTGACATGCAAGATTTGCAAAAGAGTGCTGTCGCGAGGGGATCCTAGCAAGAAATACTCGTGCGGCCCGGCTAGTATGATGAAGCACCTAAGGACCCTTCATCCAAACAATCTTGCATGAGAAGAATGCCGACGGATGAGAGACACTCCTGCTCCTGCACCTTCCACCTCATCGCAGCCGAGCACTTCAAGAGTGCATCCATCAGCCCAAAATTTGGACATCCGTCCTCAATTTCAATATAATTGCAATGCGACTTTGTGCTACGGTGAGCAGTCGATCGATCTGATCTGCCGCCGGCAAGAAAGTCACATTTTCTAGTTTTTTTTTATTTTTTATTTATTGTTCCCTGAAGTTCATTGTTTGGTTCCTCCTGTTTTGTTTTTGGGTTTTTTTTGCAGAAAAAACAAAAAAATGTAAAAATTGTTCAGAAACCCCCCCAAAAAATATAAAAGAACGAAGAAAAAAAAAGTTCTTGTAAGAACTAACTTTCCTGCTTTAAAAAAAAGAGCTAAATGTCTTTGTTAGTGTGTGAAAGTTTAGATGAATGTATGTGTAGTACGTAATTGACTGAATGAATGCATTAGTAGCGTATGGTGAATGAATAAGTGCAGAACTATGAGGAAGTGCTGCAGCATCACACAGTAAACTCTTCAACTGCAGTGTGCTGTAGTACTTCCGAAGCACAGGGATGCAACATATGTACATAAATATGTTGCAAATCTATGCTTCTCTCTGCACAGCTGCTTAAACTGCAGCCATGTGGTGACAGAGGCGCCCTTGCACCATAGTGCCAGAATATCTGTGTCGTGTGCTGTTTGTTTTTGTGCAGGAAGACACACCTTCCTGCACAAAAACAATCAGTAAAGGCATTTTTCTCCTTCAATGTATGCTGAGCATTGTAGCATGCATTGAAGATATAAAAATGTGGAGAAATGAAAACAATTCTCCTTGTTGTGCTTTCCTACACCAATTTTAGAATGGTGCAGCATTCACACACATATCGAGATTTATGATTTCTGACAAATCTAGACATGTGTCTTGTTCTATGAGTATTCAGTGCAATCATGCACAACAACACTAATAGAACACCCTTTCAACGCAAACTGGTGTGCATAATGAGGTTGTATTTACATGGAATATAAAAAGTGCACAGAGTGCCTTTTCCTCTCTTTGTAAATATGAAAGAGTGTCTTGCGGAATAACTATGTTACAAAAAGTGACATATTTCCAGTTTTAAAATTCCTTGCAAATGATAAAAGGTAAGCACAGAGTTTTGTCTACAAAGATGTTCAAAGAAGAATGATTGAAATGATTGTGGTCCTTGAATAGCTACAATGGGAAATATTATGAACCCCTCAAATCTCTTTTTTTGCAGGTCACATGATATCTGATTATGGTCAGATTTCAAAACGACATAGGTATAAACAGAGTGTTTTTAGAAACGTGTTTCAACTTTGTAGCTTCTTGCAGACCTCCTCATTCTGCATATTGAGACTTAGTTAAACTTACCTTCACAGTAATAGCAATAAAAAATTGTATACATTTTTTTCAGATTTTCATGGCAATCTAAATTCATATAAATTGCTTATTTTTAAATTTGGATCTGTGAATGAAAAGGAAAAAAAAATTATAACATGTAATAATAAATGTTTTACAACACAGCATAATTTCCACAAAGTAACTTGTTTGCCTTTTTTGCTGTTCTCAGAATATATTGAATTTCACTAAAAATAGTGATTTCAATCGTACTCATCACTTAACAGCGGGCAAAAAAAAACAATCAGAAAGATTGTTAAAAAAAACAAACATGCTATTCTCAGCAAAATACCACAAGATACAAATCACAGATATATAAACTGCTTACGGCTAACAAAATTTTATACGTTTAACTTACAAAAACTGTAAATGTTGTTGCTTTAAAATATTCACCAAATCTAAGGATGAATTTTTGGAGGAGGCACCACGCCCACAACGTTTTTCTTCAGTGCTGCGGAAATGTTTTACTTTTCCCGAGGGGCAAACAAAGATCAATGCCACCTTGGTCACGTGCAAGATTTTCAAAAGAGTTCTGTTGCGAGGGGATCCTAACAAGAAATACTCGTACGGCACGGCAAGTATGATGAAACACCTAAGGACCCTTCATCCAAACAATCTTGCATGAGAAGAGTGCAAACGGATGAGAAACACCCCTGTTCTGTATATGTAAAAAAGAATCACAAATAAATGTTTATTAATAATTTTCAAATTTATACTATTCCATTACTGTACAAACACATTTTATATAAAAACTGACTAAGAAACTATAGCCCTGAACCACAAGTGTGACGATGGTTAAAACACTACATGCATAGTGCATACAACTTTGAAGCAGTTCATGCCCTAAAGCCTACCTCACTAAAAGACTACATGCTAACTGACTGAATGATTACAGTACTATAAGGAGACACACTGGGTGAGTAACAGGGTGTTTGGTAGAAGTGTATGAATACTGACTGGGGAATTGAAGGTGTGAAAGACAACTGTGTAGGTGGTTAGAGGCCTGCATGCATAGTGAATAGGCATTTGAAGCAGTTTTGACGGAATTATTAGAGTACAGCAAAGAGAGTGCCTGGGTGAATTTATAAGTGGTTGGCTTTTGACACAGTGAATGGATTAGTACTTGGTACTGAATGGGTCACTAGAGGAGTGACAGGATGTTTGCTGGACTGTATGGATACTGACTAGGGAATTGAAGATGTGAAAGACAAGTGTATAGTATGTTAGAAGACTGCATGCATACTGCATAGACATTTGAAGCAGTCTATATGGTAATGTATGGTTCACAACATGAGTACTTGGAAACTGACTAAATCATCAGACTACTGCTAGGACAGTGCCTGGGTAAAACTTTACATTTTTCAGTTCTGGCACAGTGAAGAGAATACAATAGTACATGGTACTGTACTTTAGTGTCAAACCCTGACTCATTTTATCAATGCATAAGCAAAGAATAGCTTCTAAAGCTACTAAAACTTGACACCATGACCGGTTTTAAAACAGTTATCTGTCAGCAAATACACGATGTTACCAAATGCTTCTATAACAATCCTTACCCCTTTGCACACAGACTTACAGTGTGATTTTAGACAAGCAACACTATCCTAGGAGTTTACCAAAACTCATTCACTAGTCTAGAAGAGGTAAGGGTACTGCACACAATCTATATATTTAAGTACAGCACATTAGTGTCAAAGCATGACTCATTTAATCAACGCATAAGCAAAGACTGGCTTCTAATGCTACTAAAACTTGACAACATGACAGGTTTTAAGAGTTATCTGCCAGAAAATACACGATGTTACCAAATGCTTCTCTCACAGTGGTTCCCAGATGCACACAGACTCACAGTGTGATTCTAGACAACAACCACTATACCTAGGAGTTTACCAAAAATCATTCACTACTGTGCAAGTGATAAGGGAACTGCACACAATCTACATATTTCAGGACTGCACTTTTGTGTCAAAGCCTGACTCATTTAATCAAAGCATAAGCAAAAACTGCCTTCTAATGCTACTAAAACTTGACAACAAGACAGGTTTTAAAACAATTATCTGTCAGCAAATACACGATGTTACCAAATGCTTCTCTCACAGTGGTTCCCAAATGCACACAGACTCACAGTGTGATTCTAGACAAGCAACACTATCCCTAGCAGCTTACAAAAACTCATTCACTACCTTACCTTTCCAAACGCTGTTGGGGGTCGTTGCAGGGGCCAGCCAGAAGCCCCGTGGGATCGTTGCTTCACCCAGACCCGCGTCCCTGCGCCGGAGGACTTCAATTCCCGGCAGGCATGGGACGCACTTGTTGCACGACACCAGCAAGCGCCCGGAGGCGCTCAAAACACCGAGGCGCCTCCCGCAGCGCGGGACTCCTTACCTTTCCAAGCGCTGTTGGGGGTCGTTGCAGGGGCCAGCCAGAAGCCCCGTGGGATCGTTGCTTCACCCAGACCCGCGTCCCTGCGCCGGAGGACTTCAATTCCCGGCAGGCAGGGGACGCACTTGTTGCACGTCACCAGCAAGCGCCCGGAGGCGCTCAAAACACCGAGGCGCCTCCCGCAGCGCGGGACTCCTTACCTTTCCAAACGCTGTTGGGGGTCATTGCAGGGGCCAGCCAGAAGCCCCGTGGGATCGTTGCTTCACCCAGACCCGCGTCCCTGCGCCGGAGGACTTCAATTCCCGGCAGGCAGGGGACGCACTTGTTGCACGACACCAGCAAGCACCCGGAGGCGTTCAAAACACCGAGGCGCCTCCCGCAGTGCGGGACGCGCGCGGGCGTGCCCAGGCGAAGCCCGGGCCAAGGGCGGGCCCGTCCTGCGTCCGTCAACGACCGGAAAGACAGGGCAGGGCCCACTCTCTAACTCCTGCCATAAAATACCCTCACCTTTCCCTGGACACTAGAACCTGAGTAAAAGGTACTGTGGGGTTATAGCAGGGGGAATCATGCAAGGCTGTTTATTGTGTTGCATGATTAATTGACTGCATAACACTCAGAAGAATGGGCAAACGGAAATCTATGGAGGGGGGGGGGCAGCAGTTGAATATAGAGAAAGGGAAAAAGATAAAAAAAAGCTATCGCCGCCAGTTCAAATTGTACCCTGACCCGTATTGAAAATCTTGTCAGTGATTTTGAGGTTATTCTAGCAGACAATACACCACAACATGAGGCGATTCCCACCCCCAATACAGAAGATGCAGGCCAATGTAGAGGGAAGGTGATTCCAGATATTTTTAAAAATAAAAAAGCACCGCAATCTCTACCCATTTGCTTAGTGCACACTCAACCAGAGATTAGTCCTGTGCCTGCTGCAACTGGGTCATCGGGCTTTATAGACGATGACCTTTTAATTGCAACAGACATTAACACTGATAAGGGGTCTGCATTGTCAAGCCCAGGGGATATCACAATTTTATGTAGTAATAAATATGCCGTCCTGGAGGGGGAAACAGGCGACGCGGCAGATGTAATCGCGCAGGCGTCTAAGAGGGGCTCAGTTGAAAACGTAACAGCTATATGCGCAGAAAGATCTGTGGGCTGCCCAATTTGTCCTGGTTCCACCAAGGCTATCCTGTTAAAGTTAGAGAAACTTGAACAGGACATGGTGGATATCAAGAGATTGTTGGCGACACTATCCCAGAAAGGGAATGTAGCTCTGACAAACAAAATTTTGCGCCCTGGCAGTTCCACTCTAATACCAACGCCACTACCTCAATTACCGTCCCCCGTCCTTAGGTCTCCATCTGAGGGCGAGCGCCCAAAGATGACACCGTTGAGCACCAAGTCCTGCCCCAAATCATATGCTGATATTATAAGATCGCAGGGCGCAGATTTGCGAAATAAGCCTGGTCCCCTAACTGCCCCATCATTTAGCAATGGGAGGATGGAAAGAGATAGAATCACTAAGGGGAGCACAACCTATACATCTGTGTCCAACACCAAAAGTATTGCTAATAATATAGTATACATGACCGGTGTCCCTAAAATGAACAATAAACAGGGCCCTGAATCCAGGAGGAAATCCATACATAATAAATCCATTCATTGGATCAGACACGTTAGGGGCTGCAGATCCATCATCAGAGAGGATTTAATAAGCGTTAAGAGATTGTCTCTATTCAGCTCCAGCAGCGACTGTATTGAAATCCACCTTAATAACCAAAATATGGCGGATAACTTGGTGAATTTGGAGTTCCGGTCCTCCCCGCCCAATCACTCTAATATCCAGATTAGGCGTCTGCCCTTATGGTTCACTGAAGGGGCAGCCGATGACTCAGGCCTTAATAGTTTAGACTGACTAATAGGTGGCAATGCCAGTCCTTATCAGGAGTTTGGGCCTGAGTGGAATTCTGTGGCGAATATCCCCACGGCATTGAATGCTTCCCTTATTGCTCCTAGCATGGACTTTCCAAACCAGACCACGAGTGAGGTAGGTGGGGTAGGGGAGGGTAATTCTGTTATAATCCACATTCTCTCCTGGAACATTGCAGGTCTCAAAAAGAAATTGGCCATCCCCGATTGGCATGAATTTATTAACAAACATGAGATCTGCATGTTCCAGGAGACTTGGAGCCTGGAACCCCTGTATATGTCTGGCTATTCCACCTTCTATATACCGGCTGTAACCCAAGGTATGGGCCGCCCCTCGGGGGGACTACACATCTGGGTGAAGGTAGCACTGAAACTGAATATTAAAGTCCACAATGCCAATTCAGAAGATATTCTCCACTTATCTTTTAAAGGGCCATTGAATGGCACCAGAGTTGACCTTTTCAATGTGTATGCAAGAGGAGGTCCGTCTAATCAAAATTCTGTTACAATCTCCTGTTTGGAAATGGCCCTAGCAGGTATCCCTCCACACTCTAATATTATTCTGGGAGGTGATTTAAATTGCACATATGAACCTCTAAGTGAGGAAGATCTTTTAGGGACTCATGAGGAAGACATAAAACACTCCGTCCCTGTTCTAAATCTGAGCCCCATTAAGAGATGGACGGTGAGGGCACTGCAGATCAATGCCCTAACTATGGAATTTAATCTACGGGCACTAAACGGGAGAACTACTTCGGACCCCAATGGGGCTATGACCTTCAACAGATTAAATGGGCCTTCACGCATTGATTACATTATCTTAGATATAAATTCATGGGGGTATCTGGTTGACATGAAGGTTAAGCAGATTCCAGATAGTGATCACAACCCACTCTGTGCAGACATTAGATGGGAAGCAAGGGAAAATACTATAAATGTTCATTTAACTTCAAAAGCAGTGATTCCTACCAGTTGCAATCGAAGGCTTAAATGGCATAAAGTGTCATGTCAAGAGGATATTTTATCTGGTATAGGTCTCCAAGTGGCCTCTAAGGCAGCAGAATTTGCTCTGCTTAATTCCACGCTCATCGAGATGAATAGTGCAGACCTTAGTAATTCCTATGAGGAACTTATAGAACATATAGGCTCTTATTTTAAAACAATCGGGGCTAAGGGTGGGACAAAACATGTAGTTAAAAGAGGTAAACTATGGTTCACTACAGAATGTAGAGATCGGAGAAAGGCCATTTCTTCAGCCCTACAGAAAAAAGATCCTGTAGCCGTAAGGTTGGCTAGGCAAGAATACAGAAAATCTAAAGAAGCTGCCAAACGGGTTTGGGAGGAGAATCATTGGCAGGAATTAAAGAAGGCGGCCTTTTTAAAAGACTCTACTATTTTTTGGGCCTTAATAAACCAATTAACTAAAAGGGGTTCAGATCCTATCCCTAATAATATAACTGAGCAGCAATGGTTTATGCATTTTTCAAATCTTTACTGCAATGAGGTAGGGTCTGAGCAACCCTCGACTGTCCGTCCAGATCCCGAGTCAGTACCTATGCAGCCTGAATCAGTTGTTTATTTCACACTTCTAGAGGTTCAGACAGCTATTAAAAGTATAGCTCGTGGGAAGGCTCCAGGCCCGGATGGGCTGCCAGGCGATTTAATTCTTCATGACCCCATAGTATGGGCCAACTTTATCCTCCATTTGATGAACTTATTGTTAAAGGGCCATACAGTTCCAGACTCCTGGAAGGGAGCGGAGGTGGTGTGGAAATATGGATTTTTCTGGTCAGTTATGTCCCCTATCTTGGACCCCAACGGTTCTATGTGCATGTTACAAGTACATGTATGTTCCCTCCAGTTCCAGTTATGAAGACGCAAATACATGTGCGTCCACCGTTAACATGTCCTCTGTCAGATCCGCCATGAATAGGCCGGATATTCCATTCCTAAGTATGAAAGGCCACCGGCTTTATATGGTTCACTTATGCCATTTTACAGTCCAGGCAAGTAGGCCCTGATTCTGTCATCAAACTCTTCTTGCCTTCTGCCTCTGAAAGCTCGAGTCTGAGCCTGCAACTGTGACCATGAACTTTGTCTCATTCTCTGCGCGGCTCACGAAGCCTGACATCAGCCTATTCTCTGCCAAGAACTGTATTTCACCTTCGAGTTATCTGCTTCCCCCTCAGCCGATGCATTCCTGCCTAGTAGTTTAAGTAAACATTCTTCCAGCTACCGAGCAAAAGGCCCGGCTTCTCTGTCTTTATGCAAGTAATTCATAGTCCTGTTACTATGGAATATTCCTGCCCTCGCATTTAGTGTAGACACTTAGACGCTTGTACACGCACGCACAGTCAGTATAGAATAGATTCTGTTCGAGAGTCCTTCTTTATGGATAACATAGTTCTTTAAACATAGGATGTTAGATATGATTTGGGATTAGGTTGACTTGACCCCCCAGACTTTTCGTCTCCACATGTAGAGCTAAATGTCAAGTCCCCTTCACCCCCTAGTTGCACGTCAATCACACGTCATACTGCTGCGCGCGCATCTATGCCAAGTATTATCTTATAGATCCACCTATATGTGACATCATAACCAATTATGTTCCTTTTTACTCCTTATTACACCCATTTTTCGGTTACGCAGATAAATCGTCATTTTCCTTATCAATTGTTACGCCTACTGCATTCGCTTCATTGTAATGTATGAACTATAAAAGTCATTTCATGTCAATAATGTATGTACTTCACTTCCTGAACCCCCGTGGTGATGGAACTTGGAGCAACCGATTATAATCGTTCATTGGAATAAAGCCCATTCCGAACCTCTAATACCACGGATTCTGCCTCTCATTTTACTGAGCTATTTTATTATGTTTCTGTATCAAATTAAGTCCAGGTAAAGGAATTTTATTTACCACATGAATGGCGCCCGAATAGGGACACTTTCTCATCTCACGCGCCGGCGGTGAGTTGCAGGCCCGGTCTCCTGCCACAGCTGGACGGACAATAACGCGTACCAGCAGGATTTCCTGTATCTCCCTCCGGTCAAGCGGAGGCGACTGAGACTGCGATCAACACCCAGACGAGGCGGTGAGAAGTGCGAAGTATCCCGACCAGAGCCTAGCTGAGAGAGCAAGATCCGAGGTATACAGAGGCCCACCAGTTTCCGAAGTCCCAAGTCGAGTCCAGTTTCCGACGAGTCGAGTCCAGTCCGGTTCAAGTTCAAGTTTCCGAGGCCTTCCGTTTCCGAAGCTACCCGGTGAGTACCATTACTGGGGAGGCATCTCTGACGTGCACATAGGTTGTGCCGGTCAAGACGGGTTTGGGTACACAAATCCGGTCTGCACTGTTTTAGCAGTGTATCTGTACTGTTTAGCAGTATATCAAGTATTCCGAAGTATCTAGTTATTGTCAAGAATTATGCTTGGTGATTAGTTATGCAGACGATCATCATTGTTGTTTCAGTTAAAGGTTTAATGTTAAATGTTAAATGTTTTAGGTACGTTCTGCATATTGTGGTATGAATGACTGTTCTTTATCGTGTTTATTGTATTAAGTCTGTTCAAAATCAAGTATCAGGTCAGTTGGTCAAAATCAAGTATAAGGTCAGTTCTCAATATGCCGTTCTTTTCGAAACTAAGACAGATCACTACAAGAAAAGGGGTACTCGAAGAAGCCGTTCCCATTCCTCCTAGGGATACTCCAGGGCACTTCATGTATCACAAACATGGCTTAGACGCTATATTATTTCTTGATTTATGGGTAGACTACACCAAGGGATTACCAGAAAGTCAGAGGTGGCCCACAGCGGGAACCTGGGATGCAGAGTGCATCTTCAAAGTCGAGGAAGAGTTATGGAAAAGGAAAGTCAGACAGTCACAGAAAGATGCCATTGAATTATGGCGTAAAGAATCACATAGACGAACAGAAAAAGCACGTAGACAGGAAGAAAAGAATAAAGAGAGTTCAAATAAAGTTCAAGAAAATCTATTAATTGAGGAAGGTATCCGAGTGAAATCAGAACAAGTAGACAGACAAAGAAATGCCCTTATGAATGGTATGTATCCCCTTCTGGCCGAAGGATTACCTAAGGCTACTCCAGAAATACCGAAAGACTTGCCACCCCCATTGTTCCCAATAAAGGTACATCCTAAGGGGCATCCTAGAACCGCAGAAGATGTTTTTCTTTCCTCATATTTAGATGACGCAGCTCCCGAGTATGCTAATTCCGCCCCACATAGACCGCATACCAGGGAGATCCAACGCCAAGATCCAGTACCCGTATCCCTACAGCAACAAATCGAGTCACAAGTTCCGGCAAGCACATCTGTTTCTACATCTGCTCCTACAGCTGCTTCTATAGCTGTGTCCACACCTGTAGTTGCTGTGTCACGTTCGACGAATCCTTTCACACCCGACACCCCAGATGGGGCCACGGGAGGTGCTACCAATATTTTTTCTACGCCACCCAGAATAAATAAACTTACTTTTCAAGAGTCAGCACATTCACGTACACCCAAACTCATAAGTGCCCGTACGCTGAAGGAACTTCTTATAGATTGCAGATATGACCCTGTGCCCGGCAAAGAGGACGAAATGACCCTAGCATCATTACGTATCAGACGAGCCGCAGTGTATTTAGGGAAGTTACCAGGAATGACTGCGCATCTAGATAAAATATATCATTTTGTCCAAACAGGGCGAGATCCAGAATGTATTAACAGAGCTATGGAATACCAGAAAGTAGAGATACAGGGGGAACTGTTACGTTTCCTCATAAATTGTGTGATCAGAAATCAAGACCGACCGGGGGTAAACCCGGAAACAATGCAAATTCTTACCAGATGGAGCCAGAATATATCAGAAGGGAGACATGATAAGCAAAATTGTATAATAGCCATGTGCCGAAAGATCCGTAAAGAAATAGAACGCCTACATGAAGAGAGATTAGAGGTAGACGAGTTCGAACAAAGCGAGGAAGAAGGGTCAGGACTGCCCACAGGACAGTCAGACACTATAGCCTATGTAGGAAGAGGAAGATCTTGTAATAGTAATAGATGTCTTATTGACCCGATACGTCCGATATGTCCAGACAATAACAGGAGTTTCCCAACACCCATAGTCCATATAAGGTCTAACGAGCATTCGTTCCAAGCAGCTGACAAACTACTCCGAGAACGAAGGGGTTATCATTTCCTCGATTCTAGGGATGAACAAGATTTAGCCAGGGCAGCTGTCCATTGGGTGGACAGTCCCGGAAAATATAGTGATGATACAGTAGCACGCACATTTTTGAATCTCACCCCAGATGAACAGCGGTTAGCTGGGATTTATATGATTCAACAACTCATTATACTATATCGGAGTCAGCATTCGGACCCTGGTCCCTTACCTGACATATTGACTGAATTGCTTATGAATAGATGGAGAGGTTCAGGTACTAAATTAATTAAAGAAATTCTAGAATCAAGAAAGCAGTATATTCTTTTTGTATGCTCAGAACATGTCTCATTGCCCGTCAAGGAAAGAACCACGTATCACATGGATAGACAGAATCCCTTACGAGAAGTGCACCCAATAAAAGGCGAGGACAATGAGTTTAAGCGCGTATTTGTATATACGCCCATATCAAAAATAGAATTGTTACAAATGAAGAAAGTGGTACCCAGTCATGAGAAAGATCCAGCGGGTTTTCACCGAGAAATTAAAGACATGTTACTCATGGGAGAGTATACCTATCCCGACATTATGACAATATTAAAGGTATTGATGCCTGCTGGCATTTATGAGAAACTCGAGGAAAAAGAGTGGGAGGTAGGAGACCAAAAGATAGAATGGACAGCACTAGAAGCAGAAGAAAAGGCCCGAGGTCCAGGTTCAGGGCTTGGGGATAGAACTAAAGCACTACCAGGTTTATTAGTACAGGTACTGCCACGTTTATTAACTACGAAAAAGGAAGATTGGGGTACAATTTCAGCCTGTAAACAGAAGCAAGATGAAGACACTAGTGATTACTATGCCCGATTTGAAAAATGTTTTGGTATAAATAGTGGCATAAAAGCAAGTAGCGAATCATACCCACATCTGTTTGTAACAAAATTAGTAGAAAATGCCCTGCCCCCAGTAAAGAATAGAGTATTAAAATTCGAGAGTACCTGGCAAGGTAACACTCCATCACAAATGTTACAAATGTTACAATACCATCACAATAGAATCAGAGAGGAACAAGAACATGAACACAGACGCATGAAAGACACGAAAATGAAAATGCTAGTTTCTCAGACAGTTCCAGCTGAAGGACATAAAAAGGGTATGACACATTCCGGTGATTCAGCAGGACCTGTAAAAGGGACATGCAATTATTGTAAAAAGCCAGGTCATTACGTACACGACTGCCCAGTTTTAAAACATAATATCGCCATAGGTAAAACACAAGAAAGATCACGGCCACTCAGACAAGATCAAAATGAACAAGGAGCTCTGCAGCATGCCCAGGCCATGCCAGCCGCACAACAACCAATACAGTTTGTGCCAGCTGCACCACCGTTGCCTGTTGCTGCCACACAGACAACAACACGACAAATGTATCAGACCGCACAGTATGAATACCCTGAGTATCAGCGTTACGCATGAACTAGCCTAGAGAGGGAAGTTGACTTACCCCTTATCGAGATACCTGTAGATCAAGAAGGACCTTATGTACACAGTGAATTATTAGGCCAAGATAGAAAATTTTTACTCGATACAGGGGCAAGTCGAACAACTATAAAACGTAGTGAAGTTCCAGGGGCACCCCTCTCAGGCTCACAGAATATTTCCCTTGGTTTTTCAGGAAAACCTATTGTTAATGAAGTATCACAGCCTCTTCCACTTACGATAGGACCTTTGACCCGAACTACAGATTTATTGCTTACTAAATCATGTCCAGAAAATCTGTTAGGAATAAAGACATTGAAAGCTCTAGGAGCTATAATATGTTGTTCTCCGGAAGGAGTAAGATTGTTTTTACGTGATTTTAAAGGTCACTATGTGTCTAGAGACATGGATCCCCGACTGCAGACTTTACCTACACGTCTATGGGCACAAGGCCCTACTGATGTTGGTTGCATGAATATTACACCATATCGAGTCACATTAAAGGCAGGAGTGGTGCTACCACGAATGCGACAATACAAGTTACCACCAGATGCTGTAGTGGCTTTACTACAAATCATTGACGAGCTCATTGCCCAAGGAGTAGTTGTGGAAACAGACTCCAATGTATGTAATTCACCGATAATTCCGATTCTTAAACGAACAGATCCAAAGGCCCCGCCAGTATATCGATTGGTTATTGATCTGCGCGAATTAAACAAGTGCATTGTGCCACAATTCCCTGTGGTCCCAGATATCTCGTCATTATTGACAGCTATTGATTCTGAAGCAACATTCTTTACTGTAATAGATCTCAAGAATGCCTTTTTCAGCGTCCCAATAGATCCGGAGAGCCAATATTTGTTCGGATTTAGTTTAAATGGACGTAGCTTTAAATTCTCACGCGCACCTCAAGGATTTACAGAAAGCCCCAGCATCTATAGCCAAGCACTGAAACGAGAACTTGACAGTATCCACATGCCAGTTAACACTGCCCTGCTCCAATACGTCGATGATCTGCTGATCACCGCAAGAAGCGAACCGGAATGTGAAAAAGCATCACTGACAGTTTTAAAATTTCTAGCCGAAAAGGGGCACAAGGTGTCCCCTTCTAAGCTGCAATTCTGTGCCCAGCGAGTTGTTTATCTTGGACACTCGCTGTCCAAGGAGGGAAGGCAGCTTACACCGGACCGCATTCAGTTAATAGCTAACATGCCAACACCCAAGACACAAAAGGAGGTGCGGGTTTTCATAGGCCTCACTTCATATTGTAGGCAGTGGATCCCTCAGTACGCATTTCTAGCAAAACCACTCATTCAGTTAACCACACAGGAGGCAGCCACATCGACTGTTCTCCCTTGGACTCAGGAACATACACAAGCTTTTGAAAGCCTAAAGAAAGCTTTATGTCAAGCACCTGTCTTAGCAACACCATGTTACAGAAAACAGTTTACACTCTTTGTTACAGAACGCGAAGGTACTGCCTTGTCAGTACTCACACAGGAACAAGCAGGAGCACACAAACCATGTGCTTATTTTTCTAGTACATTAGATCCCGTAGCTCAGGCTTTGCCTGCATGCCTGAAATCAGTAGCAGCGACAGCTTTAGCAATCAGACAAAGCGATGCCATAGTGTTAGGACATCCATTGACAGTTCAAGTACCACACGCAGTAGAGGTTCTTGTAAATAGAACGCAAACACAACACTTGACTATAGCGCGACTTACAGGGTACGAGCTTACATTGTTTCAGCCACATATAGAAATCAGACGCTGTAACACATTGAATCCTGCCACACTTTTGCCAGTAACCGGAACAGACCCACTAGCCCATGACTGTATTGAAGTTATTACTATAACGACAAAACCCAGACAAGACTTAACCGATGTCCCATTGTCAGATCCAGACCTGACATTGTATGTAGATGGTTCATGTATGAGAACAAATACAGGAGAGTTGGTGGCCGCTTACGCAGTCACAACAGATACTGAAGTCATTGAAACTAATTGTATAAATACTTTGTCAGCTCAAGCCGCAGAGCTTATCGCTCTGACACAAGCCTGTATTCAAGCCACGAATAAAAAAGTCAACATATACACTGATTCACGTTATGCATTCGGAGTTGTACATGACTTCGGCGTGCTGTGGCGAGAGAGAGGTTATTTAACTTCCCACGGTGCCCACATTCAGCACGGACCCCTCATTCATGCCTTATTAGATGCAATACATCGACCCACTGCAATATCAATTATGAAATGTAAGGCTCATACGAAGGTTACTGATATCATTTCCCAAGGCAATGATCTAGCCGACAGAACAGCTAAACAGACTGCTCAAACCCAAACCTCCGACATGACAAAGACAATAGTCCCGACACCGACACATTGTATGACAGTTAAAGATCCTACCCTTGACGTAATTGACATACAGACACATGCTACACCAGACGAAATAAAGAAATGGACTGAATTAGGAGGGATCCAAACGGACCAAGGATGGATGATGAAGGAAAAGTCTGTATGGTTCCTTCCTGATTCAATGGTCCAAGTTATAATTAACACTATACATAGTCCAGCACATCTAGGAGAGAAAGCTATGCTAGACAGCATTCAACACATTTGGTTCAATAAACATTTACGAGCAGCAGCCAAACAAAAAGTCCGTACCTGTATGATCTGTTGCCAGTTCAACCCAGGAAAAAGTGTTCCCGTAGAACAAGGTGGATTTCATCCTCCTAATCACCCTTTTGAAGTCCTCCAGATGGATTATATCCAGATGGAACGATGTCGAGGATTCAAATATGTTCTCGTAGTTGTCTGCGCTCTGTCCCGTTGGACGGAGGCATACCCGGTTTCAGATTACACTGCCCCGACTACTGCCAAACAGTTGGTTCGAGAATTCTTCCCACGATACGGTTTACCACGTGTTGTCTACTCAGATAACGGCCAGCCGTTCTCATCCGAATTAATGAAACATGTTTCACTTCTGTTAGGATATCAGTGGAAATTCCACTGTGTCCGACACCCCGAAGCAGCAGGTCTCGTAGAAAGACATAATCAGATACTGAAAATCAGACTGTCCAAAATATGCAGAGAGAAAGGTGTCGACTGGATAGTAGCGTTACCAGTTGCACTCTTCTACATGAGAATGGTAGCACACTCTCGAACAGGGCTATCCCCGTATGAGGTGATCTTCGGCAGACCACCAAATATGTGGGGGACGCCTATACCACGCAAAATAACTGATGTTGACTGTAATATGCTGACAGATTACTTGGCTTCCTTGATGTCTGCACTACAATCTTGTCGTTCACAGGTAGCTGCAGCCTTTCCCGACAACACTGAGGTGAAACCCCATGACGTAGTTCCGGGTGATCTCGTATTTGTGAGAAATTTCGACCGAAAGACTCAGCTGGAGCCCAGGTGGAGGACACCCAAGTTGGTTCTACTCACTACAAGGACAGCCGTGAAGATCGAGGGCCGCAAGGGCTGGATTCATTCAAGTCATATCAAGAAATTTCATGGACTATCCTCGGATATAGACATTGTGCCCTGCACTCCCTCACAGACTGATTCAAAACTTCCTTTGGTTGAAAAGACTAAAACGGAACTCTATAAAGTAAAATTGAGGCCTAGAACGTCAGACAATTTGATTGTTTAAGTCCTCTCCAAGGTGAAGCGGTTGAATTTGTCTCTGACATGTATCCTCTAGACCTGAATCATGGACAGTCGCGGAAAATGTTGAAACGACAGGCGTATTGTAAATCACTGCGTAGCCATTGCATAGTGACATTAATAATCTTGTTTTCCTTAAGTCTTTTAATAATTACTGCAAGTATATTGTTGCACATATATTACCCTATTGCCAGAAACGTTTACAATATTACCGCAGAACATTCTTTTAGTGACCTACCGCCACATGAATTGTCTTATAGACTTGCGCTGCGCAATAACACTTTCATTAGTATGTTACATCATTCCCATCAGACTAGTAATGCCACTAATTGTTGGGTGTGTGGCCGGCTCCCTCCCTATCAGAATTATGAAGGAGTCCTGCCATTCTTTCCACATCCGTTTACACATAATGGCTCCTGTGGAGCATGGTTTAGTTTAATCAATTCCATAGACTCAGACACAGCAGTTTATCAAGACCATTGGGTATGGGGAAATCTGAACCTAGTTTTATTCAAAGTCTGTTATCCTGACAAGGAGGGTCGCCCCAAAGGAACAGGAACTGATCTAGAAAATGAAGTATATGGATTAGGTAACTTTACACCTAATCTCATGATTCTAAATGTCGTATCCGAAGTTGAACTAGTCTTACCCACCATGTCAGTATTCCCAGCGAAGGGTGAATTGTGTGTAAGAAAGGTTGGTTCCATACATATGGGCCATAGTAAATGCACTACTATAGTAGAATTCAGTGATCAAGGCAAATCTTCATTTAGAGCTTCTCGCCACTCCTACTTTATATGTGGTCAGACTGCATATATGCGTCTACCTCTAGATTGGGATGGTACCTGCTACATAGCATTTCTTTTGCCACCTGTTTTCCTAGCTCCTCCTGATTATTACAGAAATATTCATTTAGTACACAACAGAGAGCGGAGAGATCTCCCAATTGTCGATTACACTGAAACAGCATGGGAAAAATACACAGATTTCAATAAAGGCATCTTTCCCTATATAGGTACTGTTACTAATAGTAAGCTGATACGTAGATTAACTAGAACCCTTGAAGCAGTAGTGAATGAGACTATTTCCGCCTTAGGCAATTTAACAGAAGAGCAGTCTGCTATGCGGATTGTTGTGCTTCAAAATCGTCTTGTCCTTGACGTCATCCTGGCTGATAGGGGCGGAGCTTGTAGGGTCATCGGATCAAGCTGTTGCATTTTCATACCAGAAAATTTGCCATCTGTATATAAAGCTATAACTCGCCTTCATAAGATTGCAAGCCAGATACACCAGAACCCAGGCACTTGGACTTGGTCCAGTTGGTTTTGGAGTGTGATATCAGCCTGGGGATGGAGAGTTCTATCTTTCCTAGGTATTGGCCTTCTCATACTATTCAGTTGCTGTCTATGTCTACAATGTGGACCAGCGATCTGTGGTCTGTGTACCACATCGTGTATTCCGCCACCAAGATTTCATTCGTCACGGAAGAAGAAAGAAGAACAAATGATGCTATATGAACAGATCAATGGATTAATGAAGATTGATATCTCTTGACGGGCAAGTAGGGGACAAGGAGGGAATGTGGAAATATGGATTTTTCTGGTCAGTTATGTCCCCTATCTTGGACCCCAACGGTTCTATGTGCATGTTACAAGTACATGTATGTTCCCTCCAGTTCCAGTTATGAAGACGCAAATACATGTGCGTCCACCGTTAACATGTCCTCTGTCAGATCCGCCATGAATAGGCCGGATATTCCATTCCTAAGTATGAAAGGCCACCGGCTTTATATGGTTCACTTATGCCATTTTACAGTCCAGGCAAGTAGGCCCTGATTCTGTCATCAAACTCTTCTTGCCTTCTGCCTCTGAAAGCTCGAGTCTGAGCCTGCAACTGTGACCATGAACTTTGTCTCATTCTCTGCGCGGCTCACGAAGCCTGACATCAGCCTATTCTCTGCCAAGAACTGTATTTCACCTTCGAGTTATCTGCTTCCCCCTCAGCCGATGCATTCCTGCCTAGTAGTTTAAGTAAACATTCTTCCAGCTACCGAGCAAAAGGCCCGGCTCCTCTGTCTTTATGCAAGTAATTCATAGTCCTGTTACTATGGAATATTCCTGCCCTCGCATTTAGTGTAGACACTTAGACGCTTGTACACGCACGCACAGTCAGTATAGAATAGATTCTGTTCGAGAGTCCTTCTTTATGGATAACATAGTTCTTTAAACATAGGATGTTAGATATGATTTGGGATTAGGTTGACTTGACCCCCCAGACTTTTCGTCTCCACATGTAGAGCTAAATGTCAAGTCCCCTTCACCCCCTAGTTGCACGTCAATCACACGTCATA
This sequence comes from Triturus cristatus, assembly GCF_964204655.1. Taxonomy (NCBI): domain Eukaryota; kingdom Metazoa; phylum Chordata; class Amphibia; order Caudata; family Salamandridae; genus Triturus; species Triturus cristatus. Next base: position 549,856,886 of record NC_140586.1, read on the forward strand.
CTGCTGCGCGCGCATCTATGCCAAGTATTATCTTATAGATCCACCTATATGTGACATCATAACCAATTATGTTCCTTTTTACTCCTTATTACACCCATTTTTCGGTTACGCAGATAAATCGTCATTTTCCTTATCAATTGTTACGCCTACTGCATTCGCTTCATTGTAATGTATGAACTATAAAAGTCATTTCATGTCAATAATGTATGTACTTCACTTCCTGAACCCCCGTGGTGATGGAACTTGGAGCAACCGATTATAATCGTTCATTGGAATAAAGCTCATTCCGAACCTCTAATACCACGGATTCTGCCTCTCATTTTACTGAGCTATTTTATTATGTTTCTGTATCAAATTAAGTCCAGGTAAAGGAATTTTATTTACCACAGTGGTCGCAATTCACAAGAAGGGGACGAGAGAGGACCCTGCCAACTACAGACCAATACGTTTAATTGATGTCATCCAAAAGGTGGTTGGCAGGGTTCTTATCTCCAGAATGGGGGCCTGGCTAGAAGAGGGGGACATCTTAACACACTTACAAGCGGGTTTTAGACAGAAAATAGGTACTATGGACCAAGTATTTAGATTCACAGCTACTTACTGGAAGACCGTTTTAATTGGTAAATGGTCCTTGTATTTGGCCTTTATTGACCTCAAAACCGCTTTCGATCTTGTCCCCCGGGCCAAATTGTGGCAGGTATTGCATGACATGGGCCTTCCGCGATACCTCCTGGAACTAATTAAAAGATTGCATGATGGTACGTATGCGAGAATCGGATGGGGGAATGAAGGTCAGCTGACAGAGAGAATATCTGTGCAGAGGGGGGTCCACCAGGGATGTGTGATGGCTCCCACTTTGTTCTCCCTCTTTATAAATGGGGTGGCAGACCATTTGAAGGAGGACCCAGCGGATGCACCCGCCCTGGCAGGGGAAAAAATACCTACCCTTCTCTTTGCAGATGACACTCACCTTATGTCCAAAACCCCCTCTGGTCTCCAGAAACTTCTAGACAGGTTTAGTGCCTTTTGTAAATATCGCGGCCTTACAATTAATACTATCAAAACCAAATTGATGGTTTTGTCTACCGAATGCTTCTCTCACAGTGGTTCCCAAATGCACACATACTCACTGTGTGATTCTAGACAAACAACACTATCCCTTGCACTATACCAAAACACATTTCTTCATCTAGAAGGAGTAGTACATTTTAGTATAGAAATATAACTAATTTCACAAATTCATAAACAATGACTGGTTTCTAATTCTACCAAAATATAAAAACAGCACAGTTATCTGTCTGCAAACACATGAAAAACACAAATGCTTATCACAGAATGGTTTCTACATGCACACACACTGTCAATAAGATTGTAGAGAAAAATAGTACTCCCTACCCTTTAGCAGGAGAAATACATTAGTCTGATTAAAATCAAAATAGTCTACATACATCCCCTCACAATTAAATAACTCACCTTTCAAGTTGTTTTGTAGATTAAGAAGTATATCAGTCACACACCAGATTTTCTTTTACAGAATCTCTGCACTGTGCACCTCTCAGCAAAAACAAAGAATGGAAAAGTTTCCCTTTCATTTTCCACACCTATACATGTAAACATCAAATCACAATCCTTCACACATAAATTCAAAAGCAAACACACATTTCTATTGGTTAAACATTTCAACCCTTTCCAAATGAAATACATTTCAACCCTTCCACCAATCTGCCTTCTGCCTGTTACCATAAAAACAGGTCATGGAACACTGCACTGAGCACACAGGTCACAAGTTCAGCACACAATGTTGCTAAACAAGACAGCAAGGGTGCTTGACTTTTCAACATATCAGCTTATCATATATAATGTTCCTTACAATCAGTTTTTGTTAACCAATAAGAATCATGCCTTTAAAAAACAGAAATATACACCCTACATTTCAGTGTAGAAAGTTGGCATTCAACCAATGATTTCTTGTCTTTTTTCAAATTTTTTTCCTTGGATCCGCGCACCCAACGCGAGAGAATCCGTGCACCCAACGCGATAGGATGCGCGCACCGTGCGCGCATTTCACCGTATAAAAAAAAAGAAAAAAGGGGGCCCCAGGGGGTCCTTCTGGTACCCCCTAAGCACCTCTAGAGGGTCAGAGTATTTCCACTCTGCCCCCTTTATATGTTTTACACACTTATTACCCTTGCTTCTTCAGGCTCGCTTCTACCGAGGCAGAAAATGGCCGCCAACAGTTCCTGGTTTCGAATGTAGACAGACACTCGACAGCCAATTAGCATTCAGTGCGCGATCGGGAGGGTGCGTGCTCGGTTCAAGGAGGGTGCGCTTACGGTGCGGGTAGGGTGCGCGGATCCTCCCCGGCCATAGATATATATGTACTTTTAACTCTAATTTTCTCAGGAACTACTGAACGGATTCACACCATTTATGCAAAAGGCACGAGTCTGAACTGAGGACTACCTCTTTGCCAAATTTGGTATCATTCCGTTCAGCGGTTCGGGCTGTAGCTGTGACAACAGATCCTATGCGAAATTGCATGGGGAAAACGTGTTTTGGGAGCCCCCTTTATTCTCGGCCCCCGCTTGACGGATCACCGCAAAACTTTCAGGGTAGGAGCGGAGCTGGCCAAAAGTTTGGAAAATTTTGCGAGGATTCATCAACCGGCGCCAGACTTATTGGGAATAGAATGTTGCGGATTTCCTATGGAAAATAGGTCCTAACTATAAATATCCACTGGCGACTGCCAGTAGATAATATATATATAAATATATATATATATATATTTTTTAACCAGAGTCTTTGCGGCAGCCGTGTAATATTTTTTAACATCCTTAGTAGGAAGGCAGCGAGGCGTACAGACCAGATGGTCGGGAGCACCGTCGAGTGCCCTCTCATTGCTTTCGGGCCATTGGTTAAAAAATATTACACGGCTGCCCTGCCGTGGAGAGGGGCACCATTTCGCAAATAAAGAAAGGCTGTAAAGGGAAACAATTCCGCTTCTTTCAGCACGGCGTTCTGAATGCACACTAAGCCAGCTTTCTGTTGCCTTCCTACTAAGGATCTTAATAAGGTTTTTATAAAATTCTTTTTTTGCATTGAACCTACTAAGGAAACAATGTGTGCTTACCTCCTAGGGACTACAAATCCCATGATGCCGCAAAGACTCTGCACCAAGCTAAGCCCACTGGGGGCGTGTTTTACCAATTTGGAAATGACTAAAGGAAGTGAGCAAATCAATGCAAATCTTGACTCAACAGCCCATGAAGAAGAGGCGTGTCAGCCTCGAAATGCGTCGGCATGGAACCAATGCTGGCAACACAAGGCGAGCTGCAGCGAGGCCTACAGACCAGATGGTCGGGAGCACCGTCGAGTGCCCTCTCATTGCTTTCGGGCCATTGGTTGAAAAAAAAAAATATATATATATACATATATATATATATATATATATTCACAGAAAAAACCATAGGTTTCAGGCACGTTATAGTTAGGAATTAGCATTTAAAAAACCTCAGAAATTCACTGAAAAAACCATAGGTTTCAGGGGTGTTATAGTTAGCTGGACTTTTCACTTGTACAAAACCATTTAAATTCCCCCGTTATAGTTAGTTCAGCTAACTATAACTCGGGCGCCCGCAATGCACTGCTGATGACGTCACATATTACATCACTCATGACATGGTCAGTGACATCACTCATGACATCACTGATGACATCTCAAATGACATCACTGATGACATCACTGATGACATCATCCAGTGAATGTGTGTTTTTCTGAAAATTAAATATGTTTTATATATGTATATCTCAAGGTCGATGGAAGAATAAATGGGTATATAAGTGTCTAAATGGATGATTTGTTTTTGAAAAATTGATTGTGTAACTGACTGATTAAGTGTATCATAGTGAATACATGGCTTAGTGAGTAATGTTTAAATATGTAAATATCTGTATCAGTCTCTCACTTTGTGTATAAGTGGCTGCATGGGTTGGTGAGTAGCTACATGGGTGTCTATATAGGTTATTAGTTGGTTTTTTGAGTATCAGTCTGAGTGTCTGCATGGTTCGGTGGGGGGTATTACGTAGTGCATAGGTGCATGAATGAGTGACTCACTGTTTGTATGTGTTGAACACAGCATGTGTGCAGGACTGTATGGGTGGATGAGTGTGTGTATGGGTGTGTTAGTGAGTGAATGACTGTCTCAATAGTGTCTTTATGAGTAACTACATATGTTTTAAACTAGTATATGTGACTATTGGTGTATATATGTGAGTATATGTGAGAGTGAGAGATTGAAAGAGTTCCTGTATGAATAAGTATGTGTTTCTATAAGTGATTGTTTAAAAGACTAAGTATGTGTAAGTTTCCGTAGAAGTAAGTATGGTGGTGTGTGTATAACTGTATATGCAAGTAAATGTATGTTTGATTCTTTATTAGCATGAGTGACTATGTGTGTGAGTAACTCTATGGATGAGTGGCATTGTGTAACAGGATGTATAGGTGTATGAGTACATATGATGAGTGAGTACATGTATGAGTGACTGTATAGGACTGTTGGTGAATGAGTGGATGTGTATGTGGATCTTAGAATTACTGAAGAGGTTGTTGTAACTGGTATTGGTATGTCCATTGTTTTGAAAATTTTAGTCTCTATTTTTGAATGTGTGTATCAAAGGTTATATTAGGGTGAGAGGAGGTCTGCCACTCTATCACAAGGATGATGTCATCAGTGATGTCATGAGTGATGTCACTGACCATGTCATGAGTGATGTAATATGTGACGTCATCAGCAGTGCATTGCGGGCGCCCGAGTTATAGTTAGCTGAACTAACTATAACGGGGGAATTTCAATGGTTTTGTACAAGTGAAAAGTCCAGCTAACTATAACACCCCTGAAACCTATGGTTTTTTCAGTGAATTTCTGAGGTTTTTTAAATGCTAATTCCTAACTATAACGTGCCTGAAACCTATGGTTTTTTCTGTGAATTTCAAAGGTTTTTTAAATGCTAATTTCTAACTATGCCTACAGAGATAGGACATGTGAAGAAAGAAGAAAAAATGCACAGAAAGAAACAAAAGAAGTGCAGAAAGAAGCAACAGAAGTCCTCAAATACGAAGATAAGTGCAGGAAGAAGGATAACGTGCAGAAAGAACAAAAAGAAGAGCAGAAAGAAGCCTTGTTGCAAAATCATCCTGTACCCTCAACATTTTCAGACGGATACTGGTGGTAACTGAGCCTGACTAACCAGTCCTAGAGCCAGTGCTATGTTAAAAGACACTTAGAATACAGTGAAAACACCTACATACACTAGGGAACATTATGCGTTGGGGTCCCCCTGTGATTAGCATGACCTCCTCTGTAAGCCCCTAGTATATAAGAGGGCATGGGGATTAAAACTACCTCTTAAAACAGGCCACAGGGCGTTTTTGCACACGTTAACTCAGGCCCCGTCCCCTCCCTTCACCACTGTGTAAACACGCCCTGTGTCCATTTTTAGTTGGGAGATTAAGTTCATTTGAATCCTGAGGGTCCCTGGGGTCCAACTAGCCCACTAGGTACCTCCAGTAAGTGCCACAGAGCTGCGTTGCAGAGAGGTGTAAAAAGTGGCACGGCCTGGACCACCTCTCTGCAATGCAGCTCAGTGGCGCTTACTGGAAGCACTTGGTGGGCTAGTTAGCCCCCAGGGGCCCTCAGTATTGAAGGGAAATTATATCCCCAATTTAAAACGTGCCATAGTGCGTGTTTGCACACGTCACCTCAGGCCCCGTCCCCTCCCTTCACCACTGTGTAAACGCGCCCTGTGGCTGTTCTAAGTTGAGAGATTAAGTCCCCTTGAATCCTAAGGGTCCCTAGGGTCAAACTAGACCACTAGGTACCTCCAGTAAGCGCCACAGAGCTGCGTTGCAGAGAGGTGTAAAAAGGGGCTTGGCCTCAGAACACCTGGCTGCAGCGCAGCTCCCTGGCGCATACTGGAGATACCTGTTGGGGGCGCGTTTGCAGAGTGCTGCACGGAGGGGGCATGGCCTCCGGCACGATGCCAGTCTTTTATTTATTTTAGTTTTTTAAGAAGGGGGGCTGTTTGGTTCCCCTTCTTATTCTAATTTATTGGCCCTGATGACCCCATCCCCCAGGGCCAGTCTCCTAATTATATTTTTTTGACCCCAATCCCCAGGGCCGGCCACTGTTTTTTATTATTTTTAAAAAATATATATTTATAGACACACCTAGGACATGCTGGACAAACCGTACGTACCTATCACCATGACGATTTGCGTGATATTCATTAAAAGGCGACTATGCATGCAATGAATCCACGTGGAATGTATTTACACCACTAGTGAAGCTCTGACATGTCTGATGCCCTACCGTGCCTAATCCCGGTAGACACCCTTGTCGTTTATTTATACAAACTTGGGTAGCTATTGACGGGCACATTTAATACACATGCACACCAAGCCATTCAAAGGGGATTCGACAAAAATTCGACCAAAACTATGCAAGAAACCCCCCTCACGGTTAATAAAACACACATCCACTGCCGGATGTGTAATACTTTTTATTTTACTCTCTCGAAAGGGGACGAACATCACTTGAGAGTCACAGCGCGCTCCTGACAGAGCCCAATGCTGTGTTACACCCACCATTGCCTGCCGTGTGCCACACACCTCTGTGTTGTATTCCACTAGCTAGTGCATATGCTATGACACTCTCTAGCCCATGTGCACTGTAACACCACCCCGTGAATATGTCATGCCACACTTGTCTTCGCACGGGTTATATTGCCCCATCTAACGTGCCTTTCTCGATGCCTATGTTATAACGCACAGTGCTATGCCATACATATTACAATCTGGGATCCATATCTTTGTCACAGTGCATATGCAACCTTACACTCCCCAGCACATATTTTATATTACAACTTTAGAGACTAGTTAGGTTACACAACACTGCCCTGTGCATATTACACTCCAAGGCGCATATCGCATAGCACGCGCTAGTGCCTGTGCTATCTCGCGCTCTCCAATGAATCTGTCATTGCGCACAATGTATTGCATATTATATTTCACGCCCGGTTCATCTTATATCACACTTTTTGGTGCATAGTTTATACCATACACTATATCTAGTTTTCATTTTCAATCGTGCTCTCAGGACTATGTTCTATATAACACTGTGTTCACCTACCCTTTTCACGGGCATTACATTTTGCGATAGGGGGTGCAGGGTCAGGGGGTGTTTCTGCCAAGTGAGCCCGGAGTCACAGTCACAAACGTCCTCTTCTTCCTGAATAAAAGTGAGATTATGCTGCATACTTGTTCATATTTTAAGTAGTTCGCACAGACACAATGTTTTAAAAACAATAAAGTTCCTAATACCCGCCTTCTCTGAACAGTTAGCTTGCTGCCCCATCCCCTTCCTCCCTATCCTCTGTTGTGTGAATCCATGGACTAGCCTCCTCCCTCCTGCCATGCATGGTCTGATGTGCTGCCACTGCCCTCAGTATGATGTACCAGTCCACTCCTCCTGCCCTCCATTGCCCAATTCTATGCCCCATCATTGACCTCCTGCTTAAACTCTGTGCTTAGCTTGCTGCCCCTATTCTCCTTCCCCCTGCCCTCCGATGTCTTTGTGCATGCCCCTGCTCCATCCTTTTTGCCCACCATGTCCCATGGACCTGCCACTCCTATCTACTCTGAGTGTTCTGTTGAGCTGCCACTCCCCTCCCACCTGCCTAGCATTGTCAGATGACTGTAACCTGTCCCTGTCACCTCCACCCTGCCTGTCCACATGCCATGCCCCTATCCTCTTCCTCCTGTCCTACATGGTCCATTGTACTGCCACACCCTTCTGTCCTCCCTGGTCTGTTGTGCTGCAGCTGCTCCTCCTGCCTGCCCCGTGTGGTCTGTTGTGAGGTCCCTTCCCCTGAACTTTCTTGTCTGTGCACAGGTCCTGACCCTCCCTTCTATCCTCCATCGTCCTTTGTGCATGCCCCTCCACCCTCCTTCTTGCCCATCATAGCCATTGTGCTGCCACTAACCCTCCCACTTGCCATGCATGGTCTTCTGTGCTGCCATGGCCCCTCCCACCTTCCCAGTGTGGTCAGTTAGCTGCCCCTGACCCCCTCCCACCTTCCCTCCATGGTCTGTGTGTATGCCATCACAGTCTCACTGTTGCTCTTCATGGTGTGTCTTGCTTCTAGTGCCCATCCTGCCTGACCTCCATGGCTATCTTGCTGCTCCTGCCCTGCCCCCTTGCCCCCAGCCCTACTCCCTCCCTCCTGGCTTGTCTGTTCCATTGTAATGCCCCTGATCCGTCCCTCCTGCCCTTTATGGTCTGTTATGCTGCAGCTTTCTCTCCTGTCTGTCCATTATGGTCAGCTAGCTACCATTGCCTCTTGCCCCTCTGTTCTCTGTTGTCCATGTGCATGGTCCTGTCCCCTCCCTCTTGCTTTCTATGGATTGTTGTGCTGCACTCCCGTGTGGTGTATTGTGCTGCTGCAAACCCTGATGCCTGCCCTGCAGGGTCAGTTTGGTGCACCTCTCCATGTCCCTCCTGTCCTCTGTTATCCAAGTCCATGTCCCTATCCCATTTCCTTCCATGATCCAATGTACCATACTTGCGAACATTTTGAACTTGGTAAGAGGGAGATTTTGAAAAAAAACTGGGGTATTGATTTTCCCCTTTGAGTTACATTGAAAAAGAGGATATTGTAGACAGGAGACAGATCAAATAAAGCCCATTTGAGCTTAAAAACATTGGACGTTTCCTGGCTGAATCGGGTCTGTTGGCATGTATGGTTGTACTACCATTGCCTCTTCCTTCTGCCCACAATGGTCTATTACATTGCCACAGGCTTGAAGGAGGGTAGATTTTGTATCACAGGGGGCCCCTGGCCCGTTCTGTCCACACCTGAAGTATGAGACCCTTGTCCTTGCCCTGCCAGCTGCATTTGTAGGCCGTATTAAATTGACCAGCGGGTCCTGTGTTGCTATATAATTATCCTGAGACATCCTTACCACTCAGCCAGTATAAAACCCCTGTGTAGGCCCTTCTGTTCAATATGTAGGCCTCTTTGTTAAATTGACCATAGCTCTGCAATTTTAGTGTATAGCAGTCTGAAGGCAGGTCTGCGAGGCCTTCTGCTCCAAACCAGTAGCCCCCACCCTACCCGAGTGCTCCGTGCTCGGTATCAAAGTTCAACATCCCCCTGAAGCTGTCGACATACAGTAGGCTGCATCCTGGACTGGTACTTGCTTCCTGGGCAGGTTTCCCGCTTTTAAGGAAGTGGCAACCGCAGAGCGTCAAGTTAGGAGAACTGAGGAGATTTTATACATGAATATATTGAATTCCCGTACAATACCCATTATTTTCTGCTTGCTCTATGGAACTTACGATAAGCGATTGGCCTGAGAGACTGACCTTTTCACCCAGTCCATTGTCAGCATTAAGTGGGTAAATGACGAAATGTCTGGTAAAATCTGCAGACGAAGCTTTTGGGTAGCATACGTAGGTAGATGTAGCGTGCAAAGGAGCCCACAAAATGATATAAAAAGGGAGCACCCACAGATATCGACGGACTACCTCGCCGTCTGTATGTAGGTTAACAGGCAGTGCAGGTTTTCCCCAAGAACTGGGAGCTCTTGTCTTCCTTTGCTTAAAATGTCTTGCTCTGCTTTGCTTGAAGTATCTTATTCTATTTTACCTATATGAAATGTCATGTTATGTTTAACCATTGTTCTCTTTACTTTTGCATTTAAAAGATTTTGTATTGTAATTGCAGGAATGCTTGCTCTAAGAGTAAACGTGAGTGTTCCTAGGTAACATTTTCCTTGGTGTAACTTGTTTCTCATGATGCATTTATAGATGTGTTTTCTCTCTCTCTCTGTCAGTACATTAATTGAGATACAGAGAATATCATGACAGCTGTATGATTATCTGGATTCTGTATTTTGTACTTTATGTCTCTATTCTGCGGTTTCTTTGAAGTTGCATCTTCTCATTAAACTGCCATTGTATTCTGCCTCCAATTCCATGTCTCATATGTCTGTTTTCTTCATTTTTGGAGCAAGCGTTCCTAGGCACCCCGGCTCAAATTAAGGTGCCCCTTTTGTCCCTGACTCACTCTCCTGCTCAGTTCTGTGGTGGCTCCCGGGGATCTGGGGACCGCCCCTAGCTTCCTTGACCCGTAATAGATCTTGCCTCCAACAGCCTCTCTTGCAAGTCCTGTATTGTTGGTTTGTTGCCCCTGCCCCCCTTTCCACTGCCCTCCATAGTCTGTTGTGCTTCCACGGCCCTTCCTGCCTGCTCAGTGTGGTTAAATTGTTGCCTTTGCACCCTCCTACCTGCCTTCAATTTTCAGAGTCCGTGCCCCTGGCCTCTGCCTCTCAACAGTATCCTAATGAACAACTAGATTGCTAACATTCTATATTTATTACAAAAGTGTGGAACGCCTGACATCATCTTGATGTAATCAAAACTGTAATACCTAGAGCATTTCCTTTAGAAATTACATATATGAGAGGGTCTTATTGGCATCAAAATTATGGTTAGTGCTCTAAAAGGCTAAAATAAGGACATATTTTCTGAGTTTTCAAATAGCGACAAAGCACTTTTAAATTATTTGTTATCTTTATGTTTTTTATCCAGTTGACCACTTGATTAAATGTTGCACTTAGGGGAGATGATGTGGTGTTACTTCCAGAACTGCAGACTTTGCAACTGGGGAACCAGGTTGAAGTTTCTGCTTCAGCTCGACATTCTGTGATTCTGGTCAAATCACTTAGTCTCCCCATGTCTACAACCAAAATGAATGTGTTCTTGTGTGATGTAACCAATGCTCATGTAAAGCACTCCAATACCTGACAAGTCTGCACTATATAACACTGCAAAAACACAAAATAATAAGTGTTTTGCACACTTCTGTCATTGGGCTATATTTGGGCTACATCTGGGTGATTTTGGGCTACATTTGGGCTCTTTTGTCTCCGGTGGCCATCTTGGGAGATTTATTTGTTATGAAGTTTCCTAATTTCCTCATGTACTGCAGTCTCCTCAGTAGGAAATGCTTTCAGTTTTTTACTTTGATTCCATCATGAAGGTATTCAGATATGTCACACATTTGCCATAAATTCTGAATGTTAGCACTCTAGTTGCTCATTAGATCATTGTAGTAAAACTACTGCACCATGGAGGTCTGCTCCTGGTATTAAAAGTGCATGTTTCAGTCTGCATGTCAGAATTTTTTTAATGAAATAGAAGAGGATTTGAGAAGTCACTCAAAATGTGCCCTCATTTTCTTTCTTCAGCATTAATCATAATTTCTATGGCAAAATGAACCTCCTCATTGTGTTCCTTTTTAAATTAAATGTTTTAAGTGTTACCAGTTTATTCCAATCAAGATGGCTTCAGGTGTGCCATACTTTTGTCATAATGAAGACAGTAAGCGCTCTAGTTGTTTTTAAGAACATTCTGGGACATTCTGTCATTGGGCTATACTTGGGCTACATCTGGGTGATATTTGGGCTACATTTGGGCTCTTTTGTCTCTGGTGGCCATCTTGGGAGACTTATTTGTTATGAAGTTTCCTAATTTCCTCATTTACTGCAGTCTCCTCAGTAGGAAATACTTTCAGTTTTTTACTTTGATTCCATCAAGAAGGCATTCAGATGTGTCACACATTTGCCATAAATTCAGAATGTTAGCACTCTTTTTGCTCATTAGATCACTGTAGTAAAGCTACTGCTCACCAGGGAAAACTGCTGCTGGTATTGAAAGTGCATGTTTCAGTCTGCATGTCAGAATTTTTTAATGAAATAGAAGAGGATTTGAGAAGTCACTCAAAATGTGCCCTAATTTTTCTTTCTGCAGCACTAATCATACTTTTTATTGAAAAATGAACCCCCTCATTTTGTTCCTTTTTAAATTAAATGTTTTAAGAGTTACCACTTTAATCCAAGCAAGATGGCTTCAGGTGTGCCATACGTTTATCATAAGTAGGACTGTTAGCGCTCTAGTAGTTCTTTGGAACACTCTGGGAAGCTGCAGTAGAACACAAAGGAATCAACTGACAGTCTCTGCCCTTGTTGGATGTACATGTTTTACTGAGAATGTCAGACTTCATTCTCACATGACTGAGAAAGATAATGTGAATTTACAGAAAATAAGCTCTCAGTTTAGCCTATAGATCACCTTCCAAACCTCTGTGGTAAAAGCATGAGAAAATATTTTTCTCTCAATCATGATATCCCAGCAGAAGGCTTTTTCACATGGTGAAATCACCTTAGAACATACCACAATTCCTAAAATGAGTATGGTACCATCAACAAATGATTTATAATGTAACTAAAGTCTTAAAACCTTCTATTAACTGCAATGCTTTTTAATGAGGTGCTATCATGTATATTGGTCCCAAGATGGCTGCCAACACTTCTTGGATGAAGTGCTGACAGCCAATCAGATCTCAGGATGAGATGTGTGGTTAGGCTCCGCCCACATATATATATGCTTTTAAATGCTATTTTCTCAGGATCTACTGAACAGATTTACACCAAACCTACAAAAGGCACTTCCTTGACCTGAGGACTACCTCTCTGCCAAATTTCAAGTAATTCTGTTCAGCCGTTCGGGCTGTAGCTGTGTCTAAAGGTCCTATGGAAAAATGCATGGGAAAAACGCATTTTGGGACCCCCCTTTTATCTCAGCCCCCGCTTGACGAATCCCCCCGAGACTTTCAGGGTAGGAGCGGAGCGTAGCGCCCCACCTATTTTGAAAAATTCGCGAGGATTCGTCAACCGGCGCCAAAGTTATTCAAAATAGAATGTTGCGGATTTCCTATGGAAACGTGGTCCTAACTATAACTACCTACTGGCGACCGCCAGTAGGTAATATATATATATGTATATATATATATATATATATATTGACAGAAGACCGTTCTTGCCATAATTGAGAGCCCCCAACCCTTGCAGGGCGACCTTGGTGATGTGGTAATGGACACGTGCTTTGTATCTACACAGTCCTAGAAGTATATCGTATGCCCAATTGAAAGCATTTCATTAGCAGGCACTTTAATAACCATTAAAGCATACAGCAGGTCGCTTTCAGTCACCAGTCCTGATGTGTTTCAGCTCTCTGCGAACCTTGTACGCAGGTGTGCAGCTTCTTTCTCCCAAATTGGCCTTTTCTTTAATCATAACCTTCTGAGTGCACACTAAAATGACATATAGCATGTTTTCGTGTTTCAACTGTAGTGCAGCTTAAACAAATTAAGAGTCCTTAACATTTAATCACCACAGTCTTGTGTTAACATTAGTACCACTTTAATGCGCGTTGATGTTTTCCGCCACGAGTGTGGACATAAAGATAGTACTAGTAAATGCCCTTTGTAAATTCCCAAAGTCGTAAACGTAGACATTTGGTCTAAGTTTAGACTAAACGTCTAAGTTTACCTTTGTGAATTGGGCCTGTAGTATGGAATTGCATCAGGTTAGGTGTTCCACAATAGCTTCTTCATAATTGAAGCAATTTAACAAGTTGAGCACACAGTACAGAATTGCCTCATCTAAAATGAGAAAAGTATTGTATTTCGTACTATACTAAGCTGGTATTATATGATTAATAGATTCAATAGACTCCCTTGCACATCTCCTACCTGTGGGGCATAGAGAATACCTAAATGTGAAATAGGTAAATCATTTACTTACCTGTCTTGTTCAGGTGACTAAATAATTTTGAGGACATGCCAACAAAAAGTTGTCAGTAGTGTAACTTGCTCTATTGAAAAGTTTTAAAGTGCTATGGTTCAAACAAAATGACTTTTTACTCATTAATTTTTTTAAAGAGTTTGTGAATGCCAGGTTCATAGGACCAGATGTACGACCAATTCCTTTTGCAAGTTTCTTATTGTGATTTTTTGTGACTCGTAATTAGGGACTCGCTAAATGAAATGTACTGATGTGCCTAGCATAGCTAGAAATTAGCATTTAAAAAACCTTTGAAATTCACTGAAAAAACCATAGGTTTCAGGCACGTTATAACTAGGGATTAGCATTTAAAAAACCTTAGAAATTCACTGAAAAAACCATAGGTTTCAGGGGCGTTATAGTTAGCTGGACTTTCACTCGTACAAAACCATAGAAATTCCCCCGTTATAGTTAGTTCAGCTAACTATAACTCGCGCGCCCGCAATGCACTGCTGATGACGTCACATATTACATCACTCATGACATGGTCAGTGACATCACTCATGACATCACTCATGACATCACTGATGACATCATCCTTGTGATAGAGTGGCAGACCTCCTCTCCCCCTAATATAACCTTTGATACACACATTCAAAAATAGAAATTTTCAAAACAATGGACATACCAATACCAAAATCCGATTGGCCGCACTCTGCTAGTCCTATCAGCGTGTTGCCCCAAAGAATTGTGGTCCATGAAGTAGCGTCGGCGGGTACGCCTATGCCAAAAGTTTAAAATGAAAGTGAGTGTCGCGTTAGCCATCCCTGGACACGTGTTTCGAGGTAGTTGCCTCTCGTCAGCAGGGAGTAGGTATGTGTGTGGGGTTGCTGCGTAGGCTGCCAAAAAATATTCTCAGGTAAAGTACCACTCAAGGCGCGCAGGTGCGTAGCCATGGGCTCGTCAGCCCCACCGGCTCAAGGGAGCCTGAATATAAACAAAAATCCGATTGGCCGCACTCTGCTAGTCCTATCAGCGTGTTGCCCCAAAGAATTGTGGTCCATGAAGTAGCGTCGGCGGGTACGCCTATGCCAAAAGTTTAAAATGAAAGTGAGTGTCGCGTTAGCCATCCCTGGACACGTGTTTCGAGGTAGTTGCCTCTCGTCAGCAGGGAGTAGGTATGTGTGTGGGGTTGCTGCGTAGGCTGCCAAAAAATATTCTCAGGTAAAGTACCACTCAAGGCGCGCAGGTGCGTAGCCATGGGCTCGTCAGCCCCACCGGCTCAAGGGAGCCTGAATATAAACAAAAATCCGATTGGCCGCACTCTGCTAGTCCTATCAGCGTGTTGCCCCAAAGAATTGTGGTCCATGAAGTAGCGTCGGCGGGTACGCCTATGCCAAAAGTTTAAAATGAAAGTGAGTGTCCCGTTAGCCATCCCTGGACACGTGTTTCGAGGTAGTTGCCTCTCGTCAGCAGGGAGTAGGTATGTGTGTGGGGTTGCTGCGTAGGCTGCCAAAAAATATTCTCAGGTAAAGTACCACTCAAGGCGCGCAGGTGCGTAGCCATGGGCTCGTCAGCCCCACCGGCTCAAGGGAGCCTGAATATAAACAAAAATCCGATTGGCCGCACTCTGCTAGTCCTATCAGCGTGTTGCCCCAAAGAATTGTGGTCCATGAAGTAGCGTCGGCGGGTACGCCTATGCCAAAAGTTTAAAATGAAAGTGAGTGTCGCGTTAGCCATCCCTGGACACGTGTTTCGAGGTAGTTGCCTCTCATCAGCAGGGAGTAGGTATGTGTGTGGGGTTGCTGCGTAGGCTGCCAAAAAATATTCTCAGGTAAAGTACCACTCAAGGCGCGCAGGTGCGTAGCCATGGGCTCGTCAGCCCCACCGGCTCAAGGGAGCCTGAATATAAACAAAAATCCGATTGGCCGCACTCTGCTAGTCCTATCAGCGTGTTGCCCCAAAGAATTGTGGTCCATGAAGTAGCGTCGGCGGGTACGCCTATGCCAAAAGTTTAAAATGAAAGTGAGTGTCGCGTTAGCCATCCCTGGACACGTGTTTCGAGGTAGTTGCCTCTCGTCAGCAGGGAGTAGGTATGTGTGTGGGGTTGCTGCGTAGGCTGCCAAAAAATATTCTCAGGTAAAGTACCACTCAAGGCGCGCAGGTGCGTAGCCATGGGCTCGTCAGCCCCACCGGCTCAAGGGAGCCTGAATATAAACAAAAATCCGATTGGCCGCACTCTGCTAGTCCTATCAGCGTGTTGCCCCAAAGAATTGTGGTCCATGAAGTAGCGTCGGCGGGTACGCCTATGCCAAAAGTTTAAAATGAAAGTGAGTGTCGCGTTAGCCATCCCTGGACACGTGTTTCGAGGTAGTTGCCTCTCGTCAGCAGGGAGTAGGTATGTGTGTGGGGTTGCTGCGTAGGCTGCCAAAAAATATTCTCAGGTAAAGTACCACTCAAGGCGCGCAGGTGCGTAGCCATGGGCTCGTCAGCCCCACCGGCTCAAGGGAGCCTGAATATAAACAAAAATCCGATTGGCCGCACTCTGCTAGTCCTATCAGCACACGCCACGCATACTTGCATTCACACTCGAGCATAGGTGTATCCGCCGACGCTGACCTTCAGGGACCATTTTCATTGGGGGAACACGCCTGGTAGGTGTAGCAGTGTGCGACCAATCTGGTTTAACTTTATATTCAGGCTCCCTTGAGCCGGTGGAGTCGACGGACTCATGGTTACGCACCTGCGCGCTACGAGAGGTACTAGACCTGATAACGATTTTAGCAGCTTACACAGCAACCCCACACATTTTCCTACTCCCTGCTGACGAGAGGCAACTACCTCGAAACACGTGTCCAGGGATGGCACACGCCACGCATACTTGCATTCACACTCGAGCATAGGTGTATCCGCCGACGCTGACCTTCAGGGACCATTTTCATTGGGGGAACACGCCTGGTAGGTGTAGCAGTGTGCGACCAATCTGGTTTAACTTTATATTCAGGCTCCCTTGAGCCGGTGGAGTCGACGGACTCATGGTTACGCACCTGCGCGCTACGAGAGGTACTAGACCTGATAACGATTTTAGCAGCTTACACAGCAACCCCACACATTTTCCTACTCCCTGCTGACGAGAGGCAACTACCTCGAAACACGTGTCCAGGGATGGCACACGCCACGCATACTTGCATTCACACTCGAGCATAGGTGTATCCGCCGACGCTGACCTTCAGGGACCATTTTCATTGGGGGAACACGCCTGGTAGGTGTAGCAGTGTGCGACCAATCTGGTTTAACTTTATATTCAGGCTCCCTTGAGCCGGTGGAGTCGACGGACTCATGGTTACGCACCTGCGCGTTACGAGAGGTACTAGACCTGATAACGATTTTAGCAGCTTACACAGCAACCCCACACATTTTCCTACTCCCTGCTGACGAGAGGCAACTACCTCGAAACACGTGTCCAGGGATGGCACACGCCACGCATACTTGCATTCACACTCGAGCATAGGTGTATCCGCCGACGCTGACCTTCAGGGACCATTTTCATTGGGGGAACACGCCTGGTAGGTGTAGCAGTGTGCGACCAATCTGGTTTAACTTTATATTCAGGCTCCCTTGAGCCGGTGGAGTCGACGGACTCATGGTTACGCACCTGCGCGCTACGAGAGGTACTAGACCTGATAACGATTTTAGCAGCTTACACAGCAACCCCACACATTTTCCTACTCCCTGCTGACGAGAGGCAACTACCTCGAAACACGTGTCCAGGGATGGCACACGCCACGCATACTTGCATTCACACTCGAGCATAGGTGTATCCGCCGACGCTGACCTTCAGGGACCATTTTCATTGGGGGAACACGCCTGGTAGGTGTAGCAGTGTGCGACCAATCTGGTTTAACTTTATATTCAGGCTCCCTTGAGCCGGTGGAGTCGACGGACTCATGGTTACGCACCTGCGCGCTACGAGAGGTACTAGACCTGATAACGATTTTAGCAGCTTACACAGCAACCCCACACATTTTCCTACTCCCTGCTGACGAGAGGCAACTACCTCGAAACACGTGTCCAGGGATGGCACACGCCACGCATACTTGCATTCACACTCGAGCATAGGTGTATCCGCCGACGCTGACCTTCAGGGACCATTTTCATTGGGGGAACACGCCTGGTAGGTGTAGCAGTGTGCGACCAATCTAGTTTAACTTTATATTCAGGCTCCCTTGAGCCGGTGGAGTCGACGGACTCATGGTTACGCACCTGCGCGCTACGAGAGGTACTAGACCTGATAACAATTTTAGCAGCTTACACAGCAACCCCACACATTTTCCTACTCCCTGCTGACGAGAGGCAACTACCTCAAAACACGTGTCCAGGGATGGCACACGCCACGCATACTTGCATTCACACTCGAGCATAGGTGTATCCGCCGACGCTGACCTTCAGGGACCATTTTCATTGGGGGAACACGCCTGGTAGGTGTAGGAGTGTGCGACCAATCTGGTTTAACTTTATATTCAGGCTCCCTTGAGCCGGTGGAGTCGACGGACTCATGGTTACGCACCTGCGCGCTACGAGAGGTACTAGACCTGATAACGATTTTAGCAGCTTACACAGCAACCCCACACATTTTCCTACTCCCTGCTGACGAGAGGCAACTACCTCGAAACACGTGTCCAGGGATGGCACACGCCACGCATACTTGCATTCACACTCGAGCATAGGTGTATCCGCCGACGCTGACCTTCAGGGACCATTTTCATTGGGGGAACACGCCTGGTAGGTGTAGCAGTGTGCGACCAATCTGGTTTAACTTTATATTCAGGCTCCCTTGAGCCGGTGGAGTCGACGGACTCATGGTTACGCACCTGCGCGCTACGAGAGGTACTAGACCTGATAACGATTTTAGCAGCTTACACAGCAACCCCACACATTTTCCTACTCCCTGCTGACGAGAGGCAACTACCTCGAAACACGTGTCCAGGGATGGCACACGCCACGCATACTTGCATTCACACTCGAGCATAGGTGTATCCGCCGACGCTGACCTTCAGGGACCATTTTCATTGGGGGAACACGCCTGGTAGGTGTAGCAGTGTGCGACCAATCTGGTTTAACTTTATATTCAGGCTCCCTTGAGCCGGTGGAGTCGACGGACTCATGGTTACGCACCTGCGCGCTACGAGAGGTACTAGACCTGATAACGATTTTAGCAGCTTACACAGCAACCCCACACATTTTCCTACTCCCTGCTGACGAGAGGCAACTACCTCGAAACACGTGTCCAGGGATGGCACACGCCACGCATACTTGCATTCACACTCGAGCATAGGTGTATCCGCCGACGCTGACCTTCAGGGACCATTTTCATTGGGGGAACACGCCTGGTAGGTGTAGCAGTGTGCGACCAATCTGGTTTAACCATACCAATACCAGTTACAACAACCTACTCAGTAATTGTAAGATCCACATCCACTCATTCCCCAACAGTCCTATACAGTCACTCATACATGTACTCACTCATCATATGTACTCATACACCTATACATCCTGTTACACAACGCCACTCATCCATAAAGTTACTCACACACATAGTCACTCATGCTAATAAAGAATCAAACATCCGTTTACCTGCATATACAGTTATACACACACCACCACACTTACTTCTACAGAAACTTACACATACTTAGTCTTTTAAACAATCACTTATAGAAACACATACTTATTCATACAGGAACTCTTTCAATCTCTCACTCTCACATATACTCACTTATATACACCAATAGTCACATATACTAGTTTGAAACATATGTAGTTACTCATAGAGACACTATTGAGACAGTCATTCACTCACTAACACACCCATGCACACTCATCCACCCATACAGTCCTGCACACATGCCGTCTTCAACACATACAAACAGTGAGTCACTCATTCATGCACCTATGCACTACGTAATACCCCCCACCAAACCATACAGACATCAGACACTTATACTGATACTCAAAAACCAACTAATAACCTATATAGACACTCATGTAGTTACTCACCAACCCATGCAGCCACTTATACACAAAGTGAGAGACTGATACAGATATTTACATATTTAAACATTACTCACTAAGCCATGTATTCACTAAGATACACTTAATCAGTCAGTTATACAATCAATTTTTCAAAAACAAATCATCCATTTAGACACTTATATACCCATTTATTCTTCCATCGACCTTGAGATATACATATATAAAACATATGTAATTTTCAGAAAAACACACATTCACTGGATGATGACATCAGTGATGTCATCAGTGATGTCATTTGAGATGTCATCAGTGATGTCATTAGTGATGTCACTGACCATGTCATGAGTGATGTAATATGTGACGTCATCAGCAGTGCATTGTGGGCGCACAAGTTATAGTTAGCTGAACTAACTATAACGGGGGCATTTCTATGGTTTTGTACGAGTGAAAAGTCCAGCTAACTATAACGCCCCTGAAACCTATGGTTTTTTCAGTGAATATATATATATATATATATATATATATATATATATATATATATATATATATATATATATATATATATATATATATGCCACAAGGAATCGCCTCACAGACTGCGCTGCATGAAAACGCCAGAGACGAACACGGACCCAGGAATAGGTGCTCTTAATTATTTATTTTACTCCGTAACCTGCACCACCGCCATGACGCGTTTCGACCTACTGGAGGCCTTGGTCACATGACGCTAACAAAGGAAGCCTGAGTATTTAAAGTGCAAGTGCGTGATAACGTGACATCGTATTCATGAACATAGACAACAGATTTAAGCATCGTGGTTTTGAAAATCAAGGTCAACAGTTTTCTTGCAATGCAAGAATTAGTTATAATACATGTAAAATACATTTTGTACCCCAACAAAACAACAATAACAACAAAAGGTCTCTGGAAAAAATGATAAACTTATCTAAATCAATAGGCACGGGATAAGGGGACACCATGCAAATAGGGATCACAAAAGGCTGAGAAAATATTTACATTGAGAATTGTTTCATTGATTTTAAACAGCTGATATATGAACTCCATCTAGTTGTAAAACAAGGTTGTAAACATTTTTCACATTAAAACCACGCCATTCCTCATTATTTAGTTTGCGCGTGAACCCAACCTGAATTAAAAGAACTGAATTCATGTCAGATCAATTGAGTTGCTACCTGTAACTGGTTTAATCCATTCCTACTCAGTTAAACTATGCCCCACTGAAAAATAAAAGGGATTACCCGCTTCAATTCCTGAGACCTTCTGAATATAGCTACGTTCAAGAAAGTATTGATAGTGCAATCAGAAAAAAACCAACATCTGGTTTGTTTAGGAAAACAAAAAAGAGGAGACAGGAAAAAAAGTGATAGCTGCTGTTCAAAATAAGAGAGAATAACATGGGGAAAGGGACAACGACACTCAACAGTCATTTTGAATCCGAACAAAGGCGCGGAATAAATACTATAACATGCTGTACAGGATAATTCAACAGGACAGATATGGTGAAGACAAGGATTAGAGCCAAGTGTAGAAGTCCTCACTAGCATTTAACCCGTTGGGTACCTTGGAGTCTAGCTCCAAAATGTACCGCATCTCTAGTTTTCTGAGGATGGCTTCCCGATCCCCCCCACGTCTCAGTGGAGGCACCGAATCGATGATAAAGTAGCTAAGATCTTCAAGGTTGCTGTTATGTTTGTCACCGAAATGTCTTGCTACGGGGTATGATGTGTCATGATTCGTGATCGCCCTCATGTGCTGGAGTATACGTTTGTGTGCCTGCAATTTGGTGCTACCAATGTATTGCAGGCCACACGTACACTCCAGCACATAAACCACAACATCTGTCCTGCATGTTAGTTTTTTAGTAATCTTGCAGGGTGAGTTGGCAAATGGAGATAAATAGGTAGTGGTACTTCTGCCCAACGTGCAAGCCTTGCAAGAGGAACATTTAATAAATCCCTTACTGGCTTGTAACCAATTGCTGGTGTTACTGCTTAATTCGGGACTGCTCTTTACTAGCATGTCACTCATGGACCGAGCTTTCCGAAAGGTTACAGCAGGGGCATTAGGCATATTACTACCTATTACTGGGTCAAAGCGAATGAGCGACCAATTTTTCTTGAAAATCTTACGCAAACACTGATGTTGACGACTGTAGGTCAAAATCAATCTGGGGGCATCATTTTGGGTGGATGTCACACTAGAGGCCTTACTGGAGATGGAATCGCTATTTCTGGTGGTCGGGGTAAGGTCTCTAGGTTTAGACCTGGTACGTGCCAATGCTTTGTCAATCACTGCCGGGGAATAACCCCTTGCTAAGAACCTCAATTTACTCTGTTCCTGGGCTAAAATGCAATGTTCATCCGTGCTGCAAATGCGTCTAATGCGCAACATCTCCCCGTAGGGGATGCTGCGTATAAGATGTTCAGGATGATGGCTAAGAGCATGCAGCACGGTGTTGCCCGCGGTTGCTTTACGGAACAGTTTAGTGTGTAGATTGCCCTCAAGAACAAAAACCTCCACATCTAGAAAGCTAACTTGAGTTTGGCTGATCTGAGCCGTAAATTGTAGGTTAAGTCGGTTGACATTGATGGCCTGAATAAACTCCAAGGCCGAGGTTCTAGACCCCTTCCAAACCACGAAAAGGTCATCTATATAGCGAAGCCAAGTGATGATGTTATTAGACATGACTTCACTAAACTCAACTTTGAGGACTTGCTCTTCCCACAAGCCCATGTGTAGGCACGCGTAGCTCGGGGAAAAGCAAGCCCCCATGGCCACGCCTCTTAATTGTTGGAACACTGTATTTTGGAATAGAAAAAAGTTATTATTGAGACAGATGTTAATCATATCCAGAATCATCTTACAGTGGTCCATCATATACATTGGCTCAGTTCTCAAAAAGTATTCAACCGCTTTGATCCCATCATGATGGTGAATACTGGTATATAAAGCGGTAACATCCAGCGTGATCAACCAGTATTCATCCTGCCACTCAATGTCATTGATCTTCCTCAAAAAATCGTTAGTGTCTTGTATGTAGGATGTTAATCCCTTCACGTGTTTCTGTAGGAAGAAATCGACGTAGAGCGACGTGTTCTCCAAGATACTACCCCTGGCCGAGATGATAGGCCTTCCAGGGGGTTTAGCTGTGTTCTTATGTATCTTGGGAATAAGATAGAAAACCGGCATAATGGGATGGTTGACTTTCAGGAATTTGAATTCCTCAGTGCTGAGAAGACCAGTACTTTTCCATGCCAGAAGTTTGCTATAGAAATCGCCCCATGTAGCTTTGACCACCTTCCATTTACTTCTCTTGTAGCACGACCTGTCATTTAGATGCAAAAGGGCCTCATCAACATACAACTTTCTTGGCCACAAGACGACGTTACCTCCCTTGTCCGATTGACGGACAATGATATTGTCATCACTTTGGATCTTCTTCATCAATTGTCCATATCCATGGTTCCAATGCTGTTGGGTATGCCGAACACCTTGAACTGATTTATGTAAAGATTTCAATTGGCAGGTAACCATTTCATTGTATGTTTCTATATTGTCATGGACCATGATGGGACTAAAAGTGGACTTTGGTTTAAATGGTGTTATACCCGGTTTGTTGGTAATGGGAGCAACATCGACTTGTGATAGATTATCAACACGGCCCTCTTCTTGTAATAATTGAAGGTCACAAAGAAGATTGTAGTCACCCACCGTACCTACAGGAGGACTGGAGGGAGTGACAGATGTTACACTTTGTGTTTTAGTGGCTTTATCCTTGTTGAGTTCAAAAAACTTTCGAAGCTTTAACTTACGTATGAATTTGTAAGTATCTATGCGAGTTTGTGCATAGTTGAATTTGTCCGCTGGACAAAAGGAAAGGCCGAGGGCAAGGATCTTTTCTTCATTAGCACTAAGTTGCATGTTGGTGAGGTTGATGACAGCGAGGGGTTTGGAGGTATCGTTCAATGTTTGCGAGTCCAACGCTTCTGACCTCTCTTGTTGTTGTTCTGCGGTCTTAGACCGCTGTTTGATCTTGTGGTGTTTCCTGCGTTCCCTTCGCTTGATGTTGATTCTCCTGCCATTCTTGTATTCTGCACACGGGGCCTTAAGGTTTGGCGTCTGTCGTGTCGAAGGCAATCCACCTCTTGCGCCGGGGTAAGCCTTGTAAACCCCAAATCTTTACTCGTGGAGGTTTGTTCATTTTCTGATTCACTGCCTGGAATGGAGCTGAGATCAGAAACAGAGGATGATGAATGTGCCCCGATTGTATTGCCCGTCAATTGCGATGTTGTGGCAGATTGGCAAACCTTTTGTTTAAGACTGACAAACTTCCTGGCAAATGTAAAGATTTGACCATTTTGATAATCAATTTTGTCCCTCTGAAATTTAAAGGCCTTGCGTTTCTTGATGGCCTCTTCTTCTTTGGCTAATCGGATATGCATTTCATCACGGTATTTTTTCTCCAATTCCGAGGGGCCTAGTTTATTTATTTGTTCATTCAACTCCTCGATAGTTGTTTGGATTTTTAGGCGATCGCTTTCAGCGTACCTGACCAGAATTTTCAACAAGTTAGCAGAAGATTGTAAGTTGCATTCCGCCCAGTCTACTAGCATCTGAGGATCCGGATTCTCGTAGCTGGGTGCCAGCATGATACGCAAACCACGAGGTATGCGTCCAACTTCCAAATAGCGTGATAGGGAACGATGTTCCCACCATTTCGAGGTCTCTACTCGCATGGCCTTTTCCAACTTCTTAAATAGTTCTTTCAGATCAGTGTTGCCCACCCTGGGAACCTCCGCGGAACCAATTGGTTCGGACTCAATGACCGGAGAATCGTCGAACATTTCCATTGCCGCCTCCTCACGGCTTCTCGCAGCGCTGGCGGCCATGGTGCCCAGGTTACGGAAACTTGAAATTATAATGAATTCACTTTGACGGCACCGCCCAATGTCGATACTCGTGAATGTGAATCAGCACACTTCTTAACCGGTCAAAAATGCCAATCCGCCTACCTTTGCAATCTTCACGGCCGCCCGCAACTATATATATAATGCATAGCCACATGAATGCAAATAAAGAATGTATCATGCAAGGCATCAATGAGTCATGTTAATATTTAAAAGGGGATGTGAAGTGGTGCAAAAACCCAGGCAGAGGGTAAAAGTCAGGGACACGCACAACAGCAGGGGGATACTCAGGAAGAGGAAGCTGAAGTTCTCCAGGAGGAGGTGGAGATTTTGATCAGTGTGGTGATAAGACAGAAGAAAGATCTCTTTGTCACATCTAAGCCCTCACAAGTGAAGAAGAATGCCTTACAGATTGGCACTCTTGATAAGGTCAGTGGGGTGGTACTAACACACAGGACTGTGGAGAAATGAAAGAAGAGGTGGAATGCCCACAAGCATAGGAACAAGCAAAGGTTGACACAGAACCTGAGGCCTGTTAGGACAATAGGTGGTCACTCAGGCACCCGGCAGGAACTGATGCCCAGATAGGAGCAGGTGGTGGCAGTGATTGGCCTTGAGATGGTTGGCAGAATTAATGGCAACAATACTGTCAATCTGGAAGACGCATCACATTTCAGGGTAAGCTGACTGCTTAACAAAACATATTAGCAATTGAATCATGTCTCCAGACATAGCTATTGAAAATAGATTTGAAATTATCATCATTTTATATGTAGTAGACTTGGCTCTAGGGAAGTGTCTATTTTAAAGTGTGGAGTTACTTCTTTGGCCGTAGGTGGCAAGTCTAATCAATTGTGTGCCTTTGGCTACATAACCAATTTTATTTTCAAATGTGTGAAATTTGGGATGAGAGTGCATTGGCCATATCAACTTTTCTTTAAAATGGAAAAAAGAAAAGGTGAAATAATTCTAATATAAATTACGAGACAATGTCTGTTCTTTTTTTCTACCCCTTATACACACTGGTCATGTATCTCCATGCCAATACTGCTTAAACATTACCCCCTCTGAATCCTGGCCAGATGGATTATATATTGTCCTCTTTGCTTAAACAATGTCTCTGTTAAAGCATAGCCGATGAGCTTAGGCCTAAGCACCAGAGCTCACAGAAGTATGGGTCTATTCCTGTGCCCCATGGCGTAATTGCAACTGTGTCCTGTTTCACAGTACTAAGCTAAGGTCATCATGTCATTAGGAGGTATATTATCCACACATTAACTTATAATACCAACACACTGCATTATGGTACTAGTAGTGTTCCTCAATAACAAATACAAATGCTGCCAAATCTTATATTAAAACTAAGTGCCAGATGCACATATATTTCCATTTGCGATTTCCTAATTACGAATATTTGCGATTCGCAATTGGGATATCACAAATAGCTATGTACAACAGTGTCTCAGACACTGTTTGCGATTCCCAATCGGTTGCGTTGGACCTGCCTCATCAATATTCATGAGGCAGGTCGCAATTTGCGTCCCATTGGGAACGTCCACAATCAAAACTGTTTAAATAAAGCAATATTGTTTTTGTAATGCAGCCCACTTTCCTTAAAGGAAAATGGGCTGCATTACAAAAATACAACTGAAAAGTTTTCTTTTCATTTTTTGAGTAGGCAGTGGTCTGTGGAACCACAACCTGCTCTTAAAAATTGTTTTCACCCACATTCACAAAGGGAGAGGGAGCCCTTGGACACCCCTTCCTGTTTGTAAATGGGTTACAGCCTCCTCTATGGAGTTGGTAAATTATGAATGTTTTGCAACTGCATTCCGGTCGCAAAACATTCATATATACCAGTGCTATTCGGTATTAGGAAAGGATGCCCCTTCCTAAAACCAAATCACAAAAGCAAAATGCAATTCGGTAACAAGTTACTGTGCCGCATTTTGCCTTTTGTACATGGCAAAATGTATTTTACCAGTCGCAAACAGGCCAATGGGCCATTTGTAACCGGTAAAATGCTTTGTGCATCTGGCCCTAAGTATGGTGCAAGGATAGGGCAAAAATGTAACAAGCCATCTTTTTTTTATAGCCTATCACGGTCCAACATGTTTTAGCCACAACATCTTGTTAGATTTTTGTTTGGAAATATTTTTATATATGTTTTCATAACATTAATATTTCTTTGAAGTATCAATTCGAGAAAGAAAAAAACTAATTTTACTTTCAAAACAGTATGTTTTTTGTCTCTTAGTTTCCAAAAAGATGTTATAGCTGTTAATTCTTTT
This sequence comes from Triturus cristatus, assembly GCF_964204655.1. Taxonomy (NCBI): domain Eukaryota; kingdom Metazoa; phylum Chordata; class Amphibia; order Caudata; family Salamandridae; genus Triturus; species Triturus cristatus. The sequence goes on from NC_140586.1 coordinate 549,883,822, forward strand.
TTAATTATGGCTTAGTTGAATATATTTTCATTCTTGTTCAAGTGGGAACATGGTTGTCTTTGAGGAACATTCGAACATTATAATATACATAATGTGTGGTGCAAAACATAAAATACATAGGAAAAAAACCTTTCAGTTATGCTTTTAGGCTTGAATGACGTATGAAGACACACAGTATAACATAATTGATCTCAGAAACTGTGATTACATGGGGGGATTCTAAATTATAATGTACCAGAAGGAAAATTCTTTAGCTCCCTCATAAGCTCTGCTAATATCCACCCCAATTAAAGCACAACTCTTTTTGATTTCACTGATCTCTAAGTTACATATTCATGCAACTGGCTGCACCACACTGATCATTGGCGAATAAGAGTATGCTATCCCCTTTCCCTGCCTTCCTAAACTCACCTCTAAATGAACTCAAATGTTGAAGTCACATTTTCTAGCCCATCCTTTTACACATCCATCCCCTCCCCCAACATCAAGCCTACAGAGCCCACATTCTAGCCTCATACCATCTAAGCTCTTTCTTATACAGTCACTTGCACATGCCACAGTCTCCCTCTCCAGTGTGGTGTGTAGTTTAAAATGTTTGGGCCTGATTTAGGGCCTGATTACGAGTTTGGTGGTTTCCCTGTGGACCGCCACACCAGCAACCTGAAGGAAGACCAACAAACTGGAAGTCAGACCACCCGCTGGATTATGAGTTTAATCCTGGCAGGGGGGTTTGTGCTGTGGTGGTCCCACGGTGCTGCCTTTCTAAGGCTCAAAGGAGAGCCATCGAAAAGCAGCGCAGTGGGACCACTTAAGCACGTTCCTGTACGGGTAGAAGTGCAGCATGTCATGCATTTCTTCCCATGCAGGGACTGGGGGTGCATCCATGCATGCACCCCCATGCACAGAGGCCACAGGAGGCCCTTAAAGGGCCCCCTGAGTTACCTCAACACCTTGTCCATGGCATGCTCGCCACAGTGGATAGTGTAGTGGGGAGGCAACTCGTGATATGCTTGGCATTGCCGCAGTAGCACCGCCAGCATATTGCTGCCACAGACTTCAGCACCACTGCCGCAGGATGAGAGATTCCTGGTGGTTGCATCAGTCCAGTGGCGGTTCAAACTCATAATACTGAGGGTGGATCACCAGTCTGGCAGGCCACAGACCGCCACTGTTATGACAGCGGTCTGATGAACCGCTGTAGTCGGAATTACGCCCATAGAGTTTGGCAGATGGGTTCTCCATCACAAATGTGAAGGATATCCCGTCCACCTTATTAGAATGCCCATGTAGAAAGGTGAACTGGATATCTGTCATGTTTGTGACGGAGTACCCATCCACCAAACTGTAAATCAAATTCTTTGTATCAAAAGCATTTAACACACTTCCTACATATCTCACCTCATTCACTGCACCTATGACTTTAATTGCACCATTAGCTTTTTTTGTTATATCATCTGCACTCTGACAAAATGAAGTGCTTATTAGAAAAGATTTACTACCTTATGCTTACATTATTTAATTTCAATTATGATTAATCAACCTTTAACATTTGTGACAATTGCATTAAATCACTCAAAACGAAGTTAGGCTTAGTCCTACACCTAGGTAACTATCTCTTCGCCAATGCTGGTTTGTTCTTCTTCTCCTGGCATTAATCATTCTTCTCCTGACTAACTACCAAACACAGATTGACTTATCACCTGATCAACCAACACACAGACCTGATCAAATACACATTGTTACCCCATTATATCCCCTTTATGTGTAGCCATAGCACTTCAACACTAAGCTGTTTACTAAGCCTTACCTACCTTCATCCTAGCCTTTGCCCTGGCATAACATTAACTCATTACTAGCTACTGTACTACGCCAGTACATCTGTCTGAATGTTGTGTGTTTTTATCTAAGCTGACAGCATACATATTGAATGGAGAAAGAACCATTTACTTTCATGCTTTCATGAATGTAAATCCATGTATAATGTAGAAGTTTGAATGAACTTTATATCATGAAAGTGTGTGTTTCTGGATGGCACAACTTTTGTGTTAACCAACATATTTTGAAACATCTGGGACCAAATAATATTCACATTGATGATCAGGGATGCACTTTTTTGTCAGTTTTCGGACGCAATGCCACACGTGTAATGCTCCTTTGTAAAACTAATGCCAATGATGTATTGTGTCATCAAAGTCATGCACCATCATCCATTACTTCATTGTAAGAGGAAAAGCCGTGCAAAGGGCAAATTGGCCATTTTCCTTTGTGGGTTGTTTTGGACTTTGGAGTTTGGAGTGGCTGTTGTGTGCCTACCTGTACATAATCTGTGTTTTAAGAATCTCTCTCAGTTCCCAGTTTGTAAAATTTCACTTCAGCTGTGTATTGTTTATGTTACAATTATTTATTTTGTAAACATTTTGCAATCTATTTTGCATCTGTTTGTCCATTTCTGTTGTTAAATTAACAGGCAATATGCCCGATCAGCAATCCCACTGTACCACTAACACAAAGTTTAATTAAAAGGGAGGTGGGGACACTATCTTGGGGGGATATCAACAAGGGGCCACGGTAATCATCGCACATTGCGCTTAGCACGATTTGCATTATCGCCGTATATCGCCGGTTCACATCACCGTGTTAGCGGCGTATGTACAAGGATTTGCTAACAGGCGATGTTAAAACTTCAATATACGGTGGTTTTAAGCAATATCGCCTAAAAACCAGCGAAGTCAGCATTGTGCTGAGTAAAATATTGGTAATAGGGATAAGTGGATGTAACCTTACAATCTACCTCCCATTATGCACATGGCTAAGTCGGAAAATTTCCAGACGTTAGTTTTCGGCGATGTCAGCGGTTAGCGCGGCTTTTTTCATTGCTGCGCGTTGTCTGGGCCGGCTTGTTGTACCGCGATGTGCGGTTAGCGATCAATTTCCCTGTTCTTTCCTGAAGATACACCTACTTTGCATCTCATTAGCGATGCAAAGCGAGGCGTTACTAAAAAGGCAGCAAACATGCGCTAATGCATATTTGCGCTGCCTTGTTAATAGGGCGATGGCATTATCTCTGCTTTATTGGCGAAAAGTGCCGCTAAAGCGGAGATAAAACCCTTGATAATATGCCCCTTGGTTTGTCCACCACTACTTCCCTTGAATTCTTTCAGCTGGTGGTAGAGTTGAGCAGCGGTACACCCAGCATGATCGCAGCAGAGGGTACAGAGGCATCTCAATGTAGAGCAAGGCCTTACACAGGTCCAGGATTGATGGTCCGATGTGGTGGTGTGACAGAGTGATGTGCTCCACTACCCTGATCTTAAGATTGCAGAAGTAGTTGGTGAGTACATTATACATGATTTAATATGATAAAATAAAATAGTAATGTTATATATTACTTTTGATGTTCAGTGCATGAAAGTATTATTTTTAAAACAGGTTTGCTTCGTTTCTGTATACATTCAAAGTATGTTGAATGTCTAAAATTAATTGAGATTGTTAAATTTCAATTCATGATTGTTCATGTGTATAGTGTCAAATGTCAAGATTGCACAGCAAACTACACAAATATTTTAGTGGTTAAATATTCGAATAACGTATGTTTCTGTGGGCATTCATATAATGCGATGTAATATACAATGAAATGTGAACACATTTTAGTATTTCGTTGGGCAAATTATTACACATGAAGTGAACAAGTTTCCAAAGATAAAATTACTTTGTCATTCCTAAGTGGCCCAGCATCATTTTGCAACTAGAGGTGATATATTTTGCTTCAGAATCTAGAGTTTGTCAGCATTAACAATATATATATATATATATATATATATATATATATATATATATATAATTTCAAAATAATATACATTAATAGGTGATGTAGCAAAGACTCTACTAAAGTGTACATTACTGTATATGTGATAGTTATTTAGAACCACGACATTCAACACTACACCTGCACAGTGCTGATTGATGTTAATTTTTTAGAGAAAGTTTATTTCAAATATTTGCTAGACAAATTATGTCCAAAACCCCTCCAACTGAACGCAGAACTTGTGCTTAAATAATAAATAAAATAATGGATAGGGGACTCTGATTAATGAGTATATTTTTCACATAGGATTTCTGAATGGCATCAACTTGACATAGAGGGGTTTGGTCAAGTTGTTAATAATGTCACCTAGAACCCCAAGGTTTATTTACATGAGCACTGCCAAAAAAACATCTGCCCCTGTTTCCTTGATAGAGGCAGTAGTAGAAAAGTATTGGGGGAGCCCATTACTTGAAATGTTAAAAACAACTACATTCTTGCCCCCTAATGCCCTTAACATATATACACTCCACCCTCCCTCCACATATGTGGGTTACTTCCACACACTTCAACTCCCTCTGTGCTAGGCCACCCATCGGTGTCCAAAGCTGCACTCTCTGTTGTCACATCAGACTGGGGAGACCTGGAAAAAAGCTGACAGCTGCTCAGTGAATGCCCCTATTTGGTGCAAGTAGTTTTCTCCTGTCAGTGTAGGTCTGTAGATACCCATTCTGACAGGGAAAAAGGTGGATTGTGCAGGCACTGAGATAATCATATTCTATCACACCTTGGGGGCTGGAGATAACTATGAGAGATGGAGCAGGGCATGTACGAGTGACAATATGATCTGTCCCACCTCCAGAGCTGCAGGGGTCATGCAGGGGTCAGATTTCTAACCCCCCGGGAACAGGGAATTAGTCAGTGCTCCAATACAAATAGGAAATCCACTTGGACTGCAACTCATACATAACCCACTGAGCAATACTGTGCAGGAAGTGTTTCTGGTGACTATAAGTCCCACAACATAGGTTTAAGGTCACAGTGGAACTCCAAGCCCTCTTTTATAAATGAATAAAACTCTGCAGTAGCACTAAGAAACTGGACATGTATTAAAACCTTTATTTAAAAGTATTTATTTTAAAATCCTAACCTAGCCTAAAATAGGAATGTTAACCACACGGAATAAAATCAGGAATGCAATTAAGCATATCAGGACCAGCGAAAATAGTGAGAACATTTCCAGCGTGATTATTGAATTCCTAACATGCTAACATCCTCGAGCTATTTGTAAGCTCTATGCTGACTTCAGCTAAAGCAGTAAACACAAGCCTGTAGGTGAATTTCTCAAGGGATAGCACAATATACGATCAGCTGGAGGTTGCTTCTCCTCACTGTTCCCAATGTCGTCTCCGACTAAGATGAGTTGGTGATGTAAACCTGCATTACCTCTAGTGTAATACTTCTAGTGCAAAGTCCCTCTCTAACCATGATCTGATACCTGGGTTTTAATGCCATATCATTGCTGATTTTATCTTATATAATGACAACAAGCACAACACTTGCAAACATAAAAACATCCACAATACTAAAAAATCATGGAGAAAAATGTGTTATCTCAATTTACATACTGAGTACATGCTCCTATAACTAACACTAGAGAGAGGAGAGAATCCAAGAATACGCAGAGAATGAAAAGAGCACAGTCTAAAAGAACTAAACTATAGAAATAAAAAACGGGAACTGCCACAGTTTTCACAACATCCCTGAGTGTTAAGTGAGGTAGGTTGCACTTCAGACACATCAAATCATATATAAAAGAATGCAAAATAATAAAATACTATATGTGCATTGAGAAACTAAAAAATGCAAACTGGGAACCACATTGCTAGTGCAACTGGGTTAAAAGATAAAAGCAAAACATTAAAATTAAAACTTAAAAAGCATAGAAACTGCCAGTTGACACACTCTTATTCATTTTGTTTCCGAAAAGCAGGAACCGCGTTTTTCCTTTTCTCTTTCTGCTGAGTCATTTTCAATTCTTTTCAATCGATGATAGGTGTATGCAATCTTCACAAAATCTAGGGGCATTTTCTGGATCAAATGCACTGGTGGTGGCATAGGACTGGTCAATGTGACCACCTTTCACTAGTTGGCTTAGCAACCAATGATTAAGCAGATGGGCATATGCATTGGAACAGATCTTGCAACTCCAGAGAATTCAAAGATGGAGACATTTCTTCCAGATTTATTCTCGTTAGGATTGGTGTTTCAGGTGTAGAAGTTGTCATCAACCTTGAACATTGGAGAGGTAGATGGCCCATCATATAGAATATATTTCATTGTTATAGGGTTTGACCATAGGGTTGGTGTTCTTTCAGTGGTTAAAGCAGTTGTTTCACGTTGATGGATGCCATTGAAGGCATTTCCAGTGGAACTTCTAGGATTATTTCTTGCAAAACGTTTATACACCAGAAAGCTGGTTTTATTTGTGAAATGATAGAGTCCAACGCGCACTGAACCGGTCAGCCATTCGGATCCAAAACAGAATGACAAGTTTTCACAGCAATTTTTCTCAGTTGATTAGGTTAAGTTCATGTTGTTGGTTGAATCTGGCTTTCATTTTTTTATTAGAAGAAAGACAAGAATGTCACTGGCAAGCCCACAGCTTGTTGCATTTGTTATCATTAAATAGAGAAATAAAGTACCGTTATTTAGGACTGTGTAATTAATAGTCAGGAATTAATGGTAAAGGTTTAGCCAATAATTTACAGCTCAAATCTGGCTTCAAAGAGTTACAGGCTCTGTGCAGAATGATCGAATCCCAAAGGAGTGACCGACCTGTAGAACTGGAGCATCCAGCAGTGTGACTGAATGCAGGATTGTCTTGGGTGTAACAGTGGAACTTTAACAGAAACTGCCATACTTGTTGAAGAGTGTTGTGCATTTTTTTCATGTCAACAAACGGATTTATATTTTCACTCTTAATGTGAATGGTGGTAATAGGCAGGGAGATCACTCCTTGAAGGAGCCACATGATGTGTAGGACTTCGAAAAATTGGGTATTTTCTATCTCCTCAATAGTCAGGAGGGTGTAAGTGGCTTTCTTTTTAGCCATGGTTCTTTGGGTAATAGTCAGGTGATAAGGTTCAAACATTATGCTTTTTTTGCCAGTGCACTTTGAACGATGTTAACGTTTTCTCTGCCCGATTCAGCTATGTAATAGCTCGCAACTGAAACTGTCCTTGCAAAAGAACTAAGTCTTCTTTTAGGAGGTCAAGTACTGATGACATTATAGTACTTATGGAATACACTCACTTTGAGAGTGTTTGCATACCATTATCAATGACTTTAAAGGTACTCTACATAATTTCTCAGTCCATTTCCTTAATTTTCTCAGTAGCATCTCTTTCTGTGTAGTTTTTTCATTTCACTATAAATTGCATTACCTACTGTGGCTAGGAATGTATCTCTGACGAGGCATGGTCCTAGGAGGAAATCATTAAAATCCATATCTTCACCAATTGTGGACAAATTCTCCTTCCCAGCTGCAAGGCTGGATGCGCTAGCCAATGTTCACACAGCTTCCCCACATTATATGTAGTAACAATCACATATTTATTATACCAGGGGTCTGAGCGGTTAGCTAAATGACCAGGAGTTTTCAGAAAAAAACTGCGCATGTATACATTGGTATTCATTGGCCCTTGGGCTATCCCTTCAGGGTGTAACATAGTCAAATTGTAAGTACTATTCTAAATTATTCGATTTAAAATAGTTTCTGAAATATTCTCTTTCTACTGGCTATTTGGAAAAATTGTCCAAATAACCTTTACAATAAAGGGTGTTTTTCAAACTTTAGTGTACCCAATTCCCTGACAAGTTGCCTGCTGAACTATTTTGTTCAGGAAACTGATATCTTTAGGTATTATGCAATGCTCTAAATAAGGCCTTTGTACCCTAAATTTGTTAAATGTTTGTTCCCAAATACTTGTTCATTAATATTTTCTTTCCAATACACATAGCCTTGTATAGCACTGTTTTCAACAAATTACTTGGAATATATCTGTTTCTGATGGATAATCACATTCTTTTGAGGATTTTCTGTTTCCTGTGTATAATAGAATGCTGATGTGTCTTTTCTGCCAGCACAGTTGAAATAAGGTAATCTTTTTGGAAATCTGGTTGAATAATTATCGGTAGAATCTGGCAGTGCTCCCATTGTGCATAACTATATATATATTCACTTAAAAAACCATAGGTTTCACACATGTTATAGTTAGCTGGACATTTCACTCGTAAAAAACCATTGAAATTCCCCCGTTATAGTTAGTTCAGATAACTATAAATCGCGTGCCCGCAATCCACTGCTGATGACGTCACATATTACATCACTCATGACATGGTCAGTGACATCACTCATAACATCACTGATGACATCATCCTTGTGATAGAGTGGCGGTCGCGCGAGTTATAGTTATCTGAACTAACTATAACGGGGGAATTTCAATGATTTTTTACGAGTGAAATGTCCAGCTTACTATAACATGTGTGAAACCTATGTTTTTTTAAGTGAATTTGCAAGGTTTTTTAAATGCTAATTCCTAACTATTACGTGTGTGAAACCTATGGTTTTTTAAGTGAATTTGAAATGTTTTTTAAATGCTAATTTATGTATGTATTATTATATTTTTTATATATTTATTTTACAATAAACTACCTATGTATATAGTTATACATTGACTGTATCCTGTAATATGGTATGGCTCGTTTAAAATGTTTTTTTTTTTAAAGGGTTTTCACCGTGCGCGCACCGTGCGCGCACCCCGCGAATTTTTGAAAAAAAAATAAAATGTTTTTTTCACCCTTCGGGGTCCTTCAGGGACCCCCTGACAAAGGCTAGGGGGTCAGAAACTCTCTACCGTGCCCCCTTTTCACGTTCTCCACCTTTCTTTTTCACTGTCACACACAAAATGGCAGCCGACACTTCCTGATTTCGACCGATTCGAATGTTGACTGACATGTAACCACCAATCAGAATTACGCTCGCGTACATTATGGTGCGCGCACGGTGCGCGCACGGTGCGCGCTTATAGATATTTATGGCCCCCATAAGGACGATAACCCAACCCACTTTGTTCACTCTAAATTGGGAAATCTCCTCAATAACGCGCTTTTTCATTTTAACTTGTCTTTTATAAATGAATTATGTACCCCAAATATTCCTTTTCAACCCACTTTCCATGGGCGGGGTTGCAGTTCAATTATTGATTTTACCCTTATTTCTTTACCCAACGCAGGGCTGATTGCAGATTGGGTAACACATGATGCCATTTTTGGCGATCATTACCCGATCTCTTTCAATCTAAAAATTAAAAATAAACATCAGACCTTCATAGAGCAGTTCACCTATCACCCTAACATTAATTTAGCCACAAAAAATGGCTACTCGATAAAATGGGATAGGGTAAATCCCGTAGATTTCCACTATAAATTAATGGAAACCTCCCGAAATGATATATCTGTCTGCTTAACAGAAAATGAGGAGCCACTAGTTATTATGACCTCCTTTTCAAAAATTCAATTTGAGCTTAAAAAATTGCTAACCAGAGAATATTGTTTTAACCCTAAAAACAGCCACGGCTGGTTTGACAAAAATTGCACTAGAGCTCTTCAAGCTCTTAAAAGGGCATTACATGAAACTAATAAATCTCCAGCCGAGATTCGTAGCTGTAGAAAAGCATATAACTTGGCTGTAAAATCGAGGAAACAAACGCTACGTAAAGAGGCCTGGTTGGCCTTAACTGAAGCCTCTAAAGCTAAGGACAATACAGCTTTTTGGAAAGCTGTTAACGCTCCCTATTTACGAAATAACCAGACAGATACCATAGACATAGCCATCAATGGGGAAACCTGGGTGAACCATTTTAAACTTCTATACGATAACCATGAAGATCTCAATTATGATAACTTACTGGCGGATGGGTTATCTATCCAAAAAACTACAACTTTACCTACCTCATTCCCTATAGACATAACCTTTTCTTGCCTGGAGATCACAAAGGCAATCAAAGATAGCCCTTCAGGCAAAGCTCCAGGCCCGGATGGCGTTCCGACAGATGTGTACAAAGCCGAACCTGACTTGTGGGGCCCCCTGCTAACAAATGTTTTAAACCACTCTAACCGTCATGGGTTCCCACCGTCTTGGTCTGAAGCCATAGTCGTTCCGATCTTTAAGAAAGGAGACAGGCACGACCCCACCTGCTACCGGCCAATATCGCTTTTAGACGCACTAATGAAGGTAGCAGCCCGGGCAATTTTAGACAGAATACAATCTTGGGCGGAAGAGAACAAGATAGTGTCACACTTACAGTATGGATTTAGCCCTGGTAAAGGTACTATAGAACAGAGCCTAAATTTGGCCTTAGTTCTATCAAAATATAATCAGGCAAAAAAGGGAAAACTTTTTGTTACGTTTGTGGACCTAAGTTCCGCTTTTGATTGCGTGAATCACAAGATATTATGGTCCATTTTATCAGAGATGGGTATAGATTTAAATATCTTACACTTTATAAAAGCACTTTATAGCGATGCAGGAGCCAGGGTACGCTTTGGAAACAAAGGGGAGTGCTCTGGCAAATTTTGTATTAAGAGAGGGGTGAGACAGGGGTGCATCTTAGCCCCCCTCCTTTTCACCCTATACATAAACTCCATCGGTAAACACTTAATGGAATCTCAGTACGACTACCCAACAATTCTGGGCACTCCTGCCCCAATATTTCTTTACGCTGATGACGCTGCCATCATGTCTCGAACTAACATCGGCCTCCAGAGGGCTGTCCAGAAATTCTCGAACTATATGAAAGAACGAGGGCTAAAAATTAATATCTCAAAAACCTTTACGATGGCCTGTGGACCTGGCACAAAGAAAATGCCCTGCCCAATCTTCTTAGATAATAAGAGGATAGAGACCATAGACCAATTTTCCTATCTAGGTATAAATTTTGATAGGAAAGGAAACTGGCTAGCAGCAATTAATGCCAGAAACTTAGCCTTCACTCGAGAATTAGGCGCCCTAAAAAAGTTCTCCACAAAAATAGGTGGCAGGCCAGTGAAAGAGCTAATTGAAATCTACAAAGCTAAATGCGTTTCCACCGCCACCTATGGAGCAGGCCTTTGGGGGATTGAAAATCCATCCTTGATACAACAAACAGAAAATCAGTTTTTACGCTACTTACTTGGAGTCCCCAAATCAACATCAACTTATTTTATACACATTGAGCTGGGCATGCTATACATCTCGGATGTTATTAAAATTGTGCCCATACTCTTGTGGCATAAAATCTGGGTTACTCCTGAGACCTCACTAAATAGAGATCTAATAACTGACTGTTTTAGCCTTGATGATCTGACAAACATTAAATGGCTTGCATATGTAAAAAATATGTTGATCGATCTTGGCCATTTGGAGTTTTTTGTGAGGCCATCAAGTATGGAAATGGTACCCAGAAAAACCTTAAGAAAGTTGGCTCTTAACCATCTAATCTCTAAGAGATGGAATTTAGAAAAATCTAAAACTACAGTCACTGATTTCCAAAAAGTAACTACCAATGAAGGCCTTCAAAGGTACCTCATAACGCAGCCAAATTGCTATGCACGAACGCTATTGACCCGTCTTAGATTTGGCAATTTTTTCCGCATGATTACATTTCCTGTTTGTAACCTTTGGTCTAATGAAATTTTACTGTGTCCCTGTGACAATATCTCTGTCCAATCAAACATACATTGTATTCTATTTTGTAAATTTTATCAGTTGCCCAGAGGAGCCTTCCTAAAACCGATTTTAAAAGCCTGGGGAATCCGTACCTGCAGATCTGCCATGACTAGGCTCCTACAATTAGAAGATGAATGTGTTACCTCTGCAGTAACTAGTTTTTTAAAACTGATTATTAAATTTCGGAACTCAATGCAACCATCCTAAAAATCATGTTATGTCTTTTTATCTTTTTTTAATTGTTCTTATCTGTTTTTAACATGTAATGTATTTTTCTTCATATGTATGTATGCTTTTATGATTTTACTCTGAAAATCGAATAAAGCTTTCATGACTGACTGACTGACTATGTACTTTTAACTGCAATTTTCTCAGGAACTACTGAACAGATTGACACCATATATGCAAAAGGCACATGCCTGACCTGAGGACTACCTCTTTGCCCAATGTCAAGTAATTCTGTTCAGCCGTTCGGGCTGTGCCTTTGACTAAAGGTCCTATGGGAAAATGCATGGGGAAAACGTGTTTTGGGACCCCCTTTTTCTCAGCCCGCGCTTGACGAATCACCCCGAGACTTTCAGGGTAGGAGCTGAGCGGAGCGCCCCATTAGTTTTGAAAATTTCGCGAGGATTCGTCAACCGGCGCCAAAGTTATTCAAAATAGAATTTTCAGATTTCCTATGGGAACTCGGTCCTAACTTTAACTATCTACTGGCGACCGCCAGTAGATAATATATTGCAGGAGTTACTAGCTCTGTGGAAGTAGTGATGGCCGAAATGGTGAAATCGGTACATTTCTTCATGATTATCAGCATTTAAATAAGGGTCTTCATTGTTGAATGCAATATATACTTGCAAATTTTTCATCATTCTTGTGATAGTTCTAATGTCTCATTGATCTGAAAAAGAACCAGGTATTACTATATTGTCTAGTGAGTTTTTTAAGACACGGGGGAGTTGAAGCAACTCAGTAGGTTCCATAACTTGGCAGGGAACCTTTTCCTAAATCACACCATCCAGCACAGGATATGCAGTGCTCTATAAAAAGAAGAATGCACCACTGGCACATTTTTATCAGGAATGTAATGTCCATTTACTAACAGCATAGCTGTAATCAGCATAATGATACACATTAGGAGAAAAACTCTCCAGCAGCAATCCATAAATAGGATCATGGTGGTATTATGTATCTGTCCAAAAATCAGCATCAAACAGAGAGCCATCAGTGGCATTGAACAACTGTTGAGCACATTGATAAGTAATTTAATTCAAATTCCGCATCAGAATGGGTTTGATATAATGTAATGTCTTGAAGTGGTAACATCTCAAAGGGTGGTTGCTCAGGGGGTAGCTCATAATAGACTATAGCTGTAGTTGAGAAGGTTGATATTGTTAGAATTGCAGCATCACGTTCATCTGTCTAGGTTTGTTGCTGGTGTAAGGTTGGAGATACAGCATATACTGCAGTTATGGGAATGAGAATCAGGGTTTCACCCTGGCGGTATTCTGCTAGGGCTGGTTCCTTTGGAGTAGTGAGAGGCTGTGACCATCGAACTCAAAAGTACTTTAGTGTCTGTCAAGGGGGATCTACAGAACAGAATCACCAACATAATACTTTTTAAAGTGATTGATGGGCACCTTCCAATTTGACTTCAAACCAGGCAGTGGACAGGATTACAGTGTGTGTGTCCACTACCCCAAGAATTTGAATGGGTGACCTGTAGGATGGCCTAAAATCTCTTTATCTGGGATCTTCTCTTGAACTAGATTTCCTACTTTGGGGAGCCACCCATCAGCAGCTTGATGCTGTGCTGCTTCAAGTGACAAATTCGGTATGCTTCAAAATAGATAGCTCATCTCTAACCTCTTGGACCCTTTGTACGATATTTAAATGGTGGTCCAGATCACACATTTTTCTTCTTCTGCCATCTTTTCTGGACTATAAAGATCAGACACATACATAGAAAGTCAGAAGAGCATCTCACATGGAGTGTGACCACGTAATACTCCTCAAGACCTTTTTAAGCTCACAGTTGGCACACTCTATTAAATTGTTGCCTTCTAGGCCAAACAGGTGCGATTATTGCAGACATACTCCCAGTACAGATGTAGCATCCCCAAACGCCTTTGCAGCAAATGTAGGACTATTGTCTGAATGAAAAATATAAACTTCACCCATTGTTGCTAAGCAATGCTAGTCTTTAATGACCGCTCGAACATCAGCATTTCTTTGTGACCAATCCCAATGAAATCTGGAGCATGAATCAACCGCAACCCATATTTATATGGTTTCACTAATATTGTTACCCTGATATTCTTGAGGAAAATTACCCTGAACAGGAGATTGGAGATAGTACAGGGAGTCTATGATAGTCTTGAAACGGCTGAGTGTATTATTTGTTGGCAAACATTGCATTGCCATATATAGTTTTATATAGCTCAGACACATATGGCCAGCAATATCTTTGCTGCAGTATAGCTACTGTGGCACTCATGCCAACATGGATAAACACCAATCCATCATGTGCTACATCAATTAGATCTAATCTGACCTGTTTATTTGGAATATGTCTATCCCCTACTGCTGGTATGGACATCATTGAAGTGTTATTTTGAATGATGCTGTGGGAGTATTTGCAGGGAAAACTGTCACAAGGCTTCACTCCCTTAGAAGTTGTTTGAATTGCTATCAAAATGTCTGTGTCATTCTTGGCTTGAGATCTGCTTACCGCAGATAGTTAAAAAATATGTCAACTGCTGATTTTGTGGCTAAATTGGCTGCACAGTTTCCCTTTGACACTTGTTCCTTTACTTTAATGGGACATTGTGTATTGAACATGGACCAATTGAAGCTTGTCTTGTAAGACAGCTACTTTTCCCCAGACATGTTTATTAATTATCTATTTCCATTTTGATTTTCTGCATCCGTTCATATGCCAATGTGCTAAATCAACATTATATGCTTCCACACAAAAGGATGAATCTGACAGTATTAGCATGGAAACCGATGGATCAGTTTTCTGCAGTGCAAGCAATAAAGAATGAATTTCTGCGAACTGTGCAGTATAATTACCTAAAGTTTTAGTGTGCATATATACAGGCTTAAACTCCCCGTCTAAAAGTTCCCTGCGCTGCTGTGAAAGCTGCAGAGTATTTGTACTTAGTGCAAACTGTTGACAGAGCCATCTGTGTAGAACATGCTCTTGTAGCTCTCAATGAGTAGAACATTAGGAGTTTATGGTAGGTTTTGTGTGCATTCCAAAAATTCCTGCATGTGTAGAGTTGGATTGTGCTCACATATTTTGTCATTTGCACTCAATGAGGTGGCCTACTCCGCCCAGCATTGGACTAGAGCCTGAGCAATAGGAACACTTGTTTCTTTCACAGTTTCTAGTGTTGGAATTGGAGAGACTATAATAATTAGTTACCCCTGCGCCACTGGGTGCTTTATGGTGTTAGCCATCTGCACTCCAGTAATAATTGCCTCTATGGGAGAGAAGCGTGCTTCTGCTTGAAATATACATGTGCTTTGCAAGCTATGGGGATTGTTTGCTCCTAACTATAAACTATGTACATGTAGCCGGAAGAACTGCGAATAATTCCATTGACTATATTTGCTTTGCTATCCATAGTCTGTAAATACTTAGGGGCATATTTATTAATGTGGTGCACCGCCTTTGTGCCACGCAAGGGGGGGTGCAAAGGCAATGCAACAGTAAAGTAAATTTATCAAGCCACGCAAAGGCCACCTTGCATGGCTTGATAAATCTGGAGTAGCGCTATGCACTGCAAATCACTGTGTTGAGTTACTCTGCTCCAGGGAGGCGTCCCATGGGTGGAGCATTTGTGTTCCCATGGATTCAGCCATGGGTTTTCATACATTTCCAGATTTACCAACACAGGTAAACCTGGGGATGCGGATAAATGTCTGTATTTCTCCTCATTGTTATCTCTTTCTAAGTGTGTATTATTTTGCATTCGAAGGTATACCTACCTGTCCAAAAACAATACTGCCTAAAATGATTTTTGCGGAAAATAAACCACAACTATTATTATAGCCCATAGGTAATAATTTAAAACAGAATTGAAAGCACTTAAATGAGAGAGCAGTTAGATACTGGCTTTCAGGCACTAAGAGCAAGGTTATGATGGCGGGCGGACCCTATCTGGAATTGGGACCAACCGACAGGCTGTAGGTGTTCCGGGCTGTAGGCATTTTGATGCGACCACCACCACTGCGGTCGCAATGCCCATATTTTGCATTGCGGCTGTTGGTGCTGGCTGCAGTACCCGCCGCAATGCAAAAACGTTACACTGCACATATCCCTGAACTAAATGGCATGCACCATGCGGTGCCTGCTACATGGATCAGGGATATGTAGGGGGCACCTGTGTCCTTCCCAGGCCCCGTGTCTGGGAACCAGTGGGTAAGGAGGGTCCACAAAGGGCCCCCAATGTTCCTTTCCGTCAGCCTTTTCGTGGCGGGTTCACCACCATGAAAGGGCAGGCGGAAAGGAACATCGTAATGCCTACACCGCCACCATTGTAGGCATTACTCCGTCTCTGATGGACCGACAAACTCCTTGAGCCCGTCGGATCCGAGCCTGTTGGTCTTTCCGACCGTCACACAGCCACCTGCCATACAAATCTGGCGTGCGGAAAACTTGTTTGAGATGGCGGTGGGATCGCCACCGGCGGACTGTCGGTGGCAGGCCGACCGCCATCGTAATTGGGCCCTAAATTCTGACTGAAAAAAACATTGGAAATACTCAGGGCTGCTTTGTATTTTTTCCACACTAGATTCATTATAGGTCCTGTGCCACATGCATTTTGTACAGTATAAGCACAGGTATGTGAGTTAAACTTTTTATAGTCTAAAACTATTCTATATGTTCCATCAGGTGGTAAAAATTGAAAAAGACGGGTATTTAATGTTGATCTACAAGGTGCTTAAATATCCTTATATTTCAGCTGATCTAGGATGACTTTTATGTCACGTTTTGCTTCTGGCTTCTACGGATATTATTGAGCCTGCAAAAATGATGTCATTACCATCAGATAAATGTAGACAGAATAATACTTTTACTGTACATGGTACATCTCCCTCAATTTGTATTTTTACATTATAAACTCTATGTGGAGGGTTTATATCCGAAATTTTAACTAGTATAAATTCATTAGTCAGTTTCACCACCAGAAAACTCTTGGAGAGTCTGGAAAACTACTGCCACTTCTGCTGCACTGTCCAGAACCATTATTACCCAAGTCCCTTTTTGCAGAAATGTCCGTTGTTTACAGGGCATGTTTTATAGTCTGACCACTTTTCTTCTTTTTAAAGTGTGTCTCAGAGTCAGGATCGTTATCTTCCTTCTTTATGCTTACCTCAAATTGAAGTCACCTTTCTGTTTGACATACTTGTCCTTTCAGTGGTACTTGGTCTGTACAGTATGTCTGCCATTTAACTGTCAGAGACTTGAAAAAATGGGAAGGGCAGCTATCAGTATACTGATATCGATCTGGAATTTTCATTTTATCGCTGTCTCAAATTAAAACCACCCTAGCCGGACTCCTGAGTTGATTGTGATCTAGTCCTTTCTTCAGTGTCATCTTCAGCTTCATTTTAGCTTCTGGCTTCTCCCTTACTAGTACCCTAAATCTCATCTTTGGTTTTGAGATAGGGTTTGATGGCCCTCGAGGCCAAAGTTCACAGCCATGGGTGTATTTTTTCCCAAAATTATTTTTGGCAGCTCATGTTTACAAACCTGAACAGGAACCGCTGCCATTCTCTGGTGTATTGCCAGAGCTGTGACTTCCCCGCAAATGTTATTCAGAATGATTGAAGAAACTGTTCCAAAATTTCCCATTCATTTAATTCCTAAATCAAGAACCGGTGTGGTTCCCTGCTTATTTTCTACTTGTTTTAACATATCAGATAATACCACCAATGATGGTTTGCCCTGCATAATAGGGTAAATACATGGAAATCTACATCGCTACGGTTTGTATTATTCTACAGCTGGCATCATTCCAAAATGAAAACAAAATTCTATGTTTATCTTGGCTGGTGTGTGAGGATAGCCTGCTTCTGATTTGGCCTAGTGAGCAATTCAAAACACAATTTAATTATTTAATTGCGTTTTATGGACACTTTACCCATAATAGTGTGTCTTATCTGTGGACTGATTGCGTCTATGGTTGCCTGTGTCTGTGATGCAGGTCCTATAGGAGCTCTGTCTGCTGTCATTTGCAGTATGTATTGCTGAAACCACCTTTTCAAAGCTACTATTTAATTGAATAACCTTATTACATTCCCAACTGGTATATTTGCTTGTTTAGGATATGGGGTATATCCTGGCATTACAGACCTGGTGGCCCTGTCATTATTTAGGTGACCCAGTCTAACATTCTGGTGTGCATGTGGAAACTGGCCATCAAACCTGGTGTTCTTCATACGTCAAAGGGACCTCCAGGTTGCGATATACTTGGTTCAGTTGTGGTCTTGCTGATGGATTATATGTATGAGATGCACCATGGTGGCATCTACAGCATCAAATGTTACCCATGAGTGAAAAATGCCAAAGGCATTTGCTGCATGTGAATTCACAACCAAAGTTACTGCCTCCCCGGGTATAGGGACACCTTTGTTTGTAAGATGTTGCATAACTGCTACCCTGTAACTTAACCCTATAGCAACAGAAGCCATCATTTTCAGTGAACAAAGTCAATAAATATGAGATCCAAAAAAGGAAACTACCGAACGGAGAAAACCTTTTTAAAGTCAAGTATGACAAACCTACAGAAAACAGGGGTTTTCTATTTAACCTGAAAGAGGTGACCAATATTACATCAGGTGTCTCTGTATATTTGTACTAATTGTTTTTTTGCGTGTGTCATCAAGAACTACATAAAGATTCAGATAACTCGGGCCCGCTAAAGGTGCCAAATGATATTTAATCCTGTTTTGTCACTATTAGGGCTGTAGCCCCCTAAACTCCTCTTCAAATTTCCCTAAATTCCACCTACTTAGCAGTAATTGTTTCCCATATTCCAGCTCTCCCTCTTGTCCCTTCCACATTTACTACTAAAATGTATACTTACGTTTGCAGGGCTTTATGCGAGTAAGGCCTTTCCCCCTAAGCCTGAACAATCTGTATCTGAGGGGAAATTCAAAGCCATTAGAAGCGAACTAGTTAGGAAAAATGAAGAGTCTTCTATGGTCCCTCATAAGGAGATGCCTCATACTGCAGCCTCTAACTGTATCAAGAATATAGTCCTGGAGATAGAGGAGGAGGATAAAGTCTTGCCAGGCTCCAAAACGGTTCAGGAATTATTTCCTATCTTTGTCCCGGATGGCGGAAAAGACCTCCTGCCCGACAAATCTGAGGTCAATGAAGAAAAGAGAAAATATGGTAAACAAAAAAGTACCAAAGCCAGTAAGAGGAAACCAATTCGAAAGTATAGAAAGAAGAAGCAACGGAGGATCATTTTCCAAAAATGCACAGAGACAAGGGAGAATGAAATAAGGAATGGGGAATCCTTATCTACTTCCTTAAAAGTGGATATGGATTTGAACTTAACCACTTCAACCTCAGTGGAGGAGGGAAATGAACAAGGCAGCCTGCCTTCCCAGGAAGATTTACCACAAATTGGGGGCTCTCTCCCAGGCTCTCCTTCTCGGAGTGCACTTGGAGGACCAATTTCTTATCCATCCGGGATTTTAAACCCTTTGGCCCCCCCCTTTGTGGTAACAATTGACTCTGAAAATTCTCGCCCTCCGGCCCGGCCTGTAAGTACGTCAAAGGCCCCTGTGGATGTGCGTGTACTAGATTTTGTTCCATTATTTGATACTGACCTCTTATTAAATAGAGCCTGGCTTCTCAAGCGTTTCAGTGAGGTTGAATGTCTCTACCACATTCAGTCCAGAGACATTGAACTGGTGACTCTGTTGGGTGGAAGTCGGGTTTTGAGTATTCGGGTGAAATTTTATTCCCCTATCATAACAAATTTGATACTAGAACAGGCTGAAAATTTTCAACGCTTAGGTATTGATATTCTACCTATCTCTACCCCAGGCAAGCCAAACTCTTTCGATAAGCAGGGGTTGAGGGGTGGTGAGCAAAACGGGGTAACCTCTCCTCTGAGAGACCTGAAAATTTGGGTTTCCAGGGGAAAACGCTTAGTATCGCACGTGAAGCCTCTCCCACTAGTTGAGAATTCCACACTCAATGATGACACTAACCGGTGGAATTGGCTCCATAGTGCATTATCAACAAAAAATAAGGATAACCCCAAATTGTTCCACCATCTTTAACCCAGCCTTAAACATAATCTCCTGGAACGCGGCCGGATTCCATAGCAGCCCGGAGAAAATGACCTTTTTATCCACTCTGGAGGCTGATATATTGTGCATCCAGGAAACATGGTGCATAGATAGGTTAACGCCTTTAAAAGATTTTTATGTTTTGGAAGTTCCGGCTGCGCCCTCTAAGAAAGGGCATGCTAGGGGGGGGCTCGCCTGTTTACTGTCAAATAAGTTTCAATGGAGATTTTCCCATTATATTGACTCCAGTAGACTTTTCCACACAATAACATTAGAAAATATGTTCCATGACAATGTAAAATACCCCATGGTAATTTTCAATGTGTATATTCCGCCTGAGGAATGTTTTAATGATAAATTGCAGCGGGTTCTCCAGTATATGGATAAGATAAAAAATTCACCTCCTTTTCCTGTAATCTTGCTTATCGGTGATTTGAATTGTAAAGTTTCAAACGCTAGTCTAAAACTCTTCAGGGATAAAGCTAAGGAGGAAGCACATTGCATCCCCCAGACGCTCTTCCCTGAAAACTTAAGGACAAATAAAAGGGGGAAGATCTTGTTAAAAGAATTAGCGATCGGGGATGGTATTATCTTAAATGGAAGATTTCCATCTGACGTCCCCGCAAATTATACCCACAAATCCCCCTTTGGGTCATCAATTTTGGACTATGCTATCGCCAGCTACAGTCTGTTTCCCCAGATTCTTGACTTAAAGATCACACCCACGACTCTGAGCGACCACAGTATATTGTTACTATCAATTTCGTTAAATTCTATGAATACGGCATCCTGGTCGCTAAATGGCAGGGAGGCTACCTTCCACTCGACATCTGGAAGATGCTTCTGGAATAATGCTGCCATTAATGGGGTGCAGGAGCTACTGACCGATACCCTTAGGGAAATAGAAGAGTGGAACGGAAATGAAATAGTTTGTTTTGAGGAATTCATGGTAAAGATTCTATTGAATGCTAAAAAAACTGTCCCCCCTAGGAAAAAAGGAGAGGTAGTTCCTCTGACTCTCCGTAATCTGAATAGGGAATTAAACAAACTAATCCGTGCACAGTACGTTGAAAGGGTACCGGAACGTGGGAAAGATATCGCTAGGTTAAAAAGAAAGAGAAGCAGACTCAAGCTAAAAATTAAAAGGGACAGGGAGGATGAAGTATGGATTAAATTAAGGGAATCTGCTGCTTATGGCAACATTAAAGATTTTTGGGCAATAATCGGGAAAGGATGTGGTACACGCCACTCCCCTACTCCCATAGCTATACCAGAAGATCTATGGTCCTCTCATATCCGAGAATTATATGCAGGGAACGGGACCACAGGTGTGGATAACTTCATGTACGCTGCCCCTGATGACTCGGTCTTCTTTCCCTCTGAGAAGGAAATCGAGTTGGCTATAAAAAATATGCGATCCTCTGGGGCCATGGGACCGGATGAGCTTCCGATGACGGCCCTAAAACAAGACCCTTTAACCTGGAGTAAAATCTTGTACCCCCTGTTTAGGGCATGCCATCTTTCCAAACGTGTCCCTGCATCGTGGAGAGGAAGCATTCTGGTCCCTATCTTCAAAAAGGGAGCAAGGGACAGCCCCAGTAATTATCGCATGATTGCGCTCCTCGACTCCATCGGAAAGGTCTTTGCGAAATGCCTCCTAAGATCTCTTTCTGATTGGGTCGAGGAGCGCAACATCTTGCCGTTGGAACAGACTGGCTTCCGAAGGGAACATGGCACTCTGGACAACCTGACTGCCCTTCAGGTTATTACTGATAAATATGTCCAGGTGAGAGGGGGTGTTGTATACGCCGCCTTCATTGATTTCTCCACAGCGTTCGATAAAGTAGATCGGGGAACGCTGTGGAGAAAATTGGCGACGCTGGGTGTCCCTACTCCCCTGCTGGAATTGGTGCGGGCTCTGCACACTGAGACCTGGTGCAGGGTCTTAATGGGGGGCGAAGGGGGGCTGTCGGCCAAAATACCATCTCAGAATGGCCTTAAACAGGGCTGCTTATTGGCGCCCCTGTTGTTTTCCCTATACACAACTGACCTCCCTGCTGCTGTGTCCCATAGTGAGGGGATCGCACCGTTGATAGGAGGGGTGCCAATAGCCTGTCTGATGTATGCCGATGATGTGTTATTGCTTGACTTAACTCCTGTGGGTCTGGCAAATCGGCTTCAGGCTCTTCAGGACTTTGCTGGGGAGCATCATATGAAGATCAATATTAATAAAAGTAAAGTGATGTGTATTGCTGGTAGGAAGAAATGCCGCTCGACAAATTTTGGTTGGGCTATTGGAGGGCTTAGATTGGAGGTCGTAACTTGTTATACCTTTTTAGGGAAAATATTCTCGGCCAATATGAGCGAGAATCTTCATATAGAGCATTGCTCTCGCAAAGCTCTTGCCCATGGCAATGGGTTAAAGTCCCTATACCTGGCAACGGGGAAAAGACATTTTTCTAGCCTTCTAGAAGTATTTAGAGCTAAAATCCCCGCAACCATCTTGTATGGTATAGAAATAATAGAGATAAAATATTGGGACTTTTGCCACAAGACTGAGGGAAAACTCCTAAGATCCCTCTCGACTCTTAACAATGCCTGTCCACTGGCTGCCTGCAGGCTGGATTTCGGACTCAGGAGTGCCTGGGTTCAGGGGCTGTGCGCCTTAATAAGGTGGGTAGCCAGCTTAGCCAGAGCGAGAGAAGGAACCCTGCGAGTTTTACTCAAAAATGAACTTTTGGGCAATTTTAAGGAGTTCTCTAAACTTGTTAGTAATTTTAGAGGGGCTGTGAAAATCCTTAGACTGGATGAAAGCGCTCTTTTCTCCTATTCTCCCACGCAGTTAAAGCAGGTCCTTAAGGAGGCTTCGTGGGAGTATTGTTTTCTATCCGACAAAAAAACAGTTGGAGATAAAAGGAATGTGGAGCCGCTGATCTCCTCCTATAGGTTGAAACAGCCCCAACCGTATGCCCTGTGGAACTTGCCACATGGGATACGCAGGTTTTGGTTTTAATTACGTTATGACTTAATCCCTCTTAACGTGTTGCTGTCCAAATGGCATGGCACTTCACCGTTGTGCAATCTATGTAAATTAAATAACCAGGACTGTATGCATGTACTTTTGATTTGTCCTATGTTACGTAGCTTGCGCAAGCGATGGCTTAAAGTAATCTGTCTACGCCTCAGCATTGTCACTTTACAAGATTTTCTTCATGCACTTTATTGCCCACCAAATGAAATGTTCTGTGCTTATGTTTTTAACTTTTTTAAAGGATTTTTAGCTATTTATTAAATTTTCTGGAAGATTGTGCCGGCCCGGCCTTGTGGGACTGATGGCTTGCAGTGTACCTATTACGGTTCGAATACTATGTTTTTATAATTCTTGTACTTTTGATGACTGTGTTGCTTTGTCTGTACATGTTTATGTGGCCCTCTTTTGAGAGCCAAAACATAATAAATAAATAAATAAATAAATATAAAGTGCCACAGTTGAGAAGATCTCTTCACACAAAAGATAGGAGAGACGAAGATGGAGATCTTCAGCCATAGGTTTGTGAGTTGCATGTTGTTATATGTGAAGTAGTCATACTGGACTACTACTTTACACACTTCAAAACACCTTTTGTAAGTTAGTTCTCAACTTTATAGCCGCAGAGCATAAAATAACCTGCATAGGTTTTGTTGAAGCCACTCCTCAATTTGTTTCAAAGGCAGAGTGGTTACTCTGATTGAAAGAACTTCTGACCATAATCGCTCTGCAATCATTTTTAGTAAGAGAAAATGTACACCTAATTAGGGCTTCAGGAGCTACTTCCAATTAATCCTGTATTTCAGTGCTAAGGAAGGTTGCAATAAATATCACCATGCATGTTTCCAAATAGATGCCTTTAAATCAAAGAAAGGAGTTAGTTCCTCTATGAGGCAGATGTACTGTGATCCACTAACTGCCTACTATTTGAGTCGCTGGGGGATCTCTATTTCAGATCGTAATGCCCTCACACACCTGTTAGGTTGTCATGCTTCATCATAGGATCAAAAGAACTCCGCCAAAGGTGCCACCAGGCCCGTCAGACATTGCAGCGCGGTCTGGCGAGGAGCGCCCTATGATGAAGCATGACACCCTAACAGGTGTGTGACGGCAATACGATCTGAAATAGAGATCCCTCAGCAACTCAAATAGTAGCCAGTTAGTGGCTCACAGTACATCTGCCTCATAGAGGAACTAACTCCTTTCTTTGATTTAAATGTGTACACGAAGGTGCATAGGAATAGGACCTCTTTAAATAATTAGCTCTTCTGTTCCCCAACCTTTGATTAAACGTCCAAATAGATGCCTACAACCATGAACCTTGCATTGTGTACAATGACCACAACCCTAAAAAAATAATAGATTGATAATATACATAATAAAATAAATAACACCTCAATACTCTTATTTATATTTTGGTGCTAGACAATCAAACGTCGAACAACAATGAGTTTTCATCAGTAATAAATGGAAAAAATAATAATTGATTTCAAAATAGCAATGATTTTAACTGAGGGGAAAGTTTATTTTGAGACATGAATTCAAGGATTTATTTTCACTTTTCCCAGGCATTTTGATGAAACATTAAAAAAATGCCCTTAGCTGGAGACTGGGTGTTTGACAGCAGATTGCAATTTGCGGTTAAAAAATTAACTGCCTTGGGTTTTGTACCTTCTGAACATGCTGATAAATTTAATACAGCCATTATTCAATCTGAAAAATTGCTTGTCTTACTAAATTACTGTGAAGAACTCTGGACTAGCCATCTAAGCAGGTCAGGTAACAGAAGAAAACCATGTTATCACAATGGATGGTGTTACTCTAACACTGCCTGTTTCGATAGATGCAAAAACAAACAACTCTTTTGAAGGTTGGCATAACTCTTTCTCTAGTTTAATACAAAAACACCACCGTACTTTTACTATTTCCTGGGAATGTTAAAAAAGAAGCAAAGCTTTCAGGAAATGAGAGAGGCACAATCAGAGTCACCCAAAAAAAAGGAATGAATAAATGACTCCTTTTTAAAATGTAAGAAAATTCGAACTTTCTAGGGGCACAGACTGCTTGTAAAATATTGCACACATGTTACATTACTAACAATTCTAATGAATAATAATCACCAAAACCTGTTTTACAATGTTTTTCTATTTAAAAAACAATGCCCATCCTTTAATTACATACTTCCTCGTAAAAACACTTATTTGCACGGAGTTATTAAACATATTATCTTAAGATGGTTTGTACCTGAAGCAGTCTTCTTTCTTCAGGAGTTGTAAATGTTTAAGGGGCAGATGCATCAAGCAAAGGAATTGCGATTCCTTAATAGCGATTATTAAGGAATCGCTATTTATTGCGAATTGCGATTCGCTGTTCGGGAATGCTTTACTATTCATTCCCATTGGCCTAGAGGCCCATAGGAATGAATGAGAAAGCATTCGCAATTTGCGATTACCAAAAAGGTAATCGCAAATTACGAATGCAATTGAAGGTTTCAAGGGGGCATCCCCCAAAATGGAATTTGTTCACATGGGCGCACACACATGCCCTAAGGGTATGTGCATGCGCCAAATGGCACTTAGAAAAATGCTATTTTGTGCATTTTTCTAGGGAATGGGAAACTACCATCAACTTGAAGTTGATGGTAATTTGCGATTCCTTGATGTAAAGTCGCATTCTGAGAATGCTTCTTGCACTGCATTTACGAATCCGTAACTGCATTCGCAAAATAGGCTATCACAAAAATTGCTATTACCTATTTTGCGAATGCCTTTGGGGTTGATGCATCCCAACAAGCTATTTACCGGTCACAAAGGGGCCGATTCTGCAAATCGGCCCATTTGTGACCGGTAAATAGCTTGATGCATGTGCCCCTTAATCCTTTCACCAACACCTTTTTGCAAAACAAATGTAAATCCACAATAGTAAATTTGAAAACACAAAACCCGAACTAGGATTAACAAATACCATCTGCGTTGCAAAACATACATTTTATATTTCCCAAATTCTTTAAACAAAGTGACCAAGGGAATCCGCACAAAATATCATAAGCAAACACGAACATTTTTTTATAAAAATACCCCTTTCAAAGTGGATAAAATGATATAGGTAGGAAGATTATGCCAGGTATATGACTCAATACCCCCCTACCTCTATCCATACCCAAATGATTGAAGCAAATCCAAAATATAGGTTTTAAAAAAAATTGAAAATAGACACCCAAAAACTGGAGATATGTTAACTTTCAAATGGGCAAAGAACATATCCATTAGTATTAGAAAACATTGAAAATTATTCATAAACAAGTAACCCTGGTGGGCACTGTCATCAACAAAATTAAATTAATAATGCCCCTACACATCTCCCTTAGAGTCTCATTACAATCAATGGTGCATCCAGACTAAAATATAGAAAAAAACATAAAGTTCTTACCTGACCGGTGCTGCTGGAACCCCTCATCCTCAACTGCAATCTACTCACTACTGAATCAAATGCAAAAACCTGGAAATGGATACTGTAAAAATCAAAAAGAACAATTTCTCACATAGAAATCAATGGAAAACCGCAGTAATTATATTTGAAATCAACTTTTAAAAATGAGTGAAACATTTTAAAAAAATGTAAATGAAATAATAAAGATTCGATTTATGTAAAATGTATATCATATTTTATATGTTTATCAAATCAAATGCTTTTTTAAATATATTTTATTATCCTTAAATTCACCACAGTATATTCAAGATGTACAATTACGGCAATGAAGCCCCGCACCTCAAAGCCTACATTACATGAGGAAAAGCAAACAGCATACATGGTTCTTAGCTACAATGCCACATCAGTCCAGTAGTTCTTGTTACAAGGATGTGAACACATCAAAACTGCTGCCTAAATATGAAAAATAAGAATGCGCAGTATCCTGAAGAAAGTAATCAAAAGCAAGGCCTGTTCATAGTCATGCACATAATAAAGCATAACATTCTGCAGTCATTGAGGTTTACAGGATAACCTAATGCAGCTGAACCAGCGATGGAACATAATCTGATCAGACAGCGGTGATCTTAACATCGGCATATCAACGAATCCCCAACACCCCTTCCGCTGCTCTCTTATTAGGTCATAGAGGGAAAAAATAAGGGATCATCAGTAGTGGATGGTTTGTGAAACAGCTGCCGGTAGAGGCCCTCCGGCCTCGGAGTCCTTTAGATTTTCCGAATCATGTGGGCATTTGGGCCATCACCCCGTCTGCATGTCTGAGGGAGTACCGTCCGGGGGTCCTCGCAAGCCAGCGATCATGCCGCCCATCTCCTCAGATTCTCCTCAAGCCTATCATCTTTGTGAACAGACGGGGGATGGGAGCACACTGCTTAATCTCCCAGCACAGTTCACCCCTTAGCATTATGGTAAATGAAGTTCATTTCAAATACTTACTTGAGTTTTTGCTGACATGTTTCACCAAAGTTGGTACAGGTTAGTGCAGTCAATCTCTAGACACATGTGTTTCTGGACATTATCCTTCATCAGTAGAGGTAAAAAACGAAATTTATCTGGGTTGCTGAGCAAGCTGCCACAATCCTTTCAGGTCTCAGTACCTCTCTCTGGCGCACAGGTGCATCTCCAAAAGCTTATCAGCTCTTTGTGGATGTGTTTTATGCGGATTTCCTCCGCAGTTGCCCACCCGGCGACATCTCTAAGCCAGTCCGCATGTGTCGGAGGGCCTGGGTTCTGGCAATTCAGCATTTTACCAACACAATTCAGAGTAGAATATATTTTTGGATAAGTTTCTTCTGGGCGGGTGATGGTATCAGACCTAACAACAACTGCTTCATCGACAGTTGTATGTTCCAACCCATGGCCCTGTTGACATTGTTGAGCCCTACTTGCCAGCAGAGAGTCAGCGCTACACAGGACCATACCATGAGTATGAAATTAACCTCAGGCCTACTACAGCGTGGACAATTACTGCTACGGGTAGTGTATATTACATGTAATACGAGCATGTAGGGCCTTATAGATTGTAGAGATCAGCCTGCATCCCCCTGCCATGTTTAGCAGTGTCACTAACGTATCTGAGGCCTGTGGTGCCTCTGGGAAGGTCGAGCACAGGCGCCCGAGCTGTAGCCATGATTTTCACATACTGTAAGTATTGGTCTCTGTCCAAAGTAAAGAAATTTATAGCGTCATCTCAAGTGATGCAACGCCTGTTGGGGTATAGGTCCTCTGCTGTGTTAAAGCTCCTTTCTTTCCACTTCCGGACAGACATTGAGTATGGAATGTTTAGAAAAGGCTTTAGGCACCAAAGATGCATGCCTGGGACATACTGTGCCCTTCTCAGTACACTCGCTACCGCTCCCTCACATATTTCACACACCAGGTGCACCATATAGGGTGTGTCTGGGTGAACCTTTGCCTGTCATCAATAACGTGTCGCCCTCCCAGGGAGCCTTGGAGGAGCCTCTTCTGCCAGTTCTCTTCCAGATCAAGTCAATGGATTTCATGTTGCAAATGTGCTGCCATGTAATATAGTTCTATGTAGGGGATCTCCAGTCCTCCCTGGGCCCAGATTTGTTTAAGGCTGGAGAGGCCAATCTATTGCCAACTGCTGGCCCACAAGTGTTCCACCACCAGGCTATCAATAGCTTTAAAATAAAGTTGGGGCATCAAATAAAGGCTTCCCTGAAGGATATATAGGCATCTGGGAATTACGATCATCTTACCGATAGTGTCCCTGCCCATCACAGAAAAGGGAGCTCCTCCCAGAATCTTTCCAGATTTAAGCTTAAGAAGGCATGGGATGAATGAGCTAGTTTAATACCTAAGTATCTTCCACCCTCTGGAGCTCATGGGAGACTCATCTGGGGGATCGCTGCCATTGGCACTTCCATCCGATTCCCTTGGGGAAACAGTTTGGATTTTGTTGGGTTGACTTGGAGGCCTAAAACCTCCCCAAACTCCCACATCACATCCAAAAGCACCAGGACTGAGCATTCAGGTTGTTTTAAATAGATCAAGGGATCATCTGTGTAGAGGCAACCCATATGGATGGTCTCCCCCAAGGTGATTCCCCAGGGGCCTGCACAATCTTTCCACCACCGGCTCCATGGCAAGCACAAAGAGGAGGGGAGACAGTGGCCAACCTTGCCTTGTTCCTCTATGCAATGAATAGGCCTCTAAAACTACCCTCCCAAATCTCAGTCTGGCGCGAGGGGCAATGTACAGCAGCTGGACCCACTGGATATATTTAGGGGGCAAGCCCATCCTGCGAAGGGCCTGCCACAGGTAGGACCAATCCAGTTAATCAAACGCTTGTTCGATATCTAGGTGAGCTAAGGCATAACAGTCTCATCATAAGTGAGGGGCATGGAAGATAAGTGGGAGTGGGCTTATGTTATGAAGGGTGCTTTGATAGGTAATGAACCCCAACTGTTCTGTGTGGCTTAAATTTGGAAGGTGGGGAAGCAGGACACTACTAAGGAGCTTGACCTCCGCATTTAGTTGTGATATCGGGCAGTAGGAGGAGGCCAACATGGGGTCCTTGGCTGGTTTTGGAATCATTATTTTCAAAGCTTCCCGCATTATCTGCAGGAGGGTTCCAATCTGAAGAGCCTCCTGGTAGACCTCTAACAGTTTGTCTTCCATTTGGTCTATATAACAATGATAAAATTCAGCGGGTAGCACATCGCTGCCTGGGTTTTTTGCTGCTTTCTGCTTCTAATCACCTCAATAATCTCTTTCAATGTGATGGGCCTATCTAATTGAATGTTGTCAGCAGGATCTAAAGATGGCAGGACTGTGTCTGCCAAGTAACTCCTCAAGCAAGTCTCCAATCTCGCTCCCTGTCTAGCATAGGACATGCTCAGATGAAGCTGAAATACCTGATTGATAGCTCGTTAAGTACACACCTGGGACTCTTGAGCTATTCAGATAGACAGTATTGGCCTCTGTTGCTTTTCTTGTCTATTGTGGCAAGCATCACCCCAGTTGTGTCCCCTTCCACATGGAGCCGCTGATGATATGCAGCATAATTATGATTCGCTACGAGCCAATTCTCGAGCACCACCATGTATCCCTCCCATGAGACTTCCAGTCCATCAGGGTGCAGATGAAGTGCCTTCTGAAGGACATCCAATTCACCTTCATGTTTCTGGATATCTCTCTCGAGTTGTTGGCGCACGCCATATGTCATTTTAAACATAGTCCACAAAGCACTACTTTCATTGCCTCTAATGCCTGGTGCTTGTGCTACCCCAGCGCTCGTCAAAATAATGTGATATTGACTCCTCAAGCGTGGTCTCAAATGGGAGTCCAACAGCGCGTCTACTCTCAATCGGAATTGCAGTACATCTCCACTCACCCACAAAGCTCAGCAAAACCGGGGAGTGATCTGAGATGGAATCGTGTTAAATAGAATACATCCTGAACCTCCTGTGCCATACTGGCGTAGACTAAGCAATAGTCCAACCGGATATGGGTTGATGTTGCAGGTGTGTAACATGAGAATACTTTTTCGGTGGGGTTTATTTTGTGCCAGACTTCTAAAAGATGGAGGCCCTATATAAAGTCACAGAATGATCTTGTCATATTGGGCTCATTGTGTGTTTATGTGGGTCACAGTCAAGCAGTCCATCAAGGATGCACTTGCAATCCCCTGCCATTATAGTGTCTACATCAAGGTAGCGGGATGCAGCCACTGTGGAAAAGAAGTCTGGGAAGTCAGTGTTGAGGGCATAGAGGTTTATGAGACAGAGCTCTTGGCCATTGAATTCACTGTGTAAAAGAAAGTATCTTTCCTCTGGGTCAAGGATATGGCCTCTGTGGTAAAATGGAACCCCCGGTGCCACCCATATAAATGTACCTTGAGCGAACCCAGAATAAGATGTGGTATAAAGTTGTCCCCTCTATCTTTTGCAGAAGTAGGGGACACAGTCCCCACATGCATGAGTTTCCTTCAAGAATGCTATAGAGACGTTATAACGTTTTAGGTAGTCATACACCCTACGGCGTTTCTCATAACCGGTAATACTCCTGATATTTCAGGACATGAATTTGAAAAGTCTGTCCTGCAAATACGGAATCAGAATAGGCAATCTCCTGAAGTAGGGGAAGGCCACTGTCTCTCATCCCCACTCCAGATCCCGCAAAAATAATGAAATGTACCAAATTATACAAGCATAGCACAATGTTCCAAAACTCATCAAACATTTGAAATGTAACCTTTCCCTCATCTGGCCCCTTCCTCTTGGGCAGTTCCACCTCTTTGCCCATTCTGGTTGAGAACCATGCAAGAACAGACTGTCACCCCTCCATTCCCAAAACCATATAGCAATCAATAAATAAGAACTTATAATAAAACTGGTGGTCTGAGCCAGAGATCAGTCTCCAGCAGAGGTGCGAAGCAGAACCCTCAAGGCTCTCGGACGTGTTCAAGTGTCTCTCAGCTAGATCTCCCACCAGCACAAGCAAACAAAAATTGGTTAAAACCACAAGGAAAGATAGTAGACCATCCCACCCCACACCCAACAAGCATATCACCCACAGCACCCCTCCCCTGAGTGTCTATAGTTCGTGGATTATCTGCTGGGATTGTGCATCCACCATGGGGGGCACCCCAGCCATTACGGCTGTCTCACACCCTATTCAATTAGTTGCCATATTAGTACTTACAGCCTTATGAACCAGGTTCAAGTGGCACCCAAATCTATGTCAACACCTATCATTCCGGGATCGCTTCATCTACCGGAGTACACCACAACTCGTCACAGTGAGCATGACCCCTGTAAGTTTTATTCTGCAACTGTTTCATCAGGCAGTACCCAAGTCTGTGCTGTCGCTTGTCATACCTGGATCACTCCGACGTCTCTGGAAAGAGTCTCATAAATCAGGAATGAACTTGAAATCCCGCAGGGTGCCATCTAGGCACACCACAACTCTTCCTGGCGAGAGTGATATTTCTGCGGCTGTTTAGACGACCGATGTGGGCAGATTTTCTTGGCGAGGTCTTCTGCATTGAGGCCCGCTTGCCAGAGCTCCGACTCTCATTGTTGCCCAGTGTGTTCAATCATACAGAGTCTTCCCTGAGACGGAATAAAAATAGCGCTCTCCCTTCATGGAGAACACATAGCTTTGCAGGGAAAATCAGACTGTACTTCAGGTTCAGGTCCCTCGTGTGTTTTTTTCACTGTTAGGAATGTTTTAAATTGCTCCTTGAGTTTTTGGGCATAGTCAGGGAAATATTGAAATGGGTGCCCCTTTGAATATTGGTGGGGCCTGGTTTCAGACATGCTGAAGAATGGCGTCCCGGTCTTGGAAATTGAATAGGCACACAATCATCCCTTTAGGCGGAATATATACATTTACAACGTGGTTTTTACACCGCTATACAATCACAATGCGGTCGTTACAACGACCAAGTTGTGACCATGCAGTGCCATTACAACGCAAGTCGTTACAACGACTTGCGCTAGATGGCGCGCTGGACTTAGAAATAGTATGATTTACTATTCCAACTCCAGTGTGTGCAACACTAGGGAAGGTGTTGGAATAGTAAATCATAATATTCCTTAGTCTAGAGTGCCATCTAGCGTAAGTCGTTGTAACAAGTTGCGTTGAAATGGCACTGCTTGGTCACAACACGGTCGTTGTAACAACCGCATTGCAATTGTATTGCAGTGTAAAAACCGCATAGTAGAGGTTGTTTCCCCTTTAGACAGGACACCAGGTTTCAGTGAGGGAGCTAGCACTCTGTGAGCCCTTTCTATGGTGAAGAACATAGACAGCCGTTTAGGGCAGAGAGAGTTGGTAATCAAATCTTCAAGGAATAATTCAGCTGACTTACCTTAGGCCTTTTCGGAGAACCCCACAAATTTAAAATGGTTTCTCTGGGATCTGCCCTACATGTCTTCTATTCATTCATCAAAACGGATGGTCAGTTTTTGGAGGGCAGAGACCATGCCACGAAGGGACTGACCTTCCTGTTGTAGGGCATCCATGGTCTGCTCTGCAGTGGTGACCCTGTCTGTAACCCTTCAGAGGTCAACATGGTGGAGGGTGATGTTAATTTCAACTCAATCCATCTTGGTAGCCAGTTCCACCTTGAAGTTCTTTATTGCTTTCAATAAATCTGCCCAGGTCCCCGGTCATTGCATCTCCACCAACTGGGCACTTCTCCACGCCATTCCTGGGTGAGACATAGTGGTTCGTGGTATGGGTGTAATTCACAATCATGTTGGATTGTGCAGGTTTGTTTAGTGTATCCTTCACTATAGCGCAAACGGAGTCGGTGACTGGTGATGGAACCCCACTTAAGTACTTACTGATTCACCTCCTTCTTCCATGGGTTCAGACAGGGGTCCTCAGAGGGGGCACAGGTAACCCCGGCAGCCTCGTGGTTAGTTGCTTGTGAGCACAAGGGAAGATGGCACTTTGTAGGTAACCATGTTAAGGAACACCAGGCAGTGACTGCCACTGGGGTCCTTAATAACTGTAATGTGAGATGAAGTCGGAGAGGCGTCCAGGGGGTGCCCACTAGTGACACCAGACCAATCCTGCAGTGCCTTGAGCCTGATTTGGGCACCTATGCCCGCAGAAGTACAGAGGTACTGGTTGCCAACATGCTCAATCAGTGGTTGGTCACTCCTTTTTATAGTATTGGTCCTAAAGCCAGCGTGCCCGGGGAAGCAACCATGGGATTCGAGTACAAGTGGTTGCAGGAATCTCCAAATGCTGGGCCTCACAGAAGTATACCCTCTCCGCTCTGTAAACCATGAATCGTATGGAGCGTAGGTGTGAGATAAGCATAAGTGGCAGCACAGCGTAATTAATCCTGGGCCTATGGAACACAGGCCAGACCTCATGGTGAACAGGGGGTGTGGGCCTGGTTTCCGGACCAGGGCTCCTCGTAATGCAGCAGAGCTGGACAGGACAGGCCTCTATGCCACACCAAACTGACAGGCATCCACAAGCTCAAGTAGTCCCACCGCGCATCCCCCGCCCAGATATGGCTTCTGTTAGTCCTCAAGAAATAGTGGTAGTCACTTGAAGGGGGGGCCAACACCCAGGGGGCCCCTGGCGGCCAACTTGTGCACCCAAATAATTTAGTTGGGGGGTCTGGGCATTTTAATCATTCTCAGCTGGGCCAGTGTTAGATAAAATGCCTCAATTTCACTATCAAGAGGTCTTGGCAAGCATTGCCTCCACGCTGGTGAACTCCGAGGCTCAACTTCGGGCCAGCTCAGCACAGTCACATTGCTTCCCCGCCTGGATCAAGGGTAGACCACTTACTTGGGCAGAGTGTCCCGGTCCGCAGGAGGAGTGTCAGGCAGCCGAAATTGTCCGCTTCAAGCCCACCAGGGACCCAGCAAGGCAAGCAGGGATTCTTCTTGACCTGCAGTTGCTCACATGTCAGGGGTATCGTGGCAGCAGCCCCCACCTCAGGGCAACGTTCTGGCTCCAACCCCCGGCGGGAACCCCGTGCATCACACTGCAGGACGCTAATGCTCGCGACGATCGAGGGCCTTCCCCGGGATGTCACCCAAACCAGGCTCCAAGTAGGTTCTTATGAGTCAGGAGGCATGGCAATTATTTTCTGGCATCAATTGGGTGCTGTGGGAGTGGAGACGGCCCCCGAAGGGCTCTGATTTATGCAGGATTTCTACTGTGCCGGCAGGAGCATTGCCAAAGAGCGTCTAATCGGATGCCTGCCATGCCGCCAAATCAAATTTATAAAAATGTACATTTTGAATAAATAATATTTTTTTTACATCTATGTGTTTGATTCTTTTTTTTACATATTTTGTAATGGTAAAATAATGTATTAGCATGACATTGTAATATATGTGTTTATTACAAATGTCATAAAAATATTTAACAATAAAAATATCAATTTAGAAAATATTGTCTAAAAAACACATAAAAATAAATACACACATTATAGAAACAAATAACGAAAAATGTAAACACCCCCCACCGTTATCCCCTGAAGTCCTAACATTCCTCCTCTAACAGTATGAGTCCAAATATTAAATAAAAAAACACTATTACAAACGTAAACTGCAAAACAAATCCAGTACCCAAAGAATATATACACACACCCCATGAATAAACACCCACAAATGTATGCACTCTCCATTTTATCCCTAAAACCTCTAGCATCCCATCCCTAAGAGAACAAGTTCAAAAAAATTCAATTTTTTCAAATGTTATTGTTTGATAAATAAAATTGAAAGAAAGAAAGAACCACCAACACCTCAAAGATAAATACCCACACTCCAAAAATACACAACTAAAGTTTGAAATACTCAATGGCCCTTTCCCTAAATCCTTACCATCTCACCCCAAGAGCATGTGTCCAAAAATAAAATATGGAAAAAAATCATTAAAAAAATAACCACCTCAAAAATGAAACACCCAAGAATTAAAATACGCCCCATTCTTATCCTTAAATATCTTAGCATCCTGCCAATATGCACATCAATCAAAAAAATAACATAAGAAAAATTGTCAGAAAAATAAACTTCACACAAAACAAAACTCCATCTTATCAAATATAACCACTGACACCCCAGAAATAAATATCTCAAACCTGAAATACTTCCTACCCTTATCCCCTAAAATCTTAGCATTCTGCCCATAAAAGAATGAATATAAAAAATACAATTTAAATAGACTGAAAATAAATACCCACGCCCCAAATATCCAAAATCTGAAACAGTCTCTGCCCTTATCTCCTAAACGTATGCCATCTCACCCTATGAGCCTTAATCCAAAAACTAACATTTTAAAAATGGTTAGAAAAATAAAATAACAATAACAAAGAATCAGCCAACCCCCAAAATAAATACCCACACCCCAAAAATAAAGAACCTTAAATAAAAAATAAAAACACCTTTATTTCCTAAACCCTAGCATCCCACTTCTGAGAACAGAACATAAGTCCAAAAAAGGAAAAAAACTCACACCATCAATAATAAAAGCTCTTGTATACTACTTTCCCTTACTTTTGTGGGGTGAATACCTCGACCCCTAAACCCCTATTTACCACTTTTATTAATGTTAGGGATGAACCCCCAATCCCTCCCTCTTAATCCCATCAGCTAGGCCCCCATTCACAACTTTCTTTTACTTTTGGAGGATGAACCGCAAACGCACTCAAGAATAGTTCGTTCACATGCAACACCTCCCTCTGATTCAATGTCATTCAAATACTTTATCAGTGATTTAACTTAATTCACGCTCACAGGTCAAACATAACTTAGAGATTTTTGATTTGCTG
Source organism: Triturus cristatus (assembly GCF_964204655.1). Taxonomy (NCBI): domain Eukaryota; kingdom Metazoa; phylum Chordata; class Amphibia; order Caudata; family Salamandridae; genus Triturus; species Triturus cristatus. The sequence continues at coordinate 549,920,006 of NC_140586.1, forward strand.
AATACAAAAAATCCAGATATTCTATTCCTTACCGAATCCTGGTTAAGAAAAGAATCCATACCTGATATTTTAGCAGCTTTGCCAGATAGGTATCTGATTCTCAAGCAAATAGGAACTCAGGCAGGATGGGAGGTGGAGTGACAGCTATTATTCTTAACATCTTTTATTTTATCTCTCTTGACTGCTACAGCATTACGGAAACTGACCTCCTATGCTATTAAATTGGAGTTCGCTAAGCAGTCATTGGCTTGTATCTTAAAGTATCGCCCTCCTAATTATATGCCGAACTTCCTCCATCAATCTTCTGAGGCAATTCTCCGTTTGTAATAGATCATGCAAAGAATCTCATCTAAGGGGATTTTAACTATTAGGTAATTGAATGCAACAGGAGTAAAAAAACCTAGATAATTCACTGAGCTTTTTTCCGGCTTCAATCTTGTACAACACTAGTCCTCTCCTATGCATAATAAAGGACATAGCCTGGACCAAGTTTGGACAACGAATCTCGGGCATATCTACAAGGCCCTGCGGTAAATATCGCTAATTGCGCTTAGCGCGATTGAAGTTATCGCCGTCTATCGCTGGATATTAACGCGGAGATAGCGCGTTATCATCAACGGCTATCTCCTAAGTGATAAAATATCCAGCGATAGCGGCGAAATGCTGCAACATCGCTGGTAATCCAGCGATAACATGTCAGCGATAGGGTAGTCCTTGTTGATAAGCCGGTGGGGGGTTTCAGCATGACAATCCACCCCCCCATAGGGCAATATGGGTAAGTCAGAAGTTAACCTGGCATTAAAAACCAGCGGTAATTGGGTCTTTGCGCGACTTTCATAGTCGCAACGCGGGAAAGGGGCATCCTTGTTGGTAGGGCGAAGCCGCCATATCAATGTTCTGACATGTAGTGAATGTCAGGAACGCCTACCTTGCATCTCATTAGCGATAAGATGCAAGGCATTAGTGAAATGTGCGATGACACACGCTAAAGCTGGTTAGCATGCCCTTCCTCAGGGCTTTAAGTGGGCTGGGTCTGTCCGGGTCTGAGCACCAGCAGTTTTTTTTTGGGGCCCTCGAAACGGGTCTCTATCGGGCTCTATTTTCGTGGCTACTAAAGGTAGTCCATTCTTTATTTTATTTTTTTTCGGACCCGTTTTGAGGGCCCAAAAAAAAACTGCCGGTGCTCAGACTCTGCCCACTGTTGCTGCACTGTTAGGTAACCTGACCCCGTCTCCCTTCGCCATCCTCCACTTTTCTGAACTTGTTGGGAACCTATTAGCTCAGTGGTCATGGCCTGACATCACTACAGAAGGCCCCTCGGCGTGCACCTAGCTGCCTTGAATGAGTCTCCCCTCCTGCAACACAGATAAACACACGAGGCTCCGACTCTCCGAGGTGCCTTGCACGAGTGCCTTCCCCCGCACTTAAATGCCGTGGTGCAAGAAGGTTGGTATGAGGAAAGTGTTTCTGAACCTAATTTCAATGTGCTGTGGTGCGTCTCTGTCCCGAATGGTCTTGCACTGGAGCGAAGGTTGCACAGTGTGAACCTCTCTCGTGCATGCTGCTGCCAAGGTACATTCTTCAGCCCGGTTCTTAAACTCTTTTAAAAGTAGGCGCAGCGCCACCAGGCAAGTAGGAGCCTGGCACTGTCATGGTTGGCATTCCATGCCCACGTTACTGTACGAGTCTCGCACACGGCCCCTCGTGGCTTGCAGCTTTCAGCTCATAGTTCCATGAAAACAGCACGCTTCTAGATTGCTTTTCTTCGCCCTACCTGTAATGTTCCGCCCTGGGCTAAAACCCGTCCGTAGCCTTCCGTACACCCCCCTCGCCCCAGGGGCAGCCTCGAGGGTGGCCACCCTCCCGCATTGGCGCATCCTCCTTAAACTTCTGAAGTCAAAAGAAGGTTTGAACGAGCACATTTTTTGTAGGTCGGTTGGTAACTTGTACGTTTAATGGGATACAGGACGTTAAAGTGACAAGCGTTGTTAGCAACGTTTTCGAAGAATAACAGCCAGAAGTAGCCCCCTCGAGATGGTTTACTCTTACTTACCTGCTACCATTTAAGGCAGAGTGTCTTTTGGCTATTCATTAATTAATATATGCGTGTTAATTTACAGTATACAGTGTATATAAAATGTATCCGCAGAGTAAAGTACAAATAGCCTGCCGGGGTCCGAGGAACCTCGTATTTGCGCAAGACGTATACCGGCTGCGAAAGAGGCTTTGGGTAAGAATAAAAAAACATTAGCGGTACAACTTGGTCGAGAGAAACGCGACCATAACGGTGGAGTTTATTTCTCCGACTTTTGAAAAATATACACATTTAGTCAAATGCAGTCGAAGTAGCGAATGGACAGACTTCCGGTCTCGGGGGGTTTGGAACAGCGACGCGGCGGCTTTTACAGTTTCAGTTGGGCCCTGCTGTGCCCGGGATGCGTTTTGGAAAAGGGAATGGGCGTGACGTCATTACAATGACTGGAACTATAATACCCCGTGCTAATCAAATATATATATATATTTCTTACTATCATTATTATTATTTTAATGTATTTTTCTGTTTTTTTTTTTTCAAAACGTTGCATCGCGCATAATATACAGTGGGCGATAAAACACAAAATATGCGCAGGCCGCGGTGATTCTTGCCAGCTCTTCCTTGTTGGAAAATCCTAGATTCTTAGAGTTGGGCACCATGTGTGCAAACATTAAAAGGCCAGCGAGGTCAAAGCTACTCTTGGGTGTTTTTGTTTATGGTTTTTATGTGGGGCTGGTGAAAGCAACACCCCAACGCGTGTTTTTTAAAGTGTTTGGTATTTTTATTGGTTATACTTAATAAATATACCTTTTTGCCTATTTTATTATCCTTTGCTGGATGCGACTTCATGATTTTCTTAAGCACACAGTGCTAGTTATTTTGATTTAGACCACGCCCCTACTCGGATAGGCCACGCCCCTTCAAGACATTAACCACGCCCCTTTTAGAGCACCCCCAGTTTTTTTTCCCACTTAAAGCACTGCCCTTCCCAATACCGCGTTAGGATTATCGCCGCTTTACGGCGAAAACGGACGCTAAAGCGGCGATAATCGTCTTGATGATATGCCTCCTCCTTTTTAGTAGTTTATGTGCTCTTCCCTGTCCCGATAACTTTTTTATTAAATTTAATGTGGATGGCCTATGACAGCAAGATATAAAACTAAGAAGCAATAACTATGCCCCTTATGGATTCACCACCTAGTTTCTGTGAAGATATTCGGTTAATGGAGAAAGAACTCTCTCCGGCTGCTAAATGCTTGCAATAAATATCCTCCCTTAAATAATGGCAGCAAATACGCACAATATCCTCACTGTGTTTTTCTGAGAAACTGAAACTCGCTAAATAGAAACTCTGCCGGGTGGAGCAGAAATGGCACACAGACTACTACCCTGATAATGTAATTCTCTTTAAATAGGGTTTAAAGGACTATAAAGTTTTACTTTTGCATTTTAAGACTCTCTTCTTTACAAATAGGATCTTGCACTCTGCCAATAAATTCAAGGACATTTATAGATAGACTTGTGACTGAACTGTCTAGTCCAGACAGGTTGTCTCTGCCAATAGCCTATTTTCAGGGGTTCTATAACATATTACATACATATATTATCGAAACAAAATTTATATTTTAAGACAGCATTGCACCAGGCTTCACGGAGTCTCGCATAACCTTTTCTGGCATGAAACCTACCCTACTAGTAACCCTGCTGTTAGAGAAGAATGGTTACTCAAACTAATGGCTAAAGAAAAGGCTGGCTCACTTAATGCTCCTGGTTCCCCCTACGGTTCTTAATTCTTTTATACCTGAAATAGTTGGCCCATTCTGTCGCTTCTAAATTCTTCTCTGACTCAAGGGAGTGTGTGTACAGCTTTTAAAGAGGCAGTAGTAATTCCCCTACAAAAAACACAAGGTGAAGATCTGTTATTCGTGAAATACACGACTGCCCTACTTCCTTATTGCTGTTTCCCGCCAAATTATTAGAAGCATATGTGGATCAGACTTTATGTTTTCATTTGGAGAACTCTAAATTTTTTTAATGTGCACCAGGTGGGGTTTCGTCCTGCTCACGGTACTGAATCAGTAATTCTCTCTGTAGTAGATGATACATGTAAGGATGGTAATGAAGGCTTGACCTCTGCATTAGTCCTACCTGACCTATCGGTGGTCTACGAAGCGGTTGACCATAAATTATTCGTGGACCGTGTGAAGGCTGCTGGGCTTCAAGGCCCAGTCATGGATTGGATGAAATCGTTTTAGCAGAAGTGAACTCAGTCCTTCTAAGGCTCCATCAGTTTAATCAGTTAAGGTCATAGGTAACTTCTGTTACTCTTGGCATGTTGATGAACTGGCGTCCATCTCACTCCAGGGAGAGAATTGGAGCAGACCCAAAGAGAGAATAAACAAACTAACTCCCACAGAAAGAAAAGGATACAGGAGGCCAGAGCTGCTGACTTTGGAGTTGGGAAACCAGGTTTTATTCCGGGTGTTGGCTTAACATCTTGTGATTCTGGGCAAATCACTTAATTTGCCCATGCCCAATAAACCTCATGTAAAGCGCTCCAATACCTTCAGGACTAGTTTGCCTGATAAAACTGCGACAAAAAAGATAGAATAGGGCACGTGGACCGAGGGTGGGTGGGATATGAGGGAAAGAATTGAACAGTTTTGCTGGGCTAAACTTTGCTCACAAAACGGGGGAGATGGTACACTTATTTTTGAGACCTTGGCCAAAGAGATTCAGGGAAGGGTGCTAGAGGAGAGCAAGGATAAAAGCAAAATATTACACAACAGGAAGATAGAAAGAAACAGAAGAAAAGAAGATAAAATTAAGAGGAAAGAATCTACATCCACAAAAGATAAAGAAAAGGCTTAAGAATGAAAAGTGACATAAATATTTTCCCAGAATGAGGAAGCAATTTGCCATATAGGATGGTTAGAAGTAAAAGTGCTAAGAAGAACAAAAGGAAAGGAATTATTATTACTCAGAAGATAGAACTTGATTGTTTCTTTCTTTATCTTTTTATAAGCGAAACTTAATGTAACTTAATAATGACCTATTTCCATTTAATAAAATTTGTATTCGTAGGCTCGCGTTCACATCTTTTCCCACTATTGTGTTATCTAACAGGACTCTCCAACAATACCCTTTCTATATTTGTTTTCCATTAGGAATTCAGAGAGGTAATTCATTTCTTCTGATGTGATCCTTTGAGGTGAACTCAAAAGGGTCAACATTACGACACTAAATACTGACACACTGTATCTAAAAAATATATACTCCAGAGGATTCGATTTATTTGTGTTAGATTGAATTTATTGGTGTTTGATTTTATGATGATACAGCTCATATACTCAGTAGTGAATTTCTACATATTTTTCATATATCAGCGAGCACTGCACTGTCTGCACTATTGTAATTATTGTGTAGATGTTATGACTTAAAATTTAACAACAATCTTTTTAGTAACATTTTCCAACCACTTATTAGTCAGTAGAAACATTAAACACTTCGACCGCCATAACATCCCAGACATCACCAAATACTTAGGGGCTAATTACGATGCGTTAGGAAACGGCTCCAACCATCTGTGGGAGCCAAATTCCTTTCCGACTCACCCATTTCGGTGTTGATTGGAAAGGAATCTGACCAGTTAATTCAACTAGCTTGAGACGGGCTCGGTGAGCCCGTCAGCCAGTTGAAATGACTTCAGTAATCCCAAGGGCGGCTCATTCCGCCAGAGGGATTACAATGTCGGATTCCGACAGCCTTTCTGTGCTGGCTGTTCTGACACAGAAAGGCTGTCGGAAGTCGACTTTGGGGCCCCCAGCAGGGCCACCATGGGTGCACGGCCTCTGATTGGTGGCCAAGAAGGCACCTTGTTAATTCCTGCACCCCGTGTCAGGCACCTTGAGGTGTCTGCCATGGGATGCATGGATGAACTGCACCTCTTCATTTTACAATTAGAGCATGTGTTCCGGTCGGAATGAATACTCCCATTGGGAAGAATAGGAGTGCGACGAGCACTGTTCGATCGCATCCTAATTGGTCGGTCGGGCAGTCCCACGTCAGAAACTATGTCAGGTGGACTTAAGACTGCCCAACATCGTAATTAGGCCCATAATGTTTATTTACAGTCCTCAAGTCCAGTCCAAGCGGTTGAGGTATCACTCTGTGTATTATCGCCCCCCAGTTCATCCGACTCAGAACCCAACCCTGACAGGTCATTTCCTCCATCATTTTACATCTATTCCTGTATCTAGCCATCAACTTACTCCCCTGTCAAATTAGATCTCCTCCCCAGTGGCGGCTGGTGACATTTAAAAATGGTGATGTAAAAGTGCGGCATGATTGCCTGTGGCGAGCAAGACTAGCAAGCTACCCTGGTAGTCATAAGGGAGGTTCAGGGAGTCTCCCTCCTCCCCGGGATTTTTTTTTAAAGAGTGGGCAAATGGTGCATTTTCAAGTAAATTCGATAAAGTAAGAAAAGTTAAAGCAATTGTAAAAGTTTAGTTATGATATCAATAAATCGATTTCATATGATAACACCTCACTGTGTAATTTCTGAAGAAAGGAGGAGGAGTTGGAGTAACGCTGATTAAAGGTAAGTAATTCAGACTTTACCAGAGTTTGGGAAACTGTTCCTAGCTCTTCATGGGGCCAAGTACAGAGAGCAGCAGAGGCGGGCTGTCTGCACAGCAAGTAGAGCGACCAGACGTAGGCCCCCTCACAGCCTGCCATGTGAGTTATGCTGCTCGGTGACAATGCTCAAGTGCCTCCGGAGTATGGAGTGCATGCAGGGGCGGCTCCTCCACGTGTGCAGATGAACGCCGCCCCACTGCTTTCTCACAGTGCGAGAAGCAGAAACATAAAATGGTATTTTAAATACCATTTTATGTTTCTGCTTCTCGCACTGCAAGAATGTAGAGGGCAGGGTTTGATTGGGGGCGGTTGGGTGGGCGTTTTTGATCTAGGTAGGGGAAGAGTGGCTCACCCACTGTTGTGGACGCTGACGTTTTGGTCGGACCCAGGGCCGACCAAACCAGTCATGCACACTCTGCATTTTCTCTATGTAGGCTGCATACAGCCTACATAGGGAAAATGCCCCCCCCATAAACGCCTGTAGGGTCGGCGTCCTAACCAATCACCACGCTACCATTGCAGTGTTGCGATTGGCTCAGGGGAGGAGAGGGAGACTTCCTGCTTCCTATAGAAGCAGGGAGAGGAGCCACGACGCGGGACCGGAGGCCAAGGAAAGCTTCCTTTATTTTTTATTAACCCCCTCTTCCCGTGCGATCCACTCCCAGCGCAAATCATCCACCCACCCCCCCACTGGTGAGTCATGCCAGCTGCGACTAAGGACATGAGGGTAGTTGGTGTAGATAGAGCTGGCTCTTCGTCTTCCGCAGCCTGCCCTGCTGCAAAAAAGCGACAGGTGTTCCCTGCGCTAGACGAACCACTGGTTCACCCAGGTTCTCCCAGTAAATACCCAAGACTTTTCCACAGTCCTTAGGGCTGAGTGTAGTGTCAGAGAGGTCGCTGCATCCAGCCCTGGTCATAGCAGACCTTGGAGAACTCTATATTTTGTGCAGATCCCCCAGTATCTAGCTGTCCTGGTCTTTGGATAATGTGAGGTGATTTCTCAGCTTGTTGGCCCTTACCGTCGTTAGTTCTAATACCGCGCGTTCCTAGGCTTATCTTGTATGGGGCTTCCACAATATGGAATTTTAGGCATGATGGTCCTTTAATTTAATTAAACAATTAGTTTAATGAAGAACTATTTTTTGATAATTTTAGATTATGTTCAGAGTGGAATATGCATTGTACTGTGTGCATCTGAACTCTCAGGCGGATATATTCATAGAATGCTAGCCTCAGATATATACACAGTACAGAAACCTTAAATATGTACAGTATTGAGGCCTTTGCTTCTAGTACAATATGCATGACTCATATATATATGCACAATATGCAGGTATGTGTTACATGCATACAATGCATACCTCATATACATCCATGATGTGGAAGCCACTTATATATATATGCCCTCTAAGAAGATCTCTGATATTTACACAATATGTGAGCCTCTGATATGCACAGTATGGAAACGGGTATATTCACAGTATGCCAATCTCGGATATGTAGACAGTAAGAACATATCAATGTATGCCCTCTATGCAAGCCTCTGACGTATGTCCAGTACTCATGCCTCAAACATATAGTAATGATAACTTTCTTTTCATATAGTGCTACCATATGTACTGAAGTGCTGTAAATAATAGATGTTACCCCTACACCCGATGCTTTTCCGCTGTCATTAGGGCTGTGTGTGGAGGTAGAGAGGTCGCGTCATCTAATCACGGGTGATCACGGGTCGGGGATTGGTGTAGCGCTCCCCTGGCTTCAAGTGAGCAGTTACAGAATCCCTGTGCCCACCTCCTCCTGATGGGGTTGTGTACAACTACTGTACTGGCAAAGCACGTCTTTCAGGGCAGCCGGCTTCAGCAGGTCAATAAACGTTAGTGACAGACATGAGCCAGGCATACAATCAGGCATGGTAGCGGCGGGTTTACAAGCAAGCTTGCGGGATGCAGGTTTGCGACTTGCAGCTTGTGTGTAGAGGGCGGGGTAGTATCTCCTGATTGTAACGAAAATACCTGGTTCAAATGAGAAGGAATTATACTCTAAAAAGTTAGTAAAATCAGGTGCACAGGGCCACAAGTCAGAGGATGTGTGCACAAGTTTTATTACCACTCACCGGGAGTGCATGCATGTCATCAACATGATGCCGCAGGGCAATGGCTCCGAGTCCTCATTATAGGCCCTGTGAGCGTGTACTCCGGGTGCAGGGCCTGCAGGCAGTGGTCGAAGTGGGCACGGTTTGCCCCTACTTCTTTCATTTCATAGAGTCCGTTCCCCTACTGTCTTATTTTAACATGCCTCCCGGACGGCAGAAATCGCCAAGACCAATAGTTAAGGCTCGGCTTTTGGGGACGAGTGGAACGGGCAGAGAAGGAAAAGGACTCTTTCCTCCTTTCGTTTATTTGCGCCCCTGTGAAATGGATCCAAAAAATAAAAACACTTTGCTGGAAACGTCCTCTTTTTCTGATAAATGGCTTGTGATTCCACTTTTAAGGATATTTGGGACATTCTGTGATTGGAAACGTATATCCCACTTTGTGAATGTATTTTAATGTCAATAACTCATATTAAACCTTAAATAAACATGTGTATCCATTGGTTAAATTAAATAACGTAATAAACTGTAACCTGTTAGTGAAATGGGAAACAAATACAAAGAATTGGGATATGTTGCGCTTTCTGCCACACCTCCGACTCCGCCCACTTACCCGATCCATGGTTTATTCCCGCCCTCTGATTCTCCGCCCACAGTTCCCCTACTTTTTTCCCCCCACTTCGACCACTGCGTGCAGGACGCATAACGAGGTGACTGTAGTCTCCATCCCCCTCATGCACAATGCCATCAGGGGCGTTGTGAACGAGGGGAAAAGAGGAAGAGCATTTCCATGGCATGACATCACCGTTAAAGGAACATGACCAGGGCCGTTTCTAGGTGTTGTGCCGCCCTAGGTGAGAATTGAAAAATGCCGCCCTCTCCCTTTTACTACCATCACTCTGTCCCCCTGTCATCCAGGCTGGAAGAAATAGATATAAAAAACATTAGATTTAAAAAGCATTAGATATAAAAGAACTTGTATTAGGAGCTAGTAGCATGAAGACTGGATAGCTGCATGTTGTACACTCCTTACTGACAGCGAAAGTATTCACAACTCTGTATCATTACCATTAACAACGAAGAACAACAGGGAGTTTAACCAGAATGCAGAGTTTTCTCACCACTAATTAGGAGGTTCACGCCACTTTTACAAATATTTCACAAAATGACGCAAATTTCCTAAAATGCTCTTGGCCAGTATCTCAGTGCCTGTATGAGTGCAGGGTGAGCGGTGTTCCTGTATGAGTGCATGATGAGCGGTGTGCCTATACGACTGCAGGGTGAGCGGTGTGCCTGTATGAGTGCAGGGTGAGCGGTGTGCCTGTATGAGTGCAGGGTGAGCGGTGTGCCTGTATGAGTGCAGGGTGAGCAGTGTGCCTGTATCACTGCAGGGTGAGCAGTGTGCCTGTATGAGTGCAGGGTGAGAGGCGTGCCTGTATGAGTGCAGGGTGAGCAGCCTGCCTGTATGAGTGCAGGGAGAGATGTGTGCCTGAATGAGTGCAGTTTGAGTGGTTCAAACAGAAAACTGCACAGGTGGACATTTCTGACTTGGGTCTGTGAAGTTTGCAGACCTACATTATATTCCCTGTAAAGCTTAAGTCATCTGCACATTTGAACAGTGTAATTTTCAGAAACCACAGTATTACATACCGTGCATATACAAAGGGTCCGCATTGTATACTATAGGCATACCTGTGACACTGCATTTTGCACAAGCCTATGATATATGTACATTTTGGAGACCTTATATATGCATATATTAAGAGGTTTCAGATGTCCATATTGGGCATATTACAGGATTGAATGATGTGCATAAATCAGTTACAGGTCATGCATATGCCAGAGAGGTGCATATTGTGTATCTAGCAGAGTCCAATATATTCTTAATGTGATAGATGCCTTCATAGTGGGCTTGTATCACTGAGCTCTACAGTGTCATATATCCTTTGCCAACAAAATGTACATATATCAGTGGTTGAATTCCCCAAGTTCTGAGAGCAAAATAATTGAGAAGTGTGTAAGGTGTGGCACTGTCTTTTACAAATAGTTTAGCAGTTTAGAATGTTATTTGAAAATCAAGCCTGGGGAGACACAAAATGCAACAGAAGTAGAAGTAGTCATTTCAGTGTTACTTTAGTGTCAGGCCTTTCACGGTCAGAAAAAGTTCATTATCTTTGGTTCCAAAAGTCATAACATCCAGTCTCTTTTGCAGTTTTGCCTTGATTTTATTAAAGATGTCCTTCACAAGGAGCTTGGAAAACCCACACGTGTTTCAAGTCAACCATTATATTACCAAAGTAGGAATTAAGACCAGGTATTACATCTGGCTTTCAGCAGTGCCAGTTGAGGATGTGAGTGGAGCCAATAGCGTAAGTGGGTGGAGCCAGTGGGTGGAGCTGGGGGAAGTGGGTGTGGCCTCCTACAAAATATGAGCACCTGCACTTAATATTTTACAAATTAAGCACTGATCGCAAATGAAATTCACACACAAGGGCTTACTCCAGGTAATAAAAAAGTCACAAAAGATACCAGCAGGAGACTGGTTTGAGAACAAATGCATCTCAACTACAGTTCTAACGTTCTTGCGAGGACTTTTCTCCTTGAACTAGTGCCCTCTGGTTGAAAAGTAAGCAAAATTTGACAATAGCAAAATGGCAAAAATTAATTTATATAATTCATGAAATGCCAATATTCTCATTTCTTGCGATTTTGCAGCCGTATTGAAACTTTCACTCAGGCCTACTTATATCCTAGAATGGCAAATTATCTCTCAAACAATGGCAGGGCCGTTATTTTTCCAATTACAGATAAACCTTAATCTCCCCATTATGCTTCTATAACCTTAATTCTTTCAAATACGCACTTCCATTCAGGAAAGGCTCTCGGCCCTAATGGTCTTCCGATCGAGCTTTACAAGCTTCGTCCAGATAGGCTAGCGCCTTATCTCCGCGAGATGTTTTTTGCATCCCGAGAGGTCGGCTCCCTTCTGCGTGATCAACGTCTTGCAACTATTGTGGTGATCCATAAAGAGGGCAAGCCGCGTGATTGCTGTGCGTCTTAGAGGCCTATCTCACTCCTGAATGCTGAACCTAAGATTCTCGCTAAAGTGCTCGCTAATCATCTGATTAAAGTCATTGGTGACCTGGTTCATCCGGACCAGTCTGGTTTTATTCCGCATCGCAACACCGCGCTGAACCTGCGGCGCCTCCACGGAGTCCTCGCGAGAATTGATTCTATTCAGGAGCCCACCATTTTGGCGTCCTTAGACGCCACGATGGCGTTCGACACGTTGGAATGGTCGTATCTCTGGGCGGCGCTGGCTAAGTTTGGTTTTGGACCCGGATTCATTGGATGGGTGAAGTTGTTATACGTGGAACCGCTGGCGCAGGTGGTGGTGAATGGTAGAGTGTCTACCCCCTTTGGGCTTGGGAGGGGCACACGGCAGGGTTGCCCCCTGTCCCCGCTTCTTTTTGCTCTCGCGTTGGAGCCCCTGGCGGCGTGGCTGCGGTGGGAACCCTCCATGACGGGTATTCGGTGGACACCGACGTTTGAGGATCGCGTGTCACTCTACGCAGATGATATTTTGCTCTATCTCACCTCCCCGCGGAAATCGTTGATAGTGTTATTTGATGTATTAAACTCCTTCGGTCGCAATTCCGGGCTTGTCATTAATTGGGTGAAATCCTGTGTTTATGTGCTGGTTGGCGACCCCCCTCTTCTCCCCCGTGGCTGTCCGATTCAGATTTCACATTCTGGATTTAAATACTTAGGTATCCACGTGTCCTTGAATCCGGCGGTCCGTTACGCTCTGAATCTGCTGCCCCCGCTCCTGCGGCTTCGGGCCGATGTCGCTCGTTGGCGGAAGCTCCCGCTATCGCCGCTTGGCCGGGCAGCCTTATTCAAAATGATGTCCCTTCCACGCTTTTTGTATGCATTGCAGAATACGCTGGACGTGGTGCCCGCCCGGTATTTTAGTGAGGCGGAGAGCCTACAGAGGCAACTAGTTTGGGATGGGAGATCGCGTATTGCTCTCGCTAAATTGACCCTTCCGTGGTATGACGGTGGCATAGCTCTTCCTGATATTAGAAGGTATTATTGGGCGTCCCAGTTGGTGGCGGTGAACCATGGGACATATGGCCCGGCGGTGAACCCCGCGTACGAGATGGATAAGCTACTGTTGCCCGGCAGAGATTTCAATAGAGTGCTTTATTCTACGAAGGGAGGCACTAAATTGACAGGCCCTACGAAAAATGCAGTACGTGCCTGGCACTGCGCCACCGCTGCTACGGGTTGGACGGGCCGTCTGTCTCGTGCGACTCCACTGTATGCGTCTGATGCGTTGGGTGGTTTATGGCGTACTAAGGGCTTTGAGAAATGGGATTTGATTGGAATTAGTCGTGTGGGGGATCTCTGGGCGAAAGGCGCTTTTAAAACATTTGAAGCTCTTCGGACGGAATATAAGCTGAGCGAGTTCTTTCGCTATGCGCAGATTCGCCATGCGCTACTTTCCGCTTTCCCGAATCCTGCAGATATCCCCGAAGCCTCCCCGTTGGAAGATCGTTTACTTGATGGCTACCTGCCGGATAGTACTATTTCCCTGATCTACAAAAAACTAATCAATACTCGCGCGGACCTCCTCACACATTTGCGAGAGGTCTGGGTCGCTGATGGCCTAGAACTGGTTGATGAGGACTGGGTCGCGGCCATAGCCTCACCGAGGGAGGTTGCCATACCGGCTCGCCTTCGATTTGTGCAGTTAAAGATATTACACAGGGTCTATGTCACCGGTCCCCGCTTGCTTCACATGGGTTACACGAGTGATGGTTTATGTCGGCGTGGTTGTGGCCTGCTTGGTACTTTTCTTCATATTCTGTGGGAGTGTCCGATGGTGCTACGTTTCTGGACTGGTGTGCATGCAGTGATGGAGGAGGTTACGGGTGTGGCTCTGCTCCCTGAGGCTCGGCAATGTGTGTTGAATGTGTGGGAACCGACTGACTGCAATGCGGCACAAGAGCGCTGGGTGACTTTGGGCAACATGATTGCTAAAAGAGACATTGCGCAACTTTGGGGTTCCGGTAGGCCTCCCACAGTTTCGAAGTGGAAAGAGAATATGGATTGGTGCATGTTCCGAGAGAAGACTGTTTACGTGGCTAGAGGCAAACCTAAAAAATGGAGTAAGATGTGGGGTCCGTGGAACTCCTACCGTGGGGATATATGCACTCCCCCCTTGGTGGTCGCACCAGACGTAACGATGTCCCCTTGACTTTGATGTTCCTGGTCTTTCTCCCTTTCGCATTGCAGGATTGATGACTGGTCTCTTCCCTGCCCCCCCCCTGCCTTTCTTAACACGAGTTGATGTATAGTGTGCTGCATTGTCGCTGTTGTCCCCCGCTCATGAGAGAGCAAGTTCCTGCTAATGGAGTTCCTATGCCTGGTCTAAGTTTCTTTTTGTTGTCTTTTTTAAGAAAAAAGTTAATAAGAAACCTTTTTGTAGTGTTGGGTTAAGTTGTGGGCATCTGCAGCCGTTACACGTGCAGTTTGCTCCTGCTCTCATGACTGCTGTATTATTGTTGTCCTCCTTCTTCTATGTTAGCGGCCGGCCCAGGCAGTTGTAGGCCCATGACTGTGAATATTTGATGTGTAAATAAAGGTTTTTACAAAAAAAAACTAACAAAAAAAAAAAAATACGCACTTCCAGATGGGCCGTCTCATGCACGAAGGCTTGGAAGAACACAGAGAAACAAGCGCCTTCCTTTGACTGCCTGTCCCCTCTCCTTGATCTGTTCTCTCCTCCGTCCTCTCTTTTCTTTCTCCCTTGTCCACTTAAGCAATTCTCTCCTCACCCCTCCCCTCGTCCCTCCTCACACAGCCCTCTGTATCTCTCCCTGTCTCTGTACCCCCTCCCTCGCAATGCCATCGTCCTTCTGCAGCTACCCCCTCCCGCGGTGTCCTTGGGGCTGCCAGGTCTCCTCACTTCGCCAGTAAGTGCTTAAAGCTCAGATGGTAATTGCAGCACACAGGCCTGTCATGTCATCTCTCCTCTCTCATCCTCTCCTCACCCCCCACCCTGCGCTCAACCCTCCTCTCTCACTCAGGTGCCATTTGCACCTTGCCATTCCCCCCCACCATCCACCTCAATGTGCATCTGCTATCGTTCTTATCTCTATGTGTCCTCCTGTACCTCCGTGACTCTGTCTCTGCCAGGCCCTCCGTGTCCGTCCGTTCCACGGAATGTTTCTGCTTTTTGTTCTTACCTTTTCTAACTCTCTGTTGGTCTTTGCCTTCCCTCGTTTCATGTTCTGTCTTCACGATGCCACGTGCCTCAATGTTTTACTCTCCTCAGCGCTGTCATGAGTAGATAGGTATCGTGTAGTCCTGCATGTATATTTATTGGGGGGAGGGGGGTCCCTACAGTCCTTGTGGTCACAGTTCTGAGAACAGTAACACCCGCCGCTGAGAGGGGGTGGGGAGGGACAGAGTGAAGCCTGTCCAGAGATGGAGGAACCGGATCACGCACTTACGTTTTACTGACAGGAGAGCTATTAGTTGCCAGCTGTGCGTCGCCCCACTTGTCACCTCCTGGCGCACCCCCGCCTTGATGCATACCTACGTACCGGACTGTTTCCTTGCCTCTCTGTCTGTTCTATCTGTACTGTGACCCTGATGGCACGCTCAGTGCAGCCATGCTGGCACCACACAGATCGCGGCACACACGGCCCCCACCAGTGGCGCCAAATGTGACGTCACGTGACGTCGAATTGTAGAAGGCCTACAAAGGTTTCCATCTTTTGCTACCCTAGCCCTTTTGCCACCCTAGGCGGCCGCCTAGTCCTGTCTAATGGTAGAAACGGCCCTGAACATGACCAATCACTGTCTGGATTTAAAATAAAAGCACATAGTGATTGGTCTTTATCATTCTGCACCTGCGCTGGTAGGGACTGCGGGAGATGCCAGCCTGCCCACAACCAATCCAAGCTTTGCTTTCATGCATTGAACACGCAAAAATTCATGAGACCAAAGGAAGCATTGGGTTGAGCAGGTGAAGCCTACGGTCTAAAGGACACCAGAGGGGCCGAGCTGCATTCCCCCTGACGCCGTAGGAGAGCCTGGTTTTGAGGTCTGAAGTGCGCATGTATGGTTGGCCATAATCTGGGACCTGTCCAGCCTGCCATGCGCACTGGACTTCAGACAACGCTGGCATTCCTAATCAGTAGGATTGGCCATGCCCTGCCTGAACACTGATGCGGAAGCCTGCACTAATTAAGAAATCGAATTTTCACTGCCCGGTCCAGCCCTTTAAACACTGGAAGGTACTTTCAGTTAAGCACTCCAACCTGGGGTGTGGGAGGGGCAATGCCCCCACGCCCTAGAAGGGAACCACCCCTGTTACTCCCTCAGATCCACCCACATTGCCCAAATGTTCTCGAATTTAGGTGGGCACTTTCATGCCTCATACACAGTTGCTTCTGCTTGCGTGCACCAATCCATGTTCACACAACAGTTCTTTGTTCTGGATGGGCAAAACTTCCCAGAGTCACCAGTGCTTGGGTCAGAATAATCCTCTCTTCCGTAGTTGTTGATTTGTGGAATTGACTCTTTTCCCAGAAAGGTTGGATTCAGGACATCCCCAAAATATGTGAAGTAGGTTCGATGCAGGCTCTTTAGTTGCACCAGCCAAAAGCCAATCTGGTGCAACTATGGCCCCTTCTGTGGCTACATGGTGAATTGAATCATTAGATGCTATGCTGCAAAAACTGTTGTGCCCTCTTTTGTGACCTCATTGTACTTTCATGTGTTCTTCAAATTTGTTTCTACACATGGAACAATAAGATGGTTATCGTTTGGTGAATATTTTTTTAGATGCATCTTTGATTCTAGAATTCCATGGAGCCATTGTTCATATATCTTTAAATATTTTTATGGTTTCATGTGGTTGTTTTTTCTACTATTTCCCTAACTTGGGGCAGAATAATAAAGAGTTTGACTAGTGTATTATGAGCAACCTGAAAACTGAAAAAATCACAGCACTAACTTCCTTTGCTGTTAAAAGTGATGATAACTTGTGAGCTTTATCAGGTTTCAAACAGTGTCGTGAATATTTTAGGGGTGTGTGTAACTTGCTACTTTCTTGTCTGAAGTTTTTAGGCAGAGAAATTGTTTTATAACACCTTTGTTTTTAATTATGAAATCAGAAAACACACAAATGCAATTATCATATTATTATGTATGTATGTGAAATGAATATCACAAGAGGGATTTTAAGAAGCGCAGTGTATTAATCATTTTTATGTCTGCGCTTTGTGTCATTTTAATTAGTAATTGTTCTAATCTGGTGTTTTGCCCGTTTTAAATAATCTACTAGTGGTGATCACTGTGCCCAAAAATGTTCTCATCTTGCTGTAGGTGATGTGTTTTTTCCATTGCTAAGGTCTGTAAAATCATTGGGTGATGTTAGGAATGTCAATTTTTTCCATTTTATTGCAATGAGTGCCTTACCGGTGCCCGTAATTTGTGGAATTATTGGTCTGTGTTAGCGCAACATAGTGTGGTCTTCCTCAGGCCAGAGGCCGGGCAGTAAAATGCCAGGGTCCTCCGGGATTGGGTAAACTAGCACCTTCTTTATTGTACCTTCATGCTTTCAGCATGTGGTTGAAAGTTGGAGTTATATAGACTGTAATCTATTAGAAGTCATATACCATTGGTATTGCCATGCGGACTTTAGGACTATCCCTCCGACTATTAACAAATGCCTCACAGAATCCCAAGATATCAAATGTATTAATATACTCCTTTTTCCTCCTACCTAAGAATCAAATTCACTAGTTACTGTTTTCCTAGTCCTCCTTTTTTCTGTGCCTTTGAAAGGCAGGTTTCCCATGGAGGAAGGCATTTAAACTAGGCAAATCATGCTTTAAAGCCAAAGGGCCCAATTCCGATGTCGGTCGGAAGGCCTCCAAATCGGATGTGGCTTTCCCGGATCCGATTCGCAGCCCTTGGTTACGACCTAATCATACACAGGTCCAAACGACCAAGTACGATGCAAAGATTGCGTACGTGCCAACCGAATCGTTTCCGAGACCTGAACCTGTCCGTACGACTCGTTTGTAGCCAAATCGTGCAACGCTATGGAGCTGAATTCCGACTGAGCGAGTACAATGCACGATTCAGACAGCTGCTTCGCCTCGGTCTCATCGACATGAAACGGCTGTCGGATTCATACTTCGGGGGGGGCCCACTTCACCCGAGGCCCTCCGAATCTGTCACGGGGGTGTGCCCATGAGTCCCCCTGATCTAGGCATGCACAGTGTGACAGGCATCATGGGATGCCCGCCACAGGGTGTACGATTTTCGTCACCCCACCCCCCTTTTTGGTCCTACAGAGTTCAATGGGAGTCCGAGCGAACCGAGTCTGTAAACATACGGCTGCATCGTACTCGCTCGTTCGGACCCCTGGAGCAAGTTTTGCTCAGAAAGCCCTCCAGATCCGAGTCGTACAGAGGGCTTTCCTACCAAGATCAGAATCAGGCCCCAAGAGTCTGCTGCAGTGCAAAAAACTGATACGGGCTGTTTCCAGGTGTCAGTTACCAGGCTATTCCCCAGAAGGAATCTTATGCATGCACACAAGACATCCTCAGTCAGGTAAGGTTGGAATGCAAAGGCGGCTCTATGAACAAGCATTGGTAAATGCATTAGGTTTCGCCTATGTGACTTGTTTTTTGAGAAAGGCAATATATTGTATCTGGTGATTATACAAAGCGCTCGTGTACCTTCAGGTGATGTTGTGAAAGCCAGAATGTCAATCTTTTTGGTGAAAAATGGCTTCAAACATTGTTCATTATGCGA
Source organism: Triturus cristatus (assembly GCF_964204655.1). Classification (NCBI taxonomy): domain Eukaryota; kingdom Metazoa; phylum Chordata; class Amphibia; order Caudata; family Salamandridae; genus Triturus; species Triturus cristatus. The sequence goes on from NC_140586.1 coordinate 549,938,617, forward strand.
CTCCTTGCAAAAGTACAATGTACGGTGTGACCAGTTAGCACAAAGGTCTTATCACAAAGTGCACACCAATTTGCTTACCAGTCAAAGTACAAATTGCACTACATAGTTTGCAATAGTTTACAGGTGATCTGGTTCTTAGACCAATGAAATCCTCTACGATCTTTACAGATTACTTATGCTCTATGATTGGAACTGAAGCATTTCAACCGGGTGTGTGTCTATGGCAAAACATTTGATAAAGAAGATGTGAATAATTTTATCTATTTGTCCTTATTTAGTTATCACGCTGAAAGAGGTTGTAAACCAACTCAAGGAATGACACAACACAGAATGCATTCAGCAAGCCTCTGCAAGCTAGTGGCATGTGGAAAAGTAAACCCTGGTTGATTACACCTTTCTTAAGCTATATGTTTTAAGTAGTAATGTTAATATGTAAACATACCTCGGTGTGCACTTAAGGTGCTGGCTGATAGCATATGTGCCCCTTCTAGATGAGGACAGACAGGCACACTCACCTAATACTTGAGAGAAAAAACAAACTAGAATATGAGTCCTATTTAGAAGAGCATATTTTCCAAAACAAAGTGAAAGTGTGAGAAGGGAAAAATATATTACCTGAATGAAATTGCCTATTGTATTGTCATTGGCCAAAGACTAAAAGTGCAATAAAAAGAATAGTTTGATAGAAAGACTGCGTTCTATGATATACACACTCGTTAACTAGGGACGATCTGAAGATTAGATACCTCATTTCTACCTGAATGAACCAATAGCAACCACCACTTAAAACTACATCGAACATTTGGATCATCCCTAATGCAACAATTTCACACCATGTCAAGATGACTACATTCAACAAGAATTCCCAGAATCTAGATTTCTGAGATTACTGCGAGGTCATACAAGAATACTTATGGATGCAATTCACTATGTAAAGAGTAATCACAAAATAGCATACCATTCAATTGTTACCAGTAGCCTCTGATATTTACAATATTTAGAAAAAAGCAGAAGGGCAGGGTTGTTTCATTATGGACACGCAAACCGGGCTGACTGCTGATCTGTGGGTCACCTCTGAAATATCCATTAAGGCAGGATGGAGCTAATGTATCCCTGTAGACACTGCATCCTGAGACAATGCTGCACTGCTTCATCGAGGCCACGAGGAGCTCTAAAGACTCGAATTAAATAAAGAGTCATCTAAAGTCCTCCCAGGCGGCGAGTCACCTCCCCCACCCTTCCAACTTTCCAACTGCATCCCTCTTAGCCTCTGACATACACCAGTGACCACGTGCTTGGTGCCTTAAAAGGTTACAGTTTATCATAACATAACATTTATACATATTGCCAATTTCATGCTCATGCATAACATTCTGTTGACACTTATATTGTCTTTGCATTTATAGTCCTTTTAGTCCATTCTTGGTTATTGTCTGCCGTCAGGCAGGCCAATCTCTGGGGAGGGGCCCAACCACCTGTGCCATTGTTTTAGCTGTGTTAGGCTTCAACTTGCTACTGATTTGGTGGGTGTCTGTCAGGACCAGCCTGGGCTGCAAGTGCCATCTCGTCCTTGACCCCCTTCTTGGCCCCTCTCTGCTCTTCTGGGTCCCTGCGGTGTGGCATTCCAAGGACCCTGTCGCTCCTCCTGGTACCCCTGCCGTGAGGCGTCCCAAGGGCCCAGCGGGAGCATGACATCTACTCTGTCTGTTGCTGATTGACACCACTGGCTCCCTCAGTGCCCCTGCCGTGAGGCATCCCAAAGACACTGTGTGAGCACTTAATCTATTCAGCCTGGTGCTGATTTCTGACATCTCACTCCTTCTGGTACCTCTGCCGTGAGGCAACCCAAGGGCCCAGCGGGAGCATCACATCTACTCTGTCTGTGGCTTATTGCCACCACTGGCTCCCTCAGTGCCCCTGCCGTGAGGCATCCCAAGGACACAGTGTGAGCCTTCCATCTACCTCTAGCAATTTATCTCCTTTTTCTATCATTCTTGGGTTTTCTCCTCTGATTTTCCGATCGGAGGGAGCTCCCCCCTATTCTCCCTTCTCGTTCTTCTTCAAGAGAAACCCCTCTGCTCTAGGACTCAGACATACAGCGTTGGACCGTGGTCCCTACCCCAGTTCCCCCTTCTGCAGCATTTGTACACGGAAAGACTGGGAAATTCCTAACATTTAGCCGCGTGCATTCTCAAGACCTTACCCTTACGCCACCGCTACTGGACTGGTACTGTCTTGGCTGAATTTGTTTCACTCAGGGGTGTGGAAGTCCCATAGCCCTATGCCCAGTACCTATTCTTTGGGGGTCAGGGCAACAAGTTTTCATGTGCATTTTATCCTTGGGACAAGTATGCCAAACCCCCTGCTGCACAAAACCTTTTGGCTGCCAGTTGCAGTGCCACATTATGTATCAGGGTATGGGCACTGTCTGCGGTTAAGGTAATAGTTTTGTCCATATGTTGATGCTGTTCCAACTTGCATTCAAGTTTCATTAATTGAAAGCCTTCTTTATTAAGGTGAGTGCCCTATGTAAATGTTGGAAGTTTTGACTACACTACTGCCAGTGGTTCCAGTATAGAAATGTGCACCACGTTTTCAAAGTCTTGGCAATATGATGCTATGTGTAATGCTTCCAGAAGGCTCTCTGATTTGATGCAAATATTTGCAGATCAGTGCCAGTAACTACTGTGGCAGCGTGTGCCTTTTGAGACCAACAACCCTTTTTTGCTTCATGCCCATGTTTGTTATTGTGGTGAGGGCCCTGTAGCTCGCTCACCAATAAGGTTTTACCAAATACTAAAAACCCCATGCCAAAACAATTCACGTATTGAGAAAATGAAAGGCTGACCTCCAATTTCAGATCTACTGACTTTGCCAAGACTTGCTTATCTGTGTTTCCCATAATCTTATTGAAACTGGTTACACTGATTTTCCATTATGAATATTTTGGGGAAATACTAGCATACATCGACCCTTGTTATTAAATGATGCTGCAAAGAAAAGGGTACGTGAAATTTTACAGGAGGTTTTACAAACCTTTTCTTTTGAAAGCAAAGAATCATCAGACACTACTTTGTGTGCTGTTATGCTCCGCGTGGAAGAGCAGAATGTTGTCATTCACAGTGAAACCTGCCGATACCAAGAGAGAGGTAGAGTTTTTATAAACTCAAAAGTTCATAGTCAACGCCAGACCAAATTAGGTGCCCATTCCTTAGAGAAGGTCTCAACAGTGCACCCATGATATATGTCCTTGTATTAGGTGCAGCTATACTGCTTTCTTGACTTCCCGAGAATCTACAGAAGTAGGACAAGAAATAATATTCCTGGCAAATATTTGTGAACTGCATTTTTGCGTGGGAAAATATGCATGTGTAGATCTGCTCCTGCAAAACTCTGGAAGAATGTTTTCGTATGCCATTGTCAGAAGTAATTTCAAACCTTTCTCAGTATGGGAAAAGATTAGAGTTGTTGCAGGCCCTTAAAACATACCAGATAGTAGGTTTGCACAGACTCAAAAGGGGCATTCTAACCCTGGAACTATTACTTCCCACTTCCTTCGACCCCAGTGTGTAGATCTGCGGAAACGCGGCAACATAAGGGGATTGCACGTATTGAAACCTAATAAAGTATGAGCCCTGTCATAATCAGGGAGGCCATATCATGGCTCTTATATAATGAGATGGCTGCCATAATCTGTTGCCGCCCTACATTGATGGATGCATACATTTGCAAAATCATGGTTATCCTTATGCTCTCTTAATATCCATGCGAACATAATTATGCAATTGCAATTATTATTTTTGTTGCTGTGTGGACCCAGCCTCATCAATTTCCAGGGAAAGGGGAAGGGCCACCTGTCTGGGCCTCTGATTCACGGGACAAGGCTTCAACTTGATACTGACATGGAGGGTGTCCGTTGGGACCTGCCTGGGCTGCAAGTGCCATTCTGCTTACCCTGGACCCTTTTGTGGGCTCTCCCTGCTCCCAGGGATCCCTGCTGTGTGGCATCCCAAGGACCTTGCTTGAGCATCTACTCTGTCTATCCTGAAGCTGAGTCCTTCCACTTTGCTCCCTCTGTACCCCTGCCATGAGGCATCCCAGGGGTCCTGCGGGAGCATCACATCTACTCTTTCTACGGCGGTACGGCGGTACGCCGCTCTTGGCTCCCTCAGTGCTCCTGCCGTGAGGCATCCCAAGGATACTGTGTGAGCTTCCATCTACCTTTTAGTAATTCTCTTTTTTTCCTGTTTTATTCCTGTTCACATCATGAGGTTATGCATCCCTCAGTTTGTTATCCAGTTTCACCGGTGGGAACCTGGTAACCGAGCCCCAGCGATTATACATCAGGTTATTAACTTTTACCCACTCCCTATTTATAGCCTCTGGGGGTGTTGTTAACCTAGAATTGCACCTTGTAGCGGTGTGATGGAGGTAGCAATGTGGGCGCTGTATTTGACCGTGCTGGCATTGTCCATTGGTGGTGCAAGCTGCGCTGTTACTGTGTGTAACCTATCAGTTTTACTGCTGCCGCTCTGAGACATTTAGGGATGAGGCTGGGGGTGGGTTCTTTCTGGAACAGTTGCCTATTTAATGAGCTGTGATTCTACTACTGGCAATTTCTATTTGTTGCTTAGCATTTTACATCACCAGGGGCAACTTAAACGGCAGTTTTCAGCGGTCCTGCTATCTAAAAGAACATGGCCCCCGAAAAGCAAATGGACATATCTGTAATACTTTATGTCCAGCAGCTGAAGCATCCTTTTCTCTCACTGCTTTCGCATCCCTTGCTGTACAAGCACTTTGGAAAAGCACTGCATGTCAAATTAATGCACCACAGAACTGCCTTTTTCCCTGGTTCTCCTTTACTGAGATAGGACACTATACTCAAGAGATCTCTTTTAATAGTGGGCAAAAGTGAAGTCATTTACATGCTCCTGTCAATTTAAAGTCACCAACCAGGTCAATCGTCCCTGGATGACATGTGAAACCATTGTACGTCAGACTTTCCTCTTCACACAGCTATAGGGTGCCTGAGCACACAACATTACACTGAGGATAATTCATCATCCATGTTTACCTCAGATATAGGTAATGTTACATGAGAAAGGAGACTCCAAGGCGTTGAAGTCACCACCATCCATACTGCTTGCCAGTATAGTTTCAGGGTGCCCGGTCTACCGAAGCACTAGCTCAGAAATAAATTGTATCCCCATGGTTGGGGTTCCTCCTTATCCACGGAATGAAACCTTTTTTTTTTTGCTACCTTATGCTCGCTGGATGGGAAATTAAAGCGCTCTACACAATACTTTGCAGTTGTCTGTAGTTCTTTGGAGACGGGTAAATGCTCACTGTTCTGCGATGTAAACCTGTTGACTGTCAATCACACAAATTATACGTCTGACAAGTTAGCCCACTGACCTAATAATCCTGCAAAATGCTTGGTACCCGTCCTTTGCGGCAGGCATATTAACCGTCCGCACTACTTGCGATGAGCTAGAATAACTAGCAAATCCGGCAGAAGTAAGCTCTCCTGATTGCTTTACAGTAGTACAAAAGGAACAAACTGGTGTTGCTAAGGCAGAGCAGGTTCTGCACACCTGAAATGACGGCACCCCAGCCGCTTACAGAGGATCACAGAGATACACCAGAGAAACGTGAGAATGACGGTAAATGGATGGCTCCCACCTGGTTGCATATAAGTTTACATTTTAAGAAGAATATCCAGTTAATTTAGCTCAGGAATTCAAACTCACTAGCACCCGCAGCTAGAATGGCAGTGCTCGGGAAAGGATGGCAGCATGCTCCACGAGGGCATCATGAGAAGTCAACACAGCGGTGAGTTGGGGGCAGGCTGGTTTATGCGGGTGCTTTAAGTTGGCCAGCCACTGCACTGTGGGTCGATGCGGGCGGCAGTGACCCTGAAGCGGTGCACGCCACCACGCAGCGAGGCAAGCTAAACGGAATGGGCACAGCGCAGCTTCGGCCCAATGCTGCAGCACGCCAACCACAATTGAGCGGGCATGAGCTAAATAGGGGCAGACCATACGATCCTGGTGAGAAACTCCAGGGCCTGAACCCCCGGCAAAACCAGCATGGCAGTGCTAGGCCCCAAAGCGGCGAGAATGGCCCCCTCAGCAACCTGCCCCGTCTGCTGAGGGGGAGTGAACCAAAGTGCTGTAGAGGAGGCAAGGGGCCATGGCGGGGAGGTGGCAAGCACGATCCCACCCATAGACAGAAGGTGCAGGAGCTCGTCCAGTACCCCATCCCCTGGTAGCAAGTTGTCGGCAGAGCAATTCCCATCTGCCGTTGCCCCAAAGCCGAGAGCTTGATCCCCAGGCGAAAGGCCAACCACGTGAAGAGACGGGAGCATCTGCTGCCAACTGTGGCACCGGCTGCAGCAGAAACACAGGCCATCCCCCCCCCATATCAGGCATCTCCCGCGATCGAGACCTGGAAGCGGGAAGCAGTGGGCGGTGGGCCTTCTACACCCGAAGGGCTCGGACATTCCTGGATCAGGCCACGGAAAGCACCCTGAGGAAACCAGAAGCCCTCATGCGGTTGGGACCGGGGAGGCAGCAATACCAAATCGCCAAACCATTTCTCTCTCGCCGAGTCTGCCCCCGACCTCTCCGCCCACGTAGTCACACACCCACCTCACCAGCAAAGCGTTCCCCCGTTACTCACAGAAGTCCAGAAACACAAAAACCTTGGCCATGGAACCAGGCGGGCCCAGGCCACAATGCGATACCTGGCCGCCGGGCGCTCCTAGGGTGGGCCGCTCGACCATCGGATGAAAGACTGGAGGAGGGGGCCACAACTAGGGTGCGCAACACTGCGGCAACAGATGGGCAGGAGCTCAGATCTAGTTATCTCACTCTCAGGCAAGCTGCTCCCCATGAGCACCGCCGTTCTGGCTCCAGGTGCATCTGGCCGGTTTGCCCGGCGAGTCATGCTTTCCTCATTGCACTTCAAGTACCAGCCGCCTCCTTTGTCTGCTGCTACGTCTGGACACCTCCTGTGAGTCTTCCTTCGATGAGCTTCTTGAACGAGCTTCTTTGTCTTTCGCCAATTCTACGTGGCAAGGTCTTCATGTCTCTTTTCCTCAGCGAGGGGGTAGTATGTGCGTAGGGTAGCCTTTCGCCCCTTCTTATATCCCCTCGCGGCTTCCTATCGCGCCCCCCTGATTGGGGGGGGTGTCTACTGCTCTGGGGCAACCAGTCCTTGTCTCCCCCCTTTCATAGGCTCCCGCCCTGAAGGGGGGGAGGGCTTCCCGCCCCCGGGCGTAGTTTGTCCCGGGCCTCCATAAGGTCCGGCTTCGCCTTCCCCGGCCCGTGCTTCTAGTCACGCTAAAAGACAATATGCGGTGGAGACCTACCTACATACTGGTAAGGGCTTCGGATTTTCAGAAAGATGACACATTTCAAAATAATAAATGGTTACTTAAAAAAATCTTGTTGAGAATACAAAACAAGGTCATTCGGCGCACTGTAATTCTAACTACCCCTAGACTGAGACCAGGCATGCTAAATGTATCACTGTACAGAGCGTGGGCCCGGGATGTATATAAAGCACTCACCAATTATTTTGCCCTCTTTTTCCTTTTTAGATATCGTGACTTCAAACCTTCTTGCTTGATCTATTTTACATATACACTCTCTAACAAGCGTATTCTCTCCAATTCATTTATTGTACGTTTCGAAGGTGAGACCAGTCGGAATGAGACATTTTTGTATGTTCTATTGGATTGTTCTTTCAACTATTGACCTCATCTTAACTTTTCCATTCTCATTATATTTCGGAAATTTTAAATAAACACAAATAGGGTGTTTTGACTTTACACTATAATCTTCCTTTTTTCTCCCTATTTCTTCTTTTTCTTCATTTTCCTTTGGCCTTGGTCATGTTTTTTTCCCACCATGGGCAAAGCATATTCACAATTGGGTTGTTCGCGTGGGGGTCACCACATGTGATTAGTAGTATTAACATGCATTGAGATTATATTCTTTTTAATGATTCGGGGTTATTATGAGATATTTTTACAGACTGTCTATTTTTGGTTGTTCATTGTCTATTAGGATTACATGTATGTATATTATTCTTGGTTGCATACTGTTTGTTGTCTCTTCCCCCGTCCCACCTTCCCCCCTTTTTTTTTTCCAACTTCTGGATGAATCCTTACAATACAGGCTAAACTTGTTACTTTTGTCATTAGTGTTTGTGGGTTGTCTTAGTATTTTTTGAATATTGTAGGTTACTATGTATATATGTTTTTATTCTTTTTGCTATGTTTTTTGTACTATATATGTGGTATTGATGTACTTATATTTCTTTGTTTATAATTGTTACAGCCCTGATGAAGTCACATATGTGATGAAACGCGTTGGCTGTTTGCTGGTTTTTAGACTGAACCCAATAAAAGAAGGAACTTTTGGAATATATATGATTGGACTGCTTGACTTCGATTCAAGTGCACCTTCCCTTTCTTTTTGAAAAACTTTATTAGTATTTACATCCCTGGACGGTGGATGTAGGAAGTGTTCTGCACCACTAACTTATCTATTTGATTTTTTAATGAGATGTGCTTGACCTTGGTCAGCCATTTGTCCTTTTGCTGTTAAAGCACTCACACTGCCTGCTGCAATATTTTAAATTTTAAATATGTTAGCCATCCTATAACAATTCTCCCTATTTTTGACCCAGTGGCACGCCATTGTGAAACCAGCAACACTGTCTGTAACACAGGGACAAAGTTGTCTTCTTTTTGTGGCAAACATGTTTGTTTTTGTGCAGTGCCTATCACATGGCAAACAGTAATCCTTCGGCTCTATAATATGAACATAATGTATATCACACAATGTTGCCTTGCCAAAGGATTTCCATGCAGAGTATAGATAGGAGTCACCCAGTGGGTGAGAAGAAACAAATCTATGAAACCAAACGATGATAGCAATGTGCGAGCGGTAGTAACAAAACCCCTCAAAGAAATCGTTATTCAACATTCTTCAGTACTCGGATCCCTTTCTACCCTAATTTACATATCTGCAGGGCTTTAAGTGGGCTGGGTCTCACAGGTGCTGAGCACCGGCAGTTTTTCAAAGGGGGCCTCAAAACGGGTCTCTATCGGGCTCTGTTTTGTGCCCATTTTTTTCCGGACTGCAGTGACAGCAGGCACATCGATGTGCGTGTGCTCACACTGCTCACTTCTCACTAGTTACTGCATGACGTCATGTCAGGTGAGCATTGTAGGGGAAGGGAAATCCTTTTAAAGAGAGGAATTTTCTCTCTGGATTCCCCTTTTTTTTTTAAATTCAGGAGCAGCAACTTGTCATGGTTTCACCAGGGATTTAAGTGGAAGCTTTTTCAATATTATATACAAGCCATAGTTGCTGCTTATTTATCAGCAAAATACAAGTCGTCGGCACCCTATGCTAAGCACAGATTTTTAGCTTATGTGATTTTAAGCCACGCCCTTAATTACATTGACCACGCCCCTTTGAGAAACCCCCAGTTTTTTCATCCCACTTAAAGCCCTGCATATCTGAAAATACTGAGCTCAATTAATGAATATGAAATATGCACATTTTGTAAGGAACAAAAATATGCTTAAAATTGGTTTCATTTATTCACCTCCTCTGAGTAACATAATCACAGCAGAATCTTGCTCGATGCCCATAGTTTCCACTGCTTGCTGGATCAGGAAGAAATGGTGCCAATATCTAGATAATTGGGTTATAGTTTCACGCTTCCTACTAAGTGAAACCATCAGACACTGCGCGAAGGCACAAAGAAACAGAAAGGGATGCCAGCAGGGATAGCAAAGTACTTTGAGGTTTTTCGGAGGGCGGGGCTCAGGGCTAAAAGCGAGGCCTGGAGCACGATGTGTTCCAAGCTTCGTTTAATATTAATAACAAACAAAAGTAGAAAAGAACCATAGCTGGCATGCACGCTCAAAAAGACCAGTTTTGCAACAACCTTTTCGTTTCTTTCATGAATTAAAAAAAAATTATCTGTGCCATTACTTCTAGAGATTTAACTACCTGGACTCCTAGATATCTTATCTCTTTTTTCATGTAAAAGTAGAGTCAAGTTGGGTATTCCAGGACATTATCTCAGTTTTCCCTTCGTTTACCTGATATCCAGCTATCTTGCCGAAGTCTTTTAACAAGCCCATTATAATTGGAAAGGATTCTGTGGGATTTTGCGTATATATTATTAAGTCATCTGAATAAAGCGCCTTTTTCTTAACCCAACCTTGATGTTGAAAAGGCTGAATCAGCTGTTCCTTCCTAATCCTCCTTGCTAGGGGCTCAATATATAGGTTAAACAGCAAGGGGGATAGGGGATAGCCCTGCCGTGTACCAATTTTTTATTTTTGAGTGAGAGAACCGTTAATTAAGATTCATGATTCTTAATTAAGATTCTTGCGAAGGGGCATGTATAAATGCTTTATGCATTATGCTCCCCAACCTATTGTGTAATAAAACAGCGTGAAGAAAGGGCTAGCTGACCCTGTCAAATGCCTTAGCAGCATCGACAGTCAGGATAGCTAAAGAAAGATTTCTGTCTGTGGCCAAATCTCTAGCACATACCAGATCGTGTGTGAGATCAATCAGCTGTCTATTTTTCATAAACCCTTTTTGTGAGGTTCCTATTAGAGCTCCCAATATTTTATCCAACCTTTTTGCTAATATACTCGTAAATATTTTATAGTAGTTGTTAAATAAAGATATTGGGCGATAGGAATCACAATTTTTAGGATTCTTGTGGCGTTTTAATATAAGGGTTATTGTGGCCGCATTCCAGGATTCTGGAATGTCTTCCATATTTATGTAGATAGAGTTAAATAATGAGGTTAGTGAATGAGTGATTTCCTCCGCTAAGACCTTATAGAGTTCACTGGAAATCGCGTCATGTCCAGGTGCTTTCCCAATCTTCAAGTTTTTTATTGCTGAGGATACTTCTTCAAATGTTATGGGGTTATTGAGTAGAGATTCTTTATCTGATGACAGTTTTGGGAGAAGGTCACCTGAAAGCCAAGTATTTAACTGTTCATTAGGCACTAGGATCTCTTCCTTGTATAGATTATGGAAAAAATTGGTAAAAGCGATCCCGATATCATTATCATCCGTACAGCTTGCATCTGACCCCTCCAAAGTTATCTCTTTTATTGAGTTCCTAGCTATGTCACCCATAGTTTTCCATGCCAGTAACCTCCCACATCGCTCACCATAGTCGTAGTGCGCCAACTTACTCGCAAACAACTTTTTTTTAAACTATGCCTTCCAGATGTTCTTCAAGTTCTTTCTTCCCCTCATCAATTTGTGACTGGATCTCATTCACTGCTGCTGAGTCTTGTGCTACATTGAGATCTTGTTGCCAAGAGATTATTCTCTTCCCTATTATTTCTATTTTTGGTCATTTTCTTTCTTCCTGTGAGTGGCATGACTAATCATTTTCTCTCTAATATATGCTTTGTATGCATCCCAAATGACCCGTAATGAAGTGGAATCCGAATTCTATTCAAAGTAGTCTAGCGTGTCTTGTTTCAGTTTTTTCTGTATTTCCGATTCTCCTAGTAAAGACCTGTCCATTGTCCATCTAATTTCGGGCCCCTTTTGTTCTATCGCTATCTCTCGGCTGACTGCTGAATGGTCTGATAAGTGAGCAGGGTGATGGAATACTGCTTTAACCTTATTACCTAATCTTGAGTCAATAAGATAGTAATCGGTACGGGAAGCATGACCGTATTTTTTATTATGATGAGTAAATTCTTTCTTTCTTCCAGCTCTTGTCCTCCAGGGGTCTATTGGTCCTAGATTCTTCATGTTGTTCTGTATGGAAGCTCTCACTTTTGGAGCGTTAACTGTTGGCCTAGTTGTTGATTTATCTAATTCAGGATCCAACAGAGTATTGAAATCCCCCGCCATTATGATAGGATAATCATCTATCAAAATTTGTTGAAATAAGTTATGCAATGGCGATGAATCTTCTACATTCGGACCATAGTAGCTTACCATAGAGTAGGTCTGGCTATATATCCTTACTGTCCCAATAACCCATCTTCCTTTAGAGTCTGAAATTACTTTAATTATTTTTGCATGGGCTGAGTTTTTAAACAGGATAGCAACCCCTTTAATGTTACAGTTTTGGTTGGTACATGCTAGCTGGTGTATCCACTTATTCCCTTTAAGTATTGGCTCCCATTCTTTTTGTTGCAGGTGAGTTTTTTGCAATATTATGATATCGCTCTTAGATTGTCTAAGAAATTGTAAAATTTGTCTTCTTCTATCTGCTACTCTGAACCCATTTACATTCCAGCTAAGTATTTTCAAGGCTTGTTTGTTATCGGTGTTAACCATATTCTAGTGATGTTTCTTGTTGTCTAAAGGATTTTCACATATGAGTCCTTTTTATTTAAAACAAAAAAGATGTTCCCAATGCTCCCAACCCCGTGTGCAATTTGCAAAATATATACAGTGTATTCTGACCCATTCTCATGGAGCCCCCCCTACCTCCCCCCAAAGGAACCAAAGTGGGCATAAAGCTTCCCAGCGACCTTCATCTCTCCAGCCTTCTATATATTTTTTTCTAAGTGTATATGTGGACTCAACCTATTTTGAAAATGTTTAGGATTTTATCTGCTTAATGAGGTTTACTACTTCCTCTGGGTCTCTAATACTGTGCATTTTATTATTCCACAGTATTTTTAATGTAGCGGGAAACTTAATTTGCGCAGTAGCCCCTAAAGATTTTAGCTCTTGTATGTGCTGGCCCAACTCCCACTGGTGCGATTGGGTTTCCTTTGATAGATCCGATCGGATATGGAATGACCATCCATCTCTAGTGTATGACCCAGCTTTTAGTGCAGCTGAAAGTATCTTTTCCTTAATAGAGTAGGTATTAAAATTGATTAATATTTTCCTGAGTTTTTCTCTATTAGGGTTCCACCTAAAAGGGTCTCTATGATTTCGCTGGATATCATAGAGTAGATCTAATTCCCCAGCTTCTGGTATTATTTCTTGGATCAAGTTTACAAAGAACCCCTTCAAATCCTCTCCCTCTTTCCCCTCTGGAACATTCAAAAGCTTTAAATTATTTTGTCTTGAATTGTTCTCTAACGTTTCAATTTTTCTTGGAGGGTATTTTCTTTTTCCTTACAGTGCTGAATCTCTATACGATTGACCATAACTTCCCTTTTCATATCTTCTAAGGATATTTCCAGATTTTTAATCCTGTCAGTCAAGTCTGTGAGTTTCTTCTCAAGATTCTCACAAGCATCGCAAATTTTTACTTGGTTCGCTTCTGACATTGAAATCTATTTTTAATTTCCTCTGACAGTGTCTGCAATAATGCCTAAATGTTTTCCTGTCTTGGAGGTAAAGCAGTTGCTCCCCCTACCGGTAAGGACTCAGGTAGCACTGATAATGTAGATGGGACAGATGGTAAGGGTAGATTTTCCTTCTGTCTACCAGATATAATCTCCGTAGGTGGGGCCTCCACCTCTAGGGCACGGAATCTATTAGCCAAAGGAAGGCTAGTGGTTTCCTGTAGATCTCCAATCGACTTTTGATTCATAATCTTATTAGCACCAGGGGCCCAATTCACAGAACTAACTTAAGACAAAATCCTAAACTTACTACCATTTTGGTATTCACAGAAGGCACTTACTAATTTTGGTATTCACAGAAGGCACTTACTCATTTCAGTAGTCACAGAAGTTAGTAGTCCTAAATACCTTCTGTGAATACCGAAAGTCTTAAAGTTAGGATTTTTCTCAGTTTAGGAGTAGTAAAGTTAGGACTCCTAACTTTAGGACTCCTAAATGCTTTCAGTGAATACCGAAAGTCTTAAAGTTAGGATTTCTCTCAGTTTAGGAGTTAGGACTCCTAACTCTACTACAGTAACAGTAACTGTATTGGTGAGGGAAGAAGAAAAAACATGAGCAAAACGGGGGGGGGGGGGGGCGAGGGCAAACCACACTAGGGAATCCAGGAGATTCGGGGACCAAGTTGCCAACCCCCGGAGCGGCTGGAGAAAAGCACCTGCAACGTCTGCAAACACAACTGCAGCCATAACCGCTTCCGCGTTTCGCGTCCAGTCAGCCCCGCCCACGCCTGAAACAGCGGGGGAGACAGCAGCAAGGAGGAGCCGGTCAGCGTAGGTACAGAGGTACTAAGATCTTCCTAAAATGTTTTTCGTCCGATGTCCAGAAGTATATCGCGATGTATTCTTCAATTCTTCAATTCTGCATGTTATTTTGAGTCTGCATTTCTCAGCTAGGAGAGAGTTAAGCCCGCAGTCGTCTCTTCAGCCGGCCGCGATGTTCCCCTCAGCTCTGTGGTGTGTCCATTTTGCGTTTTGGGCCGTTTCCTGTTGCGGGCACTAGGGCTACCCACACAAGTGAGGTACCATTTTTCTCTGAAGACTTTGGGGAACGCGGAGTGGGGGAAATTTTGTGGATCCACGCAGATTCCAGAACTTTCCACCACAGAAATGTGGGGAAAATGTGTTTTTTTGGACACATTGTTAGGTTTGCAAGGGATTCTGGGTAACAGAACCTGGTGAGAGTCAGACAAGTCATCCCATCCTGGATTCCCCTGGGTGTCTAGTTTTAAAAAATGTATAGGTTTGCTAGGTTTCCCAAGATGCTGGCAGAGTAGGGTTCAAAATCTACAGCTAGGTACTTTGCAAAAAAAGGGTCCGTTTTCACTGTGAAAATGTGGTGTGTCCACGTTGCGTTTTGGGCCGTTTCCTGCCGCGGGCACTAGGCCTACCCACACAAGTGAGGTACCATTTTTCTCGGACTATGGAGAATGCGGAGTGGGGGAAATTTTGTGGATCCATGCAGATTCCAGAACTTTCCACCACAGAAATGTGAGGAAAATGTGGTTTTGTTTTACACATTTTTAGGTTTGCAAGGGATTCTGGGTAATAGAACCTGGTGAGAGCCAGTCAAGTCACCCCATCCTGGATTTCCCTGGGTGTCTAGTTTTAAAAAATGTATAGGTTTGCTAGGTTTCCATAGGTGCCGGCAGAGCTAGGGTTCAAAATCTACAGCTAGGCACTCTACAAAAAAAGGGTCAGTTTTCACTGTAAAAATAAAGTGTGTCCACGTTGTGTTTTGAGCGGTTTTCTGTCGCGGGCACTAGCCCTACCCACACAAGGGAGGTACCATTTTTATCGGGAGACTAAGAGTAACACAGAATTGTAGAGCAACTGTTATTACCTATTGAATTTCGATGCATTTCTGCCTTCCAAATGAAAGACAATGTGTAAAAAAGAAGTCATTTTGAAAAATGAACTATAATTCTCATGCTAGTATGGGTACTCACAATTTGGGAAATGTGCAAATATCTACTGTTTCAAAACTCTATATTTTGTTCAAATTTCAGAAATACATAGGTGTCTTTCATACCGATTTTTCCATGTGTGAGAAGTTGGCCTGGTATATGCTGGTCACTAGTTAAAGTGGCCACCTTGCACCAGTACAATTCGACTCTTATGGTAGATAGGTTTAAGACAACCTTTTAAAGAAAGCTATCCTAGTGGTAGCTGTGGAGAGCAGCCTTCAGGCTAAGTCGCAGAGGAATGTAAAGCAGCTTGTTTTACCTTATAATCTCTTGAATCACTAAATGAAAGGACACCACACAGGTATATATATAAAATATATATGTATTTATTACTAGACACACTCTACTAATCTCTTTATGAGATTAGAAGTCAAGGACATATGCACCAATCAACATTTCCCAACAAATTAAGCACTTATATGGCTGGGGCCCTAGGGGCGTAACAGACCATATACTAAAAAAGAGGTATAAGAAGAATGACTTGAGAAGGGAGAAGGCCTATGGTCTTCAGAAGTGCTGGGGCCTCACTAATCCACCCAAGGCAGGTAAGTAAAGGACCCACGGGAGACGCATGCGGTGTGAGAACACAGCCGCGGATCCCTATAGACTTCAATGGAGCAAGTCGCGGTTGGAATTTTAAAGTTTTAAGATACTTTGGGAGAGTCTACAAGCAAGTCACTTACAGGGTAAGTAGTTCTAGGGCCAACACACACAGGAGCACCGGAGTACTCGAGTTACCTCACCCAGGGAAGCCGGGTGCATAGGTGTCTTTTGGTGTCGGGTCGCGGCGTTGTTTTCAATTGGAGCCAAAGAAGACTTGCTGCTTGTGAAGACAGGAGAAGTGTCCGGTGGAATCCAAGGCTGGATTCTGAAGAAAGAAGACCTGCAAGCAGAGGAGACATTGTTCAAAGTCACTTGCCCGTGACCCGGGGCCAGGAAGCTGGATGCCCACAGTAGTCGGGGGATTTCAGGTGATCATGGGTGTCTTGATTCTTCATCAAAACGTGGAGCGGAATACACTCCTAACCAGGCGCACAGCTTGTATCGAGATCGACACGCTCTTTTGGTGCTAACCTTTGAATGACGTTATCGGTGATAATTAATCCATGTAATCTGAGATTTTTGTAAATTCATAATTTTATTTCCTTTAGGTCTTCACACTCATGAGGCACTTATATCTTAAAACAGTTTCTCATGCCGTGGGTATGCCAATCCAAGCCTTTTCCCAGGCACGTAAAGACATAAAACATTCTCAGTTGCAAATTTTAATGACCCAATGCATTTCGGGCTGCTCAAAAGCCCTTCTTCAGGGGTTCTCTACAAATCAAAAAAACATTGCCATTAGAATATGGGTCCACTCCATTATCGTGAACAATATGCACTCCTACACTGGCTATGCAATGCAAAATCCTTATTACAGCGCTTTCCCTCTAAGCTCTAAACTGGATTACTCCCACTCTCTGCCTGAAGAATCACAGACCCGCTTGTTACACCTCCTAATTTTCACCCGATAAAATAATGAGAACCGACACACTCCGATACTCCCCTTCTAGTGTCTCCGTTAGTTTTACCCATCAAACATTGCTTATTCTCCTACTCCTTTCCACGTAATCCCGTACCTTTGCAGCTGCATGTTATTCTGTATCATCTCGCTAACGAGTCCCTTCATGAGTCGGTGTTCAAAACTGCACTGTGTTTCCCTCATTAGTTTATACCATGTGACGATGCCCCGCCTTTACAGTTTGACCTATCACTCCCTCCCACTCATTTCTGTATTGTTGCCAAAACTCCATCCCCCAGAATCCACCTCTTAATGGATTACCTGTAAACAATACCCATATTCACCCTTCCCGTCCTGGACCCACAATAATCCAAGCATTTAAACACTGTCCCCCGCCCTCCCTGTTGGTATTTCATAATTGCGCTGCACTCGCATTGACACAGTTCTTCTGAAGTACACAATTATAGTAACAAACGCATATTGATTAAAAACGATGTTCCAAAATTGTTCATGAACTTGATGAAATTCCGCTCCACGTTTTGATGTTGTTAAACGCGTGAAACCAGGGTAGTTCACGCAACCCAGGAAGCACGCATCACAGCCAATAATTCGAAACAATTTTGGAAAACACAGAGTAGTTGTTGAAGATAGGTGTGCACGGCTAATTATGTGTATATTGTCTTGACTCTTCAGCCACGAGGTCCAGGAGGTGTCAAGGACAACCAGGAGCTGGATTCGGAGTGTCCCACAAAGTCGGCAGCTTACTGAGGTGTTGGCAACCGGATTGGAGCCAACAAGCCTTGGCAACAGCAAGTCTTGTGGAAAGTGAAGAAAGTCAGCGGTGCAGACCAGCAAGGTCTGAGGGACTCACCCAGTGAGGGTAAGTCAGGGCAGGCCTGGAGCAACCAGGGGAGCCCTTTGGTTCTGTGGAAAAGTCTTCAGGGGACACACAAGCCAACCAGCAAGGGATCGCAAAGACGCCTCATGAGGATTCCCTTCACAGGAGCCCACGGTCACTCGGGACAAGGTAGGCCTCTGATTTTCAAGGGAAATCCTGCTGGAGGCTTGGGCCGTACATGATCCAAAGCACAAGTTTGTAGAATGTCGTGAAGTGGTTTCACTTGACAATAGTGCACGGGTACCCGGGTATTGCTGTTCCTCATTACTCGTGGGGTCCACTCGCCTCAGCTTCACTGGGTACTCACAATGGCCGTCGAGAAGTCAGGAAATCCACTTCTGGGGCTGCAGGGACTTCGGACTCCGGCGGGAGCGGGAAAGTTTGTGACCGTTGATGCAAAGTTTTGGTGCTTGCCAAGCAGGGGAGTCACTCCTTGACTCCAAGGGAGATTCTTCAGTATTCCAAAGGTAGTGCAACGTCGAAGGTCCAGGATTCTTCTTCAGAGCGTCGTCCAGGGATATCTAGTTTGCAATGGCAATGGCAAGGGTTCCCTAGCTTATACTACAAGGAAGGGAGGGACTAACTCTATGACCACTCCTATGGGAGGGTCAGGGGAGTGGGTGGCTACACCCACTTCCCTTTGTCCAGTTTTGCGCCAGAGCAGGGGCTGGTAGCCCCTGAACCGGTTTGAGCTGGCATATGCACAGAGGAGCCTACTGCTCCCCCAGTGCAGGACTTCAAAGCACTCTAGGAGTGCACCCACCCAGCCCCAATACACTAAATCCTGTCTGGAAGGTGGTTACACCTCCCTGTGACAGGTTGCCTATTGTTGGGCCTCCTCCACTGCGAGTTTCGGTCAGCAGCAGGAGGGCAGCCCAGTGTCTGTGCTGGTGGCATCCATTTTGTGATGCCAGGGCTCTTCAGGATTCTACCGTGTTTCCACAGTGGGTACATGTCTATCCCTCTAGAAGGGTGGGATCATACTCCCACACCAGTTACTGGTGTGGGGGGTATGATTCCAAAGCGTTTGACACCAAACACGACATGTTTTGATGCAGTCATCCCAATGTTAGCATTTACCGCCAGGGTATAATGCACTTAAGAGTATATGGTTTAACCGCATCCACAAACAGCTACAGAGAATGGACTCTGAGAGCTGCAGAGGGGCCCTGCTCAGGCAGAAGCACCCCCTCACATGGAAACCAAGCACCCTGCCCTCAGGATTGATAGGGCCTGCCTTAGGGGTGACTGATAGGTTTATATGTGTGTGTAAGGTGAGATATAGGGAGCCTATACCTCAGTGAGGAGTGCTAACACTACCTCACCCAGGCTGCAGTAGCAGGCCTGTGGTGTCAGATTTAGTCTGCTTCCCAGCGGTGGCATAATACATGCTTCAGCCCCTGGTAGGCATGTGAAGAACCTATGCCCTTGGTACCTAATGTACCATATACTAGGGGCTCATAAGGTACCACAGTATCCAATCACTAGTGCATCTAATATGCACTCCAAGTTGTTTAGAGAGAACAAAGAGGCTGGGGCCCTGATTAGCAGGGACCTAGCCAGAAACCAGTGTAAACATCAGAAAAAAAGTGGGGGCAACATAAGTACAGATCCTACTCTCCTACACCATGTATATATTTTCCCAAATGAATTGCTATGTACCCAGTACATAAATAAAAAAACCATTGTAAGACGCTGCTCAGTTATTGGCTCTGTGTTCGTCGGGTTCTTGGTGAACCTACAAGTCCTATATATCCCCACAACCAGAAAGGTCCAGCGGATGTAACGGTATATTGCTTTCAAACAGCTGTCATAATTAGAAGAAGTTACAGGTGAAAACGTTGACACAAATGGCTGTTTTTTTCAACTAATTTTCAATGTTATCCAAATTCAACGGTTAGTTTCTATAAAGAAACCTTGAAGGATCTTCACAAATGACCCCTTGCTGAATTCAGAAGTTTGTCTACTTTTCTAAAATGGATAGCTTTCCAGGATCCATTATTGCTTTCATACCCATTTCTACCATTAAATGGTAAGAGGTTGAAAGCACAAACAATAGCAAAAATAGGCTATGTCCCAGAAAAATGCCAAAACTGTGTGAAAAATGTTGGTTTTCTGACAAAGGTCTGCTTTTTCGTGAAAGCTGGGAAGATGGTGATTTCAGCACCACACCCCCTTTTTTGATACCATTTGCAGGGAAAAAAACAGCCACTTTCATCTGTAGCCCTTATTTCCCATTAAAAAAATATATATATATTTAGCTGTATTTTTGCTAATTTCTGGGTCCCCTCCAGGGGAATCCACAAACCCTGGGTACCTTTAGAATCCCCATGATGTTGGAAAAAAAGGACGCAAATTTGGCGTGGATACCTCATGTGGTCAAATAGTTACAGGGTCCTAAGCGCGAACTACCCCAAATAGCCAAAAAAAAGGCTTAGCACGGGGGGAAAAGGCCTAGCAGCGAAGGGGTTAAATGCTCCACACACCTGCCTTCCACAAACAGACTAGTCAGAAGCTTTTGTGGGGCTCAGGCAAAAACTCCTGCAAGTTCATGTGGAAAAGACAAGATGGTATTTTGTGCCATCTAGGGTTTTGGCTGTGATAGTTGCATCGTGAAGCAATAGGTCAAGGCTGGTTTTTAGTTCTGGCTTTGAGACCGCTATACCTGTTTTGTCAGACTATTCGTTTTTCCAAAAAATCATACATAAGATACATACATAAAGGGGCTTGTGGTCAGTCGGCTTCACCCATTGGTTTTCTAAATAGTCATTCATTTTTGGCTTCCATCAATCACAGCACATAGCATGGGGAAATGGGACAGCTCAGTTGACCCATTGGATTCATTCACTTTGAGTGACTGTACAAGCCTGTGCACATTGTTTTACCTGCGCCTAAGAATAGTTACTTTCTCTTCAGTTACAAAGCTGGTTCCAATTATGTGTGCATGTTATTTATATATTAACTTCAAATACTGGCAAATGTATTTGATTTCGCTCCTTTTTATGCTGTAAAGTACAGTAGCGGCTGGCATGGATCGCGGGTGGGCGGCAGGTGCGGGCGCGCGGGGGGAGACTTGCAAGGGAGACTGCAGGGGGAACGGTAAAAATAGTAATGAAAAAACACTTACCTTGCCACGCTGGGTCCCGTGTCTCTGCTCCTGCTCTTCTCGTCGGACTGAGGCACAGGAAGCACAAAAAAGGCTCCTCTGACCAATCATAACGATGCAATGCAGCATTGTGATTGGTAAGCACCCAGGCTCCCCTGACCAATCACAACACTGCAATGCAGCATTGTGATTGGTTTTGAGCGTCCTGGTTCGATGCTCAACCAGGGAATGGGGGCCTGGGCTTGTTCTCCACGCAGACTGTAAGGCAAACCACTCCTCCACTGCCCTCCTCCGAGAGCAGAGCAGCCCCGCCCACCTGCCCGTCTGCAAAGCAGCAGGAAACATAAAATGATAATAACTCAAAGTTATTATCATTTTATGTTTTCTTTACTCTGCAGAGCGCTGCTTAAAAAGAGTGGAGCGACGCTCCTCCGCCATTGCGGTGGAGCCGCCCCTGGTAAAGTAGTAAGTGACATTGTAACATTGGAGCTGCTTTGAGTGCTTGGTTGGGTGGTGATTCATTCTTGTCTCCTTCACAAATAGTGACAATTAATAATAATAATAATGATAATAATATGCTGTGCCGAAAGGATTATCGTTTAAAAAACATCACTAGTAAAACAGCTCCATAGGTATTTATTTTTTATTGAATATTTTTATTGCAAGTATAAGGGTGGCCACAAGTAGGTGACGGGATAGTTTGTTTTTATTTTTGTGACACGCTTGGAATAAGAAACTAACCCTCTCACTAGTTTGCCAGGGTCCGGCCTTTTGCTTTTGCCAATGCCTTTCTAGTGTTTAAGTGTTTTGTGTAGCGGGACAGGGACTCGGCTGCCCTTGTCCACAAAGTGACAGTTTGTGACCTCCTAAAAGTTCCTTAAAAAACAGGTTCAACATTACTTTCCGGCCTCCGTGACTACGTACGCACAGGAGCACAAGAAACAGGGCATTTTCCTGGGTATTTCACAGAAATTGCTGTGAGCAAACGCTACGCAGTCTTATTATGGTTAACTCTGGAGATACAGTGATACAAATCTATTCTTGTGTAATTAATAGCATAATTTGGAGATGAATCTCAGATTTTCAGTTTCATTACGTTTTGAAGAACTTTTTCGGACATCAAATTCAATTTAATCATTTTACAGGATCCGAGACAACACCGGTTTTATGAGGCACGATGGACAAATTAAAGCTACATTCTTGCAAGAAACCCGTAGACCGTGACATTTAACTTGCACAGAAACAGCTTCCATCTCAAACACAAAAACGCTTTGATCAGTGGCCAGGCCATAGAATCTTCTCCTGGGAACCCACTCTCCTCCCCCGCATTGCATTCATCCATAAAAGCAACTAGGCCAAGGCAAGCAGATAAATGAATTACCTGACTCCAGGGCTGAGACAATGTGTCCCAGGCTATATTCAGGTCTACCGGGTATAAGGGGCAAAGTGCAATCAAATGATGGGGAAGGTTTTGCAGAATTAATATGGAAACACCTAAATGTGGAGTATATTTACCCGTTAAAGGTGATTTATGTGGTACGATCTATTATATAGCTATAACATATATTTAGGCATTGATGTAAAGAAGATCCCTATTGTTTAGAAAATACACAGGATCTTTTTAAAGAAGCAACATGATACACACGGATCCTAAAACAAATAATATACACCAACATATAAAGATTTCTAACAGAAAGATACTTCTTTGTACTTTAGCCAAGACAGCGATGGTTTAAACCGTGTCTCATGGAAGTCTGTCTGGGTTTCATTTTTTGTGTTCACACTATCAGGCCCCTAGAAGCACTGCCACTGCCTGGTAATAGGAAAAGTCCTACAGAAAGACATGTCAGTCGTTTTTGAGCAATAAAATGGTATTGCAAATGATATGAAGGCACATGCCTGCACCAACCCGTGCACCTCATAGACCTGACCCACAACACAGCCTCCGCAGCATTTGCACTCCCACCTGTACTATGCATCGATGCAGTCCCTTGGGAGGTTGCAGTCTTAGGGACTGGTTTCCTAGCCTCCACTGTAGAGCCACTAAAGCAGCAGTGGAGTATAGCAGCCCTGGCAGCATGGTGATCATTCTATCCTTATTATGGGCATCCGTGGCACAGTGGTGCTCATTCTGTACTTGGCAGAATAATTGCTACCATCTTGTGGGTATGTATGATATGATACTCACCCTTGACATAATTCTTGCCTTATAAAGCAAACACAAGAACTTGATGGACGGAGCGATGAAACATTTCAGACACTCACCCCCAGTCACAGATCTAGGTTGAATCCATCATCGTTCTTTGGCTCACTTCCCCACCTCAGTTCAGACATGGCCATATGCAAATCAGCCTTGACCCTGTGGCTCATTGGAACTGTCCAACCTGAACTGCCAAGCCAGCTCTTCCCTGAACTGGAAACAAGCATCCTGGGACCGGTTTCGGGGTAACACCCCTTATCAGTCAGTCCAGCCAGGAAATGATTGACGGAAACTTTGCAAAGTGTTTGCTTTGTTTGCCCTATGTTGGCAGGGAATGCCCAGACGTGGGTATTGTTTTACCTGCCTTTACATTCAGAAATGTGATCACATCAAATCTGTCTTTATAGTTCTCTATTAGCCACGTTTGACACCAGGACTGAATTAAAGGTGCTGTGAGCCATCCATAAAATATACAGGGCATAGTACCTGTGTATCTGCAGGAACTGTCACCTCCTTACTCCCCAACTAAAGTACTCCACTCAATGTTCCCTCAACAGATCAACCAGCATTCGTTAAAAATGATAAGTCACTGAGGCGGATCTCGTGGTGTGCAAGGACCTGTACTCTGGAACACTTGAGATTCGAGCCAAGGTACCTACAGTTCATGAAACGTTTGAAATTGAACTGTTCAGGCTGGCACTTAATTGAGCCCACCATAGATGGAGGGTTATACGTGAAGGACTTTGGAAACAGTTCACTGACCCTGCCTTATTGGACTCCAGCCTCCCTTTTTCAGAAAATTATATTTTTCTGCAAGGAAATCAGAAGCACTATATGGCACCTAAAAGGGGACTTATAGTGCTGCACAAAACTCCTTAATAAATAACTTAAGAAGTAAGTTATAGCATACCGTGGCCATCCATGGTATGATAGCTTCACCACTAACATGATGCTGACAATGGAATAATGGTATTGTTTCCTAGCATATTATGGGGATCTACGGTGCCTATTCTAGTTATAATGCTGACCATGGCATAATGGCTGTAATTCGTGACATCCGGGTATCATGCATGCATTATGGATTGGAGCCAAATCCTCACCTTATAGTTGTGCAAATCGTAAGCATAAGGGTCCACATGTATGACCGTTTTTAGCAGTCTCAAACAGCGAATTGGGCCATTTATGAATGCTAAAACCGCCTGTAGCATGTATCAACCCTATTTTGTGGGTCGGTAACCTGTTACCCACTCACAAAATATGGTTTGTGAGTCCCTATTACAAAGGGACTTGCCAAGGGCGACCCTTCCTAATAGAGAGTCGCAGGGGGATGTACGATTGTTTTGTGACCGGAAAGCGGTCGCAAAACAATTGCAATTTAATGCCTACTTCAATTTGATTGTAAGCCAGTCGCAAATGGGAAGGGGTCCTCATGGGACTCTTTCCCCTTTGTGATTGGCAGTGAAAACGTTTTTTAAGAGTAAGCAATGGCCCACAGTCTACTCTTAAAAAATGAAACAGAAATGTTTCATTTTTCTTTTTTAAATGCATCCTGTTTCCCTTTAAGGAAAATTTGGTGCATTTAAAAAAAACTGCTTTAGTTAAAATGCAGTCACATTCATTGTGGTCTGCTGACCCCACCAGGCCGCCATGACTATGAGTGCTTGACATTCTCAATGGGTCCCAAATTGCGACATGCCTCATGAACATTAATGATCCGGGTCCCTTGCTTCCCATTTGGGAATCACAAGCAGTGTCTAAGACACTGTTGTAAATTTTATTTTGTGACTCGCTAATTACAAGTCGCAAAATGAAATGGTGGTGAATGTCACTCAAGGTGGGCATCACTGGCTGGTAATGATAAAACATGTTACGATTGTATTCTAAGACCCTACCCACTAAGTTGTTTTGTAATAAGTAGCGCCGCTGACTATCTTTGTCCATCCTGCAAAGCCAGTGCTAAATACCTGCGGCTAACGTGGCTTATCGCCTGTTTTCGGGTCACATCGCAGATCTGGCAGTTTGTTGTGAAAGTGGTGGTGTGGTTTTTTCGTGTGTTTTTGCACAGGTACGCCTACTCTGCATCTCATTATTGTTAGTTGGTGGCTGTTATCGCGTGAATACTGGTGATGTCTGCACTTTGCACCGGATTGTGAATGGGATGTTAATTCTATCACCACTTTTGGTGCGTTAATGTGGGGATGAATCGGAGATGGGTCGTTTTGAATATGGCCTTAAGTTGTTTTGTAATAAGTGGCATTGTAATGCTCTCACTGACGATCTTTGTCCATCCTGCAAAGCCAGTCTGGAATCTATTGTACATCTGCTATTTTTCTGTCCCCATTATAAAATCTTGAGGGGAAAGTGGATAATTCCATTGTGAAGATTGGTTGGCCCTGGCAACTAACTTGAGGTGATGAGAATTTTGTTTACTGACACACGTGGGGTAACAGTTTTTGTCTTTGCCAAATATTGGCATTCACTATGGATCAAGCGTTCTAAATGTACTGTATGAATAACCATCTCCCTCAACCTTATTTTTTAATTCTTTTTAATGGCAGCTATGTGCCTTTTAAAAGAGAATGCTTTCTATATTTTTCTATATTGTTCTTATCTAGACTTATGCTGTGTGCTTTTTAGGATCCTTGTGATCGAAATAAAGTTATATATGATGATGATAATTCAGGAACATGTTATTCAATATGTGCAGTAGGGCATGTGAGTATTTAATGAAAGTAGCAAACTGATGTTAGGAGACCTAATGTCTATTTTATTAAACAGACCAGTGGGCAATTTCTCCGTCTTCGACGGAACTGTACTGCCCTGAGTGATTTCAAAAACCAATCTCATGATCTGACTACCAAACTGACAGCCAGAGGGTACCCTTCCCCTCTCCTTTCTAGAAGCTATAAGCGTGCGAGAAATCAACCCAGGGAAGTACTCTTGACTGACTATGTGAAAGATACTGCTCCCATCCCACTAACATGTGTTACCACCTATAGCACCTTATCCAATCAATTGAAGAAAGCCATCATACAACACTGGGGGATCATTAACAGCATCAATCGCAAGTGGGAAAAACCGCTCTTCTCATTTAAACGTGCTCAGAGCCTACGCAATAGTCTCGTACATGCACGTCCTTTAGTACATCCTGACACTTCTCAAAGAACTATAACTGAAGTTTGGGGCCTCCCCAAGGTAACTGGACATTTTCCTTGCTCTGACTGTAGCATATGCCATTTGACTTCACACACTAAAACTTTAGACCTCGAACCCAACAAGGTCTGGACCCAAAGAGGACATACCAACTGCAATACACCTAATGTAATTTATTTAATTACATGTCCTTGTGGTCTACGATACGTAGGGATGACTACGAGGAAGGTCAAACTCCGGATATGCGAACACCGGAGCAATATCAGGTGTAAGCGTGTCACCACAAAACTGAGCGAGCATTTCCTATCTGTCAATCATACAACAAATGACTTAAAATGGACTATTATTGAAGAGATCTCAACAGGCAGAAACATCCCCAAAATCCTTTTTGAAAAGGAGCAAAGATGGGTTTACCGTCTGGGCACCAACCTTCACGGCTTGAATGATAATATACCTTGGACCAATATATTATAACCAACCTGCTGTCCATTTGGTGCCCATTACCCAGCTCTGTTTTGTCTCTCGTTTTTGTTCTGATCTGTCCAGGGCATCATTTATTCTTCATCTAGAGACTTCGTCATGTATTACTAAACATGCAATTTTACAAATCTATGTCTCTAGTAGACCTGATGATCCTAATACCCTTTGAATGGACACAGGAATTCCTGCACAGTCCATACACCTTCCCTATTTGACTTATCTTATTTTGTAACCTACAAGGTGCTATCCCCAATCCTTTCTGCTAAAATATAGCGTTTTTCCTTTAACACGCTCCCTATGAGGTATAGTCCCCCTCCCCCCCCTTTTTTGGCTATGTGATCGGTTTTCATCCGAGCCTTTTAATAAAGTTTTGTGCCTGCCTTCCTCCTTTTTTTCGTCCTCCACGTCGCTCAGTACTATGAACGACTCCCTCTCATCCGTACTGCTATTGGGTGTATAGCGGTCTAGCATATCCAATCACAACGGAGGTTGGCGAACCTTGCCCAATCCCGGGTGCTCTTTCTTTCCTTCAGCCCCACCGGGGTTCCGAATACTTCATATACCAGCCTCCCGCCATGGATCCTTACTTTCCGGACCCGGTGGCAAGAGGCGCTTTAGGTTACATACGGGTGCCGAGCAGCAAGGGCGTAAGTTATCTACACTGCTCTCGTCCCCGATGGTAAGCGGAATCACACTCCTCCGCTCGAGGTCGTGATTCGTCTTCTTTTTTATCTCTCTCCTTTCTCATGCAGGGTGTGCCATATTGCTCCCACCCCCCTCCCGGGATCCTTGAGGCTTCAAACGGATATGCCTCTTTGTAAGATGTTTTTGCTTCTTGCACGTTAAGTTGCGGGGAACGCTTCGTCATGCCCTAGCCCTCCCCCCCTTTTTTCGTATTTAGAGTGGCACGCTGTGTCTTAATTCCACTTGCGTTCCGATATACGATTCTAGTCACAACCTACAGGATATTCAGCTAAAGGTCTTATCCTACACGATATCTGGATACACCTAGGTGCACATTTTCTCACCATTATTGCACCTGAGGTAGATTTAGTGGCACTCCTCCTTTTTTGAGCACTATTGTTCTCAACCCTAGAGCATTACATTACGAGTATGCCACCAACACTTATGACTCCTTTATGTTTTGTCTTCTGTTTGTGTGTCTTTCTCAATGTCAGAATAAACTCGTTTCTCTCCCCCATTATATTTCTTGGCGGATTTTTTCACTGTAAATATTTTTCACACAGCAGTCCACGGTAGGGTGAACCTTAGCGCGTTCATACCACCGGGGCTCCGCACTCCCACTCTGGTCCTGATGAAAGCCTGTTGAACACTCACTGAGGCAGAAACATGTTGACCGCCATGGAGTGAAACAGGTCTTCTATTTTTTGACCTTCACTCCTTTTTACTTTCTTCCAATTAGCAAAATTATTAAAACTTTATTTTTTG
Organism: Triturus cristatus; assembly: GCF_964204655.1. Taxonomy (NCBI): domain Eukaryota; kingdom Metazoa; phylum Chordata; class Amphibia; order Caudata; family Salamandridae; genus Triturus; species Triturus cristatus. The sequence continues at coordinate 549,966,754 of NC_140586.1, forward strand.
ACTCAATTGGAAATTTTAAATTCACTACCACCTCACATGAACCCCGCTCCGCAGTAACCTGGCGTTGTAGCACACTGGGATGACATTCGGTCATCCCAGTGGAGCCCGATGATGAAGCATGTCACCAACCAGGTTGGCGAGTGAGGGCTTTTATACCAACTGGGTAATATTTATGGAGGTCTGCATTCTTCTCAACAACATACCGGCTTGTTCTGAACTTGTGGATCAGTGCTCTTCTGATTAGTGGTGCCTTGTTTATTTTACACTGACTTTGTTGTTTCTGAACAATTCCTTGAGGGGATTAGTCGTGTTGTTCCCTTCCTCTCCTGTTGGTTATTTGTATTTTATTAAACAATAATAGCTAGTATTTTGAGCAAAAAATAAGTTTTTTTAATGAAAAATTATGTAATTTGAGTTTATTCATCCAAACTGAAAAGGCTATATTTGATAGCAAAATATGTATACGCCAGAGAGTGAGAAGCACTTTCTAAAACATGCTATAAGGATATCGTACACATTTCACCAACCTCTCTCTTGTTCAAAACCTTAATTATAGGAAGCTTCACGGAGTTGGGGAAGGTAAGAAATTGGTACACCTGAATATAAGTAATGTGTACACCTTAGCCTCCCTCTTTCCGAAACCCGGGATGAACGTCATTGCTGTAGCTCGGGTTATGTAAGGTGGTAGGGAAATGCAAAACTACTGTATTTGTCATTTTTTGTATGAGTCTACCACTAAGAGGTTTATTGACCACATTACACATAAAAGCAGATGTAAAATGTTTGTGGCCTTAAGATGTATGGTGAGCTGTTTGGGAACTGTGGTATTAGTTTTCATTGTTATAATTAAATTGATTGAAATGTTTTGCATTTCTAAAAATGTGTTTGTGTTCCTTGGATACACAAAGGAGAAGCTGCTTTATGAGTAGTGGGAACCAACAAAATTCCACAATTGTGATTATCCTCATTTTTCTACATTCATTTTACAATGGGAAGTGGAGCCAACAAATATTTTGCGCAGCAGTTCCTTCTCCATCCTGAAGATCATAACATTGAGCCAGCAGTATAAACTGCTGAAAGAACGGGGAGAGGAGTTGGCCGAACGGCTAGGGCGGTCGACCTCGAATCTGGGGAACTGGGTTTGAGTCTCGGCAATGACGCTGAACATCTTGTGATTTTGGGCACATCACTTAATCTCCCGGTGCCTAACAAAAATGAATGTGTCCTCATGTAATGCAACTGGTGCTATGTAAAGCCCTCTGATACACGGTTCGGGTCAAGTTCGCGCTATAAAAAACTAAAAAAAACTGCTCGGCCGCCTCAAGGTATCTTAGTTTCAATGAGGGAAGTAAAGAGCCAAATATTTGTCCAGCATGCTGCATTGAGGGATGTGATTTCCCGAGGGGTGAGCACTGCCTGACCTGTGAATTAAATGCCATACTATACCTGCTAGGGTTTAAACCCAACCTACACAATCATTTATGCTCAGGACATTTACCACTACAGGTCTCTCATACTATATTTCTATATATAATTACAGCTCAGGGTGAGCCTCTATTTTTTTAAAGTTGAATGAAAGCTTTAATTTAATATATTTTTTTAATTTAATCAACACTTTGAATTTTTATTGGAAGCATATGGTGGTCACAATCTGGTTACCGGATATTTTGTTTTTTAACTTTTTATTTTTGTGGCTTGTGTTCTCGATATTTTTCAGTTTGGGGACCCTGAACAAATGCACTTACCAGCAGCCTAGACCTGTTTTTTCTAGCATTTTATTGGACTGTTCAATTTCCAGAACTGCTTCCTACTTTCCAAGAATGCCCCATAGAAAATACAAACTGCATGTCTCAAGTTAATTCAAGGACCAGGGTCAGTGTCTTTTCTGAATAACGTGTCTGTGCAACATTGTAAGCTAAGGCAATAAGATATCTCTGTGGGATCTTTTTTGTTAGTCTAATAAAATGCATTACAGCCTCCTGTTAAACGTCTCCCATTAGAGCGCCCAATCAATTACCCGATACCTTTGTTGTTTAGTGTTTCCTCATATAGTATTTGATTTATGTACAGAACGTTATGTTGCTAGTGATACTTGCAGATTGGAAAGAAAGGAGAAAAAAATTCGGACGTATCTTCTGTGTGTTTGTTCCATTTTTACCAAGGTCTTCCCAAAAAGTTGGCCCCCTCGACATATATTATTGTACACAATGTTAGAAGTCAGCCTACTAAGTATGTAAACCGCTACATGCTACATTCCCCATGATAAACGTATTGACAAATGTGAGAACAATATGTGAACTATATGTGGACACATACAGGGACGGTTGTTACTGTGATGCAGCCAGACCAATGCACCGAGGTCCATGGGGCCCAGTCTGCCCTGAACTAGCAGACTCTATTAAATTCTATTTGTAAGTGCCTGCCCCCGGCTTCTGTGTTCGCTTTTCCCTCTCGGGGGAAGGTGTGAAAAGGGGTCGACTCGTGCCCCACCAGCCGGCTAAGCAAGGCAGGCACACCTTGAATTCCAAATGGGGCTGGTGACGCCGGGGCCCTACCAGCCGGCTAAACAAGGCAGGCCCACCTTGAATTTCTAATGGGGCTGGTGACGCCGGGGCCCTACTAGCCAGCTGACCAAGGCAGGCACACCTTGAATTCCCAATGGGGCTGGTGACCCTGGGGCCGTACCAGCTGGCTAACCAAGGCAGGCACACCTTGAATTTCTAATGGGGCTGGTGACGCCGGGCCCTACCAGCCGCCTAAACAAGGCAGGCACACCTTGAATTTCTAATGGGGCTGGTGATGCCGGGACCCTACCAGCCGCCTAAACAAGGCAGGCACACCTTGAATTTCTAATGGGGCTGGTGACGCAGGGGGCCCTACCAGCCGGCTAAACAAGGAAGGCACACCTTGAATTCCAAATGGGGCTGGTGAAGCCAGGCCCCTACCAGCCGGCTAACGAAGGCAGGCACACCTTGAATTCCTAATGGGGCTGGTGATGCTGGGGCCCTACTAGCCGGCTAACCAAGGTAGGCACACCTTGAATTCCCAACGGGGATGGTGACCCTGGGGCCCTACCAGCCGGCTAAACAAGGCAGGCACAGCTTGAATTCCCAATAGGGCTGGTGACCCTGTGGCTAGCCCAATAGGCAATTCCAGGGGACTCCTAATGAGGCCTTAAAAGCCTTCTTTCATTTAAAGTTAATGAAGGAACTTTTACTTTGTTCTCATGGTGTAACTGTAATTGTGATCCAAGTGGACTTGGAGTCAGAACAGTAAATTATATATTATAGGTACGAGTAGCAAAATGTTTGTGTAAATGTGAGTAGTAGATTTGTGTGGCACAGCGACATCTTAAGGATTTTGGGGGCCCTGGGCCAAATGTATTTTCGGGCCCCTGTTCGGAACAGCTTTGAATTTATGTTTCAATATCAGTTCGCTCATGCCCTCTTTGGCCAGATTACTGCCAGTGCACAGGACACTTATCCACATTCTAAATGTGTTTACATTTAATATTCGGGGATGGTGGCCTGTTTTCAATATTGGACCACCGTAGCAGTTCTCTAACATATAATCTCCATGACAACCTCGCATTTCTCATATGTGAGGTCCTGTTGTGATCTAAAATAACTTTTTTAACGGATGTTGCATGAAACAAACTCAACATTTCTCTGCAAAATGTGTGTAACAGGCTCTCATACATCACCCACATTAAAAATGAATTTATGGAACAAGGTATATAAAACAATATGTTTAAGAACTATTAAAGGTCGTCAGGACACAACTCTCTGCAGAAGAGAGCTGGCTTTATCTTGGGGGGGCTGAAAAGCTGGGGCCCCGCGCCAGAGCCCACTTTGCCCATGCCCTAAAATATGTGCGTGTGTGTGTGTGTATGTGTGTGCATGTTATGTTTGTACAGGTGTGTGAGAGAGACATTGGAATAGCCCAGTGGATTCTGGGTGCTCTAGTCTGCTTTCCATCCAATGAACCAGTTGGGCTAACAGAGCTGATAACAGTGATTTGTGCTAAGAAAGACCAGGATTGGAAAACCTGGTGGTCTGATGACAAGGCGTGCGATGGTCACCCGACCCTTGTGCCTACTAAGACATTGCTTCAAAGTGCTGAAAATGAAGAGAAAAGGACAGGGGCTCAAAGGTCTTGTGAAACTTGTGTATCAGAAGCATCACGTAGGCATGCACAGATACTGTAAAACCTGTACCCTTTGCATCACATAATGATACACATACAGATGGGAAGGAGTGCTTCTTCTGTGCTGTGTTGATTTCATGGACTTCCTCCCAGTGAGTCTGCTGCTCACAGGTCTAAAACAGACGTCACACAGGAATGTCAAATAGGAGTGTAACACAGGCAAGTCATAAGGTGCAGTGAGGCAACATGCTGGCTGCAGATCTCCAGATCTCCTCAAAACAAGTCTACTCTGGGTGCCCTTCCGTGCTGTTTCCTCGTTCTTGAGGAGAAGGGAGGAAACGCCTCTGCCTTCTCCCCTTTCATTACCTCTACAGGAAGGTACCGAGACTGGAATTAACACATCCCTTTGAGTTAACAAGGATGGCCAGTAAAGTTGCCCAGAGTGGGGTCCTTTTGCACAGGATTTCACAGACTTTGGTTTTGGCCGGTTCTGGTGGCTTAGTGGACAAATGCATCCACTGCAGGGGCCTGTGTTTGATCTCATGGTCATAGGTTCAAATCCCGGTGGGTCCACTCAGCCTTTCATCCATTTGAGGTCGATAAAATGAGTGCCATTGAATTGGGTAACAATAAACATCTGTTATTCAGCGCCTTGAGACCCCTGGGTGATAAGTGCGCTTTGCAAATACAAGAGTTATGTTATGTTACTCTTATAGGGCCAGATGTATGACCCTTTTTAGCAGTTGCAAACAGAAAAGTGCCTCGTTTGTGACCGCTAAAAAGGGTTGTGGTATGTATAAACCCTATTTTCTATTCTATTACTGACTTGCACAATAGGGTTTGCGAGTCTCAATTAGGAAGGAGCGTGGCAAGGGCGTCCCTTCCTAATAGTGAGTCGCACTGTTATATACAATTGTTTTGAAATAATCGCAGTTACCACCTACATCAAGAAGGTGGTGAGCCAATCAAAAATGGGAAGTGGTCCCGAGGGGACCCCTATTCGTTTTTGTTGGACCGCGAAAATATTTTTTCCCACCGACCACCGTCTACTCCTAAAAAATGAAACAGAAATGTTTAATTTTTATTTTTTTAATTCCATCCTGTTTTCCTTTAAGGAAAATGTGGTGCATTTAAAAAAACAACAGCTTTAGTTAAAATGCAGTCACATTCATGGTGGTCTGCTGACCCCAGCAGGCCACAATCACTATGAGTGCCTGCCATTCTCAATGGGTCCCACATTGCGACCTGCCTCATTAATATTAATGAGCCGGGTCCCTTGCTTCCCATTTGGGAATCACAAGCAGTGTCTGAGACACTGTTGTAAATTTCATTTTGCGACTCGCTAATTACAAGTCGCAAAATGAAATGGTGGTAAATGTGGCCGAAGGTGTGCATCACTGGCTGGTAATGATAATGCATGTTACAATTGCATTATAAGACCCTACCCACTAAGGGGTATATTCACAAGAATGTGTGCTAAACATCACCCAAAAATGTTAACGCAACTTTACACATCGCAGCCTATCGCGGGAAAATAACCCTGTGTCAACGTGGAATTCACAACAAGGAGGTACCATGCGATAGTCTGTCGAAACCGCGGACAATGCAGCGGAAATTTTAAGGACCCCCTCAATTCTCACGTCTGACATTGACGGCGCCATGGGGAGTAATACAGATGATTGGCAGTCGTTATCTGCCATGAAGAGGGAATGGGTCAAGATCACCTTACACGGCGCACTTATGACCGAGTACCTAAGGGCTAACATCTCGCCTAATGGCCTTATAGTCAAAAACGTTCCCAGGATCTTTTGGGAGGATGGACAATTTAAGGTCGAATGGTCCCAGATCTCTTGGAAATGTATCAGGGACTTGCTGATCCTGATTAGCAACACTGCCAAGAGACTGGCCGACGAATTACTGACCCGTATACAAATAGCCGAAAGTAATCTTAAGAGCGCGGCACCCGGCCCCTCTTTCAAGACCAAACTATCTCAGCTCAACAATGAAATTGCTGAGCACAAAGAATACCTGTTGAAACAAAAGGTCACCAAATTACAAAAAGACATAAGACGCTTTGACAAAGAAAAGGTGTACCCTTACCTTAAAGCCGATTATGTGCCATCTGGATCAGGGTACTTATCAGACAACAGTTCCAACTCCACCAGAAGAGGGTCATCGAATAACAGTGACTCTAGTGGAGTAAATTGGCAACCTAACCAAGCGAGAAGAGGGACTAGACTTGGATACAACACCTTCCCCCCCCACCCCAATATCAGGGACCTGCTTTTTGGCAATATCCCCTTTTTCCACAATGCCCGCCCCAATTTGCACCCCCCGGCATTAGCCAGCCTTTTTTAGACAGAGGTTGGGGCAGAGGGCGAGGGCGAAGAAGAGGGAATCAGCAAGACAAACGTGTCCAGTGGGAGGATCCACAACAGCGAGTATACGAAACCCGGAGTCACACGAACAACAAAAAAGACCCTAGTGGTCAACCTGTCTCCGAGAATACTCAACCAAACGGAAAAGGAGGTCCTAGAAAAAGGCTTGGGCTTTGTTCCAACACCACGAGTTGATCATTTCAAGCAAACATGTGAACTACACCAATTCTTTCGTAAATTACGCCTCAAAGCATTTTTTGATGGTAAAGACTACCAACGGGATGAGGACTCGGGTCTTCACAATCCATCCACATTCACCCCTAACAACGGGATGATTCCTACTGAGGTACTAACATACGAACAAGCCGTACTCTGAGAGGTTAAAGCTCTCACTACCTCTAGACCGTTTAACAACACATCCAAGAAAGAGATGCTTGCCACAGAATCCTTCGCCAATGACTCCACTATTGTAATCAAACAAGCAGACAAGGGGGTACGACCGTGATAATGGCTGCCTCGGACTATGACACAGAGTGCCTCAGGCAATTGAGTGACAGACACTACTACACTCCAATTGCCACGAATCCCACGCAACGCCTGAAGAATAACATCACGGGCATTGTTGACTTAGCCGAAAGCCAGGGTTGGCTTAGTAAAAAGGAGGCCTTATTCCTAAACAAAAAAGATCCCAAGACCCCCTACTTTTACATCCTCCCTAAAATTCATAAGGGCACCATACCTGTACCAGGGAGACCTATCGTCTCTGGTGTAGGCTCGATCCTGGAACCCCTATCACAGTTCTGTGACCACTTCTTACAACCGTTGGTGAAACTTATACCTTCTTATTTGCAGGACACCACGGATGTATTACGCTTACTTGATCAATTTCAAAGGACAGACGAGATTGACTTCCTCATCACCCTCGATGTAGAAGCCCTCTACACTAACATCCCTAAGAGGGCTACCCTTGAGGTGATTGAGGAGGATCTGAACTCAATTAACTGGGAATCAGCTACACCATCCAGCTTTGTCATGGAATGCGCAACACTGGCATTGACGGAAAATTTATTTGAATTTAAGGGGTCACTCTACCACCAGACCCAAGGTACGTCAATGGGGAGTACCTTTGCCCCCAGTGTGGCATGCCTTTACATGGCAGCTTTTGAGAGACAACATATTCACAATGACTCCAACCCCTACCATGAGAACATCATGATTTGGAAACGCTTCATCGATGATATCCTTATCTTTTGGAAAGGTAACTCAGAATCACACAATGATTTCTTGAAATGGATAAATAGTCTTAATCCATTCTTAAACTTCACCATCACTGTCTCCCCTACACAGATTTCCTTTCTAGATCTCACTATCAAAATTGAGACAGGTCACTTGGTTACCACCATGTATAGGAAAAGCACCGACCGTAACAGCCTCATCCATTTCAATAGTCACCATCCTAAATCACTCAAGGAAAACTTACCTTTTGGACAATTCCTGAGGATAAGAAGGAATTGCAGCAGAGTGAATGATTTCAAAGTTGAATCGGAGATCCTTGCTACAAACCTGGCAGCTAGAAACTATCCACCAAAGAGTATTGCATTTGCAAAAAAACGTGCACGCAATAATAATAGAGATGCACTTTTGGAACCCTACCTTCACACCCATTTCTAATAGACTTACCAAAGTCCTGAAAAACCACTGGGGTATCATGAATACTGGGTCTTTAGATCTAGCACAACCACGTTTTGCATTCAAACGTTCTAGAAATCTAAGAGACATGCTCATTAGGACGAGGCCCAGACCCCCTCCTACAATTAGACAGACTACGCTCTGGCAGTTACCAAAAGTCACCGGTCACTACCCCTGTGGGTCGTGTGCGGCTTGTGCTTTAACTTCCGTACACAAGACGATCACATTAAATAATACATTCGTCTGGGAAATGAGGAACCACACTAACTGCAACACGGCCAATTGCATTTACTTACTCACTTACCCATGTGAGCTGTACTATGTGGGCATGACCACTCGACCCATTAGATTACGCATCTCGGAGCACCGCAGCAACTTTCGCTGCCACAAGAACAACACAAAAATGTGCGCCCATTTTTTGGAAAAAGAACATTCTCCAGACTCCCTGAAATGGGTAATCCTGGAAACTACACAGAACTCCACGAAAAACAGCCTGTTCACCAAAGAACAAAGATGGATACATCGCTTGTCCACAGATGACAGAGGTCTTAACGACAACATTCCCTGGAGCTCCATTCACACCTAGGAGGCCCCATGAGTGTTTACGAGCCTTATACGTGAACACCTCTTTACTCGACATTGCTTACACCCTTATATGTGTCTCGAATAGGGCTCCCCGACCCTCACCAGCAATTTTTGTTACTAAGAGTCCTAAGTTACCTCCTTGTCTTAACTCTTATTTGTCCTTGGCATGTGAGCTGCCGAGTTTACACTGCACACCATGTTTTAACAATACATTCACCGACCGTACAACTTGGTTCACGGTGCGCTTTCCTGCTTTATTTCTCATAACCATAAGCGCCCAATAGGATGATTATGTCTGGATACTAGGATTGGTGAACTGATCGTTTTCCTAAATAATCTGATTTTAAACGTGTAAACTACAACATACACGTTGTTGTTCTTGTGTTGTCTAATTTGCGAGGGTTTATTAACCTAGTGACCTTTTTCCAGGATATTGACCCGAGCCATTCTCAACTTATTCATTAACATATGCATACCATACATTTACCTATCTACCAATATTCCTGGTCTTTACCCACCTTTTACCAAGATTCATGCCGTAACAACCTTTACTATAGGTTACATCTCCCGCTAACAAACCCCATTCCAAGATGGCCGTGACATTAACAAGCATTTTGCACCTGATTTTAGTCGCAACTCCTCCCACCCCACTCTACACGTGACCAGCGTAATAGCGTTTAAACCGGGGTTGAAAGTTAATCGTTACCTCCCGGGACCCGGTGGACAGGGCAGGTCTACTTCCATGCATATCGCGCATTAACTGTAAGTACAATTAGGATTGCAACTTGCGCTTATGTACCCAGTCGCCTCTTCCGCTTACACCCCCCCCTTTTTAATGGAATAACGTTATTCACTCCACTCTGTGCGCGCCCTTATTTCTTGAATTACAGCTTGCCGGCGTATTTCGTTTGATTATCCCCTTAGTTTAGAAGGGAATATCCTTACAAATTGAGCGTTTTCTACATCGAGGTTACCCCTGATACCCAACACGCTCTCTAGAACATTTGTTACTATACTTTACGTGTCATTTTTTTCTAGAAATATACAGTGGTTGGCTTCCACAGCAGTTACTTATAAATCACCAAACTGCTTTTTCAAACCTACTGTTCCCTGTACAATAAGTAGCCTCATATTTGGCTAGTATATATACGTAGGCAATCACATTAGACAGTGTTCATTTTGTCACTACGGTTCATAAGAGATTGTTTACCTTTTTACAATTTCATTGTCAAGATACATTTTGTATCCTTTCTAGCCCTAAGAATCTTTAGGCATCAGGCGCTATGCATTAACCACCGGGCACTGTTGAAGCCTGTGGTTCTACTGATTAGGGTGAGTACCTGACTGAGTTTCTGCTGCTTCACTGTATTCTATAGGGGCTTATAGGCACAATAGCTCACTATGGAATACCACCACTCGTTGTTTTATTATTTTTAACCTTTAACGCAATGACGTTCACTCCACAAGGTTCCTGTTTAGAAGTCAGAGTCACTGTTAGATTGTGCTGATGCTTATTGTACCACTCCACTTGATCAATACCTGTATGTTGTTTTGTTTCCTTCAATAGGTAGATCCAGGTACTTTAACCGTCTGACACCATTTTCGTGAGTAGTTAACTTCACCACACATTTTTTAGGTGTAGAACAATATAATTGTTTAGGTCCTGAAGAATCGCATGGATAGACATCCGAGAGCGAGAAACATGTTGACCAACACTGAGTAAAACAAGGTTCCACACTCTACGAGACATCATTCTCGGGTTAGTGCCTTGTTTTCCGTTCTTTACTTTTAATTAGGGTAGGAGACCCCCAGAATAAAACTTGCTTACTTCAGGTACTCCTTTCCCTATTTTAATCCACTACACTATTCTACACCACTCTGCCCCCACACCCGCACTTCACCATACGGCATCCGGATAAGAAGATCTCCGACAAAGAGCCCCTATTACAGGGAGCCCGTCGGGTATTGCACCACCAACCCGACGAGGAGCAGCCCATATGATGAAGCATGACACCTGCAAGGGTGTGTGAGGGCATTACTATCCGGAATATGGATTTCCCACACAGACACTAAATCTCTGCTTTGTGGGACCATCTATTTTCTTTGACTCTATACTTCTAGGTGTTTTCACACGTGAGGAACGGCATAAAACTTCCCTTGTATAACGTTCATTTGGGCCCCCTCCCTTTATGCTGGACCTCCCACTCCTTTAGAGTGGATAAAGGCCCTTTCGTCCCCTCTTTTTTGGTTACAACATTCTCAATTGTCCCATGATTGGCATGGACGGCCACAAGGTGACGTGCTCATGAGAGGTAAGTGTCAATGATGGAGTTCCTACGGGCCATTCCTGCTGCAGCTGCAGTGGGATGTGGGCCACCTGCCCCATCGTCACCATCATCATCCAGTACCTCTGGAACTGACATCCATTGGGCATTGGTGCGAACACAGACGTTGTGCAACACACAACATGCAACGATCGTCTTGTACACGATGTCCGGGCTGTACAGGAGCTTTCCACCTGTGCCGTCCAGGCACCTGAAACGTGACTTCGACACGCCAAATGTGCGTTCAACAATGCCCCTGGTGCATATGTGGGCCTCATTGTACTGCCTCTGTGCGGGTGTGTCCGGGTCTCGGAGGGGTGCCATCATCCAAGGGCACAGTGCATATCCTTGATCATCGGTGACAGTGCAGGGAGAAAAGAGTCAATACTTTGTTCGGCAGGATGTGATGGCAGGCCCACCAATACAGTGACGCCTGTGCTGGTTGTGTGTGGGGTGAGTGTAAGCCAGCCCTCAGGGAGTAGCTGGTGCTGGCAACAACTCCAACAGTCATCAGGCACTCAGAAGGCAATGTCAGTACAACTAGGGGGAATGACTCGAGTCGTACATGGCTAGTGGCCCCAGATGCATAGCGGCTGACATGGGCCCACAGCCACGGGGCGCTGACCTGCAGGAGACTGGGATAGGGCCCTGAGGGCATAGCAGGGTCTCGTATGTGTCATATGTGCCTTCCACGGAGTGTTTCGGGGGAGAATGGGGGGCCTACCCCCAGGGCATGATGCAGAGGGCACATGCCAGCTGTGTCCGGCAACATGGCGCATACGAATGCCACAGACCCAGGCCCGACACCAAGTCCGTAACTGCCCGTTGCTGATCAAAACCCCCATGCCACAGGCGCAGACACCAGCGATGTTCTGCCGGCGGATGACGAACACTCATGGCGCACAGGGCCAGTAGCATCATGTGTCGCAGGCCTGCTTAATGGAATTATGCCTCACTGATTGAAGGGAGTCTGGTGCTGTGGCCGCTGCCACAGCCTTGGGGTCACTGCCATTCAGGACACTGTTCCACATGTGGGACCTACTGGTCCAAAGAGGACGCCAGTGGAGCATGTCAATAAGTAAGGAGTGATGTGGGCCAGCGATGGACTGCGGAGGCTGGTGAGCTCGCGTGACTGGGGCCTGGAGCTTACACCGGCATGCGTTGGGCCCTCTTCGAAACACGATGGTGTCGGCAACTGAGCAGTGCGGCCGTGGTGTGCTTGGGCGGGCAGGCCAGGTCTGTGCATCAGCGTCCTGGGGTGTAGCACGCACACAGGGTCGCAGGCCCCGCTGCTCAAGACATCGGCCTCGTAGCAGGCCGCGCTGCGCCGCATTGGCAGTGACATTGGCTTTCCCGGGAGTGGACCACGCCTTGCGCAACAGGGTTTGTCACCACACCCCTGCGCAGCCCTGATGTACTCAGGGCCAACCCACTACACTCACGCACACAGGGGGGGACACAGTGTGCGACACTTCCGCTATCTGTTCCACGGCCTGGGGTGACATTATTGCTTCCACTACTCACTACTCTCCAGTCACCAGCAGTTGTGGTCTGCATTGACATGTCTGTGGTTTGCATAGCCATGTCTGTCCTGCACATCCACACCTCACCTCTCGTGTACATTCCCATTTATGGGTCACTTGCATCCTCGCACATGGCTGCATTCCGCATCTCCACACGTTCAGCTGTTGTGTGGCTGTGGTGCCATGATATAGCTGTATTGTGTGCAGGGGTAGCCCAGGATCCCCATGGAGTAGTGTTGTCGTGTCTGGTAGGTGGTCGTGTATTTTGACATGTTTTATGTGGTTTGGTCACGTGTGCATTCCCACAGTTGTGCATTGTGTGTTGGTGGCTTTGGGGTGTGTGATGTGTTGATTTGGCACTTACCAACGAGCCGTCCCGTTACATATGTGCCATCCTGGAAGCACTGGTTGATGATGGACTGTCGGAAGATGAAGGAATCATGCACACTGCCTGGGTAGTTGGCGACGACATTGGTGAAGAGTCCCCTGTGGTCCACTATTGCCTGCACATTGATGGAATGCTGTTGCTTCCTGTTGCAGTAGTGGTGTGCAGTATCCGCAGGGGGCACAAGTGGGACATGTGTGCAGTTGATTGCCCCCAACACGGCCGGGAATCCGGCTATGGCGTAGAAGCCTTGCTTTGTCTCCAGCTGTTCCTGCGCAGTGTTGGGGAAGTGAAGGTACTGGGGTATGAAGCTGAGGATAGCATCCAGTACAGGTGTGATGAACTTTGATAGGGCTGGCTGTGAGACCCCTCTGACTCTGGCAGTTGTTGGTTGGAAGGTACCAGAGGCCAACAGGTGCAGCACAGCCAGCAGCTTTGTCTGCGAAGGGATGTTGGTTCTCCGCTGTGTTGGGACCGTCAGCCTGTGGGAGTTGTGGGTCAGGATGCGGAGGATGGTTGCTCTTTTGAGCCTGTAGTGAGCAATGACTTCCGCGGGCGTTAGGTCTGTGAGGGTGGTGCGTTTTCGGTAGGTCCGCTGTCTTACTCTGCGCTGCCTCTGTGGTGGTCCGGGGGGGGGGGGCGGGTCCGGGTCCAGGGGGTGGTGGAGGTCCTGGGGGTGGTGGGTGTTGAGGCCCGGTTTGGGCTCCAAGCTGCATGATGAGTAGCTCCATGGTGTCGTTTGTTCTTCGGGTGTGGCTGTGTGCGGGTCTCCGCTGCCTACTGCAGGGAGTCGTCAGTCTTTACACCTGCTAGAGGCAGGTGTTAAATACCTGCGGCTAACGCGGCTTATCGCCTATTTTCGGGTCACATCACAGTTCTGGCAGTTCATTGTGAAAGTGGTGTTGTGGTTTTTTTGTGTGTTTTTGCACGGGTACGCCTACTCTGCATCTCATTAGTGTTAGTTGGTGGTGTCCACCGTGGTGTTAAATTTTAGGGCTGTTATCGCGTGAATACTGGCGATGTCTGCAGTTTGCACCGGATTGTGAATGGGGTGTTAATTCTATCTCCACTTTTGGTGCGTTAATGTGGGGATGAATCGGAGATGGGTCCTTGTGAATATGGCCCTAAGATATTTTGTAATAAGTGGCATTGTAATGCTCTCAGTGATGATCTTTGTCCATCCTGCAAAGTCAGTCTGGAATCTATTGTACATCTGCTATTTTTTTGCCCCCCATTATAAAATCTTGAGGGGAAAGTGGATAATTCCATTGTGCAGATTGGTTGGCCCTGGCAACTAACTTGAGGTGATGAGAATTTTGTTTACTGACACACGTAGGGTAATAGTTTTTGGCTTGGCCAAATATTGGCATGCACTATGGATCAAACGTCCTAAATGTACTGTATGAATTATCTTCTCCCTCATCCTTATTTTTTAATTGTATTTAATGGCAACTATGTAAAAATGGTTTCTATATTTTCCTATATTGTTCTTATCTAGACTTGTGCTGTGTATTTTTTAGGATCCTTGTGATCGAAATAAAGTTATATATGATGATGATAATTCATGAACATGTTAGACAATATCGGCACATGTAGGACAGTAGGGCGCGTGAGTATTTGATGAAAGTAGCAAACTGATGTTTGGAGACCTAATTTCTATTTTAATAAACAATAATGGCTAGTATTTTGAGAAAAAATACGTTTTTTAATGAAAAATTACATAATATGAGTTTATTCATCCAAACTGAAAAGGCTGTATTTGCTAGCAAAATATGCATACGCCAGAGAGCGAGAAGCACTTTCTAAAACATGTTATTAGGATATCGTACACATACTGTGTATTCACCAGCCTCTCTCTTGTTCAAACCTCAATTTATAGGAAGCTTCACGGAGTCAGAGAAGGTAAGGAATTGGTGCACCTGAACATAAGTAATGTGTACACCTTAGCCTCCCTCTTTCCGAAACCCGGGATGGACGTCATTGCCGCTGGTCGGGTTGTGTAAGGTGCTTGGGCAATGCAAAACTACTGTATTTGTCATTTTTTGTATGAGTCTATCACTAAGAGGTTTATTGAAGACATTACACATAAAAGCAGATGTAAAACGTTTGTTGCCTTAAGATGTATGGTGAGCTGTTTGGGAACTGTGGCAGGCACACAGGGATTCTGCATCAGTTTTCATTCTTTTATTTAAATTGATTGAAATGTTTTGCATTTCTAAAAATGTGTTTGTGTTCCTTGGATACACAAAAGAGAAGCTGCTTTATGAGTAGTGGGAACCAACAAAATTCCACAATTGTGATTATCCTCATTTTTCTACATTCATTTTACAATGGGAAGTGGAGCCAACAAATATTTTGCGCAGCAGTTCCTTCTCCATCCTGAAGATCATAACATTGAGCCAGCAGTATAAACTGCTGAAAGAACGGGGAGAGGAGTTGGCCGAACGGCTAGGGCGGTCGACCTCGAATCTGGGGAACTGGGTTTGAGTCTCGGCAATGACGCTGAACATCTTGTGATTTTGGGCACATCACTTAATCTCCCGGTGCCTAACAAAAATGAATGTGTCCTCATGTAATGCAACTGGTGCTATGTAAAGCCCTCTGATACACGGTTCGGGTCAAGTTCGCGCTATAAAAAACTAAAAAAAACTGCTCGGCCGCCTCAAGGTATCTTAGTTTCAATGAGGGAAGTAAAGAGCCAAATATTTGTCCAGCATGCTGCATTGAGGGATGTGATTTCCCGAGGGGTGAGCACTGCCTGACCTGTGAATTAAATGCCATACTATACCTGCTAGGGTTTAAACTCAACCTACACAATCATTTATGCTCAGGACATTTACCACTACAGGTCTCTCATACTATATGATTATATATAATTACAGCTCAGGGTGAGCGTCTCTTTTTTTTTTAAAGTTGAATGGAAGTTTTAATTTTTTTTTTTTTTTTTAAATTTGATCAGCACTTTGAATTTTTATTGGAAGCATATGATGGTCACAATTTGGTGACCGGATATTTTGTTTTTCAACTTTTTATTTTTGTGGCTTGTGTTCCCGATATTTTTCAGTTTGGGGACCCTGAAAAAAATAACATACCAGCAGCTTAGACCTATTTTTCTAGCATTTTATTGGACTGTTCAATTTCCAGAACTGCTTCCTACTTTCCAAGAATGACCCATTGAAAATGCAAACTGCATGTCTCAAGTTAATTCTAGGACCAGGGTCAGTGTCTTTTCTGAATAACGTGTCTGTGCAACATTGTAAGCTAATGCAATAAGATATCTCTGTAGGATCTTTTTTGTTAGTCTAATAAAATGCATTACAGCCTCCTGTTAAACGTCTCCCATTAGAGCGCCCATTCAATTACCCGATACCTTTGTTATTTAGTGTTTCCCCATATAGTATTTGAATTATGTACAGAACGTTATGTTTCTAGCGATACTTGCAGATCGGAAAGAAAGGAAAAAAGAATTAGGACGTATCTTCTGTGTGTTTGTTCCATTTTTACCAAGGTCTTCCGAAAAAGTTGGCCCCCTCGTCATATATTATTGTACACAATGTTAGAAGTCAGCCTACTAAGTATGTAAAACGCTATATGCTACTTTTCCCATGATAAACGCATTTCAAATGTGAGAACAATAGGTGAACTATATGTGGACACATTCAGGGGCGGGTGTTATCGTGATGCAGCCAGACCAATGCACCGAGGCCCAGGGGGCCAGGTCTGCCCTGAACTAGCAGAGTCTATTATTTAATGCGTTTAAATTCTATTTGTAAGTGCTCACTTTTCCGTCTCAGGGGAAGGGGTGAAAAGGGGTCGACTCGGGCCCCACCAGCCGGCTAAACAAGGCAGGCACACCATGAATTCCTAATGGGGCTGGTGAGGCTGGGGCCCTACCAGCCGGCTAAACAAGGCAGGCACACCTTGAATTCCGAAAGGGGCTGGTGTCGCTGGGGCCCTACCAGCTGCCTAAACAAGGCAGGCACACCATGAATTCCTAATGGGGCTGGTGAGGCTGGGGCCCTACCAGCCGGCTAAACAAGGCAGGCACACCATGAATTCCTAAAGGGGCTGGTGTCGCTGGGGCCCTACCAGCGAGCTACACAAGGCAGGCACACCTTGAATTCACAATGGGGCTGGTGACGCTGGGGCCCTACCAGCTGCCTAAACAAGGCAGGCACACCATGAATTCCTAATGGGGCTGGTGAGGCTGGGGCCCTACCAGCCGGCTAAACAAGGCAGGCACACCATGAATTCCGAAAGGGGCTGGTGACGCCGGGGCCCCACCAGCGAGCTACACAAGGCAGGCACACCATGAATTCCCAATGGGGCTGGTGACCCTGTGGCTAGCCCGATAGGCAATTCCAGGGGACGCCTAATGCGGCCTTAAAAGTCGTCTTTCATTTAAAGTTAATGAAGGAACTTTTACTTTGTTCTCATGGTGTAACTGTAATTGTGATCCAAAATATTATAGGTACAAGTATCAAATGCTTGTGTAAATGTGAGTAGCAGATTTGTGTGAGTCCTGAAAAGCTGGGGTCCTGGGCCAGAGCCCACTTTGCCCATGCCCTAAAATATGTGTGTATGTTTATGTTTGTATAAGTGTGTGACTGAGACATTGGAATAGCCCAGTGGATTCTGGGTGCTCCAGTCTGCTTTCCTTCCAATGAACCAGTTGGGCTAACAGAGCTGATACCAGTGATTTGTGCTAGAAAAGCCCAGGATTGGAAAACCTGGTGGTCTGATGACAAGGCGTGCGATGGTCACCCAGCCCTTGTGCCGACTCAGACATTGCTTCGAAGTGCTGAAAATGAAGAGAAAATTACAGGGGCTCAAAGGAGGGGGCGTGAAAACGAGCGAAAAATTAAAAAGGCTAAGAGGTTATTGAAAAAAGAGAAGGAGGCAACAGTGCGTCATGTTAAGTAACTTGCATGTATAGCTCTTGCGCTGATCAAACACTCATTAGGCAACTGGGGTGTGGGGGACAAAGACCCATTAAGGCACTATATGGGTCAAACGAAAGAAGGAGGAACAAGGAAGAGGGAAAAGAACAAGCAAGACGGAAATGATAGCAGGAAAGAGAACCTGGAGAGAAGATAGGAGTGTGATGGCATTGCATGTCACTGGCATAGCAGATATGTCTCGTGAATCTTGTGTATCAGAACCGTCACGTAGGCATGCACTGAGACTGTAAAACCTGTACCCTTTGCATCACATGGCGACAAACATACAGATGGGAAGGAGTGCTACTACTGTGCTGTGTCGCTTTTATTGACTTCCTCCCAGTGAGTCTGCTGCTCACAGGTCGAAAACAGACGTCACACAGGAATGTCAAATAGGAATGTAACACAGGCAGGTCATAAGGTGCAGCGAGGCAACATGCTGGGTGCCCTTCCATGCTGTTACCTCGTTCTTGAGGAGAAGGTAGGAAACACCTCTGCCTTCTCCCCTTTCATTACCTCTGCAGGGAGGTACCAAGACTGGAATTAACACATCCCTTTGAGTTAACAAGGATGGCCAGTAAAGTTCCCCAGAGTGGGCATAACCTGTAAGATCCTGATTCAGCAGGTCCTTATGCACAGGATTTCACTGACTTTGGTGTTTACTCTTATAGGGCCACATGTATGACCTTTTTTAGCAGTCGCAAACAGAAAAGGGCCTTGTTTGTGAGCGCTAAAAAGGGTTGTGGTATGTATAAACCCTATTTTTTAAATCCAAGACTGACTTGCAAAATAGGGTTTGCGAGTCTCTTTTAGGAAGGAGTGTCGCAAGGGTGTCCCTTCCTAATAGAGAGTCACACTGGTATGTACAATTGTTTTGAAATAATCGCAGTTACCACCTACATCAAGAAGGTGGTAAGCCAGTCACAAACGGGAATGGGTTCCAGGGGACCCCTTCCCCTTTGTGTTGGTCTTTGAAAATATTTTTTAAGCGCAGGCAGTGGTCCCACGGACCACCGTCTACTCTTAAAAAATGAAACAGAAATGTATCATTTTTCTTTTTTAAATGCATCCTGTTTGGGGGCGTGGCCAAGAAGGCGGCCATGTAGGACGTGTTTTGCGGCTCCTCTGGCTCCGCCACGACAAATGCCTTGATATCACCTGATCTGCACCCTCATCCCTGGCAGGGGGGACGAGAATCGGACCCCAGAACACACCCGGATCCTTTGGGGATGCACAAAGTCACAGAACCGCAATCCGGCGTGGTGGCTCATGGGGGAGAGTGGAGGCCTGTGGATGCGAGACACGAGAGGGGTGACACCCGGCGCACTAGCCGGGGTTCCAACAGACGTTGGTGCCGAGCATTGATCCCCTCCCCTAGATGCGGAAACTCGCTCTGCGGCTTTCAACAAACCGAGGCAAGAGAATGGAGGACCCTGTGCCGCCGACCGGAATCACTCGGCCTAGTGGGGAAGCGCCGTGGCGCAGGTGAGCCTGATACGAGGGGTGAGATGCTCCCAGAGTGCGGAGGGCGGGGTGGAGTTTCCCTAGCGTCTGCGGTCAGGAGACCTCAGGAAAAGAGCAGGGCAGCCTGTGGGCGAATGGGAGCGTCTCTACTGAGACCGTGTGGAACACGAAGAGGCCCGGGACCGGACCTGCTGGCACTGCGGGGTCGGAGCACCGGCAGAATAGCTCAGACTGCACCTGCTAACGTTCTGAAGCTCCATGGCTCTGCTGCTGGCCCTGTGAAAGTGACGTTCGTAGGACGGCCTCCAAGGCTTGCTTCTGAGTGCGAGGCACGAGATCTATCAGAACAGCGCTGGAGCCGCCTATAGCGCAGTGTGCAGGATACCTACCAGTAGTGCTTGTGGAAGTAAGGGTGGGGGCTGCGTTCCTGGGATGCGGTGGACGGAGTAAGTAACGTTGGCCTGCTCCACAAACTGCCCATCATAGCAGGACTGCCGCGTGACTTTGGCCCATTCCCAGAGGACCAGATCTCCTGGACAGCATTGGGCCCTTGATCAGACTGTGCGCAGGGCGTGCTGTGAAAAGGTAGAGCTGAGAAGACATAGCTATAGACTCGCCTGACCTATTGCCGTGCAATGGGCCCGAGGCCTTCATCGGCCCAAGAATCCGTCTGTGCGGGGGCGCGACTTGCTGGCCGGGTTTGAGGAGCGGTGACCGGGAGTTTCCTGGTGGTAGGGGCACAGAGGCTGAGAAGTGTGAGCACCGCCTGCAAAGGTGTCCTGGCCCTCATAGCCAAATAGAGCAGACAAGCCAGAGATCAACACTTGACAGAGCTAAGAGTGCAGCATCCTCACCAGCAGTACCAGGCAAGGGGTATGGCTAGCGTACGTCTGAAAAAGGAGCGCTCCATCAAAGAACTGCCCCTAAAACAACCCACTCTAGGAGTCACTGAAAATCCAGGCCAAGAGACTGAAGGGTTGCAATCAGAGCCGGCTTTAGCGCTGGTGGCGCCCAGTGTGACAATGTTGGTTGGTGTCTCACCAATGACCACCTCCACCACGGATTCTCTCACTAGCACCCTTTAACAGTGACCAAGTCTCCATAACCACTGTCTCTCAGATGCACTGAATTAGTTATATAGTGCCACTCACACCAGTAAAGGATGTCAGAGCACTTTGCATCACACACACATTACACAGAGACAATCAAACATAGGTGAGTAAATCAGCTTACAGGAAATGTTACATAGGCCAAAGGAGTAAAAGTGTAGGAGTCACATGTCATCCATACTGGTAGGCCGTACAGTTTAGGAGTGCTTGGTGTGGAGAAGCACAAACTCAGAGCATAGTTGGGAGTTTTCTTTAATAATAAGAATCGATTTCTACCCAAATGAACCCTTTTTGCAACATTAAGCTATGCTCTAATGAATACTTTGCAGTGTGTATGTAGCTCTATGATGAAAGTTAATACCTCACTGTTCTATGTTAGGACTTCAAGTTATAAATTGCAAGTAACAAAAGGATGTCTCTTTTAAAATCAGTAACCTGCTGATCTATTTACATTATATGCACTCTGTGATCTACACGGTACAAGTTTTTTGCAGCAGACATATTAACCCTCTGCACTACCTTCACATAAGTCAAAATATCAACTATACAAAACTCCAATCTCTCTCCAGGAAGAACATTTATCACAGGAGTTAACTTGACATTTTTGTGAGGCCTGGTAATAGCCGGAGGAAAGGAACGCGGCAGCAGGTGCTTTAGAAACATAATAAACTTGCAAACACAGCGCCCCCAGGAAGCCAGCACCCGGTGCGGTGGCACCGGTCGCTCCGCCCGAGAGCCGGCCCTGGTCGCAAGGAAGTCAAGAGGGAGCGGATGCTTCGGCCACGAAAGCGTTTATGATGGAGCTGTTTACATCCCTGAGAGCCAACCTGCAGGATCTTAAGGAGCAAATATCAGCCGATCTCAAAGAAGTGAAGCGTGACGTTGAAGATATCGGGGAGCAATTGGCAACTCTTCAAGAACACGAAACCGGACTAGACGAGGAAATCGAAATGATGCAGCAAGAGATCCTCCGCCTCAAAGAGCAACATATAGAACTGCAAGGTCAAGCAGACGACCTGGAAAACCATTAACCCCACAACCACGTACGCATCGGAGGAGTACCATCGGGAGCAGAACGGGAGGACATCAGGGCGTTTGTCTCGGCCCTATCTCTGTAGGTGCTAGGAGACGACCACACAACTGATATTCAGATTGATAGAGCTCACCGTTTAGGCCTGCAGAGAGGCGGAAAGGTGCAACCACCGGACATCCTCATATGTGTCCATGATTTCCAACTAAAGGAGCTGAATATAAAGAAAGCTAAAGCGGGGTAGCCCCTACAGTTTCGTGGTACCACCCCAACACTATACCAGGACTTGTCAGCTATCACTTTAAGTAAGCACAGGGAATTTCGGCCGATTATGCTGCATTTGAAAGACCTGGGGATGCCTATTCCTGGGGCCATCCTTTTTGGATTATTTTCCAAAACAAGGGTAGGTTGCGGCAGATTCGCTCTCTGCAGGAGGCCAGAGATATGCTAGGAATTGCAAAGTCACAGTCCCGGGAGCCACAACACAAGTCTATAAAAGGATCAGGACAAGCCCAACTCCGATGGCAAAAAGTGTGGAAGTCCTCGTCCCCCCTAAACCAGACACAGCCATATCATAAAAGAGCGAGAAGCGGTAATTTCCTCACTATCCAGTGGCCCAGTCCAGCCGGCACCCAGCTGAACGCACTGAGGAAAACGCTCTCCTCTTCTTGTGGATCTGCTTAGGTCACTGCCCCTTCACTAGTTTTCTTTTGACGAACTTTGGTCATAACAGACTTTTGCTCTACTCCATCCTGTTAGATGGTCGAAGGCATAATGTTTACTTTAACAGGGTTTATTTTTGTTTGGACATAATGTTTACTTTTCCGGGGTATATTTTTCTTTGCATATACTGCAACGGTGTTGGGGACCCCAGACACATAGCAGCTCATATGAGTGCCTTTGTGCCCGTTCTCCTCCAGCTCCACACTCTACCGTCCTTATCCTTCATTAAGTAGGCATCATGGGTAAAGATCTCAATGTTCGGGGCCTTAACCATCCCGTAAAGTGCTCTGCTATCCTCTCGCTACTAGAAAATGCAGAAGGGGACATATGCATGCTACAAGAAACCCACTTATTATCCAAAGACACAGCCCGCATGCGTACATGCAGAGTTCCGCATCAGTACTGGTACGCAAGTAACACCAAAACCAGTGGGGTAGCTATATTGCTTAGCGCAAAATTTGAAGGCAAAGTCCTCTCAACGCTTTATGAAGTGAGGGGGAGGGTTCTTGCTCTTACGATACAATGGGGTACCACTCTTCTCACTCTCATTAATATCTATTAACCCAACACCAACCAGGAACCTTTCCTTATCAAGACTCTCACAGAAGGGCTGGCATTAGCTGACGCAGCGATTTTGGTAGGCGGCCTTAGTAACTTAGTAATGGACAATGCCTGGGATCGATCTTGCCAGCAGCAGGCCCAGACAGGGGCGATCTCTTCTGAGGGTAAGCAATGGCTCGCAGAGAGCGGGCTGCATGACATTTAGCGCCTCCACCATCCAGAAACACAAGATTACACACACTACTCAGCTGTGCATAAGTCCTACGCCCTATTAGATCACTTCTTAGCGTTGACAATGCTTTTGTCTAGAATACATGAGTCTTCAATAGAGCCTCGCTCACTGTCACATCAGGCCCTAATCACAGTCACAATGCAAGCGGGGGAGGCCAATCGTACTCTGGCATGTTGGCTGCAGTGAAGGAGATCCGTGGTAAAATTGTGGTGTGCATAAAACACAATGATAGAGAAGACACCCAGATGGCTGTGATCTGGGAGGCTCTGAAAGTGGTGGTGAGGGGGAAGTTTCTGGCCATATCCTCTGCCGAGAATAGAAAGTGCAGGGAAAGGCGACAGAGCATACCACAAGAGGTGAGGGAATTGGAGGTGATACATAAGCGCACAGGCGCACCGAGGTTATGGAGGAAGCTGGAATGAAAGACTCCTCTTGAAGCGTCTTGACTTGGACAGGGTGGAGTATGCATTATTGCAACTACGCCATGAGTTTTACTTAAGTAGCGACAAATCTGGGAGAATGCTGGCCCATCGGCTCAGGGCAATAGACGCAGAGAAAGCGTTTGAAAGGGTACGGTGGAGCTACCTGTTCGACACTCTACTTTGCTTCGGTCTTGGAGAATGCTTTATAAAGTGGATTAGGTGTATTTATCAGGCACTTCGGGCTTTCGTTAGGGTAAATGAGACGTCCTCAACTTCCTTTCGGATAGCAAGGGGCACTAGGCAGGGGCGTCCGCTTTCGCCCCTCCTCTTTGCCCTATATATGGAGCCCCAGGCCCAACGGATCCGGGACCACCCCCATATAAAAGGACTGCTCTTCAGAGGAGACATCCATAAGATAAGTCTCTACGCAGACGATATAATATTATTGCTTGCTGAGCCACTGTCCTCCTTACCCGCTCTATTGATGGATATGGAAACTTTCGGGGTAATATCAGGTTTTAAAGTGAACCTAAGCAAATCTCAGGTGCTTAACCTCTCTACCCCGCAAGGTCATGAGGAGAATCTACAGGAGAGATTGCCCCTAGAATGAGCCTCTCAGCCAATAACGTATCTTGGTATCCTATTAGCCCCGACGATATCGAGGACCCTGGGGTTTAACTATTCGGCATTGTTAGGACAGACAACGAAAGCCCTAGAAGGGTGGGAGCGACTGAAACTAGCATGGTTTGGCCGTATAGCAGCTGTCAAAATGACAGTGTTGTCACGGATCTTATATATTTTCCAGATACTACCGTTGGTACCCCCCGAGGGTGCTGCACTCCTTACAAATGGCCATCAATACATTTGTTTGGGGAGGGAGGAAGACACGTCTGCCCTTTTCTCAAATGTCAAAATTCGAGAATAATGGAGGTGTAGCCCTTCCTGTCATACAGAGATACCTACAAGCCTCTCATCTTTGATATATTGTGGGGTGGAATCGACCACTCTCCGAAAAACACTGGACCTTCATGGATCAGGCGGTAGCTGGAAGAAATATCTGGAGAGAGGCCTGGCTGCCATGCAAATTGAGGGCATGGGGCCTCTACTCGTCCCCAGTTACAGCGGCCACACTGAAGGTGTGGGATGCTGTGGCGCTTAGAAGGGGACTGACGACTTTCCCACCCCAATGTCCACAATAGTCGACAAACCGGATTTCCCTCCAGGCTGCAAATCTGAGGTCTTTCAAAGATGGAGGGAGGCGGAGTGTAAGCGAGTAGGTTCGCTGTTTGATCTCCAGGGTATCATCCCTTATGAGCAATTAAGACAGGACTACGATTTGCCTAAAGCTGATGAATTCTACTATCTCCAACTCAGACACTTCCCCATCATTCATAGCGCAATCTTCTTGATGGCTTACTCCCTTTGAGAAGTGATTGGTAGGTAAAACAGATGACAAACACCTAATCTCAGATCTATATACTATTTTAGCCAATGGACAGGAAGGGGGGCGGTCAAAGGGTCAACTCAGATGGGAGGAAGAGCTGTGCAGAGCTTTGTCAGACAAGGAATGGGCTCACCGCACAGCCCATAATACTGCTTATCCCAAATCAGCTTTCAAAGTCACATCATACTGGTATCTAACACCAACGCGTATCCATAGCTGGGAAAAAAACCACACTGAGAAGTGTTGGAGGGACAGCGGGCTCACTGGTTCTTTAGTGCACTTGCTATGGCATTGCCCACGTTTAGAACACTTCTGGGAAGGAGTGTTGAATGACATTGACAAAGCCTTTGACACAGAGATCCCACGATTTCCAGTATACACCTTACTGGGGCTACCAAATGCACTGACATTTCCCCTGTGATCATTGAGGGGTAGGCAGGTGGCACTAGGGTTATTGGCGGCACGTCAGACACTCTTGGCACAATGGGGCACCACGACTGTCCCAGATCACACAGCATGCTTTGGCTAACCCTCGTCATGGAACGCCTCTCTTTTGTCCAAGATCACAAGGGGGACACTTATGCCTAATTGTGGGCCCCTTTTATCCGAATATTGTCAAAAGAATTCAGGGAGGTAACATGCCCCAAATATCTCCAAATACTACATCTGCTTCCTGAAGCAAAAGAAGAGATGGCATCTCACACACAATGGGTAGGGTTTGAGTTTAAGGCCATCAGCTTAGGTGGATCGTTCCCGCAATAAGATGGACTTATACCGGTGCAGATACACCTTTTTCTTTCTCGTTTTTGGGAGGGGAGGGTGTGTTTTTTTCCATTTCTTTGTTTCTATAATTTTATTATTGTAAATAGGTTGGTTCATACAATCCAGAAAAAGCTGCCGGCTCCGGGTTGTAGGCAAAGAAGCTGTGTTCATGTATTAAGCCTGAGACTTTTGCTGCCGACTTTTGTGGTTGTAGGCTGTGTAATGCTACAGGACTGTCATTTTAAATGAATAAAAGATTGGTTCCATAAATGCATCCTGTTTTCCTTTAAGGAAAATGTGGTGCATTTAAAAAAAAAACTGCTTTATTTAAAATGCAGTCACATACATGGTGGTCTGCTGACCCCAGCAGGCCACCATTCCTGTGAGTGCTGGCCATTCCCAATTGGGCGCAAATTGCGACCTGCTTCATGAATATTGATGAGGCAGGTCAATTGCGACCCTATAGGGAATTGCTAAATGTGTCTAAGACACGTTAGTACGTTCTGTTTTGCGAGTAGCAGAAAAATCACAATTTGTGACTCGCAAAACAGAGTGATTATACATCTGGCCCTTAGTTACCACAAGAGGTAAAAGTGGCAAAATATATGCAGTGGGTGTAGAGGGGTGTTTGTGTATGTCTGTGGTGTTAGTTATGGGCTAGGGAGGGCATCTAAGGAGTGGTAGTTTTTCAGTGTGCTGACCGCAACTGGTAATATCAGGTTTGGTGTTTACAGCCCTGGTTATTGTGTGTCCGGAAATCCTAAAGTTCTGTGTGTCAGTGTAGTATCCCTCGGCCCAGGGCCGTCTCTAGGGCAGTGTGACTGGTGGTACCGCACCTGGCATTTACATAAGAAGGCGCTGTGTTTTCAAGTATATTATAATTTTAAAAGCACCTGCTGCTGCACTTCTTGTCTTCAGCAATTTTCATGAAGCAATAAAAATGTCAAGGTAACTCGGATGATTAAAGGACGTGCTGGAGAGAGATAGAGGTTTGTCTAGTGGCAGTTTTGACTCATCTAAAGTAGGGCAGGGGTTTAATATGCCTGCTGCAAAGCACCATGAAGATCACAAAGTGCATATAATGTAGTTAGTCCAGTGGGTTACTGCTTCTGTCAGAAAGAGCCTTTTGTTACTTGCAGTTCATAGGTTGAAATCCTAATATAGAACAGTGAGGTAATAACTTTCACCTAAGAGCTGCATTCAAACTGCAAGGTATAGGTGAGAGAGTTATGATTTCTTTCCCCAGTTTTTCATTATCGTAATGTTGTTCACTAATATGAATTTATTTTAGCAGAACTCAATTCATATTAGTGAAGACAACCTCTAACTATAGTGTTGCGTTTTAATTTCTGAGTTTATGCTTCTACAGACCAGGCACACAAACTATACTGTCTACCAGTATGGATGAAATGTGATTTCTACACCTTGTAGTTCTCTGTCGGAGTTCACATTTCCTATACATTGATTTACACAGAAATAATTCCTTGTCTCTGTGTAACGTGTGTGTGATGTAAAGTGCTCTGATACTCTACACTGGTATGAGTGGCACTATAAAACAAAAGAAATGCATGTGAGAAAGAGTGGTTATGGAGACTTAAGGGGCACTGTTAAAGGGCGGTGATGAGGGAATCCACGGAGAAGGAGGTCATGTGGGGCGCCAACAAACATTGTCGCATGGGGCCCTGCCTCCACTCTACCCCAGGGCTACAGCTCTGGGTACTCCACCAGTTACCTGCAGCCTCGAGGTGCACCTGGCATGTGAAGCCATGTCACAAATAATTTCTGGACAGTCAAATAGAGGTGAATCGTAGGCTTACATCTACAATCTGTTGTAGGTTTCTGCCTTTCTGAGGTTTCACAAAAATGTTTGTGCCTAAATATGGAAATCTAAGCTGGTTGTACCATGCCATGCATACTCCATTCATCGACACTCACATCATGAGTAGGGGTGTGCAAAGATTTTGTCTCACAAAATTTCTGTTATTCTCACTAACAGTAAGATTCCTCCTACCTGTAGTTTGCAAAGATTCCTGCATGTGGATTTTCACGTTAAAGGCTAGACATAAGTGTTTCTTTTAAGTTTTTGGAGAAAAACAAAACGTTGTGAACATCCCTCCAGTTTGAAAGTCTCAAGGTAAATGGATTTACAGCCAACTCGTGAGAAAAAGGGGCATCCATTTCCAGCACTGTCTACAGCACTCACAATAAAATGTTGACAGTGTGCTGCATTAAAGCTAGCCTAGGCGTAAAGTAGGAAAACAGTAATTATGATGTCAAATCCTGATTTGAGAGCTTTGCTCAGGTAACAAAAACTTTGCACCCCCATGATCGTGGACACAGTCCACAGGGCATGCACTCCTCAGGAGTGCATGTTGCGTAAATGTGCTATGGCACACTGAGTGGCTGGCTCATCTGAAAGGTTTTCAAAAGCATGCAATTAGCCAGAGGGTGTCCTGGCTCTGAAAGGACAAAGACAATTCAAACAAGAGATCTATAGACAGTTCCCTGAGGGAAACAGAAGAGTTTGCAACTTTTTACAGAACACAGAAACTGTACTTTCCTTATGGAGGCAGGAAGGTAGGTAGTTTCATAATTTTGGGTCCAGATAAAAAAAGGAACAACATCCCACCGCTGTCGCAATGGACAATAGATTATCAGTAATCTGGACCAGAGCCGGAAAAGAGATGGTAACAAAGGCAAAGTGTTTTAAATACAATCCTATGCTTCACCAGAAGTCAATGTGTAAACGAGGGAGAAAAGGCCAGGCAAAGGAAAAAGGAGGGACACAGAAGTGCAAAAGGGCCACCGTGCTCTGAACAACTTGGAGCTGTTTTACAAAAGGAGAAAAAAAAACACATTAAGTGAGTTGCCATTGTCCAGGCATGCCTGGACCTCAGAGTTCTGGCAAGTAGATACATTAAATTGATTAGAAACAATGTGATACAACTGTTTGGATTGGAACAGAGAAAGAGATGACAAGAGTCAAGAAAAACAACTACATTCTCAACAAAGTCACAGTGGGTGCTAGTAAAAGTCAAATTGAAAGGTCACTGAGCTGAAGATGACATAGGGCACGAGACACCCACATGAGTGCGTCTGTTCTATCTTCTTTTCAGTTTAGAAATGCTTTATTAAAGAGAATGCAAAACAAATCAATTACAAGATGTAAAGGGAAAAAAACACAGTCAAATCAATCCAAAGCGTATATAAATAGATAACTAGTAATCTTAGATATGGATTGAGTAGATTTCCTGGATAAGAATGAGGTGAGTGGCAACCATAATAAATCTTTTTTTAATCATCAAAGGGATAGAGGTAGCATGAGCTCGAGCCAATCTGTGGAGATGACATAACAGATTCCACCAACCAATATAAGTAATTTTGGCAGTATCTTTCCAATTTGTTGTAATTATTTGTAGAGCAATAGCGATTGTCAAACCAATAAGCTTCCCAACCATACCTTGAGCATGCCATAAGGGAGAGGAACATCCCCAAAAAATGTGCAGAATATCAAAAGGGATGTTCATGGACAAAATTACATTCAGTTTATCCCATGTGCGTAACCAAAGCTTTTTTACCAAAGGACAATCAAAAAACGTATGTAAAAGGTCACTTTTATCATAAGAACAAGAACAACATTAAGCATTGTTAGAAAGCTTGAATTTATGGATATTCATAGGGGTGAAGAATAATCTGTTATAGAAATAATATACTGTTTTGGTTGTACGTGCTGAACGAGAGGAATCTTAGTCCACAATGAATTCCAAGTTTGGGAAGAGAACTCTTAATGAAAATCCATTTTACACATTAGCTCCATTTTGGATTTTGTTTTAAAATCAGAAGAACCAATCAAAATCTTATATGCCAGAAGCCTTCATTTGTGAAGAGAAATCTAATGTAAAAGAGGGAGGCTGTCCATGGGAAACAGAAGTGGAGTGTTGAGAAATAAATAGAAGAAGAGGGGTTTTAAGGTGCTAATAATGAGTGGCGTAGTAAGAAGATAGGTCATATTTTTCCTGTATTTCGGAGAAATTTAACAGAGAACCATTAGAGAGTACGATGGTTTCAATCCTTTTGTTAATCTTTGCTATCCATGAGAGAAGTCTATTATTTATTTTTATGTGCTCATTATACTAGATTAGAGTTTGTGAAATAATTTCAAAACAGGAATTAGAGGAAATAATTAGAGGTTTAACAATGGCTATAGAGTGAGTAAGTATAGGAGAGAAAAACGCTTGGGGGGTTGAGAAATGTGAACCACCTCCCCGAAAGTAAACTGTGCGTGTTCCAGTTGACCCCAAACTGTTGACATTTCTTCAGGATTCACCGAAAAGCAAGTCCAAATATGTTTCAGTGGTAAGGCGGAATGGTATAGCCTAAGATTAGGATTGCTGAAGTGGGCTAGAGATATTCGAGGTTTGCGTTTGTTCCACAAGAATTTGATCAGGGAGTGGTTAATGGTTTTAAAAAAAAAGTAAGTGCAAGTGTAATCTGGAGCATGGACAAGTAAAAATTAACAATCAGTAACAACATAATTTTAATTGTAGCTAATCTACCCCACCAGGACAGAAATAAAGGAGAGCAACCCTCCACCAATGAAATAATTTTTGTAATAATTTCATTAAGATTATTTTAATCGTTTCTTCTGGTATTATTTGAGTATACAATACCTAAACATTTAATACATTTTGAGTTCCACGTGAACCCAGAGTCCTTGAACATATCTAGGAGGCAATATTTATTTAGGGGCAATGCCTCTGATTTATCTATATTAAGTTTATACCCAGAAACTAATGAGTATGTATTTAGTAATGAAAATAACTCAGGTAATGATGTCTTAGGGTTGGATAAATATAATAAAATATAATCTGCGTATGCTGTGCATTTTATATATATGCTCTTAAATTGGAAGTCTGAAAAAATTGAAGATCGACAAATGTTTCTAAGAAGGGTTCTTGTGATAAAATAAATCAAAGTGAGGATAAAAGGCAACCTGTCTAGTCCCTCTGTGTAGAGGAAAATAAATTGATTGCTTATTGTTGAACCAATTAGAGGTAGAGTGTTCAGAATATAATAACTGAATATATTGAAGAAAGTGAGGACTAAAATCATGCCATTTAAATGCTCCAAACATAAATTCCCAGATAACCTGATCAAAAGCCTTCTGAGCATCAAGAGTTATGACAGCTAAAGGGGAATTCAGTTTGGCGGCCAAATGAATGATGCTGAGGAAAGTTCTAGAATTGTCCAAAATTGAACGTCCCTTCACAAACCCCAACTGATGTAGGTCAACTAAATCAGGAATAAGATGATTAATATGGAGTGCCAATAATTTAGCAAAAATCTTACAATCGGTATTAATCAGTGAGATAGGTGTATAGTTACTACATTGAGAAAGATCTTTACCTTTTTTGGGGAACAGAGCATAGCCTGAGAAAAAGATCCTTGTGTCAGCCCCATGGTTAAAAAATGAGCAATAAGTAATAACTTAGGAATTAAAAGATGTTTGGAATGAAGATAAAGGCATTCAGAAAAACCACCTGGCCCTGGAGTTTTATCCTTTTGAAGTTGTTTGAGGGCATTTAAAATCTCTTGTTTGGAAACTGGAGTATCAAGAGAGGACAAATCTACAATGCTATCTGGAGACTTAGGAATGGATTGAAAAAAAGCATTTAACTGATCAGTTGAAGGAGAGGATTCCAGGGTATTTAGCTTTGTATATTATTCTGAGAAACAATCTAATATTTTGGAGTCGTCACTATTATGCCTAACCCCAGCTGTGTCAGTTATGACAACAATCTTAGATGTCTGCTTTTTATTTTAAGGTAATTAGCCAAAGCTTTGCAGCCTTATTCCGACCACCAAACATTTTTGCATTAAACTGAAGTAGGCTACCATAAGCATTGTCCCCGGATTGCTTGTTATATTGCAGCTTGGCCTTGATAAGTTTAGAAAAAGTATCATTGCGATTAGAAGAAAAATATTTATGTTCTAAAGGTTTATTTTGTTTTAAAAGTTGCACAGAGTCTTTAGGAGCCTTTCTCTTTTTTTGCAATACATTCTATTATAAAGCCCCTTGCAGTTGCTTTAAAGGCATCCCAAAGGAAATTTATCTGAGGTAAGATTATTCTCAAAAAACTTGTGTAAATTTATTGTAACTTGTTTACCAAGCAGAAGGGCATTATTAAATCTTTATGAGTAGAGCGTATGGTGGTAGGATAATCAAAGTCTATAATGAAGGGAGCGTGAGCCGAAATGAGTATTGAACCTATCTTGGCATGTGTGAGGAATTGGAGAGTAGTCTGTGTAAAAAATATATAATCTATTCTAGAATGGGAGTTGTGAACAAGAGAAAAAAACATAAAATTTAAGACATATGGGTGAGAGGTTCTTTAAAAATCAATAACCTTCTAGAGGATATGGTTCTCTCAAAGGCTCTATGCATTTTGTTAGGAATCAGTCTGAGATATTCGATCTAAAAAGGGATCCATAAGGGATTCTCTGATGCATGGGAAGATAACAGAAAGGAAAAGTCATTCCAAAATAACAAATCTACCCCATTAGGGCCATAGGCATTACATATAGAAAACTGGCTATTATTTATCGTAATATTTAAGAAAAGCCACCTTCCAACATTGGAAGGTGGCTCTTGCTCTCATTAATCTCATTTAACAATTCAATACTTAACGATTTATGAAACAGTATTAGAACACCGTTTTTGTTATTTAGAGCGGGGGAGCTAAAAATGCTCCCAGCCCATTGCCTGCCCATGGAGGCTATATCCTGTTCTTTATGACGTGTTTCTTGTAATAAAGTGATTTGACAATTTAGTTTTGATAAATGTGACAACACCATTTGCTTCTTAACTGGGTTACGAAGGCCTTTAACATTCCATGAAACAATACGTAAGCTACTCATGGATAGGAACATAAAGAACCATAAAGTAAATTAAGACACACCTCCCCAAAAACTCACACAGCCCGGGGAAAGAGGGTTTAGGGGTTTAATGAATGGATGGGAAAGGGGATTTGGGGAAAGATGTGACAAAGACAAACACAACACAAGAACAATATTCATCAGGGCAATAAGCAACATATCATCATCATCAATCTGTTGATAATACACTCGGGCACCGATCACGGTGCCTTAGGTGGTCTCTCAGCCACTCCTTCTGACTTGCAGTCAGCCTCTCAACAGTTGCCCCCAACATGGGTATGGTGTTACAAAAAGTGCAGCTCTTCACTCCGGCCCTGGTACTGACACTCCCTTGGCAATATGGGTCGTGATACGAACCGAAGCAGAGGCTCGCGCTACTGGAATGAGAGAGAGGCCGAGAGCATCTCCCGCGCTCCACCCCAGGAGTCGACACACATTACCTGGGGGCTCGAACTCACTCTCCTCTCCTCGTCCAGCGGCTGGGCCTCCAATGCAATCTTTGTGAATTTGCAACGGCGAGCTCGGGCCGGCGGCTCAGCTCCTCCGGGGCTGCCGGTCCGTGCCGCTACTGTTACGTAGATCTCAGGCTGCCACAGGGCACACGCACACAGCGTCGCTGAGACTTCCTTGAGCCTCGGGTGCATGATCACTGGGCACTCCACGCAAGGGTCTCGGGCTGCACGAAGATCACGCGCACAGCGTCACTGAGACTCAAGTTAACTTCTGCTGCAAGATAACAAGGCAAATCCTCACAAAGGTCCCACGCTGCACCAAACACACGCACCCAGTGTCGATGAGACTCACTTGGCTTCTGGTGCACACGATAACAAGGCGAATCCTCACGAAGGTCTCACGAGGCACAAAGCACACGCACACAGCGTCGATGAGACTCACTTGGATTCCAGTGCACACGATAACAAGGAAAATCCTCACAAAGGTCTCACGGGGCACAAAGCACACGCACACAGCGTCGATGAGACTCACTTGGATTCCGGTGCACACAATAACTGGACAATCCTCAAAAAGGGGTTCAGGCTGCAAAAAGCACACACACACACCGCGTCGCTGATCCTTGCTTGGAATCCAGGTGCCCACGATCACAGGGCACACCTTACGAGGGTCTCAGGCTGCAACAAGCATGCGCACACAGGGCCGCTGAGTCTCTCCTGGAAACTTTTGTGTTCCTGTGTTTCTGCGACAGGGAGCCAGCTCACCTCGGGCACTTGGGGATAAGTTACTTCAGGGCACAGCACAGCAAAGTCCTTTCAAGCAGGGGGACACAGAACACAGCAAAGTCCCTTTAGCCTTTCCTTGGTTAAAACAGCAAACTGCAGGCCAGCCAAGAACACACAGCAAGGGTCAGTCCTATCCTTCAGTCTCTTCAGTTGTTTCTTCCTTGGCAAAGGTCCTCTTGACCACAAAGTAGCTTCAGTCTTGTTCACAGTTGATCAAGCCGTCATTCCAAAGTTCAGGCGCTTCAGCTCTCATAGTTATACCCCTCAATGGTTTTGAAGTCTTTGTGTTCAGGGGGCACTGACCCCTATTCAAACCAGTTCTGGGTGCCTCCCTGCCAATTACACCTCCTTCCTTTGATTAGTGGGGGTCTGGATTCTCAATCACTCAGCAGGAGATAGGCCAATTGTTTTATAGCAGCAACCGAGACCTCTTCACCTCTAGGGGCTACTCCTCCCCCTACACTCCAGATGCAGGTCAGCCTGTTGCTGTGTCACCTCCTCCTCTGGGTCAAGACATTCCCCAGATCCTATTGCTTTTAAATCCAGACAGTCAATCCACAGCCAGGCAGAGACACACAGAAATGTTAGAGCATAAAAACTCAGCTCCTTCTAAAAGAGTGGCTTCTAAACACACAATGCAAAAACCACCTTCATAAAAAGATGTGTTATTACATTGTGAGTTCAGGCATACTAAACTTCATCTTTCCATCTTAAGCCTTTGGGAAGATAGGCTGGAAAACACATTACACAGCCTTCCCATTCTCTCCTATGGGCAAGATGGCCTTTCAACAGTGACAAACAAATGGAGATTATTTCACTGTCAGGACATGGTACACACCTTAGTACATGTCCTACCTTTCACATGCTCTGCACGCTGCCCAGGGTACCGTAGACCTACCAGAGGGGTGTCCGATGTGCATAGAAAGGAAAGGGTAACGTCTGGCAAGTGAGTGCACTTGTCAAACAACCTGGCAGTTTAACAAACTACGCGCAGGCACTGCAATGGCAGGCCTGAGTTCCATTTTTAAAGCTACTTGTGTGGGTGGCACAATTCGTGCTGCAGGCCCACTAGTAGCATTTGCATCACCAGCCCTGGCACATGTAGTGACCTTTACTAGGGGCTTTACTAGTAAGGCAAACATACCAATCATGGACAACCAATTACCATTATACTCTACACAGGGAGCACTTGCACTTTGACACTGTTTAGCAATGGCAGAGTGTCCAAAGCATCTAAGTTGGCAACACCATGTCAGAAAAAAGGTCTAGGGGGAGAGCAAAATGTTTAGGGAATTAGCCAAAAAGGGCCAAGTCCTACAGCCACCTGGTGCTCCTCCTTGTCCCATAATAGCATGGATATTGAACTACCGGGACAGAGACGCTGCTTTGCGTAAAGCACGAGAGTTAAGTACACTGCAACATGAGGGCTCTGAGCTCTCACTATAACCGGATTTCACTCCTCAAGTGCAAGAGGCACGCAGACGGTTCGCACCCATCAAGTGTAATCTAAGATAGATGAACATTGAATATGCCATGCTGTATCCTGCTCGCTTGAAGGTCCCGACTGAGGGGAAAGCAAAAATTTACCTGGACCCATGGAATGTGCAAAAAGCAATTAAAGGCTACGCTAAGTCACAGGGCAGCAAAAAGACACCTGAAAGAGTTGTGGAGGACAACAATCCACAGAGCCCATTGGACAAGAATTACTGAGACGCTATAGCGGTTCCAGAACGCACTCTGGGGCATATTCTCAAGGACTTATCGCCGAGTTATCGTCACTTTAGCGCAGCAAAAGTGGCAAAAGAATTATCGCAAGCAAAATACAAGATCTTCCTCCACTGCCTATAGCATCATTGGTGATACATCCATAGTATACATATAGTTGTCCCGCAGACTTAAACCATCAAAACATATTATTTATTCATATTTTATTGGTATCAAAACAGTAGAAAAATCACAC
This sequence comes from Triturus cristatus, assembly GCF_964204655.1. Taxonomy (NCBI): domain Eukaryota; kingdom Metazoa; phylum Chordata; class Amphibia; order Caudata; family Salamandridae; genus Triturus; species Triturus cristatus. Next base: position 550,002,602 of record NC_140586.1, read on the forward strand.
ATAACATTTAAAATGGTTGTTTGTATTTCTCAGACATTTTTTCAAATATCAACAAACTGGGGCCCATAGTTAAACAGACAAGGTATAATAAGGAACACTACATATAATACAAAAGACCAATACTCACAAAGCATTAAACATGGAGCACAAAAACAGTGTAATACAATGGTACAATAAAATGTCAATGCAAAAAAGGACTACACAAAATTAACAAAACTAACAAAAACGCCGACGCGCGTTTCGGAACACAAAAACAAATATATGGTTCCTTCTTCAGGGCGAGAACATACTTTCAAACTTGTAGGGCCATCAGTGAACAGTTGAGCAACCACCGGATATGTGGTGTGAGAGCTCACAAACAAAATAAATCTGAGGGAACAACAAGGCAGAATTTAAAACACTATATATCAATGTAAAATCAAAAGCCAAGTAAGAGCTTGTAAAAATGTTGAGTGATATCCATCACGAAACTGGTGAAAAGAAAAACAAAAGAAATATATACACATTACTACAAGAGGACCCAATGTGAAAAATGCCTCAAAAGCTCTAACACCACCACCATGTGAATAGGTAGCCACGAATAGTGTGTGAATAAATGATTTCAGATAGAAAAAAGAAGAGCAGAACCACCCAAATGCCAGTGGTGCACCGAAAAAATATAAAGTGCTTGGCTGTGAAGGTTATAATAGTGTATAGATATATGAAGAACCTACTTGAAAATCTCAAAGAATAAAGACCTGAATCAGTCTTCCTGTTAATGATATCAGCCGATATCCATATACTTGAGGATTAACAGTCATCTGTGGGGGACACGTAAAAAAAAAAGAAATATGTATATATACATTCAGTAATACCTACAATAACCCGAAGGTAGAGACAAAAGTCTATAAAACCTGGGTATGAGGACAAATACAAAATTAACGATAGTAGATGCACGCCAGGGGCAGTAGGGAATAGTCCCAGAGTGGAGAAACGATAATCCGCTCTCACCATGGAGTACAAAGAACCATGGAACATCCGTAGAATGGCAAACGGAGTGCTGGAGACAACAGAATAATACCTGTAAATACCTTTCCCAGTAACCTCAATGTAAGGGATCAATAAATCAAAATGAAACATAATCCCCACTTACGTAGGCGTTCAGTATGTATCAATCCCCAATCCAAAATGTGAGAGAGGAAGAAATTCGCCAAGAATGTCAAAAACAAGACCTGAAGATTAGGCGTCACTCTCCCGAGGGTAACGTTTCTGAAAAATAAATGAAAGGAAACGGGCAGATAAGATGCAAATGAGACGCCCCACAGTAGCGACTCGAGAATGGCAATGAGTCTAAACCTACGTGAGGGTTAATCTACAAATAGTATGTCTATCAAAAGACTGTCCAAAAGTAGTAAGTACGTTACCCCTTACTGCAAGAACAGATCTACATACAATGTATATAAAGAATTATCGCCCCATTCTCAAACTGGTGCAAACTGCCGATATCGCCAGTTTTCCAGCGATAGCTTCCGCAAAAAACATTACCACGGATGAGAGCAACAACTAACGCTAATGATATGCAGAGTAGGGGTTCCCGTGCAAAAACACACAAAAACACCACTTCACGATATTCTCAACGACTAGCCAGATCTGCGATCCAAAAACAGGCGATAAGGCGCGTTTGCAGCACGGATTTAATACCTGCCTTTTACTGGTGTAAAGCAGGACGACTACCTGCAGTATGAAAGGGAGCGCAGTCCAGAGTCACATCTGAAGACCAACACATGTCATGGAGACACTGATCATGCAGCTCGGAGACCCAGAGGTCCACAACACCCACCGCCACCACCCCCATGCCCCCCCGGACCACACCCCCCCGGACTACCACCGAGGCAGCGCAGAACAGGACAGCGGACGTTCCTAACACTCACCAGCCTCAGAGACTCAATGCCAGAGGAAGTCATTGACCACTACAGGGACAAAAGGACAACCATCCTCCACATCCTGACCCACATCGCCCACAGGCTGATGGTACCAACACAGCAGACAACCAACATCCCTCCGCAGACAAAGCTGCTGGCTGTGCTGCACCTGTTGGCCCCTGGTACCTCCCAAACAACAACTGCCAGAGTCGGAGGAGTCTTACGGCCAGCCCTATCAAACTTTCTCACACATGTCTTGGATGCATGTCCACAATAGCAACGGCAGGCCCCTGTATCCGCACCACATGTCAGTTCAAATTCGTAGTGTTCCTGCGCAACCAACTCCAACCCCAGTCATTGCCAGACGCCTCTGTGCCCCAGAACCAAGATTCTAGTACCTGAAATGGGGGTGTGCACGGTCATGAAGTCCAGTAGTCAACAGTAGTGCAAAAACAGTCCTTTATTACAAATACACAAATAAACAATATGAAAAGCACAGCCAACACCATGGGAACTTCATCAGGGCAACGTGTGAATTCAAGTCACTGCATATGCTGCGGGAACGCCCCAATACAATTCCATACTCCGGAAGTCAGTATTCAGAAACCTGTTGGACAAATGGTGACAATGGTCAAGCGTCTCTTTAGTCATAAACCTAATCTGGTACAGTGTATAGCACATGGACAAACTGGAATGCTTACAGGAAAGACAAATCCTGCTCAAAAAGACCGTAACAGAAGTACATGTGGCGTAACCTTCGTAGGAAGAAAAGGAAGGTTACAGTCACACAAACTTCTGTTACGGTCTCATGATGCAGGATTTCTCATACCTGTAAGCATCACGGTTTGTATCATCTTGATACGCATGTACATTCAATCCCCCACCAAGCCACGAGTGCGCCGCCATGACTGGTGGTGTCTACGTGATCCTCTGTGCCTGCTGCACCCCAGCCCTGGTCCCCAGATCGGTCCGCCCCCTGCGATGACTGCCTGCCCCTGCGCACCCAGATTTCAATGCTCACTTGTCGCCACCGGCGTGTTTCCAAGAGGGCCCACCACGTGCCAGTGCAACCTCCTCAGCCAATCACTGGATTCCACGACACAAGCCCCCAGCGCACCCTGCTGCACCACGCCGCGGAGTCATGTCTGTGCAGCCTGCTGCCTTTGGCGTACACTGTGGTCCAGCTGGGCTCACAATTCAAATCGAATCTTGATTGGCAGGACGGTATATCGAGGCCTATGCATCATCACAGGCTACACACCCGCTCAGCTCTGGTGCCACTAACTCTGTGCACTGCAAGTCATTGCCACGTGACGGTAGGCCCGTGCTGGCCAAAGTGCTTTGGCTGCCACCAACTCTGTGCACCGCAAGTCACCGTCTCGTGGCGGTAGGCCCGTGCCGGCCAAAGTGCCTCGGCTGTCACCAGCTCAGTGCACCTCAAGTCACCGTCTCATGGTGGTAGGCCCTTGCCGGCCAAAGTGACTCGGCTGCAACCAACTCTGTGCACCGCAAGTCACCGTCTCGTGGTGGTAGGCCCGTGCCGGCCAAAGTGCCTCAGCTGCCACCAACTGTGCACCACAAGTCATGGGCCCTTTATGATTGAAAAAAAAAATATGTCTGAACTGGGGTGGCAGAGTGGGCTAAAGAACGGTGATGGATTAAACCCAGATCAGTTGACTGGGGGTGAGTGCTTGCAATGTTCAACACTCCGTCCATCATTTCCTTTGGTTTTCCTTTATGATTGAGTCTCGTGGTGCGGACGCCATCATGTCACCTCTGGCAGTGGGGACTGTGATGTGGTAGGTCCCTAGGCCCTCATGCATAAATAATGACCACACGGACACACTCAGATAGATAGTGGTGTGGGGGTAAACCAGCCCTCAGGGAGTGGCTGTGACATGCTGACAACTAGACCTGTGATCAGCAGATCACTACAGGGAAGACCAGGGACATGGAGCGTTGTCGTCCCCCCCTCTAAGCATAAGCAGAGTGGGCTGGCCAGGAGTATGCCAGTCCAGCGTAGGGGTGTGAACAATGAACCCGCGGCTCTGGGCGTGGTTCCGTTCTGGGCTGGACAAGGAAGTAACTAATGCATGTGTCTCTGTTGTTGTGTCAGCACAACCTGGACCGCAATCGGTAATGTTGCACCCTGTGACTCAAGTCCCACAACATGAGCAACATGGACATAAGGGGAATCACTGACCCTACATTCATCCATACTTTCACACTTGAATGATCATAGACATGACACATCTGTGTGAATTTGAATCTTTAATGCACATTCAGTGGAGTGTTGTAGCTGGAGCAGTACAGGGCCATGCAAACCCCACTTTACATTGTTGCCCTGTGGAGGGCCAGCCAGAGTCCTTCAGGGAATGACAAGTACATCGGAAGAGGAAGAGTTCAGTCCGCAGTCTGATAGCTGTGTCATTGGTGACCAAACAGAATATGGTAGTCCATGTCGAGGTCCAAGGTGAGTGTCGCAGAGTGCATCGGGGGACAGTGGAAGGTGATGATGCAGAGGGCAGAACCAAGCAGAAACAGGCCATATGCCGGAGATGAATGCTACTGCTTCCTTCTTACCAGTAAGGCAGAATCATCCGCATCTTCATCCTCTGATGTTTCATGGGCCTCACATGTGGGTAGTGGTGTTCTGTCTCCAGCACTGTGTGGCACTGACAGGGGGCAGAGATGTGGATGACGAAGCAGCAGCAGCATTCATCTGCGCCAGGCCTTGTGGCAGCAATGCCATGAAGAGGATCTGCAGGGCATGGTAGAACCCACCTACATCACGCTGGTGTGCAGCCGTGGCAGCCATTCTTTCCGCCTGCACCCGCTCCATGTTCTCCATGGTCCTCCAGATGTGTCCCAACTCCCAGATGACACCGCTGGAGCCACTATGACTAGACAGTTGTCCTTGTCTCAGAGTAAGGACTCCAGCAATGTCATCCATGGATCGTCGGGGAGCATGGAGCGGACTGTGGGTGTCCGTTAGGGACTGTAAGTGGTCCCTGATGGGACTTAGTCATCCACGTATGGCATCTAGTTTGGCTGCCATGAGGTCAAACCCCACCCACACCTGTTCAGCCATCTTCTTCTGGCACCCTAACACACGTCGTTGGAAGGCCATGTGTTGTACGTGTGGGTCTTGGGATACAGCCGTGGTGGTTGGTGTGTCCTGCTGTGTGGTCTGTGCAGGGGGTGAGGTCTCCTTGATGCAGCTGGGCTGCCCTGCTCCTGGGGTGGGGTGCTGAGGGTGTCCATGAACTGTTGAAGGGCGACGGTGTCAAAGGTGGGGAGGTCCTCTTCATCATCAGTGAAGAGTTGTTGGGTCTGCTCTGCATGAGGTGTTGATTCTCCCTCTGCAATGTGAAGGGGAGATGCAGTTCAACATTGTGTTCACATGTATGTTGACGCATTGTACAAGTTTACATTCAGACTGCATGACAATGTACAGTGTGACTGTTTGGGAGGAGCTGCCTATTTGATGCGGGACAGTGGACATTTCGACAACATCATGGATGTGTGTTTGTACTTGTACATCATCATCTCACATTTACCTGCTATGCCAAATGTGAATGGCCAGTTTCCACACACAAGCGGCAGCAGTTGTGTCCTCTGTTCTGTTGTGAACGTGTTGCAGTTTGTACCACATTGTTGTCAATGTTGATGTGCTCTGCTTCTTATGTGTGGGTGCTGCATTGTGGGAGAGTCGCCCCTGCAGCTCTGATTTCGCTGGCCCTTATCCCTTTCGGGGGTGTGCCTTTCAATTCTGTGCTTATGCAGTGATGAGATGTAGCAGATTTGGGTAAATTGGGCTCTTGGTGGGAGTTGGGGCTCTTGGGCATGGTTTGTCCGCAGATGTCTTGTTGACGTCAGGGGTTGTTTGTGCACGTCGATGTGACAGAGTGTGATCTGCTCCTTTATAGATTTGGTCCACACTCAGCCACCTCAGGGTTGTGGCGTGCACCATGTCATGATAATTGGACTGCAGCAATGCCAATCGTCATGCAGTGTCACTTGCATGGTCAGTGTGGGTCACGGACCCACAGCTTTGCTGGGTTCAGCACATGTGCATGGATTTGTTGTGAGATTAGTGATGTGTGGGGAGGGCCCCCTCTGGGCACATAGTCGACGGAGGCCTACTTCCAGTTTCTAGGTGTGCTACAGTGTGCCAAGAGGATCAGGAACATGCTCCAGAGTCATTGTGGGTGTGCACTGTGCTTTGCTTAATTGTGTATGTGTATGTGTGCCATTGTGCCCATCTCCCCCCGTCCCCCCAGTCCCTGGTCGCTACTCACCCTCTTGCTGTTGTGTCAGCTCCTGTTGAGCAGTGTCTGGTCCCCCAATTCCTGCCACCGTCTTCACACTGATGACCGTGGACACCATTTCCTCCATCTCGTCCAACTCCTCCTGTGGTGCTGGACTCCCACCTTCAGTCTCCATTCCAGCCTTCTGGTTGTTGCCGAGTTTCTGCTTGGTATTGCGTATTCACATCATTTCAGCGCCTCTTGACCTCTTCCATTGTCCTCCTCAGCACTCCGATTGCATTCACCTTGTCCACGATGGACTGCCATATTTCAAATGTTGTCGCCAATGACACACTGGAGGTGACAAACAGTTGATGGTATTTTATCACCTCCGTTATCAGGATCCTGTTTTCCTGCGGACTGAACCACGTCTTCCTCTTCTTTCTTCTCCTTGTCCTTCCCTGACCCCGAGGTCCCGGCCTGGTCCTCCGGGGGGCTTGTGGGGTTCTGGTCGTCCTCTGTTCCTGCTCCAGCTACCTCCATTGTGCTTTGCAGTTGTTTTGTTTTCGTTTGTGGCTTTTTTCTGCTTTTATGTTGATTTTTCCCACCTGACGTGTGTGAATTGCAGGCCTGGCACAGCTTATCGCTGATTTTGTTCTCACGGTTGGGCCCATTGCCACTTTTATCGCGTTCGGGTTTTGACTTTTATCGCAGTCCCAGTAATGCTTTCGCGTACATTTGACGCGTTGTCGGGAAATTATCGCATGTTACCGCCATGTTGAGAGACGTTGACACAGAGTTAATTTCCTGCGATAGACGGCGATATGAAAGATTGCGTTAAACGATTTTGGCAATGATTATCGCACGTTCTTGAGAATATACCCCTGTGTGTCTCGTTTTTCATCACAGCTATAACGTTGTCAGGTTAAGTGGAGAGAAAAATAGCTGTACCAATGTGTCATTGGTATTAATTGGGTCAATTTGGAGTGGGATGTGTACGAAGTTTCTAATGACCATATAAATGTAAACAGAACTGCAGTTGTTCGTAATTTTTATTTGGTGTAAGTACAACTCGGACATAATGGCTACTGATGAGAACTTGTCTAGGAAGAATATATTGCGATGTCAAAAGTTGAGGGATGCGACGTGGATGGGGGTGGGTTGGTAATTGTTTATACACTGTTTGATAGAGGCAGCATGGATTTGATTGTATGCACTCAACCTCACATTGATGAGTCCATTGTGAAAGGCAATATTTGGTCGGAAAGTGAGTGGAGGGGTTGACCAAACAACTGCACTGAGGGGTCACTTGTGTCTTTTTTAACCTGGAACGTACGAGGGCTAAATGATCCATGCAAAGCCCGCAAAGTAGTTTTATATTTGCAAAGATGCCACATAGCTGTGGCCGTGTTGCAGGAGACCCACTTGGCTCCAACCACAGGGCTCCTTACTCAGCGAAGAATGAAAAGCTATTGTGTAGCAGCTGGTGCTTGTGTGGGTCCGACAGGGAGCCAACATCTCCATACGATCAGTTGACATAGACCCTGAGGATAGGCATGTTGTGGTTTGCTGCCGTAGCGGGAACTTGGAGGTGCGTGTAGTTGGGGTTTATGGCCCAAACTTTGATAACCCACAATTCTACCGCAACCTACACAGCAAAATCATTGCATGCCCGAAGATGCCCGAAGATGCCCACTTTATGGGGGGGGGGTGATTTTAACTGTGTACAATCCCTTGACTTAGATCAATGGGTCCAACACGTTTACCTTCTGCAGCAGCGTGTGCGATTGTGGCTATTGCCGAGACTGATGGCCTGGTTGATGCCTGGTTGATGTGTGGAGCCACCGCTTCCCAACGGGTAGGGGATACACACACTATTCGTCTGTGCATGATATACATACACGTATAGACTACTGGCTAGCATGGCTGGCTAGCATCCGCGATCTAATACCATTCATCACAAATTGTGAACACTTGCCGCGCACTTACTCAGACCACTCGCCAGTTATGCTACAGTTAAAAATAGATGACCTCCAACCCAGAACCTGAATTGGCACTTTCCACGGTATTCTTTGCTAGACGAGGTATTTAAGGTTGAAGTATCTCAGGAAATAGATCTTTTCTTTGCTACAAATCTTGGTAGTGTCCCTAAAATGTCCACAATATGGGAGACATTTAAGGTCTTCATCAGAGGGGTGGTTATATCTAAACACGCCAGGGTACTGCGCTCTATTAGAGGTAGACTGGAGTAGTTGGAAGCAGAAATAGCAGATTTTGAGCGACAAATGGCTGCAGAGTCTTCTTCTGATATTCTAGCACAAATTAAAACTAAGATAGTTGAATACAATGACGAGGTCCAAGCAGAAGTAGTTCACTTGGGGAAATATGCCACCGCAAAAATCTATGGCGAGGGGGAGAGACCAGGTGCTACATTAGCGGCATTAGCACGTCCACTAGGAGGTTCATCTGAGGTGTTGGAATTGTGGGATGCAACTGGCACTCCATTGAATGGGGCAACACAAATAGCGGACAGATTCCGCTCCTACTGTTGAAGATTGCATTAATCTCTTTGCATGAGCTGAAAGCCATTTTGTACTTGGCAGCCTTTTTAGTTAGCTATGTGCTGGCCATTTGCTGTTTCCCTCTCCCAGAGTCTTGCACATGCTCAAATGGGCCTAGCTAGTAGAATGCACCTGTTCCTAGTATAGAACTGTCAGGCTGTTCTAACTGATGTCAGCAACTTATTACTCCTCCTACTTGTTGACTGTGCAGTTTCTGTATGACCATCTATGTGCATAACTCTTCTCATGTGTACTTGTACCGCCTTTTTCAGCCCCTGTGTGGGTATAAAAGGACCATGCTTCTTCTGTTCAGTGTGCTACTTCACTCAACACCGAAGGGTGCTGTGTGAATGTAGTTCCACCTCATGAGGTTTATTAAACTTTGTATTTTCTATTCCAGTTTCTGTGCCAACTTCTTCCTATTGGTCTGAGGACTCTGTGCAGAGAAGGGCGAACCCCTTGCACTGGTAGGCCTAGCTGAGGTCACCATCAACACTACTACACAGAACTATACACGTCACGCGAGGTTGACTCAGAGGAGACGGACAAGGAATATTTTTCATATATAGCCATGAAATGGCTCACGAATTCGCATAGGGAACATTTGATGGCTCCATTGCGCCACACTGAAATAACCGCGATGTTGAATACAATGTCAATCACAAAGCCCCGGGGTCAGATGGGCTTACCATAGCTTTTTACAAAGCCTACCAGAATCAGCAGGTGCCACATTTAGTAAACATATTTGAGGAAATGGCCTTAGACGACATCATGCCACCAAGCATGAGAAAGGCCACTCTGACCACCGTACTAAAGAAAGATAAACCCCCACAACAATGCTAATCGTAGCGACCACTGTCCCTGATCAACACTGATATTAAAATATTTGCTAAAATACTGGTGACCCGGCTCAGCCCTTTACTACCCATAGTCGTGGCCCCCAAGCAGACAGGCTTTGTACCAACTAGGTCACTATTAACTAATCTACGCACTCTCTTTGGTGCAATGGTCGGGATCGATCCAAAGTTGAATGCCGCTGCAAATTTTCTCGACGCTGAGAAAACTTTCCATTTTGTCAAACGGCGATTCCTGAAAGCTACGCTGCGACATGTGTGGGTTGGGGAAATTTCTATTAAATTAAACGGCGTTTTATATGAGTAACCTATGGTGAGGGTACGCGTAAATGGTCTTTTATCAGAGCCTATACATATCACTCGGGGCACGTGACAAGGGTGCCCTCTTTCCCCCCTGCTGTATGCTCTAGCTGCAGAACTGCTGGTCATCATGGAATAAGACTCCCACAATACAACTTGATTATCACCGCGTATGCAGACGACACGCTTCTTTATGTTAATGAACCAGCAAAGAATGTAATGCCGATACTCCAGGAGGTTGTGCGCTTTGGGCTACACTCGGGCCTGCACATCAACTGGAGCAAGTCTATTTTGTTCCCACTGACTCCCTCTACTCACCCAGTGGTGGTCGACTACCCCATTTAGTGAACATTGGAGCCGACTTGTTACCTTGAGTGCTCATACATACCGACCCTGATATTGTGATTCGTGAAAATTACAATACAGAAACTCACTGAATCCATCGAGAAATGGATTAAGCTGCCCCTATCCCTGCTGGGTAGAGTATCGCTCTTGAAAATGATAGTACTACCGCGGCTGTTGTTCCTCTTCATTAACATTCCCATATTATTACCAAACTCCTTTTTCCACACGTTGCAATCCCTCTCAATTCGGCTTGATGGGCCGGTAAACAGCCACTTGTAAAGTGGGACATATTAACCAAACCATGTGCCGCAGGCGGACTTAACGCCCCCGACTTTGAATTATACTACTGTGCTGCGCAACAGATGGATGCATACCAATGGTTGCATGGGCCCTGAGACAGCCCTCAATGGTTTACTGAGAGGGAGGCAGTCCACCCCTTATCGCTTCCGCAGTACTGCAAGGAGGACAGTATGATGAGCCAAGCAATCCCATTGTTGCATCAGCTCCAGGACCAGTTGAAAAAGGTGTTGCAAAGGTTAACTGCTTTGAATGAAGAAGCATAGGAGCTGCTTTGCCTGGCTGTTAATTTAAGGCTGAAAAGGGAGATCATGTCCTCCAAAGAGTATATATGTGCCACAATACTTGATCCACAGCACAAAACAATACTGGAACTAGTCTGTTCCCACTCTGGTAGCAGGGTATACTGGACTGCAGGAAGAGATAAGTAAATCAATCTACTGAAGAAATACATGGAAAGGGACTTCAAGTAGTGAAAGTCAAGGGGAAAAGGTGCTGTACAATATAATATAATATGTAACAATTTCAGAGGACAGAAAAAACCATAATGATATACCAACTAGCAATTCAAACACAAAAGACAGATATGGAGTAAAATGGTTTGTCAAGATGGCCATCAAGATGGAGCTTCTAAAGGCAGTTCATGGGTTCTGGATCAACTATCAGTGAATATCCACTTTGTTCCACTACATCAAAGAAAAGAACTGCTTGTAAAGAAGCTGATGCCACTTACCTGTATTTTGGTGGACCCTCTCTGCTCTGTCTTGGATACCTGGGTGACTCGGCCTGCAGCATTAACCATCGCTCTGGTTATTTGCAGCTCCCCTTCTCCTGCTGGTTCTCACATCTGATTGGTTTTGGGCTTCGAGAATGCTGCACATCGTTGGAACCTGCTTCCCAGATGTACCAGTCAATCAGTCAATCAAGTAGAATTTGTAAAGCGATACGGGGTATCCAGGCGCTGTGCTGCGGGTCTCAGTCAAAGAGCCAGGTCTTGAGTCCCTTCCTGAAGTGGTTAAGTGAGGGTGAGGTGCGTTTGTGGAGAGGGAGGGTGTTCCAGGCTTTGGCGGCGAGGTCAGCAAATGAGCGTCCTCAGGTGTGGCCGATGCGTGTCATCTGTACGAAGGCGAGGTGTGAAGAGCACAGGTTTCTGGTGGGTTGGTGGAAAGTCAGGCATTGATTAAAGTAGTGTGGTCCAATGTTGAGGAGGGCTTTGTTTGCGTGGGTCAGGAGCTTGAACTGGCATCTCTTGTGAATGGAGAGCCAGTGGAGGTCTTTGAGGTGTTGGGTGAAATGTGTTATCTTGGGCAGGTTGAGGATCAGTCTGGCTGCTGCATTCTGTATTGTCTGGAGTCTTTGCAAGAGTTTGGATTTTGAGCTGTGTTGCCGTAGTCAAGTCTGCTGGTGATGAGGGACTGTGCCACCGCTTTCCTGCTGCTGGTGGGGAGCCATCTGGAGATTTTTAAGAGCATGTGGATGGTGTTGAAGCAGGCAGATGTGATAGAGTTGACTTGGCATCTCATGGAGAGTTTGATGTCTCGATGATGCTGAGGTTGCGTGCATGATCTTTCAGTGTGGGAGTGGGACTGAGCTCCGTCGGCCACCAGGAGTAATTCCAGGAGATTGTGTGACTGCCAGAGATAAGGCCTTCTACCTTCTCCGTATTAAGCTTGAGACAGTTGTCTTTCATCCATGTCACTAGGTTCTTCATTCAGTTGTGGATGTTGGTCTTTGTCTAGGTGGGGTTCGATGAGAGTGAGAGATCGAGTTGGGTATCATCAGTGTAGGAGATTATGTTGATGTGTGATTTGACAATGTCTGTGAATGGTGCATTGTAGATGTTGAAGATGGTGGGGCTGAGAGATGAGCCGTGGGGTTCTCTGCAGATGGTGAGCTTGGTATGCGAAGAGAAGGGGGAGCAGACTTTCTGGGTGCCATCCATCTGAGTGCATCATTTATGATTCCAATCTGACGAAGTCGCAGGGTGAGGGTGTGGTATGAGACGGTGTTGAAATCTGTGAAGAGGTCCAGGAGGATGAGGGTGGCCATTTTTCTTCTGTCTATTAGGGCTTGGATATCATCTGTTGCTGCAATGAGGGCTGTCTTGGTGCTGTGGTTGACCCTGAAGTCCAATTGGGATGGGTCAAGTAAGTCGTTTCTTTGAGTTGAGGTGGGCTACATATTTTGCCTCAGTCACAGCCCAGTCTCTAGACTTTGAAGTGGCCACTTCTATACCGCAGTCCTAAACCAAACTCGGTCCTCCCTGCCTCCCAACTTGCCTCTGACCAGCCTGGTGCCCATACTACCGACTTTGGGCTACACGTTTGATTGGGGTCTTCGGCAAGTGACTGTGCCCCTATCCTCTGGTTCTATGTTCCAGGTTGCCGGTTTTTCTTTGAGGCTCCTTATTTGCCAGTGGGCTGCCTGGCTTGGATCTGCTGTAATTTTCCTTGCCCATGCTGTGTGTGGCTCCGCTGCCATCCTCCCGGCCTCGATCTGTCCTGATTATTGCTGGTGGATCACATATTCTGCGATTCTGCACAGGAGTCGCATCCGCCCTCTCCTTCTTGCCATGCAGCAACAAAGGTGGAGAATGTCCTGCTAAGGATACGTGGGCCCTTAATCTGGGTTCACTCTCTCTGTCTGGGCTGAAGAGCACCCATTCTTTATTTGACCTGTTTTTGGGTGATTTGTGCATGGTCTTTTGTGGCTGAGCATACTGTCTTCTCGAAGCGGATCAGGAGCTCTCCCTTCTCTCACCTCGATGTCTGGTATGCTGTTTTGTGATCATTTGGTGAGGCACCCGACCCTCACTGAGGTTACTCGCTTTTCTCTTTTGACCGCACCTTTCAATGCTGGCACTCTGTGCACAAATGTGCTCTAATTTACCTATAGCGCTTGGTGCCGTCTGCCAACACAATCAATTATCACCACTCACAATCACTCAATAATATCACTCATTGGTGCAATAGTTACCTGTTCCAATCCAAGCCTGGTGGTTAACAATTGTCTATTTTTGTATCTCCTCTTTTTCTGTCAAAGCAACACAATGCCAGTCTTGTAAATTAAAGTTCTTTATAGGGACAGCCCAGCTAGAGAATGAAAAAAAAGAGGTATAGTGATGTGACAGGTGCAGGCATTGTCTTCATGTCCTTTAAGAAAATGGGGAGGCTTCTTTTGTGCACACTGGTCCAAGTTTAATCCAGCAATACATGTGAATTCATGACTGCATATTCAGACACAAATATATAATGTTCCTCTAGCTATATCCATTTCTTTGTCAAAGCAGTTCGACAATAATATAAAAGTCCTTTGTGGCCTACTCAGTCAGGGAAGCAGAGTTCGTCCTCAAACTCAGGGGGTTCGCCCAGAAGTTGGTCAGCTAACACACTTGAGTCTGACCAATTGCCCTCGTCCTCCTTTTGTGCTGTTTCAGGAACAGTGCAATTGTGTGGTATGAAGATTTGGTTCATTTTACTCATGGTCAATCTCTCCACATTTTGAGGCATGAGACAGATCCTTCTGACTGTGACAACTGCACCAGCTGCACTGAACACACACGCTCAGCAGACACACTGACTACCGGACAAGCCAGATACTTTATTGCCAGCCTGCTAAGCTCTGGCAATTGGTGCATAATCCCATACCAGTAGACCAATGGGTTTTGATCCACGTAGACCTCTTTTGGGTCAACCAGATAGTCTTTGACCATCCTCTGAATGGTCATTATTGCTGCCACTTGCTCGACCTCTGTTGTCTTTGCCTCTGCACTTGACTGAAGCCTTGCTGCTTGAAACCAAGCCATTGGAGAGGTTGGGTCCTATTCTTCTGTTGCTGGTGTTGTTGTTGCTGGTGTTGTTGCTGATGATGATTTTGCTGGTGTTGGCTGTTGTGAGAGGGCACTGCCCTCTCTGGAAGGTGAAGGCTGCATGCCTTAACCTCTGCCTGTGACTCCCACGTCCAGTCATTCTTCTTCCAGGTCTCTCGCTTGCTCAAAAATCCATGTCTTGTTGAGTGAAATATTCCCCTCTGCAAAAGGAATTAAAGTGGACAGTAGTTCTTTGTTCCGTGGATCAAGTATTGTGGCACAGAGGTATCCTTTGGAGGACAGGATGTCTCTTTGCAGCCTTAAATTAACAACCAAGTGAAGGACTAAGCTGTCAACCAACTCATACCCTTCTTTGTTTACACCGGAGAACCTTTGCAACACCTTTTTAAACTGATCCTGTAGCAAATTCAACAACAGGATAGCTTTGCCCATGGTACTGCCCTCCTTGCTGACTTCCCGTGTGAAAACCTCAAAAGAAAGTTGCATTGGTGTCAGGCATTTGACTAGCCCCCATTTGTCCATCTCCATGGTCATACTTTTCCCACTTGCATCACCCTCCTCTTTGAAGGACATAGTCAGTGATCAGTCTGTACTACTAAAACAGATGTTGCAACATGTAGTAGGTTGAGTTGCAACTTGTTGCCACCTCCTGTATGAAGGTTTTAACAGCTACTCTTCTAGCATGCTGAATGATCCTCAACTGCTTCCAGGCTTTAAAAGAATGACTGAAATGAGTGCAGATTCCTCTGCATGTGACCAGTATGTTGCTAACTATGTCTAACTTTTTTTTATAAAGTCCTGCACAGTACCCTGAAATATCCACCATCTGCCATGGCCTTGACTATATTACTGCATTTGGCCGTGGCAACAAATCCAATGTTGAGACCTCTGAGATGCAGCCATTCAAACACCTTGCTGTTAAAGTCTTCCAAGATGTTTAGAGCTGTATTCTCCAAGGCAAACATTGCTACTATTGCATGCCGCAGAGTGCCCTTAAAACATTCTTCAGTACTGAAACTTACAGATAGTTGTTGCCTAACCCCCACAAAATAGCTCCAGTGTGCAGTAATACACATGTAATCAGTTGCTTGTGAACTGGTCCACATGTCTGTTGTCAGGTGGATAGTGTGAACAGCACTCTGCTGCAGGTCTTGTTCAACCAATTGCAGCACATAGTGATGGAGCGCTGTGACAGCAACTCTGGCAAAATAGGTCTAGCTCAGAATTTTCAATTTTGGGCAGATGTTTGCCACAAATTCTAATAATCCTACTCCTTCCACAAAAGAAAAATGGAAGAGGTCCAGGGATAACAATTTAGCAAGCTTCCCATTGTACAAATGTGCTTGTGTTTGTAGAGTTCATCCTGCCTAAACATGCCCTTAATAGTAGCTTGGATTGTTTACTTTTGTAGTGCCACTGATGCAGGCGACTTCCAGAGAGAACCAGGAGGTGGTAGACTCAATGTGCATCTTGGAGGAAGCATCACTATGTGTGATGGTGTCTGCATCTAAGACTTATGCCATTTGGAGGTTTCTGGTGCGGGTGATGCTGGCACACTGCTGGGGACAGGGCTGATTCGTGTAAAGCTGTCATCCACTTCTTCCTCATCACCTCCTATCACCATGATCATAGCTGATTCCCATCTCTTATCACCACGACGACCACCAGAAATGTTTTTAAGGTGCTCCTCCCATTGGATTTGGATTGCATAATGTTTTTTCATATGGGTCATTTGGCCTCCAGTGCCATAGTGTGAACCAGGCTTAACTTGACGAACCTAAGCGTGGCAAATGGAGCATATTGTAATGTTATCCTCCTGCTTGCTTATTATAAAGAAGTCCCAAACTGAGGAGGAGAACTTTTTTAGTGTGCCCATGCCTGAAGAACTGGAAGTAGGTGGGTGTGTCAAATGCCTCTCTGCACTGCGTACTTCGACTGAGGTAATGGTGTATGCAGGTCTCAGTAAATATTGAAGCTAGTGGTGGTGGTCATTGTACCAGTGCCAAATCCCTCTGAGCAGGTTGAATAGGGGGTGTAATATGGGTGTCCTCTAAGCCAGCCTCCATACTGACAATCACTGGCTTGCCATCATCACGGTCACTTTCCATAACTGTATGGCTTTCAGGAATGTTTCTTTTCCCTTGTCTCTCATGGAGGGACTCGGACGGAGTCCAGTCAATGTCCAGATCATCAGAAGGGGAGGGGGGGGGCTTGGAGAAGATGGTGGAATACCCTTTCTTTTTCTAGCTGCTGATCGGGAAGCCAGTGGTTCCGATACTTGTTACTCAGCAGCAAGCTCAACCTCCTGTTCTACTCCGACATCAGGAAGAAATGTAGGTGGCTGTGGCCCCTGTTGTAAACTTTGCTCATTTTCTTGTGATGATTGGGTACTTTGCAGCTAAGACAAATCCATTTTAGACTCACTGCTCATCGGCATGATTGCAGTGGCTGCCTCGCAGAGAGACATGGCCTTGGGCTTAGGTTGGGGTGGTGATGTTGATGCGGGAGTGCTGCTCTCAGCTTGCTCCCCAGAGGAAGGTGCGGCAGACGCACCATGTTTCTTGAAAAAAGTGGAGGGCGGCACCCCAGTGGTGGCAATTTGCTTCTTCTACTCCTCACTGGCCACTTTATTGGCAGGAACACCTTTCTTCAGGGCCATCTTCAAGCTCTGTCAGTTGGCACTTAGGTACCCAAGCAGAAGGAGGCAGAGGAGGACTGAGGTGGTGTGATGTCACTTTTTGCTGGCCTTCTGTCTCGAAGTACTGTGGGTGATGTCTCTTGTGCACCTAAAATCAACAAACATGAAAAAAAATTACGTGATATGTGCCATTTTTGCTGTCTGAATTATTCATTAAGACAATATAATTTAGTGAGGTTATTCCAATCCCAAATAAATGAACAACAACAGTGTATGCATTGACCATTCCAATCAAAACGATAACATAATATTTCAATTAGGACTACAACAATATAAAGATTTAAAAGTTAGCTTTATGTGCCTCTAAGGTAAGACATCTGTGGCAGGCAGGAAGGTGCAGGGAAAATTTTTATAATCCTTAAATGTGTGAATGCGTGTGTGTGCCTATGGCCTAAGAGACCAAGTGCAAGCAGTGGGTGAAGGCGACCAGGAATCTTTTTTAATAATCCTTAAAAAGGTGAATTTTGGTGGCGCCTATGGCCAATGAGAACTATGACAGGCAGGGAGTGCAGAAGGTCAGGGAAAAAAATGAATAATCCTTAAATAGGTGAATGCTGGTGTACACCTATGGCCTAAGAGATATGTGGCAGGCAGGGGGTGTAGGCATCATGGGAAAAATGTAATAATCCTTAAAAGGTTGAATACTGGTGTGCGCCTAGGGCCTAAGAGACCTATAGCAGGCAGCAGAGAAAAATTACTGGTGTCTCACTAGGGAAAAATCCTTTGGGATGCAGGGAGGTGCATGAGAAAATGGAAAAATGCATAGAATATTATATGAATGAACACTGCACATACATACTACAATGATCCTGAAGCACATTAAACTGATATCAGGGGAAAGAAATTAAAGCAATTATCAAAAAAGGCATAGCCCTCTTCAATGTCCCTAGAAAATGGCTTTGACAAGTGGGAAAAAAGTATTTATTTAACACACCGCCACATGTTCAGCAACAAGCAAGGAGGCATGGACAACAAACACATGCAGGCCCATGGCAAAAGCACACTGGCTGAATATAGAAAATGGTTGTTAGCAAAATGGTCAGGCATCAACAAGCAAGGAGGCATGGACAACAAAGAACACATTAAAGCCTATGGTAAAAGCACACTGGGTGACTACACAAAATGGCCACAAGCCACATGGTCAAACAACAAGCGAGGAGATATGAACAACAAAGAAGTTCAGAACACATGCAGGCTTATGACAAATGCACACTGGCTGACTACACAAAATGGCCTCCAGGCACATGGTCAAACAACTACAACCAAGGAGACATTGACAACAAAGAATAAATCCAGGCCTATGGCAAAAACACACTGGCTGACTTCACAAAATGGCAACCAGCCATTTGTTCAAAAAACAAGCAAGTAGGGATGGCCAACAAAGAACACACACATGCCTGTAGCAAAAGCACACTGTTTGACTACACAAAATGGGCACCAACCATAGGGTCAAACAGCTACAAGCAAGGAGGCATGGACAACAAAGAACACATGCAGGTCCATGGCAATAAAACCACTGACTGGCTACACAAAATGGCCACGACCACATGTTCAAACAACAGCAAGAAACAAAGAGGCATAGGCTACAAAGAACACATGCAGGCCTATGGCAAAAGCACACTGGCTGGCTACACAAAATGGCCACTGGACACATGGTCAAACAACAACAAGAAGCAAGGAGGCATGCACAACAAAGAACACATGCAGGTCTATGGCAAAAACACACTAGCTGGCCACACAAGATGGCTACATGGTCAAACAACAAGCAAGGAGGCATGGAGAAGAAAGAACAGATGTAGGCCTATGGACACAGACTATACAAAATGGCCACCGGCCACATGCCATGGAGAGCAAAGACAAAATGGTGGCCTTTGGCAAACACACACACTTGCCAGACGAAGGAGGAATGGTAAGCAATGAAGAAACCACTACCATTAATTCAGAAATGGCAACGAATGAAAATTAAGTGAGCTAAACAAATTATTTACAGCACACATCCTCCCAAGAGATCAAATATTACCCCACCAAATCAATTTTTTGCAGAAAAATAATGTGAAATACAAAACAAACCCCGCATTTGTAATGTAATCCAACTGCATCCCTGGCCTAAATCATAGATGTCTAAAACAACATATTCCACAGGAACAGTTATTTCATGTACACAATGACTAATAATGGCTGGATGGCCCTTGGGCAGACTAATCCACATGGTAAAAAAATGAATAGTTCAAATTTAACAAACATGGAAAAAACATACTTAACTGTGCAACCATTTCCCCTTACCAAAGATGCAAAAATAAATGCAAAAAAAAAAAATACTAGAACCCAACCCTACTGCAATTCCAGGCCACCCACATGGTGCATGCCATCTATCAAACAACACCCTTAAACAAAGGTTTTTGAACTTACTTGTGATGTCACAAAAACAATGTCTTTGAAATCCAATACTATATATACGCAGCAGGAATTGCAGACAAAGAGAGTGATCCTTTCACCTTGAAATCCAAAGGAAAAGTGACCAGGAGATGAACAAGGCAATGGTAGGAGCCTTCTGGACATGAAGAGGAAGTTGGAGTCTCTGGGACACTTCCTTCCGGTCGAATAAAAAAACAACCTGAACCAACTGTCCGAGCAGAATATTCACTCAAAAAGCTATTTAGTAGTTGATTTAGTTGCCTCTTGAGTAGAGAAGCAGCCGTGACCACTGGCGATTGCTTTAGTCACATGGCGCCAGAAGGCTCCTGGTGACTGGAAGTCACCCTAGCGGCTGGCAAATCTCACTCGCTACCAGCTGACAAATCTCGCTCATTCTTGCAAGCATGTGTTTACTGAGCCTCGCATGCGCCAACAGGATTATAATTCTGCCACACGCTGGAAGGAGGCATTTAGCAAAAACTCTGTGTTACACACGTAGCAGGGAGTTGCCCAATTTCTGCCAAACCCGCAGATGGAATTTTAATTCTGTCCGGGCCTAACTAGTAGCAGGTGACTGAATGGGCACTGAGAAACACACATTGTTTTTGAGTTGTAATGCATTGCAGTGCTGAATTGAACCAAGCTGTAGTTTTAGGTGGTGTAATGCCATAGGCAGGTAAGGGATAGATGGAATATCTGACTGGCTAAACAAATACAGTATTTTCAATAAGAAAGCAAGGTGACAAACTGCTTGTCCCTGCCACCGCTGGGACTGCTCTCCCTCCAACAGCCTGGGCAGTCTCTGTGCCTGCCTGACTGCTGGTGCTTGCTGCCGCACTGGTGGTCTGTATGCCCAGAAAAAAAACATATTTTACCATTTCTAGATACCAGATTAGCCACCTAAATAATTATTTTGCACAAAGTACAACAGCAATTTCTCACTACAGTTCAGTTAGTGTATCTTCCATTGAAACTATCACTTTGAGAGGTTTGTTGGTTGACAACATGTTAAAAAGCCAGGTAGTCAAGCCAACCAAAAATGTTTTGCTTGTAAAGGAGGGATAAGGCTACGAAAGGATGAGAGCAAATCACAATTAAGGGGTGGAAGGGAATAGACAATGAAGGACATATGGTATTGGTTGGTAATGGGATCTGATTCCTTTCCTGCCATGTTGCACTGTGACGGAAACTACTAGTATACTGAATAAAGAAGACAACATTGGGAGTCCATGACCATGGCCACTCTATCTCTCTGTCCATGTAATTTTTGCCTGTTTGATCAGGAAAGTCTCCCCTACCTACATGTTTGATGAATAGTTTACTTGGGACTGCAATCCTCTTCATGGTACCAAAATCTGTTCTTTTAACAGTGCTACACATGACATATAACAGAGGGAACGAGGGAAAGCTTACTAAAAAAGAGAACAGAAGAATTCTACAGACAGGAGAAAGTCCGCTGGAGAAACAGGAAATATAGAAAAACAGGGTAATGCAGGGATAACACACATTAGATAGGGGAGCTGAAAAAAAGTAGATAGTATAAATAGAGAAAGTCAAAATTATACTAGTGAGAAGAGGTAAAAGTAAGAAATAATAATAAAAATTACTTACTGGGGTCAGCAAAACCATCTGCCGTGCTGGTGGTGGCAGCCACTTGGCTCTCGGGTCCCCTCTTGCCCTTGGACACTTATGAAAGGAATAAAGAACATAAAAAAATTATTATTGGTATGCTATACAAAAAACATTTTGACAGGCACAACATTGTACTTTCTAAATCAGATAGCCTAATCCTAGGTGCCTAAACCTAAAATTTAATTTTGAACTACTCATGCATTGCAACAAATGATCTTTGCTACTCCGCCCCCTTTGATGGGTCAAGTCAATATCCCTTTGCAATGCATACTACATATTAAGGAGATTGGAGCTCTATGAGCTAACTAAAGGCACAGAGAAGAACGCTAACACCCTGATATACTACTATCATAAAAGTGACAGGACAGTAGTCAGCATCCCTTCCTAAATCAACCCAAGGGAGTGCCGAGCACCTGACCAGCACACCCTGGCACAGAATCCAGCCACTATCATTCACTTAACAGCCACTCCACTCCTGTGGTGCAACACCCTCCCTGTCAGGCTGACTCTATGCACACTACTCCCAGGACCCAGATTTATCAAGGGTTTGTGTTGTTCTTCTTGCCTATAAGGATTGTTTTTGTGCTGGGAGAATCCAGGGAGTCGTGTAATGTGGCACCCTTGCACAATCGCGCAAGGGTTTCTGCATAGGTGCGGTAGGCAGCACTTGGTGCACCAGAGTAGGGAGAGGGCAGGAATATGGCAAGTCTTAATAAATTAATAAATATGTTACATTCCTTCCCTTTGATGCAGCGCAGTAAGTAGTCTTGCTGCCCTGCGCTCTGTGAAATTTTGATAACTCCAGGTGTATTACATTGCATATCCACTTCTTTCAGAAGAAAGACAGTGGACACAACTGCAAGGAATCTCTGCTGCTAAAAGTGCATTTATTCTTGTGAGTAGCACACACTAACATTAAAAAAACACTTGCCTGAGCATGGTACCACAAAGGTTTTTGCAAAGATATATCTATATATCTATTATCTATATATATAATAGATATATACATACATAAACCAAATTAACACACACGTGCAATTTACATTTATGATAAATAATGAACACATTCACATTATATATAAATATGTTATATACTTACTTTCAGACAAATGAATATGCACATGTATAAACCGGTGTGAAATATATTTATTTTAAAAATTAGAAAAAACAGACCTAGTTACGTGTATATATATATTCACTGAAAAAACCATAGGTTTGAGGGGTGTTATAGTTAGCTGGACTTTTCACTTGTACAAAACCATTGAAATTCCCCCGTTATAGTTAGTATAGCTAACTATAACTCGCGCGCCCGCAATGCACTGCTGATGACGTCACATATTGCATCACTCATGACATGGTCAGTGACATCACTCATGACATCACTGATGACATCTCAAATGACATCCCTGATGACATCACTGATGACATCATCCAGTGAATGTCTGTTTTTCTGAAAATTAAATATGTTTTATATATGTATATCTCAAGGTCGATGGAAGAATAAATGGGTATATAAGTGTCTAAATGGATGATTTGTTTTTGAAAAATTGATTGTGTAACTGACTAAATGTATCATAGTGAATACATGGCTTAGTGAGTAATGTTTAAATATGTAAATATCTGTATCAGTCTCTCACTTTGTGTATAAGTGGCTGCATGGGTTGGTGAGTAGCTACATGGGTGTCTATATAGGTTATTAGTTGGTTTTTTGAGTATCAGTCTGAGTGTCTGCATGGTTCGGTGGGGGGTATTACGTAGTGCATAGGTGCATGAATGAGTGACTCACTGTTTGTATGTGTTGAAGACAGCATGTGTGCAGGACTGTATGGGTGGATGAGTGTGTGTATGGGTGTGTTAGTGAGTGAATGACTGTCTCAATAGTGTCTTTATGAGTAACTACATATGTTTTAAACTAGTATATGTGACTATTGGTGTATATAAGTGAGTATATGTGAGAGTGAGAGATTGAAAGAGTTCCTGTATGAATAAGTATGTGTTTCTATAAGTGATTGTTTAAAAGACTAAGTACGTGTAAGTTTCCGTAGAAGTAAGTGTGGTGGTGTGTGTATAACTGTATATCCAAGTAAATGTATGTTTGATTCTTTATTAGCATGAGTGACTATGTGTGTGAGTAACTCTATGGATGAGTGGCATTGTGTAACAGGATGTATAGGTGTATGAGTACATATGATGAGTGAGTACATGTATGAGTGACTGTATAGGACTGTTGGTGAATGAGTGGATGTGTATGTGGATCTTAGAATTACTGAAGAGGTTGTTGTAACTGGTATTGGTATGTCCATTGTTTTGAAAATTTTAGTCTCTATTTATGAATGTGTGTATCAAAGGTTATATTAGGGTGAGAGGAGGTCTGCCACTCTATCACAAGGATGATGTCATCAGTGATGTCATTTGAGATGTCATCAGTGATGTCATGAGTGATGTCACTGACCATGTCATGAGTGATGTAATATGTGACGTCATCAGCAGTGCATTGCGGGCACGCGAGTTATAGTTAGCTATACTAACTATAACGGGGGAATTTCAATGGTTTTGTACAAGTGAAAAGTCCAGCTAACTATAACACCCCTGAAACCTATGGTTTTTTCAGTGAATTTCTGAGGTTTTTTAAATGCTAATTCCTAACTATAACGTGCCTGAAACCTATATTTTTTTCTGTGAATTTCAAAGGTTTTTTAAATGCTAATTTCTAACTATGCCTACAGAGATAGGACATGTGAAGAAAGAAGAAAAAATGCACAGAAAGAAAAAAAAGAAGTGCAGAAAGAAGCAACAGAAGTCCTCAAAGACGAAGAAAAGTGCAGGAAGAAGGATAACGTGCAGAAAGAACAAAAAGAAGAGCAGAAAGAATCCTTGTTGCAAAATCATCCTGTACCCTCAACTTTTTCAGACGGATACTGGTGGTAACTGAGTCTGACTAACCAGTCCTAGAGCCAGTGCTATGTTAAAAGACACTTAGAATACAGTGAAAACACCTACATACACTAGGGAACATTATGCGTTGGGGTCCCCCTGTGATTAGCATGACCTCCTCTGTAAGCCCCTAGTATATAATAGGGCAGGGGGATTTAAACTACCTCTTAAAACAGGCCACAGGGCGTTTTTGCACACGTTAACTCAGGCCCCGTCCCCTCCCTTCACCACTGTGTAAACACGCCCTGTGTCCGTTTTTAGTTGGGAGATTAAGTTCATTTGAATCCTGAGGGTCCCTAGGGTCCAACTAGCCCACTAGGTACCTCCAGTAAGTGCCACAGAGCTGCGTTGCAGAGAGGTGTAAAAAGTAGCACAGCCTGGACCACTTCTCTGCAATGCAGCTCAGTGGCGCTTACTGGAAGCACTTGGTGGGCTAGTTAGCCCCCAGGGGCCCTCAGTATTGAAGGGAAATTATATCCCCAATTTAAAACGTGCCATAGTGCGTGTTTGCACACGTCACCTCAGGCCCCGTCCCCTCCCTTCACCACTGTGTAAACGCGCCCTGTGGCTGTTCTAAGTTGAGAGATTAAGTCCCCTTGAATCCTAAGAGTCCCTAGGGTCAAACTAGACCACTAGGTACCTCCAGTAAGCGCCACAGAGCTGCGTTGCAGAGAGGTGTAAAAAGGGGCTTGGCCTCAGAACACCTGTCTGCAGCGCAGCTCCCTGGCGCATACTGGAGATGCCTGTTGGGCTAGTTGGCCTTCAGGGACCCTCAGTATTAAAGAGGAATTAATTCCCCAACTTACAACTCGCCAGGGGGCACGTTTGCAGAGTGCTGCAAGGAGGGGGCGTGGCCTCCGGCATGATGCCAGTCTTTTATTTATTTTAATTTTTTAAGAAGGGGGGCTGTGTGGTTCCCCTTCTTATTCTAATTTATTGGCCCTGATGACCCCATCCCCCAGGGCCTGTCTCCGAATTATATTTTTTTGACCCCAATCCCAGGGCTGGCTACTGTTTTTTATTATTTTTAAAAAATATATATTTATAGACACACCTAGGACATGCTGGACAAACCGTACGTACCTATCACCATGACGATTTGAGTGATATTCATTAAAAGGCGACTATGCATACAATGAATCCACGTGGAATGTATTTACACCACTAGTGAAGCTCTGACATGTCTGATGCCCTACCGTGCCTAATCCCGGTAGACACCCTTGTCGTTTATTTATACAAACATGGGTAGCTATTGACGGGCACATTTAATACACATGCACACCAAGCCATTCAAAGGGGATTCGACAAAAATTCAACCAAAACTATGTAAGAAACCCCCCTCACGGTTAATAAAACACACATCCACTGCCGGATGTGTAATACTTTTTATTTTACTCTCTGGAAAGGGGACGAACATCACTTGAGAGTCACAGCCCACTCCTGGCAGAGCCCAATGCTGTGTTACACCCACCATTGCCTGCCGAGTGCCACACACCTCTGTGTTGTATTCCACCAGCTAGTGCATATGCTATGACACTCTCTAGCCCATGTGCACTGTAACACCACCCCGTGAATATGTCATGCCACACTTGCCTTCGCACGGGTTATATTGCCCCATCTAACGTGCCTTCCTCGATGCCTATGTTATAACGCACAGTCCTATGCCATACATATTACAATCTGGGATCCATATCTTTGTCACAGTGCATATGCAACGTTACACTCCCCAGCACATATTTTATATTACAACTTTAGAGACTAGTTAGGTTACACAACACTGCCCTGTGCATATTACACTCCAAGGCGCATATCGCATGGCACGCGCTAGTGCCTGTGCCATCTCGCGCTCTCCAATGAATCTGTCATTGCGCACAATGTATTGCATATTATATTTCACGCCCGGTTCATCTTATATCACACTTTTTGGTGCATAGTTTATACCATATACTATATCTAGTTTTCATTTTCAATCGTGCTCTCAGGACTATGTTCTATATAACACTGCATCCACCTACCCTTTTCACGGACATTACATTTTGCGATGAGGGTGGAGGGTCATGGGGTGTTTCTGCCAAGTGAGCCCGGAGTCACAGTCACAAACGTCCTCTTCTTCCTGAATAAAAGTGAGATTATGCTGCATACTTGTTCATATTTTAAGTAGTTCGCACAGACACACGTTTTAAAAACAATAAAGTTCCTAATACCCGCCTTCTCTGAACAGTTAGCTTGCTGCCCCATCCCCCTCCTCCCTATCCTCTGTTGTGTGAATCCATGGACTAGCCTCCTCCCTCCTGCCATGCATGGTCTGATGTGCTGCCACTGCCCTCAATTTATTATGATGTACCAGTCCCCTCCTCCTGCCCTCCATTGCCCAATTCTATGCCCCATTATTGACCTCCTGCTTAAACTCTGTGCTTAGCTTGCTGCCCCTATTCTCCTTCCCCCTGCCCTCCGATGTCTTTGTGCATGCCCCTGCTCCATCCTTTTTGCCCACCATGTTCCATGGACCTGCCACTCCTATCTACTCTGAGTGTTCCCCTCCCACCTGCCTAGCATTGTCAGATGACTGTAACCTGTCCCTGCCACCTCCACCCTGCCTGTCCAGATGCCATGCCCCTATACTCTTCCTCCTGTCCTACATGGTCCATTGTACTGCCACACCTTTCTGCCCTCCCATGTCTGTTGTGCTGCAACTGCTCCTCCTGCCTGCCCCATGCGGTCTGTTGTGAGGCCCCCTCCCCTGAACTTTCTTGTCTGTGCACAGGTCCTGACCCTCCCTTCTATCCTCCATCGTCCTTTGTGCATGCCCCTGCACCCTCCTTCTTGCCCATCATAGCCATTGTGCTGCCACTAACCCTCCCACTTGCCATGCATGGTCTTCTGTGCTGCCATGGCCCCTCCCACCTTCCCTGTGTGGTCAGTTAGCTGCCCCTGACCCCCTCCCACCTTCCCTCCATGGTCTGTGTGTATGCCATCACAGTCTCACTGTTGCTCTTCATGGTGTGTCTTGCTTCTAGTGCCCATCCTGCCTGACCTCCATGGCTATCTTGCTGCTCCTGCCCTGCCCCCTTACCCCCAGCCCTCTGTTTACATGTGCAGACCCCTACTCCATCCCTCCTGGCTTGTCTGTTCCATTGAAATGCCCCTGATCCGTCCCTCCTGCCCTTTATGGTCTGTTATGCTGCAGCTTTCTCTCCTGTCTGTCCATTATGGTCAGCTAGCTACCATTGCCTCTTGCCCCTCTGTTCTCTGTTGTCCATGTGCATGGTCCTGTCCCCTCCCTCTTGCTTTCTATGGATTGTTGTGTTGCACTCCCGTACCGCACGCCCTGTGTGGTGTATTGTGCTGCTGCAAACCCTGATGCCTGCCCTGCAGGGTCAGTTTGGTGCACCTCTCCATGTCCCTCCTGTCCTCTGTTATCCAAGTCCATGTCCCTACCCCATTTCCTTCCATGATCCAATGTACCATACTTGCGAACATTTTGAACTTGGTAAGAGGGAGATTTTGAAAAAAAACTGGGGTATTGATTTTCCCCTTTGAGTTACATTGAAAAAGAGGAGATTGTAGACAGGAGACAGATCAAATAAAGCCCATTTGAGCTTAAAAACATAGGACGTTTCCTGGCTGAATCGGGTCTGTTGGCATGTATGGTTGTACTACCATTGCCTCTTCCTTTCTTCCCACAATGGTCTATTACATTGCCACAGCCTCTCTTGCAAGTCCCGTATTGTTGGTTTGTTGCCCCTGCCCCCCTTTCCACTGCCCTCCATAGTCTGTTGTGCTGCCACAGCCCTTCCTGCCTGCTCAGTGTGGGTAAATTGTTGCCTTTGCACCCTCCTACCTGCCTTCAATTTTCAGAGTCTGTGCCCCTGGCCTCTGCCTCTCAACAGTATCCTAATCAACAACTAGATTGCTAACATTCTATATTTATTACAAAAGTGTGGAACGCCTGACGTCATCTTGATGTAATCAAAACTGTAATACCTAGAGCATTTCCTTTAGAAATTACATATATGAGAGGGTCTTATTGGCATCAAAATTATGGTTAGTGCTCTAAAAGACTAAAATAAGGACATATTTTCTGAGTTTTCAAATAGCGATAAAGCACTTTTAAATTATTTGTTATCTTTATGTTTTTTTATCCAGTTGACCACTTGATTAAATGTTGCACTTAGGGGAGAGGATGTGGTGTTACTTCCAGAACTGCAGACTTTGCAACTGGGGAACCAGGTTGGAGTTTCTGCTTCAACTCGACATTCTGTGATTCTGGTCAAATCACTTAGTCTCCCCATGTCTACAACCAAAATGAATTTGTTCTTGTGTGATGTAACCAATGTTCATGTAAAGCACTCCAATACCTGACAAGTCTGCACTATATAACACTACAAAAACACAAAATAATAAGTGTTTTGCACACTTCTGTCATTGGGCTATATTTGGGCTACATCTGGGTGATTTTGGGCTACATTTGGGCTCTTTTGTCTCCGGTGGCCATCTTGGGAGATTTATTTGTTATGAAGTTTCCTAATTTCCTCATGTACTGCAGTCTCCTCAGTAGGAAATGCTTTCAGTTTTTTACTTTGATTCCATCATGAAGGTATTCAGATATGTCACACATTTGCCATAAATTCTGAAAGTTAGCACTCTAGTTGCTCATTAGATCACTGTAGTAAAACTACTGTTCACCATGGAAGTCTGCTCCTGGTATTAAAAGTGCATGTTTCAGTCTGCATGTCAGAATTTTTTTAATGAAATAGAAGAGGATTTGAGAAGTCACTCAAAATGTGCCCTCATTTTCTTTCTTCAGCATTAATCATAATTTCTATGGCAAAATGAACCCCCTCATTGTGTTCCTTTTAAAATTAAATGTTTTAAGTGTTACCAGTTTATTCCAATCAAGATGGCTTCAGGTGTGCCATACTTTTGTCATAATGAAGACAGTAAGCGCTCTAGTTGTTTTTAAGAACACTCTGGGACATTCTGTCATTGGGCTATACTTGGGCTACATCTGGGTGATATTTGGGCTACATTTGGGCTCTTTTGTCTCTGGTGGCCATCTTGGGAGACTTATTTGTTATGAAGTTTCCTAATTTCCTCATTTACTGTAGTCTCCTCAGTAGGAAATACTTTCAGTTTTTTACTTTGATTCCATCAAGAAGGCATTCAGATGTGTCACACATTTGCCATAAATTCAGAATGTTAGCACTCTTTTTGCTCATTAGATCACTGTAGTAAATCTACTGCTCACCAGGGAAAACTGCTGCTGGTATTGAAAGTGCATGTTTCAGTCTGCATGTCAAAAAATGTTAATGAAATAAAAGAGGATTTCAGAAGTCAACATGTGCCCTAGTTTTTCTTTCTGCAGCACTAATCATACTTGTTATGGAAAAATGAACCCCCTCATTTTGTTCCTTTTTAAATTAAATGTTTTAAGAGTTACCACTTTAATCCAAGCAAGATGGCTTCAGGTGTGCCATACGCTTATCATAAGTAGGACTGTTAGCGCTCTAGTTGTTCTTTGGAACACTCTGGGAAGCTGCAGTAGAACACAAAGGAATCAACTGACAGGTATGTGTAAGTTTTCGTAGAAGTAAGTGTGGTGGTGTGTGTATAACTGAATATGCAGGTAAACGGATGTTTGATTCTTTATTAGCATGAGTGACTACGTGTGTTAGTAACTTTATGGATGAGTGGCGTTGTGTAACAGAATGTATAGGTGTATGAATACATATGATGAGTGAGTGCATGTATGAGTGACTGTATAGGACTGTTGGTGAATGAGTGGATGTGTATGTGGATCTTACAATTACTGAATAGGTTGTTGTAACTGGTATTGGTATGTCCATTGTTTTGAAAATTTTAATTTCTATTTTTGAATGTGTGTATGAAAGGTTATATTAAGGGGAGAGGAGGTCTGCCACTCTATCACAAGGATGATGTCATCAGTGATGTCATGAGTGATGTCACTGACCATGTTATGAGTGATGTAATATGTGACGTCATCAGCAGTGCATTGCGGGCGCTCGAGTTATAGTTAGCTGAACTAACTATAACAGGGGAATTTCTATGGTTTTGTACGAGTGAAAAGTCCAGCTAACTATATCGCCCCTGAAACCTATGGTTTTTTCAGTGAATTTCTAAGGTTTTTTAAATGCTAATTTCTAACTATGCCTACAGAGATAGGACATGTGAAGAAAGAAGGAAAAACGCACAGAAAGAAAAAAAAGAAATGCAGAATGAAGCAACAGAAGTCCTCAAAGACGAAGAAAAGTGCAGGAAGACATATAACGTGCAGAAAGAACAAACAGAAGAGCAGAAAGAAGCCTTGTTGCAAAATCATCCTGTACCCTCAACTTTTTCAGACGGATACTGGTGGTAACTGAGTCTGCCTAAGCAGTCCTAGAGCCAGTGCTATGTGAAAAGACACTCAGAATACAGTGAAAACACCTACATACACTAGGGCACACTATGCGTTGGGGTCCCCCTGTGATTAGCATGACCTCCTCTGTAAGCCCCTAGTATATAATAGGGCAGGGGATTAAAACTACCTCTTAAACGCACCACAGGGCGTGTTTGAACACGTCACCTCATGCCCCGTCCCCTCCCTTCCCCACTGTGTAAACACACCCTGTAGCCATTTTAAGTTGGGAGATTAAGTCCCCTTGAATCCTGAGGGTCCCTAGGGTCCAACTAGACCACTAGGTACCTCCAGTAAGCGCCACAGAGCTGCGTTGCAGAGAGGTGTGAAAAGTGGCACGGCCTGAACCACCTCTCTGCAACGCAGAGCAGTGGTGCTTACTGGAAGCACCTGGTGGGCTAGTTGGACCCCAGGGTCCCTCAGGATTGAAAGGGAATTATTTCCCCAACTTAAAAACGCGCCACAGGGCGTGCTTGCACACGTCACCTCAGACCCCGTCCCCTCCCTTCACCACTGTGTAAATGCGCCCTGTGGCCGCTCTGAGTTGAGAGATTAAGTCCCCTTGAATCGCAAGGGTCCCTAGGGTCAAACTAGCCCACTAGGTACCTCCAGTAAGCGCCACAGAGCTGCGTTGCATGGAGGTGTAAAAAGTGGCGTGGCCTCAGAACACCTGTCTGCAACGCAGCTCCCTGGTGCATACTGGAGATACCTGTTGGGCTAGTTGGCCCTCAGTGACCCTCAGTATTGAAGGAGAATTAATTCCTCAACTTACAACTGGCCAGGGGGCGCGTTTGCAGAGTGCTGCAAGGAGGGGGCATGGCCTCCGGCGCAATGCCGGTCTTTTATTTATTTATTTTTAAGAAGGAGGGCTGTGTGGCCCCCCCTTTCTTTTTCTAATTTATTAGCCCTGGGGACCCCATCCCCCAGGGCTTGCACCCTAATTTTTTTTGTTGAAAAAAATTAATTTGGCCCTCCCAAGGCCTTAATCGGCCCCGGGGACCCCAACCCCTGGGTCATGGCCTTTTCTTTTTTTTTCTTTTTATTCCTTAGGAGGGGGGCTGTGTTGCTGGACAAACCGTATGTACCTATCACCATGACGATTTGCGTGATATTCATTAAAAGGCGACTATGCATACAATGAATCCATGTAGAATGTATTCACACCGCTAGTGAAGCTCTGACATGTCTGACACCCTACCGTGCCTAATCCCGGCGCCCCCGCTGGTGGGTACTCTCCAAGTAGACACCCTTGTCGTTTATTTATACAAACATGGGTAGCTATTGACGGGCACATTTAATACACATGCACACCAAGCCATTCAAAGGGGAATCGACAAAAATTCGACCAAACTATGCAAGAAACCCCCTCGCGGTTAATAAAACACACATCCACCGCCGGATGTGTAATACTTTTTATTTTACTCTCTGGAAAGGAGACAAACCTCACTTGAGAGTCACAGCGTGCTCCTGGCTGAGCCCAATGCTGTGTTACACCCACCATTGCCTGCCGAGTGCCACACACCTCTGTGTTGTATTCCACCATCTAGTGCTTATGCTATGACACTCTCTAGCCCATGTGCACTGTAACACCACCCCGTGAATATGTCATGCCACACTTGCCTTCACTCGGGTTATATTGCCCCATCTAACGTGCCTTCCTCAATGCCTATGTTATAAAACACAGCGCTATGCCATACTTATTACAATCTGGGATCCATATCTTTGTCACAGTGCATATGAAATGTTACACTACCCAGCACATATTTTATATTACAACTTTAGAGACTACTTAGGTTACACAACACTGCCCTGTGCATATTACACTCCAAGGCGCATATCACATAGCAAGCGCTAGTGCCTGTGCTATCTCGCGCTCTCCAATGAATCTGTCATTGCGCACAATGTATTGTTTATTATATTTCACGCCCCTGTTCATCTTATATCACACTTTTTGGTGCATAGTTTATACCATATACTATATCTAGTTTTCATTTTCAATCGTGCTCTCAGGACTATGTTCTATATAACACTGCGTCCACCTACCCTTTTCTCGGGCATTACATTTTGCGATGGGGGGTGGAGGGTCAGGGGATGTTTCTGCCAAGTGAGCCCGGAGTCACAGTCCCAAACGTCCTCTTCTTCCTAATTAAAAGTGAGATTATGCTGCATACTTGTTCATATTTTAAGTAGTTCGCACAGACACACATTTTAAAAACAATAAAGTTCATAATACCCACCTTCTATGAACAGTTAGCTTGCTGCCCCATCCACCTCCTCCCTATCCTCTGTTGTCTGAATCCATGGACTAGCCTCCTCCCTCCTGCCATGCATGGTCTGATGTGCTGCCACTGCCCTCCATTTAGCATGATGTACCAGTCCACTCCTCCTGCCCTCCATTGCCCAATTCTATGGGCAATCATTGACCTCCTGCTTGGCCTCTGTGCTTAGCTTGCTGACCCTATTCTCCTTCCCCCTGCCCTCCGATGTCTTTGTGCATGCCCCTGCTCCATCCTTTTTGACCACCATGTTCCATGGACCTGCCACTCCTATCTACTCTGAGTGTTCTGTTAAGCTGCCACTCCCCTCCCACCTGCCTAGCATTGTCAGATGACTGTAACCTGTCCCTGCCACCTCCACCCTGCCTGTCCACATGCCATGCCCCTATCCTCTTCCTCCTGTCCTTCATGGTCCATTTTACTGCCACACCCTTCTGCCCTCCCTGGTCTGTTGTGCTGCAACTGCTCCTCCTGCCTGCCCCGCGCGGTCTGTTGTGAGGCCCCTTCCCCTGAACTCTCTTGTCTGTGCCCAGGTCCTGACCCTCCCTTCTATCCTCCATGGTCCTTTGTGCATGCCCCTGCACCCTCCTTTTTGCCCATCATAGCCATTGTGCTGCCACTAACCCTCCCGCTTGCCATGCATGGTATTCTGTGCTGCCATGGCCCCTCCCACCTTCCCTGTGTGGTCAGCTAGCTGCTCCTGACCCCCTCCCACCTTCCCTCCATGGTCTGTGTGTATGCCATCAGTCTCACTGTTGCTCTCCATGGTGTGTCTTGTTTCTAGTGCCCATCCTGCCTGACCTCCATGGTCATCTTGCTGCTCCTGCCCTGCCCCCGTGCCCCCAGCCCTCTGTTTCCATGTGCAGACCCCTATTCCCTCCTTCCTGGCTTGTCGGTTCCATTGTAATGCCCCTGATCCGTCCCTCCTGCCCTTTATGGTCTGTTATGCTGCAGCTTTCTCTCCTGTCTGTCCATTATGGTCAGCTAGCTACCATTGCTTCGTTCCCCTCTGTTGTCTGTTGTCCATGTGCATGGTCCTGTCCCCTCCCTATTGCTTTCTATGGATTGTTGTGCTGCACTCCCGTCCCGCATGCCCTGTGTGGTGTATTGTGCTGCTGCAAACCCTGATGCCTGCCCTGTAGGGTCAGTTTGGTGCACCTCTCAATGTCCCTCCTGTCCTCTGTTATCCGAGTCCATGTCCCTACCCCAATTCCTCCTGCCTACCATGATCCAATGTACCATACTTGCAAACATTTTGAACTTGGTAAGAGGGAGATTTTGAAATAAAACTGGGGTATTGATTTTCCCCTTTGAGTTACATTGAAAAAGAGAAGATTGTAGACAGGAACCAGATCAAGTAAAGCCCATTTGAGCTTAAAAACATTGGACGTTTCCTGGCTGAAACGGGTCTGTTGGCATGTATGGTTGTATGACCACTGCCTCTTCCTTCTGCCCACAATGGTCTATTACATCACCACAGCCTCTCTTGCCAGTCCTGTATTGTTGGTTTGTAGCCCCTGCCCCCATTTCCACTGCCCTCCATAGTCTGTTGTGCTGCCACTGCCCTTCCTGCCTGCCTAGTGTGGTCAAATTGTTGCCTCTGCACTCTCCTACCTGCCTTCAATTTTCAGAGTCCGTGCCCCTGGCTTCTGCCTCTCAACAGTATCCCAATGAACAACTAGATTGCTAACATTCTATATTTATTACAAAAGTGTGGAACGCCTGACGTCATTTTGATGTAATCAAAACTGTAATGCCTAGAGCATTTCCTTTAGAAATTACATATATGAGATGGTCTTATTTGCATCAAAATTATGGTTAGTGCTTTAAAAAACTAAAATGAGGACATATTTTCTGAGTTTTCAAATAGCGACAAAGAACTTTTAAATTATTTGTAATCTTAGTTTTTTTATCCAGTAGACCACTTGATTAAATGTTGCATCCAAGGGGAGAGGGTGTGGTGTTACTTCCAGAGCTGCAGACTTTGCAACTGGGGAACCAGGTTGGAGTTTCTGCTTCAGCACAACATTCTGTGATTCTGGTCAAATCACTTAATCTCCCCATGTCTACAACCAAAATGAATTTGATCTTGTGTGATGTAACCAATGCTCATGTAAAGCACTCCAATACCTGACAAGTCTGCACTATATAAAACTGCAAATACACAAAAAATAAGTGTTTTGCACACTTCTGTCAATCGGTTACATTTGGGCTACATTTGGGTGATATTTGGGCTACATTTGGGCTCTTTTGTCTCTGGTGGCCATTTTAGGAGATTTATTTGTTATGAAGTTTCCTAATTTCCTCATTTACTGCAGGCTCCTCAGTAGGAAATGCTTTCAGTTTTTTACTTTGATTCCATCAAGAAGGTATTCAGATATGTCACACATTTGCCATAAATTCTGAATGTTAGCACTCTAGTTGCTCATTAGATCACTGTAGTAAAGCTACTGCTCACCACAAAAGTCTGCTGCTAGTATTAGAAGTGCATGTTTCAGTCTGCATATCAGAATTTTTTAATGAAATAGAAGAGGATTTGAGAAGTCACTCAAAATATCCCCTAATTTTTCTTTCTTCAGCACTAATCATAATTTCTATGGCAAAATGAACCCCCTCATTGTGTTCCTTTTTAAATTAAATGTTTTAAGTGTTACCAGTTTATTCCAATCAAGATGGCTTCAGGTATGCCATACTTTTGTCATAAGTAAGACAGTAAGCGCTCTAGTTGATCTTAAGAACACTCTGGGACATTCTGTCATTGGGCTACATTTGGGCTACATCTGGGTGATATTTGGGCTACATTTGGGCTCTTTTGTCTCTGGTGGCCATCTTGGGAGATTTATTTGTTATGAAGTTTCCTAATTTCCTCATTTACTGCAGTCTCCTCAGTAGGAAATACTTTCAGTTTTTTACTTTGATTCCATCAAGAAGGCATTCAGATGTGTCACACATTTTCCATAAATTCTGAATGTTAGCACTCTAGTTGCTCATTAGATCACTGTAGTAAAGCTACTGCTCACCAGGCAAATTTGCTGCTGGTATTGAAAGTGCATGTTTCAGTCTGCATGTCAGAATTTTTTTATGAAATAAAAGAGGATTTCAGAAGTCAAAATGTGTTTTTCTTTCTGCAGCACTAATCATAATTTATATGGCAAAATGAACCCCCTCATTTTGTTCCTTTGTAAATTAAATGTTTTAAGTGTTACCACTTTATTCCAATCAAGATGGCTTCAGGTGTGCCATACTTTTGTCATAAGTAAGACTGTTAGCGCTCTAGTTGTTCTTTAGAACACTCTGGGAAGCTGCAGTAGAACACAAAGGAATCAACTGACAGTCTCTGCCCTTGTTGGATGTACATGTTTTACTGAGAATGTCAGACTTCATTCTCACATGACTGAGAAAGATAATGTGAATTTACAGAAAATATGCTCTTAGTTTAGCTTATAGATCACCTTCCAAACCTCTGTGGGAAAAGCATGAGAAAATAGTTTTCTCTAAAACATGGTTCATGATATCACAGCAGAAGGCTTTTTCACATGGTAAAATCACCTTAGAACACAACACAATTCCTTAAATGAGTATGGTACCATCCAAAAAATGATTTATAATGTAACTAAAGTCTTAAAACCTTCTATTAACTGCAATGCTTTTTAATGAGGTGCTATCATGTATATTGGTCCCAAGATGGCTGCCAACACTTCTTGGATGAAGTGCTGATAGCCAATCAGATCTCAGGATGAGATGTGTGGTTAGGCTCCGCCCAGATATATATATGATTTTACTTTTGATTTTCTCAGGAACTACTGAACAGCATATATGCAAAAGGCACATCCCTGAGCTGAGGACTACCTCTTTGCCAAATTTCAAGTAATTCTGTTCAGCCGTTCGGGCTGTACCTTGGACTAAAGGTCCCTATGGAAAATTGCATGGGGAAAACGCGTTTTGGGACCCCCCTTTTTTCTCAGCCCCCGCTTGACGAATCCCCCCGAGACTTTCAGGGTAGGAGCGGAGCGGATCGCCCCACCTATTTTGAAAATCTCGCGAGGATTCGTCAACCGGAGCCAAAGTTATTCCAAATATAGAATGTTGCGGATTTCCTATGGAAACACGGTCCTAACTATAACTATCTACTGGCGACCGCCAGTAGATAATATATATATATATATATATATATATATATATATATATATATATATATATATATACATATATACCAGAAGGCTGTGCGAGCAGCAACTCCCACTTGAGCAGGTGTCAGAAGGTTTATAAGGAGTGCCTCGCAAACTGGTTGTGCACGCTGGCAGTTGTCATGCCTCTGAGGAAGTGCTACGGCATGAAACGCGTCAGGCTGGACATTCAGACTAAGCTGTACCCCTCCTTTTTCCCTGCAGCAAGCTTCCATTAAAACATTTAGCATATTCTTCCTGTGTGGGCTCTCCCGTTTCGTGGCAACTTTATGATGGATATATAACGGTCAGCCAGGGCCGTGGGAGGAGCCCTGCTGGTGGAGCGGACCCGAGGTAACGCCATCGGCGGGATCTACAATCGGGACAGGAGTCGCTGATGGAAGCGGGTACGTGTCTGCTGGGTGAAAGAAGGTGACCACAGCTACCCACTTGGATTTCCATTCATTTTATTTCTGCCGCGATGCGCAACAACTCACAGAAGTAAGACTGGGGCACTACCGATACCAGAAGGCTGTGCGAGCAGCAACGCCCACTTGAGCAGGTGTCAGAAGGTTTATAAGGAGTGCCTCGCAAACTGGTTGTGCACGCTGGCAGTTGTCATGCCTCTGAGGAAGTGCTACGGCACGAAACGCGTCAGGCTGGACATTCAGACTAAGCTGTACCCCTCCTTTTTCCCTGCAGCAAGCTTCCATTAAAACATTTAGCATATTCTTCCTGTGTGGGCTCTCCCGTTTCGTGGCAACTTTATGATGGACATATATATATATATATATATATATATATATATATATATATGATAAGAAGTTCTCCTCACTTCTCCTCCAATTAAAGAAGGTGCATCGCAGGTAAGAATCACAGCACCACAAAGTTCAATCCGTTGGTATTTATTCGTCAATGGAACAGGGCATACGCAAAAGACGGTCTACGCGTTTCGGCACTCGGCCTTCGACTGGACCATAGAGTCTCGAGGCCCAGAGTGTCCATTTTAAGGTGTGGATACAAATTAACAAATAGAAAGTGAAGACATACTGGGCATGGTCGACAATACGTTTTTTTGAAGTGAACAATAATTTGATTGCTACAATTTATCCACAATTACAATTGGTTGAATGGAAGAATAATGAATGGTAGCATTTTGCTCACGGTCTATAAGATAACAGAAAGTCAAGGTAAAGTACCTGATTAAAGGAGGGGGGAACATAATTTGTGAAAGGGAGTGATTCCAATTTCATATTAACTTCAACTTTGACAATGAATAATATACATATATACAAAGTATTTACGATGATTCCTATAGTATCTACATATAGTATCCTAATGAGTGTTAATTCTTGTAAAAAGAAATATATGTATGTTCTAATTCATGTATACGTAAAGTACTAAGTGGTCAAGGTTGACACGAAGAAATAATACTGGAAATCACATCGAGTAATACGTTCCCACCTTTCCAAATAAACCACTTGCAAGGAGTTTATATAATTAATCTAGTCTGTTACAGAGAAAATGAAAGGAGAGCAGCAGTGTGTAGTTGAGTGATATGTATAACAAGGATCAACTAGTTAGATGAAAAAAGTCAATTAATTCTATCCTCTTTGGAGAGGGGATGTCCATGTTCTGTTTACTTTTTACTCTGGTTTATAAGTGTACATGTAGTTCAGCATCCAGATTATGGCCCCATGGCTTTTCGGTGCCAATTGACAATATTGTTCTTGACTCTGCTCTTCTTAGTTCAAGGATTCTATTACCACCCCTTTCTTTCTGTTTGATGATTTTGATGCCAAAATACTTTAAAAGAGTACTATCACCAATGTGAAATTCAGAAAAGTGTTTGGCCATGGGGTAGGAAAAATCTTGATTTTTGATGGCGCGGAGGTGTTGAAGGATGTGGAGTTTAAGTTTATTGATCGTACTCCCTACATATAGTTTCTTACATGGACATTCTAGAATGTAAATGGCGAATTTCGATTCACAAGTAATGTGGTCCTTGATTAGTTCCTCGCGACCATTTTGTAGTAGATATGATGTTGTATTCTTTCCATGTTCACATGCTTTGCACTTTGAGCACTTCCAAAAACCCGGGGTGTTCAGCCAGGATGTTGTGATTGTTGGTTTGATCTCAAAGTGACTGTGTGTCAGTAGATCACCCAGAGACGCAGTTTTCCTGTAGGTGATCTGTGGTCTTGAGGATAAGATGTTTTTGACAGTTTCATCCAATAACAATATTTCCCAGTGTTTTCTGACAATTTTGCGTAGGTTATCACTTTGATTATTAAAATCAATGATTAACCTGGAAGTTGTTTCAGTTTCCTTTGCCGGCTTGGTTTGAAGAAGATCAGATCGTTTTTTCGTGCTGACTCTGTCTTTAGCCGTATTGATGACTTCCATAGGATATCCTCGTTGTAGGAAACGTTGACTCATTTCTTGGAGTTGGAAGTTTAGATCAGAAGGTTCTGAGCAATTTCTTTTTGCTCTCAACATTTCCCCGTAGGGTATACTCCATTTAAGTTTTTTTGGATGTCCACTGTTGGCATGAAGAATGCTGTTGCTGGCAGTCGGTTTCCTATGCATTTTTGTACAAATTTTGCCATTTGAGATATAAACTTCGACATCCAAAAATACAATGTTAGTAGTGCTTGTGGTGGAGGTGAAGGTCAGCTTATATTTGTTGGTATTGAGAGAGTCAAGGAAATTCCTGAGGCCATCAATGTCGCCTTCCCATATGATGAAAAGGTCATCGATATATCTAGACCAAGATCTTATATTCCTAGCTTTCTCCTCTTTTAGAACCTCCGTCTCCCATACAGCCATCAGGAGATTGGCATACGTTGGAGCAAATGAAGTCCCCATCGCGGTCCCTTGTTTTTGCAAGAATAGATCTCCTTTGAAAAGGAAAATATTGTGTGTCAAGCAGAACGTGAGCATTTGTATTAACATGTTTGAATGTTCTAAGTAACAAATTGGTCGGGTGTCAAGAAACTGTTTCACCGCTGCTATTCCATCTGAGTGATGAATGGATGTATACAGGGATGATACATCAATGGTAGCCATGATATAATTTTCTTTCCATTCCAATTTTGCAATTTTTTGTAAAAAATCCATAGTGTCTCTTAGATAGGATGGTAAGGCTGTGACGTAGTTCATCAGGAAGATGTCAATGAAACGAGATGTGGATTCCAACAGAGAGCCGATGGAACTGACAATGGGCCTGCCTGGTGGATTGATGATGGATTTGTGGATCTTTGGAAGAAAGTAAATGGTTGCCGTTATAGGATGATTTGTTTTCAAGTATGAATATTCTTCTGAATCAATGAGGTCTCTTTCTTTCCAAATCAAAAGATTTCCATGATATTCCTTGGTCCAGTCCTTAATCGGATTGGTCGTGAGCTTCTCATAATGTTCCTCAACGTTCAATTGTCTATAGGCTTCTTTATATATATATATATATATATATATATATATATATATATATATATATATATATATATATATATATATATTCAGTGAAAAAACCATAGGTTTCACACATGTTATAGTTAGCTGGACATTTTACTCGTAAAAAACCAATGAAATTGCCCCGTTATAGTTAGTTCAGCTAACTATAACTCGCGCGCCCGCAATGCACTGCTGATGACGTCACATATTACATCACTCATGGCATGGTCAGTGACATCACTCATGACATCACTGATGACATCTCAAATGACATCACTGATGACATCACTGATGACATCATCCAGTGAATGTGGGTTTTTCTGAAAATTAAATATGTTTTATATATGTATATCTCAAGGTCGATGGAAGAATAAATGGGTATATAAGTGTCTAAATGGATGATTTGTTTTTGAAAAATTGATTGTGTAACTGACTGATTAAGTGTATCTCTCACTTTGTGTATAAGTGGCTGCATGGGTTGGTGAGTAGCTACATGGGTGTCTATATAGGTTATTAGTTGTTTTTTTGAGTATCAGTCTGAGTGTCTGCATGGTACGGTGGGGGGTATTACGTAGTGCATAGATGCATGAATGAGTGACTCACTGTTTGTATGTGTTGAAGACAGCATGTGTGCAGGACTGTATGGGTGGATGAGTGTGTGTATGGGTGTGTTAGTGAGTGAATGACTGTCTCAATAGTGTCTTCAGGAGTAACTACATATGTTTTAAACTAGTATATGTGAGTATTGGTGTATATATGTGAGTATATATGAGAGGGAGAGATTTAAAGAGTTCCTGTATGAATAAGTATGTGTTTCTATAAGTGATTTTTTTAAAGACTAAGTATGTGTAAGTTTCCGTAGAAGTAAGTATGGTGGTGTGTGTATTACTGTATATGCAAGTAAATGTATGTTTTATTCTTTTTTAGCATGAGTGACTATGTGTGTGAGTAACTCTATGGATGAGTGGCATTGTGTAACAGGATGTATAGATGTATGAGTACATATGATGAGTGAGTATATGTATGAGTGACTGTGTAGGACTGTTGGTGAATGAGTGGATGTGTATGTGGATCTTTAAATTACTGATGAGGTTGTTGTAACTGGTATTGGTATGTCCATTGTTTTGAAATTTTTAGTCTCTATTTTTGAATGTGTGTATCAAAGATTATATTAAGGTGAGAGGAGGTCTGCCACTCTATCACAAGGATGATGTCATCAGTGATGTCATCAGTGATGTCATTTGAGATGTCATCAGTGATGTCATGAGTGATGTCACTGACCATGCCATGAGTGATGTAATATGTGACGTCATCAGCAGTGCATTGCGGGCGCGCGAGTTATAGTTAGCTGAACTAACTATAACGGGGCAATTTCATTGGTTTTTTACGAGTAAAATGTCCAGCTAACTATAACATGTGTGAAACCTATGGTTTTTTCACTGAATTTCTAAGGTTTTTTAAATGCTAATTCCTAACTATAACGTGTGTGAAACCTATGGTTTTTTCACTGAATTTCTAAGGTTTTTTAAATGCTAATTCCTAACTATAACGTGTGTGAAACCTATGGTTTTTTCAGTGAATTTCTAAGGTTTTTTAAATGCTAATTCCTAACTATAACGTGTGTGAAACCTATGGTTTTTTCAGTGAATTTGCAAGGTTTTTTAAATGCTAATTTTTTTTTTTTTTTCTTCATTTTTTTCAAACATATTTTTAATTTAATTTTTTACCTTTTATAAAGACTATGCTTCATTTTTTAAAATCATTAAATATTTATTTTCTATAAATTTTTTTAAATAAACAAGTAAAATTTATTTCTAGATTTTTTTTTTTTTTTTTTTTTTATAGTACGCGTACCGTAAGCTCACGGTAAGCGTACGGTTTACGCAACGTCCGTAATCTATCTACGCTGCTTGCGTATAGTTACGTACTTTGCGTAGCGCGCGTACTGCG
This sequence comes from Triturus cristatus, assembly GCF_964204655.1. Taxonomy (NCBI): domain Eukaryota; kingdom Metazoa; phylum Chordata; class Amphibia; order Caudata; family Salamandridae; genus Triturus; species Triturus cristatus. Next base: position 550,044,881 of record NC_140586.1, read on the forward strand.
CGTGGGACGCGTGCGCGCTTACGCAACACGCGCACGTTACGCGGAAGTGCCGGGAAATGACTGTTATGCGCATGCGCGCAAGCGCGTGTCTTTTTTACGCGCACGCGTACTTTTTGCCGTAAGCGCACCGTAAGCGTACCGTAAGCGTACGGTAGGTCATGTGATCATGAAACACAACTTTTGATTGGTTGAAACTACTTTCAGTTCTAGAACTCTCCTACACCACACCCATTCCCCTCATTTCTGCTTGTGATCCCTTGGGAGAAGGAGCTGGTTTGTCTTTGGGATACGATGGCAGAACAGCAGAGCTCTTCTGAGAGTGAGGCTAGCACCAGCAGCACTGTCTTGAGGCAGAGAGCGAGGAAAGTAAAGCCTTCTTATGTTTGGGATTATTTTACTTTTCCAGAAGGCCAGCAAAAGGTGAATGCACCCTTAGTTACTTGCAAGCTGTGTAAGCGTGTACTTTCTAGAGGTAATCCTGACAGGAAGTATTCCTTTGGGAATCACACCATGATGAGGCACCTCAAGGATGTACACAAAAGGACACATGCTCAACTTTTTGGAGGTAACTCTTCAGAAAGACGAGCCAGTACATCCACAGCAGCTCAGCCTGGACCATCACCTGCAGAGCTTACTCCTTCTTCTGCAGCTCAGGTGAGCCCTTCATCTGTGGGGGGAGAATCTCCTTTTGCTGGCCCTCTGGAAATGAACCCTCGATTTCGGAAGGTTGATATTCATTGCACATTTTGTAAAGCTCTAATTTGTTATAGGGAGACCAGTGTTTCCCTAGTGAATAACAAAATAGATCAGCACATTTGTAGCTTTGAATGATTTTCCCATGGTTCCTTTCCTCTGTCCCTGCATGAACACAACGGTTCTTTTAAGAGCCAACCTTATCTTTCATCTTTTTTTTACATTTTTTTTAAAAAACTTTTTTTTTTTTTTTTACCGTACGCGTACGGTAAGCGTACCTTTTTTTTATTTTTAAAAAAAAAAAACTAAAAATCATTTTTCACATTACAAGGTCCTTGAGAGACTACAATTATTACTATTGACTTACCATACTCACTGAAAAAAATATTTATTCATTTGTTTTTTTAAAAAATAGTTTTTTAAATGGTTGTAGTTTACGAAAATTTTCTATATCGATCTGAAAAAAAAGAAAAAAGTATTAATATTTTTAAACCATTTTATAATACAGTACACATATTTACATTTTTTACCAAAAAATATTTTTGCCTTATTTTTGCTGTTTTCAGAATATATTGCATTTCACTATAAATTGTGAAAGCAATTGCATTCATCATTTTACAGCGGGCAAAAAAAAATAACAATCTCAAAGATTGTATTAAAAAAGCCCAGAATCTCTTCTCACTTAAACTTATCATTACAGAAATGCATATTATTCTAAAAAAATATCATCTAAAAACAATACTTTTTTCTTTAAAATACCGTCTGATATTTTTGTTTCAGGAGTATAATCACAATATTATATCTCAAATAACTCCAAAATACATCTGATTTTATTTCCTTTAGGCCAAATTGTATTTTTTTTTTTTCCCTGGAATAAATTTCCAAGGGAAAACCATTAAAATTCTAAAGTTTAATCTGTCCAGATCTCACCGATTCTCTGTAACATTTTGGTTCACAAAAATTTTTTGAATAATTTATTTAGTCCACAATAGAATTGGTTACTTTTCCACATGGCCAAATAGTAATTTTTTAAATCATTTTTGTAAAAATTTCCAATGGCAGTCCAATAGCATTCCAAAATTTAAAATGTGCAGAAGTTACCGATTATCTCTAAATTATTGGTTTTTCAAAATTGCATTAAAAATTTAAAAAGTCCACATTACAATTGGTTATCTTTCCTTTAGGCCAAATGATAATTTTAAAAAATATTTTTTCTACAAAATTGCAATGGTAATCCAGTAAAATGGTAAAATTATTTTGTCCAGATCTTGCCAAGTCTCTCTAAAATTTAGGTTTCAGAAAGATTAGATAGGAATTTGCTAAATCAAAAGGCAAACGTTGTTTGAAAATCAATTGGGAATCATTACACAGTGTCCAGCCTTTTTCACATTTAAGATAAACTGTGTAATGTCCAGAAGTAACAGTAGGTCCATCATGGAAAATTATTGCAACAGTTACAAAAGTTTTTCCTGAAATTGATAATTGCTGTCCTGTAAACTTCTTTATTAAAGTATCCAATTTTGAACCATCAGCTCTACATCGTTGCATCATTAAAATTACATACTGTCCGTATTCCCTTAAAATTAATGTTGAAAACATGTCAGAATTACACTCAGCACATTTCATGCTATGATTAGCATCTTTAACTAATTTTGCAAAAGTGACTGTTTTACTCTCTGGCAATGTCAAATAAATAAACCTTTCATTATCAACAATAGAGCCACATATATTATAACAATTTTCACAACTATGTTCCCATTTATAAGAGAGACCAAAAAAAATGTCAATGGGAACTCCTTCTTCTTCCACTACCTGAAGAAAAAACAACAAGAATTCCTGTGCGTCTTGCTGTACATTTTGAGAAAACTGTGTTCGTCCTGAACATACATCTAAAAGTTTTCTAATGTCAGTAGCACTTTCTATTTGAGTTTTATCTTTACTCAGCTTTTGAAAAAGGAGACTGAGCTCTGAACAGAATCTTTTTCCCTGATTTACTATTATCTGCTCTTGCAAACTTTCCAGATAAAATACAACATTCAGCACTACATTAGCGTAGCAGTTGACACCAGAGCTATTTTCAAAATGACATCCTACAACCTGTTCTTCATTTTCCTTATTCTTTTTGCTTGCAATTACATCACTCCTCTTTTTTTTCCTCTTCTCTACATCTTCATTACAGATATTCTCATTTCTCCTTTTACGAGAAACTACACGTTTCTCCAACACAGGATACTGACCTAAATGAGGAGCATAGGTTCTTCTTAATCTATTATACTCCTTTACACAGTTTGTATCAGCACTAACTTTTGAATCATCAAAGTCAATCATGAATAAACCTGATAATGTTTTGACTCGTGACAAAGCTACATATGCCATACCTTCTTTGAACACAGTTGAACCAATGTTCACAAATGCACAATCTACAGTCAATCCTTGAGACTTGTGGATAGTTACAGCATATGCTAGTGAAAACGGAAACTGCTTCCTACGTACATATAAGTCTTTCACAAGCATGAAACGAACTGAACAACGACAAATGTCTTTAACTTCCTCTATGTGATCAAATTTTATTTTTAAACATTCAATTCCATCTTTTTTCTGATAATTAATAAAACCCACAACTCTTCCCATCGCTCCATTCACTAAGCCTTTTTCAACATCCAAATTTCTCCTTAAAAACACTCTACAGTTCATGCAAACATATAGATTTTTTTCTAATCCTGCTGTTTTGGAGATATTCTTCTCTAGTGAGTCCAATTTATTTTTCAGTTTGCCTGTTACTGTGACAGTAATTCTTCCATCCTCAATTTTGTCCACTGCTTCCAATTTCATGATGTCTTCATTTTCCAATTTCAAAAGCTCCTCATTAAATATTGAGCATTCTCGTAGAGTTGGCATTAAGCAGATGACACTTTTGTTTTCTGCAATATTCTTGTATATTTTCTCTGCAACTATTTCTTCCTTTGGAAATAAGTTATGTAACAGCCGACTCTGTAATGCTTTTTTGCCAACTTCTGTGAGTAGTCCAATTCTGATATCTTTCAGAATACTTCCATATTCTTCATCGTTTGCTTGCCTCATATTAGTTGTAAGTTCCTTGTACTCAAAGAAGGACCAAATATTTGTATTTCCAATGCTTCCCAATGACTTCTTCGTGTCTTCATGTGTCACAGTATTAAACACTGGTTGTCCTTTAACTGGAGTAAGTTGCAAAAGATCCCCAAAAACTATGACGTGTTTTCCACCAAATAACACGTCATAGTCTGTCTTCAAAATTTGCTGCATTCTTAAATGCACAAAGGCAAGCATTAAGTTTGATACCATGCTCACCTCATCAATAATGAGAACTTGCATCTTCTTCAATACTCTTGACACTTCTAAGGATGCTTCTCCAGTTAGCTTGTTGAATTGTATTTTGTTCTCATGCTCCACTGGTAACATTAGCAAACGATGTAAGGTGATTCCTTTTATGTTATATGCTGCTAACCCAGTTGGAGCAGTAACCACACAAGACAAAGTAGAATCCGTTTTTTGCTTTAGGTAGCTTCTGATGACTTTAATTAGGAAACTTTTTCCAGTGCCAGCTTGTCCGCTTACATACATCCTGATTGGATGAAATGATGTGCATGAGCACTCTTTTTTGATATGTAGAAATCCGTGATCAATTTTGTTTTTGATCTCTTCATAAATTTGTTGCTGCTCTTGATTCAGTTGTCTTTCCAAATTTTCTAAGTCTATAAATTCTTCTTGAGCTTGATTCATAGCCGTTTCCACTTCATTCATGGCTATTGATGCTTCATTTTCAACGATTGGTTGTCCTAGGGGATCTTGACTGTATGTTCCTGAACTTTGGCTGTCCTGAGAACTGTCTCTAGCTATTTCTGCTGCAATTGTAGTTTCCTGTTCAATTTCTTCATTTAACATTTGCAGATAAGTTGAGAATGTACTGCATTGTATGCTGTCTTTGCAAGCATTAAAAGAATCTTCATAGCTCTGGAATTCTCCCAGTAGTTCATCCTCTGTACGCCATGGTTTAAACAACTGTAAAAGAGCCAAGTAGTAAAATTCTTTCTTGTCGGTAGTGTCGCAACTCAGCTTCCGGTGATTTATCAAACTTCCTTTGGTTTGCTTCACCAAACATCCTTCTTCACCAACAACTTTATATTTTCCACTGTTGATGTCTTCTGCAGCTTTCCGTGAATAAATGTAGTTCTGCAGCACTTCATAGAGACACATGTTCTCCAGATGATGACTTCTCTTGGGATAATATGTGTCCAACATGTTTGTTTTCAATATGTCTGTACTTTCTGGGTCATTCTCAGCCAAATATTCAATTTCTCCAACAGATTTCAGTACCCGATTTCTCATTGCTGCAAGGCCTAAACTTGCCCAAATTATTCTTCTTGACTTCGAGTAGAGACTTGCAGAAGATAACCTATCTGAACATTCGTAGGATCCAATTTCTCGATGCGATAACATCTTCAAACTGAAACTGTACAGCTTCTTACTGACAGTCTTCTCGTGAGAAATCTCTTCCCACATTTCCTTCAATTCTGTTTTTTCTGATTTCGTAATGTAAGACGTTACATATCGAGCAACAGCAATGGAATTGTCAGCAACATACTGTATATCCATGTTAGCGTTCCACATGGATAAAATGACTGGGTTGTAGTCATTTATATTTTTTGATTCTTCTTTTCTTTTAAGGTTGTAGGTATTCTTAGGTGATTTTCTTGTGATAGTATGTCTCACAGCTGACATAAAACTGTTGACTCTTCCATTTGTAAGAACAGGTCTAGGAAATCCAAATCGACATTTAGTGTAGTATTTTTCTTTGCTCTTGTATTTCCGTCGACAGTATTTTCCACACCGATGACTTTGGAAACGTAGAACTTGCTCCTTTAACTTGTTCTCTTCTGTGCTTTTAGGTATAGCACATGTTGCATATTCTTCAATGTAAGATAACACTGCTTCATCAGTATCTGTTCCAAACTTTGGGGCATCCTTGATCCACAGCAGCATATGAATATGAGGAGCACCTCTTGCCTGGTACTCTTTTCTCCAAAAGAAATCCACTACTTCTCCAAGGGGTGGATTTTTTTTATTGCAGATGAAGGACATCATAGCCTCAAATCTATGATTGAAATATCTGCAAACATTAACCGGATCCAATGAGCACAGTTCTCCTGCTGTCTTGTATTCGATGTTTTCAATGTTTGAATTGGCCTCTCGTAGAAAATCCAGTAAATCATCCCAAGCGTACTCGGCGCAGCTTAGGGTAAGGAACCATGTTGGTGTTCCTAAGTTGCGTAACATGCATTTTAGTTCACCATGGCGTCGGTACCAATATTCATTTGTCCCACGCTGACAAGCCATCAGATTGATCAGTTGTGTTTCCAAATGATCATCTCGGTGCTGCACTTTCTCCATAAAATCCTTAGCAGACACATTTTGTAAATGTACTCCACTTTTTAAAATGTGATTTACTGCATAAGACAGTGCAGACAAGTCGCTTTCAAATAAAAGATGGAACAAATAAGGGATACTTTGTCGAAATCTGGGATCTTCAGCATATAGTCTTGTAGTCCGATACTCAGAAGCTGGAATCTGTTCTGGACGTTCATCGTATCGTCCTCCTTTTCCTGTAGGAAACAGCTGGGGAAAACATCGAGCTTCCAAGCTCTCCTCCCATACACTCACGGGATTTCCTTTTGCTTTCTTCATCTGAAAGAGATCAATATTGTCTCCCATAACTTCTTTCGAATGGAGAGGATGTATGCTAAAATGTTCATAAATTTCTTCTTCCTTTGACTTGTCCACTTTTTCAATTTGTCCAGTTGGTGTTTCTGTGTCTCCTTGTAAATCTTCTTCTTCTTCTTCTTCTTCTTGTATATAAATTGATTCATACCATTTGTTATTTTTTTTCAAATACAAATTTGCTCTTTGTACTTTCCGCACATCTACCAGCTCCTGCCAAATCTTCTTATTCTTTGTAGGGACACCATTAACCAGAATAATTAATGGTTTAGTTTCCAAAGTATCTGCATCAATAGTTTCCATATTTTTTTTCAAATCCAAGGGCAAATACACCACTCTACCTTTTAAACCTCTCAGTAAATCTGAAGGAGGTAATTTACCAGTTTTGGGCTCCATACGTACTATGGTCTGGAACGGATGAACACATTGAATGAGTATAGACTCATATGTATTTAATTCAGAAAGTTCAGCAGGAATAGCATCCAATTCTAAATTATTATGTACAGCTCTGGTCGGCATTCTATTTTCCTCTAACTTGTTGTAGCAGTATTTACAAATACGCTGATCTTCACCCAATTCAAAACAATTTTCAAGAAATATATATGTGGCAAAATCCATCCACTTATAATTATCTTCATTTTCACTCTTTCTGTAGAGATCAACATTCCTAGTTTGTTTTCTATAATGAGTTCTGCGGCAACAAATACAAGTAACATTTGGTCTTTCATTAGAGACTATTGCAAATTTTGTTATGTGATCATTAAATGTGTTACTTACAGAGGGTTCTACATTCTCTTCCACTTCTGCCTCATTTACTGTGTCCTTCTCTGCACTGTTTTCTTCTGGACCAAAGTAACAAAACTGAATTTCATCAACAACCTTCTCTACATCTGATACCGTTCCTCGGAACAGAGCCCTATTCAATTCATTTAACTTTATTGCTGGACTTTTGGCAAAATACAACCGTCTCACAAACTTTCTCATTTCAGTATGATGAACAGCCAGCATCCTAAAATGATGGAAAACACTATTGCACACTTTTCTAGATAGACAAGCAAGAGAATGACCCTGCAAACCAGTATTCTCTCTCACTCTGCATGGATCCAGACTTTGAAGCACCTTAATCTTTTGTTTTACACTTTTTTTTACTATATTCTCTTAGAAACTCTCGAAATCTGTCAATAGATTCCTGACGCACAGTGCAAATACTACTACAATTCCAAGTGTACACTGGGGCTTTAGGACGTCTCCCCATTGCCTCATCTGCCATCACTTGTACCTCATCTCTTGGAACCATTATCTCCTTCTCCATTATGCAACCATTTTTTACTTCGTATGAACGACCTCTGGTGTCAACTGCATGCAGCAAACTATTACTTTGAAAATAGCTTTCTTCATTAAAAAAAGGTTCACTACTTGAACTATGCATCCACTTTCCTAAAAACACTTTACAAAAGTTTGTTCTGTTCACTACTCTTTTGCTTTTGCTTTGTGATTTCAGTACATTAACCATTTTATCTAATGTACGCATCCTATTCAAAATTAATATGAATAGTTTCCTTTTTAATTCTAATGCTTTTGCTGCAATGGCTTCAATTTCTTTTTTTCTCTTATAATATTTAGCCTTTTGCTTATATTTCTTTATATCCTTTATCAAATTGGACATAACTCTTCTCTGAAACATTTTTCTACGTATCTCTTTAAATGCTGTTTTTCTGTTTATGTTAAACTTTTCAATTGCAGAAGGTATATTTGCATTAACTAAATCCTCAATTTTTTGCTGTTCTGTAGGTTTTGTTACATTTTTCCGAGAACAGACATTTTGTACATTTTTGTTTGTTTTCAATATTTTGTTTAGGAAATGTTTTTTTTGCTTACCAGAAGATTTTTTCTTTTTCCCAACATCAGCATCTTCTACTAACTTTGGTCCTCCAGTTGTCCTCAAATATAGTTTTTTTTTTAGCGTTTTTTGAACTCGAGATTTTGTAGGCATCTTAAATTTTGTTCACTGTTCTTCAGCAGTACCTGAAAAAAACTAAAAAAAAAAATCCTTTATTGTATTTAAATATATTACTACATTTCTTTTCACAACAGTCACAAAACGAAATTTCTTTGCCATTTTGAATGCACACAAACTGCTCTTTTTTTAAAATTTATTTAAATGCACATGTCCAAGCTTTTTTTTTTTTTCAGATCACCACCGTGTGCATTCTCTGTGACTGCCTACACTCCAGCAGGGGCAACCAGCCTTAGTGATGCTGAATATATTTGCATTACAGACTTAAACCTGAAAACCCCACTCGCTTCTAATTACTGTGCATGACTATACATGGCAAGCACATGGGTGTGTGCTAAGCCTCTGCTTTTTCCCCCAAAAATTCGCTCCTCTTTTCCATCTACTGCAACTGTGAAATCACCAGAGGAAGACGCAATAAATTTCTGCCTATAATTCTTCTATGCACACAGAGTCATGTTATCACATTAGTGCCAAAACGAAATTTCTTTGCCAATTTGAAAGCACACTTACTGCACTTTTTTTTTCGGGCCAAGTGAAAATCTCTTTTTACACTTTGAAATCACTTTTACAGACTGACACATTCTGAAACCTTTTTTTTAAATTTATTTAAATGCACATGACCAACCTGTTTTTTTTTTTCATTCCACCACCGTGTGTATTCTCTGTGACTGCCTACACTCCAGCAGGGGCAACCAGCCTTAGTGATGCTGAATATATTTGCATTACAGACTTAAACCTGAAAACCCCACTCGCTTCTAATTACTGTGCATGACTATACATGGCAAGCACATGGGTGTGTGCTAAGCCTCTGCTTCTTCCCCCAAAAATTCGCTCCTCTTTTCCATCTACTGCAACTGTGAAATCACCAGAGCAAAACGCAATAAATTTCTGCCTATAATTCTTCTATGGACACAGAGTCATGTTTTCACATTAGTGCCAAAACGAAATTTCTTTGCCAATTTGAAAGCACACTTACTGCTCTTTTTTTTTCGGGCCAAGTGATAATCTCTTTTTACACTTTGAAATCACTTTTACAGACTGACACATTCTGAAACCTTTTTTTTAAATTTATTTAAATGCACATGTCCAAGCTGGTTTTTTTTCAGACCACCACCGTGTGTATTCTCTGTGACTGCCTACACTCCAGCAGGGGCAACCAGCCTTAGTGATGCTGAATGTATTTGCATTACAGACTTAAACCTGAAAACCCCACTCGCTTCTAATTACTGTGCATGACTATACATGGCAAGCACATGGGTGTGTGCTAAGCCTCTGCTTCTTCCCCCAAAAATTCGCTCCTCTTTTCCATCTACTGCAACTGTGAAATCACCAGAGCAAAACGCAATAAATTTCTGCCTATAATTCTTCTATGCACACAGAGTCATGTTTTCACATTAGTGCCAAAACGAAATTTCTTTGCCAATTTGAAAGCACACTTACTGCTCTTTTTTTTTCGGGCCAAGTGAAAATCTCTTTTTACACTTTGAAATCACTTTTACAGACTGACACATTCTGAAACCTTTTTTTTAAATTTATTTAAATGCACATGTCCAAGCTGTTTTTTTTTCAGACCACCACCGTGTGTATTCTCTGTGACTGCCTACACTCCAGCAGGGGCAACCAGCCTTAGTGATGCTGAATGTATTTGCATTACAGACTTAAACCTGAAAACCCCACTCGCTTCTAATTACTGTGCATGACTATACATGGCAAGCACATGGGTGTGTGCTAAGCCTCTGCTTCTTCCCCCAAAAATTCGCTCCTCTTTTCCATCTACTGCAACTGTGAAATCACCAGAGCAAGACGCAATAAATTTCTGCCTATAATTCTTCTATGCACACAGAGTCATGTTTTCACATTAGTGCCAAAACGAAATTTCTTTGCCAATTTGAAAGCACACTTACTGCTCTTTTTTTTTCGGGCCAAGTGAAAATCTCTTTTTACACTTTGAAATCACTTTTACAGACTGACACATTCTGAAACCTTTTTTTTAAATTTATTTAAATGCACATGTCCAAGCTGTTTTTTTTTCAGACCACCACCGTGTGTATTCTCTGTGACTGCCTACACTCCAGCAGGGGCAACCAGCCTTAGTGATGCTGAATGTATTTGCATTACAGACTTAAACCTGAAAACCCCACTCGCTTCTAATTACTGTGCATGACTATACATGGCAAGCACATGGGTGTGTGCTAAGCCTCTGCTTCTTCCCCCAAAAATTCGCTCCTCTTTTCCATCTACTGCAACTGTGAAATCACCAGAGCAAGACGCAATAAATTTCTGCCTATAATTCTTCTATGCACACAGAGTCATGTTTTCACATTAGTGCCAAAACGAAATTTCTTTGCCAATTTGAAAGCACACTTACTGCTCTTTTTTTTTTGGGCCAAGTGAAAATCTCTTTTTACACTTTGAAATCACTTTTACAGACTGACACATTCTGAAACCTTTTTTTTAAATTTATTTAAATGCACATGTCCAAGCTGTTTTTTTTTCAGACCACCACCGTGTGTATTCTCTGTGACTGCCTACACTCCAGCAGGGGCAACCAGCCTTAGTGATGCTGAATGTATTTGCATTACAGACTTAAACCTGAAAACCCCACTCGCTTCTAATTACTGTGCATGACTATACATGGCAAGCACATGGGTGTGTGCTAAGCCTCTGCTTCTTCCCCCAAAAATTCGCTCCTCTTTTCCATCTACTGCAACTGTGAAATCACCAGAGCAAGACGCAATAAATTTCTGCCTATAATTCTTCTATGCACACAGAGTCATGTTTTCACATTAGTGCCAAAACGAAATTTCATTGCCAATTTGAAAGCACACTTACTGCTCTTTTTTTTTTGGGCCAAGTGAAAATCTCTTTTTACACTTTGAAATCACTTTTACAGACTGACACATTCTGAAACCTTTTTTTTAAATTTATTTAAATGCACATGTCCAAGCTGTTTTTTTTTCAGACCACCACCGTGTGTATTCTCTGTGACTGCCTACACTCCAGCAGGGGCAACCAGCCTTAGTGATGCTGAATGTATTTGCATTACAGACTTAAACCTGAAAACCCCACTCGCTTCTAATTACTGTGCATGACTATACATGGCAAGCACATGGGTGTGTGCTAACCCTCTGCTTCTTCCCCCAAAAATTCGCTCCTCTTTTCCATCTACTGCAACTGTGAAATCACCAGAGCAAGACGCAATAAATTTCTGCCTATAATTCTTCTATGGACACAGAGTCATGTTTTCACATTAGTGCCAAAACGAAATTTCATTGCCAATTTGAAAGCACACTTACTGCTCTTTTTTTTTTGGGCCAAGTGAAAATCTCTTTTTACACTTTGAAATCACTTTTACAGACTGACACATTCTGAAACCTTTTTTTTAAATTTATTTAAATGCACATGTCCAAGCTGTTTTTTTTTCAGACCACCACCGTGTGTATTCTCTGTGACTGCCTACACTCCAGCAGGGGCAACCAGCCTTAGTGATGCTGAATGTATTTGCATTACAGACTTAAACCTGAAAACCCCACTCGCTTCTAATTACTGTGCATGACTATACATGGCAAGCACATGGGTGTGTGCTAACCCTCTGCTTCTTCCCCCAAAAATTCGCTCCTCTTTTCCATCTACTGCAACTGTGAAATCACCAGAGCAAGACGCAATAAATTTCTGCCTATAATTCTTCTATGCACACAGAGTCATGTTTTCACATTAGTGCCAAAACGAAATTTCATTGCCAATTTGAAAGCACACTTACTGCTCTTTTTTTTTTGGGCCAAGTGAAAATCTCTTTTTACACTTTGAAATCACTTTTACAGACTGACACATTCTGAAACCTTTTTTTTAAATTTATTTAAATGCACATGTCCAAGCTGTTTTTTTTTCAGACCACCACCGTGTGTATTCTCTGTGACTGCCTACACTCCAGCAGGGGCAACCAGCCTTAGTGATGCTGAATGTATTTGCATTACAGACTTAAACCTGAAAACCCCACTCGCTTCTAATTACTGTGCATGACTATACATGGCAAGCACATGGGTGTGTGCTAAGCCTCTGCTTCTTCCCCCAAAAATTCGCTCCTCTTTTCCATCTACTGCAACTGTGAAATCACCAGAGCAAGACGCAATAAATTTCTGCCTATAATTCTTCTATGGACACAGAGTCATGTTTTCACATTAGTGCCAAAACGAAATTTCTTTGCCAATTTGAAAGCACACTTACTGCTCTTTTTTTTTTGGGCCAAGTGAAAATCTCTTTTTACACTTTGAAATCACTTTTACAGACTGACACATTCTGAAACCTTTTTTTTAAATTTATTTAAATGCACATGTCCAAGCTGTTTTTTTTTCAGACCACCACCGTGTGTATTCTCTGTGACTGCCTACACTCCAGCAGGGGCAACCAGCCTTAGTGATGCTGAATGTATTTGCATTACAGACTTAAACCTGAAAACCCCACTCGCTTCTAATTACTGTGCATGACTATACATGGCAAGCACATGGGTGTGTGCTAAGCCTCTGCTTCTTCCCCCAAAAATTCGCTCCTCTTTTCCATCTACTGCAACTGTGAAATCACCAGAGCAAGACGCAATAAATTTTTGCCTATAATTCTTCTATGGACACAGAGTCATGTTTTCACATTAGTGCCAAAACGAAATTTCTTTGCCTATTTGAAAGCACACTTACTGCTCTTTTTTTTTCGGGCCAAGTGAAAATCTCTTTTACAGACTGACACATTATGAATCCACCATGTGTAACTACAACAAAAACAATTCCCATTTCTATTATTCATTTCTTAAGTTACCACATACATCCCCTCTCAAACTGTAAACTCACCTTTAAAATTAGTTAGTTGTGAAAGAAATGTGTCACTCAAACAGCAGATTATCAGAGCCAGGATCTCTGTTCTGTACACCTCTCTCCTCTCAGCAGAACCAGATAATGGCAAACTTTCCCTCTATTTTTCCACACATATACATGTAAGTTTCAAATCTCAGTGCTTCCCCCTTTTTTTCAAATGTAATGACACATTTCTATTGGTTGAAAACCAACCCTTTTCCAAAAGTACCCTGCCCCCAACTTGACTTCTGCCTAGTACCCTTCCCCCAACTTGACTTCTGCCTGCTACCATAGCAACAGCTCATGGAACACTGCTGTGTGCAGTTAGGTCAGAAGTTCGACACACAATGTTTCAATTCCACAGAGCAAGAGTGCTTGACTTTTCAATCCTAACTGCAAATCCATAGTACTGTTCTTTGGTTACACATTTTTTTGTACCAATACAAAACATGCTTCTATTAATTTTCACATACAGCCTAGTTTTTTTTCTAGAATGGTATGAAACAGCCAATCAGTTCTTTTTGTTTTGTAAAAAATATGTATGCCTCCATTTCCAAACTGTCTTTCTTTTCATATTGCCATTCTACTGAAAGACACCTCCTGAGTGCATCCAGTTCTCCTTTGAAGATGTTCACAGTGTGGATTGTAGGGCACAGCTATGTCTTCTGGAGTGAAAAGTTTGCAGAGAAAACAGATATGGTGAGAGACCTTGCTTTGCCAAATGTAGACATTAAATGGATTGGTCAGAGAGGGTTAAAGTGGCACCAATTGATGCCATTGGTGAAATCCTTCATTCAAATCCAACACCCTGACCTCATAATAGTGCACTGTGGTGGCAATGACCTAGGCACTTTGACTGGGGTAGGTCTGGAAATGCTTATGAAGGACACCTTTGCACAACTGTTTACACTTTTCCCTAAAACTGCCTTTGTGTTTTCCAACATATGCCAAAGGCAAAAATGGAACTGGTCCAATCATTTCTGTCCACAGATTGACAAAGCAAGAAAGCACGTCAACAAATCTGTTTCTGCTTTCCTCCGTGACTATGGTATGGGTGCCATTTACCACAACAACTTGCGTTACGACATGCAAGACATTTATAGAGGAGATGGTGTGCACTTCAATGATGAAGGGAACAGAGTCTTCCTCTTGAACCTTAGACTCTGCATCGGTACTTACTTGTAGGTACCACTAAAAAAATGACTCCATAAACACAACAGCTCTTTTTAGAGCTCCCTAATTTCTAAACTCTTAAATCTGATTTTTATTTATTTATTTTTATTTTTTTTACCGTACGCTTACTGTGAGCTTACCGTACGCGTACCCCGTGATTTTTTTTAAAATCAATAAATGTTTTTTTTGTACTTTTCTGTCCTTCTTTGACCCCCTTACAATTGTTAGGGGGTCTGTAACTCTCCTCATTGCCCCCTTTCCTTGTTTTCACTCTTTTTTTTCAGAGTGAAATACACAAAATGGCGGCCGCCGCTTCCTGGTTTCGGCCGATTCGAATGTTTACTAAGATCTAAGAGCCAATCAGAATCGCGCTCGCGCACGCCACCGTACGCTTACCGTAAGCGTACGGTAAGCGTACCGTAAGCTGGCTCAGATATATATATTGATTTAAAGGCTATTTTCTCAAAATCTACTGAACTGATTTACACCAAACCTACAAAAGGCACTTCCTTGACCTACGGACTACCTCTCTGCCAAATTTCTAGTAATTCTGTTCAGCCGTTCGGGCTGTAGGTCGTTCTAAAGGTCCTATGGAAAAATGCATGGGAAAAACGCGTTTTGGGACCCCCCTTTTATCTCAGCCCCCGCTTGACGGATCCCCCCGAGACTTTCAGGGTAGGAGCGGACCGTAGCGCCCCACCTATTTTGAGAAATTCGCGAGGATTCGTCGACCGGCGCCAAAGTTATTCAAAATAGAATGTTGAGGTTTTCCTATGGAAACGTGGTCCTAACTATAACTACCTACTGGCGACCGCCAGTAGGTAATATATATATATATATATATATATATATATATATATATATATATATATATATAACAAAAATATTACTCATTGAGCCCGCAACCTCGACTCTTAGCTGGTTGAGCAGGTCATGCTCCCGGTCTAGAATGTCGGCCCAGCAGTGCATCAGCTGCTGCTTGGTGTGCTGCAACCCTGTACTGCGTCGCACACACCGCCTCACTCTCCCCCAGAGCAGCTGATGCAACTGCAGGTCATAACACTTACCAGCCTTGCTAAAAATGGGGCAGGGATGCACCTCTTTGTGCCACCGGGGGTGCGGGTGGCACTGGTGTTGCCTACTTCTACCATGGCGTTGGACCAGAGGGAGTTGGACTGGGATGGGAAACTAGAAAGGAAAAAGGAAACAGGAGGAGGACAAAGAACAGGTCAGGGAAGGAAAGGAAAACAAAAAAAAACAAGTACAAAAAAAAGAAAACGTGCAAAGAAATGCAAATACACACAGAGAAAGAGAGACAGTAATAAAAACAAGTAAATAAAGGGTGGGATTGGGAAGTGAGTGATCAGATGAAGGTGGGTTAGGTAGGATCAAAAATTTGGCAAAGAGCAGCTAGGCAAAAGCAGGCAAAACAAAATGGCCGTGCACTTACGAATGGTGTGGTGCCGTTCGTTCTGATTTTCCCCACAGAATGCATTACTGATGTGAAAAAAGAATTCCGAGTAGTGAAATTCCATGAGGTATGCCCAGACCTACTGGGGACATTGCAACGGATAATGATGCTGATCCATCATCAAGCTGGGACTGTGGGCAATCTGAAGAAAGAATCCACTCCTCCTCCAAGCAAGGATATCAGAGGCCAGAACAGCTTCATCATTACCCCATCACAGCCTACTAGTTTCCAGTCCTCTCTATGCTGGTCAATCTGCTGCACTGTCAGACGGCCATGCATCCAGGTGGAGGGGGCGCTTGACAAGGTCTAATGCTACTCATTGGGAGGATCAGTTTTTCCAACAGCAGTGCAGTGAGGGAGGATATTTATCCAAAGGGGGCTACTATCCATGACAATGCTGACTCCCTTAAAGGACTCACTCTGGCTTTAACTGTCAAGTACAGACAACAGAAATTAACTGTCTGTGTCAGGAGGATACTATGGTCATGTGTAAAATTTGCCTTTGTGTGGCTGGATAGGTTTGTATCAGTCCATTGATGTATTTATTGCACATCGCCTTTTTTTCCCCTCAACCCTCACAAATGCACACCTCTTCCTGAGCACCTCCTTCTCCCTTCCTTGTGGAGCACCTATGTTTTGAAATGTACAGACAATCAATGCTGTCCTCTGACTTTAACAGCATATTTTGAACATGAATAAATTGTACAAATTGATTTATTTATGGTGATGTTCTGATTTTTATTCTAAATCACTTTCCACTGTGACCACTATTTCTTGTACTGTATTTTACCCGGGCCCAGTGTTTTTTCTGGTTACCCCATTGTTCTCTAACTCCTCCTGGATGATGGAATTCATGTCCCATGCCCCCTCCCAGTTGCCTCTACAGTCTCCACCCAGTCTTTTTGTGGCAGAACTTGTCTATCTCTGTTGGCCGCACTACCCCTACTGATGGTAAGTTCCTCCTCACTGGTGGTGCTGAGTGGTTATGCCTGCCTCTGATTTGTGGATCTTCTTTCTTGCTTCTGGTCCTGCTTGGATGAACCTTGGTCAGCCCGGTTCACTGAAAAGTAAGGTGAGAAAAAGAGACATTTTGAATTATTTTTAATAATGGATATTAATATAACTTTAGATCAAACGAAAAATTGACCACTTAATAAAAGAGCAGGCATTGTGGAGTCTTTAACACGCCTGTTGCTATCCAATGCTTTGATGCTCATTATTTGTGCCCTTCCAAATAGTTACAAAGTATATTTAAAAATATCTTTGGAATGAGTCAGTCAAAGAAGGAGAAGGTTATGATGAGAGATTATTCTTCAGCTAATCCTGTGTTAAAAGTTGAAAAGGATGGATTTATGCATCTCCCACACATTGGTTACCTGAAAGGAGAGTGTATTTATACAAGACAACAAAACTTTGTAAAGGATTATGTCTTCTTCTCTATTTTTTAATCAAATATTTAACACATAATTAATTAGATAGGAGGTTAGGAAATAATGTAAAGGCATACACGGCTAGCATTGCATAATCTGATGTTGATAAAAAAGGAAATATTACAGATTACTAATGTGGAAATGGGGTTTTAACAGCTGTGTTGCCACAAAAAAGAGAATTCTATTGTCTTTTTTATTATGTGAAGATCAGATAAGTCAATCCAAACAATGCTACTACTAGCCATGCATGTTAGTATGTACAACTTTCCAACCTTTCACAACACGAAGAACAGATGTTAAATATGTCATCAAAGGTTAGAATAAACCTCAATGTGAATACATGATGGGACACCACTCTAAAAAGGCATGTGCAGTTAAGTGAATTTTTTTTTAATGCTTATTGTCTCTCTGATGCTCAAGCTCTTGCAGCTCTCAGGACCCTCCTGTACAGTACTGTCATATGATGTGGTGAGACTGTGTCCATAGTATCTTGGGCTTGATTGGGGCCCAACGATGAAGGTCCTTCTAGCACTTGCAGCAGAACTTCCCCTGCCAGGTGTCCAACTACCCTCCAGTGCATAGCAATGTCCCACCCGATTTGGGCCTGGGCTGTATTACTTAGCTGGGTCCCCCATAAAACAGAGGGTACTCTTTGATGACACCCTCACTGATGAGATCTATTTCAGTGTTGGTGAATAGGAGGGCTTTCTCATCAAGTCCCGCAGCCATGTTGAGGGTAGGATTAGTAGAAGGAGCAGCAGATATAGGAGGATGGTGTTGGAGTGAAAAGAGGATGACCCAGAACAACCACCAAATATCCAACGTCCTCTTCCTGTATGCCATTTCCTGTTTGTTGGGGTAGGTGAAGGCATCTGCCCCGAGTACGGAGTCTGCACCCTGCATGCAGGACAGAGACTCTGTACTCAAGGCAGAGACTCCACATGCAGCAGGGAGACTACTGCATATAGCAAAAGTAAAAACAACTTGATATAATTAACCAAACAAAAATGGTTTATTTACCTAATATATGTGTTTTCAATAGAGAATATTGTATGTTTGTCCTACAACATGAATGTAGAGAGTGAGTTTTTGTGGCTTCGTGTTGTTAAGGGTGCAAGTTAGGATGTTTGACAAAATGAAGAGTTAATTACTTTTAAACTACAACATACCATCTAAGTTGACAAAATTATATGAAGTATCTCAGGATGGAATATTTGGACAGCGTGTTAGTCATCCACCATTCATCATTGACAAGAGAATGCCAAACCACATACATTTATTGGCCAAACTAGCAGCTCAAGAAAAACAAAATGAGTTACCTAGCTGATTCTCCTTATCTCTATTTGTGTCACCAAACATGGGTACCTGGATGTGGGCGTACATCAGGATCAAGATTTCTATGTAATTCCATTCTGTGGCAATGTTATGCAACACACAACGGGCTGCAATATTCTTGCACACAAATTCTGGGCAGTACAGCTGCCCCCCCCCACCATATGGTCAAGACATCTGAATCGCAACAATGATTCCACAAGTGTGTTTGATAATGGCTCGAGTACATATCTGTGCCCTATTGTCCCTCTGTTGAGACACTGTGGGTGGACGTCTGTAGGGTGTGAATAGATGGGGAGAGAGAGCATATCAGGCATCACCTACAACAAATACATGTGAAATGTTTATAAAAGGGCCTCTCTTCTAATTGTAATACATCATACCTACAGACAGGCAGCGTGGGTCAAAGTACTGTGTACTGTGTTGTAGTGCTTTTTTGTTAAGTTTGACAGTCACCCCCAGCTGCACAAGTAGCCCCAGTGTGATGTGTAGTTACTTACCATTGAGCCCCATTTCACTGGGATTCCCAGCAACCAAGCGACATGCAAGAGGTGTCTGTCGGAAGATGTAGCTGTCATGTGTGCTTCCAGGAAAGGCAGCCCACACATCAGTGAAGCAGCCCCTTGCATCACAGACAACTTACAGGTTGATGGAGTGCTAGTGGTGCCTGTGCGAAAAGGTGTGATGTGTGGTGAGTTGAGTGAAGTCATCAAGTAGGTGGTGTGCACACCGCTTAATTCTGCTTATTTACTCAGTTGTTTGTCATAATCAACAGGAAAGTGTGCGCGTTGCTGGGTAATGCCTTGCCCTGGCGGCATACCAATATAAGCCATACTTTGGGGAGCGAAGGATTTCGTTCCACACCCAGCCGCACAGCAGGAAGTGGATTTACCAACTAGCTTGGAACAGTCTTTATCAAAATCAACCTAATTTATTCCATTTATTTAAACAACTTTAGTCCATTTTTAAACTCGTCTTTAGAATCCACAAGTACTTGAATCCTGCTTTTCGAATGCTTCACATGTTAAAGATGTGCCCATCCAAGCCTCTATCCAAAAAACGATCGAAACGCTCGGTACGTTCAAAGCAGTAGTTCTTTATTGTTACCCAATGCATTTCGGGCTTGACACAAGCCCTTCTTTAGGGGTAACTGAAAATATTAATATAAAGAATCGCCATTACCTGATGTAAATACACAAGCATTCTTTAATAACATCATCTGAATTATATGACAATCAATTAAATACAAATGAATTCAAACAAGCGACATTTTTTTCTGCTAAATTCCCTGAATGCCAACTTAAACCTAAACACTCTTCTACCCCCTGAAATTGTAAAAATACAAAAATATTTCCTGAACCACCCTGTTACTTCACCTTTCCCTCCTTGCACTTGAAACATTCCAATCCCTCTCTCTCCTATCGTGGCCAACTAGCTTGAACACGTACCTGAAAAACGCTGCATTTCCAGTTACATCCTTATTTCAAGTTCACTCGACGATGATTCCCACCCCATATAGCCGTTTCTAATTTAAACCCTCAACCTACTAGAATGTCTCCTGTGGTTGGTGTATAGCTAATTAGTCCCCTGATTCACACTATTCTACGTGGGAACTACAATTCGCATGTTGCAACATTACCCTCAACCATACGCTTGCATTGAAATGTCTCCTTTGATTCGTGCGAACTAATCACACTAAATCACCACAAGTATGGCGAAATAACACGTTCCAGAAAGCAGACTGATAACATCATGTCACTGAGAATTATGAAGGGGGATAGATTTTTTTGAAAGGGCGAATATAGGATCGCTAAATATTTACATATGAAATTATGCAGCATTTATTTATGTGACATATAGTCTGTATAATCGTTTCTGTATTTGATTAAGCGGCACTTTTCTTAAAATTGTATTTAGGTAAATTTTTAGTCAAATTTTTTGTTAAATGTTTGAACACAAGGGGTCATGTCTTGTTCTTTGGGAGGATTGTTTTTTAGGGTTGGGAACGATGATTTAGTGTAATTAGTTCGCACGAATCAAAGGAGACATTTCAATGCAAATGTATGGTTGAGGGTAATGTTGCAACATGGGAATTGTAGTTCGCACATAGGTGATTGAAGTGCCACATAGGTGCAGTCAATGGCACTTAGCAATCAAGGGAGTTGGCCAAAGGCATAGAATTCCCGTTCCACCCCTTTGCCTTTACACTAGTGAATGTGGCATGGTGATAAACTGGTGAACTCTTGTTGATGCACAGACTTGCCTGTGAAATGCCAACATTGTCAGAGATGACCCTTCAGTGGCATTGAATTGGAACGTAGCCAGTATATTGACAATGGCTATAATAGCCTCAGAGAGGGTTGTAGCTCCTGCTCCCATTCAGAAACCATATCAAGGATCACATCAGGTGAGAAGCGATACCTGGCAATGATAACTTCCCCGGACATTCCAAATATGTTGATCCTTTGCCTGTAAACACTCTCTCTTCTCCTCCTCAAATTATTTTTCTTCAAAACGAGGGTCAAAACAACATGCGCATTCATCACATAGCAAATGCAGCAAAATGTGCCTGTCTGTAAGTTTATTTCTTATGTGGTCCTCCTGGATGTCATTGGTTAGTGTTCAAATGTGTTTCAGCTGGAGGTCAATGATGCAGTTTTAGAACAATCATTCCATTCATTACTGGGTGTGTTGCAAGTTGTGTGATTTGTGGGATGTAAATCTACAGCATTTGCTTTTAAAGGAAAATTAAAATCACGAAAAAAGAATTACCCTGGTTGTAACATTAAACTTGATAAAAAAGTATACACTTGATAAAAAGTCATACATGGAGTCTACAAATAAATACATATACTGGATGATGAAAATAAAAACTATTACTTTACAAAGGGCTTCTTTAAAAGTTTCACTAATTTGGATATTTCACCCCAAATGATGCTTTAATTGGCTATATATTTCTATAGTTATTTCTTTGGATCCATTGATTTATATGGAAATGTGATGCAGTATCAGGGTTTGGCCATGTGTGGTCCTGGAATTACTCCAAAACTGAGATGGAGAGCATTTACTACTGTTTTTGGTCCTTTTTGGCTGCAGTAATTTTTGAAGTGCAGTTTGTAAATCCCAATAGTCTTATTCTTTTGTGGGTGGGTCTTTGTCCCTTCCTAAACCCCTCCTTATTACTACCTTAACCTATTTTCGTAGTAAGTATTCCCAATTTTCTTGCTTCTCCCCCGTCCATCTCACGATAATTAAAAAAATGTAAACATACATGTGTGGAGATTTCCACAGTTGGGTTGGAGATATCCGTATGGAAAAGATAAGAGAGGCAGAGACACAGAGATTTGTGAATAGCATTTTTAAATACGTGAGTAGTATTATCGTAGTACTACAAAACGTTCTACAAAGATCAGTTTGTGATGAATGCTGAAACATTGTGTGAATGGATGTGTAATTTGAGAGGTTTTATTTTGATTTCATTTTTGGGATTACAAACTTTGGCCCTGATTTATAGTTAATACATTTGTGTGCACTCTAGATATAGGGTGGCCAGGACATGAGCCAACTCGAAAGTAACCTCAGCAACATAATTGTCTGATGTCCAGTATGTCCTATTTAGTGTGTATACAATCATTTGTATGCACACTACGTAGGGGAGACGTGAAAGCAGCAGATTTTGGGTGGATGTCCCTTTTCCATCAAACTCTGTATCTGGGCCTTTGCGCGGTTTCCTACTGTCCACCTGGGATCACAGGGTGTACCTTATAATTGGCTATTAATTCTCTCAACGGTAATGCAAAACCCGCCCGATGTATAGAATTGATAATTGTGAAGGATAAACAGATAATAGTCACAGTCGTTGAACTCTACTAATGAGGAAGCTTGTTGTGTATTCTGTTTTTATGTTACTAGGCTCCTCGCTGCTTCAACGTCTGTTTTCCAGTGCCTTGTCTAAACCATTACATAACCGAAGTCTTAAAGTATTGGTCATCTTCTAGGCGATAATCCCCTTAAGCAATCAGTCAGCAAGCTTAAAATGATTTAAATGTATTCAAAGGGAAAATGTACTTTGAAAGACCTTGAAAGAAAGGACAAGGGCTCTAAAACACAGACTGGAAGAATTACTGATGTCATCAGACTTTGTAAAACATTTGTGGCCCTCATTTACTAATAGTTGTCCGGGCGAGCGCTATTTAATGCTACACAAGCAGGCCTATAAAATAAAAAGAACATTGATGCTATCATTAGTGTCGCATTGCATTGTGCAAGCCTCTGTCTGCGCAGCTCAGGTATCTGAGGGCTCTAGTTACAAAATTAGATTTTGCAGTTCGAGAGTATTTTATTTGTAGAATTCATTTGATGAAAGGGGCATGGGAGTGGACGCTGAGATTGCTTTAGGAGCTGACTCAGTCTCTGGAATGGAAACATGAAGTGTTACATCCAACTAACCTAAACAAACACATCTTTTTTTTTTGTAATCTTTATTTCATACATTAATGTCTTCCCTAAATAGAAGTGTCATACATGTAACATACATACTCTCTTCTCTTGCAGGTACTTGAATCTGTATATCTCATAGACGGACTATTTAATATGTGCAGTGATGGGCCAGACCTGATCTATTTTGGGAGTAGATAATAGGGTCGCTTTTCTGGCTAATGGCAAATAATGTTTTCTCTAACCATTAACACAAAATTACACATACTGAAGTCTAAGAAGGGGCTGAGCCAGTGTTTATTTTGAGACAGAGTTTGCCAAGGCTCAGCACTGCCAGTTAATTCACAACACTGGCACTGATAACAGTCCCCCACATAGTGGCACTGTTTGCGTATTTGTAAGGTTAGCACTTCAACAGTTTTCGATAATTAATTATACGTTATAAATTGATAATACCAACTGGCCAGGCCATCTTTGTAGCTTGGGGTGGCGTGGAATAGTCAGGGTTGTGGGAGTATGATGTTAATGATGGTGTTGGTACTGACATTAGCAACGCTGGCAAGGGCAATGGGTGGTGCAAGCTGGAATGGCCTTCTGAGAAGCACCTACTTTTTCACAAATAAAGCACTGCGGGTGGGAGACTGAGTGGAAGGGGCTCTTAGAAATTGTATTAAAATTGAGGCATCTTCTGCTAGAGAAAGAGAGACCGTCAATATTGGAGTTTGGTGGGTACCTAGTAACTTGTAAATGGAGGGACGTTTATACAATTTTTGTGAGGGGGCCTCAATTATGTCTGAAGAATCACTGATATGCTTGTACCCGGAATAACTACCAGGCTGCAGACGTTTTGAGAAAGAGACCCATCAGAATGAAGCATGAGGTGTTTCCCAGCCCATAAAATATTACCACGGACTTGAGGGCGTTTATTCCTAGAACTACTGAGTTCAAGCCTTTCTCCTTGGCTGCCGCTGCTGGGGCTATAACTCTTTCAGTTGCAGAGCAGAACGAGGGTACAGAGAATGGCATAGCTGGGTCTTAACACCACAAAAATCCTGAAGAAATCAGAGCAGTCAGATACTTCCTTGTTGTACGGATGAATTGCAAAGCTACCAACAAACCCGTAAACAGGGATCTGTCACAACTGGAGCTTCATGTTATGTGTGAGTTTATAAAAGAAGATTTCTGTAATTTACAAAGTATTAACCAGGATTACGCAATAGTTTGTCAGCAGACAGAAACGCTGGGGAAAATTCTCAAGGACTTATCGCCCATTCATCAGCACTTAGATTTATCGCCCTATTCTCAAGCTGGTGTAAACTGCGGATATTGCCAGTTTTTCAGAGATAGCTGCCGCAAAAAACATCGCCACGGATGAGAGCGACGGCTAATGCTAATGATATGCAGAGTAGGCGTTCCCGTGCAAAAACACACAAAATCAACACTTTGCGACATTCTCAATGACCAGCCAGATCTACGATCCAAAATCAGGCGATAAGGCGCGTTAGCAGCAGGGATTTAACACCTGCTTCTTACTGGTGTTAAGCAGGCCGACAACCTGCAGTATAAAGGGAGCCCAGCCCAGAGCCGCATCTGAAGACCATGCCCTGGAGCTACTAATCATGCAGCTTGGAGACCCAAGAGGGCCACAACACCCACCGCCACCACCCCCAGGACCACCCCCCCGCACTACCACCGAGGCTGCGCAGAACAAGACAGCTGACCTTCCAAAAACGGCATGGCCCCTCAGCCACAGAATTGCAGAATGTGGAGTTCTGGTTGTCCTCTGTACTTGCTCCGGCTACCTCCATGGTGCTTCGCAGTTGTTTGTATATTGTTGCTGCTTTTATAGTGATTTTTCCCGCCTGACTTGTGGGACTTGCAGGCCTGGCACTGCTTATCGCTGAATTTTTTATCGCAGTTGGACCCATCCCAACTTTTTTCACGTTTAGATTTTTATCGCCATTCCGGTGATTTTATCGCGGACATTTGACGCGTTATCGGGAAACTATCGCATGTTACCGCCGTGTTATGAATACGCCGTTAACACAGAGTTATTTTCCCATGATGGACGGCGATATGAGAAATTGCGTTAGCCTATTTTGGCGATGATTATCGCACGTTCTTGATAATATTCCCCGCTGTGTCTTTGTGCAGTATCAGAGCATGATGCAAAATGGTGTGATCATGGTTACTGTATCCGTCCATTTAATTTCCTTTCTACTAGATGTATGTGACAAAACCTATATACTGCATCAGGATAATGGTTTCTCAACAATGTTCACTCTGAACATGGATGAGCAGTTCATTGACTGTTTAAAAAAATGTGGTTTTTTTTTATTTGATCTGACCAGATAAAAAATCGGCAGGCTCTAGGGGTGGACAGCCCATTAGCGGAATATAGCTCATATGCCGTTTTGAGTGGGGACGGGAGAGGAATGGGCTTCTTTAAAGACTTTGTGCTGTTCCTCTACTGCCTTGGGCTGCTTTCCTGCTGGTTCATGGCTGCTTCACTGTAAGTGTTTAAACTGCTCTTTATTAGCATTGCAAATGCCAACGAGCTTCTACAGGCACATTTTGTAGGACACCTTCTGTTCTGTGGCCTCACTCATTTTGCCTTATACAAAGGTTGACCCCTTTGCAGGTCACATCACAGCATCCAGGGCTGCACTAGAGGCATCCACCAGGGCCGCTGGATGCTTCACTGTCTGCTCTGGCCTTGTGTGACCTCCCGACCTGGGTCATCCTGTGGCAGAGGGCTTCTCCCTCCTCACTGGCCAGGACTTGTTATCCAGTATCTGCGGTCACTGGTCTGATTTGGTGATTTCTACTGCTATGTGCATAAAAACCTGCTCCCCATATATTAGTAGATGGGTCAGTTCACAAAATAAGTTTCTGGTCGGAAAAAGTATGCTCTTAAATTGCAACTACTTTCATTACTGCACATTAGTTTATCTGACCCCAGGTTCATCGTAAAATAACTGTGGCCAGCAACAGAAGGGCTCTGTTCGTTCATGGATGTCTAGTATTAGTTCAGAATTTCAGAGACATAAAATATTTTTTTAAGTTATTCTCTTTTAGAGAGTTGAATGTAAGTATGTGGGATATCCTGAAAGCTGGCAAGTCTCCGTTCTCGTGGACCAGCACTGGGCACCCTCTTTATCTCAGCTCATATATGGAAATTGCCTGTAAAATGGGCAGTTTGCACCTGCCCAATATGCGCATATTTCACAAAGTATTAAAAGTGAAAGACAGGCCCGGTGCAACTTGCACTGTTTATGCAGTTGCATATGCACAATTCATATCTAGCTACAAAAGAGTGCACATTAGGGCAGGTGCCGACAAATGGGCTTTTGGGCTTATGCAAGTGGATGTCGTAGGCGAGGCTTAGGCCGGGAAGTATTACTAAAGTAAATTCGTGCAAAACTATCTCATTAAGGTGATTGGTTCATATTTACCAAGTTCCACATTTGCCTCTATTCCAATATGGCGCATGATAACTATTCCTCTGAAACAAATTAGTAGAAAATCTTACTTTAGTATGAAATAATGTTTCATTAATAGAGGATCATCTTCTCCACAGTTTTTGTGACCAGGGCTTGAAATTGAAATTATAAAAGTGTGGGTACTCTTTATGCAAGAGTACATTTTTGCTCTTCAGCAGTACTGGTACTCTCCCATTAAAAGTACTGCACCAGTTCTGAGAAGTACTGCTACTTTCACATGCAAATAAAAAAAAACAGATACTAAGTATCTGACAGTGCCTACCAATTTAAAGCATTGCTGTGTGAGATCCTTAGGACTTGCGACTGCAACTGGTAACACTCTCCACCTGATTTGTAATTCTCTAACATTATATGTTTATTTTACTCCAACTTACTCTGCACCAAAACCGTATAGCTCAGTATTTTCTGGGCTGCATTCTCCCTGCAAATTCCAGCAGGTAAGACTTGATCAAATATACCGGGGGATGTGTTTTTTTATACCCACCATATATCTAAGTGCAATAAAAACCTCAGTACTCATAATAATGTGCAATAAGAGGACTTACTGAACATATAGAAAATTATTGGGTCACTGCAAAAGGGTCTGCCATTCTCCTTCAACCGGGTCTTTCACATACATGCATGTGGGACGTGTGTGGATAGTCAGCATACATGTTAAGTGTGTCATGGTTTGAGGGCAAAAGCTATGTACATTTTGGTAAAAGCGCCGGATGAATCCATTTTGGATTCCAAATGTGTGTGTGACAACCTAAGATGGTGGTTGGCTTTGTGCAAGGCTGCCTAAGCCAATGCTGATTTTGAAGGCCATCTTTAAGTATTCCTTCCCTCGTGAAGTAGGTTAAAGTGGATTTAAGTATTCCTGTGAGTGGGAGTGCTTAGCCTCCCTTTGAACATTAATGCTCTGCCAGATCACTCTGAACTCAACACCCTCTGACTGGATAATCTGCAACTACACGCAACGCACATTCATGTCTGGGCTGAAACAGCATCTATACCCGGGTCTGCTGGAACCAGCCCAGGAGAAGCTCCTGATGTTTATAGCCCTGGCATGAACTTATCATACATTCTCTTTGCAGGATTTAATTAAAGGATCCCACCAACCTGTGGACTATGGAAGAGAGATGGTTGGTCAGCTCTTAGGATAAATACCAGCTTGGCCAGCTCTTTGTTCCGCACTCCCCCATGAAGGAGCTGTGCCCCAGTAAAGTTGAAAAGGTACATAACAAGAATCACGCTGGGCTTTATGCTGGACTATCTTGAGTTCTCTACATCGTACATACGTCCCAAACGTGGATTCTGACTTTGGTGAAATCACCTCTTATAAAGGGGGTGCTAATATGCACTTTTCTTAGTGATTTTACTCACTTTGCATGCTGTGGAGGATTGCTATCTGACTACGCGTGTTTGCAAATGTTGACTAGTACCTTAAAGATACTACCTGGGATTATATTCAATAGATGCATATTAGACAAACTAAAGGACTATATGACTACGGTCTTTAGTCTTCGGTGATATACGTCAGTAGGCTTAAGAAAGTCTTAGTCAAAGATGAAGCATGTGTTGTCTGTGCTAGCATTTCTTGGATCTAACTGCACTTTGTGGCTGCATTTAGATGTTATTTTATTGTGTTAAGGTCACGTTTGGTTTGCACTGTATATTGTCTAATACATGTTTATTTTTCCTACTTGATATATATTGAATAGTGCAAGACTGTACCCATACCGTCAGTTTTTTCTATTTATCATGTCTAATAAAATTTTGTGGCTAACAGACCTCTTTGACTACGCAAAGTTGTGACCTTACTAGCTTGAATTGCATTGTGCTCCAGTAATAAGTTGGAACTTGCAAGAAGTACCCTGTTTGTGGTTATAGGAATGACTGGATTCCATCTTAGAGAGGTTATGTGAGAAAGTGGTTTATTTGATAGGGTGCATTGGTTTCCACCACAAATAAAAAAGTCGCTAGCTTGTTAGGTCCAGTCAAAGGTTCCAGGAATTTAAACCTAAGCTCAACCACTGGTCGCTATGGCACAGATTGGGTGGGCATAACTTAAGGAAAATGTGTAAAGCATATAGAAGTACCATAACAGTTACAAAGTCAAAAACACAGCAAACTAAAAATCACACTCCAATTTAGAAAAAATAAAGAACAATTGAAAAAGCAAACAGATATCAAAACGACAATAATTCAATAGGAGGAACCAGAGTTAGGAATGTTTAAAGATATAAGTGAGAATAGTGAAAAAAAAACACAAAGCACCAATGGTGGTCAATGGTTGTAATAGACAAGTACCTAGGCACAATTTGAGGCCGACCGTGATGGAGTGGGGGGTCGGATACACTAAGTAGATTGGCCCTGCTAGGGCCGGGGAGTAGGAAAGTTTGAAAAAGTTTCTATATCCCAGTCTGAAAAGGGACTTTCTAAGGAAAGACTGTTCTCCAAGTGTAGGACTAAACTTATGCACTAGGGCCTGTTTAATTTGTGTGTATGAGCCAGGAACCCCTTCTTCTAGAGTGAGCAGTGTACCCCTCTCCAGTGTTGGTACCAACTCTCACATTAAAGGCCTGATTACGAGTTTGGCAGACAGGGTTACTTGGTTACAAATGTGACGGATATCCCGCCCTCCAAATAGCAATTCCTATGGAACTTGTAATTTGGTGGATGGGATATCCTCATGTTTGTGACAGAGTATTCCATTCGCCAAGCACGTAATCAGGCCCTAAGGCCCTACGATGTTGCTTGTCTACCTTGCACATTCTCAATGCATTTTCATTAGAGACAAACCATTTTTCAATGTCACCCACCACCACAAAGTTAGGCACAACACGTTTGGGCAAGTGAGGCGTGTGTGACACTATTTTTGATACCTCATCATTGCTGCCACCATCTTCACTGGACACCAATCCTATTTTCGAATGGGTAGACCTGGCATCCTAGGCTTGGTTCTCCCTTAACTTTTTGCCTTCAGCCATCCTGTGTTGCTGAGATTGTTTTTGCTTGCTTTAGGACTCTGCATAAATTACCAGTGCTAACGTGCTTGTGCTCTCTCCTTAAAACATGGTAGAATTGGCTTACACTGAATTGGCACATTTAATTTACTTGTAAGTTCCTAGTAAAGTGGTACCACATGTAATGTACCCAGGGCATGTAAATGAAATTCTACTAGTGGGCCTTCAGAACTGATTGTGCACCCCACTTAAGTAAACCGTCAGACATGTCTTAGGTGCGCCTTAGGCAAGCCCGTCTGCGCCTGTCAGCGTTGTGGAAGCAGCCAGTGCCAACCACGCTGCCCACCCGGGTGCTCCAGTAAGCTGCCTCTGCTTTCATGCAGTTACGATGCTACAGAACATCTAGAACGCCGCCGCAAGACTGGTCCTCAACCTGCCAAGACACTGCCACATCTCCCAGCACCTGCGCACACTCCACTGGCTCCCCATCGAGGCTAGAGTCACCTTGAAGATGCTCACCCATGCACACAAGGCCCTCAATGGCTCCGGACCAGCATACCTGAACAGCCGACTCAAATTTCACGCACCCCAAAGGACCCTACGATCAGCCCAGCTCTCCTACGCCATGGCCCTCCGCACCAGAAAGACCATATTGGGAGGCCGCACCTTCTCCTTCCTCGCGGTCAGAGCCTTGAACGCCTTTCCGCTCCACCTCAGACAGACACCGCTTCCCATCTTCGCAAGAAACCTCAAAACCTGGCTCTTCGACAGACCCCCTCCTTAATGGACTAGAACCTGCACCCCCCCACCCCCAGTGCCTTGTGACCCTTACGGGTGAGAGAATCACGCTTAACAAACGCCTGATTGATTGATTGATGACCATCTCCAACTTGCCCCAGCTAAAGGCTTTGGTGACGGCAGTTGGGATTTAGCGTAGGGAATCGGCAGGAAATGTAGTAAGAGTTCCTTTAGGCTGGAGCCAGACCACACTACAGCGTTCTCAATGCGTGTGCAACAACAAGACAGTCAGCGTAAGCACACGCTTAGTGCTGCGCTGATTAATGCACGCTCGATGCCAAAGCACAGGCAGGATATCTTTGACCTGCTCTTTGAGGAGCCAATAGATCTGCAGTTTATTACTGAAACATTGCTTTCTGAGGGCACCAATCCAGTAATTGAGATGACTAGCCCCGATGGCTATAAAATTATGATTAGTTCAGGACTTGACTCGCTTGACCCGTATTATGGGATGATCTCTTGATTGTTACAAAATCACGGATGACATTATAGAACACTCTACATGATTGTCTGAGCCCTGCTGAAGTTCCTTTGGTAGAAGGAACGAAACGCGTTGGCTGATGGCCACTTTTACTTTTGTCACCAATAAAACTAACTAAATGGACTAAAGCATATGACTCCGACTTCATTTCTTGTGCACCTTACATTTCTACAAAGACTTTGTCCTCTCTGGATTCCAGCGGCACTTAACAGCGGCAAGTGCTGTAAGTAGATGCACAGAACACTAGATTTATACAAACAGGAATTGCTGTGTTGAAACTTAGGTCAGCCATTGTAAGAAGTGTTGTATTTGTTAATAAAATTGACCCCTTGGAATTAAAAAGGCCGCCTGCTGGGTCTATCCCCGTGCTCTAGGAGGAAGTCAAGGGGGCTTTGGGCAGTTGTAATAGTTGGCTCACTAATGCGGTTGAACAACCGGTACCCCTGCTCCATCGAGAGGGGTTAGGAAATCCTCCAAGCCCTGGATGACAAAAGTGTAAGAAACTAGAGCATAAGTGGAGGCATAAGTACAGCTGACAGGATAAAGAGCGCAAAAGGAGTATTATGCTATTTTTAAAGCTAAAAGTCTGTACTATGAGGAGTGTATATCCCGCTCAGGCAACAATGCCAAAGAAATCTTGTCCATTGTTAAGGGTTTTATCTCCCCTAAAGTGGAAAGTCACACAAAAATGGCCTTGCAGGAATGGTGTGATGAACTGGCCGATTATTTTACTGACAAGGCCAGATCTATTCAATTGAACTTCGATGTCACTGACAGCCCACAGTTGGTGTTGAACAGCTCACGTATAAGGGACTTTGTTCCCCAACACAACTTAGTGACCTTTGAAGCCATCTCCTTACAAGACTCACTTGCAGCATTAAAAGCACTCAAATCGGGCTCCCCTAACGATCCCTGTCCGACCAAACGTCTTGCAGCTGCAGCTGAGATCATCAATCCAGTAGTTAAAACGCTACTCAATCTTTCCTTATCCTCAGCCATGGTTCCCTCTGCCTGGAAGCAGGCTATGATTATTCCTCTGCTCAAGAAACCTACACTGGATCCCTCGTCCTCCAATTACTGCCCTATCTTGCTTCTCCTTGCAGTGACAAAGATACTTGAAGAGCAGGTTAATACGCAATTTTAAGGTTTTGTTGAGAGATCTGTACTACTCCATCCAGCTCAATCAAGTTTCAGAGCTCTGCACAGCATGGAAACGGCACTGATTGAAATATCTGAAGCCATTCGGGCAACCCTGGATGTTGAAGACAGGGAAACTTTGATCTTGTTGGGCTTATTGGCGGCGTTCAATACGGTTCCACATGCCCTGCTACTGACCCGTCTGCGGGATCTGGGAGTGGCCGGATCAGCCTGGGATTGGTTTAAATCTTTCCTGGCGGGCAGAACTCAACAAATCTGGACCTGAAGATCTTGGGGCCAAAGTAATCTCATATGCAGATGATACTCAGCTGCTTCTCTCCTGGAACAAAGACAGTGAGTGCTCAGGTTTAGGTTTGCCTCTCTGCTATTTTCCACTGGTTGGAGGAGGCCCAACTAAAATATAATGAGGACAAAACAGAGATCCTCATTTTTGGGAATTTTCCTTCACAGTTCTGGCTCTCCTTCTGGCCAGATGAGTGCCCCTTACCATCACCCCATGGTTGTCCCGTAAAAAACTTGAGGATATGGTTTGATGAAAAACTTTGTTTTGCCCCTCAGATTAAAAAGCTGTCAGGCATTTGTTTCGGCATCCTGAAATCTCTTAAAAGGATTTGACCTCTGCTTCCTATCAATGCAAGGAAAACTGTTATCCAAGCTTTGATTATGTCCTGCATTGATTATGCCAACACATTATATGTTGGTTTACCTGCTGAACATACTTCAGACCATCCAGAATGCTGAAGCCAGATTATTACTTAACCTGCCCAAGAGGGCAAGTGTCAGGCCGTATCTCCGTGACCTGCACTGGCTGCCGGTGGTAGAGAGGGTGAAGTTCACATCCCTGGTTATGACACACTCTGCCTTATACAGCCTTGGCTCGGCCAACCTAAAAGCAAGATTTAGTTTCTATTTTCCAGCCAGGCCGTTACGTTCCTCTAACAAACGATTGGCATGTGTTCCCAAGGTACTCAAACAGAGGGCCCGTGGCAGGTCTCTATCTTGATGTCAATCAAGAGAGAGGGGGGAACCAGGAGCCAATTAAAGGTCCAGTGCCTGTGCTCCAGTCACTAAACGTGAAGTCAAAGACTGGGGACACTGTTCCTGAGTAGTGCAGAAGGGTCACTTGTTGGAGATATTTTGAGAACTACCATCTGGTGCATGAGGGTGTGTGGGGTGAGTTCCTATGTGAAAGGTGGAAAAGTGCGTGCAAATAATAAAACTGACTAAAGGTAACCAGAGGCCATGTGCTTTAATTTGATGGTACCCTCATGCACCAGACGGTAGTTCTCAAAAGATCTCCGGCAAAGTGACCCTTTGGGGGACCTGTAGGGCATTGCAGCGCCGGCCCAACGAGGAGCGACTGCCCAATGATGAAGCATGACATCCTTTGGGGTGTGTGAGGGCTACAAGAGACAAGACCTGTTCTTCCCTCTTAGCAGTGGGTTCTAGACCTAGGATCCCTATCCTCCTTCTATTGCTTCCCTCTCTGTCCTTATTGAGTGAGTGACATTCTGCACTACTTCTCAGGAACAGTGTCCCCCGTCTTTGACTCCAGGTCTCTATCTCGACCTGGGGCTGTGGCCTGGAACCAACTTGCAATGGAGCTTTGTGCTATCTGCGCTCCGAAGATAGTTAGAAAGAAGCTGATGACATTTCTTTTTAGATAAGTTCTCTCAAGTGGTTCATTCTACCTGCAAATGGCACATGCCGGTGCACTCCTTGGAGTAGCTGTGCATGTTGCAAGTGCTAATAATAATAATAATAATAATGTCTCAGGCCTGCCATTGCAGCCTGCATGAGCAGTTTTTAAACTGACAATTTGACCTGGCAAAAGAAACCTTTTGACAGGTCCAAACCTTCCTTTTTAATATACATAAATCACTCCTTCTGTAGGCCGTGGACAGCCCAGAGGGTAGGGTGCAGTGTATTTAAAAAGCAGGACATGTACTTTTATGTTTTACATGTCCCGGTAGTAAAAAACTTCTAAATTCATTTTTTAACTACTGCAAAGCCTACCACTGCCATAGGATAACATTGGAGTTACCTTATTACATTTAATTAGCTGTAACTTCCAATTGTGAGCAGGTAAATCGATTGATTGTGGTGCTCAAAGAATTATAATTTAAAGCCCTCTTTAATTTTTAATCACAATTCTGAAAATGCCTCTTTTAAAAAGTTGGCATTTTCTTGTCCTAATCATTTGTGGCCTGCAGCCTGATCCTTGGCCACATGACTAGGTGAAGCTGGCAGTTGGTCTTTGTGAATTGCTCCCAGACAGTGAGACAAATGGAAGATAGGTGTTGGCAGGAAGGGTAACTCTGAGTTAACTACCACACTTGCACATCACAAATGCTCTGCCTAAGCACACAAAGGGTTTGTCACTAGTATATTGAGACCCCAGACAAGCTGGGGCCAGGACAAGGAGGAAGGGGATGTCTGACACCTCAGGGGAGTGGAAACCTGTAGATGCTTCCACCACTTCAATGTAGGCACCTGACTAGAGCTTCAGGGACAGAAGACTCCAACAACTTTGAACCCAGCACCTGGACTCAGCCATCTTTGTGTATTACACTGCGAAGTGGTGCCGCCCCAGTCCTGGACCCTTGGAAGTGGGCCTGAAAGTGCTCTGCCAGCCCAACTATGGTTTCAGCAGATCCAATGCATCTCCTCTGCTGCATGGTGCAACTCCGAGCAGAACCAACGCTTTGCCTCTGCTGAGTGGATTTCCCCAATGCAAAGACTTTGCATAATTTCCCACAGCCACCCAGGAACCGCCTCTGCAGGACACATCCTCAATGCAGGCTTTTGCTTCATAACCATCATAAGCCCCTCATCGTCGGTATCCTCAGCGACGACGCAGGACTCCACGTCCCAAGCCCTGCAGCTTCCTCGGAACCAGCCGGTGCGCGACGGATCTCAACGCAAGACTTCGCATCGCAAGCTCCTTGTTGATGGCATCCTCGACGATGACACAGGACCATGCATCGCAACATCACAGCCCCTAGGAATCGCTGCTGCCAATGCACCCCGGACACTGAACTGCACAACTGGGATTTAAGGTACTCATGTCCAGAATGCCTGTGTCCCTGTAGCTGGGCAATGCTGCATTGCAGTCGACCTGTATTTGTGACTTTGTACCGGTCTAGCGTGACCAGATATCCACAGTTGGCGCTTTGTGCTTTTTGGCGCTATTTTCACTTAAATCTTAAAAATGTACTTTTTACTGACTAAGTTAAAGATGCATAACTCGAGGTCTACTGGTTTGATTTTTGTTGTTTTGGTGGCAATTCATTTATTAACATTTACTCTATTTCTCTAAATTGATTTGGGATTTTTGCTACTGTTTGTGTACTGCATAAATACTTTACACAGTTAAGCATGACTGCTTTTTATGTCAAGCTACCCAGGGTTAAGCACAGGTTCATTTAGGTAACTTTTTGTGGTTCACCCTACAAGAAATTGTGGCTGTTGCTTGAACCAGTCTCAAACCTCTGTCAACCAACAACCCATTTTCTCACAACGGTTGGTAATTCTGAATCATGAAATTGCATTGGTGTGAACCCAAGTTGGACTTGCATGCAAAAATATCTTTGAACTGGGTCGAATGATTTCCAGTTTTTGTGGGGGAATTGGGACCGTAACATTAAAAAAGATATAAAGTCTTAGTGACTAAATTAGATGGTGATTGGATACTAGTGTGGTTACTTCTTCATAAATGAATCAAGTAATTACAGTAGTACCACTGAACACAAGTGAATTTACCACTGCATACGTATTAGTACTAACAATTGCAATTGATATACATATAAAGCAAGTGAATAATATTTTCAAAATAAGACATGCCCGACCACAAGATTTGCACCAGAGTCCAGTTCTGGGACATTTGTGTACAATAATAATGCATCCATTTTATTCTTTACATTGGTATAATCATTTATTTTGTGCCACTCAAAACACTGGACCTTATTGAGAACTTCTCATGAAACATTTTTTATATTCATATATGCTCATGTTCGTCCCAATTTTGGTTGTGTACGTATATTTGGATATATGTAGTCTTCCCAAGCCCATATTCCAGCCTTTGCATCAGCACCTAGGTAATCAAATACATCTGGCTTTTAATCAGTTCATTCAAAATCATTTTGCATCTGCTTTTTATTATTTTCTTCTTTTATAATTTTAAAAGCCTTGTGAGAACCACAATTTATATTAGAAACATATGAAATAATTAGTGGTACCCTCCAGTTACCCTCTGATGTGTTTGGAGCTGAGTGTGTGGACTACAGAAGGTTCCATGTTTATGTCACTTGTTCCCCACACAGTACTTTTGCAGATTTACGTTTGCCTGCATCAGTTAACTGGAACACATTCATAAACCCTCACCCTCCAGCAGTATCCCATTGTTCATTTGTCAATGACAGCCTATTTCTTCAATTTCTTGTCTCAAGGAGTTGGTATGAAGGTATGCAAAATTAGACACAATCAGCAACGTTTTTACATTTGTTATTTTATACTGATGATTCTTTAACTGTTTATACCTGGGAAGAATATGTCTAATGGTCTGATTTCCAACTGGTAATCTCATTACTTCGATTCGATTTCCTCGCCTCCTTTCCTAGATAATGAGGTGTGTCCATACTGAGAAGACAAGCACTTTCCATCCCAGCTAAATGAAAACAAGTCCACCTCTACAGGTCTTCTTATAATAGACCACATCTGATCAACTACCAAAGCATCCCAACAGACCATAATTTAAGCTGGGCACACAGCAGGGAGGGCGAAAGTATTCTAAGGACTGGCTTGTTAAGAATGGGATGAAGGAGCATTTCCTCTTTATCATTTCCCTTACATCATGAATATCCACCTACCAAAGAAGACATGACTGGCATTGATAGTCTACAAAGGTTTTCAACCAGAAATGGCAAAACCCAGACATTAATGAGGATATAATCAACCCAGAAGACCAACAACGCCTACACACCTGTGTCAAAGCAAGCCAAGTGTCACTAGAAGTCCAAAAGGCAGAAGTCACAACCAGTTGATCCAGATGAGCAGGCCCCCAAAAGAGGGGTTGCTTGCAATAGTCGACCTTCACGAATTAACAGGAGAGCCAAAGATGCAGAGGCAGCCACCAGCCATAAAATTCCCAGCCTTGGTGCCGAGAATGAAAGTCAGAATGGATCACAAGACAGCAGCACGAAAACTCCCTACAGAGTAGGCGCACATCAGACTAAGCTAAACCAAGAGCAGAGGGGAAAGACTACCACTAACCTCTGTTCACAATGATGGTGGAGGAGGGTTGGTTGGAGGGAGGGCAACACAGGAATTCCAGCCCAGATCCAAAGCCGGAGATAAAAAACCTCAAAACAAACCGAGCCCCAAGCTAGCTGAGCCAAATAGGGGTGGTCACAAAACAGCATCACACCTAAGGCAGGAGCACAAGTACACAGTAACCAGACCTAGGAATCAAAGGCAAGCCAAAAGGGAAAGCCAGGGCAGGGACAACAGCCACCTTCAAGGCAGCAGAACAGTACCTAACTTTCAAAAGCCATGGGGGCCTATGTTACGCCACTGCAAACACCAGGTGCAGGATGTTTTTAGCTTATGGGGTCTATATTATGCCACTGCAAACACCTATTGCAGGATGTTTTTAGCTTATGGGTCTTCTGTGAATGTGCAGATAGTTTTGGTGGGTGCGCCTCCTGATTATTGTCTGACCACAATGATTTATTGTTTGCCAATTGTCTTTAGTGTAATGTTCTCCTACATGACTAGAAATGTATAAAAAACAGCTGATTGTAACTCCCAGCAGAACAGTGCAGTTGGTCGCTGGCTGTACTCGCTCGAGCTAAAGAAAATAAACTTTTCTTCCTGACTACTTACAACTGTGTTTGCCCGGGCTTTATTTAGAATGAGAAGTTTGCTTTAACAAATGGTGCTGAAATCCGGGATTCACTGAGCTGGAGCCCAGTTGGAGTAACTGCCACAGTTGAAGAGCCAGGAAATCCTGAATACTCCAAAGAGGGGAGCCCGGTTTCCTGCTGTCGCAGTCCATGTAATCTCCTGGGGCACCCTTTGACACATGACCCACTGAATCCCAACAAACCAGGCCTGTGTTGCGACAATGTTTAATAGCTAGGGAAAGAAGGGGAAAGATTTGATTATTGCAGTATTAGGTCTACATTGTTGGAATTAATATGCACAGGCCATAAACTATAGAGTCCCCTGGGAGGAAACAGAAAGGGGAAAGCTCTAGTTTATGAAAAAAAAAAAAAATGACATACAATTGGTAGAGATAGGACGAGAAGCAGAGGTTTTGGCTCATAAAGCTTTTGTTCATAAACCCACGGATCATATATCAGTTGTCCTCTCAGGTCCCAGCGGTGATGAGTGTAGGAGAGTAGGATCTGCTTCACATGTTTACCCCTACTTTTTGGTGGTGTTTCACTGTTTTTCGATTTTAGTCTGGCTGGGACCCTGCTATTCAGGGCCCCAGCCTAGCTGCTTCCTCTCTAAATTGATTGCATGTACTTTAGGTAAATTTCAGATTGGATCTGGAGTGCCCTTATAAGTCCCTAGTATATGGTATACCATGTACCCAGGGAATAGGTACACCAGAGGCCTACCAGGGGCTGAAGCATGTATTATGCCACCCCTGGGAAGCCACCCAAAATGACACCACAGGCCTGCTACTGCAGCCTGGGAAGGTGGTGCATGCACCCCTTACTGTGATATAGGTTACCTGTATCACAATATATATACACACGCATATAAACCTATAAGTCACTCCAATGGCAGGCCTTATCAATCCTGAAGGCAGAGTGCTTGGTTCTTATGTGAGCGGGTGCCCCTGCATAAGCAGAGCCCCTATGCAGCGTTCGGAGACCCTTCTCTGATGCTGTTTGTAGTGCAGCCTGACCATATACTCTTAAGTGCATTATAACCTCGTGGTAAATGCTAACTTTGGGATGGCTGCACGGAAACATGTCGTGTTTGGTGTCAAACACTTTGGAATCCTACCCCCCGCCAGTTCTGGCGGCGGGGGTAGAATTCCACCCTTCTAGAGGGAGAGACATGTACCCACTGGTATACCCGGTAGAAACTTATTAGAGCCCTGGCATCACAAAATGGATGCTTCAGCCACAGACATGGGTCTGGCCTCCTGCTGGTGACCGAAACTCCGACAGGGGAGGCCTGGATAATAGGTTTCCTTTCACAGGGAGGTGTAACCACCTCCCAGACAAGCCTATGTGTATTGGGGCTGGGTGGGAGCACTCTCTGAGTGCTTTGAAGTCCTGCACTGGGGGCACATTTGGTGTCCCTGTGCATAGTCCAGCTCAAACCCGTCCAGGGGCTTTCAGCTCCTGCTCTGGCGTGAAAATGGACAAAGGAAATGGGTGTGCCACCCCTCTTTCCAAACCCTCCCATAGGTGGGTCCCCAGAGCTAGTCCAACCCCTTCCTTAGGTATAAGTAAGGAACCTCTCTACCAGAACTTTAGATATCCCTGGACGAAACTCTGAAGCTGAATCCTGGAACTTCAACGCTCTATTCAAGACTAGAGGACTGAAGAAATCTCCCTTGGGATCAAGGAGTGACTCACCAACAAAGCAATTTGCCGGTCTGCATTTCCGAAGCTCCCGCCAGACTCCAAAGTATTTGCAGCCCAGGAAGAGGATTTCCAGACATCTCACAGGCCGACCTGAGTTCCCAGCAAAGCTGAGACCCGCAGCCCTTGTGAGTAGTGTGGAACCGGAACTCCTGGTCGCTGTGCACTTTTGCAAGTGCATTGACTTCTCAACATCTCCTGAAGTCGTGCTTGGGCAGACTTGTAGCCCCTACCTCGAGCACAGAATCCACCGAAGATTGTTGGCCTAGTCACCCCGAGTGACCCATTGGCCACCATTTTGTGTTTCGTCTTGAGGTCCCTTTGTGATCCCTGGTCTGTCGACTGGTGGGTCCCTGAGGGGGTACCTTTGAATTTCCTTGGGCTTTCCTGGTTGCTCCAGACGTGCCCCATCTCCCTACCAAGTGGTGAGTCCCACAGACCTTGATGATCTGCACCGCAGCATCTTTCTTGTTTCTGCGTGAGTTGCTATTGCCAAGGCTTGTTGTGTCCAATCTGGGCACCGACACTGCAGCACTCGACATCCTTTGCTGGACAGCTGGAATCCAGCTCTTGGTTGTCCTCAACACCTCCTGGCTGAAGAGTCAAGCTTCACCTTCTTCACCTGAAACCACCCGACATCGGTGGGCATCCGTCTATCGTCTTCCTGGTCATTGGCTAGTGACCCAGACTCTATCCCCTCTGCTTTCAGGTTCTTCTCATCTTCAATCCAGGCTTGGATCTCTTCGGACACTTCGCATCTTCCCGGCAGCAGCACTTCTTCGCCAGCTCCCATTAAAATCGATGCGACCCGACACCAAAAGACACCTATGCACCCGGCTTCTCTGGGTGAGGTAACACGAGTACTCCGGTGCTCCCGTGGGTGCTAGCCCTAGAACTTCCTAAGTCCAAAAGGGTTTGGTCCTGACTCAATTCTAAGTGTCCCTAATCTTTAAAAGTCTAACCGCGACTTTCCCCATAGAAGCTAACGGGAGCTTGTGGCTGTGTTCACACACTGCACACGGCCCCCGTGGGTCCCCAGTGTCACTACCTTGGGTGGTTCCTTGGGGTCCCAGTGATTCTACAGGCTCTAGGCCTTGTGTCTAGTTAAGTCGTGGTTCTTATACCACTATTTTAGTATACGGTTTGGTTCGCCCCAAGGGCCTGATGTGTATTTGTGCTATTTTACTGTAGTATTTGAAGTGTAACTTATGTGTTTTGACCTCTAGTCTCATAAAGAGACTAGGAGGGTGTGTTTAGTAATAAATACATATATTTTATATATATACCTGGTGTGGTTATCTTTCATTTAGGCACTCAAGAGATTATAGACTGATAAAAAAAGCTGCTTTACATTCCTTCAAGACTTAGCCTGAAGGCTGCTCTCCATAGGTACCACTAGGATAGCTTTCAATAAAGGTTGTCTTTAACCTATAACCAATAAGGGGTTGTTTGGACTGATATAGGGTGCCCACTATAACTAGTGGACAGCATATATCAGGCCAACTTCTCACAATGAGGACCCCTGATAGAACATATACTAACTGTTCCCGACCTCCTCCTTATACTCAGTGCAGCAGCAAGAACAACATCCTTCTCATACTGCCTCGACCCCAGAAGCTGCACCAAATGATCAACGATTATTGGAGGTAGAAGGGGATGATGATGAAACAAGAAGACTTAGATCAGATACTCAGATGACTAAAGAAGGACAGGAAAGGGTAGAACACATGTATCATGCCATAATGAAAGACGGCTCAAACACCTTTAGTAATCGCTTCCCTGACAATTTTTACTTTAGAATGAAGTACCTCCTATTGTGAATGGTGTTTGATCAAATGTATTATATGAGTAAGGATTGGTCTATAACTTACCCCCCTAGTCAGGGTTACTCTCAATTTTCCCAGCTCTAAAATGGTAAAGACACTGAGGACTGTTTAAAAGATGCTCATTTACCCCTCTCGGCCCAGACAGGCTATCTATCAATGGTTAGCAAATTGATAGACAAGATATTGTATCAAATAGATGAATGCGAGCACCCTGCCCTGGCGTTACAACAACAAAAGGATAAGGAACAATCAACCAGGGTTGCAAGTGGTAAACCCAACTATGTATGTACATGTCCCATGGTCATGCACAGAACTCATTCATTTTTGCCACTCAGTACCCAGACAAAGGATAAAATATGGCGGAATGGTATTCCAAGACAGAACACACATTGAGGGTCACTCCCCTGACATTGGATGATATAGAACACATGTTTAGAATCATTTAACCTGCTGATTTATGGTGAAAATTGAGGAAGGGAGTCAGCGCAGAATTTGAGAAAGATTAGAACTCCTTGGTACAGAAAGGAAAGGAAAGGAAAGGCCGGGACTGAAATCCATGAGACTATTTGGAAATTGGCTGGTCACTTAGTAAAGAGAATAGAAACGATTGTGCCAGGCAGAATGATAGATTGACATAGCCTTATAGCATGCAAACAGGAGCCTGGAGAGAAGGTGTCAGCCTATTTTTCTAGGATGCAAAAGGTATTCATGACACATAGCGGGATACCGATGGACATGGAAAGTGCACAGTTTGACTTGAGTAGCTGTTTTGTGAATGGCTTGAGGGATGAATATAGAATGGCCATACAGACTTATGAACCTACATGGGGACATACAGTCACATGCATCAAAGGAAAAACCGGTCGCAAACGGGCAGATTCTCAGAATCTGCCCCTTTGTGACCGGTATTTTTGCATTTGGGATGCATCATCCTTAATGCAAAAATCGCAATTTAAGGAATCTCTAAATTGCGATTGCATTTAAGGAATCCCAAATTGAGATTCCTTAAATGCAATGCATTAAAGTAAAAAAGAATAGCGATTTCGCTTATAGGGGGAGCAAATTACCATGAAGTTGAACTTCATGGTAATTTGCAAAAACTTTGAAAAATGCACTTTTGTGCATTTTTCAAAGTTTCATGTTGCACACACACATGCCCTTAGAGCATGTGTGTGTGCAACATATGTGCACAGATCAATTTCAGGGGTGCAATAGGGTGTCATTTTGACACTCTTGCACCCTTGAAATTGCATGAGCAATTTGCGAGTACCTACTGGTACTCGCAAATTGCTCATGCAATCTGCAATTCATTCCTATGGGCCTGGAGGCCCATAGGAATGAATGAGACGGCATTCCTTAATTGCGAGTCGCAATTAAGGAATGTGTAGGAATCGCTATTTTTATAGCGATTTTTACATGCATAGGCTTTTGCAATTCCTTAATTGCGATTCCTTAAAAATCGCAATTAAGGAATCGCAAAAGTCTTTGTTGATGCATGTGCCTGATAATACTTTAGCAGAGGTGCTGACCCTTGCTTAGCATTATGAGAAATCAGAGCAGGAGGTTAAGAGAAAGGAGAAGAAATATAAGACATTAAAACATAAAGTACTAATACAACAGATGCAACAATATAAAACAGGGGAAGAGGGAGGGGGCTCAATTTAGCCCCTCCCCGACTAGGAAACACCTTTCCTCCAAGTACATGTCATACTGTGGCAGTACGAACCACTGGATTTGAGAATGTCGACACCCCGACACACATTGAAAGAGAGGTAGCAGTAGAGACAGAGGTAGATCCCACCCGCCATTTTCCTGCCATATGCGACAAGGCCAAAATGGCCCTAGGCAGAATGATAATTACTTTGACACCATGTGACAAGCACAAGTTCAAATGATCGTGGTGAAGATGTATGAAATGTTGCGCTATGACGATTACTATGGGGAAGGTGAGGACGAGGAAGGCCCAAGAGGGTTGGTGAATAGAAGTGTGTTGTCCCTAGATTTAAGCAACCCATATGTGATGGGGACAATAAAGAACACCCTCATTAAATTTCGACACAGGGGCCATAAACACTTCACTGACTAAACAGACCTTGCCCTAGGTTCCACTCTCCGGGAAAGTAAATGTGTTTGTAGGGTTTACCAATGTGCGAGTCCCCAGTCCCATCTCCCAGCCCTTGCGCTATATGATCGGTCCTATAACAGACACACATGAATTTGTGATCCAGAAAAGTGTACCTTTAACCTTTTAGAACTAGATTTGTTGATGAAACTGAATGCGGTCATCAGGTGTACAGCAGATGGAATTTATTTGGAATGTGATTCAGACAATGTGACCATGATGACTATATCTGTGTTATGGAGAATATTTCACATCCCTTCTGAGCATCTGAAGGAGATAGACCACAGAATTTAGGCCACGTACACCAATTATACATGAAAAGTATGGTTGTGCTTTGCCCATCCTCACCCAACAGCAGGGTGATCACAAGCGCCCATGTGCCTATTTTTCTGCAACACTAGACACGGTAGCTCAGGCCCTACCCCTTTGTCTAAGGGCGGTTGCAGCAGCTGCAGTCTCCCATCAACAAGCCGAAACTTGGTTATGGGACATGCTGTACACGTCTATGTACATCACTCTGTGGATTTATTCTTGAATAGGATAAAGATGCAACATCTTGCCAGTCCTCGACTGACTCATTATGAATTGTGTCTTTTTAGCCCACATATAGCTTTACACTGATGTA
This sequence comes from Triturus cristatus, assembly GCF_964204655.1. NCBI lineage: Eukaryota > Metazoa > Chordata > Amphibia > Caudata > Salamandridae > Triturus > Triturus cristatus. Next base: position 550,089,100 of record NC_140586.1, read on the forward strand.
AGACTCTTAATTCTGCTACCTTGTTGCCTGTAGGTTGCAAAGTTGAGTGCGATGACTGCTTGTTACAAACAGAAGAGCAAACAATAGGTCAGATTGACTTGGCAGATGTAACTTTGGCAGATAGGGATGGAGATCTCTGGGTGGATGGGTCCTGTTTTAAATTTCTGAATGGCAGTACTACGGCAGTATATGCTATCAACACACTCAATGCAGTAGTGGAGACATACAAGATACCTGGAAACTCTGCCCAGGCAGCGGAGCTGATAGCACCAGCCAGAGCCTGTGAACTGGCCTTGGGGGAAAAGGTGAACATTTATATGGCTAGTAAATATGTCTTTGGTGTTGCCCACAATGTTGGTAGATAATGGGATGAGACAGGCTTTATTACTTCACAAGCTGCTAAAGTACAACATGGGTTAGTGATAACGAGAATATTGAATGCACTGTCCTTACCTGCCACAGTGTCAATGACAAAATGTAGCGCTCATAAGAAAATTACTAATGATGTGGGGACGGGAAATGATTTTGCAGATAACACAAGCCAAGAGGATTGCCTCCTTCTCCACTGCCCTCATGTATATAGCCCACTCTGACCTTGACATGGCTAAGGGGCCACAAGACTTTAGCGCTGAAGCAATAGCTAAAATGCAGAAACAAGTTACTGAGGACGAATTGGACAATTTGGCCAAAACGGACACACAGGGTTCAGGTTTGTTTGATGACTATGGACAGAAAAGGATATTTCCTGCCCGATGACAGTTATATTCAATTACTTTGATGATACACAGCCCCACTCATTTGGGACATGATGGTTTGACAAATAGTATGTTGCAGTTTTGGGCAAACGCCAAGATACAGAAAATGTGTGAGCAGATATGTATCAGAGCAGTCTCCTCCACCTGTTTCCACACCCTCTGGTTGCTCCAAGGAATCTTCAAGGAAAAGCATCCCACAAGCCCTAGTCACTAGCCGGCTGAACTACGGCAATGCACTGTAGGCAGGAACCACCACCGAACTCATGAAGAGATTACAGACAATACAGAAGTCAGCGGCCAGACTCATCCTTAACCTGCCCAAATGGACTCATATCACCCTACACCTTAGGAACCTCTACTGGCTACCTGTCCAGAAAAGATGCTAATTCAAGATATTGAGACTCCCCTACAAAGACTTCCATGACCTATGACCAGCATACATTAACCACTGCCTGAACTTCCAACAACCATCCAGAGACCTCCGCTCCACTGTCCTTGTCCTCACACAGACACTGCACATCCGCCAAAGCTACACTGGAGGCTGGTCCTCCTCCTACCTTGCTGTCAAGTCCTGGAACATCCTTGCCCTCAATCTCCAGATATCACCCTCGCTGGCCGAATTCAGGAAGAGACTCAAGACCTGACTTTTTGACTGAGCCCTGCTACCCACGTCTGGATACCCTCACTGGTGATTTGCAGCACTATACAAATACTGTTTGTTTGATTGATTGATATGCCAACACAGTATGACCTGTGCTCAGTACAATGTAGGCAAGTGAACAAAAGTTCCACAAGGACATTTGTCCCCTTCACAGATGCCCTTCAAGGAGCTCCAAATCGATTACATTGAAATGACCCCTATTAACAAATGTCAGCATATTCTGGTGGATGCTTGTACTTTTTAACTACCGTCTACATCTGCCACGACACACCAGACAGGGATATACCCCTCCAGAACCCTTGATACCGCAGAGACCACAGTACCATCTCTGCCCCAGAAAGACTGTTGGCTGACTAATTCATTTTGCATCTTCTTCCCTTCCATCAGTGTAGCTAAATAGAATTCCAAGTCCATCATTTGAACCCAAGCAAAGGTAAACTTTCGAGTTCATAACCGCGAAGTACTGGTGACCTCTCACGGCCTAGTGATGGTGAACATTAAAGGAACAGAGGAGGAGGAGCACTGAGGGTGAACAACCCAGATGGATAAAGATACTGTTAAAGAGAAAGGTCTGCATTACATTTGTTTTGATTCTAATAACGAATATCATGAGAACGTTGCCATACAAATGATGAATGTTTATCACAAAGAATTAAATGTATCATAATTTTGCAGAAAATACATTATGGGATGGCATTCCTTCAATGTTTGGTACATGGGGTTGGACTTTACTGTAGATCATATTGATTATCGTCATTACAATATTGGTTGTCTGCCTGTGTATGAATATGCTTCCTGTTTGTTGTCAAGCCTTTATTCGGCTGTGTACCCCCACTCTGAGCAACATTCATGTTTCGAGTGCCATGATTCAGTGAGACCAAAGGTAATGGAATTAATGCACATAGATATTGATTGATTCTGATATTAATGATGAACAATTGTTTAAAGGGCGGATCGTGGAAATATATACATTTTGTGAACAACTGTTCATCTATTTTATAAGTTGTACATCATTTTGCAGTTCATATTATTACAGTGCTTTTTTGCTCTACATCTGTGGAGAGACTTAGACTATGTACATGCTGTTGATGACATGCAAACACCAGGTGCAGGATGTTTTTAGTTTATGGGTGTTTTTGGAATGTGCTTGCAGACAGTTTTGGAGGACCCTGGGTACGTCACCTGATTATCGTATGCCAACAAAGATTTATTGTTTGCCAACTGTATTCAGTGTAATGTTCCCCTATTTGGCTCAAAATGTATAAAAAGCTGCAATTTGTAACCCCCAAAAATGTAGTTGGTTGCTGGCTGTTCTCGCTCGAGCTTATGAAAATAAACTTTGCTTCCTGACTGCTTACAACTGTGTTTGTCTGTGCTTCATGAAGAATGAGAAGTTTGCTTTAACACATTTACATAGCTTACATTTTCATAATTGCAAACAATTCTGCAAAAAATTACATGAACTTACGTGAAAAGTACAACTGCAATTTAGAGCTATATTTTAGTGCAAAATGCATCCTTGTTCCTGTTTTGGATACAAGGATGCATTTCGGGCCAAAAAAAGTGCATAACAACACAAGCTGTACAAACAACAGCCACTGTTTTTCTTGTCATTTGCTCTGTTCCTATGCTCTCACACGGATTAATATAGGAATTTTAGGAATTTTGTGTAACAAGCATAATGTGAAATTTACTAGATTACTCCACTATACTGCAAATTTCACCTGGGCCTAATTTAAATTACCAGACTATCCCCCAGGTGAAAAAGTGCTATTAAGTACAATATCACTCTGATTTTCCTAATGTTCTGAAAAGGTGCAACTTACTTAAAGTGCTCTGCATACAATACACACTCGTTAGTGCCTGTTTATTGGCCTAGTGAAAGTATAAGTGACTGCTGCTATATACACTAGCAAGGGCAGTAGCTTCGCTTTAAAGTTTATGGATAGTTTTCCTATGTCTTTTGTGAGCTACATCATGCAGGTCTGGGGAATTGGTCAAGGCTGGAGGTGCACTTGTGGTAGTGACTTTAATTTGGGATTCTGATTCCGGCACTAAACCCGCCTAATAGCGTTTGCTTTTGCCAGTCCCCTCATTAATGGACTATGAAACAATCTGACTCCTCTCAACAGGAATCGTGTGAGTAATATAAGTGCAACCTGCAAAAATGTACTTTTGTCCTAGGTGCCCTTACTTTCATCCCCAGCACAAATGAATTATTTGCAGCTTTCATCAGTGGTGTAGCACTATAGGGTGACTGTCCTACCATGAATATCAATATCAACAAAAATGCAATAATAGATCACTAAAAGGAAAACTTGGCGGAGCATCAGGACATCAGTGTTGCCCATAGATCGGACCAATGTCCCAGAGTTTCAGCCTGAGTGAAGCTCTGAGTTCCTAGGCATGCTGAAAGTCAGCCAGGATTTCAAGTGGGTGTACCTCTGTTCAACTATGTCTTTTCATTGATGAAGCCTGAAAAACTAACATGCTTTTATGCTAATTTATAAACGATGTTATCGGGGTTTGCAAGATACCCAAAACCCTCCTATGAGGGTTGTGGGAAAAGATTATCATTTTCTAGAAAGGAGGGGTATGTAGGAGTGAGGCCCACCTTCATTCACCCCTCCCCACCAAAGAGGGTCCCAACTTCTTCAGTATCGACTGAGGAACAACGCAATTAAGTACATCTTAATTCCCAACAAATGCCACCTAATGCCCCTTAAATGTACCATACGTTTATCATAAAATATGCGGATAGTGATGTTTGAAAGTGACAAGGAGTAATTGACATCTCCAATTTGGTACGAGTGAGCTCCACTTCAACAAGAGTGATTTGAAAGCTTTTTCCCTGTGCCCCAAGATTGTTTTTTGAAACTGAGTCAAATAGTGTTTTTTCGATATCCCAACGGTCACAAGAATTATTTAAAAAGCCATAGGATCCTGTAGGGGACTGTTAAGGTGTTCTAGGATTTGATGTTGTGCCACGCACCACTGTTGATGGTAAAATTGTGTATTTTTCATGCAAATTCCCTAAAAAATGTCTAAAAACAGGTGGTGCAGGACGTTCACAAATTATATTTCAACTGGCCTATCATTTATAATAGAATCTATCTCCACTTCTACTTAATACTTTCTTTAATTTTTCCATCCTGCTTCTTCCAAGGAGATTTGTTACGACAGAGAATATCTTTGAAACAGGTGTACGGAAAAATAAAAAAATAAAAATCTTGTAATCTCTGGCATAACAGAGATGGGCTAGACACATTTTCATTACAACACATTTAAATAGGAATCATTTACAGAATCATAGGTTATCCTAGGTTTTCGACGTTGTTATGGGCCAGTATTCAACACTCCATGACTATTGTCCAATCAAACATCAGCTTCAAATATATATTTGTAAATGTAATCATCAGCAAACAAACAACAGATTATCAGTTTATGGAAATGTGCAAACTTTACTATCAAGTAATACTTTGGACATTTAAAAACTCAACTTAATTATCCGAAGCAAAACTCTATTTGCTGTCTTGAAACATCACATGTTCTTGTTTAGCAAATACATGTTTGGTGCCCAAATATTACTTTGTCATTTCCATCAAATACATACTCTGTAAGTGTGAAGTAGGCCGGCTACTGGTTTCTAAGGTCTGACGCCCAGGGCCATATGAACAAGGACTGGCGAACACTACCGCTAATGCTAGTTACCGCTGTGTACCGCTGAAAACTATCGCCTTGTTAGCGACGTATGTACAAGACGTCGCTACCTGGTGATAGCTTTAGAGATCAGCAGTGAAAACTGTTGCTAACAATAGCATGATGGCGATAGGAATTCTGGCATTGGTGCGCGAAAACCAACGAAAGGCCCATTAGCGGCAAAAAAACACACGCTAGTCAGCCCAACGTGAGTTTTTTTGCCTCTATTGGAAAAATTAGCCTATCAGTCGACCTCCAATAGAAAATAGCCCAAAAAAATAATGAAATGCAGAATGGAGCAGCCAGGGCCAAGTGCAGCACACATCAAAAACCCCCTCAAGCCACCCAACATCCAGGATAACCAGGATGAGAGCCTGGATGCCTGGCTGGACCTGCATCTGGGGCCTGGATGCCGCGCTGGACCTGCATCTCAAGCCTGGATGCCTCGCAGGACCTGTATCTGGAGCTTGGAGTGGGATGCGGAGGAGCTGTGGAGTCGATGAGCCGTGGTGGTAGACACTGAGGCACGGCGATCACCTGTACCTGGTGGTGAAGCGTGGCAGGTCGCATGTAGACACGTTGCTGCCCTGTGTGAGAAGACTGCCTTGAGCCCCTTGGAGCTGTGAATGGAAGAGGCGCTCCTGCGCACCAACGTAGGGAGGTTTGCATCACATACTATGAACCACCACTAGACCGGGGTGCACGGAGGGGGTTACCAACGGTGGGTGGTGCCTCTCTGCATAGCAGGCCAGATGACGTTGTGCAGGCCGGATTCTGTGGAGGGTGAGGCCTCTGAGCTGCGTCAAACTTGTGTGGCAGGAGAGCTGCAACTTCACGCCTAAGGGGGCCCTGTTGCATCAACTGCATCGGGAGGTTCACCAGCGGAATTGTCGGTGACTGCTGCACCCAGGCTTGTGAGATCCCACCTAGCTGAGGCTGCTGCTGGCTGATTCACAGATTTGTAGAGAGTGCAGTGGATTGCGCTACGGTGTCAATGCCCAGGTAAGGAGAAGGTGGGACACATAGCGGAGGAGGCCCGGGGGTCGAGTCGCACAGAAATAGCACCTGTACATGACACACCCCCAGTGGCGGCTCATCCGCTATCGCGGAAGAGCGTCGCCCCACTGCTTTCAAGCAGTGTAAGAAGAGGAAAAATCATCACATGATGATAACTTCAGGATGTAATCGTACTATGTTTCCTTTGCGGGCGGGAGGGTGGGTAGGGCTGCTCCACTCACGGAGTAGGGCAGGGTTGGAGTGGCATGCCCACTCAAGTGCACAATGTTTGGTCGGTCCACTCAGGCCACCCAAAGCAGTCATGTGCACTGTCCTGTTCGCAATGCAGGCTGCATTACAGCCTGCATGAAGAACATGCCCACCCCTCCAGCCCCTGGCTGAACGCCTTATCCCGGCGTTAATTACCAATCCCAACGCCTCATTGCAGTGTTGTGATTGGCTTAGGGGAGGGAGCCTGGCTGCCTGCGTCCTGTTCCTGGAAGCAGACTCAGGAGAGCAGGAACAATGAAGACACTGGACCAGGCCTCGAGGTAAGATTTCCCTCATTTAAATATTTACAACACCCTTTCACACACACACCCCCGCGTCCACGCCCCATCCAGTGTCCTTTCCGTCGATTTCTACCTCCCAGCTGTCCAGTCCCCCCCCGCAGCACTTCTCAATGGCGGCCGCTGTACGGCCATGCGCAGCGGGCGTACCACTGGTGTGCTAAAGGTATATATGAAGTTACAACGCATACCATTACATTGCATTCCATTACAATGCAATATAGGCATATTGCAACAGTAGGGAAGGTGTAGGATAGCGGAGATGTAAATATTACTATTCCCACTGCAGTGAGTGCAACCCTAAAACTAACCCTTGCACCACAAAGCAAGCCCTGAACCCTAAAATTCATGTTTGATCCCCTAAAACACACCCTAAAAATCATATTTACCCAAATGCTCACACGCATTTTCATGATTGACCCCAAAACACACCTCAAATTTCAAATTTTACCCCATGAGACACCCCAAATTTCATCTCTGACACCCAAAACCCAAACCCACTCTAAAACGTAAAAATACCCCATTACTGACCTCACAATGCGCTGTAATGGAATGCGATGTAAAGGCGCCTGCGTTGTTGGAGGTGCGTTGTAAAGGCATTACGATGTAATGCCTGCATTGTACTGGACATCTCCCGTGCCAAAGGCAAGCCGTAGGCAAGCCCGTCTGCATCCGTCGGCCCCTGGACCATGCTCAGCACCAAAGACCCTTCCTCTCGAACACTCCACCACTATGGCGCCAGCACCCTCCTCGCTATCAACCCTGGATGCCACATCGCTGCAAGGACCAACATCTGCTCCGGACCGGACATCCCCATTGCCATCACTGGCGGCTACTAAATCACCCGCAAGGACCACTTCGACCATCCAGGAGGAAGCATAGTCCTCACCTACAGAAGCACAGTCCCACCAACCACGCACTCTAATGACCCAATGGTGACCATGGAACACCTCAACTTCCAGATCCAGACCAACCCCAACCCCATCCTCTGCGGCACCCTCATCTGCAGGCCTCCCGAGCCATGGACACCCATTCTCCAATGCCATTGTAGACCTCATTGCTCACCAGGCTCTCCAATCCACTGATGACATCCTACTCGGCGAACTCAAGTTCCACCTGGACAACCCCATTGACCAGAACACCAGCCCTTCCTGGGGAAGCTCCCTAACATCAGACTCAAGCAGCTAGACACCGCGGCAAGCCACTTAGAGGACACACGGTCGAGCACGTCGCCTCCGCCAGCGGCAACTTCAACTACAGCCACACCACCGGACTCTCCTGGACCGACCATCATTGTATACATCACGTCTTCACCATACCCACCGTACACCATCCCCATCATCGCCCCCCTCGCAGCTGGATCAAGGCCATGAAGAAAGTCTCATCAATTCTCTCAGCACCACTACTCCACCAACACTTACAGACGAGGACACCACAGCTCGCAACCGCCACAGATGGATCTCCACCTGTGCCGACACCCTGGCACCCTTCAAGAATGGACTAGGCAAAACTAACACCACGTTGTGCCATATTTGCAAAGTGACGCATGTAGGCATATGCGTGACCTTGTGAAGCCCTGTGCCACATCATACCTGCATCAGGTATGATGTACCCAGGGTGTGCGTTCCCACGTGACAAGTCCTTATAGGTGTGGCCCAGTGAAAGCCCTCAGATTTCACTGAGACTATTGTAGGACGGCACTGCGTCAGTACCTTATACCTGCCTGATGGCAGGCGTAAGGGTGACGCAGTGCCACAGGTATAGGATGGCCCCATGCATTGCTGGAGTTGCTTCATGCTTGTGACACGACTGCAGCAATGTGTGACTTTAGCGCAGACAGATACGTCAGGATTCCAGACGTATCTGTCATTACTTGTGTCATGGTGCACTGTGCAATGAATACTGCGCATCCGTGGTGTCGCAAGAAGGGCTTAGTGAAAAGTGTTGCAATGCTGTCTTGGCGCAGCGCTGCAACACTTTTCATGATTTTTTGATGGTGCGCATTCCTGCCCTGTAGTATTTATGCAGGGCAGCGCTGCAACATTGCCTGCAGCGCTGTCCAGCACCAAAACCTGCTGGAAAGAGGCCCCAAGTGTTATCTCCATTTCTAAGCCCAGCTGTTTTCTGGTCTTAAAAAACTGCCTCTAACTGCAGTTAGAGGTAGTTTTTTTGGTCCTCCAAACTTCAGGAATACCCTTGTAAATATCGCGAAGTGGGGTTAGCGGCCGTTTTTGCACGGGAACACCTCCCTTGCATGTCATTATCGCTAACAGAAGTGGTGATCTTTAGAATGGATGTTTTCGCTCGAAAAACTGCCTCTAACAGAGGTTAGCGACAGCTTGTACATATGGCGATATAAATATCGCCACAAAACCGTCGGAAAAGTGCCGCTAAGGCGGCGTTAGCCCCTTGTACATATGCCGCACAGTGTTTTGCTGAAGGTTTGCAGACTACGATGGTAGGATCCACCTGAATGCTTTACATCAGTGCTTTAAACCGCACAAACTATAAAAGTCAGATGGGCGGAGTGATGGGCTGGACAGGGACTACCTGCCAGCCACGATCACTCATTTTCTCAGGGTGCGGATCCTAGTGGCAGAGTCAGCTCAGCACACCTTCAAACCCTGGGATGCATGTGGGGAAAGAGGTGGGGCTGCCATCATGGGCAGGACAGCCCTGCTCATCATTGTGTTGTCACATTGTACATGGTCATTATATCAGGCATATAATCAGTGCCGTATTTGGCTGTACAAAAACACGAACTGGCTTTCTTCAACTCTTTTGTTTCCTCACCTGTTTTGCTTCCCTCTGCCTTTCCTCATCTTCCCGTATCTCTCCTCTCCTATATTTCGTTTTCCCATGTCAGCTTTCTGTCTCTTGTCTCGCTGCAGCTCTATGGCTTGTATCTTCATCCTCTTTCTCTCTTTGGCTGCCTCTTATATTCCCTGCTCTGTCTCTATTTCTCTCCCTCTCATGATGTTTTGCTCTGCCTTGTCTGTCTTCTCCTGTCGGTCGTCGTACTTCTCTCTGTTATCTATTTGATCTGACTCTCTGACTCTATCGCCTTCATCTCAAATCCCATAATTTTCTTTTATCTCTAACTCGCATGTGACTCTTGCTTCCTTTATCTCACCCTCTCTCTCTTTCTCCATATCTCTCTCTCTATTACGTTGCAGTGACCTTTTCCTCTTTTCCCATCCCTTTTTCTTTCCCCATTCCCCAGTTGTCTCCCTCCTATTCGTCTCTCCATCTACCTCTCCCCTACTTCTACCTCTTCCATCAATCTCTACTTCTCTTTCGTATCTATCTGTAATGTCCCCTTCCTCTACCTTGCACTTTTTCCTTCTCCTACCCATCTGACCCCTCTCATTTTCTTCTCAATCTCTTTATTTAGCAATCTCTCTCTCTTTCCTTCACCTGTCTTTCTGTAGAACCCTCTACCTTTCCCCTGTTTTTTATACCTTCAATGTCTGATCTTTCTCGTGACTCCCCCCCTCTCTCCCTCCTACATCTCTCTATCTTCTTCCTCTCCTTATTTCTTTTCCCATCTCTGTCCAGTTCTCTTGTAGTAACCGGTTCCTCGGTCATGCACGTCTTGGTTGCCTTGCACCTTTTGGTAATAATGTAGACTTAGGCAGCTGCTTCCTTATACCTTGTTTTATTGGGCAAACACGCAAACGAGAGGCTCCCTCGCCTGTTCTCCTGTCGTAAATAAAATATTACGCGTTCGGAATTTCTATATATCAATATGATCATGCATGAAGCAAGAGGCTGAGTCCGTGGTATCAGGTTCAAAAGGGCTTTATTCAAATAACTCGAGTTATAGGGAGAATAGTTCCATCACCACAAGGGATCAGGAAGGGTCTAATTCTCAGAGTATTCTCAAAATATTCTCCAACTTTATTCACAGAGTACAGTATATATACGTTGTAATAATATACGTAAGCAGGAGTGCTTCAGGCGGAGCAAGAGAGAATGAGATAAGAGCATGTGGGTGTGTAAGTAGGCGTGAAGGTGGGCGTCACCTTGATGATAATAGGTAAGTGTCATAGGTGGGTGGATGCCTGGAGGGGGTTGCGTGATCAGCTGGAACTTTGCCTTACTTGTGCTCAACTCGAGCATGACGTATAACTGACGTGTGAAAGGGTTGCTATGCAACCAGGGAGTCTGGAGTCTGGAAGTGAGGCCTTCAGTGTCAGGGCGACCAGCACATCTTGTATTATCTGATATCTAAAGTCTGGAGCAGGGACTGATTTGTGACATAGGTTGCCCATCACCAAGAGCCAATGTGGCATCTATTTCTTCATTTACTACTGAAGTCTTACATGGGGGCTATGGGCTTTTCACTGACGTGAGCTTTGTAATCACATGAAAAGAGACAGAAAGGCTAGGCTTTCTCCTTTGCAGATGGGTCGTGTTTATTCCTCCTTCCCCAGGCAGGAATGTGGTTTCGGTAGGAGTAAGCAGATAACCGTGCTCAATACTGTCTCGGCACCTCGGTCGGGGCCCCTTTGGCTGAGGCCCAAGTGTGCAAGGCCAAGGATACGCAGCTGCAGCTTTCAGAGCGTTCTGAGGCCTGAAACCTCTTTTCGGCTCTGGCTGAGCCACAATAATGGAAATGCGGGAAAACATGATGCAAAACGTGTAGGCCTCAGAGCAGATTTGTCGTTTCTCTCATGGGAGACTGGATGATGGCAGGCCATGTTATAGCATAAGCATCATGATAGACAGGCCATGGAGGGGAAATACATAGGTTACATGTATGTGCACATGAGTGACGGGGAACACACGGGGACACATAGGCCTCATGATATTTTAATTTCCTCACTCCCACCAACTGACTTCTCCCCAGCTTTTGGAACCCGTACCCCAAACGATTCCACAAAGCGCTATAGCAACCCCGTGCGTGCCTGAACAGTCCCCATGCAACACTCCTCTATCTCCAGCTCCCCTCTTCTCCCCGTCCCTCCTCTCTCTCTGTCTCTCGCTCTCTCCTACACCCGTCTCTCTGTGATCTACTCTTCTCTTTCTCTTTCTCTGTTTCTTTTCCTTCTCTTTCTCCTCTGGTCTTCCTTTCTCCTTATCTTTCTCCCACTCCCCTCCAACACGTCTCTTTGTACTGTCCTCTTCCTCTCTGGTATTCTTTCTGCTTCCCTTCATTGACGAATTGTTTTCTTGCTCCCCTATCCTTCCCCCAATTAGTATTTTCCTCCCCTCTTACCTCTCTCTTTTTTTCTCTCTTCTAATTCCTCTTCCATGCCCTTTTAGCACAGTCGCATTTCTATCTGCCGTATTTCTCTGTCTCTCTGCCTACATGGTTATGAAAGGATGAGACAGGCAGATGCCTTTTCATGGGGCACCCGTCCACTTGCAACAATAAATCAGTCATTTCGACAGGAAAGGTGCATTTTCATCACGTCTGACAGAGAAGGCTGCCATGACGCGGCTGAAGCTCCTGGCCCGACCGAAAAAGGGCAAACCTGGGGACCCCCACGCCATGTGGAGGCAGCAGGGGCTTGTGTTACACTCCTGCAGCCCGAAACATGGATCCCGGAGGAGCCACCAGAGGCACATGCGTGGATATCCACACAGAGGACCAGCAGTGGAAGCCACCTATTGCAGCAAAGACCATGTAAGGACTGCAGAGTGGGGAATGTAGGAACATCACAGAAGGCAGATGTAGATTTGTTATATACATTTTCCAACCCGTGACATTTAGATATTATGGAGTTATTCCCAGGCGTGTATTCAGTAGAATAGCTTAAGCATAGCAGAATCCTGAAGCTGTTTCATGAGACCACAAATTTGAGGACTCGTCTTTCAAATGGAGTTGACAAGGTTGAATTTTTAAAGGATTTTTGGGCATATGTACAAACCCCTATCTCCACGGGAACGCGATAGGGCCTCGCCTTATTTACAAGGCAACATTAAGCCACTTAACATGGCTTGTAGCTGCTTTGTAAATAAGGCCCCCTTTTACACTATGCTTAGCATGAAAGGGGAGGGCAATGGGTGTTGCGGTTGGCGTTCCACTGCAACACCCATTGATTTTGATGCTGCCCCTATTTACAAGGGTAGCGTAATTAGGAGGCAAAGCCAAAATTAAGGCCAGGAAAAATCTGGTCTTAACTTGGCGAAACGAGGAGAAATGCTTTATTTCTCCTCGTTTTTTCCGTTTTCCATTTGTGCTGCCGTGCACAGCACACATGGAAAAAGCAAAACGCCTTGGATTGTTTATGTTCAGGAAGGTGCCCCTTCCTGCACATAAACAATCTTTAAAAATAAATGACATTTTGTAACTTCCACGTGTGCTGCATTAATCATGACACATAGAAGTGACAAAACTGCATTTAAAGATTGTTTATGTGCAGGAAGGGACACCTTCCTACACAGAAATAATCTTCCCCTGCACGCAGACACCCTAGCACAATGGGGCAAGGGTGCTTGCGTTGGCGCTACACTGCTAAGCGTAGCGCCTGCGCAGGGGTAAACGCAAGGCTGCATCATATTCTTGTAAATATGGTGCAGCCTTCCATTTCTGAAGTGGCGGAGTGAGGCGTTAAGCCGTGACAGCTAGTGCCTCACTCCACCACTCCTTTGTACATATGTCCCTATAATGATATGTCTGATTGGACAGTTATGGTGGTCACCTTCAATGCTAGAGTGATGGTTAGGTTGACTGTATAACATGTTGACCATCTGTGAGCAATAGGTATCAATGTTCTGCCGATTCAGTTTGGGAATTTGACAAATAATAAGCCACTAACACAGAAAAGGAAACAGGGCATGTCATTTGAAGATAGATTTGTAGTGGGTCCCCACCACGGGAGATCAGACTTGTCCGACACAGTCTTTTTACCTCCCTACATATGTAAAACAAGCTAAGTTGAACTTGGAAGTTGTGAATAGTGGACTGCAGACCGTACTGGACCCACGGTCGGACAGGCCTAGAGGGCAGTTTGGCAGTAAGGCTGGTCTGATAGGTTAGTGTGTGGACTGGTTTTTGACTGTTTGTAGGCCAGGTTTACAGTCTGTTGGGCCGGTTTTTACTGATGATTTCACTGACATTAACAGACAAATTCCCTGTAGAAAGCACAATTGCATGCAGTCTCTCATACCTAGCAAAACACCCATATAGCATGTCTCTACAAGTTAAAAAAAGCCCAGATTTGATACGTGGACAACATTTTTTTAGCTTTCTGATTAGCTAATAGAGACACTTTTATTTCTGCTCCTGAGCCCATTTTCTGTCCCAGTCAGAAACTGACTGGACACAATTTCAACAAAGAGTGATTCCTATGAACAACTTGCTTAAATCACTGGATACATTTGATCTCAATGAGCTATTAAGCAATATTGTATAGCAGTTCAAGAGACCTGGCTGGCCTACCAGTTCCTTATACCATATCATATTATTATACATGGGAGACTGCTATCAGTTTCTAAAATCTATCTATAATGTCCTTATTACAGGCAAGTTGTGACTCTAGTCACATGTAATAAAGAAATGACATACTGTTCAACTGTAGTATATTATTACAGTGGATTTCTGATGTAACAATGCTTACTGCCAATGGTGTATTAGGGGCTTCATGGGCAATAATGCAATCAAGGAAATTGGTTCTCCATTCCCTAGGTTTGTAGTATAAAACAGCCATTAATTTTGGTGAAGTTGGCCTCTCAAACCCCTGGGCCCTGCTGCCACTGTGCCTGCTGCACAATTGATAGCTACTGCCAGAGCCAGTAGCCAACAGGAAAAGGCAGGCCACAGAACACGTTTACAGCTACGGTTTAAACAAGGAAAACAGGACATGGCATTTCCTTCTTCTCGTCTGTTTTTCTAAAAAGATATACTCATCAATAGAAATGAGATTTTTTTTAGACCTTGCACCTTGGCGTGGGTCTCCCTTCCATTTTTTGCTGTTGCCGCATGTGTTTTTGCTTGTGTTAGTTGCTTTGGGCGCTGTGCCACTGCTGTCCAGTGCCACAGTGCAAGTTCTCCCTATTGTAAATTGATATATGGATTAGTGATTCCATGATTGGCTGATTTGGTTTACTTGTCAGACCCTAGTACAGTGCACCAGGAGTGCCCAGGGCTGGTAATCCAAATGCTGATAGTGGGTTTGCAGCACTGGTTGTGCCACCCACAGAAGCAGCCTGTCAAAGTGTGTCTAAGGCTTGCCATTGCAGAGCCTGTGTGCAGTCTGGTACTGCCGTGCTGACTGGGCCAGTGCACCCACTTGCCAGTCCCTAAACCTTACCTTTTCTTCATATCAGACACCCCTATGGTAGGCCCAAGGTCAGGGTGCATTGTAAGTATAAGGTAGGACATGCCCTGGTGTGTGTGGCATGTCCTAATATTGAATTACAGCCATTTTCGTTTTTTCACCATTGCAAGGCTACCTGTTCCCCATAGGCCACAATGGGCAGTTTGATTATGATTATTATATATCATAATCCTAACTGACCCAGGGAACTAGGTAGAAATTCGAGTTTAGTATGCCTGAACTCAGAATGATAAAATGCATATTTTAGTGAAGTTGGTTTTAACATTCTGTGTTTGAAAATACTTCTTTTAGAAAGTAGGTATTTTCTTGTCTAACCATCCAAGCCTGCCTCTGCTAGGTTGTGTATTCCTTGTCTGGAGTTTGAGTGACAGGGGCTGGGGGATTCCAGGAGACAGGGTGAGTCAGCACAGGGCTGAATAGAAAGATCTGCATGTAGATGGGTGGGAGGAGTTGCACCTGGGACCTGAATAGGGCTGTGCTTTCCCTCCACAATGCTGGCTCCACCTCATGTGGTGCGTCTGATGTCTCTGCCCTGCACTGTGAAAGGAAAGAAGGAGTCATATAAACAGAGTGCTCCAGGACTGACCAGAACTAGTTTGGACTAGGCAAAGGCCTCTCTGCCTTCAGAGAACAAAGAGAAACTGAGAATAAATATTGGGACCCAAACCCAAGAACTTTAGATCACTTTTGGGAAACAAGAAGAATCCTTTGCTGAGGAGAGGAACCAGAGAGACTGAGGAGAGACTATCCCTAAGCTTGAGGGATTGGCCTGCAATGGTTGCCTAACTGCCAAAGAGAGGAGAGAGGGATTTGTGTGTACTTTCATCAACTTGTGAAGGATCTCCAAGGGCTTGAGAGAGAGCTTGCTTCCTGCTGAAGTCTCAGGGACAACAGACTTCAACCACCAGCTCCCCAAGAGTTCTTTGGAAGTGCCTGCAGTTGTGTTGGGATTTCTGAGGGACTGCGTGTCGCAAGGAGCTGGAAGCGCGACTCACGAAGAAGAAACGTGTCGCAGCCGCTGTCGTCGCATCACTGAACAAGGGTGTCACCGCTGTAGCTGTCGCATCGCATCACAGAAGCATCTCGCAACACCCAAGAAGCGTGTCACCGCCGCAGCCGCTGTCGTCGCATCACTGAAGAAGGGTGTCACCGCTGTAGCTGTCGCATCGCATCGCAGAAGTGTCTCGCATCAGCGGAGAAGCGTGATGCCGCCGCAGCCACTGTCATCATATCACTGATCAAGGGTGTCCCCGCTGCAGTTGTCACATCGCCTCACCAAAGCGTCTCGCATCACCGGAGAAGCGTGTCGCAGGGCCTGTCACGGCTCAGAAGAATCGTTGAGTCGCCGCACGCCCGTCGTCATGCACGCATCGTGTTGCATCAAGAAGAAGACTTGTGTAAGGAACCGACGCATCACCTTCCCTGCAACACTTTAGTTGTATAGCGTTACGCATCCAAAGATACATTGAACTCAAAGTGTCGCATTTTAACATCTAAAGAGAACTAAGCTAATTCTTCCATTTTAAGTACAGTTTTGTGGATTTTTGTCGTTTGTGGTCTTGTGATAAGTCTATATAAAGAATACTTACTTTTGATATAAAACTTGTGTGGTGTCCATCTGTAGTGTTGTCACTCGATTACTGTATGTGTTCACAAATGCTTTCCACACTGCCTCTGAAATAAGCCTGTCTGCTCGTGCCAAGCTACCAAGGGGGTGAGCAGGGGTTATTTTAGGAGTGTACCCCCTTACCCTGACTAGACGCAAGGGCCCCTACTTGGTCAAAGCTACCTACCTCTGCCAACTAGAGACCCCCAAATCTAACAATATTTAAGGCAGCATGTTTATTTTTTTCTATGCAATAGATCATTGTAGCAAAGAAAGAGGTTCTATACGTTCTAAACTATCTGAGCCGAAGCATTATTTTATTCAGATTTACATTCTGCAGTCTGTAAAATATTTTTGCAAACATTGCTATGTGTTTTTGGTGTGTTAAATTTCTCAGCCTAGATTCTTCTTTTTTATTCTTTATGTCTGCAAGAGCAAGACACCAATGATATAAGTGGTTTGTGGGATTGGTGGTGGTGTGACCATGTATTATAAGAAATAAATTACCCCAGTAGTTTGTGGGATGGATGATGGTATGACCATGTATTATAAGAAATAACATACCCTCTGCCATACATTACAGGGATGTTGCAAGTTACCGCTGAGTTCCACAAACTTATAAAGGAACTTGGTACTTGGCCCTATTCTTCAATATAGTCACAGAACTCCTTTGTGACTTCTAATATAATTGTAATCTATGGCAGGGCATGGTTTATCCCATATATTATTTCAAATCCTGCAATAGTGTCAAAGAAATGCCATACTAAAGAGGGATTACAGTTTTCTTTCTAGCCAATTTACAGTGAGAATATTCTACAGAGCCAAATTATTCTCAATAAACTGCCATAGGTGGGAGATCAGCGATCAGCAGTGTAGCAAACAAAGCAAACAAGCAGGTACAATCACATGTGTTTACCTATTTAGAAGATAAGTGCAATCCTACCCACTTACTCAGTTGTGATCATGGGAGATTTTAATGCACACGTCACATCACACAAGTCTTTCAAATCCGAGGTAATGTTGCAGGGTAAGGTTTGGGGGCCTCCTCCCACGCAAGGCAGTCAAAGTTGTCATGCAAGGAGGGTCCTCCAAGGGTTACATCAGACACACTTAGCAATGGCAGAATTGCTGAACATATTTCAAGGAGTTTTACTTGAAGAGTGCTTGGTTACATGGTGAGTCTGCTCTGTATTCAGCTGACTCAATTACTGTTGACTTCCAACTTCTTTAAGCCAACCGGCCAAACTATAGAGGTGGGTGAGTAGTGATTATCTTTCTAGAGGAATTACCTTGCACAGTCATCTCTTACTAAACACTGAGCACATCTGAGGTGCTAAACTCCAGATTCTCACAGGGCTCTAGGCTGGGCTCAGTCAGTAGGGACTAGTATCAAGGGTGGGTTTCCAGACCCCACTCCAGGCACAAGTTTTCACCCCTGCTGCCTCACTCCTTCCTCCTTCAGTGTTGTGCTGCTCCCCCTTCACCAGTCAGGTGCCAACTGCCAACTCCAACTGCCAACTCTGAGCTGGCTTCCCAACATTCTAAACCTGCCTCACACTGTCACAGGGTTCTAGAATGTTCTGGAAGGTACTAGTAGGTTCCAGTGATGTCACAGGTGACAATGGGTGGCCACCATTTTGTGTTTCAGGCCCTCAGACAGAAGTTCCAGGGGTAGGGAAAATGGCTCCCTGACCCTGCATCAACACTAAAAAGTCTGGTGGTTCCCAAAAAGGAAAAATACTAACAGGGTTTGAGGCAAAAGTGGGACAAAATAAATAATGATGAGGAGGGACCACCCAAAGGGCTGACAGGTCTAACACGCGTCCCCCCCAGCTGAAAGTGGGGAGAGCTACCCAACCCCTTGGGAGTTCTCATCACTAAGGCGGAAATACCTTGAGAGACCGTCTGCATTGGCGTGGTCCATTCCAGGCCGATGTTCCACCTGAAAGTCCATTCCCTGTAGGGAGATAGACCACCTTAGCAACTTGGGATTCTCCCCCTTCATCTGCATCAGCCAACGAAGGGGTCTGTGGTCGGTCTGAACTAGGAAGTGCGTGCCAAACAGGTATGGCCGCAGCTTCTTCAGAGCCCATACCACTGCAAAGGCTTCACGCTCTATTGCACTTCACTTCTGTTCCCTGGGAAGTAGTCTCCGGGATAGGAAGACCACGGGTTGATCCAGACCCTCTTCATTGAGTTGCGATAACACTGCCCCAATGCCATGTTCCGATGCATCCGTCTGGACAATGAACTCCTTGGAAAAGTCTGGGGCCCGTAGGACCGGGGCCTCGCACATGGCTTGCTTCAGTTTTACAAAGGCCTGCTGACAAGCCTCCGTCCAGACTACCCGTCGAGGTTGTTTCTTGGACGTAAGCTCCGTGAGGGGGGCCACAATGGTACCGTATCCCTTCACGAAGCGGCGGTAATATCCGGTGAGGCCCAGAAAAGCTCGGACCTCAGTCTGAGTCTTGGGGGGTTCCCAGGCCATGATGGCCTCGATCTTCACCTGGAGGGGTTGCACCGCTCCCCTACCCACCAAGTGTCCAAGGTACACTACCGACCCCTGCCCGATCTGGCACTTGCTGGCCTTGATCGTTAAACCAGCTTGTCTCAGGGCCTGGAGAACAGCTTGCAGGTGACGCAAGTGATCCTCCCAGCTGTTACTGAAGACGGCTATGTCATCCAGATAAGCAGCAGAGAAACTCTCCATTCCAGTGAGGATCTGGTTCACCAGACGCTGAAACGTGGCAGGTGCGTTCTTGAGCCCAAAGGGCATCACACAGAACTGGTAGTGGCCTTTGGGCGTGGAGAAGGCTGACCTTTCCCTAGCTCCGTCAGTCAGAGAGATCTGCCAGTACCCAGAAGTAAGGTCAAAGGTACTTAGATATTGGGCAGCTCCCAGCCGGTCAATCAATTCATCCGCCCTTGGGATCGGATGAGCATCAGTCTTGGTTACTGAGTTCAGTCCCCGGTAGTCCACACAGAACCTCAGTTCCGGTTGGGCACCCGGTGGTGCGGCTTTTGGTACTAGCACCACCGGACTGGACCAGGGGCTGCTGGAAGGTTCGATCACTCCTAGCTCCAGCATCTTAGTGACTTCACTGTGAATGCTGGCCTTCACCTTGTCTGACATTCGGTAGATCTTGGACTTCACAGGTGGGCTGTCTCCTGTGTCCACATCATGGACGCACAGGTGTGTCCTACCCGGAACAAGGGAGAACAACGAAGAGTACTGTCCCAGGACCTGGCGGCAGTCCTCCTGCTGTTCAGGAGTTAGAGATGGGGAGAGAATCACTCCCTCCACCGACCCATCCTTCTCTTGAGACGCAAACAAATCGGGGAGAGGCTCGCTTTCCACGTCCTCTGCTCCGTCAGTCACCATCATCAAAATGACTTCGGGCCTCTCGTGGTGGGGTTTGAGGCGGTTGGCATGCAGCACCCGTAGGGGCTGACGAGGGGTCTTAAGATCCACCAAGTAGGTAGCCTTACCCTTCTTCTCCAATACCTCAAAGGGTCCTGACCAGCGATCCTGGAGGGCGCTAAGCTCTCCTGGTTCGATCACCCACACCTTCTGGCCAGGCTCCAATTCCACCGGGTGAGCGTTGTGGTCATACCACGCCTTCATTACTGCTTGGCTGGCCTCCAAGTTGTCAGAAGCTTGCTTCCACAACTTAGCCATTTGGCTCCGGAAGGCCAGCATGTCGCTCACCACGTCCTGGGGAAGCTTTCTGGGAGTTCTTTCCCATCCATCTCTCACCAGGCTGAGAGGTCCACGCACAGGGTGCCCATACAAAAGCTCGAAGGGGCTGAAGCCCACTCCCTTCTGTGGCACTTCCCTGTAGGAAAACAATAGACAGGGTAGGAGGACGTCCCATTTCCTCCGCAGGCTTTCAGGCAGACTTCTGATCATGCCTTTCAAGGTTTTGTTAAACCTCTCCACCAGACCATTGGTCTGGGGGTGGTAAGGAGTTGTGAACCGGTAGGTCACTCCACACTCCTTCCACATGGCCCGCATGTATGCTGACATGAAGTTGGTCCCCCTGTCGGACACAACTTCCTTGGGAAAACCCACTCGGGTAAAGATTCCCATCAGGGCCCTAGCCACAACAGGTGCTGTAATGGTCCTCAGAGGTATAGCCTCTGGGTACCGTGTGGCATGATCCATCAGAACCAGGATAAACCTGTGACCAGCTGTAGTAGGCGGATCTAATGGACCCACAATGTCGATGCCCACCCTTTCAAAGGGGGTGCTAACGACAGGAAGTGGTTCCAGGGGAGCTTTCAGCTTCACCCCTGTTTTCCCACTGGCTTGGCAAGACACACATGTCCGGCAGTAGGTGTCGGACGACACTTTCATTTGAGGCCAATAAAAGTGTGGGACAAGACGGGAGAAAGCCTTGTCTTGCCCCAGGTGTCCTGCCAAGGGGATCTCGTGAGCCAATTCCAGTAGGAAGGCTCGGTAACGTTGAGGGACTACTAAGGCTCGTGACGATCCATGTAGGGGTGCCTTGGGTTCACTGTAGAGGAGGCCATCCTCCCAGTAAAGGTTGTAGTTCCCCTCAACGTTCCCTGCTGCCTGGGCTTCGGCCTGTCGCCTCAGTCCCTCAAGGGTAGGGCACTCCCTCTGGCCCTTGCAGAATTCCTCCCTGGTCGGCCCTCCCTCCACGTGCCACTCGGCCGGGATGGGTAGGTCCTCCAGTTTGGTAACATCCCCCACCGCGGACTCCTGGTCCACCACTTCCGGTGGCCTATCCGTCACACGGGGCGCAGATGCCGAGGCAGGCTCCTCCTGTCCTCGGTTCTTCCCTTGGTCGGCAGCCGGCTGTGCCTTTGTTCCAGGCTCCAGTCGAAACAAACTCCCTCTCCGGGTAGTCGCGGACCCTGTGCTAACACAGGCCCAGTCAGGTGTACCCAGCATCTCAGCATGAGTCCGGTATTCCACCTCCTTCCAAGCATTGTGCTCCATGTCATTCCCCAGTAGACAATCGACCGGCACGGCAGGGCTTACGGCAACTCGAAGTGAACCTGCAACCCCCTCCCATTCAAAGGGAACCTCGGCCACCGGATAGTGGCCGGTTCTGCCGTCAGCCATCGCGGCTGGGTGGACTACATCGGGAATTACCTGCTCTGGAGACACCAGTTGGCTACGTACCATAGTCATACTGGCTCCTGTGTCTCTCAGAGCCTCCCCTCTTTGGCCGTTGATGGTGACCCACTGCCCATACTTTATGGTATTTGCGGGCACCTGGATCTTAGGAACCATCTCCCGTTCTCCCAGGGACACTAAAGTGACACCCGCCCACTCCCTTCCCTTAGTTAAGGGCATCTCCTCCCCGAGCACTACACTAGCTACTCTGGGGGCCTTTCCTCCAATGGGAGGGGGTGGTCTTTTCGGGCACTTCGCATCTCCCTTATAGTGTCCGACGCCACTGCACTCGAAGCAATGGACAACCCTTGGCTGCTGACTCTGGCCAGGATTAGGGTTTCTGGGTGGGTTAGCCCTAGGGGTGAATCCTGTTCCCTTCCCTTGGAAGTTATTTTGGGGGCCTTTAGAGAACTCCTTTTTCTTTTCCCCTCCCTCTTTCTTCTGGGGGACGCCCTGTCCGGCCTTTTGAGTATCCCCTCCAGTCCCCCTTGTGGACACCCGGGTACTAGCCCAAATGTCCGCCTCCTCAGCAAGCTTCCGGGGATTGGTCAGCTTGCTATCCACCAGGTGTTGACGCAGTTCAGGGAAACATTTTTCGAGCAGGTGTTCCTTCAACATTAAATCAAACAACCCCTCGTAGTCCCTCACCTCACTGCCCTGAATCCAACCCTCTAATGCCTTCTTTGCATAGTCCAGGAAATCCACCCAATTCTGTGTGCCCAGTTTGTGGCTACCCCGGAACTTCTGTCTGTACTTCTCGGGTGTTAGTCCAAACTTTCTTACGAGCGCCACTTTCATGGTGGGGTAGTGGGTCTGCTCATCCTGCTCTAGGGCCAATAATGCATCCCTACCAGCTGGAGGCATGTATTTGTACAATCCCCCTCCCCAGTACATCTCTGGCACCCCATGGGCCCTTAAAGAGACCTCATAGGCCGCCAGCCACTTGGCAATATCATCCCCTGCACTATAGCTAGCTACTATGTCTTTTGGCAGATAGGGTTTGGGTTCCCTGGTGATTTCTTTGTCTTTGCTGCCACCATTAGGAACAGTGTGTGCCCCGACTTGTAGGATCTGGAGATCTATTTCCCTCAGCCTCAACTCGTGAGCCATCCTCTGTCCCTCCTTCTCTTTCTCCAGCTCCGCCAACTTCCATGTGAGCTGTCTTTTCTCCCTCCGGTCAGTTAATTCTACTTCTGATAAGCCACCGCTAGAGACAGTGCTGCCCTTCCTGGAAAGTGTTCTGGGCCCCGCTAACAGGTTCCCCACCTCAGGTTGGTACAACCCAGCCCCCTCGCTAACAGGCTCTCCATCCCTGTCCTCCTGCTCAGCCTTACTCTACCGTCGTGCCTCCCCCCAAGCCCTCAAGCTGGTCTGGAGTTCACCCTTCTTGGCACCTTGGGGACAATACACCCCCTCTCTCTGACAAAACTCTCTGAGTTGGGCCACAGTATAAGTTTCCAGGTCTTCCAACACAAACTCAATTTTGCCCACTCAGAATAGAAGACAGGTGTTTACAGAAGCTATGCAGGGGGGTGCCTTTTGTAATACCTCCTCCCACCACCAGAGTAAATTTGAAAAAAACAAAGCTCAGAATTAGGAAGTCCGCTTTGAGAAAACTCCCGGTGTAGGCCTATGGACTACCCACAGTTATTGTCGAGTGGACGCAAGCACAGCTCTATCCCACCGCTGAACACCAATTATGTTAGAAAACCCCGGGCAACCGGGGTTTAGCAGTCACCCGGGGGTTTCCCAGCACAAGGGGTAGCTTGGCTCGAGCGGTCGGGGGTCAGGCACCGTGTTAAGCGTACGTCACACCCTCACAATAACCATGCGTTCATCCGTTCCAAAAACGACTCTACACCGTAAAAATTTATGAAAATATCTCTGTGTTTATCTTGTTTTCTCTTAGTTGCAGGTTAAATAAATAATAACACACTTACAGTACACAAAGCTTCTTCTGTAAAAAGGGTAGGTCAAATAAATAAGCTCAGATCATAAATAATCAATGAATAAATAGATGTGCATAAAATACATAGGCAAATAAATACTGTGAGACAATAAATACTGTGAGACAATAAATACTGTGAGACAATAAATACTGTGAGACAATAAATACTGTGAGACAATAAATAGGATAAATACAAAGAATACAATACTCTCAATAAATATGAGCCATCAGTACACTTTCAAATCAGGTCACATTTGTGAGGTACTATGGGTTGATTTGGCCCAATCACAGCTTGCGGTTATGTGGATGGCCTGAGGGTGTCTCACCTAGCTTGGATAAGGCTGAGGCTAAAACTGAGGTAGATCTAGGGTAATCTAGGAATCTGGCTCTCCCAAACTACACAACCCCTCACACAGGTCACTGTATCAGTCTCAGTCCACCCCTGGCACTCCCAGGCTGGTCCTAACACCTCTCTAGCCCCTAGGATGGTCTCTTAGGGCTCCACAGGGTCTTAGGCGCCCTCTATTCCACTTACTGCCCTCTTTATGAACTTCCGACTCCGCCGGAGTCGTGTCGACGCCGTGAGGCGGTTCCGGTTCGATGTCGCTAGCCGGCCTCGGCTCGATGTCAGTTCTTGTCGACGCCGTGAGGTGGTTCCGGATCGATGTCGGCGGACGGCCTCGGCTCGATGTCAGTTCCTGTTGACGCCGTGAGGTGGTTCCGGATCGATGTCGGCGGGCGGCCTCGGCTCGATGTCGCTGGGCAGCCTCGATTCGATGTCGGTCTCCGGCGTCACAGGGACACGATCTCCCTACTTCCGGGTGTCTCCGGAGTGCGACCTCCACTCCTGACCTCCGGTGCTCCTTTCCTCAGGTTCCGGCGACTCCGGAGTGCGATCTCCACTCCCGACCTCCGGTGCTCCTTTCCTCAGGCTCCGGCGACTCCGGAGTACGATCTCCACTCCCGACCTCCGGCACGATTCACCTCGGTCTCCGGCGACTCCGGAGGGCGGACTTCACTCCCCCATCGACGCCGCACACTCGACCTCAGGTGACTACCTCCTCGACCTCTGGTGTCTCCACGACCTCCGTCGGCGCCCTCTCTCGACCTCTGGCGGCTCCGGGTACGACATCTGCTTTCCAGTCAGCGCCGCTTCTTCACCTCCGGCCCCAGGTCTCTAGGCTTCTCGGCGTCGGACTCCAGGAAGATACCAATAGACAGGTCAGGAACTTGCTGTTCTTTACTTCCAAGGCCTGTTCCGGCTGTTCAGGTCCTTGAGTTGGTTCTTCTTGACTTTCTCTCACACAGGGCTCTAGGCTGGGCTCAGTCAGTAGGGACTAGTATCAAGGGTGGGTTTCCAGACCCCACTCCAGGCACAAGTTTCCACCCCTGCTGCCTCACTCCTTCCTCCTTCAGTGTTGTGCTGCTCCCCCTTCACCAGTCAGGTGCCAACTGCCAACTCCAACTGCCAACTCTGAGCTGGCTTCCCAACATTCTAAACCTGCCTCACACTGTCACAGGGTTCTAGAATGTTCTGGAAGGTACTAGTAGGTTCCAGTGATGTCACAGGTGACAATGGGTGGCCACCATTTTGTGTTTCAGGCCCTCAGACAGAAGTTCCAGGGGTAGGGAAAATGGCTCCCTGACCCTGCATCAACACTAAAAAGTCTGGTGGTTCCCAAAAAGGAAAAATACTAACAGGGTTTGAGGCAAAAGTGGGACAAAATAAATAATGATGAGGAGGGACCACCCAAAGGGCTGACAGGTCTAACAATAGGGAATGGTCTGTTTCCAATAAAAAATGTAAATATTGTATAAAGTACAAATCAAACAGGATTGTGACCCTAAAGCTCAATTACTAATGGAAGCCATTAATTCCTTTGGTATGCATCAGTTTATTCACGGTCCTACTTATATAAAAGGCCACATCTTCGATCACATTTGGAACGAGTGTTTAGCGATTAACATTAACGATATCATAGTTTTAGTTTGATCATACATTGATTAACCTTTGCTTTGGGGTTATGTTGAATACTAATTCCGCTATGACTTCTTCCACTTTATCTAAATGTGAGGTAAAATCCAGTTGATAGTTCCAAATTAACTAGCCTAAATATGCTTACATTTCGCTTCAAAAGAAAGTTGGAGCTAACCATAGACTTTTTAACGAGGCTCTGGTTAATACCATAAAACAATCGATTTTGTGATACTCAAGTCTCATAAAATCAGGTCTTCATTTACTTGGTTTAAAGAGAAGCTGAGAAATATAGGAATGAAAGTTTGCCAACTAGGAAGCAGATGCCAATTATCCTTTGAGGAGGCTACTCACCAGAAATATAAACAACAACTGGAGCTTTAGAAGCATGAATTTTTAAATGCTAAATTTGTATTGGTTGAAAAACTGAGATCCTCACAAAATCCAACTAAAGAGCTATTTCTCTTCATTCAATCACTTTTTGTACCTCAATCTTTTGTGGTCAATACTTTATACTCTCAAGCCTTTTGTGATAAATTGGCCAACTTCCTTTATTTCCAAAATACAAAATATCTATGAGGGGATTACACACTCTATTGCTCCTCAGACAGTTATTCCTAAATAATTTATTAGCATTGGTAGTCTGACCATTACTTAGTCAGCTTTCAACTTGCCTGATCAGTTGGAAACTGAAGCATTCTTATGCAAGGCAGAATCAGGCTCCGCTGATGATTCCTGTCCAATTAATTTCTTGAAAGCTTGAGTTGATGCATTTTCACCAATGCTGAATGACATTATCTCCCAAACACTTACCTCTGGTAAAATCCCATAGAAGTGGAAGAAGGTCGTAGTAGGACATATCCTTAAGAATTAGAATTTGAACAGTAGCAACTTGACCAACTATTGCCCAATCTCACTCTTGTCATTCTTAGGTAAAAATAAAAATGGCGGTGTAGTAGCCAAGTATCTTAATCATTATTTAGTAAAGAAAACTTACTCTTACAGTGCGAACATGGTTTTAGCACAGGTAGAGGGACAGAAACAGCACTAATGCTAGCAGTTAAGGAGATCAGCACATTTACTGATTATTGAGACTGGGAATACCTTTTATTGCTTGGCCTGTCTGCTTCCGTCTATACATTAGACCATGGAATCTTGATGTTCCATTTGGAAGACATCAGAATTCAGGATCTATAGCTGTCCTGGTTTATGTCCTTTCTGAAAGATCATTTTTAAGCAGTGATCTTACCCCATTTTGGATCAAATTTCTATCATAACTCATGTAGGGTTCGGCAGGTCTCCTTATTATCTTCAGTATTATTTAATATCCATGCTCTAAATATCTAATATCCATGCTATATCCATGCTCTATCTCTACCTTCCTTAGTTAAGTCCTCCAGCTGTTGAACCATTACTTACGCTGATGATACCCAGAATATTTTTTTGACTTGATCAACATTCTCCAAATTCTGTCAGAAATCTCTTCCAATGTCTCTTAGCAGTACAGGGCTGGACGACCTTGAATTTCCTTTTATTGAATACCGATACAATAAAACTGGTGTTGATTGGAAAAAAATTCAGAAATATTGTCCAACTGCCTTTGACCTTTCCAGCTGTGCCTTCCTTCTTCCCCAGCTTAGGAGGTCAAATCACTTGGTGTCATTTTGG
Source organism: Triturus cristatus (assembly GCF_964204655.1). Classification (NCBI taxonomy): domain Eukaryota; kingdom Metazoa; phylum Chordata; class Amphibia; order Caudata; family Salamandridae; genus Triturus; species Triturus cristatus. Next base: position 550,116,411 of record NC_140586.1, read on the forward strand.
TTTCACAGTTATCTATAAAAGTGGTTTGAGCCCACTGCTTCGTTCAATTGAGTCTTGACAAAAGTCATGCAGTTCTTTCCTGGTTATTTTTATAGGCAAGTGATTGCCTCATGTGGGTTAGCTAAATACAATTATTACATATTTCTCTATGTGGGCCATTACAGAGTTTATATTCTGGCAGTTGCAACAAGATCAAAACGTTGCAATCATAGTTGCCTGTAGGCTGAAAAGAAGTAATCATGTAACAAATGCTCAAATCAACTGTCACTGTTTGCCAGTGAAATAGAGAATGTCCTTTAAAGCTCTCTGTCATGCATAAAGTCATTTATTGGCTAAAAAAAGTCCCCTTTGCCTACACATTTCCATTTCTCCTGTGAGAAATCATCACTTGTGTCACTTCATGCATTGTTCTGCCCCAAAGTGCATACGTCAAGGATAGATGGAAGATCCTTAGTTGTGCGTGGATACAAACAGATGGAAAGCTATGGCAGTTCATTATAAGCACATATCGTCACATATTGGCTTTAGGAAAGCTTAGAAAGTTTTTCTCTTCTACTACACTGCCATGGTCTCCCTTAAGTGGATTGCATTTTTAGTTAAAATTTGTGCAAGTGCCAAATGCCTTTCTCGGGGAAAGGATTGTGCTTTCTAAATTATTATTCATTTATTCATTCAATTAATGGGCCCTATGTTTTCACACTAGATTACATATTTGTGAGTCAGTATATTCTCTGCATAGTGTAATTCAACAAAGTATATCCATTTAGGATCTAAATACCTTTGACTAGGCACCTGTGTTCTCTTTGATCTCCTAACTGCTGGCTGCTCAATATCACTGTTACTTTGCTCACTGGTCTCTGTTTCTGAATGGACATACTTTCATGTATTTGTTATGGAGGGCCGCTGTAGTCTTCCAGTGTACTGCTATATTTCTTTTCGCTAACACTAGACCCAAATCAAGAAATTGGTTTCCTACTTTTTTCAGCTTTCAGGGAGGACACAAAACCAGCAAATAACTACCAGATGCTAATAGGGCCTCTTTGTCCAAAGTGATTTCTACGGGCCAAATTTGCTTATACTTGACAAAACGCATCAATCAAAGTTGCTGTGCTACATCAAAGACAGAGATCTGAGCAGTAGCATATCTACTAAGATATGGCTCTGTTTCTCTCTCTCTTCCTGCTCTGGTGCATTTTAAGCAGCCATGTGTGATGTGTAGTACAGCTCTTCTATTGTAAGGATAGCCCTCCAGTACAAAATACTATGCTTAAACTTAGTTTAAAATGTTTCCAAGCTTGTATGTATGGGAAGGTTTGGAGAAAAGAAAACCTTTCTCCACCGTTCCACCTGCCTCAAGGAGGTGTAAATATGTGGTGTGTATCCCTGTATTTAGTACATAGGGCTTTGCTTCAACAAGCATAGGGTTTTGCACGAGAACACCCATGTACCACTCATGGAACACCCCCTTGACTCAAAGTGCTACTTTGAGTTACTTTAGGGCTACTTCCGGTGCAAATCAGGATTTGCGTTGGAAAGTCAATCTCAATTCAAGCCTTTGCACGTATTTGCATTACTTTTTGTAACACTGCCCTGGAGTAGCCACATACCATATGGTTGAAATCCACATCAGCATAAATGCATCTGGGACACCTTAGTGTGTTTGTGTTCAATATCCTTTCAATTCTTTTAGGGGCAATGTAGGTTTTGTCAAGCTAGTTTAATTGCATATATTTGTTTCTTACATTTTGGACCACATCATAGGAATTTGCAACTGTTGCCTTCCATTCGGAGTTGTCCAATTCCTTCCCCATGGTATCCTCCTGGTTTGCTCTTAGCTCCTGCAAATTATGTTTGGTCATCTAGAGGAGGGCTCTGTATATCCAGGTTTCCTATTGGGAAGAAAAGATACATGACCTTCTGTGCCTGAGGCTCCAAATTATGTCGCCCGATTTCTCTTGTATAGTTCTGGTAAATGCAGCATAAATCAGAAACTGAGTGGCAAAGAGCTCATAATCTTCTTTAACCATCTCCATTTTTCTCATCTCCTGCGCCTCAAAGTGATATCCCAATGTCATTACCCCAACCCGAGTCAAAACTTCCATCCTGTAGTTCCCAAGTTCTGGAGGCTTGCCAGATGAAGAGCGAAGTGTACAAAGGGGAGTGTGCTATTTTCTGCCTGCATGTCCTGCAGCATGTAAGTGCATGTCTAACTAGCAATGATTGGGTGTAATACAATGAGTAAGATGGTGACCATCCACTCCATTTTGAGTACATGTGCAAAAGTGAACACTACTAATTGCATTTGATTTCAACACTGTGGCCATCGTTATACTTTTGCAAAGTGCATGTCTTGAGATTCCTAAATGGGATTTTAGTCGTTTTGTCTTGTTTTAAAGAGCAAAGGAAATACTATTTTTCTAACCCTGTGTAGGAGTCATTTTGTGGTGTTTTCACTGTATTACTGTGTGGTGTTGCACAAATACTTTACACATTGCCTCTTTAGTTTAGCCTGACTGCTCTGTTCCAAGCTACAAGAGGGTGAGGACAAGTAAATGTTTAGTGTGCACTTCACTTACCCTGACTAGTGTGGTGGTTCCTGCCTGGGCTGGGTGTATACCTTAGCTAATCAGGAACCCCATTGCTAACAGAGAGCATTATTGATACCCACTTGTGTTAATATTGTTTGACCATATTAGATACTAACCTATAGAACCGGCGAGCCTCTTGATTCTGGTTTGCTTAGCCAGGCTGGAATCCTCCCTGCTGTATTTCGTTCACTGTGTTTCTTGGCCAGTCATTTGGAGTAGTCCAGAAATCTCAATCTTTCTATAATTGTTGTTTGTTTATTATTCTCAGCACTAAGTGTAGGCTTACTTCTAGGGTCTTGTGCCACCTCCTGTTCTAATCTATATAAGCCTCTGCCAATCTAGCCAATTCTTTCTCAAATGTTTTTCCAGACCCATACTGCCTCTTAGATGAAGTGGCCACTCACTGTGACTTTAAATGCCTGCCATTGGATTAGTGTCTGAGGCTGTTCATTGGTTTGCATTCAAAAGGTTCCTAATGGAATCCCTGAAAGACTTTCCAAATGCTCTATTTGAAGCATGGCATTTTGTAGTCTCCATGAGGGTAAGGAAGGAGGATAATTGTCAGTGAGTTGATTAGTGGATTGTATTTGAGAGAGTGTTTCTCAGGGCACATACATTTATCCAAACCCCATTGTACATAAAATGCAGTCCTGGCTCACATGTAAGTTATGTACCAGTGAGCAATATGAATATTACCTGACCAGCCTGTGTTTGTGTCTCCGTATTTCTATTAGGCGCCAATCATTTATCCACTCACAAAAACCTCATGTTGTCTTTTCCGTTGGTATATTAGGTAATTGGGGATGTGATCAATCAGCGCCGTTATCTACTTTACAATTATGATCACATCCTAATATCACAGGCGTATGGGGATTTGTATCCATTATCATGGTTAATCTCCTCATAAAGTCCAGCTGATCTCTGTATCATGTATTCTTCCCATTAGAATGTCTTGTACACCTACCTTCCCTTTAATGACTACATAACTACTCTTTTGTGTTAATTAAACTTTCCTCTGCTATAAAGGGATGGCCTGGTCTAATCCACCCCATTGCTTCCCTAACTTCCTCTCCCATTGCTTTAGCTGCCTGCTTTATGAGGTGAGTGTCCTCAAGGGATACCATCTGAGAAATACAGCAGTTTAAGTAAGCTTGTATCTTAGATCTTTTAAATATTGTACCCATGCCATGGACATTAGAAATGTGTATCTTTTGAACATGCTCATATGACTTATTACTTAAGTGACTAACTTCATCTTCCTATGTACTAGGCACTCAAGAGTCTCAGATGACTATAAGGGGTCGCTCTATCTTCTCCAGTTTAGTGCATCTTTCCCCCATGTTTCATCCAGTTTTTGCACAACACTGACCTTTAACAGATAATTCACAGCACTCACTCCCCAACACAAGTAAGAATAGTTCTCTGTCCATTGAACATTAAACTGGTTCTATAAAACATATCTTCCTCCTCCAGTAACTGAAAGAAAGAAACTGTGTAGGGGTATCTATAGTTGGTTTATTGTCTCTTCAATCTGACCCGGCTCATTTATATCTGTAGAGAAATCGACTTATGTCCCTGTAAAGTACACATTTTTTATTATCGTTATGGTCTGCTTTCCTCCTAAACCTGCATCATGTCTATTGGCTAGGTCTCACTGTAATCTTAAGTCTTCAGATTTCGTCTGCCATTCTGGGTGACTATCAGGAGGTTGGCTATGTCATCTTAAAAGGCCCCTGTGGCTGGACTGGAGTGCGTGGATCTTAGGGATGAGTTGTTTGTTTTTAGGGCAGGTATTGCTTCCGGATCACTGACAGAATATCGAGTACACAAATATCGTGACATACAAATAACATGTCAAAAATATTGTTCACATAAATATCATTATTCGATACTTATAAAGGTAACTACAAAAATATCAAATAAAAAATATTGTTTATGCTAATATCATTAAAAATATACATTTTAAAATAATAAAACAAACATTTTAATACATAACTAAAAGATAATGTATTTCCAATCCATTATTTCTTTATTTCGGTTATTCACCATAAAAGAACAAGCACAAGCATATACAAACAGTTACAATAGTAAAAAAGTTTAAAAGAAATAAAACAATTCATCTGAGATAATACATTTTGAGTTAAAAAAAAACAATAAAAAGGTCAGCCACAGTCAAATCCTTGATTTTGCATATTAAGGAAGTTTCACCTAATGCACCACATGGCATTTAGGAAGCGCGAAACCGCAGAGACTATATGAGAATCTGTGTTATATTTTTAAATTCTGAAGGCTTCGATGCAGTGGGTTGTGCCTAGGTTTTTGCATAGATGGACTAACCATCTTTGTCTTGTTGAGAGGTATCCTTGACAAAAGAAGAACACATGAAGTTCAGACTCAACTCACATATTACAGGCTGGACACCCACTTAAATTACTACCTGCCCATTTACACGTCAAGAAACGCAGGGGAAGACAGCCGTGTCGAAACTGTACATATAATTTCCTGCCCAATGCCGGGCGGATTGCATCAAGGCATGCCTCCAGCCTGCAAGTGTCTTTTACTTCCAGAAAGAGTAATGTGAGAGAGCCTTGAGCGGATTCTACTTGGAGTTTTGCTGATAAACTGCCCCAGTAGCTGGTGTTCTCGAGCAAGCTGTATCAGGGTTATCCCATAGTTCTTTTAGGCCTATTTCATAGAGGTCGTCACTGATGAATCTAAGCCATGGCAGCTTTCCTGAATCGGGAAGACTCAAGATTTCCAATAGCTGTAATCTGTACTCTAGTAGCTCCGGTGTTACCCAGAGGCGCCACCAAAATAGTAATGGCCTGCAGCCAATTTCCTCAGCAATAGATCTAACCCCTAGATCCATACGCAGTGGAACCAGGGGGGTGCTAATCGGTAGACTGAATAATTGTCCAAGGAATTTGTTCTCAGTAAAAACCAGAGGCCTAAGGTTGGAGTGCCCCCAGAGTTCAGCCCCATATAGGGCAGCGCTCCTGGCCTGAGTTTTGTATATCTCCATAACCGGGCTCATTGGTTTCGGGAATGTTTCCCTAAAGAACTTGGCCTGTGTCATTTTGAGATTAGACTTGCTAATTTGAGCCCCCCAAGTCATATTCTCTGTAAGAGTTAGACCCAAATATTCGAATACAGAGACCTGCTCCAAAGGAAATCCATTCATGTGCGGGTTAGGGCGTGTAGATTTTCTGGGGTTAAAGATCATACATTTTGTTTTGTTAATGTTGATCTCTAGTCCCCTGGTCCTACAAAACTCACAAAACCCATCTAGGATTCTTTGGATGCGCATCGGTGACTTAGACAGAAGAAGTGTATCGTCTGCAAACATCATGGCAGGGATTTGCTTTTGCGCGATTTTAGGAGCTTCAGCGTCCATACAGACTCTCAGCGCATCAATCAGACCATTGATGTATATGCAGTACAAAGTGGGGGCGAGCACACATCCCGGTTTAACACCCCTTTTTACGGGGATGGGCTGCGTTAGTTCCCCATTCTTCCAATATCTAATTTGGGCATAATTTTCATTGTGTAGCCTTCTTAATACATTTAAAAGGTAAGGGTGTAGTCCCAGCTCGCTTAAGACCCTCCATAGAGCATCTCTGGGTACCAAATCAAATGCACTTTTCAGGTCAACAAAGACCAGATACAGGCTACCCCCTTCTAAATGGACTGTTTTCCAATAGAGAAGCTGGAACCTGAAAATCTGGTCTATTGTTGATGTTTTCTCCCTGAATCCAGCCTGCAAGGTGGTCAGAATCTTTTGTTGTTCCAGCCAAGATTGCAGATGTTCTAAAAGAATCCTGGCAAAGATTTTCTGTGAAACATCGATCAAACTGATCGGTATATAATTTGCCGGTGACAAAGATCCCTTCTTATATACCGGGATGATCTCGGTGCCTAACCAAATTGCGGGAAGAGCCATTCCCAGTAAGATGGCGTTAGCAATTGCCCAGAAATAAGGGCCCCAGATCTTAGGTTCAGCCCAATAGAGATCCCCTGGGATCTTATCCAAACTGGCAGCCTTGCCAGGTACAATTTTATTTAAGGTTTTAACGACTTCTGTCAGGGATATCTCAGGAGTGGCTGTTACCGGCCCCAAGTGAGTCGGGGTCGCTAGGGTCTGACTACTCTCTGTGCCATCTAGTGGGGCATAAAGGGCTGAAAAATGTTCTCTCCAGCAATCAGCCACAATGTTTGGCTCAAATGCCGCTTGGCTATTGCTACTACCAGTGGTTATGATGTTCCAGAATATTTTCATATCTTTAGATTCCAAGGCCGATTTCAGGCTGTCCCACTGGTCTATTTCCCACGAGGTTTTGGCAGCTGCAATGGTGTTTTTATAATGCTGTCTGGCTGCTTTTACTGCGGTGTTACACTTTGTTTTAATGGCCTCTATTAATGCCTTTTTGGCCGCACGGCAATCCCCATTGAACCAAGATTGCCTAGGTGTCCTACCTCGACCCCTGCTGCACTTTATCCAAAACGTCTCCTCCAACTTTGCTGTTATGGATTCATTGATCATATCAACCTCATTAAGGGACACGACACGGTCTCCAGATTTCACAATCTCTGCTAGAGCCTAAATGTTGGGAATGATGGAATTGAATAAGAGAGCCAATTTTCCCTGCGATTTTTCCACCCAGGCCCACCTAACTTTCCGCCTATTATTTGAGAGGGTCAGTCTGTGATCAACACTGGAAGATTTAACCGGTTTGTTCCCAATGGAGGGGAAGGTTAAGTGTGAGGATTAAGGCATTGTGGTCGCTATCTTTCCGCGGACAGACAATAAAATCTTTAGCCAGGGTCCAAAGCCTGGTTTCTAGAAAGATGTAATCTAAGATAGAGGAATGGCCAGTTCTGTTAAAATTTTTGTTCCCAGGGGAGTCTGAGCCAAAGTGACCATTACAGGCTCGCAAAGAATACTTTAAGGTAAGCGCCTTAATTTGAAGTACCAATGGTGTCCCGACCCTAATGGGGGTGATGTTGGTCTCAGGGATTGACCACAGCTCGTCCTCCTCAGTTACTGATGGACCCGTTAGATCTTTCAGTGGTTGGAATTGGCGGATTATATCGCCTCCCAGCACTACTAAAGCATTATTCGGGAAGCTAGCTAACAGATTGTCGAGGTGTTCTAAGGTTGCTGACTCCTGGCCAATCCTAACAGGCCTTGAGTATATGTTGATTAAGGCGATTGTTAACTCTGGTTTGAACGTTAGTACAAGGCATAGTATGTCTGGGGAGATGTGCAGCACTAAGGCAATCCTACATCCAAGATGACTCCCAATCCACGTGCATAGCCCACCCGATGGCCGACCTCGTCCCTTTGTTACAGCCGGTGTATGAAATGTAACAAAACCCTTACAGGTTGAGTTCTCCACCAACCAGGTTTCCAGGAACAGGCAGATATCGCACATTTCTACAAAATCCCCCCAATCGGGGCAGTTGAGCTTGTTTTTGATGCCTGCCACGTTCCAGGATACAATCTTGAGGTCGTTTACTGTACTGCTATTGACTAAAGTGCCCCCCTGAGCATTGATATTTGGGTGTTCTACAATGTCCGGTGACACTGCAGTACCTTTGTTTTTTACTTGAAACTCATTCGGGGAGTCAAAGGTGAGCGTGGTGTCTACCCCGAAAGCTATGTTGCCGATTTCATCCCTGTTTCCATGCGAGTAAATCGGACCATGTGGGTGTGTAACAGTGCTAGATTGTGAGTCCTTACTGGTGATAGGAGCTTTAAATCTACCTGTAGTAGTTGTATTTGTGGGGGTTCAAGGGGGCTATTACCCCAGTGTGAGTATTATCAGTGATCTTAAAAGGGTCAATTTCGAGGGGGCTAGGTAACTTCTTCTTAGGGTCCATGGTCCTTACCACTTGGCACTCCCTTGCTCAAGGAGACCGAGATAGCCACCTGCCCGAGAGTCAGTCTACCTCTTTCAGAACCCCATATCTGTTCACCAGAGGTAAGTTGAAAACATGGGATTGCATTTGAAAGGGACCCTGGCCAGTCGTTAACCGAGTCTGGTGCCATGTGTTTAGTCTGACTCTAGGGTCAGCCCTATCATCATGGAAAAATGCCGGGGCATACGGGGCGCCTTGCCCTGTCATTGGCCAAGTGTGGCGCCATATGTTGTGCCTAAATGTAAGATCATCCCTGTTCTTGAAGGTAGTTGCTGAAACATAAAAATGGGTGAGGGGAAATAGGCTAATAGCAGAACCAGTTAATGGAGAACAGTTACTGTAATGCAATAGATTTTGCATTAGTTAACTATAACACAGTCCCCCTAGTATCTTTGGGTCTGTTACCCACCCAGCCCACTCTGCATGTCAATAATATTTCACCTGCACTGACAAGGTTAAAATGGCTATGTCTAGTAAACAGGTGTAATCATTTGTTCTTTAACTCAAAGTGGGTTTCCTTCTGGTCTTCTTTGAGAGGTGGGACTCCAGTAAGAATGATGACATATGGAGTTAAGGCTGGCGGCAAGTTTATTGTTGGCTGGTCCATCCCTTCCCTGCCTCTCAGTCTCTTCATCCCCCCTTTATCAGAAGATGCTTCAGAGGTACCCTCATTGACAAGTGCACTACCCCTTGCCATGCGAACCTTCTCGCACTGTTCACTTTGGGCCTCCTGGATGGCAGTTGGGACCCTGCTAGGAGTGGTGGGCTTCTCTCTGATCTCCGTAATTCCAAGTTCAGCGGAGACAATAGTCGCTTTACTGGGTTCTCTTACCATTGTAGAGGGCTTAAATGCTGGTCCTGCAGTACAAGTACAGGTGGTTGGAATTCGATCCAGTCGACTGTTCTCTCATAATGTCTCAGATTTGGCCTCGTAATGATTCCAGCATGGGAGCTACCCATTCTGGTGGTGTCAGATCCGTGGGCTGAGGTTCCCCTCCAGCACAGTCGGGGTTGGCCTGTCGCCTGTGCACACCGGTGAACCATCGTTGGGCTTTTTCCGCTTAACCCCAGTCCTAGTCATCTTGGTGGGCGGCCTTGAGTGGATGGGCTTAACAGAACCCTTTGTAACTCCCCTCCTTCTGGTGACCACTTTGGGGGTCGAGCCGGTGTCCAACCCTGGAGTCAGGGTCAGTTTTGTTGTTTCATTGGTTCAATCAATGCCAGATTGTGTGTTGGGGGAGTCCATGATAGTGCTAATCTGTGGAAGGTCTGGGGTCAGTGATAATCTACGCTCAGTCAGTTCAATTTCATTGGCCACAACGCCTATAGCCCTTTAGAGCATTCTATCGATAGATGTCTGTGGTAAGGTTGGAGGTACGAGTCGCGGGGGTGCGTGACAGAAGGCAATTGTTGTCTGCTTCCTCATGCCGGCTATGTACGATGAAGGGGATACTGTGATTATAACAAGACTGAGCAAATGAGTGCCCCATCACACTTGTGTACCAAAGTAATGGGAGAGGGAAATCAGACAGTCAAAGTTAATAACAGATGCGGCAAGAAAAGGAAACAAAAGTCACTTACAATTTAGTCCCAGGGTTGGAATCGCTATGGCCGTGGCTGCCCCATCCTTAGTTTTCCTTGGCTCTCGGTAGTTACAGCCACAACAGAACAAACCGTCCAGAGAACTTGAAGGTTGAAATGGGATGGTACAAGGCCAAGAGAGGGGGCCCAGCCCAGCCCTGATCTGCCGCGGACGGGCGCAGACAGGCCTGTCCTTGGCCCGGGCGGAAATTGCATGAAGCGTTGGTGGCGTCAGCAAGCCACAGGGAGCCTGGGACCTGTGGTCCTGGGTCCGCTCCCCCTCCTCACAGTCAGTGGCAGTGGCGGCAACAGAAATGGGCTTCCCGTGCTGCGGGAGCCCGCTGAGGTTTAAAAGGGCGCCTCCGGGCGGAAATTGCATGTAGCGTTGGTGACGTCAGCAAGCCACAGGGAGCCTAGATCCTATGGTCCGCTCCCCCTCCTCACAGTCAGCGGCAGTGGCGGCAACAGAAACAGACTTCCCACATACCACTTTAAGACAATCTCCGTCTTTTTAATCCAACGAGCGCTCCAACCGATATCAGTGGCACCAGTCACTACCTACGTTCACCGTCCACGCCAACCCAAGGTAGCACTCACGGTAAGTTTGAAATCACCGCGTTTAGCAAGAACTCCATCTTGTTGATCAAAATCCTTCAGCTTCTAATTTATGCAGGGAGATACGGCTTTAAAACAGTCTCCGTCTTTTCGATCCAACAAACGCTCCAACTGGCACTAGCAGCTCCAGCCGTTACCTGCATTCACCGTCCAGCCCAACTCGAGGCAGCACTCGCTGTAAGTTTTTTAAAAACACCGCGTTAGCAAACTCTCCGTCTTTTGAATCAAAAATTGACCAGGAATTAGTCACTCCATTCCCCGTAGCTTCTAGTTGCACTCGGTAATACACCCGGCAATGTACATCGAATACACGCAGATTTCAGCGTTCATGGTGTGAGGGCTTGGTCTCCTCCCTCTGCTTACATAAAATTAAGTAACATTTAATAATAAAACAAGTATATAATGATGTAAACATAAAACACATAAAAACATGTGCATGTTTATATACATATCTATAACAAAACTAATAGTAAATATATATATATTTTACATTATATTAATTTTTTTGTGGTGTTTTAAATTGACTAATATTATATATATATATATATTCACTGAAAAAACCATAGGTTTCAGGGGTGTTATAGTTAGCTGGACTTTTCACTTGTACAAAACCATTGAAATTCCCCCGTTATAGTTAGTTCAGCTAACTATAACTCGCGCGCCCGCAATGCACTGCTGATGACGTCACATATTACATCACTCATGACATGGTCAGTGACATCACTCATGACATCACTGATGACATCTCAAATGACATCACTGATGACATCACTGATGACATCATCCAGTGAATGTGTGTTTTTCTGAAAATTAAATATGTTTTATATATGTATATCTCAAGGTCGATGGAAGAATAAATGGGTATATAAGTGTCTAAATGGATGATTTGTTTTTGAAAAATTGATTGTGTAACTGACTGATTAAGTGTATCATAGTGAATACATGGCTTAGTGAGTAATGTTTAAATATGTAAATATCTGTATCAGTCTCTCACTTTGTGTATAAGTGGCTGCATGGGTTGGTGAGTAGCCACATGGGTGTCTATATAGGTTATTAGTTGGTGTTTTGAGTATCAGTCTGAGTGTCTGCATGGTTCGGTGGGGGGTATTACGTAGTGCATAGGTGCATGAATGAGTGACTCACTGTTTGTATGTGTTGAACACAGCATGTGTGCAAGACTGTATGGGTGGATGAGTGTGTGTATGGGTGTGTTAGTGAGTGAATGACTGTCTCAATAGTGTCTTTATGAGTAACTACATATGTTTTAAACTAGTATCTGTGACTATTGGTGTATATATGTGAGTATATGTGAGAGTGAGAGATTGAAAGAGTTCCTGTATGAATAAGTATGTGTTTCTATAAGTGATTGTTTAAAAGACTAAGTATGTGTAAGTTTCTGTAGAAGTAAGTGTGGTGGTGTGTGTATAACTGTATATGCAAGTAAATGTATGTTTGATTCTTTATTAGCATGAGTGACTATGTGTGTGAGTAACTCTATGGATGAGTGGCATTGTGTAACAGGATGTATAGGTGTATGAGTACATATGATGAGTGAGTACATGTATGAGTGACTGTATAGGACTGTTGGTGAATGAGTGGATGTGTATGTGGATCTTAGAATTACTGAAGAGGTTGTTGTAACTGGTATTGGTATGTCCATTGTTTGGAAAATTTTAGTCTCTATTTTTGAATGTGTGTATCAAAGGTTATATTAGGGTGAGAGGAGGTCTGCCACTCTATCACAAGGATGATGTCATCAGTGATGTCATCAGTGATGTCATTTGAGATGTCATCAGTGATGTCATGAGTGATGTCACTGACCATGTCATGAGTGATGTAATATGTGATGTCATCAGCAGTGCATTGCGGGCGCGCGAGTTATAGTTAGCTGAACTAACTATAACGGGGGAATTTCAATGGTTTTGTACAAGTGAAAAGTCCAGCTAACTATAACACCCCTGAAACCTATGGTTTTTTCAGTGAATTTCTGAGGTTTTTTAAATGCTTATTCCTAACTATAACGTGCCTGAAACCTATGTTTTTTTCTGTGAATTTCAAAGGTTTTTTAAATGCTAATTTCTAACTATGCCTACAGAGATAGGACATGTGAAGAAAGAAGAAAAAATGCACAGAAAGAAACAAAAGAAGTGCAGAAAGAAGCAACAGAAGTCCTCAAATACGAAGATAAGTGCAGGAAGAAGGATAACGTGCAGAAAGAACAAAAAGAAGAGCAGAAAGAAGCCTTGTTGCAAAATCATCCTGTACCCTCAACTTTTTCAGACGGATACTGGTGGTAACTGAGTCTGACTAACCAGTCCTAGAGCCAGTGCTATGTTAAAAGACCCTTAGAATACAGTGAAAACACCTACATACACTAGGGAACATTATGCGTTGGGGTCCCCCTGTGATTAGCATGACCTCCTCTGTAAGCCCCTAGTATATAATAGGACATGGGGATTAAAACTACCTCTTAAAACAGGCCACAGGGCGTTTTTGCACACGTTAACTCAGGCCCTGTCCCTCCCTTCACCACTGTGTAAACACGCCCTGTGTCCATTTTTAGTTGGGAGATTAAGTTCATTTGAATCCTGAGGGTCCCTAGGGTCCAACTAGCCCACTAGGTACCTCCAGTAAGTGCCACAGAGCTGCGTTGCAGAGAGGTGTAAAAAGTGGCACGGCCTGGAACACCTCTCTGCAATGCAGCTCAGTGGCGCTTACTGGAAGCACTTGGTGGGCTAGTTAGCCCCCAGGGGCCCTCAGTATTGAAGGGAAATTATATCCCCAATTTAAAACGTGCCATAGTGCGTGTTTGCACACATTACCTCAGGCCCCGTCCCCTCCCTTCACCACTGTGTAAACGCGCCCTGTGGCTGTTCTAAGTTGAGAGATTAAGTCTCCTTGAATCCTAAGGGTCCCTAGGGTCAAACTAGACCACTAGGTACCTCCAGTAAGCGCCACAGAGCTGCGTTGCAGAGAGGTGTAAAAAGGGGCTTGGCCTCAGAACACCTGTCTGCAGCGCAGCTCCCTGGCGCATACTGGAGATGCCTGTTGGGGGCGCGTTTGCAGAGTGCTGCACGGAGGGGGCATGGCCTCCGGCATGATGCCAGTCTTTTATTTATTTTAATTTTTTAAGAAGGGGGCTGTGTGGTTCCCCTTCTTATTCTAATTTATTGGCCCTGATGACCCCATCCCCCAGGGCCGGTCTCCTAATTATATTTTTTTGACCCCAATCCCCAGGGCCGGCCACTGTTTTTTATTATTTAAAAAAAATATAAATTTATAGACACACCTAGGACATGCTGGACAAACCGTACGTACCTATCACCATGACGATTTGCGTGATATTCATTAAAAGGCGACTATGCATGCAATGAATCCACGTGGAATGTATTTACACCACTAGTGAAGCTCTGACATGTCTGATGCCCTACCGTGCCTAATCCCGGTAGACACCCTTTTCGTTTATTTATACAAACATGGGTAGCTATTGACGGGCACATTTAATACACATGCACACCAAGCCATTCAAAGGGGATTCGACAAAAATTCGACCAAAACTATGCAAGAAACCCCCCTCACGGTTAATAAAACACACATCCACTGCCGGATGTGTAATACTTTTTATTTTACTCTCTGGAAAGGGGACGAACATCACTTGAGAGTCACAGCGCGCTCCTGACAGAGCCCAATGTTGTGTTACACCCACCATTGCCTGCCGAGTGCCACACACCTCTGTGTTGTATTCCACTAGCTAGTGCATATGCTATAACACTCTCTAGCCCATGTGCACTGTAACACCACCCCGTGAATATGTCATGCCACACTTGTCTTCGCACGGGTTATATTGCCCCATCTAACGTGCCTTCCTCGATGCCTATGTTATAACGCACAGTGCTATGCCATACATATTACAATCTGGGATCCATATCTTTGTCACAGTGCATATGCAACGTTACACTCCCCAGCACATATTTTATATTACAACTTTAGAGACTAGTTAGGTTACACAACACTGCCCTGTGCATATTACACTCCAAGGCGCATATCGCATAGCACGCGCTAGTGCCTGTGCTATCTCGCGCTCTCCAATGAATCTGTCATTGCGCACAATGTATTGCATATTATATTTCACGCCCGGTTCATCTTATATCACACTTTTTGGTGCATAGTTTATACCATACACTATATCTAGTTTTCATTTTCAATCGTGCTCTCAGGACTATGTTCTATATAACACTGTGTTCACCTACCCTTTTCACGGGCATTACATTTTGCGATAGGGGGTGGAGGGTCAGGGGGTGTTTCTGCCAAGTGAGCCCAGAGTCACAGTCACAAACGTCCTCTTCTTCCTGAATAACAGTGAGATTATGCTGCATACTTGTTCATATTTTAAGTAGTTCGGACAGACACAATGTTTTAAAAACAATAAAGTTCCTAATACCCGCCTTCTCTGAACAGTTAGCTTGCTGCCCCATCCCCCTCCTCCCTATCCTCTGTTGTGTGAATCCATGGACTAGCCTCCTCCCTCCTGCCATGGATGGTCTGATGTGCTGCCACTGCCCTCAATTTAGTATGATGTACCAGTCCACTCCTCCTGCCCTCCATTGCCCAATTCTATGCCCCATCATTGACCTCCTGCTTAAACTCTGTGCTTAGCTTGCTGCCCCTATTCTCCTTCCCCCTGCCCTCCGATGTCTTTGTGCATGCCCCTGCTCCATCCTTTTTGCCCACCATGTCCCATGGACCTGCCACTCCTATCTACTTTGAGTGTTCTGTTGAGCTGCCACTCCCCTCCCACCTGCCTAGCATTGTCAGATGACTGTAACCTGTCCCTGCCACCTCCACCCTGCCTGTCCACATGCCATGCCCCTATCCTCTTCCTCCTGTCCTACATGGTCCATTGTACTGCCACACCCTTCTGCCCTCCCTGGTCTGTTGTGCTGCAACTGCTCCTCCTGCCTGCCCCGTGTGGTCTGTTGTGAGGTCCCTTCCCCTGAACTTTCTTGTCTGTGCACAGGTCCTGACCCTCCCTTCTATCCTCCATCGTCCTTTGTGCATGTCCCTGCACCCTCCTTCTTGCCCATCATAGCCATTGTGCTGCCACTAACCCTCCCACTTGCCATGCATGGTCTTCTGTGCTGCCATGGCCCCTCCCACCTTCCCTGTGTGGTCAGTTAGCTGCCCCTGACCCCCTCCCACCTTCCCTCCATGGTCTGTGTGTATGCCATCACAGTCTCACTGTTGCTCTTCATGGTGTGTCTTGCTTCTAGTGCCCATCCTGCCTGACCTCCATGGCTATCTTGCTGCTCCTGCCCTGCCCCCTTGCCCCCAGCCCTCTGTTTACATGTGCAGACCCCTACTCCCTCCCTCCTGGCTTGTCTGTTCCATTGTAATGCCCCTGATCCGTCCCTCCTGCCCTTTATGGTCTGTTATGCTGCAGCTTTCTCTCCTGTCTGTCCATTATGGTCAGCTAGCTACCATTGCCTCTTGCCCCTCTGTTCTCTGTTGTCCATGTGCATGGTCCTGTCCCCTCCCTCTTGCTCTCTATGGATTGTTGTGTTGCACTCTCGTCCTGCATGCCCTGTGTGGTGTATTGTGCTGCTGCAAACCCTGATGCCTGCCCTGCAGGGTCAGTTTGGTGCACCTCTCCATGTCCCTCCTGTCCTCTGTTATCCAAGTCCATGTCCCTATCTCATTTCCTTCCATGATCCAATGTACCATACTTGTGAACATTTTGAACTTGGTAAGAGGGAGATTTTGAAAAAAAAATGGGGTATTGATTTTCCCCTTTGAGTTACATTGAAAAAGAGGATATTGTAGACAGGAGACAGATCAAATAAAGCCCATTTGAGCTTAAAAACATTGTACTTTTCCTGGCTGAATCGGGTCTGTTGGCATGTATGGTTGTACTACCATTGCCTCTTCCTTCTGCCCACAATGGTCTATTACATTGCCACAGCCTTGAAGGAGGGTAGATTGTGTATCACAGGGGGACCCTGGCCCGTTCTGTCCACACCTGAAGTATGAGACCCTTGTCCTTGCCCTGCCAGCCGCATTTGTAGGCCGTATTAAATTGACCAGCGGGTCCTGTGTTGCTATATAATTATCCTGAGACATCCTTACCACTCAGCCAGCATAAAACCCCTGTGTAGGCCCTTCTGTTCAATATGTAGGCCTCTTTGTTAAATTGACCATAGCTCTGCAATTTTAGTGTATAGCAGTCTGAAGGCAGGTCTGCGAGGCCTTCTGCTCCAAACTAGTAGCCCCCACCCTACCCGAGTGCTCCGTGCTCGGTATCAAAGTTCAACATCCCCCTGAAGCTGTCGACATACAGTAGGCTGCATCCTGGACTGGTACTTGCTTCCTGGGCAGGTTTCCCGCTTTTAAGGAAGTGGCAACCGCAGAGCGTCAAGTTAGGAGAACTGAGGAGATTTTATACATGAATATATTGAATTCCCGTACAATACCCATTATTTTCTGCTTGCTCTATGGAACTTACGATAAGCGATTGGCCTGAGAGACTGACCTTTTCACCCAGTCCATTGTCAGCATTAAGTGGGTAAATGACGAAATGTCTGGTAAAATCTGCAGACGAAGCTTTTGGGTAGCATACGTAGGTAGATGTAGCGTGCAAAGGAGCCCACAAAATGATATAAAAAGGGAGCACCCACAGATATCGACGGACTACCTCGCCGTCTGTATGTAGGTTGACAGGCTGTGCAGGTTTTCCCCAAGAGCTGGGAGCTCTTGTCTTCCTTTGCTTAAAATGTCTTGCTCTGCTTTGCTTGAAGTATCTTATTCTATTTTACCTATATGAAATGTCATGTTATGTTTAACCATTGTTCTCTTTACTTTTGCATTTAAAAGATTTTGTATTGTAATTGCAGGAATGCTTGCTCTAAGAGTAAACGTGAGTGTTCCTAGGTAACATTTTCCTTGGTGTAACTTGTTTCTCATGATGCATTTATAGATGTGTTTTCTCTCTCTCTCTGTCAGTACATTAATTGAGATACAGAGAATATCATGACAGCTGTATGATTATCTGGATTCTGTATTTTGTACTTTATGTCTCTATTCTGCGGTTTCTTTGAAGTTGCATCTTCTCATTAAACTGCCATTGTATTCTGCCTCCAATTCCATGTCTCATATGTCTGTTTTCTTCGTTTTTGGAGCAAGCGTTCCTAGGCACCCCGGCTCAAATTAAGGTGCCCCTTTTGTCCCTGACTCACTCTCCTGCTCAGTTCTGTGGTGGCTCCTGGGGCTCTGGGGACCGCCCCTAGCTTCCTTGACCCGTAATAGATCTTCCCTCCAACAGCCTCTCTTGCAATTCCTGTATTGTTGGTTTGTTGCCCCTGCCCCCCTTTCCACTGCCCTCCATAGTCTGTTGTGCTTCCACGGCCCTTCCTGCCTGCTCAGTGTGGTTAAATTGTTGCCTTTGCACCCTCCTACCTGCCTTCAATTTTCAGAGTCCGTGCCCCTGGCCTCTGCCTCTCAACAGTATCCTAATGAACAACTAGATTGCTAACATTCTATATTTATTACAAAAGTGTGGAACGCCTGACATCATCTTGATATAATCAAAACTGTAATACCTAGAGCATTTCCTTTAGAAATTACATATATGAGAGGGTTTTAGTGGCATCAAAATTATGGTTAGTGCTCTAAAAGACTAAAATAAGGACATATTTTCTGAGTTTTCAAATAGTGACAAAGCACTTTTAAATTATTTGTTATCTTTATGTTTTTTTATCCAGTTGACCACTTGATTAAATGTTGCACTTAGGGGAGAGGATGTGGTGTTACTTCCAGAACTGCAGACTTTGCAACTGGGGAACCAGGTTGAAGTTTCTGCTTCAGCTCGACATTCTGTGATTCTGGTCAAATCACTTAGTCTCCCCATGTCTACAACCAAAATGAATTTGTTCTTGTGTGATGTAACCAATGCTCATGTAAAGCACTCCAATACCTGACAAGTCTGCACTATATAACACTGCAAAAACACAAAATAATAAGTGTTTTGCACACTTCTGTCATTGGGCTATATTTGGGCTACATCTGGGTGATTTTGGGCTACATTTGGGCTCTTTTGTCTCCGGTGGCCATTTTGGGAGATTTATTTGTTATGAAGTTTCCTAATTTCCTCATGTACTGCAGTCTCCTCAGTAGGAAATGCTTTCAGTTGTTTACTTTGATTCCATCATGAAGGTATTCAGATATGTCACACATTTGCCATAAATTCTGAATGTTAGCACTCTAGTTGCTCATTAGATCACTGTAGTAAAACTACTGTTCACCATGGAAGTCTGCTCCTGGTATTAAAAGTGCATGTTTCAGTCTGCATGTCAGAATTTTTTAATGAAATAGAAGAGGATTTGAGAAGTCACTCAAAATGTGCCCTCATTTTCTTTCTTCAGCATTAATCATAATTTCTATGGCAAAATGAACCCCCTCATTGTGTTCCTTTTTAAATTAAATGTTTTAAGTGTTACCAGTTTATTCCAATCAAAATGGCTTCAGGTGTGCCATACTTTTGTCATAATGAAGACAGTAAGCGCTCTAGTTGTTTTTAAGAACATTCTGGGACATTCTGTCATTGGGCTATACTTGGGCTACATCTGGGTGATATTTGGGCTACATTTGGGCTCTTTTGTCTCTGGTGGCCATCTTGGGAGACTTATTTGTTATGAAGTTTCCTAATTTCCTCATTTACTGCAGTCTCCTCAGTAGGAAATACTTTCAGTTTTTTACTTTGATTCCATCAAGAAGGCATTCAGATGTGTCACACATTTGCCATAAATTCAGAATGTTAGCACTCTTTTTGCTCATTAGATCACTGTAGTAAAGCTACTGCTCACCAGGGAAAACTGCTGCTGGTATTGAAAGTGCATGTTTCAGTCTGCATGTCAGAATTTTTTAATGAAATAGAAGAGGATTTGAGAAGTCACTCAAAATGTGCCCTAATTTTTCTTTCTGCAGCACTAATCATACTTTTTATGGAAAAATGAACCCCCTCATTGTGTTCCTTTTTAAATTAAATGTTTTAAGAGTTACCACTTTAATCCAAGCAAGATGGCTTCAGGTGTGCCATACGTTTACCATAAGTAGGACTGTTAGCGCTCTAGTAGTTCTTTGGAACACTCTGGGAAGCTGCAGTAGAACACAAAGGAATCAACTGACAGTCTCTGCCCTTGTTGGATGTACATGTTTTACTGAGAATGTCAGACTTCATTCTCACATGACTGAGAAAGATAATGTGAATTTACAGAAAATAAGCTCTCAGTTTAGCTTATAGATCACCTTCCAAACCTCTGTGGTAAAAGCATGAGAAAATATTTTTCTCTCAATCATGATATCCCAGCAGAAGGCTTTTTCACATGGTGAAATCACCTTAGAACATACCACAATTCCTAAAATGAGTATGGTACCATCAACAAATGATTTATAATGTAACTAAAGTCTTAAAACCTTCTATTAACTGCAATGCTTTTTAATGAGGTGATATCATGTATATTGGTCCCAAGATGGCTGCCAACACTTCTTGGATGAAGTGCTGACAGCCAATCAGATCTCAGGATGAGATGTGTGGTTAGGCTCCGCCCACATATATATATGCTTTTAAATGCTATTTTCTCAGGAAATACTGAACAGATTTACACCAGACCTGCAAAAGGCACTTCCTTGACCTTATGGCTACCTCTCTGCCAAATTTCAAGTAATTCTGTTCAGCCATTCGGGCTGTAGCTGTGTCTAAAGGTCCTATGGAAAAATGCATGGGGAAAACGCGTTTTGGGACCCCCCTTTTTTCTCGGCCCCTGCTTGACGAATCACCCCGAGACTTTCAGAATAGGAGCTGAACGGAGCACCCCATTAGTTTTGAAAATTTCACGAGGATTCGTCAACCGGCGTCAAAGTTATTCAAAATAGAATTTTGAGATTTCCTATGGAAACTAGGTTGTAACTATAACTATCTACTGGCGACCGCCAGTAGATAATATATCTATATATATATATATTCACTGAAAAAACCATAGGTTTCACACATGTTATAGTTAGCGGAAATTTTACTGATAAAAAACCAATGAAATTCCCCCGTTATAGTTAGTGCAGGCAACTATAACTCACGCGACCGCAATCTTCTGCTGATGCTAATACTGTATTTAGACACTTATTTGCCCATGTCTTCTTCCATACATTTTTAGCTATACATATATTACAAATATTTTTTTTTCATAAAGACACATATGTTATCAGCAGAAGATTGCGGTCGCGTGAGTTATAGTTGCCTGCACTAACTATAACGGGGGAATTTCATTGGTTTTTTATCAGTAAAATTTCCGCTAACTATAACATGTGTGAAACCTATGGTTTTTTCAGTGAATTTGCAAGGTTTTTTAAATGCTAATTCCTAACTATAACGTGTGTGAAACCTATGGTTTTTTCAGTGAATTTGTACGTTTTTTTAAATGCTAAGTTACTTTACGCCATTCGTGGCGTGCGCGCCCACTTAACGCAGTTCGTTCCGTGCGCGCACGGTGCGCGAAGCGCACCGTGCGCGCACAGTAAGCACGCGGTGCGCTTCGCGCACCGTGCGCCCACTTTACGCAGTTAGTGCCGTGCACGCACGGTGGGCACGCGGTGCGCTACGCGCACCGCGTGCCCACGTTACGCTAGATGGGCCATGTACGCACGATGCGCTTCGCGCACCGTGCGCACATGGAGGACATATGATGCACTTCGTTTTGAAAGGTAATATTTTAATTTTTCGTAATTTTTATAAGCCATGCATAAATGGTGCCCTTCGGGCACCATTTGCACACGGGGTGGACAGAGTGTGGATAATTTTTTTTTTAATTTTTTTTTTTTTAAATATTATAGTTTAGCTCATCTGTTATAAGCCATGCACAATTGGTGGCCTTCGGCCACCAATTACACACGGGGTGGGGAGAGTGTGGATAATTTTTTTTTTATGTACTTTTTTACCGTACGCGTACGGTAAGCGTAATCGGCGAAATTACCGAAAAAAAAAAAATTCCGTTTTTGGCCTTGGGGGATCTTTGGGGACTCCCTCAACATGGCTATGTGTGTGGGAGCTGTCTAAACAGCCCCTTTACATGTTTTTGTGCTTTGTATTTTCATCATCACTCTCAGTGCGAGAGAGAAAATGGCGGCCGCCGCTTCCTGGTTTCGGCCGATTCGAATGTTTACTAAGATCTAAGAGCCAATCAGAATCGCGCTCGCGCACGCCACCGTACGCGTACGGTAAGCGTACCGTAAGCGCACCGTAAGCTGGCTCAGATATATATATTGATTTAAAGGCTATTTTCTCAGAATCTACTGAACAGATTTACACCAAACATACAAAAGGCACTTCCTTGACCTGAGGACTACCTCTCTGCCAAATTTCAAGTAATTCTGTTCAGCCGTTCGGGCTGTAGCCCTGTCTAAAGGTCCTATGGAAAAATGCATGGGAAAAACGCGTTTTGGGACCCCCCTTTTATCTCAGCCCCCGCTTGACGAATCCCCCCGAGACTTTCAGGGTAGGAGCGTAGCGTAGCGCCCCACCTATTTTGAAAAATTCGCGAGGATTCGTCGACCGGCGCCAAAGTTATTCAAAATAGAATGTTGCGGATTTCCTATGGAAACGTGGTCCTAACTATAACTACCTACTGGCGACCGCCAGTAGGTAATATATAGATATATATATATATATATATATATATATATATTTCACAATTGTAGCTCCACAGAGATCCGTATCCACGAAAAATGGAAGCCACGCAAATCCAAAGTAAGGCACAGTTATTTTATTTTATTTAGAGCCGAGTTTCACCAATCTGACGCGTTTCGGGCATCCGCCCTTGCTCACAGATATATATATATATCAGGGACACGAAGGACTTTCTTTTTTTTATTGAAAATACAAAAAACAGATAAAAAGATAAGAAACCCTTTTTGTAAAAAAATGTAATACGTGCCTCCTCCCTACCCTCCCTCCGCCCCCGATAGTTAAAAACATCAGAATAGGCATTGGTTGATGAGTAGGCTATTACAGGTATTGAATGTCTAATGGTTCGAGAGTCAAGAGAACAGTGGACAAAGGGAAAAACAAAAGAAAAAACGGGGAGAAAAAGAAAAGAAGACAACGAGGAAAGAAAGAAAGTAAAACTTATTTATGGCGTCAACAGTGTGGATACGTAAAATGTCTCAGCTAAAATCAAACGAAATCAAACATTATTGTGGGTACACTATCCCTCAGAATATTCCTCAAAAGAGCAAAAACTATTATTTGAATGGCGAAAGCCCCTATTAAGCCTATCTATCTAAGCCAAGCGGATAACGGATAGCAAGGCCCTTTTTTTCCCCTATTGCCCATTTTGGAGAATATAGCCTTTTCCAATTTACAAGTAGAAATCAATCGAGCTAACCAGTGGGAAAATAATGGAGGGTTGGGGTCCTTCCATGATAAAATTATAGAGAGACGCAGGATGGTCATAGCTACAAAGATAAGTGCGCCTCCGTTCTTTCTACTGACTTTGTCTTGCATGCCTAATAAAACAGTTGGGGGTGTTAGTTGAATTTCCTGTGATAGGACTTTACTAAAGAAGTGTTCTATCTGGCCCAATAGAGGGGTAAGTTGGGGACAAGTAGTGAACATATGGATCGAATCCGCGCTAAACTCTGCACACCTAGGACAGAGTGTTCCTGCCCCCGTTCCCCATTTCGCAACTCTGCCCGGTGTAATATATAGGAAAAAGGTGGTCTTAAAAATTGTGCCTGCAATTTTGCTGATAGCAAGCCACTCCTTGCTGATTGCACACTTGGTTGAATGTGTTAAAAGAGATATTTAGCTTTCTTTGCCATTTATTGGCAGTGGCAAGCATATCGTCAGGCATCAAACTAACTAATTTAGTATATATGTATCCGATCCTGGGCAGGGTGGAGTTTTGTAATTTATCAATGAGGTCTACTTTAGAGAAGCCAGCTGTCCCCCCGGTCTTACGGGATAGAAAGTTTCTTACAGCTATATATTTAAAAGACTGATATTCTCCCAATTGAAATTTAGTTTGGAGAGCACAAAAAGATTTAATACCGTCAGTGGTTATCAAGTCTCCCATTTTCAGTATACCTGCTCGATGCCATTCAGGGGTATAGGAGGCGTCGAATATCGATGGTAAATTGGGGTTGTTGGTTTTCTGTACAATAGAGAAGATTTTGTAGGCATTCATTAAGGTCTTAAATCTTACCCATTTGTAGTAGCCAAAGGAGATCTGCTTCCAGAGGCATTCACAGGTCTCTGCCCCCAGGAGCAGTTGATGGTAGGCCTATATCTGGGGCATGTAGATGTTCTTGTAGCAGCTCTGCGCTGTATTGCATAGCCACAGCTCAATAATAAAATCTCAAATTAGGTAATGCCCAGCCGCCCCTCTCTCGGGGAAGAGAAAGCAGTTTAAAGGCTCGCCTTAGCTGGGAATATGCCCAGATAAATTGAGAGAAAATATGATTGAATTTCTGTAGCATTGTTTTGCTCATCTCCAAGGGGATGGCTCTAAAAAAATAGAGCAGTTTAGGAAAATAAGTCATTTTAATGACATTGCATCTCCCTACAATGGTAAGATGCAAGTTATTTAACCGTTTAAGTGCCCGTTTGATTTCAGTAGCTAACGTGGTCAGATTTTTCTCTACTATTAAGTCGGTATCAGCCGATAAAGTGACCCCCAGATATTTCGCAGACTGTACCACCCGGGCATCTACCCAGCTAATTCGATTATTATTAATAATCTGGGTTTACCTCGGTTAAGGGCATATCCTGATACTTTCCCAAATTTGTTGGCCTCTAGTTCTAGAGCATTAATGGCACTCACAGGATCGGGGGTAACCACCGCCAGGTCATCGGCATAAGCCATGCTTTTAGTTTCTAGCCCAAATCTGCTCACCACTCGAATAGTTTGATTGTTTTCTATAGCCTTTATAAAGGGGTCTATATAAAGAGCGAAGAGCAGAGGAGAGCACGGACAGCCTTGGCGGGTCCTCCGTGAGATTTTAATCTGCTCCGTCAGAGTACCGTTAACTAATACATTAGATGTAGGGTTACTATAGAAAGCTTGTGTGGCTTGTATTGCTTTCGGTCCAAAGCACATTTTCCTCATGGCAGCCCAAAGGAATGACCAGGAGACCCGATCAAACGCTTTCTCAGAGTCGAGTAGAATTAATGAGATCGGGTCTCCTGTTACTTGAGCTGCATCCAATAGGGTGATAGCTCTGCGAATATGTTCAGTTGTACTCTTTTTCGGGATAAACCCGTGTTGCCACTGCAA
This sequence comes from Triturus cristatus, assembly GCF_964204655.1. NCBI lineage: Eukaryota > Metazoa > Chordata > Amphibia > Caudata > Salamandridae > Triturus > Triturus cristatus. The sequence continues at coordinate 550,141,429 of NC_140586.1, forward strand.
AACCAGAGACTCTTTTCTCAATGATAATCTCGAAGCAAATACTTTGGCGTATATTTTGGAGTCACAATTAATTAGGGTCGGTATGATCCCATTTCCAGAGGAGATTTATCATTTTTGGGGAATATCACTATCTTGGCATTAGGCCAAGAATCCGGGGGGTGGGGGTGCACGACTAAAGATAGACTCTACCAGTGTAATAAGGATGTTTTTAATCTGAGGGGCAAATATTTGATAAAACTCCACCGGAATATGGTCTGCAACTGTCACTTTCCCATCCGGGAGACTTCCTAGGGCGTTAGCTATCTCTTCCCATCCGGGAGGTACCTCAAGTTGGTCATAGTCATCGGGACTAAGTGCCGCCAGGGTGATCTGGTCTAGATATGCCAGACTTTCATCCTCTCTCAGTTTGGATGTCTCTATGTTGTCTTCTGAATAGAGATTCTGAGAAAAATGCATTGCGGATCTTACTTGCATCTTTTGTGATCTCACCAGAACTAAGCTGAATTGTCTGAATTTCGCTAGCAGACACCTGTTGTCTAATTCTGAGAACAAGTTGATGGCCGATGTCATCACCACATTTGTATATTTTTTCCCTAGCAGAAGTCCATTTCTTGGCAATTTTCTCAGCAAATATGGACCCTAGTTCTACCTTACTAGCTATTACTTCTAACTGAGCATTTTCAATTTCAGCCCCTAGATTGACTGCTAAGATTAGTTTTTCCTCTGCTTTTTTCATCTTGTCATGTGCCCTTGCTAGCTGTGCTTTGTCTTTTTGTTCTGTCTTATGGAATACCGCAAGGTCTCACCTCGAATGCCCGCCTTCATTGCGTCCCATACGGTTCTCACCGCTGCTTATCCTATATTGATTTCCAAAAACTCTTTGATCCACCCCTGCATATGTAAGCGGTACAATAAGGCTTTCTCAAAACTCCAATTCGAGGTTTCCCTCCTATGCCCTAACCCATTGATGTTTAGAATAAGAGGATTGTGATCCGACATAAATCATGGGGCCATCTCAATAGAACAGTTTTGAAGTATTGATGTAGACTCAAGAAAATAATCTAGTCTAGCAAGTGAGAGGTGTGAGGCTGAAAATTATGTGTACCCCGGGTGAGTGGGCTTTAAATTGGCCCAGATGTCACTAAGCCCATGTATTTGTATGAGGTTAAGTAGGGCCTGGTAGACTTTGGGCTTCCTGCCTGTATAGGGCAAATGATCAGTTGACTTCCAGTTGCTGGGTAAATTGATATTTAGATCCCCAGAGATTACCAATGGTAAGGGCCAATGGGTAAGTTCTCCCGAGATCCAATTAATGACCCCAGGATCATCAGTGTTGCTCCGGTATATGGAGCAAAGTGTAAAGGCCGAGTTAGGGGGGAGATGACATTCTGCAATAACCCATCTACCCAGAGGATCAGATTTTACCCTGTTGGAAGTCAAAGGGTGTCTATTTTGAACCAACACTCCTACTCTCTAGTCTTTGCCCCCTGGGAGGTTCCCCCGATGACCCTATGACCCCAGTGTGTTCAGTAAGTACTTCTGGGATCCTGCCACATGTGTTTCTTGCAGGGTGATAAGTTCAGCTTCTAAAAAACGTAGACCCTGAGCTACTCTCTGCCTTTTTGAGGCATCATTTAGACCACAGATGTTAACGGACACAATTTTTAAGGAAAATTGATTATTCATATTGTTTGACATTTTTTTTGTGCTGCTTTTCTTCTAGATGTATATCCAGTACCGTCATGTATTTGGTGCATCCCACAATATACTAAATATTTACTTATTAACACAATTTGTTCCCCTTTCCTATTTTCCTTTCTTTTGTTTTGTGATTGACCCTTCTTTTTTTGTGTTTTGTTTTCATTAGCCAATATCAAATTTACCAGTGTCGTGAAACCCACCACCATCGACTCGTGACCCCTCCTGTTCCCCCTCCCCTCCCCCCACAATTGGAGCAATCAGGGAAACCCTGAATGAAGGTTATCAGCAGGGATACATCGCCGCTAGCCTACGCCCTAAATTAAACGGGAGGCATTATCGGAATACACCTCAAATGTTCTAAGCTTCAAGGGACAAGTCACCCAAATTCACAGAAATAATCAGATTACACCACCATATTACTAGAGTTGCTTTTCCTGACTTATCGCTTACGTTTTTCTTAATAGTTTCCCCCCTCTAGCCTTTTACTTATTATCCTTCTTTTTCACCGTTATCTCCCCCAGGTACTCCCCTGCCTTGGTCTCAGACATGAAAATTAGTGTGGACCCATTCAAATGAACTTTCAGCCTGGTGGGATTCATTAAAAAGACTTGGGCACCTAACTGTTGGAATGGGCTGTTTAATTGGCGCAGGTGCCATCTGCGCTCTACCGTTGTATGGCAGCAGTCAGGTTTGGCAAAAAACATCACCCCATTAGCCCCTTTCGGAGAGTTCAGATGGGCCTGATCATACACAAATTGTCTAAGGAGGCAGTTCCCAAAGAACACTAAAAAAGCCCTAGGATTTCCATCTGAAGGGTTGCTGCCATTTCTATTCAGTTTGATGTTAAAGGGGAATCGGTGCGCTCGCTGGATTTCATAGTCCCAGTTCCAGTTCGTTTGAGTCTGGAAAGTTTGCGTAATAATTGTACAATGTAGCGCTTTGGGTCATCACGTTCAACTCCTTCCAGAATGCCTAGCAGTCGGAGATAGTTCCTGCGCAGTTGATTTTCTTGTTCCTCCATTTTCATCCTGACATCTGCTAGACATGCCTCATGAGCCGATCCCCGGTACTTCAGAGTGGTTACCTCTGTTTCTAGGCTCTCTGTGCGACCTTCGACCATGCAGACCCGGTCGCTTATGTCAGTACATAATTTGTTTAATTTCCGCAAGCCCCCCTGTAGCTTTTTGGCTGCCCCCTTAGTGGCTCGATTGTCGGAGTGAACCTCTTCTTGAAAATCCTTGAACGAAGCCAAGATGGAGGATAAGGAGGGTTCTGTCCAAGGTTCTATTGCGATTACAGATTTAGCATTTTCCCAGATAGGTATCTGTTCATCTTCTTTAAATGGGGGATAAGACATTTGTGAATCTGAATAGTCCCATTTGAGCTGGCTCCGTCTCTTAGGGGGATTTCTGTTCTTTACCTGACATTGTACCGTCCCTGTGTTTTTAGAGAGGTCATTACTAATATCTTCACTAGAACTAGAACTGATTGGTTCTCTGTCAGAGGTGGACAGCGAGCCATCTGAGACTGAGTAGAAATGTTCACCACTAACCTCTGGAGTCCAGGGGGCTCTGAGGCCAGGATTAGGTTCTGCTCTGAGGATGTAATCAGTAATACCTTTTGCAAGGTGGTTTAGCCCAGTTTCACTTGCGGCCATCATCTTGGTAGTTACTGGGTCTAAGGGGGTAGCAGCATTTTCAGAAGGCGGTGCAAGAATAAGTAAATCGACAGGTACCTTTTCCAAAGTCACTAGGCCCTCTGTGTTAATTTGGTCTATAGACTGCTCGCCAAGAGATGCCTCCCTTTGTAGAAGAGTGCCACTCTCTTGAGACTCCCCCGGGACAGCTCCAGGACTCGTGTGCTTCCATACGTCTGCAAGGAGGTGGTCTAATACAGGCCCTGCAGGTGGTATGTGGGGGTTGGGGCATCATTCAGAGCCGAGTCAGGATTAATAGATAATGTCTTAGGTCCTGCGAGCATTTCTACAATTGTTGGTTGAGAGCCCTCCTTAACCCCCCTGACACCTCCACCACCTCCGTTTTTTCCTGCAGCCCGTTTTAAACAGTTAGCTTCCCTTTCACCTTTTATTGAGCTGTCCGATGCAGCAGCCTCTCCTGATGTAATGTTGTTTGGCGTGGGCTGGGGGACCTTTGGCTTGTTAGTTTTCACAACTCTGGGGCCCCTGTACGACATTTGCCGCTTCTGATGTGGCTTTCTCTTTATAAAATCAATCCTGGAGTGAGCACCGAGGGAGTCGAGTAGCACAGTAGCAAGAGGTGGCAGAAAAAATAAAGCGCTCTTCCTAGCGCGTCGTGCCTTCCTCTTCTCGTACTTCCCCGGGTTTGAGAGAAAAGCTGTAGCGCTCATGTACTGCTCTCTCTCTGGCTCAAAGGCAGAGATCGCAGAAGGAGCGCTAGGATCGGTGACACAATCTAGCAGTAAATCAGGAGGGAGATGAAACAAAGTATCGTCTCTCCCAGCGCGACGTCTCTTCCAAAATTAAAGGCAAATTCCAAACTTCTTTGGGCTGATGAGCGGAGCAGCTGCAATTGCGTACCGCTTTCCTTCAACCTCGGCATCTTGCATCAGTCTGCATGGCCGATTATCGAGATGCACGGCATGTGCGGCTGAGTGACGAGGAATCAAACTGACACCATCTTGCGCCGCAATCGGGACACGAAGGATTTTCTGGGGAAATTACAAGGCATAGAGTGGGAGGATGATTTTCTTCTCATAACCCTTGACGTTAACTCCCTCTACACCATCATTGATCATAAACAGGGCCGGCAGGCCTACCATCATTTTCTAGGCAGGAGACATGTCAGGTTCAGGGATCACACTCTCATGATCATGAGCATGACTGATTTTTGTCTCAGGAATAACATCTTCAACAAACCACTGGGATTGCGATGGGTTCATGCTTCGCTCCCAGTTTTGCCAACCTGTTTATGGGCCTGTGGGAGGATGAGGTATTTGGCAGTCCTGAGCTTTCCCCCATACGTCGAGCAGGGCGTTGTATGGCTTAGGTACATCGATGACCTGTTTGGCGGGTGGCGGGGCACTGAGGACGCAGCCATTGATTTCATCGAGTAACTGAACACCAACAACTACAACATACGTCTGACCAGTAACATCAGTAGGACATCAGTCAAATACCTTGATGTCAAGATAGAGATTAGACAGAACGTGATACACACTGCACTCCTCCGCAAAGCGATGGCTGGCAACAGCCTCTTTCATGCCCTCCGTGGCCTCCCTGTGGCCCTCAAATGGAGCATCCCCTTGGGGAAGCTACTGAGGGCGAAACGTAACTGCAACAGGGAAGAGGCCTATCAACATGAACGCAAAATCATGATTGATAAATTCAGGGAAAGAGGATATCCTAACTGGGTTCTTAACAAAGCCAGTGACAGAGCTGTTGGCATTAGCAGACATGAGACACTCTCAGACGAAGCTAGCACTGAGGTAGATTTGACAGAAGACAATATCAGAATTATCTTGACACACAGCAACAACACCAGAGATTTCTGGGGGATCCTGGCCAAAAACTGGGGCATCCTTAAAAGTGACAACTTCATAGGCAATGGCATCAAAAGGAGACCCAATATCACCTTTAGGAGAGGACCCAGCATTAGGGATATGCTTGTCCACAGTAACATCACTGAAATATCACCAAGGGACTCACACAAACTCCAGGGTTTCTACCCTTGCGGCCACTGCAAGGCCTGCAGAAACAGCCTCACGCGTAAAGAGATGATGAGAGTTAAATCTAGCAAAACCATTTCTCAGTTCCTTACCAGTAATACCACATTTGTGATTTACATAATCGAATGCCCCTGCAAATTGTGGTACATAGGGAGTACCACACTGGCTGCCCAAAAGAGAATATTGGAACACATGAGGGCCATTACCAACCGTGACACCAAGTATCCAGTAGCCCAACATTTTCAGGAAAAGCATTTCTCAGATTCATCACAACTCACTTATTTTGCCCTGGAACAAATCAGGAAGGATCTGAGGGGAGGAGATAGGGTTCTTAAACTCAGAAAGAAGGAATCTAAGTACATCATAGAGTTCCAAACCAAAATCCCTGGGGGGTCTCAACCAAGATGAGGAACTAGCTATACACCTTAGAGAAGAATAGGGACTGTCTCCGCCATTGATGTTCTCTGACATCCTGTGCCTGGGAAACGTATTGTAAATAATTGTGCTTGATTGCAGTATACCATGGTGTATACGCATGCTGTTAACTTTTCTTTTTGTTTTTTGTTTCTTTTGCAGGAGGAAAGGAAGGGATCCAACTTCATGTCACACACTTGCATGGGTTCCATACTCTTTTCTTAATTTTCACTGTGGGGACGGCATCTCAGATAAGACAAACTTTGCATATATCAGGTTCAAGATATTGTGTGCACAGCATGAGGTCTGATTATATAATTGTAGTCAGGACACGTCTGGGCACACGCCCGTTATTTCATTATCAATTTTTGTGAAATGTTACCTGGCTGGTCTGTATACTGGGACATACCAACAACAGGGTACCTCCCTGGTGTAGTGAGATTTTTTCAGGCACTATGCCACTATTCTGCATCGTCTCGCACACCTGAGGTCCTCTCATAGGCTTTGCCACTAACACAGCCCGCTAAACAGGACCACACGTGTGACTTGTACTCCATGGCATTTTCAGCCCAGGTAGCGGCTTACACATTTGTTTGTTTATTTTATTTTTTTGCGACTATTAATGTTTATGCATCTTACGACATTCAATCCTGCCCAGCATTTAACTGGTTTCATGCATATTTGGCCATGTGCCATTGTATTCTACTTGGATATGCATATACTTTCAAGTGTGCTGACTAACGTGTAAACACTCCAATATGGCCGACATTTGCAGAACGTTCTGTGCCCCTCTTCTCTTTTCACCATGCAATGTTTTATAAGGCACCTGAGTGGTGTGTGTATTACATGAGACCAACGCTGCTGGGCAGCAGGCAAACGGGTTATTGTAATTAAACAGTTTTCAACTTCAAACCTGGTGTGATTGAGCTGTTCCTGAAAGCGCGCCTACTGAAATTTTTTTGCAAGATATATACATATATATATATATATATATATATATATATGAATGTATATTCGTCTAAGATGCTGCCTTGATTAGAAAGACGAAGAACGGACCCAGACTTCGGTGCCAATCACGGTGATTTTATTTAAATTTCTCTGAACCAGTCCGACATGACGCGTTTCAGCCCCCACTCGGGCCTTGATCACATGACGCGTTGCAAAGGGGAATAGCAGTTTTTAAAGGGGAACCAACACCGGATATGACCACATCATGGACAGTAAAGAGTTACTGCATATCATCACAGTCTCAATATTGCTGTATAAATACTTATGACATTTTGCACATTGTGGATGTATCACAGTTTATACAAATATTTACAAATAAATAATTATATAAATATATTATAAATATATATATAGAAAAATATATATGCAATTTCATATCAAGAATAAATATTCACGAATTATAAAATGTATTAAAAAAAATGTCTTTCTTATATATACAGTGATATCCTCTAAATATCCCAGCTGTACAAAATGAACCAGCACATCCATCAAAATTTCATAAATTGATAATTCATTGTGCAGTGTGATGATTCCTGATATCTCTTTGCCATCTCTTCGCGCGACCGCAATCCACTGCTGATGACGTCACATATTACATCACTCATGACATGGTCAGTGGCATCACTCATGACATCACTGATGACATCATCCTTGTGATAGAGTGGCGGCCGCGTGAGTTATAGTTATCTGATTCAACTATAACGGGGGAATTTAATTGGTTTTTTACGAGGGAAATGTCCACCTAACTATAACCTGTGTGAAACCTATGGTTTTTTAAGTGAATTTGCAAGGTTTTTTAAATGCTAATTCCTAACTATAACGTGTGTGAAACCTATGGTTTTTTAAGTGAATTTGTACGTTTTTTAAAATGCTAAGTTATGTATTTATTAATTTTTTTTTTATTTAAGGTTTTTCCGCCGTACGCTTACCGTACGCGCACGGTACGCGTACCCCGCGATTTTTTTGGAAAAAATAAAAATGTCTTTTTCACACTTCTGAGTCCTTTTTGGACCCCCTGACAAAGGCTACGGGGTCTGCAACTCTCTACCTTGTCCCCTTTTCACGTTCTCCACCTTTGTTTTTTAGTGTGAGACACACAAAATTGCGGCCGACACTTCCTGATTTCGACCGACTGGAATGTTTACTGTCATGTAACCACCAATCAGAATTACGATCGCGCACGGCAGCTTATAGATATATATGTACTTTTAACTGAAATATTCTCAGCAACTACAGAACAGATTTACTTCAGATATTCAAAAGGCACATCCCTGACCTGAGGACTACCTCTCTGCCAAATTTCAAATAATTCTGTTCAGCCGTTCGGGCTGTACCTTGGACTAAAGGTCCCTATGGAAAAATGCATGGGGAAAACGCGTTTTGGGACACCCCTTTTTTCTCGGCCCCCGCTTGACTAATCACCCCGAGACTTTCAGGGTAGGAGTGGAGCGGAGCGCCCCACCTATTTTAAAAAATTTGCGAGGATTCGTCAACCGGCGCCAAAGTTATTCAAAATAGAATTTTCAGATTTCCTATGGAAACACGGTCCTAACTATGACTATCTACTGGCGACCGCCAGTAGATAATATATATATATATATATATATATCTCCTTCAACGCCGCATTCATGAACTTCCCTTCCGCGTGAAAGAACAAAGCGCAAACTCAATTTCTGTGCTTAGTTGATGTTTTAATAGCATTTAATCCACCACAATCGCCATGACGCGTTTCAGCCATACAACGGCCTTGATCACATGGCCTTGATTGCAAGATGTATATATATTATATATATATATATATATATATATATATATATACACACATACAGAAACAAGAAATTAAAATAAATAAAAACATTAAAATACATATTTGCCAAATATACTAAATACTTTTTAAAATGTATACACATATATACATATAATGTAAATTTAAAAAAACAAATAGTAATATTACATATAATTAAACAATAATAAAAAAATACTAAACTATGTAAAAAATAGACATACTATTTCTACTCCAGTGTGTGCAACAATGGGGAAAGCGTTGGACTCCAAAAAGGTAAAATTTACTATTCACATGTCAGTCTGTGCAACAATAGGGAAAGCATTGGACTCTAGAGGAGTGAAATTTACCATTCCTACTCCAGTCTGTGCAACAGTAAGGAAAGCGCTGGACACAGGTGGGGTAACATTTACTATTTTCATTCCAGTCTCTGCAACAGTAGAAATTATATTTAAGTTCAACTACTTAACATGTTTTAATAACTCTATTAATTGATCAAAAATATAAAACTATTAAGACAAACATTTTATATAAAAATGTAAAAAACAATAAAAGAAATTAATTATTTAGACATTTCGTAAATAATTTAAAATTTAAAAATGTGTAATTAATCATTGAATTAAAATCCTACATTATACTCCCACAAACATAGCCAAACACAATTAAAATAAAATGAAAATAAAAAAGATAACATATTAAGTAATATATAAAATAATTATTAATAAATGATTCAATTTTTTATCTTTAGTTTATCTTTATTTCGATCACTTAATACCACAAAAGACAATAACAACAATACACGCAGCGTGTCCATTAGAATAAAAGTAAACCCTATTCCCATGATAGTTTGTACATAAACAAGATTATTTAACAGTGCTAATCAAGGGTTGTGGAACCATATGTAAGTTAGAAGGTTAGCTAAAAGCATAAATAACATCATGTTATTAAAACCACACATATTATTATTGAAATACTTACAAAATATGTCACATTCCTAAAAATATTGTAAAAAAATTACAATTAATAAAACAAGAGAATATACATCGTCAAATAACCATGAAGTGATCAATATTAGGACTATCAATAATATATCAATGTATGCAATGCTAATATGAATATAAAAATATAGAATGCTACACCTGTAACTGGGGTTATACCAAACAGGAGTTTGGATTAGACGTTACACGTTGGGTTACCAGCCTCAAAGTATCCTACCCGTTTACACATCTGCTTACTCAGTTTGCTAGACACTGAGGGGCCGATTATGATGGCGGAAGGACCACCACCGTCAAGCCATCGGTGGCGGTCCTTCCGTCATCACATAGCGATATTCCCACCGCCCAATTAGGATGGCGGTGGGAATCACAGTCTGTCCGCGGCGGACAGAAAGTCGGTCCGCCACCGGTCTGCCAGAAGCAATCAGTCTGATTGCTTGGCAGACAGACAAGGGGGCATGAAATGGCGGCGGTGCCTAGCAGGCCCCACCCGCTAAATTACAATGCTGGCATCAGCCAGCCTTTGCATGGCGGTGGAACCGCCATGGAAAGGCTGGCGGAGGCTGGATTTGAGGGCCCTTTGCAGGCCCCCTCTCTGTTGGGGGGCTGGGGTGGTGCCTGCCACGTAGTGCAGGGAAATGTGGTGCATGCCATTATAACATTGCGTTCGGTACTGCAGCCAGCAGCACCGTCTGCAATGTTAACTGCCCTACCGGTGGGCGCATCCTAATTGCAATGGTGGGACCGCCGCAAGTCCGGCAGGCAGTCCCGAACACTGCAACAATGGCGGGCAGACTCAGGTCCGCCGCCATCGCAATGAGCCCCTGAGTTGGGTGGGCTTGGGGCTCTTAGTAATTTTCTCACGGATTAGCCACATCCAGCTTAGAAATTTAGCAACAGCTATTACACACGGTGCATTTGGATGGGTCAACAATATTCTCATTGCAGTGAAACAACAGCTAGTGCCCATATTTCTACATAGGAGCTTCAGCCATTTACTCCGCGTTGCCTTATAGGCCGGACAGACAAATAAGATATGCGAGTAGGTCTCCTCGAGTTCCACACACAACTTGCACTTACTGTCATTTAATTTGTGCCAATTACATGTGAACGAATTCACTGGTAGTGAGCCCACCCGGAATTGAAAATAGGGACGTCTGTCCCTTGGTTTGGTTATAACATCACAGAAATGTTCATACTAAGGACAGGGCTTAAACTCTACGGGGTGCATTAGTCTGGAGGGCGGATGTCCTCTGCCGGGTGGGCGGTAGCAACCGCCAGACCGGCGGCGGACATCCGCCGGCCATCGAAGCCCTGAACACCGCCGGTCCAATTAGCATTGCGGTCGTGACCGCAGCGGTCTGATTTGCCGCCCGCCACTTTTCCGCTGGTTTCAGTCCGCCCGCTTGCCTGGCATGCAGAGCTGGACCGCCACAATTGTGGCGGATCAGGGCCAAGCACCGCCGTCACGATTATGATGCCGGCGGTAGCCAGCTTTCCGCGGCGGTGAAACCGCCATGGAAAGGCATGCAGAGAATGACTCCGAGGGTCCATTGCGGACCCCCAATGTTTTGGGGGGTGTGTGGGTGCACTGGGGGAGTACCCATGGTACCCCCTATATGTCCCTGTACCAGGTGGCAGGCACTGTGCAGTGCCTGCAACACAGTGCAGGGACATGCAGGACATGCCTGTTTGGACATCGCACTGTTAACCGCCGCGGTCGGATTTCCACTGCGGAGCATAATAATTGGACCGGCGGTTTTCCCGCGGTCCTGGCTGGTGGTGTTTTCCCGCTACCATGACGGTCAGAGTGATTTTCCGACCATCATGCTAATAGACCCCTTAATATTTGCCCGACAATTACATAGTCTCTGTGGCTTGGATACTATTCTTCACAGCAAAAACCAAAGGAAATGATGGACGGAGTGTTGAACATTGCAAGCACTCACCCCCAGTCAATTGATCTGGGTTTAATCCATCACCGTTCTTTAGCCCACTCTGCCACCCCAGTTCAGACATGGCCATATGCAAATCAGTCTGACCCTGTGCCTCATGGGAACAGTCCAGCCCGAACTGCCAAGCCATGTCTTCCCTGGAACGGAAACAAGCTTACTAGGACCGGTTTCTGGCAATTCAGCCATCTTCAGCCAGGCTTGCTTGAATCCAGTGGCAAAGTGAGCAAGGGACTCACGTCTGAGCATACCCTGCCAACCTATGGCGAACAAAGCAAAAACCAAAGGAAATGATGGACGGAGTGTTGAACATTGCAAGCACTCACCCCCAGTCAACTGATCTGGGTTTAATCCATCATCGTTCTTTAGTCCACTCTGCCACCCCAGTTCAGACATGGCCATATGAAAATCAGTCTGACCCTGTGCCTCATGGGAGCAGTCCAGCCCGAACTGCCAAGCCATGTCTTCCCTGGACCGGAAACAAGCTTCCTAGGACCGGTTTCTGGCATTTCAGCCGTCTTCAGCCAGGCTTGCTTGAATCCAGTGGCAAAGTGAGCAAGGGACTCACGTCTGAGCATACCTTCCAACTTATGGTGAACAAAGCAAAAACCAAAGGAAATGATGGACGGAGTGTTGAACATTGCAAGCACTCACCCCCAGTCAACTGATCTGGGTTTAATCCATCACCGTTCTTTAGCCCACTCTGCCACCTGGTATAAGACTGGTATTCTTTCAACAATACACCAGCTAGGTGACGGTGTTTTAAGGCCATGGATTCTATCTGGGGCTTCCAGTTGAGTTTGTTTCCAAGTGTGATCCCTAAATAATTAAAAACATCGGTTTTATCAAGGTATTCTATATTTAGAGACACGCTTCCATTAATAGCCCGATGTTTATGGAGTACCATAAATTTGGTTATATCTGTGTTTATCACCAGGCCACGAGCTACGCAGAAACCTTCAAACCTCGTTAGTGCAGGCTGCAAACCACTCCGTGTTTTTGAGATAACAAGAGTGTCGTCTGCAAACATAAGTATAGGTGTTTTTATGCCTGCAAGAGATGGTGCATCTGTCGGGAATGTAGAAAAGTAGTTGACAACCCCATTAACAAATAATGAAAATAATGTCAGGGCCAAGACACACCCTTGACGTACCCCTTTGGATCCTGGGAATCGATTAGCGATGATACCCTGAGTACTCCATCAAACCTGGGCAAAATTCTCCATTTTCTCCATGAAATATTTTCACCACAACAGATAATGTATCCAAAGGCATCCGTAAGTCCTTGAGGACCCACCAAAGTTTGTTGCGGTGGTCCAGGTCGAAAGCAGATTTTAAGTCCACAAAAGCGGCGTAGATGGTGCCACCCGCCAGCACTACAACACGCCAGTAAATTAGTACAAAGCGAAATACCTGGTCTACCGTACTCACGTGGGTGCGGAATCCTGCCTGCAGTGGGGTTAGTATGTCTTTCTCAATAATCCAATCTTGGATTCTATTTAATACCATTCTTGCTATTATTTTTTTCATAGCATCTATGAGGCTAATTGGCCTGTAGTTACCAGGGCATGAACGATGACCTTTTTTATAGATTGGCAGAATCTCAGCACCCCTCCAGGCGTCAGGGACAGACACCCCTCTGGCTATTGCATTTGCTAACAGGAGTATATACTCTTGCCAGATAAACCATATCGTATAAGAACAGATCTCCCGGGACACCGACGGGGCCAGGGGATCTTCCGCTGGTAACTGAACCCAACCCTATTTCAACGTCCCCCATGTCAAAGTGCAATACTGTATCACATGGCGAAGTTTGATATGGTTCTTCGATTTTCCCCTCTGCCTCTAAGGCAAATTTTTTGTAGAATGAGAGACCCATGTTTCAGGAGCTACATGGTTGAGCGGCAAAGGTGCTGCCCCCTTTGCCCCCATTTTACCAGCTGCCAAAAGTATTGCACGTTTCTCCCTTGGCTGGCCTGATAGAGGTCCAACCATCTCAATTCGTCCCAGTCCTTTTTAGCTTTTAGCTTTGTGCATTGTGGAATTATACTTCCGACAGATTAACTTGACGGTGGCAACCGCCAATGACTTGTAGGCTACCCTACCACTTCGCATCTTTACCCTTCTGCTTACTCGAGCGACTACCTGGTTTTAAAAAATAATTCTTGATTGTACCAAATAGGTCTTTGTGAAACCTTGCAACATTTTTATTTTATTGGGACTGAGCGGTAATAACTTGTAGCACTGCCAGTGTGTTGGTGACATCAGCCCTTATGCCTATGAGTGTTTGTTCACTTTCCACTAGCTTATCCCATTTCACCCTCCTCATGTCATTAAGGAGCAGGGCGTCACTAGTGGAACAGAGCATTGTCGGGGTTGCCAGCAAACTAGGTCCTGGGGCATTCATTATTAGTAAAAGGGGATTACGATCTCTTTCACCTCTCTCCTGAACCTCCATGTCACTAAGAGAAGACCAGTGTTCCAGATTAATAAGTATATAATCAATTTGGCTCGAACTCACACCATTATTATAGGTATGGGAGCCCTGCTTATCAAAAGGTGCTCGTCCATTAACTGCCCTAAGTCCCCTCTCCATACAAAGAGCTTCGATTTGCAATGCTGCCTCAGACCATCTCTTAATTGGGGGCAGCTCTAAGATGGGGATACTCCATTGTACATCTTCTTCTTCTGTAAGTTTACAATCCCCATGGTCAAGGGGTCGAAAGTGGTGATAAAATCCCCTGCAATTACTAGGTCAAGGAAACCAGTTATCCTTTCTAAAAAGTCCTCTAGGATGTCAACTGTATTAGACAGTCTTCCACCTGTGAGACCCCTGGCATAAACATTGACAACTATCATATTGGCGTTAGGATTAATCTGAAGACAAATGGCCATAATATCCGGGCTGTCAAAGGGTACTTCACATATTCTAAAGCATATGTTCTGTTTTACCCAAATTGTTAGCCCTCCTGATAGTCTGCCCCTCTGCCCTTGGATTGCCAGTTTATGAAAATTAAGATATCCTGGTCGATGTAATAGATTTGTGGACCATGTTATGTTATGTTATGTTATTCAAGCTTATATAGCGCACAGCTGCCCCAGCAAAGGGGCGTCCCGGCGCCTAACCAGCATCAGAAAACGGGCCTAAGCACCAGATCTGAAAAACGCCAAAGAATAGAAAAAGAGACCGAGAAGACTAAATTGAAGGAAAGAGGAAGGTTTTGATAGCTTTTCTGAAGTCCAGCAGACACTCTATTCTACGGATCTGAGCAGGCAGGGAGTTCCATAACTTGGCTGCCAAACAGCGAAAGGACCGGCCCCCCGCACGACAACGTTTCACACGGGGGACAGTAACCAAGTGCTGCCCCAAGGACTCCTGAAATACACAGATATCGTGGATTTCGATTAATTCTGACCAATCCCGGGACTCTAATTTCGACTGGAGCCCCGCAATGTTCCACGAAATATAAGATAGCTAAGCTGGAAGGTGTAGAGACTGATATGTGTTGGGAGGTCTCCGCAAGTCTAATCCTCGCTGCTTTGCTTGGAGCTCCCTCCCTTCAACCCCCTGCAATGACGACCCTGCACTGGTAACTGGCCCATCAGTAGAGGTGGTAGGACGTAACTGAGGATTTAAATTTCCAGCCGTGTTAATAGAGTTCACCGTTGGACTGGTGGGTAACGAATGTGGGTTGTGACAGAGGGTTGCTACAGTGTTATCCATGCATGAGTGATGTCCCTCATTATTACAGACCCTTGGCAAAGACCCTCTCCCTGCGGATGCTCGGGGGGCTGCGGCTACTTCTGGAAATGAAAGTGTACAGGAACATGCACCTAGGGTATACGACGAGCTACCCAACCCTTCAATATGCAGCAATCTATCCTCAATCAGCGATAGTTTGTTTAATAGAGGGTTCAGGAGGACAGAAACCAGTGTCTCAAGTCTTTTCCACAATTCACCGCCGCTCCCCAGGACAAATTGAGTAATAGTGTCATCATTGGCCAAAGGATGCGAGTTTGGCCCTGGTTCCATATCTCCAGGTCCTGTTTGCTTGGTGGGTTGTGGCTTTTGTTTAGGCTTTTGCTTTTGTAACGCGCCACCCCTTGTTCCATTTACAGGAAGCTCACTGTTGGTGATAGGTGGAGCTGTAGCAGCACAACACCTTGAGGCTAGTTTGGATCTAGTGGGAACTTAGGTGATACCAGGATCACATACCGCTGACGCCACAGAGGTTACAGGTGGTTCTACATTCATATGCAGGGATGAGGAGGGCATGGCTAATGTAGTTGTAACGACACAGCCCCTTGTGTCTGTTTCACATCTAATAGATTCTTCAGTGATACCAAAATTAAGTGCCGCTGATGCCACAGGGGTTCTAAGTGTTACTACATTTGAATGCGCAGATGAAGAGGACACGGGGGAACTAACCATACTTGTGCGTCTTAGAAAGGAATGCTAGGGAGTCCAGGGAGAGTCGCCTCTCTGTTAGTTCTATTTGGTGGGGCAGGACCGACTAAGCCCTCATTAAAAAGGCGTCTAATGTCCCTGCTATTCCACCCCCCGGATAAATGCTGGTGTCTTTGCGCTTGACCATACTTCATACTATACCCTTATGTGTAACAACTATAACAAAGACCAGTACCTCAGATGATGGATCTTTGGAAGACTCAGTCCTGTTGTTAGAAGGGTAAAAATGAGCTCCAGCGCCGCGGGAGCCCTGGTGCAGCTTTATGCGTCTCCGGCGTGGGCCACAACATGATAGCACCTCCTGGCACGTGCGCTGCTGGGGGGTGTGGTCTCAGAAGGTGCTGTGTGCCTCAGTGCCTTAGAAGGGTGTAAACAAGGTTCTGCGTCGCGGGAACCCTGGTGCGGCTTTATGCGCCTCTGGTGCAGGCCACAACGTGATGGCGCCTCCTGGCGCATGTGGTGCCGGGGGATGTGGTCCCAGAAACTGCTGCGTGCCTCAGTGCCTTAGAAGAGTAAAGATGAGCTCCCGCGCTGCGGGAGCCCTGGTGCTGCTTTATGTGCCTCTGGCGCGGGTCACAAAATGATGGCGCCTCCTGGCGCGTGTGCTGCCAGGGGATGTGGTCCCAGAAAGTGCTGCGTGCCTCAGTGCCTTAGAAGGCTTAGGACGAGCTCCTGCGCCACGGGAGCCCTGGTGCCGCTTTATGCGCCTCCGGCGCTGGCCACAACGTGATGGCGCCTCCTGGCGCGTGTTGTGCCGGGGGATGTGGTCCCAGAAAGTGCTGCTTGTCTGAGTGCCTTAGAAGGGTAAAGACGAGCTCCAGTTGTTTTATACATCTGGGAGCAATAACAGAAAGTTCAGGGAGCCATCAAAACACAAGTTAGGTGGAACACTACAGGAATCACAGAAATGTAGTTTGGGTTTAACTCATTTTTGTTAATTAATTATAATGTAATAACATGCCACCAAATTCCCCTACAAACACAGCAACCCAAAATATAATTGTCAAACAATTTGGATAATTATTAACACATGAAGTATTTAATTAAAAAGTATTAATTAATTGGTAATTGATTATTACTTAATTCCTCCCCATATGTCCCTACAAACCCAATAATCCACACCTAATAAATAACATAAAATAAAAATTACATAATTTACCTAACTAATTATCAATTAAATATTTTATATTTCATTAATAATGAATAATTAATCAATTATTATTGAATTAACTTCACGGCCTAAAACACCTACTCACCCAAAAACACACCACTAATAACACTAAAAATATTTAATAATTCCACAATTTAGAGAATTAATGATCAATTAACTAATCAATAATAAACAATCAATTATTAATCATTTTTACTTAATTAAATTCCCACCCTATACTCCTACAAACAAAACAACCCACACCTAAAATATCACTTAAAAATAAAATTATTAAAGAAATTACATAATTATTTATCAATTAACTAATTATTAATAAACAATTAATTAATAATTAATCAATTATTACCTAATTAACTTCCCACCCTGTACCACTGCAAACCTCACAGCCCACTATGCCACTTTAAATTACTATTGACAAAAATTATGAATAAGTTAAAATTAAAAACTATAATTTAGAATTAACAACATTTATACCAACAACATATAACATATACAATTAAAATATAAACTAAAACACATACAAATAATAAAAAAACAGAGATTTTCACGATTATTTTATTGCAAACGATATTAAAAACACAGATATTCTTGTAAACAAAATTGCTTACCTTAAAATCAATATTTCTGTCCATGATATTTCTGCATCACGATATTAATTTATCACGATATTAAAAACTCGATATTTCTATAGATCCATATTAATGATCCAATATTATGTCCAAATACCATTGCCTCCACTCTTTCTTTAGGTTACTCGGGGCATCGCATTTCTCACATGCCACTAGACCCTCCAGGCTCCCTAAGGCCTGCTGTGAAAGAGAGGAGCTCACAGCTGGCCCTGGAGGGAAAGCCCTGGAGGGGGCTCTCTTTTCCAAAGCAGACCTATCGGGGACCTTCCAATCAGTTTACTGGTGGACAACAGTGTCCTATATCATAAAGGAATCAAGCTCACAGCACAGTACACAGGGAGACATTCACTGCAACCCCCTCACACATATAAATAGAGTGGTGGGGGTGTAAGACAGGCCTTAAACTGTCCACAGAGCAGGCCCAACACAGTCTCCGGCAGACAAGCTCAGAGGATGGTTTACTATAAATCTCCACACCACATAATAGGGGGTTGGTGGCAAAAAGTACAATAGGCTGGGCCAGGGACCCTAAAATCCTCATCCTGCAAACACAAGGAAATGTGGCAGTGTACACAAACAGGGAAAGGCCAAGCCTGGATTATCCCAGGAGACAAGAGAACCTCATGAACTAAAAGGAGGCAGGAAAGGCCAGCAACCTGGCCAATAAGATTTTAAGAGACTAAACCATGACACAGTTTCCACAGGCCCCAAACGTAGCAGACAGCAAAGGTGGAATCCCAACTCCAGCAAGCATCCCAGTACAGAAGTGTAATCTCAATGACAAACCTGTACACCTTTGGGCCTCATACAGGCCATCTGCTGGACTGGTTACTGTAATCTGCGACATACCCCATCTAGATCAAAGGGAATTCTTGCCACATCTCTCCATCAGGCACAATATACACCACCTAAAAATGCAATAACAATAGCCAGTGGACTCCCCATAGAGTAGCTTTCTCAAAGTGCTCTAGGCCGACTGATGATGGTGGATTGGCAATGGTGGATGTGGCATCTTATTATGTGCTCCTAAAATTACTGGATACATGGTCCCATTGATGACTCTGCCTGTAGCCTGGAGCGCTGGCTCTTGGAAGAGAAGTCCCCCCTACACTACCTATATGGGGGCAAAGCATCCAACACTACACATGTGGCCGCAGTGGCAGGTCTTGCTTTGGCACCTTACGTGAGAGGGACAAACTGCACTATGGTATGGCACTCACATGTCTCAGATCACCGTTTTGAAGGAGTTAGCAGAATGGGGACACCCTGGGCATTTCCTTGATGGGACACACAGTTGGCCCTATGATGATAATATTCTTCCAGGATCTCCAGGCAGAGAACCCTACATTTTTCCTTTATCGACCACATAGACACGTGCTTAGCCCCTATCTCCCAGGTACATGAACCTTTGCAATCATAACCCACTAGAGGACAAACTGACAATGTCCTGCTTGCCGAGCCAGGGCCACATTTCTACCATTTACAAGACGAACTGCCAAGCCATGTCTTCCCTGGACCGGAAACAATCATCCTGGGACCGGTTTCTGGCTAATCAACCGTCATCAGCCAGGCTAGCTTGAATCCAGTGGCAAAGTGAGTGAGGGACCCATGTCTGGGCATACCCTTCCAATTAAGGGGGTGAGTGCTTTTAATGTTCAACACTCCGTCCATCTTCCCCTTTGGATTTGCTTTGTTCGCCCTAAGTTGGCAGGGTATGCCCAGACGTGGGTCCCTTGCTTACTTGGCCAGTGGATTCAAGCTAGCCTGGCTGATGATGGCTGATTAGCCAGAAACCGGTCCCAGGACGCTTGTTTCCGGTCCAGGAAAGACATGGCTTGGCAGTTCGGGCTGGACTGTTCCCATGAGGCACAGGGTAATACTGATTTGCATATGGCCATAGCTGAACTGGGGTGGCGGCGTGAGCTAAAGAATGATGATGGATTAAACCCGGATCAGTTGACTGGGGGTGACTGCTTGCAATGTTCAACACTCTGTCCATCATCCCTTGTGGTTTTGCTTTGTTCGCCCTAAGTTGGCAGGGTATGCACAGACGTGGGTCCCTTGCTCACTTTGGTACTGGATTCAAGCTAGCCTGGCTGATGGCGGCTGATTAGCCAGAAACCGGTCCCAGTATGCTTGTTTCCGGTCCAGGGAAGACATGGCTTGACAGTTCGCGCTGGACTGTTCCCATGAGGCACAGGGTCAGACTGATTTGCATATGGCCATGTCTGAACTGGGGTGGCAGAGTGAGCTAAAATATGATAATGGATTAAACCCAGATCAGTTGACTGGGGTGAGTGCTTGCAATGTTCAACACTCCGTCCATCATCCCTTTTGGTTTTGATTTGTTCGCCCTAAGTTGACAGGGTATGCACAGACGTGGGTCCCTTGCTCACTTTGCCACTGGATTCAAGCTAGCCTGGCTGATGACAGCTGATTAGCCAGAAACTGGTCCCAGGATGCTTGTTTCCGGTCCAGGGAAGACATGGCTTGGCAGTTCGAGCTGGACTGTTCCCATGAGGCACAGGGTCAGACTGATTTGCATATGGCCATGTCTGAACTGGGGTGGCGGAGTGAGCTAAAGAATGATGATGGATTAAACCCAGATCAGTTGAATGGGGTGAGTGCTTGCAATGTTCAACACTCCGTCCATCATCCCTTTTGGTTTTGCCGGGTTACGATCTAAGTCAGGACTATACACCTAGGGCTGTGTTGTCATCTCCAGCATGAGATGTAGATTGACTTAGCAGTACCAACAACTTTAGTTCTCTTACACATACATCTTCATGTATAATACACCCAGTTGGGAGTCTTCTGTAGCGACCCCACATCTCAAGACAAGTAATGATATATCCTCTGTTAGTATCTCTGATGTGGCTGAGGCTGTCTATCCTTCACTAATTGTTTCCTCGTCTGGTTTGCCTAATTCAACAACAATTGATAATGGGCTTCTTCCCAACATAGAACCTTGTAATGGCCCAATTATAGCTAAAAGCGAGGCAAATAAAGGTCTAAATATAATATCTTGCAACCTGGCGGTGATACATTCTAAACTGTAAGATCCAGAGTGGTACATATTTGTTGAATCTAATGATATTTGTATTTTTCAAGAAACTTGGGCAGTGGCTAAGATTAATATAAATGGCTATACGGCCTATAGTGTGGATGCAAAAACTCCCAAAAAATCAGGCAGAGCGAGTGGGGGATTGCTAATATTTGTAAAGAATACTATAGCTTGCAAATATAAACAGCTGATAATAGAATCTCTTGATATACCGGGGATTCAGCTCACCTTTCCGACAGGCTTTAATCTAACTATATTCAATATCTATGCTAGGTCGGAATCACATAACAATTAATCTGCTGTATTACTACAGCTAGATAAGTTGTTGGGGGTATATCAACTCACCTCCAAAACCTTAGTTGCAGGGGTCTTTAATACCACCTTTGAATTTTCCCCCTTATTGTGTATTTTACTGGAGGAGGAGAATGAGATTTGGGGTATACCAAACCTGAGACCAGTTAAAAATGGCTACAGAGCAACGGCTGTGTCTTTGCAGATTGCATCCTTGGTTGTAGGTAGGAGCATGAGGGCTTGTAATGGTAGGACCCCCTCTGACAAGCGCAGGAAATCCACCTTTAAGCGTGGTAACAGCTCAAGTGTTATCGATTACATTCTTACTGATGTCAGAATTTGGTCACTGGTTGAGGATATGTTAATAGTTCCAAGGTCAGACAGCGACCATAACCCCTTACTTCTAAAAATGAGGGGCTCTGAATTGGGCAGGCAGCCATTTGTCTACCTGTCCAGGGTGGATGAACCCCTTGTAACCAGCAATCGCAGAAGAGTGACCGGGCCCAATGTACTTACCAATTGTTCCTTATATACTAGAATTTATGAATTATTTGTACATTTTATTTCGAGGTTCTTAAGTAATCTGGACTGCGAACAGCCGGTTGGACAAACCTCAATACTTCCCATACATAATGATCTCTTTGAAGCACTCCAAGCAGTTTTTACAAAGGAAAGTTCAGGTGGTAGACCTGACAGCAAAAGAACTAATAGTTGGTTCAACCCCAAATGCAAATCCACCGAGAGTGCTCTCCAGTTAGCCATAAAGACCCATAATCAACCAGGGGTTGTCCAAGCACGTAACAAATATAGAATTGCAATATTAAAAGCAAAAAGAGAATTTTCAGATAAGAACTGGCAGGAACTTGTATTAGCAGCTAATTGCAAAGATACCCGTATGTTTTGGCACATCCTCGCAAAGGGCAACTTGGATACCACAAACACTCCTAGTTATCACATCCAGCCGGAGGTCTGGTTTGAGCATTTTACCACACTATATTCCCAGAAGTCAGATGACGATCGCACTCGCAGTGCAAACACTGAACAATTTGTTTCGAAAACTCTCCCCTATATGCCAACGACCAAAACAGCATTGGTCTTTAGTCTGGATGACTTAAGGCAGGAAAGGGCTCTATCCCTGATCAAATACCAGGTGATCTCTATAAATCTGAACCTATGGTTTGGGCTCCCTATATAAACACCCTCACAAACTGTATTTCAGCTTGAGGGCCTTAGAGCAGCTGAAAAGCTTTGATTATCTGGGCTTAAGACTGAGTGATACATTAGCAACAGCTGGAAAAGAGCTACCTAACTCTTGTCCATAGGTCAAAATCAATACTAAGACACTTTAAGCAGTCCTATACTCGATCACTGACTCCAGGTCTTGAAGTGTATCGAGCAAAAGCTCAGAGTGGTGCTTTGTATGGGGCAGAAATAAACTGACAATATCCAAAAATATCTTTGCCAGATCACTCATCTCAGTACCTATGACTACCCCCCTAATTCCACAGTTTTTTTACCTTGGGATTAAAAGAATTGGTGATATGGCATCACTGAAACCTCTATTGCACTGGCTGCGCTTGCAGACAACGCCGCAGCTTTCTGATTATTACAACTCCCTAAAGGAGGTCTTGAACATTAGTGCTGCCAAAAGTCTCCATTGGTTTAAGCATGTTGCGAGTTGGTTTACAACTCTTGGTATGACAGAACTTTGTGAATATCCAGAGAAGGCAAATACAGAGTATTGCACAAAGTTGAAGATCAGGTATTGGGCGGCCGTGTAAGAACGTTATGCCACCAGGCCAGCAAATGGCCAACTAACTTCACAGTTTTTATGTGTTAAGCCATGCCCATCCATGGAAACCTTCCTGGATCTAATCGCGCCCTCACTTGCAAAAAGCCTATCTGTTAGATTTAGGTATGGTAACCTTCTATTACGGGTTTCTAGCGATCAGACTGCGGGACTATCTTTAGAACCCTGCCCTGCATGCGCTAAAACCTTGGAGACAGAAGAGCACATTCTATTTTTTCTGCACAAAATATCAAAAGATCCGCAGGAGATGGAAATGACTGACCTGCTTAAACATCGGAGTTAGGCAACATCAGGTTGCCTATAGAATCCTGAAAACCAATACCACAGGACCAATAGTTTACGTGCTCAGTCGTTTCCTTTCTCATTCTGGATCATACGGGAAAAGCTTCTGCAAATAATTGGTGCAGATTGTTAACACAAAAAATAAATCCCTATGATTCAAATTGATTTGCTGGCTTAAACGAATTGTACGCTGTAAGCAAAAACCCTTTTATTACTGTTACCATAGTGTTGTGCTCCTCAATTTTATGCTGCTTTATATGTTATTAGCTGATAAATGTGCTCATAATTGTTTTTAGAATTTTTAGCTATGCACTGTTTTATTGATTTTAGATAAGTCTGATGACTTTTTATTTTTTTGTTCAAATAATTTTAAGAACTAATGGGCATATTTACAAGCGGGCGATAAAAAATAATCGCCGCTTTTGCGGCCGTTTTCGGCCGAAAAGCGGCAATAATTTTATTGCCTAATTAGCAAGGCCACGCTAACGCGTGAAACCTTGCTTTAGCGTGGGGATTCCTAACGCCCAGCTTTGCATCTCTAATGAGATGCAAAGTGTGCGTTACTGACCTAACATGACAGGAGAAATGTCGCTAAGCGACATTTCTCCTATCACCAAGCCCCACGCTATGAAGCATAGCGTCAGGAAAAGTAGCGATAACCCCTGTTATCTCTACTTTCCTTACGCCTGCTTCAGGACTGACTTAGCCATGATATCTTATGGAAGGTGGATATCATGGCTAAGTTTGTGAGTCCCTATCAACAAGGTAACACCACATTGCGTGAGATTATTGCTGGGTTTCCAGCGATAATCTCACGATAGGCAGTTAGCGGGAGGATTTTTATCGCTGAGGAGATAAGCGTTGCTAATAGCACGCTATCTCAGCGATAAAAATCAAGGTTACCCTGCGATAATTATCCTCACGCTAAGAGCGCTGACCGATAATTATCACCGGTTGTTGCTGATATGCCCCTAAGTATTGCTCGTACTTGTATTTGTATACTTTGATGATTTTAAACAAACCGAATAAAGTTATTCAATCAATCAATCAATACTACATAAATGGAAATGATTACCAGAGGAGCAAAATGCACAAACACCAGTGGAGGAATTTAAAATCAGTCATGCATCGTTGCACTTTTTTTCAGAATAGTAAGTAGGTAGAATGGTATGGTTGGGGGCTAAATGAAATGATGATGCTTGCTCATAGCAAAGAGAACCCACCCTACCTTTGAGTGTCGAGCGTTGAGCTTGGACATTGTTTTTCAAATCTTTGGCCATGGGGCAGGGCATGCCTATGAAAATGCTTGCCCCGGTAGCTGCTATCTTAATTGATAACTGGTTCATAAAACCGTAGCTTGATAACAGCGCAGACTTTCAACAGAAACTGATGCGATAAAACAATCTTTATACTCCTCTTCTGCTTTTTTTCGACAGTGTAGTAAGTTAACAAATGTTAACATTACCTGGTTTAATGCTACTTGTTAGATCTGGGGGTCTCTAGTTGGCAGGGTAGGTACCACTGTCCAAGTAGGGACCCTTGCTTCTAGTCAGGGAAAGGGGGATACACTGTTAAGATAACCCCTGCTCACCCTCTAGGTAGCTTGGCCTGAGCAGTCTAGGCTATCAAAGGCAATGTGTAAAGTATTGGTACCAACACTCACAGTAACACAGTGAAAACACCACAGATTTACTCCACACCAGTTTTAGAAAAATAAGGTACCTTTACTAAAAACTTCACAAGACCAAATACTACAGAAAAACCAACATACAATTAAAAAAGGTTACTTAAAGATAGTTCAAGAGTTTGCAGAAAGTACTCCAGGATGTAAAAATCAGTGTCCTGCACAATGCGACTCTCAATGCACAAAATGCGACACTCTCGTGCCCAACAGTACCTGTAGTTGCGATAAGGTTCCCAAAAGCTATAACAAGGAGGATGGGAAAGGCGATGCGATACTCCTGAGATCTTGGGGAGGCTTTGCAGCAGCCCTGCTTCACGCAGCAGAGGTGGATGCGCCGGCTCCGATCTGTAGGGGGAGGATGCGAGGACTTTGGCTTTCGTTGCGTAGGTTTCTTAGGGGGAAGCTTCACGCACAGGTACGATGCGACGATCTTCGGTGCGGCGCGGTGCGCGGCGCAGCGCGGACTTCGGGCGCCGCAACCCTCGATGCGTCATGGGACGGGACTCTGCGTCGACACACGCAGCGACTGGATACTTTCACGCACCGGCAGTGGTGCGGCTCTCAACTGGATCTGCGACGACCCTCGCAGCGTCAGGAATCTTCACGCACCGGGACGATGCTCGACGCACTCGGCGATGCGGGGACTCCGGGTGCTGCGATGACGCCGCGATGAAATTTTCCTCGCACTCTCGTTCTTGCGACACGCAATCGGATGATGCGTTGGGTACCAGTTACTCTTTTTCACGCTTTTGCTTCCCAGCTCCCAAACACAGCAAAACGACCTCCTGAGGCCCCAAGACTGGGCAAGCACTCCAAGGCAGGTCAGAACTCCTTCAGCAGAGTTCCAGGGGAGCTGGTGGTGAAGTCCTTTTGTTCCTGGGACTTCTTAACAGGGAGCCAGCTCTTCTCAGGCCCTTGGAGATCAGAATCAAAAGAAGGGGACACAGCAAGGTCCTTCCCCTCTCCTTGGCAGCAAAGCAAAACAGCAAGCAGGCAGTCTTCTCCTCTTCAGTCCTTTTCAGCTTTCTCCTTGGCAGAGGTTTCTTCTTAGTTCCAAAGTGATCTAAAGTTTTAGGTGTCTGGGGTCCTCTTCTTATATTATATCACAAAAGAGGGGGGGACCGGGAGCGTAGTTAGAAAATAGGTCCAGTACCCGTGCTCCCTCAGAATAACTAGTATATTACGAGAGGGTAACTGTTCCTGAGGAATTATGGTTGTGTTTGTTCCCTCAAAGTGGTGTGGGGAATTTCTCCTTTTGTAAATAGTGCCCTCACACACCCTTTCGGGTGTCTTGCTTCATCATAGGGCGTTGCTCCTCGTGGGGGTGGCGCTGCAGTCCCCCACGGGCCCCGCAAGAGGGCTCTTTGGCGGAGATCTTTTGATGGAGACGCCGCAGTTGTGCATGGGTGTGTGTGGGCCTAATGGAAAACAAGTGGGTGGTGTGGTTTAAAAATTGCTGGGTAGAGTTTCAGACCTTTATTCACTGCCCTACCTGGCAAATAATTAAAACTGGTTATCCTGGAGCTACTCTTAATGAAAAAATAATAAAAGAGGGCAGATCCTGGAAAGTAACTGCTGCTCTCAGGAATGTGAGTGGGGAGCCTACTGGTGAGTGGTCAACATGTTTCGCGCTTACGAATGGGTCCTTAAGGGATCCCAGATGCGCTTCGTCAGGACCTAAGAAAATAATTAAATAGTGAGTGAAAGTGTTTGTGAGTGAAAATAGAATAACAGGTTTCAGTGAGGTGTGATACTGTAGACCTGTTCAACCTAAATATTAAGGTTAGTCCAGCGTCTTTGCGCTGAGAGGTTTACCTGTCTTTTCTGGAAACCTCTACCCAACCTGGATTGGTAGGGAAAAAAAGGGTGGGGGAGACAAACACAGGGACAGGGGAGAGAAAAAAATGCAGAGACAAGTAACAACAAAATAAGTATTGGTACATTTATCTCACGAATGTCAAACAAGCGACAACGGCTAGTAACACTGCACGCCATGCTTCTAAAGTAAACATAACATGCGTATCAGACGGTCGTGATGACTATGATCCCAAAATATTTTGAATCCGTTACTGTGCAGTGAGAGTATCATTGCATCCGTGTGTTTTCACTAGGCCAGCTGTTCGTGTGAGGCAGTGAAACTTGCCCCGTAGTAACAGAAGCTCGCTATATCGTGGCCGTTTAACAGGAAAGAGCAATCTCTGTACCGTGGTATGTTCGTGTGTATCAATAACACAACTAACGTTATCGGTGAAACTCAGGTGAAAAATCAAGGATCGGCGACTTAGATTAGTAATTAAGGCCTACCCTCAAGTTGTAGGGATTAGGGCCCCATCAGCGTAGTGGAGTTGGCACTAAAGAGAAACTAACAGACGGGGAGACAGAGAAGTTTTTAAGAATCGGAAATTAAATCAGACTTTAAAGTTGCGTGGCTCGGCTCACCTCTTTCATAGGGAAATACTCACTCGTGCTCCTTATGTTCGCTAAGGTATGCCCTTCATGCAGGGCATACCTTAGCGAACATGAACTGTATTCTGTACAACGATCCCTTTCAGACATACTTTTATCTATTGCCAGAAGTATCATGACAATCACTCATGAAACAACTAGACTGGCGATCGCTTTCAAGACGCTACCGCGTCTTTGAACGACGTCCTAACAGTTACCGTAGTTACCGAGTCACGCAACGTAGTGACGTCATCGGTCTGCGCCCACCAACACGTCCCCAATCGGATTAGTGCAGCAGGAAAGATCGGATATAAGCGGTAACTGTTCGCTCCTTGACTATCCGTTCCAGCGATAGATGGAGAGGGGGTAGGTTACCACGTCCTAGGCGAAGGAGCACGAGTGAGTATTTCCCTATGAAAGAGGTGAGCCGAGCCATGCAACTTTAAAGTCTGATTTAATTTCCGATTCTTAAAAACTTCTCTGTCTCCCCGTCTGTTAGTTTCTCTTTAGTGCCAACTCCACTACGCTGATGGGGCCCTAATCCCTACAACTTGAGGGTAGGCCTTAATTACTAATCTAAGTCGTCGATCCTTGATTTTTCACCTGAGTTTCACCGATAACGTTAGTTGTGTTATTGATACACACGAACATACCACGGTACAGAGATTGCTCTTTCCTGTTAAACGGCCACGATATAGCGAGCTTCTGTTACTACGGGGCAAGTTTCACTGCCTCACACGAACAGCTGGCCTAGTGAAAACACACGGATGCAATGATACTCTCACTGCACAGTAACGGATTCAAAATATTTTGGGATCATAGTCATCACGACCGTCTGATACGCATGTTATGTTTACTTTAGAAGCATGGCGTGCAGTGTTACTAGCCGTTGTCGCTTGTTTGACATTCGTGAGATAAATGTACCAATACTTATTTTGTTGTTACTTGTCTCTGCATTTTTTTCTCTCCCCTGTCCCTGTGTTTGTCTCCCCCACCCTTTTTTTCCCTACCAATCCAGGTTGGGTAGAGGTTTCCAGAAAAGACAGGTAAACCTCTCAGCGCAAAGACGCTGGACTAACCTTAATATTTAGGTTGAACAGGTCTACAGTATCACACCTCACTGAAACTTGTTATTCTATTTTCACTCACAAACACTTTCACTCACTATTTAATTATTTTCTTAGGTCCTGACGAAGCGCATCTGGGATCCCTTAAGGACCCATTCGTAAGCGCGAAACATGTTGACCACTCACCAGTAGGCTCCCCACTCACATTCCTGAGAGCAGCAGTTACTTTCCAGGATCTGCCCTCTTTTATTATTTTTTCATTAAGAGTAGCTCCAGGATAACCAGTTTTAATTATTTGCCAGGTAGGGCAGTGAATAAAGGTCTGAAACTCTACCCAGCAATTTTTAAACCACACCACCCACTTGTTTTCCATTAGGCCCACACACACCCATGCACAACTGCGGCGTCTCCATCAAAAGATCTCCGCCAAAGAGCCCTCTTGCGGGGCCCGTGGGGGACTGCAGCGCCACCCCCACGAGGAGCAACGCCCTATGATGAAGCAAGACACCCGAAAGGGTGTGTGAGGGCACTATTTACAAAAGGAGAAATTCCCCACACCACTTTGAGGGAACAAACACAACCATAATTCCTCAGGAACAGTTACCCTCTCGTAATATACTAGTCCTCTTCTTATACCCCTCCAAGTCTTTGTCTCTCTTTGTTCCAGTGGGGGGATTCCCCTGCTCAAACCGGTTCCTGGGTGTGCTCTGCTCTGGAGCACCTGGTTCCTTTCAGAGTGAGGGGCAGGGTCGTTAGACGCTCAGCAGGAGGTGGAGCCTTCTTTGTGCCAGCAGAGGCAGAGTCCTCAGCCTGGCCAGCAGGGGGTGGAGCCAGCATTGTGTTTGTCAGGGGCAGCCCTATTCAAACCCAGGGACTACTCCTCCCACCCATCTAAAGCAGATCTCCCTATTCACCCTGCTGCTGACTCATCCAGGCTCCTGGAGCCACCTAGCCCATCACATGACACCAGTCAGCCAACCAGCACACAGGCACACAGGAAGGTTAAACAGGAGAATAGCTACTTTCTAAAAAGTGCTATTCTCACACAGTGAATTTAAAACCCATCTTGCTAAAAAGATGTATAATTGAATTCTGAACACAGAGATACCAAACTTGGATTTTCTATCTTGCCCTTATGGGAAGATAGGCATGTAAACAGCCTTCCCCATTCTATCCTATGGGCAAGATAGCCTCTCAGCAGTGAAAAACGAAAATGGCTGTAATTCACTACCAGGGCACGTTACACACCTCAGTACATGCCCTACCTTTCAGATACACTGCACCCAGCCCAGGGGGGTACCTAGGGCCACCATAGGGATGCCTGACATGTACAGAAAGGGAAGGATAAGGCCTGGTCAGTGGGTGCACTGGCCAGGTCGACATGGCAGTCCTGGACTGCACATAGGCACTGCAAGCAGGCCTAAGACATCGTTTTAGCGCTACTCCTGTGGGTGGCACAATCAGTGCTGCAGCCCACTAGTAGCATTTGAGTCACCAGCCCTGGCACACTCAGTGCACTTTACTAGGGGCTAACAGGTGAAACAAATATACCAATCATGGATGACCAATCAATATAACAATTTATACAGAGAGCATATGCACTTTAGCACTGATCAGCAGTGGTAAAGTGCTCAGAGTCCTATTGCCAACAACCACGGGTCAGAGAAAATAAAGGAGGAAGAAGCAAAAAGTTTGGGGATAACCCTGCAAAAAGGGCCGTTTCCAACACTACTCATCTCACAAAAGGTAGCCATGATCCATCACTGCTTCCATGGTTGTATTCTTGGCAAAAGTTAACTCGATGATCGTCGGCTTTCTTCAGTTCATGCAGAGATTTATAGGGGAACAAGATACCTTTGTATATTCAAAAGGAGACTTTATCACTGGCCCAAGGCCATGCATTCATTCTCACAACTAAATAAATTAACCCATGAAGATAAAATATGAGAAATTTCCACAGCAGAATGTAATTTATTTTTTAGGTACAGTCATAAATCCAACCAATATCTAACATTCCTTTCCTTCTCTTGAGAGGCAACCACATTTCAAATACGAACCCATATATATGTACTTAATTCTCAACCAGTCGCGGGGATGGAAAGCAATGCAACCCTGCTCACGTGTGTTTTAAGTGTCCCTCGAACTAGGAGTATCATTGGAGAGTGAAACAATGTTACCTTATCAAGTTAAAAAACATATTTGTACTTTGTAAAAATGTAACATTTGCACTGTGCAAATAAATTGTTGAATCAGGAGGCTTGGACTGGAAGCAGTCTCCTCGTTTGATACCAGGGCACCCTTTCAAGGTTTACATCCTTGATAAAAGGAGCGGATTGTCTCTCATCAGATTGGAGCAACTGGGCACCATACATACCCCTGCCAAAATAATCCCAAAACAAACAATTCAGATGAGAAATGGATGGGAGCCCGTAATTCGGTGTACATCAGGGACTTATATAAGGTCATATGTATTTCCTATTGTAGGGACCAGATCCACGTCTTTAAGGTTTTTTAAACGCATCCATCAGTTTAAGTACAATCCAACAAATATATCTAAATGAAATACATTCTATGTCAGACTGAAGGGGCGCAGAATGCTTTACTTTAATACCTACATAAGCTGTTTTATCTTATGAGAGTTAATATAGGGAAGGACATTTTAGTTTGACAAAAGTTTTTGAGAGTTGGTGCAAGGGGCACCTTGTCATAATTTCGGATTTTTTGCAGTGTTACTCCTGCAGTGGTTGCCTTTCCACATCCCCTCTCAGCATTGAATAGGGGGCACGTTGACCTCTCCTGAAGGTCAGCTCAGTGATGGAGTGGGCACGGGCACCTTCTGGATCAGAGACACAGGCCCTTTCAGGATCAGAGCCGAGGAGGAAACAGTGTGCAATGCGCCGGTTCCTGTGCACTGGAGCAAGCCCTCATAGTGGAAAATAGTGACAAGGGGGTGCTGCAGCTGCTGGGGAGGGCTTTGCATTCCTCTTCAGTTTTGTGCCGTAAAATAGTCTCACTTCCCTGCTTAGCGTCATAAGCGGTGAGCTAGTGTATTATGGTAATAGCACCTTACACAAATTAGCCCAATCCTTGTAAGTCATTTCACTGTAGAATACGTAGGATATTGCCAGCAATCTAAAACAAACATTGGCAAAGCAAGTTGGTCTGCATGGGCTGCTAGCCTTTTGGCTTTGTCAATTCTTGTTTTGTTTTGCTGTGGTTTTTTTTAATAAAACATCGTTTAGGCAGCTACTGGGACTTCGCTAATATCGAAAAATAAAGATTGGAAAAAAAGCAAAATTGTTTTTTGGTATTAAAAAACACACATTGCCATAGAAGTTCCTGGCACTGAAGAGAACTATTTTGCGTGCAGTTGTGCTCCTTATGAAAGTGCAGAAAGCAGTCACTCACAGAAGTTAGTTAATGTCTGTAATGGGCTGATCCATTGCCCCATGCTGTATGCTGTAGTGGGCGAAATTAAAATGTGAATGAGGCAACAACAGACCAAAAGATGTAGATTTCCGACTAAAAGCTCAGATAAGTAAATACATTCTATATATAATTTTAATAAAATCAAAGGTGTTAGCTAACACCAGAAATAAAAAGAATATTATGAAAGGTCATACTGGACTTGGAGAGTGCATGCTTTGATTTTGGATCCAATCATCACTAGTCCTCCAAGGACCATTATTTTAAGGATGATACTGAGCTTGGTTCAGAGGTCAGTCTAAGAGGCCTGCTCTGCAATATTAGAGCCAATCCATAGAGGGCTTAATGTGATGCATACAGACACTCTGGTGCACATTAAGAGGGTGTGTCTCTAAGATTTATCAACAAACCATGCAGACCCTTATTTTCAAACGGCTCCTTCCCCATAACCCACCGGCCCGAGTTAAGCAATAAGAGAACATAATAATGTCCATTCAGGGAAGTGTTTCTTTACAGCCCCACAAGCTCAGCTCTGAGATTGACAGCACCTCATTGATTGTGGTGATAAATTTAACAGCAGTGACACATAAAGCTACCAAATGGACCCATGTCCTGTGCAAACCATAAGCCAGAGCTGACCTTTAAGCCAATAGACTTTTGCACACTGGTTAATTCTAATGCAGAGTGAAACATCTTAGAATGAAAAAAGGGTTGGTGGTTCATTAGCCTGCATTCACAACACATATTATGGGGTCACTTGGCAGCTCTGCGTAAATAAGAAGAGACACAAAAGCACTCGCTCGAGTCATGAAACAATTAAGTATCATCTGAATTTATTTCTAATTTTAACAGTAGTTGTTGCAGTAGTAGACCACAAACAGTACCTGCTGTGGAGAGATGTGACACAGCTTAAGCATGGTTCATGCCTTATGGACTGTGTCATTCTATATATAAATTTGAATATTTCATCATTGATGTGCACAAGGCCCCATTTAAAAACATGGTGGAGTGCTGCCTAAAGAACAAAGATCTGCCACTTGTCATGTATGAAACCTCATCCTGGCTTTTTATCAATAGCATATTACATTGTGCGATTTGTAGTTTCCCTTTACCATTACAAGTATCATCTAAAAAATCACAGATGCAACGAGCCATTGGCTAAAAAGTCAAGTATTTTGGAGCATGACACATGGCTGCTTAGCAGCTGTGAAGGAGGAGTGTGAAACATTATTTGTGCAAGGCCTTTTTCCAAGAAAGCTCAGCAATTAGAGGAGGAGAAATATGGATCACCACTGAGAGCCAGGAGTGAGCAACACTAGTTAGGCTGATCCGGTCCTTTATAGAGCAATGTTTTGTTGATTGTATAGTTACCATGTGCAACATTTGGGCTGAACCTTTAGCCAGCACTGGACTGTTAGCCAACAGCACTTCCCATGGCAGGGTTATTAAGACCATATATAATTTAAATGTATTCTGAAAAGCAGAGGATCCGAATTGCTGTTGAATACAAAAGCCTTAAGAAGCTGAATACATCTGCCACTTAGCAGATATGCAAATATGTAAAAATTGCTTTTTGATTGCATCAAGTGAATACTGATATGCATTTTCTAAGAACCTTTTCCATATGTTGACAACATATCTCAGCAGGTTATTTTGAAATCTGCATCTTGTCACAAGTTTGAACTCCATCCAAGCCTTCTAAAGTCAGGAAATTTAGCTTTGGTGGGCACCAGGGGACAAGCATTACTTAGAGTCCTTCATATTTCAAAGTATAAAGTAGTTTTTTTCAAAAAGCGTAACAATTGGTCGTGGCTTACGCATGCTGCTAGATGGCGGCTAACTGCTGAGCTCCGTCACCTCACAAAGGAGATTTCTGTCACCCAGGGACCGCGTTTCGCATCTTTTTCAGTATGCAAACCCTCTGCTGTGTGGAGGCATACATTTGCACTGCAGGGTGAGTCTACAACGCACCCTTTGGCTGATTTCTTTGCACCTTCGTCTCTTTGATGCGAGTGGCCGCCATTTTGTATGCTCTGCAGCCGCGTTGCTGAAAATGAATATAAATACCTCAATGATGGAGTATCACATTATCCTATATACTTCATTGTGGGGCTAAACAATGCTCTTAACAACCTATGATACAGCTTCCCCTGTTTAGTTGATGGTTGAAGGAGTAATGCTGAACATCTTTCAGTCAGTTATATCCCACCGTTTGCTGTGACAGAAGGAGTACATGCTGTACCACTCAGCAGTCTATGTTGGTTTCTCTCAGCATTTGCACAAACTAAACCCTTCTCTAACATACATCTTCTCACAGATTCTAGGAGGCACTTTGTTGTGGGTCAGAGACGTCTGAGGCGAATGAACAAGAAACATCTGCGCCTCTGTCTTTTCTTTGTCTAACAAGGTGTATACGCCATACTACCTCTTGTGGATGGTGACTCCATCTCTTCAGGACACTATCTTCTTTGCAACTTCTCTGGTCTCTACGAAAGTGGTCCGAGCATGGCTCTCTACAAATACCACATGTTTGAGAGGATGTAGATAAATATTTTCATGTTGTGGGATTTTTCCCTTATGGTCTCCTCACATCTTCTCTCCTATCTGAGACTTCCTCCATTAATCTCTGCTTTATAGCTTGTTTTACACTATAATCCAGGCATCCCGGCTTTTGGGATCTGGATGTGTCACACATCGACATTGTGACTGTAACATTTCCACATCATCGTTGTAGTCTACATCATTGTGTACATATTTTTATGGGATGGATTTCTGATCACAAAAATCTCCCTTGCTGACAAGTACATTTCTTTCAAGATTGCCAGATTCTCTTGTGAAGACATCTTCTTTTGGCACTAAACTGAAAAGAGCCAAAAATGATCCTCTATCTCCAGTTCAGTCATCCTCTAATCCAGTCTTGGACTCAATTCTAGATGAACTACGTACTTTAAAAACGTTCATGAATACCACCAATGAAAAATTACAGCTGATTGAGGACCGATGGATTAACATGGAAGGTAAAATGTCTGAAATGGAAAAACGTATAAGTAACCTTCCAGACGTGGCAACTAAAGTCCCTTTACTGGAGAAAGTAATCTACAAACTAAGACTCCATACAGAGGATTTAGAAAATCGCAACAGAAGGAGCAATCTTTGGCTGTATGGACTGCCTGAAAACATTGAGGGTCCGGATCTTCTTTCTTTTTTGATGAAATTTCTTTCTGACCTTCTCAATCTTCATTCCTCGACTCCTCTCAACATATAATGAGCACATTGCTTTGGTCGTCTTCAGCCTCATTCCAACAAACCACCATCTTATCTGGTCTGGTCATAACATTTTAATTTCACTGGATCTTTCCAACGCTACCAATAGACATAAAGAATTCCTAGCTCTTCATCCACAATTTAGATCCATGAATATCCGTTATGGTATTCTACACCCTTGTCTTTGTAAAATTACTCATGAAGGCGTTTCCCGATCATTTGATGATCCTTCTAAACTAAAACAGTTTTTGCATTCTATTACTAGAGTACCTAAAGACACAAAAGCTCAATGTTCTTAAAATTGTTTAAACTGTTAATGCTTCGCAATTTATTATCTCTTGTTGCGGTCTTTGTTTGTTCTTTATATCTTCACTATGGTTTATACGGCCTAGTTATCTTATAGTATCTTACTTTCTTTATTTACTTATCTCCTAAAGTTTTATCTTCTCCTGTTGTTGCTCTTGTTCTTGAGCGCTGAAATGCCCAGCTCTTATGTCTTTATCTTTATATTTCAGATCTGGCTTTTTGTCCTTGATCTGTCATTGTTTCTCTTTATTTCCTCTACTCTCTTTCTAGCATTTCTCTCCTTGTCTCTTCTTTCTCCTTTCCTTCTTCCACATCTGTATTTCTTTGCCCCTTTTTATATTTCTATGAATGACCTTTTCACTTGCTTCCTTATGTTTTTATTAATTTCTACATGTTTCCCAATTCTTATGACCAGAGTCTTTTGTCTCTTTTGTTGTCTTTTGCAGTCTGTCATCATTGTGATTATTCCCCTGTTTCTTACACATTATCATGTTTAATGTTGTATCGTGGAACGTTCGTGGTTTGGTCATCCTGTTGAGCGCTAAAAGGTACCATCTCATTTATGAAAACTTAATTGTCAGCTTGCATTTTTGCAGGAAACCTACTGTAATGATGTTGAATCTCTTAAACTCATGCGTCAATGGGAGGGTCAGGTTGTTTTCTCTCCAGCTATCAACCGTAAAGGTGGTGTCACCATCCTTTGTCACAAATCTTTGAAACTACAAATTATATCAACTGAAAATGTGGACAATGGGTAATACTTCACGCTATGATCCATAATACCCATGTCACCTTTTTTAATATTTATGGTCCGGTTAAACCTGATCAGGGCTTTTGGCACCATATTAAACTAAAATTATCCTCAATTTATAACCCCAATATTATTGTTGCTGGGTATTTGAATAATTGGCTTGATCCGTTTTCAGATAGGAAATCAGATTGTAAATTTAAACCGGACAAATCTCATAAAGCATTGCAAGCTGCTATTGCCTCTTGTCCACTCTATGATGCATGGAGAACTAGTAACCCTGATAGTTATGAATTTACATTCCTCTCCAATGTTCACCATACTATGTCTCACATTGATTATGTTTTGCTTTCAAGATCTTTACTTCTCTCACTCCAATCTTCTGAGATTGGTTCCATTTTTATTTCTGACCATGTCCCAGTCTCAGTTTCACTTGATTTGTCCCTTGCTACTCCCAAACAGACTAAATGGAGATTTAATAATTCCTTATTATCCAATCAAACCTTTATTCTAAACACTACTTCCTCTATATAAGAATGTTTTCAATGTAATAAGTCAAGTGACACCTCTATTCATAACAATTGGAATGCCTTTAAAGCCTCGTTCAGAGCCTTTACTATTGCCTACACTGGTGGGAAGAAAAAGTAATTGAGCTCCCAATACATTGCATCCCTTAATCATATTAAGACCCTCGAACACTCTTACTGTACTTCCAAATCTCCTGTTCACCTCCAAGATCTAATCAAGGCTAAATCTGATCTAAACAAATTGGCCACATCTGATGCCTATAATATTTCACTTAAAATAAAATCTAAATATCATGGGTGTCAAAACAAAGTGTGTAGAATGCTGGCTAATTATTTAAAAGTCAAATCAGAAATGAAAGCCATTGGCCCTATTCGTAATACCCTTACCAATAATTTATTACTTTCTGATTCAGACATCATCAATGCCTTCCAAACTTATTACCATTCACTATATATGGATGACACTCACCCCAATATTGTTGCAGGGATTCTGCACATACGCAGAACTATGCGCAGGAAACCAGGACCTCAGTGTGTAGTGGTGTACCAAAATACCCACCTCGTGCCCAGAACCCCAATCCGACTAGCTATAGTGTCTCACTCATTCTCCGTACTACAGCTAAGCTACCAATGATTAGACATCCTAGAACAGGCTACTCCGTCCCTCTGCGGATATGTGGGAACAAGAACACTCTTTCATTCAACCTCTCGCACTTGTCCACAACATGAGTAAATAGAGTCAAGGAATAGTTTAAAATGTTTATTTTAATTAACGTGCTATATAATGCAGTACACGAGCCAATACTAGCAGCAATATGCATAGGATAAAAAAAATCAGCATTGTTACAATTCCATATAGAACAAAAGTGGAAATCATATTATAATGATGGGGGAAACAGGACTATAGAGCCTTGCCACCCTCCCCGTGCTAGAAGCTAGTTTATTTATAATTATAGAAGACCTCCGGGTTTTTTGTCAGGGGGACCCATACCTCCGAGTTCAGATGCAGGAATTTACATCCCCGGACGAGCACAGCTCTTCTATCCTGCAAAGCGTTTTTCTAAGTGTGTTAACATGCATGCAAGGCAATATTAAAAGCACCGGATTTCCACGTTTGCAGCTGTGTTCTATGTTATGGCTAGGGACGTGAGACTGACCAAAGCAAATCAACAGAGCTCATTGTTTTTCGACCTTGAACACGCTGTACAGACGAGGAGCAGAGCGTTCAACTAAATATGTGAAATGCAGACAGTTCTCATGTGAAAGCGAGCAACAAAGCGTTTACGAGAAATGTGGCATGTAGTAACGTGAGCAAAAGCGTCAAAATAGCGGACAAGCATATACTAACTTATGCTAACTGAGCAATGTCCGCAGGTGTGTCCATACCCTCACTACACCCTCCCTTTGGTCAGTCCATCGGACAGTGGTCTTAAAGAGAACACAGCTTTCAAACAAGTCTGAGCAAGAATCAAGAGCATTTGTATCAATGATACCTCTGATTTGAAGGGAATGTGAGAAGAGAAAGAGTAAAAAAATAGGTGGTGTCCAAAAAGGCACACAAAAATAAAAAATAAATCCAGCAAGGATAAGGTGGCTGAGTCAATCCAGCAAGGTGTACGAACAGTAGGTTGCGATAGCCTCCAAGAGGAAGACACAGTTATCATCAGAAAAAAGTGATGCCACCCAATCAAGCAGAGTGAATGAACATATATGTTCCTCAACAATGGGTGCTTCCAGCACCATCAAAGGACAACTTGCGTGATACTCGATGTAACTCCATTGAAGGAAATCCTGTGCCGCTGCACAGATATCCCATTCAGCCAGAACTCCCAGCGCAGCTGCGCAGGCCATAATTCCAACACCGGGACATTCTTGCTCGTGTGCCACTAAGGGTCTCATTAGCAGTTCAAAATCAGGTGGAGGAAATGCCGTATTGGAGAGGCAAAGATCCAATGCCCATTGAAAGGAACAATCCAAGCAGTTGAATACAGGTTGCACGCAAGTGTAATAGGCAAAGCGAAAAGATAATCTATAAGCCACGCTGAGTGTGGCCAGGGGCAGAGTACCATAGAATTCAAGCATACGGCTATGGAGCATCTGCAGCCGGTCTTGGCTGTGCAGGGCCACAGGAAGAGCATCCATTTCGTTGCAGGCAAATTAACAGCAAAATCCCAGCGGCTAAGGCAAGTAATAGTGGCAAGCCACTGAAGATGCTGGAAAAAATAGAATGGATAAATGCTGGTATCACACCAAATATAGTTTGGAAAGACGTCACAAGGCCAGAGCCCACAGCTTTAAAAAAATGGGCAATGCCTGCAGTGTCAGAAGCATTGAAGATAGTGTGAATCAACGCACCGAAATGTAGTGAGAGGTCAGTATTAAGAAGGGCTTGTACTTCTGTATGGGTGTTAGCCACGTGAAGGACGAATGTCTCACGGGCAGATGTGAGTGGAACTTCTTTTTGGGATAACAATGCTCTTATTCTGCTCAACTTGTTGAAGTCTGCCTTCAAGGTCGGAATGGAAGGCTAAATTGAGTTATCGAGCCTCCCGTGTGGGGGTGGGAAAAGCATATTTTTACAGCAAACCATACGCTGTGAAACCGTTACAATGTAAGGGATGCAGGCCAGCATGCCGCAGCATTCTTCATTATTTAAAAGCAAATAACTACCGTTCGCAAGCAGAGTGAAAGTAGGTGTAATAGCTGGCACGGGTATACCTTTTAAAACACATGCAAGATTCGGGGCCGTAAGGTTACAGGCGCCATGCTCTTACAAACAAGAAAATGACCTATTGTGGTATCACATGATTCCCCAGTTAGGTATAATTCTTTGTCATCCCGTAGGCATCTGTATGTGAATGGTATTAACCAAACTTCGTGTAGAAATGCACTGCCTAAGGGTTCGAAGCGGCCTAATGGATAGTGTTTAAACAAGGAAAATGGGAGTGTTATCACCCCATGGATGAGCCAGACAGCTGAGTCTGTTTCTGCCACAGAGAATGTTAACGGGTCTAACTTTTCAATATGCAAAAGAGAATACGTAGCATCATTCATGGACATAAACTGCTGTTTTGTTGACAAGTTAAAGGGCAAAAATAACGATGATGCGTTCAAGTAATCCCATGGAACATTCCCCATCTGTAAAGTCCACGCAAATTGCATAACTGAATGCAATTGAGTTTGACAATGATATAAAACAGAAACATCCTCTTGCACAATGTCAACAGCAGATGAAACAATATTGTCCAATGTGTAAATGCAGGAAGAAAGTGTGTTAATACTATTATCAACAACAGCAAGCACTTTTTCAAGATTAGCCTGATCAATTGCCCTTAAACGTGAAGCTGCTTCAATTTGGGATAGCTTCCAGATTTCATTGTAAGCTGCATAAATAAATCTTTTTGACCTTGGACCAGCAGGTCCTTTTATAAAATCTGTCAAATCAACGTCACCTGATAATAATGACAAATGTTGTTTCACTGTAGTTAGAGTCGAGTGTTGCAACCAATTTTGACATAACTTTCCAACGTAATATGTAGTAACTGAATGGGGGTTAGCTAAACGAGGATCAGGCCTATCCTGTGTGTAACCAGGAGCCTTGTCATGGAAACGAAGTTGGCAAGCATCTGAACTAGTTTGCCAAACTAACCAACCTAGGGGGTCCAAACTAGAAAAATTAAAGGTGTCATTGTTAAAAAGTGATTGTAATTCAGCCATGGAATAATTAGTACAATTGCTCCAGTTCTTATATGCAGCTAGAGCAGGAATAGCAGGGGCATTCATTTGCTTAGAAGTTGCCATTCCAAAACAAGTTGTTTGATAAATCGATTCATTTAAAAATAGAATCTGTGATGGGATGAGGCACGTGCGGTGTAACGCTTCTGTGCCTCGCACTTTCCAGGATTTAGAACCCCAAACTGATTTAAGATCAATTGTGGACTTCCACAGATCATAGCCACCCACTGACAATTTATCAATAAAGGATTTAGAATATAGTAATTTAGTGTGGGTGAGCATTACTTTAGAATTTCACTAAGCATTTAATTTAAAATAGAATGACCCGGTGTTTAATTTATCAAAATCGGTAAAATATGTGAATTTTTTCAAAAAGGTTTTAGAGCTGCCTTCCAAAGGAGACAGGCAATGTTCCCACTGTGTATAATAAAAACATGTCTAAATGTGTTCGCAAAGGTGGCATTGTATTTAAAATTTGAAAACAAGGATTGTACGACTTGTACGTCCCAATCATCAGACCTTATGTTATGTTTCACTACATCACCCATTGAAACCCGAAGTACATTTGGCACATTCATTATCTCTGTAGGGCCATGGATTTGAAAATCTACAGCATCCCAAACTATGCCGTCTATAACTGGCCAGGCAGTGATGTTGACAAAAGTCTGGTCTCTTTTCATTATGTGAGAAGAAGAGTGCGGAGGCAAAGTTCCATCTACCAGTTTACCAGCAAAGCATTCAGGAAGGTAGTGACCATTGATTAGAAGGAAAAAAAAATTCACAAAGCCAATGGACATGAACAAAAAAATAGCGATGAGCACCAACCAGATGTATGTCCAACGTGGAACCAAATAAGTTCGTTTAAAGCAGGCGACAAAAATAGAAAATTTTGGAAGGGGCCTTTGATGATGTGGAATGTGAGTCAAAGGAAAAACGTGATTCATTAATGGCCTCAGGTCGCAACCCAGGTAATGACCCGGTAGTGGGATAAGCATATTCAGTTTCTTCATTATGAGTGGAAGCAGGCGGGAGCAGTAAATGATTGTTAACAGAGTCCAGCTCAATGGCGGTGTCATCCTGCGTGTTGTTAGTAGCAGGAAAGCCTGGATCTCTCGATACAGTTGTTGTAGAGACCGCTGGCGTGATGCTATTCAGGGTCGGCCAGATGTTGTAGCTTGACATTGTCCACTGAGATGTATCTGTTGTCTTTTCGACCAGGAAGCCGTGGTAAAATGACTGTACGAATACCCTTCACGCCAAGCACTGGTACCGGTGCACAATAAGAGGGGCCAAACTTTTTCTTGTTCTCCACCTTCTCTCGGACCAGGTCTCTGATTTTGGGTAGCCGGCCGACTACCAGAATCTGCAGCACAGCATCAGTGGGTGAGGGTAAATGTTCCTTTGCAAGACTGTCACGGGTCGCTTGTAGTTTCTGTAATACAGCAGAATGATTATCTACGTCAAGGATGCAGCTGACGCCACCATGTCTAGACCATCACGGTCTGGCACAAAAATGTTCATGGTAAAGAGCATTTCGTATGGGGTCTGCCCACCCAGAGATCTTCTAGGGAGATTATTTAGTGCACGCTGTACAAATGGGCGAACCAGTTCCTGCCAGTCCCTATGACCCTAGCTGTCAAGGATTGCTTTATGTCACGGTTCATTCGCTCCGCAACCAAATTGCCCTCAGGCCTGTATGGAGACGAAAATTTGACCTGCACCCCAAAGACCTCATAGTATCCTTGTATGCCTTAGAGGCGAACGCTGGACCCTGGTCCAAATGGAAGGTGCCACATGCAAGAATTCCCACAAAGACACGCAAATCCCTGATGACAGTTCGGGCTTCAGTACTGCGTTGTGGCCAAGCCCATAGAAAGCGTGTGCACAAATCAACTACAACTAAGATGAACTAAATAAACATAACCCGAAAGGTTTATTAGAAATGCATAGCTGTGTTTGTGGTGGGTGCGTTGCCATAGATGGCTTAATCTGCTGACAAAGTTCACATGAAAGTACGTAATTATGGGTTTGTTTATATAAGCCGCGCCACCAGTAACACTGCTGCAAGATAGAAACAGTCGCAGACAACCCAGCATGCGCCGAAGCCATGCCTTCATGTGCGGCTGTTATCAGCAAAGGTCTGCGGTCTGCGTTGGAAATCAACCTGTCACCAACTTCGTTAATTCTCATGTATGGAACATTATCGGGACTTAAATGATAAGAGTATTTGAAAGGGAAACCCTGCGGGTAATTATCACCCCTCTCGGTAGCAGATATTGCTGCCAAAATGTCATTATCAATTTTATTCATGGATCTTGTAATTGCTGCAACTGAACACTTGGCTACTGCTGATTTGGCAGGTTCATCTGCCAAACTGTTGCCAACTGTGTGTACTCCTACACGCTGATGACCAAGAGTATGAATTACCTGTGTGAGAGGCAGACAGTCTTTAAGATCTGGAATTCGAACCCAAAGCATTTTATGTTTAATTGCGCTGCCTTTTGAATCACAATAGTCATTTTGAGACCGAAAGAATAAGTTGTCATTGAAAGACTGAACACAGTAGTATGAATCGCTTACAATTAAAGTAGTCACATTTGGATCTGCAAACTCCAGAGCTAGTACCAAAGCGCGCAGCTCCGCTAATTGGGCTGTACAGTCTCCTAGTGCCTGTGTATGGACAACATTGGACTTGAACACCCTGTTCACTATGGTACCTACCACTATAGCACAGGCCGCCAAGTGAGAATGCTTCGACCCGGTTGCCGGTTGCGCTGAACTGTTGGTGTAAATGATACATTGGTACTGCTCAAGGGGGCGCATAGACAGAGGAGGAGGATGAACAAATCCATACTGCAAGAACTCCTGTGTACACAATGACGAGTCAAAAATAAACGTGACATCCGGAGAGGTCAACGATGTGGCCCATTGTATCCAATGGGGATGCAAAGACTTTGAGTTTGGTACACTCGCCTTTGTTACCGCTTCAAGTGAGGGACATGGTGTAACAACCAAAATCCGTTTACCTTGTGCCAGTGCGCGTTCCTTTAGGATCGCCATCTGGAAAGTTGTCAAAACTTTTTCAATAGAGGAAAACCGCAAATCTGCTGAAGTGTACAAATGTGATTTGTAAGCAATAGGTACTGTGTCACCGTCATTAAACGTCAAGTAAGTGAAACCTACATGGCCAGGGACGATTCGTATCACCAGGTTTGTATGATCATCACGAGTCAACAAGTATTTTGATTCAATAAGTTCAGACTGCAAAGATTGCAGTATAGTAGAATGTTCCGAAGCCAGCAGGTTTTGAAAAAGTAGGTTGTATCAAACCATACAAAGGCTTGATATGCTGGGCATAACCAGGAATGTAAGTTCGACCGAAATTCAAAAAACCCAGCAAAGACTGTCATTTTTACAGTGTAGTCGGAGGACGCAAACATGCGCATTTTTCCAAGAAGTGAGGCGCCAAGCCTCTTCCTTCATTGTTGAGCTCGTAGCCCAAAAACAACACTGTGTACTCTGCAATGTGTGATTTTGCAAAGTTAAATTTATAACTGTGGTCAGCAAACAACACTATGATGCGATCCAAGCGACAAAGATGCGGCCATAATTCATCGTCTGTTAGATAGATATCAACGTACGAGTATGCATCTTCGTCTATGCTGTCTAACAAAGAGACAATATGGGTGGCGAAAACACCAGGGCTATTTTTGTAGCCCATTAACAAACGCGTAATTCTTTTTTGTGTTCCGCCCGCTGTGAAGGCGGTCCATTGACTGCTATCAGGGGATAGATTGTGTGTGAAAAAGCTGTTGGAAATGTCAAGTGTAGTTTTATATTTTACGAACAAGTCTGTCGACTAACGCAGAACTATGGGAATTCTGCACCGCACAAGTCTGACAATGTGAGTTCAAATGTCGGTAATCCATCACTAAGCGTTACGACCCATCGGGTTTTGCTACTGTAAATAGAGGATTATTCATCGGTGACACACATGACTCAATTACTCCTTGATACTCTAGTTGATCCAGAATATTCACAACGGGAGCTTTTGCCTCCCGC
This sequence comes from Triturus cristatus, assembly GCF_964204655.1. Classification (NCBI taxonomy): domain Eukaryota; kingdom Metazoa; phylum Chordata; class Amphibia; order Caudata; family Salamandridae; genus Triturus; species Triturus cristatus. The sequence continues at coordinate 550,185,965 of NC_140586.1, forward strand.
CGGAGGGTATATTGGGGTTGTGGCTGCCGCATAGACCATAATGGTATCTCATGTGGGGGAGAATCTTTATCCCAGCCCACCTGATTTCGGTACAAAGCTGGTGCAAGCACCAAAGCCCACTCTTCTACAAAAGCCTTTGCTTGCTCCTTGGAGACATTATGTAAAAAACTGGGGAGTATAACCTCCTCACCTTGGGGAGCGGCTAGAACAAAAGGCGGCAGCCAATCTTTCTCTGCCAAAAGTATGTCATACGAAGAAGTCAGATTTTCCCCAAAATCCCTTTTATTACACGTTGTATGTCACCTTCAATTAGAAGAACTATATCATATAGTCTGTCAGGGGGATCCACTCGGGTGTCAGCCGTTTCAACTGTGATGAATGTTTTAGTTGCTGTCGCCTCCAGAAATGGACGCAGTGCTTGCCGGACTATTGTAACCTCCGCTGCGCTGTCTAGCAGCGTTACTGCCCATGTTAGGTTCCGGAGCTGGGTTCTCATCGTCTGTGGCATATCTCGCTGTTAAAGCAGCAACTTTCTTTTTCTAAAAAGGCAGTCGCGGACGAGGAAAATCATCTTATTTCCCTTTGCTTTCAGTCTGACGACGCTGCTCACGTCCTTGCGGGGCACTTCAACCTCTGCCGCGATCCTGGCATTCCCCTCCACCTTCTTGTGAGCCTGATGTTGTCTGTGAAGAACGAGGAGAACGCTGATCAGGAACCTGAAACCTGTCAGGAGACCTAATTCTCGTGCGGTCGCCAAATCATAAGTGCGCTCAGAAGGTTCGGGAATTGGCGACGCTACATGCCACCCTTGTGCTTGTTGTTGCTTCCCCTGTTTCTTATTTTTCCAATTCTTTTTAGGAAAGTTTGGACGGTCTTCTTTAGCAGACTGTGGCATCTGTGTTTGCTGTTGTGCTGGTATTCTAGCGAAAGGCTTAACACCCAAACTATTATGCCCAATTGTCCTATAAGCTTCTGCAATAATTTTGGGTAATTCGCAGGGTTTCTCCTTATTCCGGACAAGGCGCAAAGCATTAGACACTTGAAAGTTAACCGCATCTCCCTTGACATTAGCAAGGATCAGATCAGCAAATACATCAAACACTCCAACCAACCTCATCCCCAACTCCACAGCTCAATCACGGAGTACTTACAATCTTCCACTACATACAAACTGTAACAGTGCAAATGTTATATATGCAAACCAATGCCCCTGTGACAAGCTATATGTGGGTCAGACCACACAGAAAGTGAAAGCTAGGGTGCTCCAACAAATGAGCAGAGTAAGGTGTAAAGTTCAGGGGGCCCCACTAGTCGAGCACTTTAATGAGATGGGTCACCAACCAGATAGCCTCAGATGGTGGGTGATAGAAAAGATACAAACACATCCGAGGGGTGGATCTGTTACCATGTCCTTAAACCTGAAAGAGTGTAGGTGGACGCATGGTCTGAACACTGTTGAAAATGGGCTGAATGAACAGGAAGAATCATGTAGACAAGTGGGACAGTTGTCATTCTGAGGCCTCCATGATTTTAGCCTACTTGAGGTTTGATGTGCTTGCCCAGTTATGACCAGGTTTCCACAAGCGTCGCCTTCGACGACATTTGACATGCTGTTTTCTAACATGACTGCTCACTGAATGTAATTCAAATATGTTTTAACTGCCATAAACACGAGACAATCAGTGATTGAAAGCGCTGGTATAATGACGTATAATCCACACCATTAAACGTGTGGTACTCAAAACATGATATTGATTATACAGTAATACTTAAACTCAGATCTACTGATTTTAATTAGTGGCACTGTATTGAGTACATACACCTGTTGACTGATTGAAAGCGCTGGTATAATGACGTATACTCCACAACATTGTAAATGTGATATTCGAAATATGATATTGTTTATATATTATGCTTGAACTCATATTCACTGATTTAAATTTGTGGCAATGTATTTGGTACATATACCTGTTGACTGTTTGACTTCATCACATTGCAGAGGAGGCAATAGTTCAACCTCGCTATCACCATTTTAATACAAGCACCGTGATGTCCCCATTCTCAAAACTTCCCGGTAACACTGTTATACAAGCACGTTGTCTGGCTTTGGCTCAAAAGGGTAGCGTCATAGCCTCAACTGCACTTAGCGGCGGCACCCGAATGTACACGCACTCAGCGTACGTCGGTCCACGCTAACCGGATCCAGGACCTTTAATAACCCGGGAAACAGCAATCTCACTCAAGACTGACGCCTCTGTAGGACGTACCATTAGGTGAGTGGGCCCCTTTAGACATTCTACGAGCTCTGCGACCATATATGAGCGCCGCTCGCACTAGGATCAAATTGCATGTCAAGCTGACTTTACCTGTTTTTTAATTACAGAAATTGCACGCCTTTCAAAGGGGATAATTCACCGTGGCTGGAAACTAAGCTACAACGTAGAATTCACGTAGTTCAGGACAACATCGGTCCCTGATGTTTATCAGGTAAGACTGTGATTTTAACCCACATGATGCCTTTAATTGATACATTTTTCACACAAATAGGTACATTAATGCTCATCTCTTTATTTTACCTTAGCCTCAAACCCAAGACCACTAAAAAGACTTCAGTGATGTTACCATAATCACGAGTTGCAAGACAACGTGGGTCCCTGATTCTCATCAGGTAAGACAAAAATTCATGCCTGGCTCCATGAGATTAACCGTCACTATGGAGGGTAGACTAATCCTCCCCCATTCCCTTTAGGCATCCACCAGCCTTGATTGGAATTTATGCCCCAACTTCGGTGAGTATCTCACCATGACGGTACTGTTAATTGCCCATTTGACACTGTGGTTCTGGAACACACGCCCTGATAGATTCTTCTCAGTTTTAGGCTGTCTACTACCTCCTAGCCTTGAAGAAGTCGTGCCATGACATCATTGAATTAGGCTGTCGATGGGGTTGAAACGTCAGCGGTATACGTTGGCTCAGCTACACCAAGTCTCATGGTTTAGAATGATGAGCACTGTTGCCTTCTACCTGAGACATTGATCCAATTTGCTCTGACCCCTCCCTCTTTCTTTCCCTTAATTGTAAATTCAGTCTGATCATATGTATATATTCTACCCACACCTGTATATAATGCACTCAAGTCACCACAGTCACTGAGCACTTACTGCACTTCAATATATGTCACTGCTTATTTTGACAGCCTTCGAAACTAAAATAAAAATCTTTTTGATTGTATCTTACATTTATGAAGTAATGTTCGGTTGTGTTCCTTTGATATCTAAGTTGAGTGATACTTTTTGAATAACCTATGCTTATGTGAGGAAATCCGTTTTGTACCCTACGGAACCACTGTAGTTTTGTTGCAATCACAGAGGGGAGCACAGTCATAGATGGTGTGCCGAAACATTTCGTATACACCGCCGTGAACACTTTACCCCAATTTTCACAATCAGTTACTTCGGGTATTAAGTCTTTCTGCAAACTAATAGTAAGAATCCTGTGTTTCCCCACAGGAATTGTATTCGGAAATACTGCTTTCCAGCTGGTCAAATTTCTCCCCAAGCCAGTAAGGTAAATCTTCCTTATTCTGGGGACGCTTGCACATAACCGAATTAACCATAACTGGACTAATAGTTAGTCCCACAGGTCCAGCTGGTTGCGCAGCAACCCCAGGTGCTCTCACCTGTAGATTGCGTGAGACGTATTGTACTAAAGCCCTGTGCACCTCGATCAAGGAGGTGTGTAAGACGCGTAACTTGTCTACAGCAACTGCTAGATAATGTGGATGTGGTGAGTACCCGGCCAAAACTGGCCAAGTGGACCCTGGAATCGATAAAGGACCTAACCGGACCGGGGTCACGGTGTGGAGTAGGGCGCCATTAAACCAAATACGGTGTTGCCATGCTGAAATCGGAACCTCAAAAGTCATATATGGCCGATACGCTATAGGTGTTGCAGTGGGAGTGTATGTATGGAACAAGTTATCATCTCCATCCACTGCCGGAAAGGTTACCCAAGAATAAAACACCTCAAAGTGGTGAGCTGGATCAGCCCCTACCACAAAAATGAGTGAGATACCCGTGTTGGGCACTCCATAAGTAGTCAAATGACGACAGAGCACCCCGCGGCTATGTGCCGCAATATCTACCTCAGCCATATCGAGTAGAAAAGAAGAACAACTTAATGCATGGCATGGTAGTAATTCAAAAGAACTGTAAAACCATTTAATGTATCAAGCTTGAACAAAAGCCTATAAAAACAACAATATAGGTAGGTTATGCCGTCACAGCTGTTTACCGAAAAAAGCGAGGGTATCATGCACAAGCACAAGTACTACTAAAGTGCCTTGTAAATAAGAACCAGACCAAACGTTAGGTGCGCCATGTTGCAGGGATTCTGCACATAGACAGAACTATGCGCAGGAAACCAGGACCTCAGTGTGTAGTGGTGTACCAAAATACCAACCTCGGTGCCCAGAACCCCAATCCAACTAGCTATAGTGTCTCATTCGTTCTCCGTGCTACAGCGAAGCTACCAATGATTAGCCATCCTAGAACAGACTACTCTGTCCCTCTCAGGATACGTGGGAACAAGAACACTCTTTCGTTCAAACTCTCGTACTTGTCCACAACATGAGCAAATAGAGTCAAGGAATAGTTCAAAATGTTTATTTTAACTAACGTGCTCTATAATGCAGTACACGAGCCAATACTAGCAGCAATATGCATAATATCAAACAAATCAGCATTGTTACAATTCCATATAGAACAAAAGGGGAAATCATATTATAATGATGGTGGAAACAGGACCATAGCGCCTTGCCACCCTCCCCGTGCTAGAAGCTAGTTTATTTATAATTATAGAAGACCTACAGGCTTTGTCAGGGGAACTCCATATCTCCAAGTTCAGATGCAGAAATTTACATCACTGGATGAGCACAGCTCTTCTATCCTGGAAAGTGTTTCTCCAAATGTGTTAACATGCATGCAAGGCAATATTAAAAGCACCGGATTTCCACGTTTGCAGCTGTGTTCTATATTATGGCTAGGGACGTGAGACTGACCAAAGCAAATCAACAGAGCTCATGGTTTTTCGTTTTTGAACACGCTGTACAGACGAGGAGTAGGGTGTTCAACTAAATATGTGAAATGCAGACAGTTCTCATGTGAAAGCGAGCAAGCAAAGCGTTTACGAGAAATGTGGCATGCAGTAACAAAGGCAAAAGTGGCAAAATGGCGGCCCAAGCATATACTAACTTATGCTAACTTAGCAATGTCCGCAGGTGTGTCCATATCCTCACTACAATATAACCGTCACGCAGTCCTTCTTTGATGGCCTCCCCTCTCCTAACTCTCTTCCGGATGCCATGGCCCTCGTGGAAACTGATAGAATTCTCCAGGAGATTTTAGATGCAATCAGATCCTTAAAGAGATCTAATGCCCCCGGCCCTGATGGCTTTTCTATTGAACTTATTTCTTCTTTTTCTTCTATTTTTGGTCCGCATTTACTTGAGCTTTTTACCTCCTTTCTTTTGCACTCTAAACCCAAAGGCTCCTTTCTTGATGCTCTTATTGTAATTCTCTCTAAACCTGATAAAGAGCTCTCCCTTTGTCAAAATTATCGTCCAATCTCTTTAATCAATTATGACTGTAAAATATTTGCAAAGATTCTTGCTTCTAGATTGGAAGGGGTTATTCCACTACTTATTAAACCTGATCAATCCGGTTTTATCAAGAGTAGACTCTCCTCAGACAATGCTAGAATGTTCTCTAATATTATTAACCTGGGGAAAGGTTATCCTGAACCTCTAGCCGCATTATCCCTTGATGCTTAAAAAGCTTTTGATCGCATAGATTGGCAATTCATTTTCAGAACTCTCCAGTGGTTTGGCTTTGGCCCCAAATTTATTTTGTTCATCAAATTATTATATTCAGGTCCCTGTTCATGTGTATCTGTTAATGGTCTTTTATCCCTGTATTTTAAACTACATAGAGGTACAAGACAAGGCTGTCCCCTTTCTCCTCTTTTGTTTCTTTTAAGTCTTGAACCCTTCCTTGAGCGCATTCGCTATAACCCTTCAATATCTGGCTTTCTTCATAATTCCCATGAAATTAAATTATCTACTTATGCAGATGATATCTTGATTTACCTCTCAAAACCCTTATCTTCCTTACCTCCTTTTTTACAGGAAATTTACTTACATTCTAAAATATATGGCTATAAATTACATTTTTTTAAACTGAAATTTTACCCTTAAACTCATTATGTTATCAATTCATGTTTTCGTACACCAATTTTAAATGGTGTCCATCAAAAATTAAATACCTTGGAGTATGGTTCCCCCTACCATTCCCCAAACTCTTACCCATAATTTTAATGCTTTGAAATTTTAAATTCACAACTTACTTTCCTCATGGTCTCCTTTACATTTGTCCTGGTGGGGCAGATTAGATACCATCAAAATGATGATTGCTGTGCTCATTTTGTTTCTGCTATCTATGTTACCCTTTAAAATTCACAATTATTATTTTAGCCAAGTCAACTCTATTTGTGCTCAATTTCTCTGGAACAACAAACCTGCTCGTATTGCTTTAACTAAATTGTTAAAACCAAAGAATGAAGGGGGTTTGCGATTTCCTAACTTTAAGTTATGTCATACTGCCTTTCTAATTAGACAAATGTTTGCTCTAAACCAACATTACCAAGATGACCCGATAGCTAGCTGGATTAACTTTGAACATTCTCTACTACATGATTTTTCTTTTTATGATATCTGTTTTATGTCCAATTGCACATTTATATCTAGATATCCTATTTTAAAATACTCCCAATACTTAATACATTAATTGTTCACAGGTGGCTCTAATGTTTATCAAGGGGAACAGCCATTACAACGCGGTTTTTACCACGCAGTGCAGTTACATCGCATGCGTTACAACGCATGCGATGTTACAACGCTATGCCATTACAACGCAAGTCTGTACATCGACTTGCGCTAGATGGCGTGCTAACATTACAAATAGTGTAGTTTACTATCCCAACACCTTCCCTACTGTTAAGTGGACTGGAGTTGGAATAGTAAATTACACTTTTTTAATGTTAGCACGCCATCTAGCGCAAGTCGATGTAAAGACTTGCGTTGGAATGGCATAGAGTTGTAACATCGCATGCGTAGTAACGCATGCGATGTAACTGCACGCGTGGTAAAAACCCGCGTTGTAATGTCATACATCCGTTTATCAAGCCTTCCTTGCCTCTTCTATTTGGTACAATAAATGTATTAAGTTTCGCCATAAATCCTTCTACATCAAACACTGGAAAGAGAAGAATATTCTATATGTTCATCAACTTGTATCCCATAACTCTGTTTTACTTTCTAACACATATACAAGAATGCTATGATTTACTATCCTCGTGCTTATTTCAATACTCTCATTTATCACAGGCACTTCAATCATTTCTTTCAACTAATACCTTCCCTACTGATAATACTCCTTTTGCCCCCCCCTTAACCCCTTTATAAAACATTACTCCTGATTCTAATCCTAAAGCTTCCTTTATATATAAAATTATATCCACCCCTATCTCTGAAAGACCAAAATCCCCCATTGAACTAGCTTGGGAACAAGATCTATCCATTTACCTTTCATCACAAAATGGGACAAATTATGGCATAAAGTTGTTTCCACCTCTAGAGCAGCTAACATTATTCAATCGTAATTTTTCCTTTATAACAGAGCTGTTAGGACTCCAGTATTTTTACACAAAATTAATCCTTCTTACTCTCCTCTTTGCTGGTCGTGCCTTTCCACTTATGGTACATTATCTCACTTGATTTTTCACTGTCCCAATGTCCTAAAATTTGGGAATTCCATCTGGGCCAAATGTTCCAAGATTTTTCATTTCCATATCCCCTTATCAATCCAAAATGTTTTTCTATGTCAGTACATTCTCATGATTCAATGTTAAAGTTGAAATTGCTTGATCTGTGTATTGCTCTTGCATTTAAAGTTATTCTTTCCTGTTGGAAAGACAATTCCAAAATATGTATGCTAACATGGTGGAACCTTATTTGTGACGAGCATAGAATTTCTACTGTTTCTTCCTCATCTGTATCTCAAAGGATTAAGTCTGATCTACTTTGGTTATCTTTTACTACTTTTATGTCTTCATATTCTTCCTTACAATAACTATTTACTCGATAATTCTCCTTCGCTCCTTTTTCTCCTTTCTATTCGTTTTTCTTTTCTTTTCTCTTTCTCTATCCATTTCCCCATTACTATTCTTTTAAAAATGATTCAAATAATTAAATAATTTAGGAGATACACCAATCTTTCTTGCTTTTAATTTGTTATGTAAGGTTGTACTTTACAATTTCTTTCCTCCTTATACTGTATTATCGCTTTCATACATTGTATACTTTGACATGCTACTCTTTTCCTTATGTTGTTTTTGTTTTTGGTACCTGTTTTATCACCCAATGAATATTATTTAACAAAATAAAGCATAACAATCAACTTTTCCTCATTTGGAGGGTCTCCCCCTCCTTTATATCACCTTCACCCATCAAGCTTGGGCAAAGATTTACTTAGACATCAGTGCTATCCTTCATCCACTAAACCTCCCTCGTCCTTGCAAAGAAATGTTCCTCTGAATTTGATTTCAACTGGATCACCCTCCACAATCACGTGACTTCACCATCCTTCATCATACTTTATGTTGTTTGTGTTTACTTGCCTTGGTATCCATGTTCATATTCCAATTCCAGCATCTCTTGTCCTGGTGCTTGTGCGTCCCTGTCCCCATAGCTTTGTTCCTTTGCCTCAATTCCTGTCTCACTCTGTCTTGAGGTCCTCATTTCCCTGGCTTTGTATCGCCATCAGGATGTATTAGGGCTTGTGACTCCATATCTCAAAGTCTGTGTGTGCTTTCTTAGTGCTCATCTCTCTTGTCCCGTCATCATCATCTACCCTGTCTCCCTGATCCCACTATCTGTGTTTTGGTGTCCCCACATTCATATCTCTGTGCCTTGGTCTCTGTGTATCCACAGCTCAAGAGTCTGCTTTTCCCTGTGTGTATCTCCATGTCCAAGAGTTTATATGTACATCCCAGGTCTCCTTACCCTCGAGTCTTTGTCTCTTTGTCTCAATGTCTCCGTCTTTCTCGCCTGCAATTCATGCTTCCCTGGCCCAATGTTTCTGTTCCCACCTTTGTGTCTGTGTTCTTCTGTGCCCCAGTCTCTGCCTTGCTAGCCTATTGTCCCTGTTAGTTTTCCTCTCCTATCATCTGTGTCTCCTTCTCCTCCTTCCCATGACTCAACATCACAATATCTGCATTCTTATCTCCTTACCTTACCATCTATGTTTCGCTGTCACTGTGCCTGTTTTCTGCTGCACCTGTTGTTGTGTTGCCTTACTATTATTTTAGTCTTGCTGTGTCTGTGCCCTAAGTTGTCCGTTCCTCTTCCTGGCTCAGTGCCTATGTTTCCCTGTCACAGTATCCGTGTCCCCCCTTCCCGGTGTCACCTTGCTGGAATCTGGGCAACTGTGCCCTAATGTCTTAATGATACTGGACCATAATGGCTTGCATCTGTGGCTCCCCAGGGGGACTATTTGCCCTTGCACATGTTTTCTTCATGAAAATCAGACAACTTCTCTGAGAGGATGTGTCAGTGCTTTGCCAACATCATTATGCATTACAGGAGAGGTAGCAAGGCCTCTTCTGTGACACAAAATACATGACCAGTGTACCGTATACGTGGTTTTAATAGCAATGGTGTTGTTTCCACATTATCGGGGTTAGAGCACGTCATGTAAAACAGCTCTTGACTACCTAGTTTTGACCCTTTTATTTTATATGTATTTGCTAATGGAAATAAATGTCATTGTGTTGTGGGTCGCACTAGGTGTCTAACTATTAAATTAAATTGTATCGCCATTTCAGCGCTGAAGGTAGACTGAAGGATTGAGCTCCATTAGCAACAATGGCGACTATTAAATACTAGATCTGCCCGCGCACTCAGGGACATCTTAAGGATTTGGAGGACCCTGGGCCAAACGTGTTTTGGGGGTCCCTGTTCAGAACAGTTTGAAATATATGATCCAATTTCAGTTTTTTCATGCCCTCTTTGGCCAGGCCACTGACAGTTCACAAGCACACTCGTCCAAATTCTAAATGTGTTTACTAAGCCTGGGCAAAGCACTACGCTACGCTCGCGTAGTTTGCGAAGTTCGCGCTACTTCGCACTACGCGAACTGCATGTAGCACAGTGCGAACACACATAGCGTAGTGTTGCGTAGTGCCGCGGTCATTTTTTGCTTGCTCGCGGTCTTCAAAGTCAAGTTGGCGACCGCGAGCAAGCAAAATGACATCCCGGCGAGACTTTTTCCTTGTTCGCGATCAGCAACATCAAGTTGGCGATCGCGAGCATGGAAAATAAACCTCCCGGCGAGATTCCCAACGCGAGGAGGTCAGGTTTCTCATTGCGAGTGGTCGCGTATGCTCGCGTCCGCTCGCGATGAGAAACTACCAGTTCGCGTTGAGAAAGCTGCCGCTCGAGTAAAAATCTACTCGAGCAGCAGAAAACTACAGCTCACACTGTGCAAGATGCCATTTTCAACGATTGCACAGTGCCGGTTGCTTGTCCGCACTGTGCAATCATTGAAAACGACATCTGGCACAGTGTGAACAAGGTACTATGCAGTTCGCGAAGTGCTACGCGTAGCTCGCGTAGTGCGAACTGCACTTTGCGTAGCTTCGCGAAGTGCTACTTCGCGAACTACGCCCAGGGTTAGTGTTTACACCTAATATTCAGGAATGTTTTTCAATATTGTAACACAACAGCAACTCACTAACATTAATCCCAAATAATTTCCATGACACCTCATTTCTCATATGTCAGATCCTGTTTTGATCTAAAAGAAACTTTTTTTACGGATGTTGCTGGAAACATAACCCAAAATATTTCTGCAAAATGTCTGTAACATACTCTCACACATCATCCATATTAAAAAATAAATTGAAGGAAAACGTTTTTAAAACAATCTGTTTAGGAATGATTCAAGGTCGTCAGGGAAATACTCTCTGTAGAATAGAGCTGGCTCTATCTGGGATCCCATGAAAGGCGGGGGCCCACTTTGCCCATGCCTTAAAACAACTCTGCGTGTACTTGAATCTGAAACTGTGGTATCTGACATTTCCCTGTGGACTATAACCTTATTAGTTTGATTCTGTCTACAGAAAACAAATCTTGTATATTTGAAAGATGGATGGCATTTGTTTTAATTGAAATTTGAGGGATGAATTGTATTAGCTGTAATGAAAATATTTTGCATTCAAATAGCATTTCTACCACTGTTTTTTGTGTAAGCGGTGTAAAGATCCAGTGATTCACCAGCAAGACTGTTATTACTGTTTACTATTTAAAACACACAGAAAACAAAGTAAATTGACTCTTGTGATATTACACAACTTTATAGTCTTCTTTTATCAGCCTAGGGAGGGGTAAACCATGGCAAGTTGCTAGATTTATTTTCCTGCAGAAAGTTGAAAGAGCCTCAAAAAATGCTCCATTCCTTCCACAAAAGGCAGAAGAAACAAGCTGTAAACAAAGTGAATCAAACCTTTAAAGAAATCCTCACCCTTCTATTTTTCAGCCGAAAAATATTATGCAAAAAGACAAATTTACCATTTGTCAGGGAAATTAGCATTTGTTTAACTCCCACTAGGAGAACTGATTTGGAGTGTCTTGAATCCTGCCACTGCTGCAAACATTACTCTGCACTCAGCTCGACTCAAGAGTCAAACACTGTTGCTTAGACAGTTAGGTGAGAGTCATTATGACGGGCAAATTTGGATCATAGAGGATGCAGTAGAAATAAACAAAAACAAGTAACCAGATGTTTAGCCGGAAGGCTGTGTCCTCCTTGAAAAGCTCTGCATAACTTGTGTGAGCCATGGGAATAATTCCCACTAGGATGAGCACTGATATGGTGTAATATATCATGTTGCATTGACAGATTAGAAAAATGGTGACCCAGGTTAAACTCTTCAAATTAATAGGGAATCAATAAAAAATGTCAATATCTGTCAAGACCTCAAGCACTTCTATTGAAACAGATGCAGTGCTTAATTTGAACCGGTGGTTTCCGGTGCTCGGCATTCACACTTAATTGTTAGCACCAGCTCTAGTGACAGTCCACCACATAGTGGCGCTGTCTGTCAAATTTTGAGATGATCACAACATCCGTATTTAATAAGCCTATAAACATTTAAATGAATAATACCTGCTGTTCACACCATTATTATAGCTTTGGAATAGTCTGAACTGTCACACATGTAGGAGTGTTATAGAAGTTGTGTAGGTACTGTCATTGGCAGCACAGACAGGGGCAATTGGTGGTGCAGGCTGCAGTGGCCTCTTGGGAAGGGCCCCTGCACTTACCTTTTTACAAATTAACCACTGAACAGATGCTCTCGAAGAGTGGGCTCAGAGTGCAATATGCTTATCTGGCAATGTAAAATGTGCATTGTTAGTGGACAGGCATAAGAGGTTAATACTTAAAGCAGACCCTCACTTAGGTGAGCAGATCAAGCGTGAAAGTGGACCAGTAGCTCAGTATTTATTGTACAGGTACCTACATGTTCCTCTTGGGGGATTCATCTGCCTCTTGCTCTCACCACACCTTCACCAAAGGACTCCTACTGACCAGTGAAGCACTAACACCCATCCTCAATGCCTCCATCGACAGCCATATTCCTGCACACCTGGATACATGGAGCTGTATTCCTACTTCTTCATTTCATGAAAAGGAAGACATGCCACTGCTTTCTCTGGTCTGACCACTGTGGGAAGCCGCTTCTCCCTCCTTGTTGGTGCTGGGTATCATGGAACAGTAAACAACCACATTAAAAATGATGTGTGTTTCCACATTGTGAAAGGTACCCTGCTGTCTCTTTATAAGTTAAAACATGTTTCAAGTTCCTACCCGCAGAATCTTACAAAAGAGAGCCTCACCACCATCACTTTTCCTGTGGAAACACTGAGCCTCTGGGCGTGCTAGTGCTAAAATGAGAGTCCCCATCTGATCCTGTGTTCTAGTTATGGCTGGCCTGGATCGGGGCAGGAGAGCTATTGTTTTCTTAGGGTTAAAATACCTGAGTTATTGGGGGATGGGTCTCCCTATTTGGCCCCTGATTGGAAAGGCCCCTGTCTGAGAAGATATGGGGTGCTGCAAGTCACTGAGGCGCCCACATAAAAACCTATGATCAATCATTGGCATTGGCTAGCTAGACCCAGGCGTGCCTGGTCCCCCCACACTCCTTGACTACTTCAAGACGAGAGCCCTCCGTCTCTAGATCACGAGCTGGAAGACATTAGAGGAGAACAGTCTAAACATCCAAGGGCATGTTTCTGAACAAAATACAAAGTAAATCAGTCAAAGCAAAGGGGATAAGGTAAACACCTCACAGTAACAGACAAATGGGAAAGTGTGCCCGAGAGGGAAGGATAAACAAATTCCCATCCAGGTCATAGGATGAACCGATTTGCTCGTTGTGTTGTAGACAGAAAGCACAGAACGATTTACACCGCTAACCTGAAATGGCCGCCTTAAACCAACCTGGGAAAGCACGCACCTGGAACTGTCATGTAGCGATAATAGCAAAGGCAATCAGAACTAAACGCATGATTCAAAAGCGACAGCATGAGGGATCTGAGAAGAATGAAAGCGCTTCACGGCAGCGCCTCAGCAGTAGACGTAATAATTCGTAGCCTCGCATGCTTACTCAATTAAGAAATAAACAAAAGCCTGTAACTAAACAACAATGTGTACCAGCGAGCATAAAGGCATGTCTGCTTTCCTATCCAAGAAGATTGTCTTGGAAAAGTGTGTTGGCAATGGGTGTAGAGCGCAATTAGAAACAGAGGGGGTGACTAAACCACAGAACCCAGTTATAACAGTTCAAGAAAGTTCAAAATGAGCCTTAATCCCAAAATATTACCTTGTTCTAAATAACTGCATCGTTATTTTACCAAAAACAAAGATTGCACATCCCACGACAAAGCCACTGTAAAGGTTTGGCTGCGCAATTGAACAAAAGAGCCTTTTCAGATATTTCAAACTAGGAGATCAAAATGAAAACACACGGATCCGAAATGGTGAAATCAGACCAGGAAATAAGGGGGCAAATTGCTCCATAGGGACTTATTTTCAGAACATATTGGAGAGTATGGTGAGGATCCAGAGATAATCATAACAGATTGATAAAAGGGCGCTATAATAATTTTGGAACGCAGCTCCCAAAATGGCAAAATGCATTATTGCCTTTTTATTGTTCAATCTTTCAATTAGTCCCCCTAACAACACTCAGGCCTGCCTTTCTGCTCAATGGGCCAGCCTTTCTCTCTCTCTTATAACTTAAAGAAACATAGTAGTAACCTTAAACTCATACCTTTTCTTCATTTTTGCTAGAGCTTTACACCTCATTGACAATTTCGATCAATAAATAGTGATATATCTAGCCCAAAGGCAGTCCTGTACAGCACCTTTTAGCAAGTCTCGCCGTTTTAAAATCGGTGTGGTGGGCAGGATTATTAGCAGCCTCAAGGGAACAAATGCCTTTCCCTTGGTGTTCCAGTTTCATTTTTAGGTCTAGCCTGACAGCTTTGATTGTAAATCATAAAACTAATATATACATAGTGGGGATTTTGGTCAGCCCTTTTCAGCCATTGGTACGTTGGTATGTCATTCACATTTTGCATCTGCACAGATGACAGGCTACACATGGAGTAAGGGTGATTCTACTTCAGCCATCTGCTGTCGTTCACAATTGGATCCACCCGTGTACAGCCAGTGAGTTTTTGGAGTCTTAGGCCCTGTGAGTTACTGCATTTTGCCTATCTACTTTTCCATTTGCATATAAAGGTTTCCCCTTCTCTTCGCTTCTCCACTCCATTAGTTTAAACAGCAGCCAGCAGATTCACGGCCCTGTAACACAAAGACAACCAGGTGCATGCTTTTAAGTTGATGCAAGTGTTGTTCTTTCATCCCAAACATGAATATGGCCTGCCTTGTTTTAGAATTATTTTGAAGGGGAGTTGTGCCTGTTCTCCAGTTCCAACCTGGTGAATGGACCCCCTGCTTTCTATTAGGTCTCCTTCCTGCAGGACCAGTCCACAGAACATCCAGGGGTGCCCTCCATTCCACTGCCACCAGCAGGTCCACCCCATCCCCAAACGGCATGGGGGGCCAGCACTACTGGCCATGGAGAAACAAATCCTAGCCTCTGGGTGCCAGCTGAAGTATTAAAAAAATTCCTGGAGTTGATCTATACGGAAATCAGGGATCTTCTCCCTTCCAGAAGTGCATTTTTCCTGCATTGCTTCCCCTAGGTCTAGACTGTTCTCAAACGTCTCTCCATTGTGCAAGGGGTTTTAAGTACGGTTGGAAAGTTCCAATTGCTAAGAAACTCTGCCGATCTGAGGGTGACACATCATCCCTTCACCCTGCCTCAGCGCTCCTGCACAGCATTTTGGGAATTTCTAAGATAACATCATCAAGTGGTCTATTCAAGATTTCTGAGTGCCTAAGCCCTGCCATAACCGCCTGGTGCCATCCTTCCAAAGCTTCAAAGGGCCTCCACTCCTGACTCCAGAGGATACCTTTGATGTTCCTGCTGGCCCGCAGAGCAATTAACATGGCCCAGAAGGCTAATTCTGAGGAAAGATTATAAATCTTTCAGCGTCACAAGGAGTGCAGATATGTGAAAATCAATAACAGATCTGCTTTCGTTATTCTGATTTGCCATAATATTGGCTCATCAACAAAGACTCTAGGCCTGATTATGCCTAACTATGTCAAAGCTTTATGTTTCGCATGCTCAAACTGCACACATGTGCACACGTTTGTGCGCATATGTGTGTGCACACACGTTCACTTGCACCCAGCCCATAGCCTCTTATCACAACTGCGCGGCAGTGGACTTTATATTGAAAGTCAGGCACTGGTGGTTAGCACTCCCAATGCATTAAAAGAGAGCTCACAGTGAGTGAGACTCGGGTAGTGAGACTCAATCACAGTTGAAGTCCATAAACCAAGTAGTGCAAAACTCGAAAAATTCACATGGATTAAATGGGCAGAACCCTTTTCTCACAATAGCCCTACAGTGAAGACACAACTACAGGGTCGGACTGGGACAAAAATAGACCTGGGCACCAAAATAAAAATGGCCCCCATGAGCAAACCACATCCATTGAAAAGTGACCCACTTTTGCAAATCAGGCCAGTTTTGACCTTATAAAGTTATGCTGTGTGGGTATTTTGCAAGGTATGGGAGACTGCATACATTTGTGTTTGCTGCAGGCAATGTTTGGGATAATATCACGTAAATCAACTGTAAAAACCCTACCACCTGGCCATAAAACAGGCCCACAAATAAAAATTGGCCTACACACTGATCTGTCAGACAAGCCCATCGGGCTCTGCTTGATTGCCCGACCCTGCCCAGCTCCATTCTCTTGGCTGTGGATGGATCACTGGCTATGCATGTTCAGAGAAACTAACAACTACATTGAAGGAAGGCATAAGAAATCTTTGGTATTGAATATAGGGTTTTTTCTTTGGAAGCAGCGATGTGTGGGAAATCTTCTCAAACCTTCTATCATGATAAGGGGTAGGCTTAATTTAGGATTATTTTCAAGGAGAGTTGTGCTTTTTAGGTTTCGCCAGCACAGGGCTTACGCTGTGCTTGTGAAATCTATTGTTAATATAAATCTTAAAAGGGGCTTACATCCCACTCTTGCTGTTCATTGGTTCCTGTGCTTGTGCATCTTCACAATGTGCACTAGTCTTTGTTTAGAGATTACACCAAACAAGGGATAGCCTTGTTTCCCAAACCTGGGGTAAATAAACAATGTTAAAGCTACAGTGGTTCAAGAAAAAAAAATATAAGAAGAAAAATTAGTTTACAATCAACAGTACAAGTAAAATAGTCAAATAAAGAACATCAAAGAAAAAATGTAAGGACAAACAAAAACTTGGAAAGGGAGTACCCAACACAAAAACACAAAAGATTATTACAAAAATATATTCTTTACTGCAATTGCAATAACAAGATATGAAAAGACAGTTACAAAACCATGCTGCTCACATATTAACACAAAAAACATAATTCATAACATAATATACTGTATAAAACAAAAAACAATGGTTACTGTATTGCCGGGAACGAAACACGATCTCCATGTGATTTATCTTAACGAATTCAGATACTTTCTGCTCTGAATCTCTACTGAGCAAGGTTTTAATATTGTACTGGTCCTTAGAATAGAAGCATTGTTTATGACCTGTGCCGCATACTTCTTCTTTTTTCTTTTTCGATCTTTGGATGCGTTCCGGATGAGGCTGCCATGGTATATTATTATTTGGAAAGTTACAACAGAAACATACAAATGCCTTTCTTTTGGATGCTCCCTTAATATATATCTGTCCTGACGATGACCTTAGAATAACATAGGTCGAAACGCCGTTGACGCATACTCTTGGATTACAGCTATAAGGAAGCATTGCCTGCCATTTTTTGTTCCTGTTATTTGTTGGACTGTTTGTTTAAAAATTATGTTTCCTTTCTGCCATTGTTTTTTGTTTTACACAGTATAATATGTTATGAATTATGTTTTTTGTGTTACTATGTGAGCCCATGACAGTGCTAGGGAGGGGAGTATCAGAATGTGTGAAGCTTCAGACAGACAGCCAGTGGGGAGGTAGGGCTTTGAAAGTGTGCAAAGCTTGGTGCACATGCATAATGCTTGGAGCGTGGTGGTCAGAGAAAAAGAGGATTTTTAGGCACATTGGTTCCAGAGTAGCGTGCTGCGTGCGGTAGAGTCGAACATCGTCTAAACACATTTCTACTCATGTATGAAATTGCTAAGTTCCTTCTTATATCAAGACATCAAGGCCAATACTACATTTTATGGATGTTGGAAATAGCAATGTCATCCTTCTGCAGTAACCCTGCTTTTATATTGTACTTATTTACGGTAATGGGCTCTTGTCAGAAGTGAGGTTAAATCCAATCCCCTTTTTGGTGCCTATGTGAAGTGGAAAAAAGATACTTTCTCTTTAAACTTGGGTCCTGACCTCAAGCAAAAGGAAGACCCTGGTGAAATAGAGGCATTCCAGATTATTTTGCCCAACTTGGAAGAACAAGTCAACTCCCAACTGACAAGCACACAGACACATACATTACCACTGTCACCACCACCGGTTGCATGGCAAAATTTCGAGGTCAAGAATATCGACCTTCACTTTTATCGACTGCACAGTATTAGCTGTCACCAAGGCATTATATTAAGCATACACTGGAGAAAGTAATATTGCAATTTCTTTCCATCTATCTTTTTTGACCCATGGGATGGTGCCTCGCCTATTTGAGAGCCAGGTGACCAAGTCTCGCAGATTGCTGTAGTATGTTTATGGGGTCACAAAAGTTGAGTGCTGGCAGCCAAAACCGTTTTAACAGTGTACATTTTTACCACTTTTCTTTTTTTCCGGTTGGTTGTATGATTTTTTTAATTGAGCTAAAGGCACGTGTGTGTGTTTTATATCAATAACATGTTCTCGACTAAGGTAGAAAAATGGAGTCTGTTTTTCATCTACTTTTATCTAGATTACTAGCTCACTGGAGTTCACACCGTCGCCCTTGAACCGGATGGAATCTAGGGGCTCCTGCCTACTCCGAGCATCTTGATAGCTCAGTGTCTTGGATGACTGCAGCTAAAAGCTTCAACAGAGGTTAGAGTTCCACAGTGGAGTTGCCACGTTGGTTTATTTTCTTTATTCAAGGCCGTTTATGGAAGTGAGTCTTATTATGTAGAGCTGTGTCGACCTAAAATAACCCACTTGCCTTTTTTCTGCGTGGCAGGATTTTTGGATCACAGTAACAGATTCAAAGTAAGTTTTACCACATAGATAATTGTTGTGTAATATGGGTCCCAGAGACTTGATTCATGCCAGATCTTTAGGCTGTCCACGGAAGGCGGCTTTACAAATCAGGAGTGTGAAATAAATGCATGTGGGCCTCTAGGACTTACATTGAACAACCCTTTTTTTGATGTCGGATGCCACCTTCTGTGATGAATTTACTTTCCCCCCTTACTGCCTTCCATGTACCTATTGCTAAACTCAGTTTGCGTATGAAAGGTTAAGCTATGTTTCAATCTGATCTCAGTATAATTCGGAGTTTGGTCTGTATTGGAAACCTGAGATACCTTGGGCAATACACCCCTTAGGCTTCCAATGGTGCTACAAAGCCATACTAATGCTAGACCTCACTATATAAAAGCATAATAAAAAGCCATCTAGGAGTATTGTTTCCAACTCTGCACAACAGTTTGCTTCTCTTTTTCAGAACTAAGCAGATTTCTAAGAAGAAATGGCTGTACTCTATGCAGGCCTGAGTCATCTGGTTTTCAAACACCCAAACCTTGAAATCTTCAAGTAATTTTCAGTCTTCAAATTCAATGCCTGTAGATGTGCATGCTCTCAACTAGATCACTGCCCACCACACAATATCAGCAGCATCATACACCTGATTTTGGCAAAAATACTGCGTATTAATATTGTCTACTTGTCCTTATCATCAGGCACTTTCCTCTTAGATTTCAAGAAATCTTGCCTATGACTACTCACCAAGAAGAAAAATTTACACCCAGCAGATTCAAACAACCATAGACCAGTCTTGACCACTGTGGACAGGAATGGAGTTGCTGCAATTCTACTACAGAATTTGTATTTCGACAAAGTTCATCACCACTCTCATATAACAACAGTGATGACATTCAAATCATCTTATAGCTGAAAAGAGGTTGCCACCTGTCATTGCCTCTGAGTCAATGTATGGATATGAACTGCCTTAAACCTAACTCCTTCGCGGCAGAGATCATAAGATAAGGAGACCCCAGCATAAAGTTTTCAAAACATGAGATATTATGGTGCAAGCTTAACATTTGAGCCTCCTAAAAGCATTATTAGAGATAGTGACACAACTAAGCAAGAGGTAGGTCTGGAAGTCTACAATGCGTGGGAGTCTTCGATCACATTATTACATGCTTTTAAAAAAAACGTTGTTTATTGATTTTTAACATAAAAACAACATAACAAGCAATGCAAAGGTCTCCAGCGTAAGTACTGTATGTCTCAGTGGAATATAGCAACAGGTAAGCAAGGAAGCATAACACAGCAGGAGAGTACCTAATAAAGAATACAACAGCACACTGTTCAAGACTCCAAGCAAGTCTCATGTAAGGAGAGCAATCATTACCACATATGGCTGTCATGTCATCCATCAATCAATCAATCAATCAATATATCAATCAATCAATCAATCAGAATTTGTAAAGCATGGCGAATTACCAATGAAGGTCTCAAGTGCTGGGGATGCTAACTGCTTTGTGGTGATCTGTTCATTGGAATAGCCAGGTCTTGACTCCGTTCCTGAATAGCTGGAGCGTTGGGATGGTCCTCAAGGGCAGGGGAAGGTTGTTGCAAGCTTTAGCTGCCAAGTGTGAGAAGGAGCGTCCTCCGCAGTTGGCTTGGCGGATTCGTGGGATGTCTGTGAGGAAGAGAGAGGCAGATTGTATGTGTCTGCTCGGTTGATGGAAGGTCATGGATTTGTTGATGCACACTGGTCCCTCGTTGTGCAGTAGGCCTGGGCTAAAAATCCGTTCCGCTCGCGAAAATTGCGATAATTTGACATTTTCGCGTTCAGCGGAGAGCGCGAAAATGTAAAAATTTCCGCAATCCGCATTTTACCGGAAATTTTTTGCTTCCTCGCGCTGTAAACTAATACATTCTCGCGTGCGCGCGATCGCCTTACCTGAATCCCCGCGTTCGCCGACAAGTTTTCCTGATCCAGTCGCGTTCTCCACGAGATGTTGGATTGTTGGTAGCCATTTGCGCTGTCTCGCGACAGTTCGCGCCTGCAGTAACGTCATTCTTCGCGCGATCACGTCTTTCTTCTCGCGATCATGCACCGCGAGACAAGTGAAAATAAGATTGTCGCGCCCGCGAGCAACCGCATGGGTAAGTTGGCGAGCCGCGACCACGCAGAAAATACCGAGAACGGGCAGGAAAAAAACTTCCGCATCTTCGCGATATTTCCGCATGTTTGCGGAGATTTTTAACATTTTTGCGATAATTTGCGAAAGTGAATTTCGCAATTCCGCCCACCCCTATTGTGCATGGCTTTGTATGCGTGGGTCAACATATTGAACTGGCATCTCTTCTTGATCGGGAGCAGTGTAGCTTCTTCAGATGGGGTGTGATGTGGGTCTGTTTGATGAGGCCGAGAATGAGTTTTGCAGCTGAGTTTTGTATTGTCAGTAGTCTCTTCAGGAGGCATGCGGTGAATCCTACCTAAAGTGTGTTCCCGTAGTCCAATCTGCTGGTAACAAGAGCCTGCATAATGGTCCTTCTGGTGTTGACTGGGAGCCACCTGAAGATCTTTTGGAGCATGCATAGGGTGTGGAAGCAGGCAGATCAGATTTAGCTGTTTTCTCATGGATAGATTGCTGTCCATAATGATGCAGAGGTTGTGGGCGTGGTCTGTCTGGGCAGGGGAAGGGCTGAGTTCAACAGGCCACCACCCTTCATTCCATGGCAAGGTGTTGTTCCCAAAGAGGAGCACTTCCGTCTTGTCCGTGTTGAGTTTGAGACAGTTGTCTTTCATCCACTCTGCAACATTCATCATGCATCTGTGTAACTCGGCTCTGGTGGTAGAGGGGTAATTTGACCGCGAGAGGATGATCTGGTTGTTCACAGCAATACACATCGGCAGAAGTCAGACCTAGCCATCTGAGCCAGAATCCATATCCGAGTCCCCCTCACCTTTAAATTTGTCAAGGAGCCGCCCCCATGTCATCATATTATCTGCAGCCTTGTCATCCGTACGGGAAAGGCACAGGTGGTGCTCCTCCAACACCCTCCATCTGAGCAAATCCCTAAGCTAGGAGGATGTCTGCAGTGGTTTGGTTTCCAACCACCTGGAGCCACCCGCTGTTTAGCCAGAAGTTGTGCAAGCTGGGATAGTCTGTACGAGATCTTCCATCCCTTAGGTCTCTTCAGCATACCCAGCAGACAGGCCCTGAGAGCAAGAGTGATCTTAATGCTGGTGGCTGCCTTGATCTTAGGTACTACCTCCCTCCAAAACCCCAGAACTGCATCACAGGTCCAGGCAAGGAGCAGAAAGGAGGTACATCCCACCCTGCACTACGAACATCTTGCTGCCCAAGTGGGATCCATCTTATTGAGTTAAGAAGGGGGTCCCATAATTGCAGTGTAAGCAGTTAAAGTGTAGCAACTTAAAGCTGTTATTACAGGACACTGTTCTCACCAGTTTCTTAGGCAAGCAACCAATCTGCGTCCGCGATGGGTTTCCCCAACTCTGTTTCCCAGGCTTGCCTAGCCTTATAGCAAGGCTGTACCATGTTCACCTTAAGGGCTTTTTTAAAGAGAGTAATTAGCTGACTTCCCTGCCTCCATCAAAGTAATACACCCAAATCCTGAAGGTCTGCTCTGCTGCTGGGAACTCACTCCACATCTACCTTGCCATTCTTTCGAGTTTAGAGTAGTGAAGAAAGTGACCTGGTCCCTCACCGAAAGCCTCCTGAGTATCTCGGAAGGCAAGAAACACCTCCATTGGTTATAGGTCTCCTGCCACCTGACTTCCACCCGCCCTCGACCGATCCATGGACATATCAGAATCAATCACGCGAAATGGCGCAAGGTCCCAGAGCCTTATTTCCCTGTCGAAGGGAGCCTTGCACAGTACCCTTTTTACCACTGTTTCCCATATTGCAGCGTTGTCCATACCAGGTATGGGAGAGGATGCTACGATCGACCCCCTCACATTAATTATTGAGCCAATGTGTCGTCCCAAAGCATGTCTCAAAACAGCCTCTTTCCCAATCGTCAAGCTCTGGTAACCAAAGTGCGGCATGCTGCAGGTGAGCTGCGAAGTAATATGCTTGCATGTCTGGGAGTGCAAGGCCTCCATCCTCCATGTCCCATTTAAGGACCAGCAGGGACCTCTGCTGGATCTTCCAGCCCAGACCAATGAGATCAGTAGACTGTTCAATCTGTGGAAGATTTGTGGCCCAAGTGGGAACAGAAAATTCTGCACTAAGTAGAGGAAGTGAGGAAGAAAAACCATCTTGGCTATTGCCGCCTTACCGATCACCGACAAGGACAATTTATTCCAGAACCCAATCGATGTTGCGAGACCCTCAAAGACCCTGTACACATTTAGACACTGGTGAGCGGCATCAGTGTGTGTAACCATTATGCTCAGGTATCTGAAGCTCTCAGTTTCCCAACGGATCCCCAAGTCTAAAAGTTGTTCAGTAGGCATCCCCACAAGTCCCCAAGGGTTAATTTAAGCCGTAGATCTCACCAAAGTCAACCAGAAGCCTCATCAGGATTGGATCTACTCTTTCAGAGGAGTGAACGTATATTAATGTGTGATCCGCGTATAATGGGATGGCATGGTTGGAACCACCCACCTGAATACTCCAGGGATCCAGTTCCCTATGTAGCAATAATGCCAAAGGTTTAATGGAAATCTTTAATAGTAGCAGTGAAAGAGGGCAGCCCTGCCTTGTGTCCCTCCCCACCGACCAAGCCTCAGAAACTTAACCCCAACCATTATTCGCACTAGTGGGTCAGTGTATAGAAGCATCACCCAGTTGCAGAATAAAGCCCTCAAACCCATTCCCTGCAACATCAGATAGTCCCACTCCACAGTATTAAAGGCTTTCTCTAAGTCTATAGATACAACTGCCAGTTCCCGGTCGTCATCCATGGATTTGTGTAGCACATTTGTGAGCTGATGGAGCTTGAATTCTGTACTATGACTCTGCATGAACCCACATTGGTCTTTGTGCTCAAGCCCCTGTATGGCTCACCCCCAGTCTGGTCGCCAAAAACTTACCGAGGAGCTTAACATCTGTATTAAGCATGGCGAGTGGCCTGTAAGAAGAGGGGTCCACTGTGAGACAAATAATCTCACTCATGGAAGGTCGGAGAATCTGCCTCCTCTACACCTCAGTGAGGACCTCTAACAGTTTGCCTTAAGTAAAGAGGAATAAGTCTGAAGGAATTCAACAGGAAAGCCGTCTCCACTGGGAGCCTTGGAATTATTGAAGTCACTAAGGGCAGCTCCTAACTCCTCTAGGGTGAGCTCTCTGTCCAACACTCACACACAATCAGACTCCAGATGTGATAATCCCACCCCAGTGAGAAACCCCACCAGTGCTCCCGGGAGACCAACCTGCCCACTCGATACGCAGTCTGGAAATGTGCCCGAGGGTATGCAGAATGTCCTGCAGTTTCATCACCAGAGAATCATCTGGGTCACGGAGATTCAGAACAGGGGAACCCTTCAACTTGCCCGAAGGATCCATGCTAGAAGCCTACCAGACTTATCAACCTTCCTGTGCAATCATTGGTGAAATGTCTTAATAGTACATTTGACCAGAGTATCCCCGAGCCCCTGAATGGCACGCTGAGGGTGCATCACCTCAGCTCGCACCTGCGCGTTGCCCTCCTTTGATCTATGAAGCTCTACCAAGCATCACTCCTGCATCTTTATATCTGCCTTCAGTTGTCTTTGAACACCACAGGCGGTCCCTATGCATGCCAGCACAATGACAACCTTGTGGGCCTCCCACTCTGTGGCTCTGGCGGAGGTTTTCCCCAAATTAGTTTCCAAATAATCAGTGAATGTGGTTGCTAGAGAGTCCCTACAGACCGTATGCATCAAGAGCACAGAAAGCATGCGCGAGCTCGGAGCCAGGTGGGGATCAGGCCCCACCTCAACCCAAACAACACCAGTGCCTGGTCAGAAAGGAACCGCACCAGGTGAGTAACGGCACTCAATCCTGCAGAGTCTACCCCAGCCACCAATACGCGATCCAGGTGATTATAAGTGTTATCCATCAGAGAGTGGCACGGTTTATTCCTGGCCCACCGGGGTGGGGTACTCGCCACCCATCCAGGAAACCCAGATTTCGCATGACCGCGGCAAGCAAGCTGTCAGACTGTAGTTTCTGTACGCTACTACACAGGAACAGAGATGCTAGTTCCCAAATCCACCCCGACAGCAACCTAGAGCTTAGTGTAACAAGTCTCCAGAGTGGCTATCTCGGGGGAAGGGGGAAAGTGGATAAAATAACAAAAGAGAGAAGAGACTGTTCTGGCTGATTTCTTCGGTAGTCCATCCCGCAGACTTCTATTGCTGATGAGGTAACCTGTAGATGAGAGTTAGGTTATCATAACATTTAGCTCTTAACCTGTCTTATCTTTTAAAACCCTGTTACCTCGCTTCCTTACCCTACTAATTCCAGAACTCAGCTCCTCTTCTATTTCTTTTATTTCTTTTTTCTGTGTGTGCTCTTTTATTCTCTTCTACGTAAATCTTCCTTGCTTTCTGCCTTAATTCGCAGTTTTTCCCTTTTAGCACACCTGCAATATATTTACATTTATATGTTAAGGACTTCTTCTCTCCCTTTTGACTCTGTATTTATTATATTCGAATTAGGATTCTACTTACTGTTTTTTAGGGTCTTTTCCTATTGGTAATTAATCATCTGTTTTTTTGGTATGTTCTCTTCTTATTCTTTTAATTTTGGTCTTATTCCTCTCCGCTTCTGCGTTACTGACTGACGTCTTATCTCAGTGGTGAGTATGTTATCTTATTCTAACTATTTACAGCTTGCTCTAGTATTCTAACATGTAATACTAACTACTTCTTCGTTTATTCAGGTCTTGCCAACTCTGCGCTTGACTTAGTGCTGATATACTGAAATGCCGCTTTCTTCACAGTAAGTTCCTTTACTTATATAACTATCAATAATTTACTTCAATACTCAGTCGTAAAATAATACACTTGATAACTTAGCTTCATTTTCTTCTTCTTCTTTCAGAAGCTCCGGGCGACTCTGCTTCGACTCCCTCAATGCGGTACGAATGCTTCACAAACACGGAGATCCGCAGCTCTCCTCACATATCACATAACTTCCTTGTACTCGGGTTTACAACTCATTAGCAGCAGACTTCTGGATGCCTTTCGGCCCTGATAAAGATAAGCCCTCAAACTACTCTTTAACCCTTTGATATCGCACTCTGAAGTACACTCCTGACTCCATCGAAATTCTTGGTGAAGTGCGCAGTTCTCAAGCAGCGCGAGCCTCACCTGGAGTTCCAGCGCGTTCTCTGCTGGGCACTAGAACGCTAACAGCCACTCGGTTCTGGTGGCCTTTTTAGGCGCCATTTCCGAGTCAGCTCCATCCATGTATCTTCCATAGCACGGGGTGCGCAACCTTTGATTCTCCGATGCGCTATTAAACCTATCTGTAATCTTGGAGTCCTGACAGTACCCTCCAACAAGGTAGGTTCTCTCCTCTGGGGTTTGGTTGGAAATCGTTGATGAAAGGCCTTAACTAATCTTGGAGCATGGACATCTTCATCTTGTTCCCAAGATCTTTCCTCAGGCCCATAACCCTTCCAGTCCACCAAATAGTATAGCTTCCCCTTTTGCATTTTGGAGTCTAGAATTTCTTTGACTTCAAATTCAGTACCAGTCTCTAGTTGAAGAGGCCTTGGTGGCAGGTTTTTTCGTAGGTTTTCTGGAGCCTTCTTTAACAGGGATATGTGGAAAACTGGATGTATTTTCAGCCTTGGTGGTAATTGAATTCGGTAAGTCACCGGATTTATGTTCTCCTCTACTAGATATGGACCAATAAATCTCGGTTGGAACTTCCGATTTCCTTTTAGTCTCAAATTCTTAGTACTTAACCAAACCTTATCTCCTATTTCCAATGGGGGGCCCACTCGTCTCTTTCTGTCTGCATAAGTCTTATACTTTTCTTTAGCTAGTTTAAGGTTTTCAACTGCACTCCTACGTACCTGTTCTAACTGTGTTACAATCTCTTCTACCGCTGGAACTGAGATTTCAGTTTGTCTGAGGGTTGAGTTTGGATGTCTCCCATAATTCATAAAGAAGGGGGAAAACCCGGTGGAAACATTTTTGGCATTATTATGGGCAAACTCTGCAGCCCATAGATAGTCCGATCAATTTCCTTCCTGTTTTAAAACAAACAGTCTCAAATACTGTTCAAGTTCTTGATTCACCCTCTCGGTTTGACCGTCAGTTTCTGGGTGATAACTGGTGGAAAAACGGACTTCTGTACCCAACCCTTCCATGAAAGATTTCCAAAAGTGGGAAATGAACTGTGGGCCTCTATCTGTGATTACTATCTTAGGGATTCCATGTATTTTCACTATTTGAGCACTAAAATGAGTCGCCAACTACTTAGCCGTTGGCACTCCTTTCAGAGCTGTGAAATGAGCCATTTTAGAAAGGGAATCTACCACTACTAAGATGGTATTGTAGCCCTGACTAAGGGGTAAGTCAGTAATGAGGTCTAATGTAACGGTGTGCCAAGGATAAGGTGGAGTGGGTAAGGGAATAAGTAAACCTTTTGGGGCCTGCCTTTCGGATTTTCCCTGAGCACAAATCTCGCAAGTCTTAACATACTGCTCAATGCTCTTCGACATTTCAGGCCACCAGAAGTGTCGCTGGATCAGTTCTCTGGTCTTTGCCTCCCCCTTATGTCCTGCCAGCTTCGCATCGTGGCATTCCTTGATGATCTGTTGCTGCAACTTTTTAGTGGGAATATACAGGGCTCCTTGGAAGTAGGGCAACTGATTACGAATTTCTCTTCCTTCTTTTTTCACCCACTCTTCCAAGGTCTCTTCATCCATCGCGTCTGAGATATCGTGTTCAAGATCAACTGAAGTAATTGCTCCAATTATCTTTTCACTTGGGATGATGGATTGATTTCCTAGAGGTGTCTTTTGATTTTCTGTGTCTATTCTAGACAAGGCATCTGCTTTCCCGTTCTGGGCTCCTGGCCGATAAGTGATGACGAAATCATAATCAGCGAAGTATAGCGACCATCGCAATTGTCTTGGTGTTAGGGTTCTGGCTGTCTTCAGAAATTTTAAATTTCTGTGGTCTGTGTATACTGTGACTTGATGTTGTGCCCCCATTAAGTGGTGTCTCCATTCCTTGAATGCGTCTTTTATGGCCAATAGCTCCTTCTCTGTGATTGTATAGTTTGTTTCCGCCTGAGTTAATTTTCTGGACCTATAGGCGACCGGATGCAGCTGCCCCGTTAGCTTACTTTGTTGGGACAACACTCCTCCCACAGCCTGATCTGAGGCATCAGTCTCCACATAAAAAGGTTCAGTTGGATCTGCATGTTGTAGAATTGGGGCTGACGTAAAACTTTCTTTTAGAGATCGGAAGGCTTCTTCAGCTTGAGTTGTCCATTTAAATTTAAGCCCTTTTTTCAATAGACGGGTGAGTGGTAAAATCTTATGTGAAAATTCACCAATGAATCTCCGGTAAAAATTGGCGAAACCAATAAAGCTTTGTACTTCTTTGACGCTCTCGGGGGACTTCCAGTTGATTACTGCTTCGATCTTTTTACGGTCCATAAGAATGCCTGTTGGTGAAATTACAAAACCCAAAAATTCAACCTGAGAGACACTGAAAGTACACTTTTCAAGCTTCACAAACAGTCTGTTTTCTCTCAACTTCTGTAAAATCCTTCTAACCTGATCCTGATGTTGTTCCTTGTCCTCAGAGTAAATAAGGATGTCATCAATGTACACTAATGCACACTGGTCGATGAATTCCTTCAACACGTCGTTAATAAAATGTTGTAAAGCTGCTGGAGCGTTACATAGCCCATAGGGCATAACCTGATACTCAAATAGGCCGAACCTCGTTCTGAAAGCTGTCTTCCATTCATCGCCCTCCTTCATTCTCACCAGATGATACGCTCCTCTCAGATCCAACTTCGTGTAAATTGTTGCTCCTTTCACTTGATCTAGCAAAACAGATATTAGGGGCAATGGATAACGTTTTTTTTTGTAATCTTATTGATGGCTCTGTAGTCAATGCAAGTCCTCAAATCCCCTTCTTTCTTTGGCACAAAAAATAGGGGCGAGGAGACTTGGCACTGCGAGGGACAAATGAAGCCGTTTGCTAGATACTTGTCCAAATATTCCTTTAGGTGATGGTGTTCTTTTTCTGTAAGGGCATACACACGACTGCAAGGTAGATTCGAACCTGGTTCTATCTCAATTTTACAATCATAAGGTCTGTGTGGAGGTAATTGTTCAGCTTCCACTTCATTGAATACATCTTCAAAATCTTGATATTCCTCTGGTATGTCTTGTACATGGATTACGCAAATTGATCCTCCAGTCTGACACAACAAATGTGCAGGATTAACCTCTTGCTCCCTCTGCTGACCTCCAAAACAATTTCCTAAACAATATTCTGATTCCATCTTAATGGCTCTGGTACTCCAGTTGATTGTTGGGTTATGTTCAGTAAGCTAGGGAAGTCCTAGGATCAATTGGAATTGAGGGGCATCGATCAAGTTAAACTGGATCTTCTCTTCATGTCCATCATTTGAGATCAGATGTATTAATTCTGTGTGACTGACTATTGGACCTGAAGACAGATTGGTTCCATCCACAGCCCTCACGGGCTCATTTTTTAACTTTTTGATGGCTTCGATTCCCATCTTGCTGGCAAACTTCAAATCGCAAAAGTTTCCGGTGGCTCCTGAGTCGATCATCACTGAGACTTCCTTCAGCATCACATGTCGGAATCTGATTTCCATCGATAAAATTAGATGTGGCGCTGCAGACTGTAGAGTATTAGCCACTTTATGTTCTTTTGGAGTCTGATCTAAAATCACATCCACCTGTTCAACTCCTCCAACAGATGGTGCCTTTAGTTTTCCTTCGGCTTGAAGCTTCCCTTGGGTTTTTTCAGACAAGCGCGCACAAAATGGCCTCCCGATCCACAGTACATACAAAGATTGCTGGCTCTTCTCTTTTCCTTCTCTTCTTTGGAAAGAGGACCCCGTATTGTACCAATCTGCATTGGTTCGATGCCCTGCTGACTTTCATAACTTCGTCCTCCTTCCGCCCTAACTCGATCAAATCTTGGAACCACCGACTTAAAATCCTTTCTTCTTTCACCTTTTCTTTCCCCTTGACGGAAATCGATTTCCAGCACCAAGTCTACCAACGCTGAGATTTCTGTGGGTCTATTGGGCATTCCAGCCAATGCATCTTTTAGCTCATCTCTTAAACCACGATAAAACACCGCTGCTCTCTTACCCTCAGGCCAGTTGGTTTCCACCACTAGTTTATTGAATTGAGCCAAATAAGAGACTACATCGCGATTCCCCTGTTTCAGGTCAAGTAACTCATTGTCTACGGCTTGGGATATCCGCCTCCTGTCAAATATTCGGAGAAATTCTTCTTTGAAGTTCTCATAATTCTGCAATATGGGATCGTCCTTCGAAATCAGAGGCAAAGACCAGGATGCTGCATCCCCACTTAGGTATGACAACACGAAGGCTACTCGAGATTGAGCATCTGGAAAAATGGAAGGGCGGCACATGAAATGTAAAGAACACTGCGTAATGAATATTTGAGCCTTCTGTGGATCCCCACTAAAACGCTCAGGTGCCGCTAATGGAATGATGGGTGAGAGGGAGTGAATCACCTGAGTAGTCATCTTATTACTCCCTTCTGTCAATGGAGCTTGAGCGTCCGACCCAGAACAAAAAGGTTGTCTAAGCCTTTGCGCCAATTCTGCGGTCCCTTTTCTACAATTTACTACTTCTAATCTGAGGCTCTGGTTTTCCTCTCGGACTACACTTAACTCTTTTTGTATGGTATCTAATATGGCTCCTAACCCTTGTAAGTCTATTCCCTCAGCCATCTCTGTTCGGGTGCAAAATGCAACTCGGGCACTTCACTCTGTCAGAGTGTAGTTTCTGTACGCTACTACACAGGAACAGAGATCCTAGTTCCCAAATCCACCCCGACAGCAACCTAGAGCTTAGTGTAACAAGTCTCCAGAGTGGCTATCTCGGGGGAAGGGTGAAAGTGGATAAAATAACAAAAGAGAGAAGAGACTGTTCTGGCTGATTTCTTCGGTAGTCCGTCCCGCAGACTTCTATTCCTGATGAGGTAACCTGTAGACGAGAGTTAGGTTATCATACCATTTAGCTCTTAACCTGTCTTATCTTTTAAAACCCTGTTACCTCGCTTCCTTACCCTACTAATTCCAGAACTCAGCTCCTCTTCTATTTCTTTTATTTCATTTTTCTGTGTGTGCTCTTTTATTCTCTTCTACGTAAATCTACCTTGCTTTCTGCCTTAATTCGCAGTTTCTTCCCTTTTAGCACACCTGCAATATATTTACATTTATATGTTAAGGACTTCTTCTCTCCCTTTTGACTCTGTATTTATTATATTCGAATTAGGGTTCTACTTACTGTTTTTTAGGGTCTTTTCCTATTGGTAATTAATCATCTGTTTATTTGGTATGTTCTCATCTTATTCTTTTAATTTTGGTCTTATTCCTCTCCGCTTCTGCGTTACTGACTGACGTCTTATCTCAGTGGTGAGTATGTTATCTTATTCTAACTATTTACAGCTTGCTCTAGTATTCTAACATGTAATACTAACTACTTCATCGTTTATTCAGGTCTTGCCAACTCTGCGCTTGACTTAGTGCTGATATACTGAAATGCCGCTTTCTTCACAGTAAGTTCCTTTACTTATATAACTATCAATAATTTACCTCAATACTCAGTCGTAAAATAATACACTTGATAACTTAGCTTCGTTTTCTTCTTCTTCTTTCAGAAGCTCCGGGCGACTCTGCTTCGACTCCCTCAATGCGGTACGAATGCTTCACAAACACGGAGACCCGCAGCTCTCCTCACATATCACATAACTTCCTTGTACTCGGGTTTACAACTCGTTAGCGGCAGACTTCTGGATGCCTTTCGGCCCTGATAAAGATAAGCCCTCAAACTACTCTTTAACCCTTTGATATCGCGCTCTGAAGTACACTCCTGACTCCATCGAAATTCTTGGTGAATTGCGCAGTTCTCAAGCAGCGCGAGCCTCACCTGGAGTTCCAGCGCGTTCTCTGCTGGGCACTAGAACGCTAACAGCCACTCGGTTCTGGTGGCCTTTTTAGGCGCCATTTCCGAGTCAGCTCTATCCATGTATCTTCCATAGCACGGGGTGCGTAACCTTTGATTCTCCGATGCGCTATTAAACCTATCTGTAATCTTGGAGTCCTGACACAAGCTGGTAATCAGTGGCTTAGTTCCCAGCCGTGGTGGGTGGCGATCCCGCTCACCATCCATGACACAGTTGAAGTCTCCTGCCCAGATGACAGGGGACCCCAGACTACTCTCCAGTAATTCTTCCATCCCTTCATAGAGATTTCTGTCATCCACATTAGGGGCATAGGAGTTTAGAATTGTGATAGCCTTACCATCCAGTGTGCCCTGAAGCAGAAGGTACTGCCCCTTGACATCCACCTCCATGTATGTGTGGTGAAAGGAAACCCCAGGCACAATCCAGATGGTAACCCCCCTGGCATATGAGAATTATTACATGTTACATTTAAAACGCATATTTCATTTTCAAGAATTAAGGAACAAAATAAAGAAGGATTGTTCCTAACTTTGTCCAACAATACACCACTGTTCTAAAACAAACACACACATATCTGTTAGTGGGACGTGAAGATATAGACTCCAGGACAGGGCACCTGGACAGGCAAACAATTATCCTAGAGAATACTGACACAGAGGGGGAAACATGTAATGAGAAAGGAAATACACTGGGACTGGGACAGGGAAATACGCACTCTGGAACAGGTAGGCACGTATTCCTAGTCAGAGAATTCACTAACTGTTAGAAATGGGATTTCTGGTTGGCTAGGGCATGAGCCTAAGCCAGGCAGAAACCTCCACTCTAGTCAGGGCAAGGGAGTTACACACTGAAGATAACTCCTGCTCACCCACTTGGTAGCTTGGCAGAGCAGTCAGGCTTATCCCAGAGGCAATGTGTAAAGCGTTTGCTCAACACACTCACACAGCAGCAACACACTAATTACACCACAAAAGAAACTTTACACAAGGTTATATAAAAATAGGCTTTGTATTAGCATAAAAACACATTAGAGCGTAATCACATATATACACTGTGCCACCTGGCACTTGGTATGACTTTACAGGGATTATATACACTACAGGGCCAATAGGGCCGCTGTCATAACATCACATATGTCACCGTTAGGGAGGACAACCAGTAACTACTGGTAAGGGCATACGTAGACGTAGCACCAATCCTGAGGCATGAACATCACAGTATTACCTAGTATAGAATATTAGGCACACATCATAATTACCTCAGGCCCACCTTAGGCCTACACCTCATCAACAGCGCATGGTCCCCTTATTAGGTGCACACATCACCACAACAGCATAAAAACATTATGCAGAATTAGCAGTACACTACTGTAGGGAAATACCGTGCTTACAGACTTCCTGGAGCACAAGAGGGTGTGGTGCCTATAACTTGCCGGGGGCACACATCACCTCCCGAGGCTGTAATTCTCCACTCAGTGTCGTTGTCCTCAAGTCAGTACATTCTCAAGCGGGGGCCCTGTCCTGGGCTCGCCCCGCAATGCCCATTTCCCAAAAGTAAGAGCTCTTTCAGCTGCCTGTCCCTTCTGCAGCAGCCCGTAGTGCGACGGTGCAGCTGCAGACATGGAACTTGCTCCCCAACCAAGACCAAACTAAAGACGGGCGCTAAAAAGGCGGGCCTCGCGTCAGGAAATTCCCCCTTTTCTGGATTTCCGCAAGTGTAGCTGCCCGCTAACACACGGTGCAGCTGGAGTAATCTAGCTCCGTCCCACTCATCAATCATAGGGGGGCGGAGCAGTTCAGGTCGCAGCTGTCGGCTGCCCAGCCAGCAAGGTACCGTTCCTTCTAGACCTGCAGGACACCGCCAGGCACCACGTACCAAACTTCTTCCTGCCTGCAAGGTAGGGGCCGGCCTCTCTCCACGGAGCAAAGTCTCTGTCGGCATTGCCTCTGGCCTGTTCCCAGCAGTGGGCCCCGCCCACCACTGACTCAGCAACACGCGGGGCTCTCCTTGTCACCATGGGAGCCCCGCCCACAGTCAGGCTCTCTCCGCCTAACTTCCGGCTGCAGCGATCACGGAGCGTCATCCCCGCCGATTCCGCAGCCCTCTCTCCATGGCGCGGCAGCACCCGGTCTCTGCACGGCTGGAACCCACTCCAACGGCTCAGAGTGATGGCAGCAGAAGCGCACTCTGCGCGCTGCACTGTGCAGGGGCCCGCACCCTTGGTAATCGTCTCCTTAGCACATTCAAAATGTGCCCCGCTGAAAGACTGAAACCACACAGACCCAAGCTCTCCTCCTGCACTCAGCCCCAGGAGCAGAGAGTGTGAAACTCTTCACCAGCGCTGAATTTCAGAGGGCACACAGGGCAGAGCTGGGCCCAGACAGGCCAGCTCATCAGGGCCCTCCGACAGAGGGGGAGTCCTTTGTGGCGGTTCCTCCTGGTGCCCAGCACCTCCAGCCAGCACCAGTTCAGTTCCAAGTAAGCACAACACATTGGGTCACAGCCCCAATATTTATATGTCTCAAGGCTTTGTTCTGCCCTGGCACAGGGCCTTGGACCTAGTCCAAACCAGTTCTGGGGGGCACTTATCAAGTTCACAACACTCCCCATTGTTAGTGTCGGTTCTGGCCCCAGACACACCACAGGGGGGGCGGAGCCAGCATAGTGGAAGGCAGTCACAGTCCTATTTAGGTTCAGGTGCTACTCCTCCCACTACTCCAAATGCAGATCAGGCCTATTCAGCCCAGCGCTTACTCACCTGGCTCTCTGGAGCCACTGCACCTCCCCACCCCCTGTCATCCAGAGGCAGACATGCTATACACAACAGGCAGGGACAAAGACACATAGCACACAGAAATCCCCACTTCTAAAAGTGGCATTTCTATAATAGTGATAATAAATCTGCGAACACCACTACGCAACATTTATATTCCAAACATACCAAACTTGATCACGTCACCCCACTCATATCAGGAATTACCACTGAAACACATATCAGGGAATCCCCTATGGGAGTGCAGCCTCACAGCAGTGAGAAACCAAATAGGCTGTTTGTCACTACCAGGAAATGCCACACAGTTAAGGCACATGTCCTCCCTTTTACCTACACCGCACCCTGCCCATAGGGCTAGCTAAGGCCTACCTTAGGAGTGACTGATATGTAGTAAAAGGGGAGTCACAGACGTGGCAACCACTTTATGTGCCACGTCACAGTGGCAGTAAAACTGCGCGAGCAGGACCTGCAATGGCAGAGGCCTGAAACAGGTTTGAAAGGCTACTTTGGTGAGTGGCGCAAGCAGCGCTGCAAGCCCACCAGTAGCATTTCATTTACTGGCCCTGGGTATCTGAGATACCACTTTACAAGGGACTGATAGGTAAATTAAATACGCCAAACAGTTGTAGACCAATCTTACCAAGTTTACCATAGAGAGCACATGTACTTTAACACTGAACAGCAGTGATAAAGTTCCCATAGTCCTAAAACCACCAACAACAGGCCAGCAAAAATACCGGAGGAAAGTAAAAAGTTCTGGGTTGACCCTGCAAAAAGGGCCAAGTCTAACACTAACTATGAAAAAGGAATAACACTGACACAAGAAAAGATAGTGTTCTGTTAATAGTCTAGGGTTAAGGTCACATTTGGAATGGCGAGACTCTGACAATGGGGCTGAGAAATTCACATTGGTCCATGGTTCAGGTAACATACAGACCCTGGGACAGAGAATACACTGACATTGTGAATGGGAGACACTTACTTTTTGGGATATGGAGACAGCTGCACAAGAATAGGGACAGATACAGGGGTTGATATGAAACTAGATTGACACCAACATGTTGCTATATTAAAAAGCATGGACTTCAGGGTAACTGAGAAGGGTGAAATGAACTTTGGGACAAGAGAGTTACATCCAGCCTCTCTGTTCATTCCATGCACGGAGAGGATTGGAGCCCATCTTAAGACAAGCCTTCAACAACTATGTCAGAACCATGTTCAGAGGGCCATGGGAAAGCAGAAACTACTTGGCCTAGCATGGGGGTTGAGGCCTTTTACTCCTTATGTGTTGGACCTACCTCCAGTGTGTCCCACCCAGTTTACATGAATGCAGCAATCCATAAATCTGTCTTAAGGAGATTCCTCTACCTCCTTCCTTCATGTTCCTCCAGTCAGCCCTGGGTTTTCCAAAATGAATCCAGAGCCTTCCATGTATTGTACCATTCACAGGCACTACATCGTTCATGAATTGTATCATTCACAGGCACACAGGCACCCTGCACATGCTTATAATATACATGTGCTGCACAGCACTGCATTATCCCTGCATTGCACCATTCACAGGCACCCATACACCCAGCACATGTGTATCACACACACACTGAACAACTACACACCAAACCGATGAAGACCAACAGTGAGTGAAGGCCACAGCAGCAGAATTATGAATGAGTTAGCCTGTATGCTGCCACTTCCATGTTTTCTATGCTTAACTCCTGGTAAAGGCAGTAGCCTTTCACCTCTTTGTGAGTAGCGCTTTGGGCGCCCCTCCCAGTCCAAAAAGACCGCAGTCCGTGAAACAAGCCTATGTCATATCGCACACGCATGATCTGTGTTCGCCCATGACAACAAAAATCAGCATCTGGGATCCAGACCTCAGTACACCTGGAGCCCTCAGGGCAGGGGTGCACGCCCATCACCATGCGAGGGACTTTCCATCCCAACAAAGCATATGACAGCTGCACCATCAACCTCTGACATTTCTTTGTACAAAGCACACAGTAAATTCACAGTTACTAAGCTATTTAAACACGAGTTGCTCAGGTTTTGCCTGCCAAGTCTTGTCATTTGAGGGGAGATGTGCTCTTTATTTGACTCTGTGTTTAAAGTCAGCGACCATGCAAAATGTCAGAGCCAACTTAACAGAGAGAGGGCACTGCAGAATGTATTAGGAAAGCTGATTCCTCAGTTGTTGGGTTTGGAACTGAAGCACAAAAAACGCAACCAGAGGGGATTTGTGTCACAGCCCGTATTCAATGCTCGTTACTGGCCATCTTAATCCTGCCGCTGTCTAGGTAAAATTGCAGACGTTCTCTGTTTCACCTTTTATGATCACATGGCTTTGTGCAAAAGCTCAACGGATGGGCCAATTTGTTTTTTTTTGGGGGGGGGGGAGGTAATCTCATCTCTTTGCAAAGCATGCTGTGCGGGGGATTAATTATTTTAATTGTTTCGTTTTTTTTATAGTTTCAATTTATTCTTCATCGTTTATTTCCTCAGTGCTATCTTTCACAATCCTCTGCTCCCATGCCCCTGCCCATCTTCTCCACACTTTCATCCTTCCGCTGCACACCCTCTCTTCTCGCTGCTCTTGTCCCCAATTTCTCCCACATTTCCCATTAACCTATAGGTCTTCAAACTTTTTGATGCCGAGACCCGCTTGCCAAAATTGTTTAGGCATAAAGACCCACTTCTGACCAAAATTTCTAGAACCTGGTACTCCTCATCATCGACAACTATCGACAACCATAAACGCCCCTAATTCCCACAGCAAAAAACTTTTACGGTAGGGAAATAATATTAAACAGTGTTTAGCAAACCAAGGGTCAGTGAGCGTGGGGGTGTAGTCAAAGGTGTAGTTAAAACAGGGCCTCATTTATGAGGAAGTGGCGTAGGGCAGCGCCGCACGTCTTCTTGTTGCGCTGCCCTATGCCAATGTGAAAGGGCAGGAATGCACCGCATTTATAAAATACAATGCATTCCTGTCTTTTCCCTTGTGTTGGCTCACAACTTGCTGCATAGCACCAGCATAGGCAGGATTGTTTTTGTACAGGAAGGGGCACCTTCTTTCACAAAAACAATCCTGAGAGGCGTTTTCTTCTTTCTATGTGAGCTACACAATGTAGCACACATGGAAAGAGGAAAAAATGAGGAGAACTGAAAACATTTCTCCTCGTTGCACCTCCGATGGGGAGTTCTCTGTTTTATGAGCTGCCCCATGTTTACGTGATTTTGTAAATATGGGGCAGCATCAAAATCCATGGGTGTTGTGTGGGAACCCACGCAAAGCCCATGCAACCCCTCCCTGACGCAGAGTAAGGGAGCACAGTGACTTGCGCTGCTATGTCTTATATCTATGAGGCTACACAAAGCCATGCAGGTGGCTTTGCGCCGCCTCACAGGGATGGTTGAGACGTTGTAACGCATTTGCGCAACATCCACACACAGCAGCGACACACTAGGCACACCACAAAAGAAACTCCACACAAGGTTATATAAATAATAGCATTTGTATTATCATAAACACAGTAGAAAATAATCACAAATGTACACTGTGCCGTCTGGCACTAGGTTACACTTCACAAGGGATTATATACATGACAAGGACAATTGGGCCACTGTCAGAACCATTAGAAGCACAAGTAGTAAATATAAAGCAACCAGCAACTACTGGTAAAATACTGTACTCACCATCATCACATTAGGCATAAGCACATTATGCAAAAGAACATTAGGCATAAATCACAGTTAGAAGTGTACCGTAGTAACACTCCCTAGGTGCATACATAACCTCAGGCATAAACCACATTATGTGTCATTTTAGGGCCGTGCGCCCTACCAACACCACAAAAATGACCCCAGGCCAACTGGCCTTCCTTGGGGGCCCGTCTGGGCAGTCCCAATTGCCCTTTGTCCACAGTCAGGGCTCGATAATCATAGGGCCCTCCAATTGGTCCACTGGCTGCCAATGCAGCAGGGGAGTGTGCGTAATGCACCGGGGGGGCCGGGGTGCATCTCACTCCTTCCTCGTTATCAAAATAAGCATGCCCCCGTCGTTGCAGCTGCCCGGGCTCTCGCAGTGCAGCTGGGAAAATCAGCCTTGGCACCACAGTGCCTCTCAAGCCCCACTCCAGGACTCTAAAACAAAGTGTCCCTGTCGTTGCAGCTGCCTGCGCTCTTGAGGTGCAGCTGTCAAAGAAAAAGCACTGGCACCAACCGGGCCTTGAGATCCCCCTTCACTGGGGCTCTTCCGGTGCCACTCACGGCACTAACAATGCTCAAACTTCAGCCCACTCACCGGGGCTTCTTGGGTTGCTGGGTCAGGCCCCAACAGGGTTCCTGGCAGGCCCCGCTCACGGGACCTCTCCTCACGTTGCCCGGTCCCCTCACTGTGACCAGCGATCCCTGGGGACCCGCCTCTCTCTCTCTCTCTCTCTTCGAGATGGGGGAGGCACAAATGGAGCTGTAAGGCTCTGACTCCTCTGGCGGCAACACGCGGGGCTCCCACTGGCCCACGGAGCACCGCCTTCCTCCAGGCACGATCTGCCTGACTTCCGGTCTGGGCACATCTGGTCCTAGGCTCCTGCCTGGGTTTTCTTCTGCCCGGGGCATGCCCTAGGTCAGGCTTTCCTCGCCTGACTTCCTGTTGAGGCCGGAAGAGACCATGAGACTTCTTCTCTCCTGCCGGCTGGCCCGCCTACAACCAGGCAATCTCTGCCTGTCTTCCGGCGGTGGCTGTAACGGTCCATGACTCCTCTCCGAGGCACAGAAATGCGGGGTAGGCTCCCGCTTAACTTCCAGGCAGCGAGGGGGAATCCCCACGCCGGGATTCCCTCAGAATACTTTGCAGCCCAGCGCTGCAAGGCACGAGCGCACCTCTCGTCCTGGCACCAGGAATTAAGATGTAGCACTCACAAGGCGCTAGGACCCAGGTTTCTTTAGAGAGGCAGAGTTGGGCACAGGAGGGCCAGCACGTAGGGACCCCAGGAAACAGCAGCTGGGTCCCACGGTGGTTCCTCCTGATGCTCAGCAGTCCTTCAAGCCCCCAACAGGTACAAGCAAGCACAAGCACCCTGACATGGGGTCACCGCCCCAATATTTTTACCATGTTTGTCTTTGTTCTACCCTGGCACAGGGCTTGGGGAACCAGTCCCAATTGGTTCTGGGGGGTACTGAAGCACTTTGTTTACAGTGCTCACACTCTCCTTTGTCCGGTTGGGCTCTGTCCTCAGACACACCACAGGGGGGCGGAGCCAGCATTGACTCAAGCAGGCAGAGACCCATTCAGGGTCAGGGGCTACTCCTCCCACTATGTAGATCTGCCTATTCAACCTAGCCCTGACTCACCCTGCCCCTCTGGAGCCAAACACATCACTAGCCCCTGTCACTCCAGAGCCAGACATGCAATACACATCAGGCAGGCAAAGACACATAGCACACAAAACTGCCAACTTCTAAAAGTAGCATTTCTATAATTGTGATAATAAATCTGCGCACACCATTATGCAGCATTTATTATTACTATTCCAAACATACCAAACTTGACCACGCTGCTCCTCTCATATCAGGAATTTCCACTGAAACACTTATCAGGGAATCCCTAATGCATTCCTATGAGAGGGTAGCCTCACAGCAGTGAGAAACCAAAATGGCTATTTGTCACTACCAGGACATGTCACACACTTATCTACAATGCACCCTGCCCATGGGGCTAGCCAGGCCCTACCTTAGGGACGACTGATATGCAGTAAAAAGGGGGGTCTGAAGTCTGAGACAGGTTTGAAAGGCTACTATGGTGGGTGGCGGAAGCAGCGCTGCAAGCCCACCAGTAATATGAAAAAGTTTGGTCCTTGACTAGCTTTGAAAAGAACAACCAATGAGAAAAATGTATTGTGATGTGGGGGTTGCCAGAATGGTCAACCACTGGTAATGAATACTGTTCAGCTGTAATTGCACAGT
The DNA here is from genome assembly GCF_964204655.1 of Triturus cristatus. Lineage (NCBI taxonomy): Eukaryota > Metazoa > Chordata > Amphibia > Caudata > Salamandridae > Triturus > Triturus cristatus. The sequence continues at coordinate 550,226,802 of NC_140586.1, forward strand.
CTGCATGGCGCAGATCTCCCGACCCCTGTCCATCAGTGCGCGAAGATCCCCCAGGACAGAAGTGATGTCACCATGGTCACTCCTAGGAGGCTCAGCCCTTCTGGTTGGTCCCTGACCCACTGGTTCTTCCACTGGGGAACGCATCCCCCTCTCACTCCTCTGTCTGGACTTCTGCACCCTCCACTTCGAAGTGGCTCCGCCAAACACCAGAACTGATGGAGCTCTGCTTACAGACACTCCACGTTCTCCTGACACTGGGAGATACCCCTCAATAGATGGCCAACCAGTACAGCCTAGGCTCCCTAACTGGTGTTCCCTTAAGGAACCCTCCAGGCCCTGAGACCAAATTTCGGGCACCTTGGGACGCATCCCATTCTCACTCCTTCTCCTTGGAGACAGGACGTGAGTCCCTACACCCCTCCCACTACACCGGGACCTAACTGGGCTACAATGAGCCTCTCCCACCACCCTGGGCTGGGAAATACCTGAGACACTCCTCTTAGGATCACTCCCCAATGCCTCCTTAGACCCTCTGGCACTCACCCATAGGTCTGCCTCCCGTGCAAGTTCCTTGGGATCAGAGAACTCACGCTCCAAAAGGTGTTGGCGTAGCGCCGGAAAACAATTACTGAACATGTTCTCTCCTACAACCAGATTGAACAGCCATTCAAAATCATTTGCCGTGCTACCCATCACCCAACCTTCCAGTGCATCACAACATTCATCCACAAACTCCCCCTGCCCCTCTGGAGCCAAACACCTCACCAGCCTCTCTCACTCCAGAGCCAGACATGCAATACACATCAGGCAGGCAAAGACACATGGCACACAGAAATGCCAACTTATAAAAGCCGCATTTCTAAAATAGTGATAATAAATCTGCGCACACCATTATGCAGCATTTATTATTACTATTCCAAACACACCAAAATTGACCACGCTGCTCCTCTCATATCAGGAATTACCACTGAAACACTTATCAGGGAATCCCCAGTGCATTCCTATGAGAGGGCAGCCTCACAGCAGTGAGAAACCAAAATGGCTATTTGCCATTACCAGGACATGTCACACACTTATGGTACATGTCCTGACAGGTAAATTAAATATGCCAAACAGGTGTAGATCAATCTTACCATGTTTACCACAGAGGGCACACACACTTTACACTGGACAGCAGTGCTAAAGTGCCCAGAGTCCTAAAACCACCAATACCAGGTCAGAAAAAAGACTAGGAGGAAGGTAAAAGGTTCAGGGATGACCCTACAAAAAGAGCCATGTCCAACATGACTGCATTGTAATGAATGTGTCCCGGGCCGGAGGGTGGGGGTGGGATTTCAACTCATGTTCTTGTGTAACATCTCTGCTTTTTCAGACCTACCACTTTGAAACAACTCTGCTGAAGGACCACATTCCTGACCTGCAGAGTCCATACTCTTCTAGCACTGAAGACAACAGAAAAGTCTCCCAAAGAACCTCAGTTCTGATTTGCTGTGTTCTCAGCCATTCCTGTACTTAGGTCCAGCTGAAAGTGATCTTTTAGTACACTTGTACTCTGCCCTGCAGCCAGCACACTCTCTTACAGCAATAGTTGGAGTCACATACAGATGTTGCTGTTCCGAGGCATCCCATTCCACGCTGCTGCATCACTTGGTATTCCAGAACTGACTCTGTACTTCAAATATTCTGAATTCTGCCCCATGGAATTAATGGGATCCCGGTATTGGTACCAACTCATGGATCATATCCGGACAGACGGAAGGAAGGGTAGGTGCCGTGAGCAGAGCTCCCGGCGAAACCTACGCAGCGACGTTCACTCTTCTGATCTGACCAATGGGGCTCGATTCCTAACTTGAATAGATTGGACAACCAGTGATATGATCCACGAGTTGGTACCACCCTGCTAGAGGGGGACCATTCTCTGCCGAACTATACTTGGAGTAGGGCACTTACCTCCCATTCATTATATATATTCTTTCTGGTCCTAAAGAAGATTCAAGGATCTCTTTGAGACCAACAGGGGCGTGAAACATGTTAACCCATTTTATTTTTCACTTAAGAATCACACCTGGCTACTGATGTACATTATAACCCACAAAGTAGCACAAATTCAGCTGTTTTTTAATCTGACGGGGGACGCCACCCATTAAAAAACATAGAATTCTTTGTCGTCTCAGTAACTCACAATGTCTTACTACAATGTCAAATTTGTTATTGTTAATAAAAAGATTTATAAAAAAAAACATAGAATTGATATACCCTAGCCAGTTTCACACCCACTCACCAGCTCATGAGCACTCTCTCACATAAATCATACGGTGAGAAAATCAAACGATCTCCACTAAAGTGACCCTTCGGGGGACCCATAGGGCATTGCTGCCCCGGTCCGACAAGGAGCATCCGCCCTATGATGAAGCATGACATCCCTTGGGATGCATGAGGGCAACTAGAATTAGTCTTGCTGACTAACCAGTACAAACTCATCAACAACCTAGATCTTCTTTTCTCAAACTTCCTCAGGAACAGCGACCCCCTTACTTGCAGAATATTCCATGGCTGTCCCACATAAAAAATTGCTCTATTTCCTGGGCTTGGAAGCTATATGGATTGATCCTTCTATTAATTCATCATCAAAAATCCTTTTGAAGAAATCATTCTGGGGGTATACAAAAGCTGAACACATGCGGAACCCTGACAGTGTGGTGCCAAGGCTGATTTTCCCAGCAGTCTCATTGGCAGGTTCCTGATTTTAAAAAACCCTCTTCGAAGTTTGAAACATATCTTGATGAGATTACCCCACATTGGGCAAAAACACTTTATATTTTGCCTAGGGTATGCACCCTTGCACTGAATAGTTATACCTGCAAATGGAATAAGGCGTGCCCTGATAAAAAAAAATGTACGTTATGTCTGGATCAGGTGAAAACCATTGAACATGTCTTGTTCAGTTGCCCAGTGTACCTAGGTGCCAGAGCAAAATGTCTGAAACCCTATTGCCGGAAAATGGGTTTCTTACATCATTCCTCTGCCCAACAAATTCTTAGTTCTGATACGAGCAGGGCAACGGTCTTTTGCTTGAGTAGATTTCTACTTGCAGTGGGAGTGATTAGGAAAAGTCTGGGTCTGCCGCTATAGTATATGTCTGCTTCTGCATTGTGTGGTATCTAACTAACCTGTAGCTGACTATTCAGTGCTGGGTGATTGGGAAATTGCCGGGATGTGCCTCCTTCTAGCACACTCTGTACTGTCCTATCTAGTGCAGTACAATTTCACTATTCTATTATGTGTCCTACGTCCACCTTTATGAGGTTTTGTTATTGTAACGTTTGTGTGGATTCATGTATTGTGGATATACCCTTGGTTATAGAGGGTTTTTAACTTGCTTTTAATGTCAGTTTGTCACTTGAAGCACTTGCACTTTATCTAACCTGGTTGGCTTAAGGCACGGGTACTCGTAGTATGGCCCGCGGGCCACCATCGGCCCGGCAAGCCTTCCTTGGCAGCCTGCGGACCTTGCAGACATTGTACCTGTGTGTTTAAAAAAAAACATTTAAAGAGTGTCAGCAAACACCGCCGCAGCAGCGCGGACTCCGAGACACTCTGCTCTATGGGGGCTGGGCGATTCCAGCAATAGTCAGAGTGGAGATGCAGGGGCGCTAAGAAGAGGTGAAATACAACAAAGCCTCATTAACAAGTAAATGATCTTTTAAAGACCTGTGAAGGAAGTACTCAGGTGCGGCTGTGAGTGTGCGCGGGCGCGGGGAAGCTGTCTCAGCCCGGGCAGCCACAGGCGCGGGGTGAGGTGACAGAGGGAGATAGAGGGAGATAGAGGGAGGGAGACAGAGGGAGGGAGACAGAGGGAGGGAGACAGAGGGAGGGAGACAGAGAGAGGGAAACAGAGGGAGGGAGACAGAGTGATACAGAGGGAGAGAGAGAGGGAGGGAGACGGAGGGAGGGAGACAGAGGGACGGAGACAGAGGGAGACAGAGAGGGAGACAGAGGGCGACAGACAGAGGGAGACAGACAGAGGGAGGGAGACAGACAGTGGGAGGAGGGCGACAGAGGGAGGAGAGCGACAGAGGGAGGGAGACAGACAGAGGAAGGGAGACAGGTAGAGGGAGACAGAAGGAGGGAGACAGATGGAGACAGAAAGAGGGAGACAGAGGGAGGGAGAGGGAGGCAGACAAAGAGAGTGAGACAGAGACAGAGGGAGACAGAGGGAGACAGAGAGAGAGAGAGGGAGATAGAGAGAGAGAGATAGAGAGAGGGAGGGGCACAGAGAGAGAGGGGGAGAGACAGAGAGAGAGGGAGGGAGACAGAGACAGACAGAGATAGAGACAGAGACAGACAGAGACAGAGAGACTGGAGGGAGACAGGGACAGACAGAGACAGGGACAGACAGACAGATAGAGGCAGAGACAGGGACAGACAGAGCCAAAGGGGCAGAGAGACAGAGAGGGAGAGGGAGACAGAGGGAGACAGAGGGAGAGAGAGGGAGGGAGGGAGAGGGAGGGAGACAGAGGGTGACAGAGGGAAGGAGAGAGAAGGTGATAGAGAGAGAGGGAGACATAGGGAGACAGAGAGAGAGAGACAGAGAGAGGGGGACACAGAGGGAGGGAGACAGAGGGAGGCAGAGGGAGACAGAGGGAGGGAGTCAGGGGAGACAGAGGGAGGGAGTCAGGGGGAAGGAGAGGGTGGGAGAGGGAGACAGAGGGAGACAGACAGAGGAAGGGAGACAGAGGGAGACAGGGAGAGGGAGACAGAGAGAGAGGGAGACAGAGAGGGAGGGAGACAGAGGGAGGGAGACAGAGGGAGGGAGACAGAGAGAGAGGGGGAGACAGAGGGAGGGAGACAAAGGGAGGGAGACAGAGGGAGGGAGACAGAGGGACGGAGACAGAGGGAAGGAGACAGACAGATGGAGACAGAGGGAGGGAGGGAGACAGACAGAGGGAGACAGAAGTAGACAGACAGAGGAAGGGAGACAGATAGAGGGAGACAGAAGGAGTGAGACAGATAGAGGGAGACAGAGGGAGCGAGACAGACAGAGGGAGACAGACGGAGACAGACAGAGTGAGTGAGACAGAGGGAGAGAGAGGGAGGGAGACAGAGGGAGAGATAGGGAGGGAGACAGAGAGAGAGCGAGAGAGAGCGAGACAGACAGAGTGAGTGAGACAGGAGGAGACAGAGAGAGGGAGAGGGAGAGAGAGGGAGACAGACAGAGTGAGTGAGACAGAAGGAGATAGAGAGAGAGAGGGAGAGATAGAGGGATAGAGAGGGAGAGAGAGAGAGATAGAGTGAGGGAGGGATGGAGACAGAGAGAGAGAGAGAGAGAGAGAGAGAGAGAGAGAGAGAGAGGGAGACAGAGAGAGGGAGGGAGAGATACAGGGAGGGAGACAGAGAGAGAGTGAGAGAGATAGAGAGAGAGAAAGATGTGTGTATGCTGGGTCTGGTGGCTCAGTGGACGAAGGCGTCTGCTGCAGGGGTCTGTGTTCAACCTCATGGTCACAGTTTTTTTTGCTCTAGCCCCACCCCCTCCCCCACTGACCCCGCCCCCACCGGTGCGGCCCTCAGCCACAACCCACACTGTAAATTTGGCTTCCGAGAGAAAGTTTGTGAGTACCCATGGATTAAGGAATCGTGGTGGACATCTATACGAAATATTGTATTGGGGTGTAGGAGCCACCATGTTAGGCGCATGCCGCTCTTGGGGAAGGGGGTTGCTGTTGTATTTTAAACTTTTTATATTCCAGTGCTACCTTTTATTCTGTAATTTCATGAGCTTAGCGATTACTTTTGTAATGCAGTATTGCTCCGTTTTTATTACTTTAATGGTCTTTGTGCCCAAAATAAATGATTTTACTGATAACTGGCAGCGTTTTTAGGTCTCGCGCCTAGCGCTGCTGTGTGTAGCACTGCTCGCGCAGCGCGAGACCTTATGTAGGGGATTTTGAAAGCTGACTACACGCTTGTGCGTGTGGTTTTGCTTTTGCCGGCAGCCATTGGGTTTCGCGTGTTTTTTTTCTTAAAAAGGCACACAATTGGGCAAAGGCTGGCGCATATCCCGCCTTTGCTCCGCCCATTCCCGTCCGTGTCTAGCACGCACAGCAGCGCACGTTCGCCTCGCTCTCTCGCCCCCGCTCCTCTGTGGTGCGCACGCACCACTGGTTTCCTTTCACTTTCACGCCGCGCGGCCGTGTCACTTTCACGGCCGCGCGGCCATTGCTTGTTTAAATATCTGCTGTTCAACTTGGTTCTGATTAGTGTTAAGTGTGAATCTCTGTACTAAGCCATTACATCCATCTTTTATTCCTAACTTTAGAGCCACTCAATGTCACATTTATTCAGTACTTGTCACCCGTCTAGTTGTTTTTTTGTTCGCATAGTAATAAACATACTGTAGCAATCCTGTGCTGGGATCCCCTTCATTTTCTTTTGAGCTGTCTCTCGTTCATTCCTGTGCCCTTCACAAGCACTAAAGTCACTGCACAGTGTTTTAAAAAACAAAACATAAATAAAAGGCATTGTCATTTACTATGCCACTAGCTCAAACTCATGTAAATGCGAGACCTATTGCATTGCAAATGTTTGTTATTATGGGAGAGGTGCCAATCGCTGAGTTTTCTACCATTCCTATTGTCTCCCTGCTGGACAGTCCGTGCATAGCACATGAAAGGGGTTTGGGTTATATAGCGCTAGTGATACAGACACCAAAGTGTCCAATTTTACCCTTCATACTGACCAAACCTGCAGAAGTAGCAGCCAAAAAGACTCTTGCAACCTAATATGTGACCGAACCCTTCCCTGGGCAGGGTAAATTAGATCTCCGGCAAATCAAAATAGGGAACCCCTGTAAATCATTAGCCTACCAATACCATTCTATTTCTAAACTGCTGCAAACAACATGTTTTAACCCTTTGAGAAACGGATCTTTAAATTATTTCTTTCAAAAATGTTTCAAAACAAAGAAGATGCCTGATTACACCGAGCACAGAAACACCAACCTCCGAGTTTTTTAATGACCCGTCCAGCCCCTTTGTAAGAACACTTTAGAGCTCTATAGCCAGTGCTGTCGGTATTCTACCAGCATAGGTTAGTTTACCATCAGGGCCATATCGTGCCCGGGCAGTGATGGTGTGTTTGTGCAATAATCAGATCATTTCAATCAGAAACAGGGCAAAGACCAAGCCTAACAGAAATAAAACACATACTTGAACGGTCAGACACCAACTTGCACCCCGTGCTAATGGAAGGAAAAAGCTTATCAAGGCTTATACGAGAATTAGAATGATGGTATAAAAGAAAAGACAAAAGATTGGGATCTGAATGATAGAATCTGAGGAACTGGTCACAGCACACAAATATACTATATGAACAAAGGGGCCAGATGTACTAAGATTGCATTCGTAAAAAGCAGCCCCAAACTGCACATAGACTTTTGTGAATCCAACATAATTTTGTGACTCAACCTTTAAGCCAATTGGTCGACTTGCAAAATTCCCATTCAGAGTGGGTCGCAATCCGACCTACCTCATATAAATGAGATATGTTGCATATTGCGACTCACTCCAATTGGTGGCAATAACAGGGGTAGTTGCCTGCTAGGGGCAGAGATCACCATTCATGTGATCCCCTGACAATAAAGTAAACCTTTTATTAAATGTAACCCATTTTAATTAAAGGAAACAGGGAAGCGTTTTTAAAAAAAGCTTTTTTTTTTAAGTTTGAGAATTGGCAGTGGATCACATGACCACTGTCTACTCCCAAACTAACTTTTTTATTTCTAATTCCCAAAGGGAATATGGTCTTAAAAAATTGATAAATCTTATACTGATTTGTCATCATTTTAGGAGTCTTAAATGTTTACTCGCTCCTGAAATGGGATTAGTGTATAGAGAAACCTATTTCGCAGTCACAAGAGCTGCTATTATGTGAATTGCCAATACTGGTTCCCCCCCTCGGCCGTCACCTACCAAGCCGGACATTGGACACAGCTTCTCTCCTTCTCCCTGTTATGTCTCCTTCCTCCCCCTCCCGCCGAAGAATTACCGTAACATTGCTTTTTTTATCCTATGTTTGACTATGCTCTTGTGACAGATGTAACTTGTAACTTGTAACTCACTAATCCTCATGTAAAGCGCTCTGATACCTCCGGGTCTACCCAGCGCTATATAAAACTCTTCAAATAAATAAATAAAACTATATCAATTCACAGAAAGGCACTAAAAATAGCACCTCTGTCAAGACCCATGAATTAAACAATCCATAGCACAGACCCAGAAACCAAAACTATTCAAACAAATGGAGCATGCATGATATGCTAGGCAATAAAGTTCATCTATAGTTCCATACCAAGAATTTGATGGCCTTTACTACCTTGAATCCATAGCATTTAACATACTCTAAAACATTGTATTTCTAACTCCCTTTCCTTAAATAAACAACATTTAAAATAAAACCTCATCCAAAATACCTTGTATGGAAAAATGCAAAACAAAATCTATTATTTATAGTTTTTTTTACATAAACTATTCCAAAACATCACAATAAAAACCTTAAATGCTCTCTTTAAAACCTAAAATACCCCAAAACGCTTATACAATATTTAGAATAACATTACATCATGTCATTATGTTCAAACACAGTTTTCCAAAAGGCATCTAAAACAACAATTGAAATAACCACAAAACATACACAGCATTCCTAAGAACAAGCTAAACCCCAAAATAAAACATTACATTTCAACAAAACCTTGCATTCAGTGCAAGATATTATAAATCAACCCGTAACATTGTATCCAAACAATATTAAATTAATAAAAATACACTTACTCAGGCCACCGTGCGTAACTGACTTTTCTCTCATTGGTCCCCCATCTTTTGCAGGCCATGCCTCACCTGTTTGCCTGCAATCATTTTGTTTAGAGCATTAAGTCTAACAATCACGAGGACAATCAAATGAAAGCAGAAGAGAGTTCAGCAAGCCTCCGAGTCTCAAGCTTTCCGGGACAATACCCCCGCATCCTTGATGCTTTTCACTGGATTGGGCAACTTTATTTACAGGACAGCTGCTGGATCATTGGAGAAACAGGATGAGAAGCTTTCCAATGCCGTGCAGGTGATGGCTTGGGAAGGGAAGCCAGTGGTGTGTTTGGGAGCTCCACATTTTGAAACGCTGCACATTTTAGCTCCTGAACAGAGCGATTAGAGATGCAGAGCACGGGTGTAAAGTTGTGAAAAGAAATGTAAAGTAGTGAATGAAATGCCACATCCCTCTGCCAGCCTCCCTCGCCTCAAGCCCTGGTTCCCATACTTAGAGGTGAGATTGCCTGTCAGGGCATGTGGGGAAGAATGATTTAGAAGTGGATCATGATAGAGGAGAGCTTGGATAGACCTGCACGCCATGCTCTGTGGGGAAGCATTAGGGGGCAGATTTATGAGCCCCTTGCACCACTTTTGCGTCACTTTTCCCATGTTAAAAGTGACGCAAAAGTGGCGCAAGGGGCTCATAAATCTGCCCCCAGGTATGTAATGCAGAAAACCAGCAGGAGATACAATAAGGTGCATTAATATAAAACAACATATACATTATCAAAGAAAAGAAAGATGTTATCCAATAGTTGTTGTCTCTTTACAGATAACACCCACAAGCCACAGCCATCAGTACCTGTTTTTTAATCAAAGAAACAATGTAATGTGTACTTATTTTTATACAACTACATGCGCCAACTTCATAACGCAAGGATTGACGGACTGACTCACTCACTGACAGGCCTTGCAAGTTATCCAGCTTTTCAATAAAAGCATCCATCACCATATTAGGTATTTTTTTTTTAATTGATATAAACCAATAGTGAGCCAAATAGCATGGAATGAACAGCATGTGCCAGCACCTTTGGGATTTATCATGCTCTTGTTTCCGTGTCCGAGCTTTATCAGCTTCTTGGCAGTTGATTGTCCTGTGTGCAGTTGCAGGGGGTGGGGGAGGGGTGGAAAGGGGAAGAGCGGCTTCACTGAATGCGCTGGTTTACTCGGGCTTCTTGAGCTCGCCCAAATATTCATTCGAATTCAACGCATACAATGAAAAAAGGCGTCAAGTAATAAACAAAAACAGATTTTTAGAAGTTACTGTGAAAAAGCAAAGGCTCCTGGCACAGGGATACTTGAGTTATTGATGGCTCTTCCCGCCGCCTCCACCCAAGCCGAATCAGCACCCTCCTTCCACGCCCTTGGGCCAGTGAAGGGCGAACCGCATGCAGCGTTGAGTAACATCAGCTCAGCGCCCTCAATGAATCAGAGCCAGGGGTGGCTAATACTGTGTTGCATTTGCAAGAGAACCTACACTCTGCAGACTAAAACGAATCGAGTCTCTCAGGCTTCCAAAACACATTGGTAACAACTTGCATCAAGCATAAAACTCTTTTAAAATTTCCAGGGACTACAGGCGGACGTACATAAGGGGCCCTCATGAAGTTCCACCAATGGAAGTGCATTTTTAGAGAATTTCGTTTTCCAGATGCCACTACAACCAGTGGCACACTCAGATGGCTATAAACACCAGAGAAGAGGCGCCCATCTTTTGGAAATGTCAGGCATCCCCATGCAGGAGATCACAAGTGAATCAAGTGAATGTGCTCAGAAGGATTGACCCCGCAGTCGAGTCATTTAAAAGCAGAATATCGCGGCCTACATCTGGGGAGTCCATTTGCATGATTCAAGAACAGATGGCGCGGGTGTAATTGCGGTCCCTTGGTTGATGGCAGTACTCAATGCAATGGCACAGATGGTTGAGGGGCTGGAGGGGATTTAGCTCGAAAAAAAGATGCCATAAATACTAATATTGATTCATGTTTATTGTGAACACAAAAGTGTCCATATACCTAAGGTAAGCAATGACACAAAGTAAGATAAGTGTTGAGGCTATACAAGACCCTTTTTACCAGCCATAATACAATGAAGAGGGTCAAGTAATTCGCCATAATGGCCTATTCAAACTTTATTAAGGTGTGAAACTGGCCCACAAAAAAATTAGCTGTCGGTCTAAAACACTCGTGCCACTAAGAAGACGACGGTGGGTGGTTCATCGTTATTTTACTTCTATTCTCCCTAAACCTTTTATCTTAGCGCTTATGGGTCCAATGGGCAACAGGATGTTAATATAGGGGTCAGTGACAATTGAGAAACTTCAGGAATTTCATCAAGGATTCCACGTTTACCTGATAGACATAGACCACTGAATTAACCGTTAGGGCTACTGAGGGCTCGTGACTTGCTTTCCCTTCGCAGCTGTTGCCAGACCTTATTTAATCAACACAAAAAAGAACAACAGGAAGTACTACAAAGACAGGGTCTTTGCCTCTGCTCATATATGGGTTACCTGAGTGCAACAATTGATTGGAGAGAAGTTCCACACATCTCGTACTTATCGTGCACCCCTTCTGGCTTTTGGACGAGTTACCCTCCCCTAATATGGCCGTTGCCTTTAAATGTAATGTCGAGGAGGCATCCCTCCATGATGCTATGCATAGCTTTCCTAGAGAAGCAGTTCACAAATGGTGCCTGTAAAAAGCATCTTGACATAATGATGCTACACATCTAGTGTGTGCATCATGTAGTTGCATCAAGCTAATCCTATTGACTTGTGAATTCTCTTTATTGATGATAACTGGCCATCAACGTCATGACACACTGGCCTTCTCAGCTTCTGGCTCAGCCTTTCATCTAAACTGCTAGCTAGAACCCTTGTAAATCATGCCTCTCCCACTCACCCCTTGCTTTTGCTGCCGTTGCCCACCACCACCATTACTGCTGCGCAGGACAACCATCAGCTTCCTCAACATGCAGGATGTCTTTCCCAAATGGTATTTGTTGAAGCTCCTGGAGTTCTGAGGTTTTAGCTGCTGAGGTGTGTGGCAGGCAGACTCCATCCATACTTTCCCTGTTGTCCCCCTGTTGCTCCATTTGGTGCTCTTTTAAGCATAAGCTGAGCCCCCTTCTTGCTGTCCCTTTGGTCCCATACATTTACAGGTATTCTCCTGATCCTCTGCCGGGTGTTCTTCTTCTGTCGCCCAGTGGGAGCCTTCGTGGCTCTCTTTGGCCGCCTACCCCTATCCCCTTCCCGCTGCTACTCCACGGGGGCTCTTCTTCTATCGCCCAGTGGGAGCCTTCGTGGCGCTCCTCGGGACGCCTACCTCTATTGCCTTACCACTGCTACTCCACCGTGTGTTCTTCTTCTATCGCCCAGTGGGAGCCTTTGTGGCTCTCCTCGGGACGCCTACCTCTATTGCCTTACCACTGCTACTCCACCCTGTGTTCTTCTTCTGTCGCCCAGTGGGAGCCTTCGTAGCTCTCCTCGGGATGCCTACCTCTATCCTTCCCGCTGCTACTCTACCGGGTGCTCTTCTTCTGTCGCCCAGTGGGAGCCTTCGTGGCTCTCCTCGGGACGCCTACCTCTGTTGCCTTACCGCTGCTACTCCACCGTGTGTTCTTCTTCTATCGCCCAGTGGGAGCCTTCGTGGCGCTCCTCGGGACACCTACCTCTATTGCCTTACCACTGCTACTCCACCGTGTGTTCTTCTTCTATCGCCCAGTGGGAGCCTTCGTAGCTCTCCTCGGGACACCTACCCCTGTTGCCTTACCGCTGCTACTCCACCGTGTGTTCTTCTTCTATCGCCCAGTGGGAGCCTTTGTGGCTCTCCTCGGGACGCATACCTCTATTGCCTTACCACTGCTACTCCACCGTGTGTTCTTCTTCTATCGCCCAGTGGGAGCCTTTGTGGCTCTCCTCGGGACGCCTACCTCTATCGCCTTACCACTGCTACTCCACCGTGTGTTCTTCTTCTGTCGCCCAGTGGGAGCCTTCGTGGCTCTCCTCTGGATGCCTACCTCTATTGCCTTACCACTGCTACTCCACCGTGTGTTCTTCTTCTATCGCCCAGTGGGAGCCTTTGTGGCTCTCCTCGGGACGCCTACCTCTATTGCCTTACCACTGCTACTCCACCGTGTGTTCTTCTTCTGTCGCCCAGTGGGAGCCTTCGTGGCTCTCCTCTGGATGCCTACCTCTATTGCCTAACCGCTGCTACACCACCGTGTGTTCTTCTTCTGTCGCCCAGTGGGAGCCTTCGTGGCTCTCCTCGGGATGCCTACCTCTATCCTTCCCGCTGCTACTCTACCGGGTGCTCTTCTTCTGAGAACTGGTAGCCCTTGACATGCTTTCCATGTTGTCTCCTTACCTTTCCTGATATCCCCTGTCCCTCCATCTGTCTTTCGTCACCTTTGGAAGCCTGGCAGGATCCCTTCATGTGACCCTCTTGGTCCCCTAATTCCTGCTGTTCCCCAGCTTCTCTGCCGAGCACTCTTCTCTTTCTGAGCACTCAGCGGCCCCATTTCATGCTGTCCCCACCGTTCCCCTACTCCTCCACTCGATTGCTGTTCTTCTTTTGGTTGCTCAGTTGCCCCCCTTCATGCTGACCCCTTTGTCTCCACCTCTCCAGCCGTTTTATGTCCCTCCACCCCAGCAGCCCCCACCGCCTGTCATGCTGCCCTGGTCGGTGTCTGGGTGAGTATTTGTCTTCCGATTTATTGTGAGTGCAGTGTAAGGGTGTGTTTGTATGAGCAGAAGACGCACCATTTGTATGAGTGCAATGTGAGTGGTGTTCTTGTGTGAGTACAAGGTGTGGTGTCTGTGTGTATGAGTATAGAGTGAGTTTGTGTGTGCGTGTAGGTGAGTGCTGAGCAGTGTGCCACAATGAGTTGAGAATATACCTGTGTCAGGGCAGGTGCAGGTATGAAGAGCAGGGTAAGCAGCATGCCTGTATGTGAAGGCTGAGGGTGATTTGTGAGAGTGCAAAATGCAGCATACTAAAGCTAGAACTCTTTGCATTGCGAATGTTGTTTAAGGTATCGACTACATGCATCTCTTCATGTTATGAGACACAGTATTGACAATTAACTAAGCTTTGTATGGGGCACGATATATCTATATCTTTATGTGCGTGTATATATATATATATTATATATGTAATATATATACACACACACATATATATATATATTCTGTGATATTCGTTTCTTAAACGGGTTTAGCAATACACTGCAAGAAATCTTTGTGCTCACTTCTTTGAATTTTTCCTTAAATCTGTTTTTAAAATCATAAGCTTAAAGTGCCATTATGGGACGAAAGAAAAGTAGGTAGACTTAACATTTACTTTGTGCTCTTGATATAATTTCAAGAAAGCCTCACATATCCTGTGGATAGAGAAATACCAACCCAGTTTTTGGCAAACTAGCAAAGAACATCTGTACTTCTGTGTAGAGCACCTGTTTCTGTGCAAGATTGACATTGCCCAGAGATAATATTCATTTATATAAACGTTACAGATGTAATACAGTGGTAGTCCTTAGGTGGAGAGGACGTCTGGGTTTGATATTTATTGTATATTTTCCAAAGGAATAGAGAAGATGTGCATTTCCTGTCTTTCCTGTCTCTTCCCACTCAGTATTTCCAGCAGTAGAAACTATCTATAAAGTCATTCTTGCAGACAGACCTCACTATTGTCTAACCGAGGTTTTATCACCTACGCTTTCGGCACTGTGAACACTACTGTGGAACCTTCACAGATGTTGCTCATCATTGTGTTAGCAGTAGGAGGTAGTAAGCTTCACTATGAGGGGTCACCTGTTTAGCTGGTCCTCATGTGTAAATGGAGGCGGCAAGGTCAGGGTCATGGAAGGCCGCTGGTGCTGGAAATCACTTTAAGGTGGTGTTAGTGGCCAATAACTTCATCTCACTCAAGGCATAAGGGATGTGACTTCGAAAACACAACACATGCTGCCAGAAGAAGAAAAAATGAAGGACCCCTTTATTGCTCATTCTCCATCTAAACTCTTTCGAGTTTTATGGGGGTGCTTAAGCGCCTCCCACACCCCAGTTTTAACGCCACAGCTGAACGCAGTGAGAGAAGCTAACAGGCATAGCAGCAGGCAGTGGTCGAAAGAAACATCAAACACTTGAGTGCTCGCTGACACCCAATCTTCTCTGCAATTTGTCTTGGCCTGAGATGAGCTTGGATTGCTGTCTGTACTAATGGCCATGACAACTGATATGCTGCCTATTTCCACAAATAAAATATCTCCTCTGTGTTAAAAAAAACAGAAGACATACTGCCTTAAACCTAACATCCTGGCCATGTATAATTAGCTGGCAAACTAATTAGATCATATTTAGGCCTCACTAATATCAAAAAATCCCATGCTGTGTGGTAGGCCCCAGTGAAACTTCTGTACACACCAGACTTCACATCATTATCATTATTATTATTATTATTATTATTATTATTATTATTATTATTATTATTATTATTATTATTATTATTATTATGTAATTTGTAAAGCACAAACTACCTTAAGAAAGGTTTCCCAGCGCTAGTCTCCTCCCATTGAAAGCACCATATCACAACAAGCATTTGCAATGCAATCAGTCTCGCCTTTGGGACCTTATATGTATTTAGCTATGCAGCACATTAACCTGGGTGCTGAAGCATCTACTGTTCTTTAACATGGAGGGAAAGTAAGCACCAAACTGCTTGACATGCCAGGAATGGGTAACACATGGAGAGAAATATTGCCTTTCAGCGGGATATGGTATAGTCCAAACCTCTGTTTTTAATGTAAAAGCAGGGCCTTCGGTGGTCATAGCACTGAAAATACAACATTTAAAAAAAAAATTATTGTCTACAGGTGCTCATGGAAGACAATTTCTATGGACTGGAGTCTAGAGAATGCTAAAGTGATTCTGGTATTTTCCTGACCTCGGCTGGTCATTTTCTATCAAGAAAGTTAAATAAAGGCAGTTGCCAGAAAGATAAAAAAAAGAAAGTCCCTCAGCAGAAAGCAATTCTGGTATTTTACTGACCTCTGCTGGTGGTTTTCTATCAAGACAGTTAAATAGAGGCAGTTGAACAGAAAAAAAGTTCCTAAGCGGAAGCAGACAAGTCATAGGGCTATTCTCCAGAGCCCACAAAGTACATACACATATAAGTATATACTAAAGTATATACTAAAGTATATACAAGAGATCTCAAATGCTCGACCTAAAAACAGTACCTCTGGCTGATGCACAGGCAAACACTGCATTTCACCAGTACAGCAGACCAGATTGTATCGAATTACAGCACACATTTCTTATTGGCCACTGTGCAAAGGTTTACAGATAACTCCATGCACTTTGAGTGGGCGTCTGCTCTCTTAAAGGGTTAGTATAGGGCTTTCTCGATACAGCAACAGACAACACCCCTAAGAGAATGAGGGGAATCTGTCTAGAGAATGTGCTGAACCTTTCTTTAACACCAGAATGCACTGGAACCTCAAAATATATTTCACAATTTTCCCCTACAACTCTACGAATTGGGTCCCAAAGTTTCATGTTTAAAAGAGGTGGCTTCATGGTTGGCTCAATATTATTCGATTCTTGAGGTCTATCAATGCACATGGTGCCTTTTTTAGAGCTTTTGCAGATGGGATACTCTGCCACAAAGGATGCATATGGCACTTGTAACATAATGGACAGGCTTTCTGTTATGTTTTTACAGAGTATTCTGTAAGCGAAACTCTAAATAAAGCTCCGTATGTGTTAATGCCCTGATTACTATTTAATACCATTTTCCGTACCCTTCTTCTCTATAGTCTTTAAGTCCTGAATGTGACCCATCTCCTCAGAAGGGTACCTCACAGTCGCCTAATTGGTTAAATAAATCCCTCCCCTTTTAAAACTCCTTTGAAGAGGACATAAAAAGGGCACTCTCTAGACAGTAAACACTTAACAGACTAAAAAGTAGTGTCAACATGTTGCTGTCCATATAGTGACATTACTATCACATATGCATGTTCTTGCTCTCAGTGGTGGAGTTTCTGTGGCTGGCTCTGGGAGAGGAAAAGGCGAAGGCCAGGATGCCAGAAAAACTGTGGAACTGAGGGTGTTGGAGCTGGTGGAGAATTTGCTGACTCCATCCACTAGGAAGTCTTAGAAGCAAACCTGGTGGGAATTTTCAAATAGTAAGATTGTGAAGAGAGAAGGAATACAGGAAGAGGGATGATGTATTGTACTTTATTATGAGACAAATTGAGAAGAATCTTTCTGCTGCTATTATTTCTGTTAAATTCGGTCAAATTGCATTTTACGGTAAGTATTTGTGGGGAATTTTAGCACAATGGACAAGGGAACGGGTGGTTTAGATAATAATTGGAGACAAATTACAGGGGCATGTTAGATACGATTTTAGTTGCAAGGAAGGGTATTTGTTCTTCAGATTATGAGGTGTTGTGTTTTTCAATGTGCATGGTTTGGTTGTTTTTGGTGCCTTTCAAAATTTCTAAATTATTACGGAAAAGAGTTTTTGATGGTTTGTAGAGGGATGATGCCTTAGCGGAGGTAGATATGGTTAGATTTGGTTGAGTGAGGCAATGATCGACCTGTTAGATATGGGACAGGAGAATGTGTTGCATTGTTCTAGGAATGAGTGGAGATATCTGGTGAAAGTATGACAGGATTTTGAGCAGTTGAAGTGATCTTTTGGTGGTGAGGATTTCAGAAAGGTAGATAGGAGTGTGCCCATACAATTTCAGGCATTGTAGGTACTGTGCAAAGCCTGTGTGATAATGGTTTGGCCTGCATATAACTTTGAAATACACTCTTTTCAAATTGAGGCAACAACTGAGACAGATAGGATGGTTTGTTTTGGAAGAAAATGTAAGATGTTGGGGAGATCGAGTTTTAATTGCTGTGAGAGATACCATAGGTTTGATAGAGTACTGCTTTGATTTGAATGATGGAGGTCAGAGTATATGTGTTTGACTCCTTGGCTTGATTTTTCCAATAGCTCCTTTCTCTAGTAAAGGTCCCATTGTGGGTCACGCATTCGTACTTAGGGCGAGCAAACAAGTAGCAACACTTAGTCTGGATGGTCCACACAGTAGGGTTTCCTGGTGCAGAAAGAGTGGTAGGAGGTGGAGCCAGTTGTTGTTATGTCTGGCGCATTATTTGTAAGATTGGGGATGTCCAGACCTCCTAGTTGTGCACCTTGAAGAGAATGATTGTGTTCAGTTGCCAGGCACTGGGCTATTGAAAGACATGAAAACAGACCATGAGGTGCTTAAAAGTGTTGTGGCCGGGAACGCACATCTTATGGACAGAGCTGGTGTAGAGACCGGCTTGGACTGGCGCCAGGTAACCAAGTGGGATAGAGAAGCAAAGGTGGAAAGTGAATGGTGAGCTGAGGAGGTTTTGTGTGCAGCATAGAATATGGCTTCTAAAGCCTTTGGAAACTGTGCAAAAAGATCACAATCTAGTTCATCCTGCATGTTATTCACCTCCATAGATACTGCTCGTTCCTTTGAAAGAAAGGAACGAGCATTATCTATGGAGCCACGGCTGATGATTGCGCCGAATTCTGGAAAGCAGTTATGAGGTTAGATAAGTATAGGAGGTTCTGGAGAGGGTTGAAGGGTGGTGAGGCATGAAGACATCTTGTCAGGGTTTTCATGGGTGGCACGAGGAAAGCAGGGGACAAGAAGTCAGACTGTCAGGTGGAGTCGCCGCAGGGCGGATGATTCCACCTTGGTAAGGGTTTGGGGGTACGGTTAGCAATTATGGTGCGTAATCAGCAGAAGTTCAACAGAGGGTACGTGGGTGGTTTTAGGATGATATAGGAACAGGGGGATACTGTTGTGTATCGTGGGATGTGGATGGATTGTGCAGGAGGTTTAAGGGTGGGAATGTTAAGCTTTTATGCAGTTGCAGACATGTTCTATTAAAGCAGCCATTTGCACTTTATATTTGGCTTTCCTGCGCCGCCTCGCCTGATAGTTCCTTCTGATGACCTGGTGGCGCCCCTCTTTGGGTCCTTTGATTTCTGGAATTATGTCTACTGAAAGACAGGGTGGTGCTGGGGGAGCATCCTTGCCTCAGAGACTTTTAGTAGAGCGTTTCACTAATGTTAGTGCTCCCGCTGTGCCTTCCCCCATTTGGGACCTGACTGGCCTACAGGTTTATATTATATCGATTAGACTTGGAGCAAATCCTAACTATCTATAAATCGCCATTTTTTACATGGCTTTGAAGTGAGTCTGACAGTTCCTATCCAATTCCAATACTTTATTTGGTTTAAAACAACCATAAAAGCATACAATAAATATTTAAAGCTTCTGATCATCACACAGATGTATATACAATAAAATCATCTCACCATATAGAACCGATTAAAGTCCCATAGTGCAGATTTAAATCAATAAGCTATTCAATAAAACTTTGACCAGGATTCCCGATAAAACTCATCATTATTTCCCCACTAATTTCCTGAATTTTATAGCATTCTCAGTTGCAACTCGTGACTGATTAGGTAGAGTTTTTTGATGATTTATCAGAGTGTAGTATTCTCGCAGGTTAGGGCTGTGTACAGAAAGGGTTCAGACTGGTAAAGAATTGTTGACCCATCCTATTTGTGGGGGTTTCAATTGCCGCTCCTTAAAGAGGTATTGCTCTTTTTTAAAGGGGTTTAGGGCCTCTAAAATGCAACTTCATGCTGCATATTTGCTTTCTGGTGTGCCTTTTTTTAAATGAACTATTCCAGAATATAATAATGGGGATCTTTACCGTGTTATGTTCTTATTCATTAGTATAGCGCCACTGCCGTTGTAATGGCACTGCTGCAGCATCATGGCCGCCCTCTCCTGCGGATCTGAGAAGGCCATCAGTGCAACAGAGGAACCGACGTTTGTTTTTATGTTGTGCAGTGTGCCACTGGGCACTTCGGTAACACTGCATCATGCCTCCATGCAAGTCCCGTGCGGGGCTTGGCACGATTATAAATGGATGGGGAGTGGGTGGTCGAGCCCAGGCCTGAGTGAGCAAACCCACCACCACACTATGCTCCTTTTATGGATAGAAAAATGCCGAGGTGCATGGGGATGGCTCTCGTGCAGCGCGTGAGCGCAGAAGGCCAACCAGTGTCCTTGGAGTGCCAGCTTTCAGTGACCTCATTTCTGAGTATTACTACCGGGAGTGACTCGTGACCTCGTGTTCTCTTCTTCCGTGGTGATGCCAGCACACCCGCGCTCATTCACTCCCTTCTACTGACTCAAAGTCAAATTGTTTGTTTACATGGAAAAGAACATGATACAAAATGTACAAAAACATCATAAATACTAATATCTTAATATGTTCCAGTTGCTCACACATTGTAAACAGCTGCCGTCCAAGCTGCATATTTTAATTAAAGACCGAACATCACTCTTTCCCACAAAGCGCGAAAGAACACGAGAGGCTCACCGAGGAGCTTGCTGGTACATGGACCATAAATCTGGAATTCCTCGTTGCAGAAGTCACACCCTAAGTCATCTGTTCCTTGGACGGACGAAAGAGGCACCGAGGCAAAGAGAGGAATGCACTTACAGGCACCTATAGGGCTAACCACTTTCAGATATAGATTCGCAAAGGCAAACTTGCTACTACTACATCACAAACACACCAGCAACAATAACAATCCAGACTCCATGACTGCACCGAAATCCACACTGGGCCATTATGAAATAATACAGATATCCGAGGGAACGCACAGCCAGGCTCCCGGCGCTGCTTGAACCTAAAGAAAGCAGTGCACATCAGTCCAGCTGCTGGAGAGCCACATTTGCTCCCTGGAGCATAGAGAATACAACTCAAAACGGCCATTTTCAAACTGTCCAGTAGCTAAGGTTCGAGATACCTCTCAGCGTTGACACCTAAAACACTCCAGGCACCAACGCGGTCAAAGCATCAAGAGCCTTATCACCCAGACGAGATTTACCCTGGAAACCCACGGGGGCAGACGGCACAGGTCGGTGATCACAGCTTCGGAACACCTAATCTAGACCTGACGAATCAATGGCCTTTGACAGCCTTCAACTTTGGCATCCTTTCTATAGCGGCACTTGCCAGGGCCCTTGGTTTCACTACCCTCGAGAAGCAACAGACTGCTATACGTTTAGTACGAAGACACCTAAGTTCACTGCTGAAGAGCAGCACAATAGGTGGAATGGTGTGGACGCCACTCCCAGAGTGAGGGGGGGCGTCCGCGGAGAAGGGGAGGTGTTGGAAACCCCTGTGGATATTAGTTTGTCCTGAACGTGACATTGGGACCAGAATAAATAACCACAGGGTCCTGCCCCAGGCCCAGGGGCAGTTACCCAGTACTGGTGAGCGTGATTATTGTGGTCCAGTCGGCACAACACATGGCCAACGGGGCAGACTGCCAATTCGGCACTGCCACACCGCGCCGCACCGCACCCTGGCAAGCCTGCTGCTGGGCAGGCCCGCAACATCAAACAGTGATCCACCATCTTCGCACCTGCTGGCAGCTGTCACCACGGCTTTACATCCGTCTCCACCCCAGAGGCCTCTACCACGTGGTTTACCTCCTTGCAGTCATGAGGAGCGCAGCAGCGGTTGCCTGCCACTAAAGGGTGCCCCTGGCTCTGAATCTGCCACGCGCCCTAGCACTCAACGAGGAGAGAATGGCTCTCGCCCCAGGACAGCACAAGTGCCCCCAGCGCCTGGTGTTCCTAGCAGGCCTCTGAAGAAAACCCACAAAGCCTGCTTTGATGAAGCGAAAGAGGGTACAAACAGCCAGCTATCTGTACCACACAAGGCAATCTGGCACATCCAGCGGGCAGTGGCTAAGGGCAATGAGCCCACAAGTCTGTGAGCATCTACAGGAGGCACCAGAAAACAGGTGATAAGCCCAGCCCTGGGAGGCAGAAGAACCGCAGCGTGCAATCAGTTAATAACCCTGGCAGCTAACTGACTTCAAGAGCAGACACCAAGCACTTAGCCCCACTGCACAGCAAAACAGGCGCTATGCCATGAGACAGGAGAGACCGGCAATATGGCTGGCATCTCAACACTTAAATCTTTCCTCATAACAGGACCCAGAGCAGCACAAGCACCAAAGTAGAAGACATGGGTCGAATAACTCAACCTGTATTTCACCACCACAGGAGTGGCGGACGAGCGCAAGAGAGTCATGTTTCTTAACCTAGGTGGGGCAGACATATATAAACTTTCATTCACTGTGCACGAAGTAGCACTACCCCACACCTATGACACCATCATAGCAGCATTCACAGAGTATTTCGAACCCATGGCAAATCCCAACTACGAGAGGTTTGTGGTCCAACAAACCATACAAAAACTGGAAGAATCCACTGATGCATACAACACCTACCTCAAAACTTTGCAAGCGCATGCACGTTCAAAGAAAAAAAAAAGGAAATACAGGCCCAAATAATACAAGACTGCGCCTTATTCAAACTACGAGAACGAATTCTCAAAGTACCGCGCATGCTCCAAATGACATTCTGACACTTGGCCGGTCGAAGGAGCTATCCAGGACCTGAGCCTCTCACATCAAGGTGCTACTACACAAATGTTTCAAAGTGGAGCCCGTCAACGCAGTAGGGCGAAGCGCCCGCCAAGCAAAGGAAAAACCCTAACACACTCCAAGAACCCCTGTGGGTATTGTGGAGGAGGTGACCACCACCCCCTGTGTGGGGAAAGACCTGTGCTACAAACTACAAGTACATCATACTCTGCTCCGGGAAGGAGACAAAAGGGTCTAAGGGAAAGTTTACCGACCTGATCTAGTTCCAATCCCCAATACTTATACTAAACAAACATATAGGAACTGATGGTCTAGAGGAGAAAGGCTTGTAAGAAACAACACCACCCCAAGTGTGTCAAGAGAGAAGGAACTGTACAACTCCAGATTGAACCTTACAGTGAAACATTAGACAGAAAACGCAGAGGGTTGTCAGGATTTCCATCAACTGCCAAGAGAGGCCAGTGTCATCATCTGGTCATCCTTCAATCTTGGCCACTTTTCCTCAAAGCCTTGAGGGGAATCATGTGGCTAAAAGATTGCAACTGAGCCAACAAAGTATAGTCCCAGAAGGAGAAAAACCAGAGGTAACTGATAATCGTTGTATTGAAAGATAGTATGTATTCTCTTGCTTGGTGGAGATGGTAATAGTGCAGTGCAGGACAGTGAAAATAAAAAGGAGTTGGAAAAGAGAGAAACAGCCTTTAATCACTATCTCTGTACCAATCCTCTTAAAAACGTGCTAAAGCAACATAGAACAAATAAGTTGCTTCACAGTGGGTCAACTAGTTTCAGCCTAGATGGAACAGTGTCCGGCTTTCTTCAGGACCTATATGACAAAGTGTGCTACTGCACCAGTGAACTTGTGATTTAAAATACCAAAATTGTCAAATGTACAACCTTAGATGATGAGATCTCAAAAAGGACAGGGTGATCTTCACTCCTGGAACAGATGAATACATAGAGAGATCAGAATTATATACATTTGGGGGGATAGGTAAGTTACTTACAAGTCTCAGCAACGCATATGGTGCGGTACTCATTTATACAAGCCAATGAACCAATGGCGCACTTTAATAGTAAATTATTAAACATGTGCACTCACCTGTACCTTTTTGATTACTCATGTTCAAGATCCTCCAATTTTTTCGAATACTCTTCTGGATGCCATTAGAGAGTGTGCTAAAGGTATGGACGAAAGTGAGGCGCTCCAGGGGTGGTTTTGTTGGTTGAGGTTCAAGTAGTGCATCTCTATGATTGTTCAATGCCCGTTTGCATGCATTTTTTATCAGTTTCTTAGGGTATAGTTTCACTGATAACTGGTTTGAAAGATCACTAGCATGCTGTTTGTATAGATCAACAGACGAACAATTCCGTCGGAGACGAAGGAATTGTCCGAACGGTAGATTATCTCTTAAGGATTTAGGGTGTTGGGAATCATATCTTAAAAGAGAATTGCAGGCCATGGGTTTACGATAGAGTTCGCTAGCTAGGCCATTAGGTGTCACAAAGATAGACAGATCCAAGAAGGAAATTCTGGTCTTGTGTGCTTCTAGAGTGAACCTCAAGAAAGCATTGCGGGTGTTCAGCCTCTAGGGTAGCAAAATACTTGATACTCGCTTTCTGTTCTGAATATACGAGGTCTATAGTTTTTTTACCCAGTACGTGAGCAGCCACAATAGTTGCCATATGACGCTAAATACACTTAATCAGATAGCGTTATTTTCCCTCCTAAATAACTGCTAAGAACACCACAAACGATACGCACCATTGACCATAATAGACCGGGCGTCCGCATAGACTTTTGTTTGTCACCCGTGTTGCAAAAATTTATCGACAGATACTGCAGCATCTGCTGGGGCTCCGGCTCAGTATCTAGCAAACACGACATCTAGGTGGCCATTCACTCTATACAACCGTGTTGTAACCTCAATGGTGAGGTTAAACAGTTACTTTCTTTTCTTCCCCTTCCCCCCCTGTGTCTTCACTGTTTGGTAGACAGAATGTTGATATACGGACAATATTAGGTTTTTATTACATGTTAGAAGGAATAATGAATATCTTCCACACTAACACTGATCCACTCTCTCACAATTATAGAGCGGGGTCTCCCATCCCTGAGTTAGTGACCAGGTGAGGTGAGGTCTGTATCTAGAAAGGTACAGGTGAGTGCACATGTTTAATAATTTACTATTAAAGTGCGCCATTGGTTCATTGGCTTGTATAAATGAGTACCGCACCATATGCGTTGCTGAGACTTGTAAGTAACTTACCTATCCCCCCAAATGTATATAATTCTGATCTCTCTATGTATTCATCTGTTCCAGGAGTGAAGATCACCCTGTCCTTTTTGAGATCTCATCATCTAAGGTTGTACATTTGACAATTTTTGTATTTTAAATCACAAGTTCACTGGTGCAGTAGCACACTTTGTCATATAGGTCCTGAAGAAAGCCGGACACTGTTCCATCTAGGCTGAAACTAGTTGACCCACTGTGAAGCAACTTATTTGTTCTATGTTGCTTTAGCACGTTTTTAAGAGGATTGGTACAGAGATAGTGATTAAAGGCTGTTTCTCTCTTTTCCAACTCCTTTTTATTTTCACTGTCCTGCACTGCACTATTACCATCTCCACCAAGCAAGAGAATACATACTATCTTTCAATACAACGATTATCAGTTACCTCTGGTTTTTCTCCTTCTGGGACTACACTTTGTTGGCTCAGTTGCAATCTTTTAGCCACATGATTCCCCTCAAGGCTTTGAGGAAAAGTGGCCAAGATTGAAGGATGACCAGATGATGACACTGGCCTCTCTTGGCAGTTGATGGAAATCCTGACAACCCTCTGCGTTTTCTGTCTAATGTTTCACTGTAAGGTTCAATCTGGAGTTGTACAGTTCCTTCTCTCTTGACACACTTGGGGTGGTGTTGTTTCTTACAAGCCTTTCTCCTCTAGACCATCAGTTCCCACAAACTACAAGCCCAACCCCTTTGCAAAAGTTTGTCAAACCACGAAAAATCCAAAGAAAACCAACACGAAGGTCAGCGAGCCGCAACAATCGAACATGGCAGAAGGGGGTTTTGTCAACTTGGAAGAAGAGGAACTTGAAGAAGCAATGCACTCCATGCTAGCAGTTGACCAGCCACACCAGACCACCTAGACAGCCCCCAAGTGCAAAATCCAAGTGGTCTCCACCGCAATGTGTGCTATCTACCACACAGGAGCTTCCTTAAATCTCATGGCTCGAGACGCATTCCAGAAGCTGCACCTCCAAGCGCAGCTAACAATAGCAGAGGCAAGAGTATATATGCATGCCCAAAATTAGACTCTGGTGTTTCAAGGATGTTTCAGAACCCCCATATCACAAACCAATACATGGTGATGACCACATTTTACATGACCCAGGAAAGGTGCATGCAACCAAGCTGGAAGACATACTCAATGACTTCAGCAATCTGTTTAAAGGCATCGGATGTCTAAAAGGAAAGGAAGTCAGGCTGCACATTGACCAGTTAGTGCAACTCGAAGACTCAGAAGAGTCAGTGGCTTTCCACTTACTTCCAAAGTGGAGACTGAGCTCCAAAAACTGGAGGATGCAGACATTTTAAAAAGGTTGATGGCCCCACACCTTGGGTATTGCCTGTGGTGGTGACCAGGAAACTGAAACAACCTGGAGAATACAGGTTGCATGTTAACATGAGACTGCCAAATGTGGCAAATAAGCGAGAACGACACGTCACCGTCTCAGTGGATTAAATCATGAGCGAGTTCCGTGGAGTAGGGTGGTTTTCTAAAATTAACCTCCATTTTGGGTACCATCATATACTCCTCTGCCCAGACTTTAGGTACATAACCACTTTCCACAGATGCATTGGCCGGAGACGGTATAAACGCTTAAACTTCGAGATATCAAGTGCAGCTAAAGTCATCCAAAATGTAATACAAGAAGTATTAGCAGGACTACCTGAATGTCAGTGATGACATCCTAGTTTAACCCAATTCGTGGAAGAACACCACCAAATGCTACAGGCTATCCTGCGAAGCCTGCAACACAATGGTCACACACTGCAGTGAGAAAAGTGCAAATTCGTGTGTAACTCCAAAAGCTCCTTTGGGAACCAATTCTCGTCTACAGGTATGGCCCCAGATCCAGCAAAAGTCAGAGATGTAAAGAACGTGCCCTGCCCCTCTCGCATTTCCGAGGTGTGTAGCTTCCTTGGCATGGTGAATTACTGTGGAAGATTCATAAAAGCTCACAACCCTCATCCAAACCTTGAGATAACTGACAAAAGTGAACACTCCTTTGGAGAGGGGAACATTACCAGTGTTCCAGAATACAAAAGTGGCATTTCTGCTGGGACCACATTAGTCTACTTTGATCCATGAAACGAGAAAGAACTGGAAGTCGACACCATCCCCATAGGACTGGGAGCTGTCTTCTCTCAACAGCAAAACACTGGTGAATGGGCTCCGGTGGCCTACCCCACTCCCAAATTGAACCTGAAACCATTGCAATACATTGGGATGCCGCCACTTCCATCTTTACATCTTCGGGCACCATTTTGTTGTCCAAACTGACCATAAGCCACTAATCCTGCTGTTCCAGGGCTCAGCATCAAAACCCCCACCAAAGATTGAAAAATAGGTCCTCCAGCGCAGACCTACTCTCCAGACACCCCCATGAGGTGACACCACAGGAGAAGAGAGAAGCTCTGGAAACTGAATAGAACATGAAATACGTAGTGGAGGGCTCACAGCCTGAATCATTATCTCTGGAGGACTTTGTGTCAGAGAGCCACCAAGAAGACAGCATTCAGATGGTCTTGATAGCTGTGGAAACTGGAAAGTGGAAGGCGCTCAAGTCAGCATGGTGATAGAGGACCGAAGAGTCACGGAAATGCTGGAAGTCTCTTAGAACATGCACCATAAATTGACTAGGAGCCCAGAAGGATGCCTTCTGAGGGCTGACTAGTAATTCCTTGTCAACTGGAATCTCAGACGATACACCTAGCCCATGAAGGGCACCAAGGGATCACCAAGATGAAGAATTGCCTCTGCAACAAAACATGGTTTCGAGCTTGCGGAAGCAGAGGTAAGGAACTGGGTGATATGCCAGGCAGCCGCATGAGCTGATAAACCTGTCCCCATAATAACAGAGGAAGGGCCTACCCAACCATGGGTGCATGCCAATATTGATTTTGGCAGCCTGCTGGATGGGCGGCATATGCCAGTCGAATCAGAATTCTCTTTAGTCGGCTGCAAACAGACATGAAAGCATGCAGGATATGTGCAAAATAGCAATGAAATACATACAAATTATTGAAAACACGCAAATAGAATACGTAAAATCCCCAGCCTTTGAAAATTAATATCTCCAAATCAGACTCCTAAAAGTGATTCCCAGGTGGCCACAGGTCAAAGGAGAGATCCATGCAGACCCATAGTAAAGTCTTCCAGCATGGACAGCAGCCAAATGAAAGACTGCAGGCAGACCCCCACTCCACCACCGGAGTGGCTCTGAGTCACGCTTGTTTGGGCAGGGTGAATCATGACATTGTGACATCATTCCGCATCACCCTGCTCCAGCGCGGAGTGCAAAATCCCTCCCTCTATCACAGACAAAAGATCTCGCATACACACACTATCCATACATTCACTGGTGGGGCCCATAACACCAACATTCACTCACGATCAGTCCGTGTGGGAGGCGATTATCTTCCAAACGCTGGAATGAGAAGGAAATACCACTTTTACCCTAATAAGTGACAAATCTACACCACCTACTGTTGCTCATTTAGGCCTTACATTCCATCTCTGGTATTCCTCCCATAATCTTGGCGGTGGATCTGCTAGTTGCTGTTTAAATGATTACCTAATTCTCTTTCCCTTCACATTAATACATTTTCATAAATAAATAACCAACTCAATTCTGTAATGACTCAAATATGTTTTATTTAATTAAATGCAAATAAATTCATTAGTTGTTCAAGTAGCTGACCATCATATTTACCTATTCTGGCTAAATATCGTCTTCTAAGTCAAATTCAGTAGTCTCATCAATCTATGCCTGTCAATTTTGAAAGTTCAGTTCATCAGGAAATTGGGCATTCAATCAGTCTGTCAAAGATTCAGGGAAACAGCTATCCTGCAGTGTCACCGTCCTCTCCGTCAGCATAACATCAGGAAATTGGAAAGCGACGCGATAATTACCTCTCTATTCTACCATAATTTATAGTAAAATTGATGTTAACAAGTATCAAAATGTGGGCATCTGAGTTCGCTGATTGGACAATCAGGGATCATCCTTTTTAGGTTCTCACGAAAGTGTCTTTTGGGTTATGACCCTTGTCAGTTCCGGTTCACACAACAGTCTTTGTTCGGAATATTTGGCCGATGTCCCAGGCTGTCCTTGGAAGGTACATGTTCATCTGGGGTCAGGTCCAGGCCCCAGTTGCTAGAGGTGACGCATGCGCACTTCACCCAGAACCTTGAGCAATCGAGCCGGTTTCATCGGGTACAGGAGTCAGCCATTTTGTGGCCATTCGAAATGGTCAACTTAAGCAAAGAAACACAAAACGTAATTAATACATAGAAATGACTAATTAAATGTTATTCCCTCGATAATACCCATATGTGTGTGTATTTATCTAGCAAAAGCAACACTCAGTGCGGTTTATACTTACTAAATAAAGCACAAATCACAATTACATCACAAAAGCAACATATATCATGCAATTTTCTAATTGTCTATCATTAATATGCGTACAGAATTTAGTTCATGTATTATTTAAGCCATGCAGATGCAAATCCCACGTGTAATTCATATATTAGTAAGGTTGGTAAGTATTTTCTACATCACTCCAAACCATTAATTCGATTATAATTAATTAATTAATCTAATTAGTAAAACAACATGCAAAATGGGGTGGGTATACAAAATTTTGCATTAGCCGCTCCAGCAATCTCCCCTTTGGTGATTTTATCACCACACCACCCAAACATTTTCTGTCTTACGGAATCTTTAAAATGTTTTCTTGCTCTTAATCATAATTCAGTTTCACCTACGTCTTCTCTTTTTGCTGAATCGTACATACTCTTCTTCCACTCCTCCAATTATATTTACTCAAATTCTCTTTCTTGTTTCTTATCTTTTCTTTTTGATTTTTCGCTTTTTATTCTTTTCTTATTTTTCTTATTTTTACAACAAATACAACCTATTCTTATCACTAAAATTATGCAAATTACACATGTTAATGGAAACAATATTTTACCTACAAGAGTACTACTTATTTTTACTAAGAAATTCTTAATAGCAGCTATTTTCTTTCCAATTCTTTCCCAAACACCTTCAACCTCCAGTGGTGCAAGTTCATCATGCAATTCAGTAATATTCTTAATATAAATTTTCAGATCTTTGCTTTCGTCAGGAATGTAAGTACAACAATGTTGAACTATCAGCATTCCACAGACTCCACCCTCTTTTGCCAATAATATATCAAGGGCAAGTCGATTTTGCATTACCATAGCACGCATGGCAACCATTTCAGTGTTTACCAATAAAAATCCTCCAGCGGTGCTTGTTGACAAGCGATCCACTACTGTTGATAATTTTCTAATTTTGTTTGCATTCAGAGTTATTCCCACTGCTGGTATCAATGCCTCGAAAATATCACCTACAATTTCTGCCCAAGATTCTCTCTTGGTCCTGGCTAAATGATTACTTAAGCTATGTAGACCCTCTTCTCCTCTATCCATATGAAAATTTTTCTGAAAAACCAGGCCTACGTAACATGTGTCATACCAATGCTCTTGCAAACGATAATATGCCCTGTTGCCACAAATAAAATATAATCCAGGAAAGACTGGATCTTTACCACCTTAGAATCCCCATCCCCCATGATTCGATATGTATCATGGCACTCACTATTACATAGAAAATAATTATCATACACAGTTTGATTCCTTCGAATGCAAAATTTCCCTTTCTGAGGCCAATCTAAAGCTATAGTTGGACTAGCTTCCCCTTTCAAATGTTTTTCTTTTTCTATATCCCAGACTGTTTTCTCCACTTTCCCTTCTGCTGCCTTTCTTTGCATTTTCAATCTCCTTTCTTCAACCCTGTTTAAGAATGTCTTTTCCTCCTTCTTCAAACGGCATGTCAAATTGTTTCTAAAAATATACTCTAAGGTTAGTTCTTTAGTCTCCAAGAAAAATTCACCTAATACCCTAGCAGGTTTTACTTTGTTTAATTTATTATAAGAAGGC
Source organism: Triturus cristatus (assembly GCF_964204655.1). Classification (NCBI taxonomy): domain Eukaryota; kingdom Metazoa; phylum Chordata; class Amphibia; order Caudata; family Salamandridae; genus Triturus; species Triturus cristatus. The sequence goes on from NC_140586.1 coordinate 550,257,467, forward strand.
ACTTGCGCAAAAATGTTATCTACATCTGAAAAATAATATTCTAATTTCCCTGTCTGATAAAATAAACTAGCTATTACACTACATGTTATTCAATACGTTGCCGGGAGGTGATGATAAGTCACTCCTTCAGAAACAGATGCAGGTAACTGCATACATACGTAGTAGTCCCATACGTCCATTGTCTTTACATATTCATACAATAATTTTGAAAACACATTATTAGAAAAATCTGTTATTGACCTGTCTTTATGCAAATAATTATTATCTATTCTAGTTGGAACTACCTTTGGAATTTTCCCTATATTAGTTTTGTTCTCACTATGTCCTTCTAATGTATCTATAGTGACCTTAAAAGAAATGACAAGAGCAAGGATGCTCTATAAAAGCATTAATAATCCTGTACAACAACAACACATTTTACACCATCTTTTCATGAATGTACATCTACCTTTACTACTTTCTATGTTAGCCATCCTTATTAAAATGGACCCTGTCTTTTGACTTAGCCTCTTTTACTTCACAACTAGTTTTTCTAACCTAAGGTTCTAAAACCTATTTGGTTCTACCAGTCTCTAGCTTTTAATTCATTATCTTGTTTCTTCATCAATTGCTTTCTTGATTTATTCAGTTTGGCATCTCATCATTCTTCACTCTCCTCCCGTCATCCAAATACAGATTTTCCTGAACTTCTGTTTCTTCTTCTCCAATGTCGGACAAGAGAACTCTCAGGATTTCCGATTCTATTTCATCCTCAACCACTTTCAGTACAGCCTCCTCTGGATTTCCTTGACTATCTGCTTCTTCTCCCTTTTCAGGCAGAGCCACGTACGTCCATTCCGGTGACTTATACTTCTGGTTAGGTTGACTTTTTATTCTACTCTCTTTGTCTTCAGTTAATTCGTCTTCTTTTGATTTTTCTTGACTTGTCACTTCATTCACCTGTTCAGCTCTTGGTGAATTCACTCGTGTCAGTCGATATCTCAGTTTCCTTATGTTGTTGGGCCAAACATCATCTCTTGCAACTCTTTTTACTTTGCTCCCTTTGTCATTCTTTTCATTCCTCCAAGCTCTCTTTCTTAGAACTCGACCTTCAGGTATTTCATTTTCACTCTCTTCAGACTCTGTCTCAACTTGCTTTGTCTTTTCAACGACTTCTTCTTCCACCACTTGTTTTGTTTTCCCTACTTCTGTCCCTCCTCGGATCTCCAACACGCAATCTTCCTGCTGGCTACTTGTCCCTTCACCTAACTGGATGTTGCAGTTCCCTGCACCTCCTCGGGGGTCTTCCGCAGAATTCTGTCCCTCTCTCTCTGTACCTGTCCCTTGTTCACTTAAATTTGTTATTACAGGTGGAATTTCTCTCAGTCTTTCCTCTGGTACTTCCTTTTCACGAATTTCTCTTATTGTATCTTCAACACTCTTTCCTTTTTTCTTTCTGTGTTCTTTTTTAGAACCCTGCGCTTCTTGCTCGTTTCCAGAATCGCGGGATTCAGAAATCTGTAATCTTCTCAGAGAGCTACTTCTGGGGACCAAAGCTGGACTTGGTTCTGTTTCCCCCCTTTCAGAGTTTTCTCGTGCCTTTGACCCTTCGTCATCTGACTCAGTACTTGATTCTGATTCAACAAAGTATTCTTTTCCTGTGCTGTCCACCGGATTCGGAATTCTCAACGTATGACTTGCATGGATCCAGTTTTTCAGTCCAGCACACTTCACAGCTGTGGTCGTGGTCAGAATGACTTGTCGTGGTTTTCCCCACCTTGGAACCAAACAATTTCTTCTTCTGTGGACCTTTATCCTTACCCAGTCACCTGGGCTCAGATCATGGGCTGGCTTCTTTTCAAGTGTGGTGGCAACTGCTCCAACCTGATGAAACACAGAATGAACTGCGTCAGCCAGGCCTTTACAGTATTCCAACACCATGTCATCAGTTATAGTCATCAGCTTGTTGACTGGTATAAACACATGTCTCATAGCACGTCCCATGATTATTTCATGAGAACTCAATCCTGTAGTTCTGTCTGGAATTGACCTAATTGTCATGAGTACTAGAGGCAAGACATCAGGCCATTTCATACCTGTGGCCAAACACATTTTCCCTATTCTATTTTTGATAGTACCATTCATCTGTTCAACCACACCAGAAGCCTCTGGTCGGTAGGCACAATGTAGTTTTTGTTGTACATTCAATGCTTCACAAATTAATCCTACAATCTCATTATGGAAATGTCCTCCTCGGTCTGACTCAATTGTTACTGGGAACCCGAACCTGGGGATGAACTCTCTCAGCAGTAGCTTGGCTACTGTCAACCCATCATTTCTTCTTGTTGGGAATGCTTCCACCCACCTGGAGAATAGGCAGACCACAACAAAAACATACCTCAGTCTGTTACAGGGAGGCATCTCAATGAAATCTACTTGCATTCTGGTGAAAGGCCCTCCTTCTCGACCTATTGTTCCCAGACTCACTACTGTCTTCCTTCCAGGATTGTATTGCTGACATATTAAGCATCTTTGACAAAGACTTTCTGCTACAAGTCTGAATTTTGCATTGTACCAGGTCTGCTTAAATTACCTGATCATGGCATCTCTCCCAATATGTCCCTGGCCATGATACATCCGTGCCATGGTAGACATCAGGCTATCAGGCATAACTAGTCTTCCATCTCGATAGACCCACACATGATCCTTTTCCCCTGGGGCACATCCTGCTTTTATCCTCTGTCTCATTTCCTCGTCATCTGCCTCTTCCTGCAATTGTCTTACCTCTTCCCAAGTTCCCACAATGTTGGTAAACATCAATGAGCAAGAAGACATTTCTCTTTCCTTAGCCCGATTGACCGAATTCTGATTTCGTGCACAATACTGTGCCATGTCGTTGGCGTACCTGTTCCCGGTGGCGATATAATCACCACCTTGACTATGAGCAGCACATTTTACAACAGCCAATTGTTTAGGCAGCTGTATCGCCTCAAGCAACTTTCCAACCACTTCTGCATTCTTAATGGGAGTTCCACTCGAGGTCAGGAAACCTCTTTGTAGCCATAGTTGGCCGAAGTCGTGGACGACTCCAAAGCCATACTGGCTGTCAGTTTTCACAGTCACTCTCACACTCTTTCCAATCTTGCATGCTCTAGTCAAAGCCACAAGTTCTGCTACTTAGGCTGATTTCACCCCTTTCAGATATGATGCTTCTATTACTGCTGCGACTGTGCATACTGCATACGCTGCACTCAGCACTCCTTCATCTGTTCTCAAACATGACCCATCAACGAACATCACAAAATCACTTTCTGGTAAAGGTACATCTTTTATGTCTCGTCGTGGTTTTGTATAAAAATCAAGTACATCCAAACAATCATGATCTACTTCATCTCTCACTTCCACAATCTCAGCATCAGGCAACAAAGTTGCAGGATTCACATTTAAACATCTTGCAAGACTCACGTTAGTGGCACCCAATTTGACCTTTTCATACTTAGTTAGCCGACTGTGTTTCATATACTGAGTACGACTCCTTGTCAACAGAATTGCTACATCATGGGGTACAAACACTTTCAATGGATATCCCATCACAATTCCTTCACTCTGCACCAAACTTCGACATGTTGCATCCACCGCTTTCAAACATCCAGGTAAACCTACAGCTACTGGATCTAGCATTGATGAAAAATATGCAATTGGTCTTCTCAGTTTTCCGTGCTTCTGGATCAACACAGAAAGTGCACATCCATTTCTCTCACTGCAATACAACTCGAATTCTTTCTCATAGTCAGGCATACCTAATGCAGGTGCTTCACACAAACCATCTCTCAATTGTCTAAATGCTGCCAATTTTTCCTTATTTAATTCAATGAGATCTTTCACATCACTTCTCGTTAATCGCACCAAAGGCTTTGCGATCAAGGAAAAGTTGCCTATCCACTGACGACAGTATCCAACCATTCCCAAAAACATTCTCACTTCTCTTTGAGTCATGGGAGCTCTCATTCCTTTTATTATCCTGATTCTGTCTATGGTTATTTTCCTTAGTCCTTTCTCAATGTTATGTCCCAAATACTGCACTTCCTTCTTGCAAAACTGTAGTTTCGCTGGTGACACTTTAAGTCCTCCATCTGCCAAATGATTCAGCAAGGCTATTGTATCTACCTCACAGGCTTCACGTGTTTTGGACGCCACCAAAAGGTCGTCAATGTACTGGACCAATACAGAGCTTTCTGGCATTTCTAGACTCTCCAAAGACTTCTTTAACAGCTGATTGAATATTGAGGGGCTTTCTGTATACCCCTGTGGGATTCGGCACCATGCCAAAATACGCTCACCAAAACGAAATGCAAAAATATGCTGACTGTCGTGATGCAATGGGATGGAAAAGAAAGCATGACACAGATCAATCACTGTATACCGTTCTGCATCATGGGGAATCTGATATAAAATCACTGATGGATTTGGTACAATGGGACAACACGATACCACAATTTTATTCACTTTTCTCAGATCTTGCACTATCCTGAATTTCCCATTAGGCTTTTTCAGTCCCATTATCGGTGAATTACATGGACTACTCATTATTTCTCTCAGAATTCCTTGCCTGATCATTTTCTCTATTACAGGAGTTATACCTTCAATTATTTCAGGTATCAATTTGTATTGCGGAACATTTGGATATGTTACTCCTTCCTTTACAGTTATTTTGATTGGATCTACATTTCTCATTAGCCCTATATCTTCTCCAGTGAAATCCCAAACTTCTGCCTTTACAGATTGTCTCAATTCTTTAGGTAATTCATCAGGGTTGAATACAGCATATGTTTCAGTAACTTCATTTTCTCTGTTAGCTATGGTCATCTTGTACAATACATCATCTGGTGTTTCAAAAGCTATTCCATCCGGAGTACAAAATATAGTGCAATTCATTTTGCACAACAGGTCCCTACCTAATAAATTCACAGGACTGGTGTCACACACCACAAAGCGGTGCATTTCTGAAAATTTCCCTATGCTAACTTTCACTGGGTCTGTAAGATATGTTTTAATCTGTCTGTTGGACACACCAACTACTTGGATCGTTTCATCCGAGAGAGGAAGATTCTTAACATCAGCTGATCTAACAGTTGATCGAGTAGCACCAGTATCCACTAGGAAAGTAATATTTTCACCATTAACCCTCCCATCTACAAAAGGTCCTGTCTGGTCTACTTCTAGAGTTGCGCCAAGTACGCACTCTTCTTCCTCCCTTCGGCACCGTCAATAGCTCTCTTCCGCGTCACTCTCATCGCGTTCCAGCCAATACTGCGAGACTGCGCTAGAGCGTGGCGGCTTATTTACCTGTTCTTCATTGCAGAATCCAGATTCACTACTATACTTCTGTGTGTTTCTGCTCTGTGGAAAAGGCGGTTTTGGCACCTGATTCTGTGGGGGAACAACTTACTGCTGTTGCTGCAGTTGACCACTCACCTCATGCTGCACCTGTGGGTTCAATGATGGATTTTCATTGTTAGTACTCGGGGGAAACTTACACTCGGATTTCCAATGCCCTATCCTGCCGCAATTATGACACAGAAATTTCTTTTTAGCTTTTTCAATATTCCCTTTATACTTCCCAGTATTAAATTTCTGCTTTGACCCTGCTTGTTCCACTAATTGTGCTTCTTGTCTCTCCGCTACCTTTACCTGTGCCCACATTGCCTTCTCTTTTAGCTTCTGCTGTTTTGCTTCAATTTCATCACTGAAGTATTTAGCATGTCTCAATACTTCATCTATTTTCTTGTTTTGCCAATCTACCGTATGCTGTTTAATCATCTCACCAATTTCTAGACGTAAACCATATACAAATCTGTATACAAAATGACTCAAATCCTTTTCACTCAGATTCTCATCTCCGCTAAACTGCTTAAAAGCTTGTATTAGACTCTCATAATATGCATGTACTGACTCTTTACTTTCCTGGTGTGTGCGATCAATTTTTACCCAATCTGTCTCTTTAGGGGGCACTTTATTTTTCAGAAATACCATAACCTTCTCATATTTCTTCATTACCTCGGGGTCTGGAGCTCCTGTTTTAGGATCCCTAGGGTATTCCTTGGTTGGCCAATTGATCATTAATTTGCACTCTGTCCATAGATCTGCTGGTATGATTATGTCAAACAAACTATTCAAATCAATCCATAATACTTTAGACAATTTCACAAATTATCTACCTGCCTGTACCACTCGACGGGCTTTTCACGTAATCGAGGGAAATCATTTGTAAAAGACAAAATATCCTGTCTCGTCCATGGGACATGTACATATCCTCCTCCTGGAATCTCTCTCATAGGACATTCTGTCACTACCTTCTCCTTTTCTCTTACAGGAAAGGCTGAAAATGTCTTATCTGAGGCATCATCGCGTTTTCTATACCACCTGCTTCTCCATTTATCCACGTCTCCCCATTTTCTCAGCAAAATGATTATGTCCTTAATTTGACCTATTCGTCCTGTGGTGTTCATATTCTCAATGTCCTTTTCAGTGAATTCTACTCGATATGGTTTCTGTAAGGCTTTTACCTTTTCAATATCAATGCCCATCTCATTTGCTACTTCTTCTCACCTTTCATGTACGTTTTTTGCTCTCCAGGTCACACTCTTGCACAAAAATAATAATTCTTCATCCTGATAGGTTTTCAATTTTTCTGTCGGGATAGTCCTACTATTAATTCTTCCAATACCATTCGTAACTTGGCCACATCAGTTGATTGGGATTCTTTGTCTTTCCTCTGCAAGCTTCTTAACAATTCACATAACTCGTCGGTTGATGGTCCTACTGGTTTTTCTATACTTCCGTGTCCAAAATCTTTTTGTGTTTCTGACACTGTCTCTATCATTGTCATACGTCTCTCTGCACAATTCTGATCTACAAATGGATTGTTTGTAAAACTCGGTTCCATTACACTCATAGTCTGCCTCCATGAATTCTCATTCTGACTCACTCTTGGTTGTTCTACTGGTTTATTACTTCTATAAGGGACTGTCAAACAATGCTCACTGTCCTTCTGTTTGTCAAAAATAGGCATTACTGGACCTATCGTTACTGGAACAGTTACCGCTTCTAGATTCTTAGTCAATTCTCTTAATTTCTCAGTTAATTCCAGGGTTGTTTTCGCTAATTCTGCAGAATTTTCTCCATCTGTTCTTTCTTCTGACCTCTTTTCTACTTACCTAGTAGCACTGTTTTTACTCAAACGTAGGGATTCTGGTTCCGATTTTATAAGTCGCATCGTTTCTCTCATTGGGGCACTTGGAGTTAATATTTCTGGTTCTGGTCGATACGGTGGTGGATTTTTATAGAACATATCATCAAGAACATCATCCTCGGACTCATTCGCTCCATACCCTCTTGACTCCACTTAATGCCTCTTTTCTACACACTTTCCACCTTCATTCTCTCCTACAGTTCTTACAGGGAACACACCCTCAGTCATACTCGCATCCCGCCATCTTTTCATTTGATCACTATGCGTTTCTTGTCCGTATGGTCTTCCAAACCAGTACCTATATCCTCTACCACTTCTTTGTCTCTCTCGTTCATGCATTTCGTCTTCCCATTCCGTCAAAGCCTCAAACTGCGTCGGTCTAGGTCTTGGTTCTAAATTCATCATCTTTTCTCTCCAATTTCTCAAAGCAGCCAAATTAAATGAACCATGCTCTGGAAAAGCTAATACTCTGTCGTCCTTTGTATATCTCACCCAGTTATCCAACCAAATACAAGTATGATACCCATATTTCGCAATCATAAAGGATGCAGGGGTTTTCGGTGGAGGAAGTAACTGTCCTTCCCTAGTTTTAATTGGTTTGTCCTTCTTAAACCACTTCTTGATTCTCCATAACCATGTTTTCTTCTCTTTTTCTGGTGGATCGTAATACATTTTCTTGCCTTTCGTGTATCGCTAGTCTCTCTTTACAACTGTACCGCTATTCTATCCAATCCCATCGCGACTTCACACTAACGCACCAATTCAGAGCGTCCACGTCACTGTCACAATCCTCAAATCCCAGCGCGACTCACACTAACGCACCAATAAGGAGCATCTATGTCACCCTGTTTTCCTTCACTCCTAGCGCGGCGTACACTAACGCACCAATCCGGGGCGTTTCACAGTTCTGATCGACTGTCCAATCTCAGCGCGGTCGTTCTGACGTCAGCAGCCGCTACGGCAGCTCCTGCTCCTGCTTCTGCCTACCCCTCCTTTACAAATCTGCTCAGTAAGTTTTTGTTTCAATTTCTACACTTCTGTTAGTAACAACATAGAAACATCTCCATTGTCTGCTTCGCTAACCAAAGAACAGCAAAAAGACCTTTCTCACGAGAATTCCGTCTTTCCCGAGAGCAGCGCTTACCTCTGCCCTACTACGGAATCATTACTTCCGTTGATAAAGTAGCACATCCCTCTACTTCACCCTTCTATCAAGCATTAGCTAATTGTTTCTCTAGTATTTAAGACACATAGTTGGAGACCCAATGCTCCTGAGAAATAAACCTAGAGTTTCGCAATCAACCCGAATGCCTTTACATTTACACTCGTTCATACAAGAAAATGTAGTACATTCACACAGAATCCTGTCTTTCCCAAGAACAGCGAACAGTCTGTCCTACTACAGAATTATGACATGCGTTAGCAAAGCAGCGCTTACCTCTCCTTTGTCCTTCTAATAAGCTCAGAGAATACCTATTACCTTTCCAGTGATAAGCGTTATCGGAATGCCATTTGGATCCCTGGTACCTAAGACCAAAATTTCACAGATAACCTTCGCTATCATACACACTTCTCTCACACAGAAAATGTCTCTAATGGCAACACACGACGATGTCACCGAATCGAACCCAGACAATGCGTCGTGCAACTTGAATCGTTACACGTTTCTCCTGTGTACCTACAGGATAACAACAATTCCGTCTTTCCCGAGAGCAGCACTTACCTCTGCCCTACTACGGAACCGTTAGAAACTTCCGACTTCCTACATCCCAGAAGCCGTACCAACAACATTAAACTTGACGCAACTCAACATAGAGTGTTAGTACATAAATCAATACCAATCAATAATCAATAAGCTATATACAAGCAAAAATCATCAAACCAAAACAATAGCAAACCATCATTCTGCTACCAGAAAAACTGCTCCAGCGCGGAGTGCAAAATCCCTCCCACTCTCACAGACAAAAGATCTCACATACACACACTATCCATACATTCACTGGTGGGTCCCATAACACCAACATTCACTCACCATCAGTCCATGTGGGAGGCGATTATCTTCCAAACGCTGGAATGAGAAGGAAATACCACTTTTACCCTAACGAGTGACAAATCTACACCACCTACCGTTGCTCATTTAGACCTTACATTCCATCTCTGGTATTCCTCCCATAATCTTGGTGGTGGATCTGCTAGTTGCTGTTTAAATGATTACCTAATTCTCTTTCCCTTCACATTAATACATTTTCATAAATAAACAAACCAACTCAATTCTGTAATGACTCAAATATGTTTTATCTAATTAAATGCAAATAAATTCATTAGTTGTTCATGCAGCTGATCATCATATTTACCTATTCTGGCTAAATATCGTCTTCTAAGTCAAATCCAGTAGTCTCATCAATCTATGCCCGTCAATTTTGAAAGTTCAGTTCATCAGGAAATTGGGCATTCAATCAGTCTGTCAAAGATTCAGGAAAACAGCTGTCCTGCAGTGTCACCGTACTCTCCGTCAGCATAACATCAGGAAATTGGAAAACGACGCGATAATTACCTCTCTATTCTACCATAATTTATAGTAAAATTGATGTTAACAAGTATCAAAATTTGGGCATCCGAGTTCGCTGATTGGACAATCAGGGATCATCCTTTTTAGGTTCTCACGAAAGTGTCTTTTGGGTTATGACCCTTGTCAGTTCCGGTTCACACAACAGTCTTTGTTCAGAATATTTGGCCGATGTCCCAGGCTGTCCTTGGAAGGTACATGATCATCTGGGGTCAGGTCCAGGCCACAGTTGCTAGCGGTGACGCATGCGCACTTCACCCAGAACCTTGAGCAATGGAGCCGGTTTCATCGGGTACAGGAGTCAGCCATTTTGTGGCCACTCGAAATGGTCAACTTAAGCAAAGAAACACAAAACGTAATTAATACATAAGAATGACTAATTAAATGTTATTCCCTCGCTAATACCCATATGTCTGTGTATTTATCTAGCAAAAGCAACACTCAGTACGGTTTATACTTACTAAATAAAGCACAAATCACAATTACATCACAAAAGCAACATATATCATGCAATTTTCTAATTGTCTATCATTAATATGCGTACAGAATTTAGTTCACGTATTAATTAAGCCATGCAGATGCAAATCCCATGTGTAATTCATATATTAGTAAGGTTGGTAAGTATTTTCTACATCACTCCAAACCATTAATTCGATTATAATTAATTAATTAATCTAATTAGTAAAACAACATGCAAAATGGGGTGGGTATACAAAATTTACCCGCTCCAGCAACCCTACTTGGAGCCTGAACAGCATCGACAACCAGCGAGCATTGAAATGCCGGCTCAAGATGTGCCAGAACTGCAGCACCCGCTGACGGGCCAAGGCGTCAAACATTGCCATTGGTGATGCAGTTTTGATAAGGAAGCAGCATCTAGGGAGCAGGTTCAGACTGCCTTTTGAGCCAGAGCCCTGGCAAATAACTGCCCGTTGTGGGACTATGATCACTGTTATAAGGGGAGGCAAGACCATCACAAGGATAAAGACGATGGGTGCCTATCAGGAGAGTGGGAGGGCTCTCTCCGCATGACAAGTCTGCCGCTCAAGCCAGTATCCAGACCAGTGCCCGACGATCGGGCATGCCTCAGGGTAGAAGACAATGCACCAGCCAGATTGGGGAGAAGGGTGTCCCAGTATCAGATGAGAGACATCCCCAACCCGGCTCTGTTGAGGAAGCTGAGGGCCTCATCTGACTTTGACATGTTTCTCTTTTCATTTTGTTGAATGGTGGGGGAGGGATGTACTGGTGTGGATGACACTCCTGGAGTGAAGAGGGTAGACCACAGAGCAGGGTGAATGTTGGGAGTCCCCTGTCTTAAAGTATCCATATTGGTTTTCACTAAATATGACGTTGGAACCAAAGTAAATAACCCCAGTGTGCTGTCCCACGGGCAGTTACCCAGTACTGGTGAGCATCATTATTGGAGGGTACCATTTAACTTCAGTCTTTTTTTAGAATTCCATTTTGGCAGCCTTCCCCATGATCTTAAGAAGCCAATGAATGTTTGGCATGGGATAATAGTCTTTCAGATCAGTCACCTCTAGGCCAGATTTCTTTGAGGTGAAGAGTTATCCAAGACTCCTTTAGATTGACTGCGATCATTCCCTCCCTGAAGGAAGAATTCACATATTCCCTAATGCATGGCTCTTTTTGGTGTTCCTTCACACACCTTGTTGAGCCACGATATTCATTACAGAAATCAGGTTTCAGGGACACCCTAATGAAAGTAGATTTGTCTGGAGAGATTTCATGCTGGTGACCATCATGCGACCCTCAGGTTCAATGTCAGAGCCTTAAATACTGTCTACCTAATATCTCTGTGAAATGCTGCACCAATAATTAAAATCTTGAAGAATTAAGCCGTTTTAATTGAGGATGAAGATGGACAGGCACCACTCAAGTAAAACATTTTCAAATTCTAACAAAGATTTTGGTGGACAGTAGATCAAAATATAGATTCCAAATCTGACCGACAAAGATGTAAAACTATATGCTCAAGTTGGTTGTATGGGGAAGAATTACACAATTATACACATATTTCTCCATTACAGATGAATACTAGCCCCCACCGAACAGCGGTGCGGCCAAGCTGCAGAATAAATAGACATACCTCCATAAAAAACTGTTGTACCGAGATTTTCATTTTTGATTTTTGTTTTTGTATCATTAGAGAATTTAGCTTGAGTAGACATTGCTAATCCAGGCCGAATTTTTCTGGATAACATTTTTGAAAATGGCGGATGTGTTGCAGTGATGATGTAATATTTCAGGAACCATGAGAACTAAATACTTTAGCGTGGTGTCAAAACATAGGTTTTAGAGGTCAAGTAGTCTTATAGAGGCAGAAAATAACTCATCAGAGCAACCCTTCCAATATTTTCTAAAATGGCGGCTATAATAGAGGAAGTAGAGACATATATAAAAATGGAAGAAATAATGTTTTTTAATCCTTTTGTGTATACACCAAACAATGTTATGGTCTGAATGTGAAAAAAAAATAATGTTCATCACTTCTGTTTTAGACACATTTTCGTGGTTCACTTTATTTATTTGTTTTGGCAATCGCTGGTGGTACATTTGCAGAATGTTGAAAATTTGAAAAGAGCATATTGACGGACATTTTTTTGTAGCACATGTTTTGCAAGTACATGTACGTGTGAAGTTCTGTGGGTAGAGGCTTTAGAAATTTCTTAGGTTTTAGCATCCCATCAATATCTTCCCAATCAAATTTACAAGTACCTTCCTCTACATATGCACGATCCAAAATATTTACACATCTTCTGATCAAGTAGAACACTCTTTTAATGTATCCACACACAGAATATGACGTCGGTGGAAGGTCACTTAGCGTGACTGATCTCCTGAACTCACTGTACCGTAGATCATCTAATGTGTGACAGTCAGAATTCATTTTCCAAACACGCACAATATATTTTTCTACGTCTTTAAAGTCACATTCTTCTTCTGTCTTAGCAAATCCTTTTAGAAACTTCACAGGTTCAGCAGTTAAAGCTACAGGCTTTGTTCCAATCTTGCTCATAGTGTCATCACCAGTAAGAATATGTGCCTTGTTAAAAACTTTGGGCATCTTTTTGTCAAGTTTCTTGTACAGAACATGAAGAGGAATTAGGTGTCTTTTCGCACCTGTGCAATACCGCATCCATAACTTTAACAATCCTTGACTTATGAACATTGCAACAAATCTAAGTGGCACAATGATAACATCTGTGTCATTTGACAGTTAAATCGCTCAATTAGAACTATTTGAAACAGCCCACTCAACATGTGGCACAACACGAAGTTCAGCTTCCTTCAATTTGCTGTTAAGTTCTTTAACAGTGTGGGCCGTACCTTTCAAACTTATCGCTGCAGGCACCAACTCCTCATTAACAATCATTCCACTTGCAAGAATTGGAAGTTCAGTGTTCACTGAAGCATCAGTAATTTTGGTAAGTTACCATCTCCAAGTTAATCTTGTTCGATGTTGATGACCAGAATTTATCAAGTTGCACAGGTATGGGTGTCAAATTTCTGATGCAGGCAAGGTCAATTGTTCCACTTCTGCACATTTGTTTGTTCTTTCACATTCTTTGACAAACAGTTCAAGATACCTGTCAAAGATAATATGCAGTTCTTGCAAGGTGTACACTGACTTTGATATCTGTCGAACAGTCTGAACAACCTGTTTGAAGTTTTGCATGGATGAAATCTTGACCATTCCCAATTGTGACATATAGTCCACAACAACAGCAGTTTTCAATGAGGACACCTTTTTGAATTGATATTCTTCAGGTGAAAGTTTTACTAGTTTGTGCTTCACTTTTTTGTGTTCAGTACTCTATCAAATAATGCGTTTGTTGGAAGAAGATCATGCAAAAGAATTTCCTTGATAAATTCACCCCTTTCTTTTGCCACATCCATCTCTCGATGTGCTTGCAAATGTTGTTTTTTGTAACCTGTTTTGTAGTGACTGGTTGGACAAAACCCTTATTATGGCAATTAAAGCGTGGAAGTTTAGCTTCAGTGACCACGTCAAACAGCTTTTTCTCTTTCAATATAAATCTTTCCTGCTTCATTTCTGCGTAGAGTTTGCATCCATGTTCCAGGAAATCTAGTAGATGAGTCTTTTTTTATCGTTATCCACATATTATTTGGTCACAAAGTTGTGTAGTCATGCATTCTCACTAATTTCATAGGGGTTTACTTGCTGCTGCATGAAATGAATAAGGCTGTCATGTTCATTAAAACTTTCCCCTCTCTTTCCCACACGTTCGTGGTGAGGAACAGTTTAACAATGGTTCATTAATTTTGAATTTGTCATTTTTCAAAAAATTGCAAAGAGAAAGGACTTCATGGTAAACTAGCTGCCATTGAGCAACATATTCACTTTTCCATGTCTGACCAACAATTCCCTTGGAGCTTTTCTGTGATCTCTGGATCACCTGTTTCAGATTCATATCTTGAGCCACAGCATTCAACCTTCCCTCTCTGTCTTTCACCACAAAATGTCTTTGGATGAATTTTCTGTAGCAGTAGGGTTTTTCCACCTCTAGCTTCTTCACTCTTTCCAAATACCAGGACGCATATCTCAGTTAGTTTATGCAATCAAATTCCTGAAACACAGTAATCAGTCACCTTCTCGATCAGCATGTACCAATTTTTTCACTGGAGCTAACATGGGTAAAACATTTCCCCAGTACTTGCAAAGTTCTTATTTTTCTTCATATTCTTTGACAAACTATATGAACTTGGTTTTCAGGCTTTCTAATTTTGAACAGAGTGTATTGAACATTTGTTATACCAAACAGGGCGGCTTCCGCTATTTGAGCATAGGGTTTCTGAATTGCCTGACTAAAATGCCCAATTTGTTTTTCCCCAAACAACCCCAGTTTTGGACAGGTAAATAATATGTGCCTTCATCCCCCTTCAGTTGGGGTGAGACAACGGAAACACCTATTTACGGCCTCAGGATAAATTCTATTTAGGGCCTTTGGAGTGTAATAGGCCATCCAGTGAGAGAGAAAGGCCATTCTTTTAAAGTTGGCCGCTCTGAGGGTCCTATTTCCTGTGATAGACATAGTTTTTCATTCTTGGCTGGAAAAAGAGCATTGGGTTTCTAAAGCAACTTTCTCCAGAAACTTTTCCACCAAAGGAGATTCATTTTGAGCTCGTAACAGGCGATACCAGTTTCCCACCCCTCTCAAGTTTCCGGAGTACAAGGCGGTAGCTGCCTTAGAAGGGGAACAACTTAATATTAAATTATATTTATTTAAGAAATGAACTATTTGTAAATATTCAAAAAATAATGGCGTATTCCTATCATAACACCTGGTCTGAACTTCTTCCCAAGTAATCATCCTCTCCCGAATAAAAAACTGCTTCACTACACCCAAACTAGAATCCTGCCAAATTCTAAAATGGGTGGAGTCCACTGACCTTATTTGATTACCATTGATTACTAGCAGAGTCTGAGCCCCCAATAGATGTTTTGTAGCATGGAGATAACTTGAACCGGGACACCAAACCTCTCGAGCCCAAAAAATAAGGCGTCCCAATCAACTAAATCGAAGGCTTTTCCTCTTCAACCATCATGATGCAAGCTGGTGTCTTGTTGACATTAAAATAATCTAGTGCTTGAATCAGGTATCCAAAATTAGATGACATAGTCCGTCCTGCGACAAAACCGTATGGTCGACATGAATTACTTCTTGAGCCCAAGGGGTAAATCGCTGTGCCCATATCTTCATCAAGATCTTGTAGTCGGCGTTCAAGAGACTAATCAGTCTGTATGAGTTCACATTGTTGGGTTCCTTACCCTTTTTTGTAACACTGACCACGATCGCCCTCTTAAACTACAAAGGAACAGCACCTCCAGTGTTTATATGGTTAAATAATTTCTTAAGAAATGGTGTCAACTCTTTAGCAAAGATTTTATAAAATTCGATGGATAATCCGTCTTCCCCACAGGCTTTTGCCACAGCCATTGACTTTATAACTGCCAGAATCTCTGCTGCTACGATTTTGTTTTGAAGCTGAACAGCTGAATTCATAGATACCCTGGGAAGTTCTACTTCTGCAAAATATTCATGAATCGCTTCAGGACTGATCATATATTTAGTGGCGTATAGTTGTTGATAATGTTCAACAAAGACCCGGGCAATATCTGCTCTATCAGTTACCGCCGTATTAGTCTTAGGGTCTCTTACCTCCAAAATACAGGCTGAACTTGGTTTTCAGGCTTTCTAATTTTGAACTGAGTTTATTGAACATTGCCTGGCTTTGCATTATGTCTTTTGAATGAATTGCACCCTGTGCCTTGTTCACTTCTGATATGAGATATGCAAAACCTAATTTGTCATTCTTTTTCCAGAAAGCATTCCTATGCAATGTTTCAATAGCCTCAGATATGAAGAGCATACCTTGTAATGAATGAACATAATGAGTTCCTCTGAATACTCACTAGACAGTTTTGCTTCCAAGATTTGAGCCTCAATAAGTGCATCGTCTATGCCAAATCCACTGAGATAAAGTCCTGCACACCGCAACACAAATTTTGTCATGTGGAAAATGCACATCATTGGATAAGGATCAACAAATCCTACTGTTTTGCTCATAAAAATACCAGTTACAATATGGAAAACATCTTCATCACAGACAATTGGCAGGAGAGGCTGGTCTTCAAGCTGAGCACACACATTCTGGAAATGTTGTATAGTTTGTAACTAGGAATGGGAGGATAGCGAGGATTTTTACTCTGCAGAATTCAACAGAGTTACCTAAAAGCTCAATTAAATTGAGCAGAGTTCTGTGCACAGCGGAATTGCAGTTCTACAACTAGAGGGGTTGCCAAGTTCATTGAAGTTGGACAATCCCTGCTCCCCTTTCACTACATGCAGCACAAGCACATACCTCGACAAGGGCGAGCCTCATGCTTGTGTTGTGGCAGTGGTGAGGAGCGTACAGGAGCTCCAGCCGGGACAGGATAGCATAGAGGAGGCAGTGTGACTGGCCTCCCGGTTTTCCCCTAACCCTGGCCCCTACGCTGTAAGACTGGAGCCCTCCGAAGTGGGTTCACCTCTCTCAGAGGCAGCTTCACTTCCTCATTACTTTCAAAGACTACCATACCGGTTCTCTCCAGGCAACTTCTCCCACTCAGTCGGCACTGCCAGTGCCTCCATGTCTCTGTGAGTAGTGCAGACTCCTCCCAAAGCCAAGCCAGCAAGCGCCAAAGCCCTTGGGCTAGGAGCACTGTAAATAGATAAAAGGGAGTAAGGGCTGCATGCGCTCGGCAGAGCGAGTGAAGATGAAAAGACACAGAAGAGGGGAAATACAAATTCAATTTAAGAGCTTTGAATATTTCTCCTCCGCTTCACCTCCTGCTCACATACAAGATTCACTTTGTTTTCCTCTCCATCTGTCTGTCGATTAGTTTGCTTCCGCATTGGTCACCGTAAGACCTTCCTTCCACCACTCCTTCCTCACAATTATAATCCTCCTAACAATGCCTGTTTTCTTTTCTTCTTTTAACCCGTCTCTCCTGCACCCTCCTTCCTACACCTCCTCCCTTCACCCGCCTCTCCCCTGCTTCCCTCCTTGCAGCCACGGTGTTCCATAACTGGGCCGCTGCTTGCAGTGTAATGAAGTACCCATGTATTGATGCCTACACAGGAGTGGTCCTGTAAGTGCATGTATTCACTAGACAGCATCGGTTTCATTGATTCTGATTTTTATGCTCTGTGCCCTTCCTTAGTGTGCTGTAGCACCTCCGGCAGTGCCATGAAGGACTTATGTTTAATGCCTGGTCTTGTATATTCCTGTATGTGCTTCTGAACATCGTAAGATATCAATATGATGGACTCTGACTTTCCAGATGTTTTTTCTCCACGGTCCGGGATCATCCTGCAGATTGGCAGCAGCGCCTGAATTAGCAGCTGCTGTGTGACAACTCTCTTTGGCACCAAGATTTCCATTTGCAAACTGCCCCAGTGTGAGAGCAGGCCTTATGTTCCAGGTAGTAACCAGATTATGGTCAATGAGTGCCAGCAGGTGGCACCTAAATGTTCATCGGAAAGTGAAAGGCACCATATGCTGTAACAGATAGCGAATTGCCAAGAGTGCCTACGGGTTAGTGGAAATGGGGGGCAGTAGCGCAGACCCTTTATAGCTCTTCCTGGGCAGGATAATATGGTGCTTCATGTACTTTTAAAGTGGGGTGGCCTGACATCAGGGTCTGCAAATCCATCTGTCAAAAGATGGATGATCAGGGTGGTTGAGGGCTTGAGCTGAACCTCACTATTAATAGTATTAAGTGCATGGGCATTAGCCAAAAATTGGCAGATGTCGACCACTCACCAACTGAATTGATTGCATCGAAGGCAACCTCTGGACCTGGGATGGGAGCACCGGAGGAAGAATGGCTTCTGGTTTTGCTCATTTCCCCCTGTTGGCACTAAGAGATAGCTGCACTGTCCAAGGCTTTCAAAGTTAAAAAAGCATTTTATTGTTCAAAAGAAATGGGCATTGAACTGTTGCATTTAGAGGAAAGGATAATTCCAGGGATTGGAGGCTGGATTTATGTGTAAGGTCTAAAATCCCTTTCTCTAACCTTTTGGGAGGGAAGGGCGGAGGGACAATAAAGCAACAAGGAGATTATGGTTATAAAGATGCTGCGAGTATAAATGATGCTGCATGGCAGTCTACACATGCCACGCAGGCTTAGATTCACAAACACAAGCGGGTGAGCTTGTTCTAAGATGTTGGTTTTACGCTTGTAACAACTTTGAGTTTGTTTCTTGAGCATTATCTTGGTAAAGGTTTAAAATGGAATTTACAGAGGGGTGAGACAACTTACCTCGAGGAGTAAAGCCTCGCCTCCATTTGGCAAATTGAGAAATAACCACTGTAAAAGGTCAGAAGCTTAGAAAATAGGATATTTTCAGCGATGTTCACTGTCATGTTCTTAAATCAAGAGTTTAAGACATGCAGCCTTAAATTGCGGAATTGTCTACTGCACTAATTGGGAAACAGTGCTGGGAGCATTATGCAGTGCACATATTTGGTTTTGTTCACATAAAAAAGGCATACTTGGCAGAATTTGTACCTTCACTGCTCGGTCCAGCCTCCTTCTCTTCCCACAATTGCAGTCACAACTTCTGTAAGGCTGCCATCTTTCGGCCCGAGTCCTCTGGTCCGGCTGCCCAATCAAATCCCATTTCCTGCCTGTGAAACCCTGGCTCGTCATTAAGCCTTTTATTCAATGACAGTTTGATTGATGTACTGCTTGTTTTACTACTGGTGGGCGGTAAACTCAGCCTTACTGCAGTTTGCAAAGTTTTTGCAAAACTCCGCACACCAAGCAGAGCCTGGAATGGGCAAAACTCTGCAGACTCTGCAGGCGGAGCGGAGTTTACCCCCCACCCTATTTGTGATTGGATATGGTTTTACTAATAAAAACCCAGCCGTCCTCAGTGAGATAGTATTCTGGGAGATCAAAGCATGAATTCCAGCTCACGACGGGAACTGGCTTTTCTTCATCCTTCAATTCACACTGAATAAGCAATATTCTGTCAAATTCAGTTAAATCAGCTTTGTTGACCATAGCATCAGGTAGAAGACGATCCATATCCTCAGCCCCTTTTAAACTTTCTGGTAGACTGGGAGGTGTTGATGGCTTGTGGAGATTTAGCACACGTTGGCAAGCAATTGGGTTATACGTTTACAGCTTTGTTTTTTTATGCCTACAGCTGACACAGCTTGTTTTCCATCAGCTAATTCATTGTTACAGTAGTGAAAAAGCACCATGGCTGTATCATGTGTGATGGATGTACCAGACAAAGAAGAGCTGTTTTCAAAATCCAAATTATAAAGAGCGGCAATTGTAAATCCTTTCCTGGTAAAGTGACTTGGAAGTAGTGTGCTGTCGGATTCACAAGATCTTTACAGCATGAGCTGCTAACAAGTTCCTGCTCCGTACTATGTCATTATATCTTGTTGATACACCAATCCTATTCATTGAAGTGACTAGCTCTTTGCTTTTGCACTTGTCACAGATTGCGTGGGCGGTCATTATGTGTTTCAGAGTTTTCTTTTTGGCATAATGTAAGTCATACAATATGATTTGGATAAGACAGCACAATTGCACAGTATAAGCCTGTCAGTTCATGGGATTGTCTTGCTCTTCTTCATTTATATCTTCAAAGCCATCATGAATGTTGTTTGCTTCTGTTCCAAACTCAAGAACTTTAGTTTGTAACAGTTTTGCTTTGCTGATATTAAACAATGATTTAAAAAATGCTAAGACAACATCAAGCATTGTTGTTGACTCCATGATTTGCGGAGCACTGGGGCATCACAACATTTGTCATTAAGTCCAAAATCTAAATCTTTCAGGGCATTTCTTAATTTGGTAAAAATAGGGGTGTGCTCCTCCCTTCAAGAGAACTTATTTCAGCCAATAGGATAATTCCTTTTGATAACATAGAACAATTGTCCAGATTGATTTAAATGGAGGTAGTTATTTTATTTGCATTCACTGCTTTGTAAATCCATTGTGCATAATTTCATGTGCAGATAAAAACGTGTTTGCCCTTTGAGACTCACATACTCTGTACTTTGTTCTTTTGTCAATCCCTTTGGCCCTTGTTCTGGCTAAACTACAGATATCACTTTTGAAGATCCACTGCTTTCTGATCAGTTATTGGAGGTGGAAAGGGTAGCCATTGATCTTCTAAGTAGATGGGCATTGGGTTTGGTTGTCATTACTTTCTCAGAAGACTCAAATTCTTGTTTTGAATCACTGATTTTTGATATTTTTTGACGAATTGTATCCAGGGTTTTTTCCAGTGTATATGACTTGTAGCACATTTTTATTACTATAATAAAATATTTGATACTCTTCACCCATCCGTGTCAATCTTTGTCTTGCCATATTTCTGCAGCATCTAAAACTCTCTTCTGTCCAGCTGCAGTTGATGTCAGCTTTTGTTTCAGATTAGTTTGGCATATGACACATTTTTCTTTGATGAAGGAGTCCTCATATTTTGCAGATAGCAACACCCTGTCAGGAGGTAAAGATCCCCTGCTCCCACCTGCTTCGCTCATGTTTACGAATTTGAATAAATGGAAAACGTAAAACAAAAACAGTATTCACATAAATTACCAATATGATGGCTAAAACACATCATTATAGAGCCACCATTTTGGAACTAGCGGAAGGGTTGCTCTGAGGAGTTATTTTCTGTCCCTATAAGACTACATGACCCCCCAAACCAATGTTTTGAAACCACAATGAAGTATTTAGGTCTCATGGTTCCTGAAATATTACATCATCACTGCAACACATCTGCCATTTTTTAAAATGACATCCAGAAAAATTTGGCCCAGATTAGCAATGTCTACCCAAGTTAATTACTTCTCTAATGATACAAAAACACAAATCAAAAACTGAAAATCTCAGGACAACATTTTTTTTATGGAGGTATATCTATTTCTTCTACAGCTTGACCACACTGCACCGCTGTTCGGTGGGGGCTTGTATTCATCTGTAATAGAGAAATTATTGTATAGTTGTGTAATTCTTCCCCATACAACTGACTTGACCATGTAGTTTTATGTTTCTGTCTGTCAGATTCGGAATCTGTATTCTGATCAACTGTCTACCAAAAGCTTTGTTAGAATTCGAAAATGTTATACTTGAGTGGTGCCTGTCCATCTTCTTCCTAAATTTAAACTGCTTAATTCTTTAAGATTTTAATGAGTGATGCAGTATTTTCACAGAGATATTAGGGAGGAATATGGCCTCCATCTTATTAGAGCTGGACTTGAAGCAGAATCTGTGCTCATAATAAATGGCACATCTTGAAATGATGGGACTGAGGAATCATTGGCAGAACATTGAAGGTCAGAATTTCGACCTACAGAAATATCGACGCAAGAATATCGAAGTCAAAAATATCGACATCCTATCTACATTATGGTAAGTACAAAAATATCGAAAAAAATAGCGATGGCAGAAATATCGTTGTTAAAAATATAGTTTTTTATTTCAGTTAAAAAAATAATTTAAAATAAAGTAACTAATTCATATAATTAAAATAAACATAGTTACATATATTTTAAAATGTTTCAAAATTATAACTAAAATATATGTAATGCAAAAATAAATTAAACAAATAAATATAATATATACATACTTATTAATAATTTTTAATAATTGTTTTAATAACTTATACATTGTTAAAAAATATCATATAAATTATAAATACATGTATACACATAAAACAATATTTACATACACAACAGAAAAGCTGAGGGTTGAGGCAAAGGTAGAAATACCGCACCTGTCAACAAAATAGTATGGCAAAGTAGTAATGGTGCAGGGAAACCAGGAAGTGCACCCCTCTCCACTCCGTATTTGGAATTTCGAAACTTAAAGCAATAAAAAAAAAACATGGAATCCGCACCCATCAATTATGTAAACATTCAAGGTCAGTTAGACACAAATTGTTTGTGATGATCTGAAGAATATGCCAAGTCGTTATGTTCTTATTTCCTTGAATCTTTATTGACAACGATGAGCATATAAAGTTGTTTAAAATCCACTATACATAATCCTTTTAGCCAATGCGTTTCGTTCCAATAGGGACTTCTTCAGGGCTAAAGAGAAAAATATTTAACATATATACATATATACATATATGACCATACAAACACATATCATTACCCTATTTACATGAGTGACAGACTATTGAAGAATTAGCTAATCAGAAACACATGATATTTCCCTAATATGGGGGTAGACATAAGAGCTGCTCACAAAGACTCAATTCCTTTTTACCAAAATTAATAATTGAGAAACAAGGGGTACAGTTACTTGTTTCTCTCCAAATTTTGACCAGATATTTGTATGATGACATACCTCAAAATTAGAGTCACGGTGTATGTTCATTTCCTGTTACAAGTCAACAGAAAAATACTAAGACACAGTATATAAGGTGTCTTCAGGGTCACCGATAGCAACATGGAAAAGATATCAAATATTCCCTTATCCCATAATCATACATTATATTAAAGCCTTTGCAGTGTAAGGTCTCTTTAAGAAGGCAAAGTGAGTGACAGTTAGTCATTCCTGCAGTTAACAATGGTATCACATCATAAGTGTATGTTCTATTCTGCTGTAGCAAACACAATTGTCATCTTAATTCCAATGGCATCCCTTGTGCTTCATAATTTGTCGGTGACCTTTATATTGTGGACCAACTCTATTCATTAACATGATACAGGTGTTAAAAAGATGGTTTGCTAAAGACGTGTTGTCAGCTTGCAAGACAATCTTAATAAAAACAGGGTGGCAACCGCTTGCTAAATGTCAATCCTTCAACATATGGGGTATGTCTGTGTTTGTGTCAAAATTAGTAAACAGAACCGAACCAAATCTGAAACACGTTGTATAATTATTACATGTGTCATAAATGTATGCAGACTAAAAAAAGCTACATTCAAACAGAATTCTCAGGAAGGCGGACTAACTACAGTCTCTCCATAATACCCAGCCGCCATATTGGAATGAAAAGATTATAAGGGACGCCTGACATCCTGCACTGTCATCTGTCCTTAGTCTGCATATATATGATATGTTTAAAATTACATCAAAACTGAATGAATAACCGAAAATTTAGGTGAACAAGAATCCAAAACAGCCTTCGTTTAAAAATTGTAAACGCTAAAGTAACCCGGAAAATGATGCCAGTAAAGCAAAGCTTTAAACGGCTCTGTACGGTGAAATTGGACGCCATCTTTAACTAGAGTTTATTGCGGTGAGAAAGATTCAAACAACGGAGACACACACTATAAATACTAGGTCACAGAGCACGTGTACTATAAAGTCATACTTGGAGATAGTAAAAGCTAGAAAAAAAGTGCATGCACAAATATTTTTTTACATAAAGACCAGAGTTAAGAAACATTGTAATTACAAAATTATAATGAACAGCAATCCTACCATTCATGTGGCATGGTAGCCCGGAATAATATATGCTCATCCTTGTCAATAAAGAATCAAGGAAATAAGAACATAACAACTTGGCATATTCTTCAGATCATCACGAACAATTTGTGTCTAACTGACCTTGAATGTTTATATAATTGATGGGTGCTGATTCCATGTTTTTTGATTACATAAAACAATATTATAAATAAAAATTATATAAATATATATATAACAAATGAAATAAATACAAATGAATTCTAATCTTTTGAAAATTAATGATATACTATATTAACTAAAATAATACAAAAAATATTAGATAGCGGAGGGAATAAAACAGTAGGGAATGCGTTGGATAGTGTAGGGGTTAAAATTACTATTCCCACTCCAATGAGTGTAACAGTAGGAAAAGTGTTGGATAGCATAGGGGTAAAAATTACTATTCCCACTTCAGGGAGTGCAACAGTAGGGAAAGTGTTGGATAGCGTAGGGGTAAAAATTACTATTCCCACTCCAGGGAGTGCAACAGTAGGGAAAGTGTTGGATAACGTTGAGGTTAAAATTACTATTCCCACTCCAGGGAGTGCAACAGTAGGGAAAGTGTTGTATAGCGTAGGGGTTAAAATTATTTTCCCACTCCAGTGAGTGCAACAGTAGGGAAAGTGTTGAATAGCGTAGGGGTTAAAATTACTATTCCCACTCCAGTGAGTGCAACAGTAGGGAAAGTGTTGAATAGCGTAGGGGTAAAAATTACTATCCCCACTCCAGGGAGTGCAACAGTAGGGAAAGTGTTGGATAGCGTAGGGGTTAAAATTACTATTCTCACTCCAGTGAGTGCAACAGTAGGGAAAGTGTTGGATAGCATAGGGGTAAAAATGACTATTCCCACTCCAAGGAGTGCAACAGTAGGGAAAGTGTTGGATAACATAGGGGTTCAAATTACTATTCCCACTCCAGGGACACAGTAGGGAAAGTGTTGGATAACGTAGGGGTAAAAATTACTATTCCCACTCCAGGGAGTGCAACAGTACGGAAAGTGTTGGATAGCGTAGAGGTTAAAATTACTATTCCCACTCCAGTGAGTGCAACAGTAGGGAAAGTGTTGTATAGCGTAGGGGTGAAAATTACTATTCCGACTCCAGTGAGTGTAACAGTAGGGACAGTGCTGGATAGCATAGGAGTTAAAATGACTATTTCCACTCCAGGGAGTGCAACAGTAGGGAAAATGTTGGATAGCGTAGGGGTAAAAATTACTATTCCCACTCCTGTGAGTGCAACAGTAAGGAAAGTGTTGGATAGTGTAGGGGTAAAAATAACTATTCCCACTCCAAGAAGTGAAACAGTAGGGAAAGTGTTGGATAGCGTAGGGGTTAAAATTACTATTCCAACTCAAGTGAGTGTAGCAGTGTGGAAAATGTAGGATAGTGTAGGGGTTAAATTAACATACTTTTTTTTTTTTAGTTAAGTAATTTTTATTGAAGATAAAAGCACACAAGATAAGCAATACAAATTAAGCCAGTAGGACTAAGTAAATTGTAAAACATGTCAGCAAATATAGAGGATGCCTATACAATAAGCTAATATTACGGAGGGAGGAAACAGAGTTTAAGCAATATAAACAGTGAAAAACTTAACAGTTGGCTAAGAACAGTCAATAATAGGTAAAGCATAATATATCACCAAGAGGTATAAAACTCCTAAAAATGTAATAGTGCAGATATACAATTTAAGTAGACGAGTGAACATTTTTATGAAAAAGGGGAGAAGGGAAGAGAAAAAGAAAAAGGATAGGAGGAGAGAGAAAAGAGAAGTACAGGAAAGAGAGAGGACAGAAAGAAAAGAGAGAAGAACAAGATGTTAAGAATAGATAGAGACTATGATGATGATGATAAGAAGGATGTAAAGGGTAACCATAGTAGGTCGGACTTAATTTGTACGTGAATGGAGGACTGAGGGATAGAGGCAATTCTATGTTCATCACAAATATAATTCCACCAATGAAGAAAGGATAATTTAGAATTATCTTTCCAGCAAGTGAGTATGACTTTAAAGGCCACAGCAAGGAATAAGTCTAACAACGGAGAGGGAGGAGTGGCTAGATCAAAATCTGGTGAAACAGTGCCCAAAAATACATTTTGAATATTAAGTTGTACATTATTAGAAAAGATCCGAGTACATTTTGACCAAATCTCCTTCCAAAAGGCATAAACTTTAGGACAGTAAAACATTAATGTACTAAGGAGCCTTCAGCATTAGAGCAAGACCAACAAGATGGTGTGACAGAGTGATTGAATTTATGTAGCAAAAGAGGAGTAATGATGACTCTATTAAAAATAAAAAAGAGGGACTGTGTGAGATTTGCAGCTTTGGAGGTTTTGAAAAGTTTCTGCCAAAACTTATCCCAATGAGATAATGATAAAGTCAAGGAAAGGTCATGTTCCCACTCTAGTTCCACCTTAGATTTAACCCGTGTGCAGATAGGAGTAGATAGAGATTTATAGATATAAGAGGCACTAGGAGTAGTATCGGTAGAAGTGTGAAATAATGAAGAGTAAGAAGGAGAGGAAGAAGGAGTTGGAGGAGAAGAGAATTTCTGTAGACACTCCTGCAGAATTGGGGCTAGCGTACCATATTGCAGAATACAGGAATCAGGAAGATTGAAGGTAACTTGTAACTGATGGAAAGAGAGAATAACATTGTTTACAATTAGTTGATGTACAAAAAGAAGGCCCTTTTCTTTCCATTGTTTGTAATAGAATGACTTGTGGCGAAATTTAATGTACTTATTAAACCAAAGAGATGACGCTAGAAAAGATTCATAGTTATTCATGTTTTTAAAGAAAAGTGTGCGCAACAACATATGGGAATGTTTCAAAATAGGGTATTTGGAAATAAAAGTACAGTTAGACATGTGTACAACATCTCGTATTGAAAATTCATTAAGCAAGGAGCATTCAACATTAACCCACGCGGGTTTAGGCAAGTCTTGATAATCCCTAGACAAGGCAAAAAATTGACGAATCAAGAATGCATTGTGATACAAATTAAAATCAGGGAATCTTACACCTCCTTCATTTTTAGGACGAATCAATTTAGCCAGAGCAATACGTGCATGTTTGTTATTCCATAGGAACTTTGTGCATAGCGAATTAATCTGGGAAAAATAATATTTAGGAATTTTGAAGGGTAACATAGATAATATAAACAAAATCTGAGGAACAATCATCATTTTGATTGTATCAAGTCTGCCCCACCAAGAAAGGAACAATGGAGACCATAAATTCATCAAATTAGTAATTTTAAGTTTTAAGGCCGAGAAATTCTGGACATGTGTATCACGAATGGTGGGGGTAAACCATGTACCAAGGTATTTTATTTTCTGGGGACACCATGTGAAATTAGACGATTCAAACATATATCTGTAACATGAAGGATTTAAAGGTAAAATCTCAGTTTTAGAGAAGTTCAATTTGTAACCTGAAACCTTAGCGAACGATGTAATTTTCTTCAAAAAGGGGGGCAGGGAGGATACAGGGTTAGACATATAAATAAGCACATCATCAGCATATGCGGGCAGTTTAATTTGTTGAGATTTAAGATTGAAACCAGTAATGAGAGAATTACTTCTGATACGTTCCAGAAATGGTTCTAGACATAACAGGAAAAGTAATGGAGAAAGCGGGCAGCCCTGGCGAGTACCTCTTTGAAGGGAGAAATACGGGGAGAAAAGACCATTAACAAAAATACAAGCTTTGGGGTTGGTGTATAATAACTTAACATAAGAAATAAACTTTGGACCAAAGCCAAACCATCGTAAGGTGTGAAGCAGAAATTCCCAATTAACACGATCAAAGGCTTTTTCAGCGTCCAGGGATAAAGCCGCTAATGGGGAGGGATATTTTGTACTAAGAGCAAGGATATTGGAAAACATTCTGGCATTGTCAGAGGCCAAGCGACCTTTAACAAAACCAACTTGGTCAGGATTAATGAGATGGGGAATAATTTTCTCTAAACGAGAGGCCAATATTTTTGCAAAGATTTTACAATCATAATTAATTAATGAAATAGGACGAAAATTTTTACAATAGGAGGGATCTTTATCTGGTTTGGGGATTACAATGATAAGTTCTTCCAAAAAAGAACCACAGGCTTGGGAGTTGGAGATAAAAGAATTAAAAAGTTCTAATAATTTGGGTGCAAAAATTGAGGAGAAAGCAGAGAGTAATTCAATTGAAAAACCATCCGGACCAGGAGCTTTTGCTTTCTTCATAGATTTAAGTGCATCAGATAATTCTTGTAAGGACACTTCATCTTCAAGGGGTTGACAATTATCTTGGGAAATTTGAGGCTTAGGGATATCCCTGAAAAAAGTAGCAAAATCATCTTCAGAGGGATTGGTGGTTTCAGTGTAAAGGAGCCTATAATACGATTGAAATGTGTCAATAATATCTGAATCAGATGAGAGGAGAGAGTCGTCAAATTCTGAATGGATTGGGCCAATGGCTTTTCGTTCTGATTTAATTCTTAGATAGTTTGCCAACATTTTCCCGGCTTCATTTTGGCCTCCGTGATATTTGGACTTAACCTTGAGGAGAATATTACAGGCCTCCGTTGTAGCAATCTTATTCAGGGTGGATTTGGCTTTGATTAACTCTTGTAGAGCTGATGAGGATTTGGAAGAGTAATACTTATGCTCTAATGCTTTTATATGGGTTAAAGTTTCTTTATATTTAGCATGCAACAATTTTTTCTTCTTTGAGGAATAGGCAATAGTAAAGGCTCTGAAAGATGCTTTAAAAGCATCCCAATTGTTTTGTAGGGAGGTATCTAAGGATTTATTAAAAGAAAAAAATTCCTTAATAAAAGCGGTCGCTTCTGAAATAAAAGTGCGATCTGATAAAAGAAAGTTATTGAAACGCCATCTACCTTGTTTGCAAGTGGTGAGGGATAAATCAATATGGGTGGAGACAGGAGCATGGTCAGAAATAAAAATAGATCCAATCTCAGATGACTGGAGACAAGGTAGCAGTGATTTGGAAACAAGAATATAATCAATACGAGATCTAGTATGATGTACAGGTGAAAAGAAAGTAAATTCTGAGGTATCAAGGTTACAAATTTTTCAAGTATCGAATAGCGGGCGAGAGGAAATGGCTGTTTGAAAGGATTTATGGGATTTGTCAGGTTTGAACTTGCATTTGGATTGCCTATCAGTGAACGGGTCTAACCAATTATTAAAATCACCACCAATCACAATATTAGAATTAGGAAGTGACAATAATTTAAATTTTACAGAATTCCAAAATTCAATGTCTGGTTTGACAGGTCCATAAATATTGAAAAAAGTCAATTGTCGTTTATTAATGATAACCTCAGCCAATACCCAACGACCATTCAGATCACACTCAGATGATATGATTTGTGCATTAATGGATTTATGAAATAAGATAGCGACACCACCGTGTCGGTCACTAGCAGGAGGGAAAACAATCTGATTTACCCATTGACGTTTAAGTTTAAGTGATTCTTTATCATTGCAATGGGTTTCCTGTAAAAAAGCAACCTGGGTGTTAAGTTTAGCTAGATGAGACAATACCTTTTGATGCTTGACGGGGTGACCCAGATCTCGAACATTCCACGACACGACATTAACCATAATTCCGGGACCAGGGGAAGGTACGAACATAGGACCATAAAACTGCAGGGTTGACAAGAGGAAAAAAGGGAAGACATGTTACAATCAGTAAAACATGAAGACAAATCTTATGAAATAAGCCAGACCTAGAAAACAACAGTAAAAATGAGGGAGAACAAAGAGAAGAAAAATAGAAAGGAGGGAGAGGAAGAGGAAGGAAATGAGAAAGGGGGAAGAAGAGAAAAGTAAACAGACCAAGGACGAACATCCAGATCTGAAAAAAGAAAGAAGATCTAAGAGCAGGGAAACGTGGTGACACCGAAGGACGCGGACCACAATGAAAGCAGGGGCAGAGGACAAAAATAAGAAATGGGCTATAAGCCTCACAAGAATAAAGAAGGACAGGAAATCAACATAAGAAAACAGGCAAGTAAAAGAAAACAATTAAAGCAGAAACAATCCGATAATGTAAATAAAGTCAGGAGCCAGTATCCATGCCATGCGAAGAAAAGTTCTGCAGAAAAAGTCTGAGTTTATCCGGATCCTCAAAGGAGCGAGAGCGACCCTCATGAGTGATTTTGCAGAGGCAGGGATGAAGAATTCCATATTGAATGTTGAGTTGTCGCATTTGAGGCCGAAGAGCAAGGAATTCTTTGCGTCTGGCGTTAGTAGCATTAGATATATCTTGAGAAATGAAAATGTTATGACCAGACCAAGTAAGGCGACGTTTAAATCTGACAGCCTTCAAAACTTGCATGAGTTTGGTGAATTCCAATAACAACATTATAATACCAGGAGGTTTATTAGCAGATGGCTGAAGCCGACCCAAGCGGTGCGCTCTTTGTATGTTGAGAGGATTAGACAATGACTGAAGGTCCAAAAGCTCTGGAAGAAATTTCTGTAGAAATGAAACCAAGTCAGACCCTTCAATATTTTCTGGCAGGCCAAAAAGGCGTAAGTTGTTTCTGCGATTGCGATTTTCAAGATCCTCAGTGTGGAGTTTTAGTTTCGCAATTTCTTGTTCAAGATGAGGAATCTTAGCAGAGATATCTTGAATGTCACTAACTCGTTGTTCAAGATCAAGAACTTTACTTTCCATAACAATCCATCTTTCCTCAATTTGCCTAAGCTTGTCATTGGTGGCAGTCATGAATGGCTGAAGGCCACGAACCTCATCCAAAATAGTATCCAGAATCGGATTTTGCGATGACAAAATTGGTGAAGGTGGATCATTTTTGTGCCTTTTCGGTTTTGTGCCAGAGACCGATGGTCTGGACAAGTGGGATTCGCTAGCCATCATCGAAAACAACGGCAAGTCAAACCAAGAAAGAAAAACGAGAAAGTAAAACCAAAGCAGCAAAATTTTGACGGAACTGCAATGTAGGGAGGTAAGTACGCCACTCACACAGGTGCACTGAATCAACTCAGGGAATGACGACTGGAAATGAATTTGAGCTTAGGCTTGAACAGGACCGAGGTACCCCAAGGACAGTGCACTGATGTATGAAATAAAAAACAATGTACCCAAGACTGAATGTAAAAAGTCCATCAATTATAAACAGAGAGCACCTGGTTAAGGCAGCAGCGGTTGAGACACTGCATATTGAAGTAGGAGGCGGGCCAGAGCATTGCAGTATCAGGCAGAGGTGAAGAGAAAGAAAAACGGCTAAAAATATCAAAAATACATCCAGAGGTGGGCTTCAGGCATCACAAAGGAACTGGTTGGAGGCAACACAGCCTCAATTGGGCAGTCGACAAAGACTGAAGAGGAAAGAGCGAGCGCTGCAAAAAACAGGACAAAATGGCGGCCGCTCGCATCTCAGATGAGGAGAAACCGCCGATGCGAGTAAAAATCTCAAAATGCGATGAAAATTAGAGCGGAAGCGGTTGAAAGACTCACCGCGATGTCCTCATCACTCCGCCGTCCCTCAAAGCAGCCCTACTGCCAGAAAGACGAAAATAACTGGTTCCGAGTCCCGTGACGACGCGGAGCTCAAGCCGGGTCCGCCATCTTCCCTCGGCGTTCAAGCCACGCCCCTAAATTAACATACTTATTAATTAAATACTTTTTGTAAAATAAATACCATATTAATAATTAATTGACAAAAAAACTGATAATAAATACCAATAAAATAAATTAATATTTACTTAAATAACATTACATTTCTTCCCACCCTATTCCCCCATAAACACACAACCCACTACACTTAAAAAATAACACAATTAATTTAATTATCAACTGATCAAGTAATAAAAATTAATTACCAATTAATAATAAATTAACAATAAAGTAATTAACAATAACAATAAATAAAAAATTATATTAAGTAATTATAATTAATATAATTATAAATTAATCAATAAATAAAAATTAATTACCAAGTAATAATTAATTAACAATACATTATTAACCAATACCAATAAATAAAAACATATTAATTAATTATAATTGAATAACTTTCCACCCTGTTCCCCTAGAAACCCACAAACCGCTACACATATAAATTAACATAATTATTTGAATTATCAATTAATCAATTATTAAAAATTAATTACCAATTAATAACTAATTAACAAAAAATGAATAATCAATAACAATAAATAAAAACATATTAATGAATTAATTATAATTAAATTACTTCCCACCCTATTCCCCTATAAACCCCTAACCTGCTCTGATTCTAAAACGCAAAATTTACTTAAAATTTTTTACTAATTTCTAACCATTTAATACATATATTTAAAAATAATAAAAATAGATTACAAAAAATGTTAAACATACATATAAAATACATACTAAAATACATAACACTAATATAAATATCGATATTATTAACAACTATATTTTTGCTAACGATATTACTTACTTCGATATAAAAAAAGCGATATTACTTACCTTAAGGCTGATATTCTGGTCACCGATTTTCTTGACATCGATATTCTGTCCCTACGATATTAAAAACTCGAAGTGGTCGATATAAAAAAATCTATATTTTGACTGCGCACCGCGACTGAGCAGGCGGCAGCAACATGAGTGGATTGGTCTGACTACCACCTTATCACTCTTTTCATCAGAAGAAGGAACTGTCCTAAAAACCTAAATAAACAATAGAAATCCTCTTATGTGAATATTATGGGACCTTTAGTATCATGACTGGCAAAATTAACCTATAGGGAAAGCCATGGCTGCCGCCTGGAATGTGAACCTTATAAAATGGTTGTGTGGTGTGATAGTCCTGTCTCTTCTTTTGTTGACCAGCAAGCTCCATTGAAAACTTCCAAGCAAAAGAGAGACAGAAAATCCCAGGTAGGTTTTACAGCGAAACTCAGGTATCTACATAAATGAGTTAGAAAAGCATAATGGGTTCAACTGAGGCACATACCAAGTAAGTCACAGTTCCAGGTGAGGCACATACAATAAATCTGAAAAACACTACAAAGATCTATAACACTAGAAAGATCTATGTTCTGGCCATACATGTTGTCATATAAATTAGCAAGGCCCTCAATTCCTCCAAAGCCCTCTTCCAGGTCTTGAAGGAAATGGTGAGTCCTAAATCTTTGACAGTGCCCCTGTACTTTCTGAAAACTGATGTGACAGTGTTCATAAATACTTCTGGGATAAAATGAAGAAAATCAGAGACAGTATTTAAGGCTCTGACATTGAACCTGAGGGTCGCATGATGGTCGCCAGCAGGCAGTTTCTCTAGTCAAAACAATTTTCATTATAGTGTGCCTGAAACCTGCCTTTTGTAATGAATATCATGGCCCAACAAGGTGTGTGAAGGAACACCAGAAAGAGCCATGCATCAGGAAATATGTGAATTGTTCCTTCAGGGAGGGAACGATCCCACTCAATCTAAAGGAGTAATGGATAACTCTTCACCTAAAAGAAATTTGGCCTAGAGATGATTGATCTGAAAGACTATGATACCATGCCAAACATTCCTTGGCTTCTTAAGATCACGGGACAGGCTACCACAATGGAATTCTAGAAAAGTCTGAAGTTAAATGGTCCCCTCACAGGATAAAGTAAAGACAGCTTTGATCAATCAGCGGTCTGTCATCCCAAACATAAGAAACTGAGAGGACTGATGCTGTTGTTGTTGTTGCACCTTTGAATCTATTTATTACCCTTGACCACTCCATGTTAGTTTAAAGAACTGTTAAGGTTGTATATGTGTTGCTGAAGTGACTTGAGTTATTGGTCAGTGACATGAGGATATTAGTGTGGCACATCTTTGCTGACTCTGTAAAGGTCCAGCGTGGTGTGCCACAGAGCTCATATCCCCCCCCCCCATGTCTTATTAGCTTTTATGTCCAGTCTTTACATGAGTTGTTGGTGAATCTAGGGTTATTTTAGTACTATGTGAACAGCACACAAGTTGTGCTCTGACTAACCATTAATGTTGAAACAGGGAGATTAAGGAGTGAAGTGCTTACTATCATTCAAGAATGGATAAAGGATAGCCATTTCAGTCTGAAGACCTGCATAACCGAGTTCTTGCTAGTTTGATAAGATTACTGACTGAAGAATTTCAATTCTGGTTACCCCACTTTTCATGTGGGTGACAGATGTTCAAAATGAGCGTCTCTCAGTTGACAGTGAGGTTAACTATCTTATTCAGTCATCATAGAAACTGAAACTGACTGAAGATGTGTCACCTTTCGTCAGGAAAGTAGGTCAACTTTTGCTGGATAAAAACTAGACTAAGGCGATTGTCGTAAGTAATATGTTTCTCCTTTAATGGGTAAAAGAGGTTTATTGAACACAAGCGTTAAGAGCCTTATGTTTCTCTCTAGGCATCTCATTCTATCATCCCAGTTGCAACTCCGAACAACCTAATTTAGAATCACCTGATCCATAACATTCTAGTCAGCAGGGTAAAGAAAGGAGGAGAGAGAGAAAGAGAGAGAGAGAGAGAGAGAGAGAGAGAGGGAGAGAGAGAGACTAAAATGTTGGGAGAAACACACATAAGGAACAAGGTAAAATCATGGGATTTAGATTTTTCCGGACCGGATATCTGTCCCATTATGATGGAGTAACACATCTGCTGATATCAAAATCAGGCCCATAGTTCATATATAACATAGCTCCCGATTGGAAGAATTTATAAGGGATTATTCTACTACAATATATCATTTATGCAGGGTACATTCATATTTCCCTGCCCTGTGATATTCTTGTGCTTCAAGCTCTTCTACATTTCAATCACAATATTTCTGGATCTCTGTCACTGTTGCATTTACGGCTGCCCATTCTCCAAGTCTGACCATTTTGGAAGGTCACCACATTCTTCTTTACTTTGGATACCCAGCTAGGTTGAGAAAATGTGGAGTTTCCAACATATATGTGTCTTGGAAATTTGACTACAGCTTGATCTCACCCAACCGACTAAGAACCTCACTAGATACTTCTTCTGCTAGGAACATGCTTCCTTCATGATACCTTCTCCATTTAGCTCCACAAGAGCACCTCCATACAACCATACAGAGGCTAATTTGGCCCCTGGTGTTCTAACTTTCAAGGATCAGTATAGTAAAATGCCAGTACCACTGTGTAGTGTAGTGTAGTGTGTTATGATTATATAATTGCCAATAAAGCTTTTTTCATCTGTGTTCTGTTACTCATATGAGATTTCATGCATTCTTTAGTTATTGCATTAATGTGTTCAACTTATCCACAAGCTTTATTGTAAACTAAAGGCAGATTGAAAACGAGTTATCAACATCCCATTTGAGTAGTCTTTCCTTTACATAAGGTAAATTGTATCCTGATACTTATTGTTATTATTTGTGGACTATCTTCATTAAAAATGTTACTCACAGGAAGTTGGTGATAACTGTAGTGTTGGTGTCCTGAACTTTTTTTTTTATCTCTAACCATTTAATTTGGTAGTTCTTTAAGTATAGGATGAATCGTCCACCTAAACCAGGGCCATTCAATGGGCTAATTAGATCACAAGAAATCCTACTTCAAGTTGGTTTATATGGAACTTCCTGAATAGAGATGGCTTAGTCTTGGCACTGTAAGCACATTTTACACAATTTCTTATCTTCTTAATCATGTAGTCCATGCAGGGCCACCAGTAATGCAGACTCACTTTATTTAAGACTGCTTCCTAAGGGGCTTTACTGGGCCTGATCAATAAATGAAGATCAGGTGGGGGTACTAACTTCTTTACCCTGAACAATTTCTTTTTCATCAAATACAACTCATCTCAGACATTTCAGTCATCTTTGACATACTCTTCCAGAACAAAATTCCTCTTGAGACAACCTTGGAGCATCAATTCTGTAACATTGGTTAGCACACTGTCAGTACTCATGTTCTCTTTTTATTCTACTGGTTTCTAACCTTTCAAAATAGCCAAAAGTACAAATTCCTTACTGGGTTCTTCTCAAATTTCTTGTGAGAGTGGCATCCTGGAAAGACAATCATGACCAGGTTTTTAATACCAGGGACATACCCCTGCTAAAAGTAAAACCATCAAACCAAGGCACCTTTGGGCATTTCTGGAAGTAGATTTTCCACTCCTTTTGTGGTAAAGGCCAGCAATGCTTAGGGAAAACAATATAGACCAAAGGAAAACATTTAAATGTTTCACTATCTAATAATATGCAAGGGCCTCTCTCTCTTAGTACCTGAATATTTTATTTAATCTTCAGTAAATGAATGAGGCGTGAACTTAATCTTTCTTCTCCTCTAACTGTTTTGCAGAAGGTAGCACCCAATTCTTTTGTGCTAGCATCAATTTTAAGTATGCTTTGTGGCAAGTTTCTTCCTTTATAAATGTCTCATATTTTTCAATAGTTTTCGCAAAGGTTCTGTTAGGGTTGCAACTCTGAAAGTCCAAGGAACTATTTTACCTCATCCTTAGTACTTGGCTTTAGAAGGTAGGGTTTAGGTTTTACTCCATCCCTAGAAAGCACATGGCCTAAGTAAGTAGCAGATCCCACCCAAATTTGGCATTTTTCCTTCCTTATTTCACTGTGTTGAAAATAAGGTCATCTTAGAAACAAAAGACATTCTCAATACCCTTTCCAATATGCAGCATTAGCCTCTGAAAAACTCCTTTGGCTGATGCAAGCCCTAAAGATATCCTGCAGAGTCAATACACCCCAAATGGCATGATGAAGGATATTTGAGACTTACTATCTGCATGTAGTTCTACCTAATGTTGTACAACAGATAAGTCGACGACAGAAAATGAACTGACTTCTCCTATCATGCTAAACCCTTTGAGGCCTATTTACAAGTCCCATGCGCCACTGTTGTGTAACTTTTTATATGGGAAAAAGTGACACATTGACGGTGCGAAGGTCTTGTTAATAAGCCCCTTGGTTAATATTGGGCAGAGGGTGATTGTCCACCTATATGTTAGCGTTAAGATCCCATAGATCTATGCATAAGCAAATACCTTGACCTCTAGCTCTAAATACAATCACAATGAGGGACAACCATTCAGAACTTGGTTCCACTACCCCAGTCCAGTTAATGTTTCTGCTTCCTTCATCAAAGACTTTGATGCACTGATGAGATAGGCTGCTGCAATTTGGTACTGTAGGATATATTTTATATTTTATAGCTGAGGCATTTTGTGTATTGGTTCAATTAAAATTTTAATTGTTATTATGTAAACTGTTCTTATTATTTTCTTTTCGTGAATAACTTTTATTGATATCACAATGCTGCTGAATAATGTTTTGAACTGAATGGAATGAACTTCTTCATCATGTGAGGTATTGATCTGGGCTTGTGTGTCACATATATGAAATAAGTTTGAAATCCGATTTTTTATTGAAAGGTTTTTAAGAGCCCAGGTTTATCAGAACAAACTTTGGGAATTTTATCACATTTTTAGAACATTTGTTCTGCCTTGCTGGGATCTGTTTTTATTCCAAATTCTGTTTGGTACTTCCAACCTAAAAGGTTGAAACCACGTTTGGCCACATACACTTTTCCTACAATGTTCCTATCCTTTAATTAAGTTTTCATTGTGACTATGTTTTCTAAATGTATGGGACCTTTATTATGACCAACCGGTTCTTATAATTTGAAAACAGTGCTGTCTATTAAGGTGATTGGTAAGCATGAATCTGCAAAACCAGTTATATTTTGTTCATATAATTTGATTTCGCGGTTAGGCAAAGATTATCCAATAATAGCCAAATTACCATTGTTAGAAAATCCTCTTAAAACAGCTATTTTGTTGACCACCTTTTATTGTTTACCTTGAATTCTTTCACAAAAGTGTATGCCTCTCCAGAACTTCATTGATCCTTTCCCTGAAATCGACAACTTTTTGAAGGTAGATTGAAACACATGAAATTGTTCACCTTCTCCACCACTCTCCGTAATATGTTCTGGAAGATTTTCAAACACTTTCCTACCCACAAAACCTTGGTTTGTAGAGGTGAAGGCACTAAATTGGCAGAAAAATGCAAAAATTTGTCTCCACCCGCTGATGTGGTATAGATGTGTATGCATTGTGAGGAAGGCCCGCCTTGTAATCAAAGATGCCTGGTATGCACATGACAGTAAAAGTGCATCAATGTGAACAGCAAAGTCTGCTTCACTGCCTCACACTCAGCAAGCTGCAGTGACTTGCTTTCTGGCTGGAAGAAAACAGTTCTTCTCTAAATATGAAGCAGTCAAACCAGCAGCAGAGGATCACTGTCATGGTTGGCTCAGTTCTTGATTCCATCCAGCTTCGTCCAGCAGAATGGATCCTTATAGTCTCCGTAAAGCCACATTGTGTGCCTTACAAGATAAGAGCCTATGTTGCTAGATATGACGATCCCAACCCTCAAGTGGATTCCCACTAATTGTTAGCAAAGGTAGCAGAAATGAATGGGAACTCAGAAACCGCTTGTAATAAAGACAGACGAATCACCAGGTAAATAAGTTTAATCTGTCAATGTCGAATTCCATAGCCTCAGTGACAGTTGAGAGGCGCTCACCTTAGAACGTTACCAACATTTCATGGGAGAGAACAATTGGAGAGGGAGGGAGGGGGAGAAGTGGAACATGGGATATACCAATTAAGATTTAACAATTACAACACATCTTCCTCCCATACAGAGAAATTTAGCATGTTCCTCAAGCAACTATGTCATTTTATAGTCCCTGTGCCAAACAGGTCTTTTACACTGAGTTCTTAAACATCTGCCATCGTGTATAGCATTCTCTGTACCATAGACTTTTACTGAAGGTGTGCCATCTGCGTTGGAACTACCAATGATGTTATCCTTGGCGATTCTGTCCTGGCTCCACCTTTGACCATCATCCAAACACACAACATTTTTGAAAACTTTGCTGATCCTCTTTCTTTCTGAAAACTTTGAGGATCCTGAAGGTGTATGGGTGGGTAACTTTACCCTTACCCAATCACCCTCTTTCCAGTTAGTTCCTCTCTCAGATACCTTAGCATAGTATCTCTCTACATAGTGATCTTGATGACCTTTTATTCTTTCCATCATCTCTTTACGATTTACTACTTTCGCATGGTTTCCTACCAACCATAACGGACTCAATTTGGTGCCAGGTTCCCTACCTTTAAGGGCTCGGAACGGTGTTATCTTTGTAACAGAATGGGGTGTTATAAGATATGACCAAATCATGTTATCTAATTCTTTGTTTATGTCTGTGCCTCTTAAACTGTTGAGTTGAATGCAATCCTTGATCATTCTGTTCACCCGTTCTACCAGGCCATTGGCTCTGGGACAGTAAAGAGCAGAATATAGATGTTTTACAGAGAAAGTATGTAAAAACTCCTTCATTAAAGAAGACGTAAATTGTACCCCATTGTCTGTTATTAAAGTTTGGGGTACACCCTCACTTCTAAAAACATCCTGTAGAAATGCGATCACAGTACTGGTAACCACACTATCAACTGTCCTGATCACAACCCATTTAGAGTGATAATCCACTAACGTTAGGATAAATTTACCTCTCAAACCTTTGACATCTATGGGACCTATGATATCCAGTGCCAGTTTATTCCAAGGGGAATTTGGTACCTCCACTGCTGCTATCTTCCCTTTCTGTACCTGTTTACTCTTGTCGCTTTGTGCGCAACTTATGCATTGACTTAGGTTCTTTTCAATCATTGAGTCCATTCCTGGCCACCAATAATGTAACCTAATCTTATTTTTTGTTAAGCTGCGGCCTAAATGTCCTTCATGTGCTAATAGCACTATTTTCTCGCGAAGATTCTCTGGAGGCACTAGTTTACTTCCCCTAACAACCTTTTCATCTTGTAAGGAAAGTTCATCTCTCACATCCCAATAGCCTCTAATGTTACTCTCCAATTTAGAACACTCATTTGGCCACCCATTGGTTATGAGTTCTTTTACATTTTTGAACACAGCATCATTCTCTACACAAATTTTCCACTCATCTTCTTGTATTCCCTCCGTGATGTTAGCCACCACAAATTCATCCGGTTCACAAAACTCTTCTCCTTTTTCCTTTAAAGGTAATCTAGATAAAAAATCTGCTGCATGGTTGCTGGGGCCTGGAATGTATACAATTCTAAAATTGTATCCTTCTAACCCCAAAAACCACTTAGAAATTCTGGGAGTGGTTCTTTCTATGTTTTTTACAGAAAAAACATTTGTCAAAGGTTTATGATCAGTTTTTATGATGAAAGGAATTCCCCATAAGAACACCCTAAAATGCCTCACTGCCCAAAAACATGCCAACGCTTCCCTTTCAATGACAGAGTATCTTGCCTCTGCATCCGTCAAAGATCGTGACGCAAAAGCCACAATTCTCTCTTCTCCATTTATGACTTGACTTAGTGTGGCTCCCAAGCCTTTGATACTAGCATCGGTAGTAAGTATGGTGGATTTGCATGTGTCAAAGTTTCCTAAAAAAGGTGCATTGATTATACATTCTTTTAAGTCATTAAAAGCCTTTTCACACTCTCTATCCCATGTAAATCTTGCATTCTTCTTTAGCAATACTCTTAAAGGGTAAGTAACTTCCGCAAAATTTTTTACAAATTTGGAATAATATTCCAACAATCCTAGAAAGGACTTGACTTCATCTTTGTTTGTAGGTTCTGGTGCAGATTTGATAGCATTTACCAAATTGATTTTAGGTTTAATACCCTCCTTAGAGATTACATGACCTAAGTATGGAACAGATTTCACTCCAATTTGGCATTTTTCTTTCCTTAATGTCAATCCTGCAATTCTCAATCTTTCCAACACATTTTTAAAATTCTGATTATGGTCTTCTTCATTTTTCCCAAAAATAAGTAAGTCATCCTGGAAACATAATACACATTTAACACCCTCTAGAATTTTCTGCATGGCCCTCTGAAAAACTGCAGCTGCAGATGCCAACCCAAATGGCATCCTGCAAAATCTGAAAGCCCCAAATGGAGTGATAAAAGACGTTAAATGTTTACTGGTGGGGTGTAATTCTATTTGGTGATATGCTGATGACAAATCAATCACAGAGAAAATCTCAGCATCCCCAACCTGACTCAGCATTTCATTGATATTGGGTAATGGATGTCTGTCAATCCATACATTATTGTTTAACTCCCTCAAGTCAATGCATAACCTGATAGCTTTCTTATCAGGTTTGGAAGTGATGACAATGGGTGCCACCCATTCAGCACTTTCAATGGGCTCAATAATCTTTTGTTTAACTAATTTCTCCAATTCTAATTTTAAACGTTCTTTTAGCAATATGGGAACATTTCTACACTTGTGTACCACAGGTTTAGCATTTTCCTTCAAAATTATTTTGTGTTGGAAA
This sequence comes from Triturus cristatus, assembly GCF_964204655.1. Taxonomy (NCBI): domain Eukaryota; kingdom Metazoa; phylum Chordata; class Amphibia; order Caudata; family Salamandridae; genus Triturus; species Triturus cristatus. The sequence goes on from NC_140586.1 coordinate 550,298,662, forward strand.
TCCTTAAGACATCCAATTTTCTCAGTAAACACTTCAGGGAATTCCTTAACTACATCCATGCCACACACCGATCTATCCACTAACATGACAGGACATTCAGCACTGGGATCAAGTTTGATGCCTAAATCTTTCTGATGGGCCCACCCCAATAGGTTAGAACCAGACTTCGCTACATATACTTTACCCACCGTGCTTCTTCCTTTGAACATTATCTTCATAACTGTCATACCCATTAATGGTATGGGGTCTTTGTTATACCCCACAGGCACTATATCGGGTTCCTCCAGTGTTACAGTATTTTCCTCAAACTTAGATTGAAAAGTTTCCTTATTTATGAAGGTAAACGGGGAACAAGAATCTGCAAAAACTTCTACCCTTTGTCCTTCAAGTTCAATTTCACATTTGGGTAAATCAATCGCATGAACACCATTTTCCCCAACCACATCAACCTGTAAAACAAATTTACTGTTGCTTTCCTCATAGCTGCCGATATTATTAACATTTTTCTCTGCCATGTCCTTGCACATGCGTGCAAAATGCCCCTTACGGTTACATTTTCTACACAACGCTGTTCTTGCCCAGCATCCCATATTATTAGCTAAATGTCCTGAGCTCCCACACCTGAAACATCTCATTCTGTTCTCCTGAGCCATATTCTTCCTCTGTTGCTCATTGATACTATCATACTTTTTTTACTGCTTACAGCACATACCCTATTGAGTTCTTCTCCCACTTCTTTCACTTCTTTATCACTCTGAACTGACATTTCTTTAATGCATACAGCAGTATGCTCTATGCTTTTAGCGATTTCTATAGCTTTTTTTAAATCGGGATTTCCCACTAGTAACTTCTCCTGTATTTTTTTATTATTTGTACACCTAACAAGCTGGTCCCTGATAAGAGAATCTGTTAGCTCGTTGAATTCACAAGTATTGGCCATACCTCTCAAAATGGCAATGTAGTTGCTTACACTTTCATTTTTTCCTTGGATTCTACCATAAAATGTATGTCTTTCCAGGACCACATTAATGTCATCTGCAAATTGTAATTCTAATTTCCTGAGGGTCACTGTATACACATCTCTTTCTTCTAATTCTTCATCATCCTCTTCTACCTCAGGTAAACTGTCAAACACTTTTCTCCCTTCCGCCCCCAAATTATGTAATAAAATATGTTGTTTGCGTAATGCTGAAAACCCATTAGCACCTATAGCTATCAAATAAGTTTCAAATCCCTTCCTCCAATTTTTCCAGGTCATGCTTGGTTCCCCTGCTTCCGATAAAAACGGAAGCGGTTGACTCATACTTGCCGCTGCCATTATGTATAAATGGAATAATATATAAAGCTACTGAACTCAAAGTGGGTGCCCACTGGATGCGGTATATAAATATGATAACTTAGAAATCCCTAGGTCAGAATCCGCTTAACCAATCAAAGTTGCACCTCAGTTCCAGGTACTGCCTGAGAGGACACCTCAGCAGAGGAAAAAATCCACTGTAGCTGGAAACTTCACAAAAGTCAAAGTCAGACGCGAACACCTTCCATATTTTCGCCTGTGTAACAGAAAGAAAACGAGTGCCTCAGTGTATATTCCACTCCTACACGAGACTCACCGGAGCCTCCTCAGAGAGTTAAACACAAATATCCCAATGCCTCAGTGTACTTATAACTCTTACGCAAGACTCACCGGAGCCTCCTCAGAGCCATAAGCACACAAATACCTGTTTGCACCAGGATACCTCCACGTCCAGCACAATTCCTTTGATCACCTGATCGACGATGATACCTACTCCGTAGAAATCAATCTGCCAGAGGGACGCGATGATTCCTGAAGCAAATGCAAAGCACTCCAGTCGGACGCTCCTCCTACTTCGTGAGAACAGGTTCCGCCTTTCACCACACGTGATTAGAAAACTAAATCACATGATGAAAAGCTCCTCCTTCAAAATCTTCAATGCGGATGCCAGACACGGCGCGGTGTCCTTCCTCCTGCACCTTCCGTCACGGACTACTCCGAAACGACTTCCAAAGGATTCTTAATCTTACTGCACTGACTGCAGGCCACCGATGAAGGGGAAAACGACCGTTGCCCTTCCCGCAACAACTCGTCGCCAGTGTAATAAAGACAGACGAATCACCAGGTAAATAAGTTTAATCTGTCAATGTCGAATTCCATAGCCTCAGTGACAGTTGAGAGGCGCTCACCTTAGAACGTTGGGAGAGAACAATTGGAGAGGGAGGGAGGGGGAGAAGTGGAACATGGGATATACCAATTAAGATTTAACAATTACAACACCGCTCTCCTCACCTAAAGTAACAGCAGCAGAAGGATTTAGTTCCACATCCGATAGGGGACAACAGCTGGCTCAGTCGCAGAAAGAAGCTCTCGAAATTGAAGGAAATCGAGGCTCAGCACCAGACTCCCCACTACCCAGAGAACAAAAGACATTTGTCTCACAGTTTATCCTGTCAATGCTGTCCCCAGCACATCAAACAACTCGTCACCAGTGCTGTATGTTTTAAGTTTCCCCAGTATACGGTAAAAGACCTTTGTTGAAAGACAGCATGAAGACTTTCAATAAGACTTTCAGCATAAAGACCCATACGTTTGTTTCAAGGTATGTGTAAGATTCCTCATAATGAATCCAGGATTCAAGTTTGAAGATGTAAGAAGTTTATTCAATAGAAAGGATCCCATCCATCAACCAACAGTCATATCTGCAACTGAACACTTACAGAACTATGCATGTATAACAATCCATGACATAGATAGGATTCCTACAGTGACATAGACTCTGCATCCAGCACCTAGCAACATGCTCGAGTGTGGAATACCACAGTATGTCATTCCATTACTATTAGTCGAGTTCCAACTCCCCACTGCCTTATCTAGAATCTCCATATCCTCAGCATTCTCATTAGCAGGATGGAGAAAGAGTGTGCTAGTAAAGTAGGGAGAAACCAACACAGGGAATAAGGTAAAATAATATATAAAAAGGGTTGCAGTGTATCTGACATATGGTTAGAATATAACAAGGTTGCCCTTCAGGCCAGAACATTTAGAACAACCAACAATAAGCTACACACCCTGCATAATACTGAGTGAGGGCAGTCTGTGATCCACAGAAGCCAGCCTATAGTTCTACTGCAAGCTATGCATGAGCTGCATTACCTTCCAAGGACCTCTTGGATCGCATTTAAGACCCTGTTACCCATAAAACAGGATATGGGATAACCAAGGAGTGTTTAGAACAAAGCCTGCAAGTATATTTCCTGAGAAGAGCCCTGAGATCATTAGGCAAATTCCTGATGATGAACCCTAAGAGTATGGGAAACAAGCAAGCGTAGGACCTTACTGGTGCTTGCCAGTGGGTTGCGGATCACTTTACCAGTCGATTTTACATTTTTCCAACAGATGTTTCATTTAGAAAAGAGTTAATGTCCCATTTATTTGGGTACCTTTGCCTTCCTGGTTGGTTTTTGCACTAATCGCAGCTATTGATCTTGACGCTTAATAAGTCAATTTGTTGTTGTTACACCCAAAAACTGCTTTAGTTCCAAACAAGTGCTTTATGCAATCGGCTGATATATGAGCTCATTAATCTATTTAGAAAAAACGCTGATTTATCAGGAGAAATAAAACTAGCTGTGTTTCTACACAGGGCGTTATAAAGCATGTTGTGTTATTTTAGGTAATTTTGCCAGACAGTGCAGAGCAAGAACTGACTTTATGAGGGTGAGAGAGTTCTTGCATGCCTCGGACTTCATAAATGTGTCAAAGGAACGTGTATAACGAGTATCACATGCAAACAACGACGGGGGAGCAGGAACAACATCTAGCATGGAGAGAACGGGAGCACTGATAGACAGTCAATGAAAAGTACAACATGTACTGGAATTGGAAATCAGAGAGCAGATAATCATGTCTTGCTATCAATCAATTTCCCCACACACCATGTCTTAAACTCTAATAAAGAAAGACTTGGGCTATTGAAGTGTTAAAGGACACAACCTTTCAGATAAAATATGGCAGTGGTACAAGAGAGCAGATAAATGCTTGTCTTTCCAGTTAAATGTCAAAACCAGATGAAGCCACAAAACAACAGAAAAGCGATTTTGAAAAAGTGGGCCTGCCAGTAGAAAAAATATTACCAGATCGCACACATCCAAATAGTGATTTAAGTGTTCCCATGCACACATGAACGAGGTTCAAGCATGATGTAATGTCTGTATTTGGTAAGCATTTTCTGCTTTTTGTACAAATGCTGCTATAATCATTGAATAATTTATTCTGCAATGAGAATCATATTCATTACGGCCTGGTAACTATACTGTCCCTAAACAGATTGTGAGGTTCTGCTTGTAGAACGTTTTCAGCTATAAATCTTCTAACAATTAATACCCTTGACATATGGCTACATTCACGTTGACAGATGTGAAACAGAAATAAACAATTTGTGTGTCAAAACTACGCCTCCATGGTAACACTATTTCCCACCATATTCCAGTTCTCCACTGTCCACACGTTGCCTTCGCCCCCTGAGATATGGGACATAAGATGAATTCTCTGTGCAAGAGAAAAAAGGCCATGGTGCACAGAGTGGAGCTCACCTGTCAGTGGAGGGATACTGCTTTGATGTGAGGAGGCACTGATTCTCGATGAGAAGAAGATTAACTTATTCACAGCTGGCAACAGAGATAACATGGATGTTGGGGCACATAGAAAGCACCTCCAGTAGCTAGCAAGGATGTCATAGGCCCTGGTGCAAGCGAGCAAAATGGCCTCCGACGACGTAAAATACAGCAATTATCAGGGTTCAATGGGTCCCTCAAAGTCCTAGTTTCCAGTGCACTGCACTTGCTACTCCAAAGGTAGCTAAGCCCCAGAGCACGACCCTTTTGTGCGAGGTATCTGATGAGCCCAAACCTGTACTGGAAACAAAGGGGAGCCAGTCGGATTACGAATCTGGCAGCTATTTTTGGGCCGGATCTGGGTCAGCTCCTGTGTAATATGTGTCCTGGTCTAATTTGCTGTCACAAGGACAGATTTAGCTGTTCCACACTTGATGTGCTGCGCTTTCAGAGCAGCATCCTGCAGAGGGTAAGGGGTGTCTCTTATTGTCAGTTTCAGCTTGGATCAGCAGAAATGTCTCACTTAAAGGGACATCAGCCCTCTGGTAGCTGAATGGAGCCTTCCACCTTGACTCTAATACCATTGAGGAAAAAAGTCCCTCACCTTGTCACTTCACAAAAAATAAACTATTATTTAGAAGCATGTTTTTGAGTTTTCCAACCTATGTATGTAAAAGATGTGCATGCACTGTAGGAATGTCAAGGGTATCTATCTATATGACTAATTACACTAATAGCCATTTATCTTTGGGGAGAGGAGTTGGCCTAACAGCTAGGGCGGTCCACCTCGAATCTGGGGCACCGGTTCTAGTGCAACGTTAATGAGCCGGGTGTCGCAGTTGCAACCACTCAGTCTCTTAAGGGGCGCCGGGTTTGCCCGCTCCAGCCAATCCTGGCACTGATTCCTTGCTATATGAGAACATAAAAAGCAAGGAAACAGCATCTTGAGTGGCCCAGGAGATGCAGGTGGTGCAACAGGATGAATTTGTAGTGCGATATGAAGTGGCTTTCAAGAATAGATCGTCAAATGTACACAATATTAAAAAATGAAAGGCAATGTATTCAGCACACACTGTGCTGTCTTTTAGCAGATCGGATGAGGTGGGACCTTTGCGGTAAATACCACAAACAGACCTTGTTATAGGTCTATCTAATTTGACGTTTTTTGCGGGTCTAGGTTTTCCCCGGTGTCCCCCCATAGGCTTTTTTCCGTAATAGGTTTTACTACACTATAGTTTGATCGGTTTGTATTTTTCTCCATAATGGCCACCTCGTTAATACATCCAGTAATAGATAGAGGGCGTGGCCCAGGGCAGGGATCCAATCAGAGATTCCACCCGATGATTACAGGGAATGGCCGAGAGAGCGAAATCCGTCACAGCTGACGGGGAGTGTCTGTCCATCCAATTCGGACAAAGTTAAGGAGCTTAGAGGATGGATTTTAGTGCTAGTTTTAAAACCTATCCCCTTGTTTAGGCCAGATAACGGGCATATTGGTAAGGGGGATGGGGTATGATCCGCATGTTCAGCTAACGACTTTGATGTCAGGTGTCGGTGTGCGACTTTAGACTTATTTCGACTCAGTTTGTAATGATTTTAGTGGGTCCATAAGGGTGTTTCTTGCTATTAGACAAGTAGTCACGCTCCTTAATGGAGGATTGTGACACACACCAGTCGGTCTCATTATACGCGTGGTATATTTCCACTGAGGTAATTTCTTTTATACATTTCTTACAAAGCTCTGCTAATTAACCTCTTCGCTGTTAGAGAAGGGGTATGAACTGTAGTAGAGAAGTATGGCATGCAACGGTGGCAAGCTGTGTATTTCCTTCATATCCAACTTATAAAGTCCTGTTCACTAACCTCTAATGAGGGCGAAGTAAGTATTTTTTGCCCATAGTTGAGGGGCTTGCTAGTAAGGGGCGTTGGGAGGAGGACACGGAAGGGAAGTGCCTGAGGAGAAAAGAAAGAGCACATGGGTAGTATGAAGACAGTGGGGTTGTGGAGGCTACAGAGGGGCTGGGCGGATCAGAAGGCAAGCGAGGATGCAAAGGCACGCAGGGGGTGGAGAGGGTACTGTGGAAAGAACACAGAGTGGATGGAGAAGGTACAGAGGGGATAGATGTGGATCTTGGGCTGCAGAGGGGATGGAAAACATACAGATGGGATTCCAAGTGTCCAGAAGGGCAGAGGGTGCAGGAATGACAGAGAGCCCTGCTAGCATGGAAGGTTCAGAAGCGATAGGCATAGAGGAGATGGCCACGGAGCCTGGGGCAGGTAACAGATATACAGAGCCAAGTGTATTGATGGGTTACAGAAGAAACATGGGGTGGTAATGGTGGAGCAGGAATGGAGAGGGTACAGAGGGGACAACAATGGTGTACAGGGACCAAGAAAAGCATAGGATAGAGAGTACAAAGGGGGCAGGAAAGACAGAGAGAACAAAGAGGATAAATAGGGGGCAAAAATAGGGATGGGAAGTTGGTTGAGAGGCCAGAGATGATGCAGATGAGGCAATACGAGTGCAGGGGACAAATGCAGGCACAGAGTTAGGGGAGAGAGAGAGAGAGAGAGAGAGAGAAAAAGAATGGAAAGCATGGATACAAACAGAAAGAGAGCTCAGCTAGAGAGAGCAAGAGACGAGGCAGACTGGAAAAAGGCTGCTGGTTGTCTGCAGAGCGATTGACAGATGGTATTGCGAAAGTGTAAGATCAAGCTGGTGCTGATGCTCAGAGTACTAGGACATGATAGAGACAGTTTGAGAGCTTGAAGGAGAGAGAAACAGACCAAGGCGTAAACCTTTGTTCTTCTGATAGCCAGTGCCCCAAACTACATTTGCGCCCCAAACTACATTTGTGCACTTGCCATACCCTTGTTCTTCCTAAAACGAATGAACTTCTGAACGTTAGTATACTGTACTATCCCTCTACCATCGTAGAGCTTCTTCTGTTAGACCTTTGCATTTCTGAAGCTAGTGTACTACACCATCTTTGTACTCCATCAGTTCAATCTTCGTCTTTCCACAGCTAATATGATATGCAATTATTGTATTTCTGTCTGTTTTTTGTTATTTTTTTAGTTTAAAGCTAGCGTACTATACAATAATTGGGTTCCTTCTGTTACACTTTGGTTGTTCTGAAAACTAGTGCACCATTTTCTCCTGCCCTACTAGCCTTGAGATGTTCTAGCTTAGCATTTTACTCTGAACCACAGCCCTACCTTCCTCAATGTACAGGTACCTACAAGAACCTGGCTCCTTTGGAATGCACATCCAGAACTCCCTAGCATGCCACAGTGTCTGCAGTGTAAGTAATGCCACCCAGAGGCTCTTTATTTATGTCATAACTACACTTTCACAATTGCTTTATGAACCTGCTTACTTTCTCAAATTTGCTTGAAAATCCACCATTTGCCCACTATTTTTTCAAACGTTTCTGGGGGGGGGGAGGGGAGCCCCCCTAAATCCTCCCAAACACCCCCTCCCGAACCCTCCTTATGGCAGTTCGGTCACACGCTCGCCACAGGGCACTCATCCTGCACTTTTATACCCCACCACTTTCAAATGTCACCAGCTGCCACTGGCTAGTATAATTTCGAACATGCTGGTTACTCAAAGGTCTTTTCAAGAGTTGCCTTAGCTCTGTAATATATTTTAAAATGCAGTTTGACTGTCATCAATTAAGTAAGCAAGAACATATTTACTGTCAAATTAGTCCTTTATGACAGTTTCTTTGAGGACTTTGGGCCTGATTTAGAGTTTGACTGATGGTTACTCTATCACAAACGTCACTGATATCCCATCCACCTAATTACAGGTGCACTATATCCTACGGAGCTTGTAATAACGTAGAAATCCGCCATGTTTGTGATGGAGTAGACATCTGTAATATTTGTGACAGAGTAATGCCTCCCCTAAACTCAAAATCATCAGCCCCATAGAACAAAACAAATAAACATAATTTGTTTGTCAGACTCTGCTGATGATGACACCAGCCCCTTCCGGCTGCCCCCATTGACCTCTCCCCAAATTTAGAGAGATTTATTGGGATCCATGAGTTAATTTTTTTCATTTCCAGCACTGGCCTATAGCCGCCAATATTTTGGATAACAGTGGGTCCTGGGAATTATCATTGTCCAAACCTATTGTAGTAATTTGCATATGCTTTGGAAGGGTGAAGGGCTATCTGAGTCTTATCAGACTTTGAGTTTGTAAACATCAGGTTACACACAAAAACATTCAACAGGCACAAATAGACTGAAGCGATACCAAAGGGGATGATGGACGGAGCGCTTGAGCAAATCAGACACTCACCCCCAGTCAACTGATCTGGGTTTAATCCATCATCATTCTTTAGCTCACTCCACCACCCCAGTTCAGACATGGTCATATTCAAATCAGTCTGACCCTGTGCCTCATGGGAACAGTCCAGCCCGAACTGCCAAGCCATGTCTTCCCTGGACCGGAAACATGCATCCTGGGACCGGTTTCGGGTTCATAACCCTCGTCAGCCAGGCTATCTTGAATCCAGTGGTAAAGTAAGCAAAGGACCCACGTCTGGGCATACCCTGCCAACTTAGGGCGAACAAAGCGATACCAAAGGGGATGATGGACGGAGCGCTTGAGCAAATCAAACACTCACCCCCAGTCAACTGATCTGGGTTTAATATATCATCATTTATTAGCTCACTCCACCACCCCAGTTCAGACATGGCCATATGCAAATCAGTCTGACCCTGTGCCTCATGGGAACAGTCCAGCCTGAACTGCCAAGCCATGTCTTCCCTGGACTGGAAACAAGCATCCTGGGACCGGTTTCGGGTTCATAACCCTCGCCAGCCAGGCCATCTTGAATCCAGTGGTAAAGTGAGCAAAGGACCCATGTCTGGGCATACCCTGCCAACTTAGGGCGAGCAAAGCGATACCAAAGGGGATGATGGACGGAGCGCTTGAGCAAATCAAACACTCACCCCCAGTCAACTGATCTGGGTTTAATCTATCATCATTCTTTAGCTCACTCCACCACCCCAGTTCAGACATGGCCATATGCAAATCAGTCTGACCCTGTGCCTCATGGGAACAGTCCAGCCTGAACTGCCAAGCCATGTCTTCCCTGGACCGGAAACAAGCATCCTGGGACCGGTTTCGGGTTCATAACCCTCGTCAGCCAGGCTATCTTGAATCCAGTGGTAAAGTGAGCAAAGGACCCATGTCTGGGCATACCCTGCCAACTTAGGGCGAACAAAGCGATACCAAAGGGGATGATGGACGGAGCGCTTGAGCAAATCAATCACTCACCCCCAGTCAACTGATCTGGGTTTAATCCATCATCATTCTTTAGCTCACTCCACCACCCCAGTTCAGACATGGCCATATGCAAATCAGTCTCACCCTGTGCCTCATGGGAACAGTCCAGCCCGAAATGCCAAGCCATGTCTTCCCTGGACCGGAAACAAGCATCCTGGGACCGGTTTCAGGTTCATAACCCTCGTCAGCCAGGCTATCTTGAATCCAGTGGTAAAGTGAGCAAAGGACCCACGTCTGGGCATACCCTGCCAACTTAGGGCGAACAAAGCGATACCAAAGGGGATGATGGACGGAGCGCTTGAGCAAATCAAACACTCACCCCCAATCAAAAGATCTGGGTTTAATCCATCATCATTCTTTAGCTCACTCCACCACCGCAGATCAGACATGGCCATATAGAAATCAGTCTGACCCTGTGCCTCATGGGAACATTCCAGCCCGAACTGCCAAGCCATGTCTTCCCTGGACTGGAAACAAGCGCCCTGGGACCGGTTTCGGGTTCATAAGTGCACCAGGTATGCTCAGACGTGAGTCCTGGGCTCACTGTGCCACTGGAATCAAGCTATCCTGGCTGAAGAGGGGTGAAACCCCGAAACCGGTCCTAGGATGCTTGTTTCCTGTCCAGGGAGGACCTGGCTTGGCAGTTCGGGCTGGACTGCTCCCATGAGGCACAGGGTCAAGACTGATTTGCATATAGCCAGGTCTAAACTGGGGTGGCATGGTGAGCAAAGGAATGATAGATTTAACCCAGATCTCTTGACTGGTGGTGAATGTTTTTTTTGGTTCTGCATTCCGTCCATCAATTGTGTGTCTTTTACGAATAGACTGAAGGTCTGATTCACAAAGGTAATCTTACACTTTTGTGGGAGTTTACTCTTTCTTCGTTATTCACAAACTACGATTTAACAGTAAGTTAATGACTGGAAACACTCATTTGTCAGGGCGGAGATCTCCACACATAAAAATATAGGACAGGCCTATCATTTAATGCGTGGAGTTTTCTGTCCCGGCTGTGGGATCTCCACAGTTGTAAACTTACTATTTTAAACTGCAGTTTGTGAATACCAAAAAAGTGTAAACTTGCAGAACAGTGTATGTTTACCTTTGTTGATCAGGTCCCAAGCTAGCAAACTGCTCATAGGTATGTGAAACCACTTTTCCACCCAATGAATGCGAATAATCTATCACCTATTAAAAAAACAAGTGATGGCACCTTTAACCGATCTAGAGCACAACTCCCCTTTCAAAGTAGGGACATGAGAGTCTATTTCATGATAGGATTTCCCATCATGATTTTGGGTGATCTATTAAAAGCTGAGAAATGTCATCATGACCTAGCCATGCACTGAGAAGAAGATTTGTTCTAATGATTGTCAAAATAATGTTGTTTAAGTATTGCTCTTTAATTTTAGTACCTTTTACGCCTGAATGTAGTGTCACATTTTTCTCACGGCAATATGCACCTTTTTTATCCAATTTTAATCATTTACTGAGCATGTGACTTAACAAATACGTTTTTTCCTTGCATACTCACTTTTATGTATCTAGATTGGTTGTACTGAGCTCTCATGCTTTCTTTAAATTCAATATACAGGAACATTCCCACATCAAACAGTCCAAGGGCCCTATTGGTTTCTTCGTCTCCCAGGCAGGGTACTTCATTCTCATTTTTTAGCTAATTTTGTTGCCCTCCAAGAGTCTCTCCCAGGTTTAATCACATTTTGATAACTGATCTACTGTATTGTTTCCCTACTTTAACCCCTTGAGTGCCCCGCCCTTTCCCCGCCCTGTGCCGGCCCTTTCATTAGCGGGCGGGGTTCATGACGAGATAGTCTCGTCATGGGCACAGCGCAACCGCGGCCCATGACGAGACCATCTCGTCATGGGCACTCAAGAGGCTAAAACAATAGTAACAAATGTTATCATTTTTCTTTTTCAGTCGAACCAGACGAGCTAGTGATGGATATTGTGTCTCACATTACTTATCATATTCCACATCGAGCAATTCATTTTCAGGGATTTATTAATGAACCTGTCAAGTTTGGTTGTGCAGGAACAAAAGAACTGGCATGGCACGAGGTGATATACTATCCTGCCCCTGTTTAAAATGTTCTGTTCTGTCTTGTTGTTTTTCTAAAATTAACCTGCTAATCGGTTACGCCTCAGCGTGGTGTCATGTTTTGTTGCTCTTCCAGTAGAACTTAAGGCTCTGAAGGACCGGGCGCACTCAATGTATAGCCCCTCCCAAAATGGAGAGTTCGACTATCCCCCACAAGACTGTGGGGAAACTTGCAGTGAATGGCATGGATTATTGAGTGCAGAGGCAAAGACCACTATTATGTGTACCCATAGGGAGAGTCTAATGACCCTTGTTAGCAAAATCCATTAAGTACTTTGCAACTTTGATCCTTCTGTCCCTCCTTGCATGCATCAAGAGGTTTGTGACATGTCACTTGTGTTGTGACTGTGGTTGCATGTTTTTTTCTGGAAAAGCTTTGCAGAATTAACTTCAAGAGACATCTGACCAACATTAGGAATTTGGAAAGTGCTTGCTGCTGCTTTCCTATTAAGTCTGAGGGGAAATAGCCATTACAACTCAATCGTTACCACGCATTGCTGTTACAAGTCGGCCGTTACCACGCATTTTCCATTACCACGCATACCCTTTACCAAGCAGAATTTTGAAATGCATATGCCTTTACCATTCATGCCTTTACACCAATATTTTTGTAAAGGCATGAATGGTAAAGGTATATGCATTTGAAATGTAGGTATTAGGTAGGTATATATATAGATATATTAGGGAAATATTTTTTTTAAAAGGGTTTAGGGTGGGCATTTCTTGGGATTAGGGTGGGCATGTGTTGCATTTTATTTGAAAGTATTAATATATATATTCAATGAAAAAAACAAAGGTTACAGGGACGTTATAGTCAGGAAATAGAATTGAAAAACTTAGAAATTCACTGAAAAAAAACAAAGGTTACAGGGACATTTAAGGTGGGCTGACATTTCACTCATGAAAAACAAGAGAAATTCAGCAGTTATAGTTATCTGCACTAACTATAACTTTTGCCCCCGCAATTCACTGCTTATGACCTCACATATTACATCACTCATGACATGGTCAGTGTCATCACTCATGACATCTCAAATGACAGGCTAATGATAGCACATTTGATATAGTTGTGCCATGTATTTATGCATCTAACTATGAAATATGATCATAAGTTATAATTAAGGGGTGCAGCTGACATCATAAACCACAATGTGGAAAGCCGAATGGCTTTTTAAAAACAGAATCTCAATATGGCAATATAGAACCATATTACAAATTATCTGTTATATATTATTACCTTACATACTTGTTTTGGGGCAATTATAGTGAAAACTTTATTTTTACACAGAGGAATGTTTATTGAAAACGGTATATGAAATACTGACCTATACTGCTCGGTAGTCTGTAGAAAAATGATGAGGAAAATAATTATCTAGTGCTGGTGGTTTGAACTGCCTTACACACACACACACCCACACACACACACACACGCACACACGCACATATCATATTTGAAAGAGACATACATTCTAAGCTTATGAACACTAAAAGAAAGCATCAAGAAAAAGCATGACGAAAAATCCCATGCACTGAATGTTGCATCTTCCACATCTAACACACACAAACACACATACACACACACACACCCACAAACACACACACAGGGATGCACAGTTATGTTAGGACCGAAAAATAAACTTACCCACTGTTCATAAACACAATGTAAACACATTAACACATTAACAATGTCACACCACATATTGAACCTACAGGTAAGCAGAAGTCGCCGAATTCCACTCGCAGAATTCTGCAGAGTTACAAAAACAACTGCGAGATTCTCTGGAATTCTGTGAATGGCAGAAATGCCTGTTGCACTGCTCATGCTGTGATTTAATGCTGGAAGCGCGTTCCACACTGAAAAGTCAGCAAGAACGGAATCACTCAGTGCACAAGCATGTGACCATTTTGTTTTGTCTGCTCCTGTTTTGTTTAGCTTTCCCAACTTTCCCAATTCCATCTGACCTAATCCACCCCATCTGATCAACAACTTCCCAATCCCACCATTTTCTCTACTTTATTTTAATACTGTCTGACTTTCCCTGTGTGTATTTATGTTTCTGTGTGTGTTTATTGTGACTTTTCTTTTGTACTTTGTCTTTTGTTTTCATTTATTGCCCTGTCCTCCTGTTTCCCTGCCCATCCCCCTTCAACACCCATCCTGACTCTGTCTTGTGACCATGCTGTGAGCTGCGACTGTGATGGCTGAAGCAGGCAACAGCACCCGCACTCCCTGTTGAGGACATAGACAGGCATGCCCCGCCCTATGTCTGGCGAGGCAGAGGTGGCTGCATTCATATTCTGGGTGCAGAGCCATCTCCCCCGCATGTTGTCAGCAGGTGACAGACTTGGGAAAGTCCTGCAGGAGCATCAGGTGCTCTGGGGGTGAGGTGTCCTGCACACCCCGGAGCAGCTGATGCACCACTGAATGTACATCCTGAATAGGGAACAGGACCTCCTAGATGTCACGATTTGCGGGGCTCCGTGAGTAATAATTTTGTTGTTTAAAAATTCTAATATTATTAGGTTTTATTAAGCAGCAAATTGTATGTAATCTATGTCTATTTTTCACTGTCTGTATTTAAATGCACTTAAAAGAGCATCACATATTGTGACCAAGGCTGGTGTTGACAGCCGAAACGTGGCTTACATCTGATTCACTGTGACCATTATGGTGTTATTTTATTTTCACATTGTGTATCTTTGACTGCACTGAAGTGTCTTTATGTTCATTTGAACTCATTGCAATTCATTTGAAGCGCTGTGTTAAAACCACATCATGTTGACTTTTTCCAACATAGTCCTCTTTCTGTCTCTATGGTTACACTGTCTTATATGATTGCACACATTTTGAACATGCTAGCATGAGCAAGGCTGGCAGGCCAAAACGCGTCGCATAAAGTATTGCTTCTATCTGTCTATCTATCTATCTATCTATCTATCTATCTATCTATCTATCTATCTATCTATCTATCTATCTATCTATCTATCTATCTATCTATCTATCTATCTATCTATCTATCTATCTATCTATCTATCTATCTATCTATCTATCTATCTATCTATCTATCTATCTATCTATCTATCTATCTATCTATCTATCTATCTATCTATCTATCTATCTATCTATCTATCTATCTATCTATCTATCTATCTATCTATCTATCTATCTATCTATCTATCTATCTATCTATCTATCTATCTATCTAGCTAGCTATCTATCTATCTATCTCTATATATCTATATATCTATCGGCAATCAAACTTACCAGGATCTGGGGGCGAGATGGAACAATGTAATGCCGGATGGCAGGCGAGGGCGAGCTGTGTGTGCCCTCTGAAACAAGCTTTTGGGCGCTTTGTGGTTTATATACATATATATATATATACATACATATATATATATATATATACATACATATATATATATAAATATATATATATATATTATCTACTGGCGGTCGCCAGTAGATAGTTATAGTTAGGACCGTGTTTCCATAGGAAATCCGCAACATTCTATTTGGAATAACTTTGGCGCCGGTTGACGAATCCTCGCGAAAGTTTCAAAATAGGTGAGGCGCTCCGCTCCGCTCCTACCCTGAAAGTCTCGGGGGGATTCGTCAAGCGGGGGCTGAGAAAAAAGGGGGGTCCCAAAACGTTTTTTCCCTATGCAATTTTCCATAGGGACCTTTAGTCCAAGGTACAGCCCGAACGGCTGAACAGAATTACTTGAAATTTGGCAGAGAGGTAGTCCTCAGCTCAGGGATGTGCCTTTTGCATATATGGAGTCAATCTCTTCAGTAGTTCCTTAGAAAATCAAAAGTAAAATCATATATATATGTGGGCGGAGCCTAACCACACATCTCATCCTGAGATCTGATTGGCTGTCAGCACTTCATCCAAGAAGTGTTGGCAGCCATCTTGGGACCAATATACATGATAGCACCTCATTAAAAAGCATTGCAGTTAATAGAAGGTTTTAAGACTTTAGTTACATTATAAGTCATTTGTTGATGGTACCATACTCATTTTAGGAATTGTGGTATGTTCTAAGGTGATTTTACCATGTGAAAAAGCCTTCTGCTGGGATATCATGATTGAGAGAAAAATATTTTCTCATGCTTTTCCGACAGAGGTTTGGAAGGTGATCTATAAGCTAAACTGAGAGCTTATTTTCTGTAAATTCACATCATCTTTCTCAGTCAAGTGAGAATGAAGTCTGACATTCTCAGTAAAACATGTACATCCAACAAGGGCAGAGACTGTCAGTTGATTCCTCTGTGTTCTACTGCAGCTTCCCAGAGTGTTCCAAAGAACAACTAGAGCGCTAACAGTCCTACTTATGATAAACGTATGGCACACCTGAAGCCATCTTGCTTGGATTAAAGTGGTAACTCTTAAAACATTTAATTTAAAAAGGAACGAAATAAGGGGGTGCATTTTTTTTCCATAAAAAGTATGATTAGTGCTGCAGAAAGAAAAATTAGGGCACATTTTGAGTGACTTCTCAAATCCTCTTCTATTTCATTAAAAAATTCTGACATGCACACTGAAACATGCACTTTCAATACCAGCAGCAGTTTTCCCTGGTGAGCAGTAGCTTTACTACAGTGATCTAATGAGCAAAAAGAGTGCTAACATTCAGAATTTATGGCAAATTTGTGACATATCTGAATACCTTCATGATGGAATCAAAGTAAAAAACTGAAAGCATTTCCTACTGAGGAGACTGCAGTACATGAGGAAATTAGGAAACTTCATAACAAATAAATCTCCCAAGATGGCCACCGGAGACAAAAGAGACCAAATGTAGCCCAAATATCACTCAGATGTAGCCCAAATATAGCCCAATGACAGAAGTGTGCAAAACACTTATTATTTTGTGTTTTTGCAGTGTTATATAGTGCAGACTTGTCAGGTATTGGAGTGCTTTACATGAGCATTGGTTACATCACACAAGAACAAATTCATTTTGGTTGTAGACATGGGGAGACCAAGTGATTTGACCAGAATCACAGAATGTTGAGCTGAAGCAGAAACTCCAACCTGGTTCCCCAGTTGCAAAGTCTGCAGTTCTGGAAGTAACACCACATCC
This sequence comes from Triturus cristatus, assembly GCF_964204655.1. Classification (NCBI taxonomy): domain Eukaryota; kingdom Metazoa; phylum Chordata; class Amphibia; order Caudata; family Salamandridae; genus Triturus; species Triturus cristatus. The sequence goes on from NC_140586.1 coordinate 550,315,809, forward strand.
TCTCCCCTAAGTGCAACATTTAATCAAGTGGTCAACTGGATAAAAAAACATAAAGATAACAAATAATTTAAAAGTGCTTTGTCGCTATTTGAAAACTCAGAAAATATGTCCTTATTTTAGTCTTTTAGAGCACTAACCATAATTTTGATGCCAATAAGACCCTCTCATATATGTAATTTCTAAAGGAAATGCTCTAGGTATTACAGTTTTGATTACATCAAGATGACGTCAGGCGTTCCACACTTTTGTAATAAATATAGAATGTTATCAATCTAGTTGTTCATTAGGATACTGTTGAGAGGCAGAGGCCAGGGGCACGGACTCTGAAAATTGAAGGCAGGTAGGAGGGTGCAAAGGCAACAATTTAACCACACTGAGCAGGCAGGAAGGGCCGTGGCAGCACAACAGACTATGGAGGGCAGTGGAAAGGGGGGCAGGGGCAACAAACCAACAATACAGGACTTGCAAGAGAGGCTGTGGCAATGTAATAGACCATTGTGGGCAGAAGGAAGAGGCAATGGTAGTACAACCATACATGCCAACAGACCCGATTCAGCCAGGAAACGTCCAATGTTTTTAAACTCAAATGGGCTTTATTTGATCTGTCTCCTGTCTACAATCTCCTCTTTTTCAATGTAACTCAAATGGGAAAATCAATACCCCAGTTTTTTTTCAAAATCTCCCTCTTACCAAGTTCAAAATGTTCGCAAGTATGGTACATTGGATCATGGAAGGAAATGGGGTAGGGACATGGACTTGGATAACAGAGGACAGGAGGGACATGGAGAGGTGCACCAAACTGACCCTGCAGGGCAGGCATCAAGGTTTGCAGCAGCACAATACACCACACAGGGCATGCGGGACGGGAGTGCAGCACAACAATCCATAGAAAGCAAGAGGGAGGGGACAGGACCATGTACATGGACAACAGAGAACAGAGGGGCAAGAGGCAATGGTAGCTAGCTGACCATAATGGACAGACAGGAGAGAAAGCTGCAGCATAACAGACCATAAAGGGCAGGAGGGACGGATCAGGGGCATTACAATGGAACAGACAAGCCAGGAGGGAGAGAGTAGGGGTCTGCACATGTAAACAGAGGGCTGGGGGTAAGGGGGCAGGGCAGGAGCAGCAACATAGCCATGGAGGTCAGGCAGGATGGGCACTAGAAGCAAGACACACCATGAAGAGCAACAGTGAGACTGTGATGGCATACACACAGACCATGGAGGGAAGGTGGGAGGGGGTCAGGGGCAGCTAACTGACCACACAGGGAAGGTGGGAGGGGCCATGGCAGCACAGAAGACCATGCATGGCAAGTGGGAGGGTTAGTGGCAGCACAATGGCTATGATGGGCAAGAAGGAGGGTGCAGGGGCATGCACAAAGAACGATGGAGGATAGAAGGGAGGGTCAGGACCTGTGCACAGACCGCACGGGGCAGGCAGGAGGAGCAGTTGCAGCACAACAGACCAGGGAGGGCAGAAGGGTGTGGCAGTACAATGGACCATGTAGGACAGGAGGAAGAGGATAGGGGCATGGCATGTGGACAGGCAGGGTGGAGGTGGCAGGGACAGGTTACAGTCATCTGACAATGCTAGGCAGGTGGGAGGGGAGTGGCAGCTCAACAGAACACTCAGAGTAGATAGGAGTGGCAGGTCCATGGAACATGGTGGGCAAAAAGGATGGAGCAGGGACATGCACAAAGACATCGGAGGGCAGGGGGAAGGAGAATAGGGGCAGCAAGCTAAGCACAGAGTTTAAGCAGGAGGTCAATGATGGGGCATAGAATTGGGCAATGGAGGGCAGGAGGAGTGGACTGGTACATCATACTAAATTGAGGGCAGTGGCAGCACATCAGACCATGCATGGCAGGAGGGAGGAGGATAGTCCATGGATTCACACAACAGAGGATAGGGAGGAGGGGGATGGGGCAGCAAGCTAACTGTTCAGAGAAGGCGGGTATTAGGAACTTTATTGTTTTTAAAACATGTGTCTGTGCGAACTACTTAAAATATGAACAAGTATGCAGCATAATCTCAATTTTAATCAGGAAGAAGAGGACGTTTGTGACTGTGACTCCGGGCTCACTTGGCAGAAACACCCCCTGACCCTCCACCCCCTATCGCAAAATGTAATGCCCGTGAAAAGGGTAGGTGAACACAGTGTTATATAGAACATAGTCCTGAGATCACGATTGAAAATGAAAACTAGATATAGTGTATGGTATAAACTATGCACCAAAAAGTGTGATATAAGATGAACCGGGCGTGAAATATAATATGCAATACATTTTGCGGAATGACAGATTCATTGGAGAGCGCGAGATAGCACAGGCACTAGCGTGTGCTATGCGATATGCGCCTTGGAGTGTAATATGCAGAGGGCAGTGTTGTGTAACCTAACTAGTCTCTAAAGTTGTAATATAAAATATGTGCTGGGGAGTGTAACGTTGCATATGCACTGTGACAAAGATATGGATCCCAGATTGTAATATGTATGGCATAGCACTGTGCGTTATAACATAGGCATCGAGGAAGGCACGTTAGATGGGGCAATATAACCCGTGCGAAGACAAGTGTGGCATGACATATTCACGGGGTGGTGTTACAGTGCACATGGGCTAGAGAGTGTCATAGCATATCTACTAGCTAGTGGAATACAACACAGAGGTGTGTGGCACTCAGCAGGCAATGGTGGGTGTAACACAGCATTGGGCTCTGCCAGGAGCGTGCTGTGACTCTCAAGTGATGTTCGTCCCCTTTCCAGAGAGTAAAATAAAAAGTATTACACATCCGGCAGTGGATGTGTATTTTATTAACCGTGAGGGGGGTTTCTTGCATAGTTTTGGTCGAGTTTTTGTCGAATCCCCTTTGAATGGCTTGGTGTGCATGTGTATTAAATGTGCCCGTCAATAGCTACTCATGTTTGTATAAATAAACGACAAGGGTGTCTACCGGGATTAGGCACAGTGGGGCATCAGACATGTCAGAGCTTCACTAGTGGTGTAAATACATTCCACGTGGATTCGTTGTATGCATAGTCGCCTTTTAATGAATATCACGCAAATCGTCATGGTGATAGGTACGTACGGTTTGTCCAGCATGTCCTAGGTGTGTCTATAAATATGTATTTTTTAAAAATAATAAAAAACAGTGGCTGGCCCTGGGGATTGGGGTCAAAAAAATATAATTAGGAGACAGGCCCTGGGGGATGGGGTCATCAGGGCCAATAAATTAGAATAAGAATGGGAACCACACAGCCCCCCTTCTTAAAAAATTAAAATAAATAAAAGACTGGCATCGCGCCGGAGGCCATGCCCCCTCCTTGCAGCACTCTGCAAACGCGCCCCCCTGGCGAGTTGTAAGTTGGGGAATTAATTCCTCTTCAATACTGAGGGTCCCTGAGGGCCAACTAGCCCAACAGGCATCTCCAGTATGCACCAGGGAGCTGCGCTGCAGACAGGTGTTCTGAGGCCAAGCCCCTTTTTACACCTCTCTGCAACGCAGCTCTGTGGCGCTTACTGGAGGTACCTAGTGGTCTAGTTTGACCCTAGGGACCCTTAGGATTCAAGGGGACTTAATCTCTCAACTTAGAACAGCCACAGGGCGCGTTTACACAGTGGTGAAGGGAGGGGATGGGGCCTGAGGTGACGTGTGCAAACACGTACTATGGCAAGTTTTAAATTGGGGATATAATTTCCCTTCAATACTGAGGGCCCCTGGGGGCTAACTAGCCCACCAAGTGCTTTCAGTAAGCGCCACTGAGCTGCATTGCAGAGAGGTGGTCCAGGCCGTGCCACTTTTTACACCTCTCTGCAACGCAGCTCTGTGGCACTTACTGGAGGTACCTAGTGGGCTAGTTGGACCCTAGGGACCCTCAGGATTCAAATGAACTTAATCTCCCAACTAAAAACGGACACAGGGCGTGTTTACACAGTGGTGAAGGGAGGGGACGGGGCCTGAGTTAACATGTGCAAAAACGCCCTGTGGCCTGTTTTAAGAGGTAGTTATAATCCCCCTGCCCTATTATATACTAGGGGCTTACAGAGGAGGTCATGCTAATCACAGGGGGACCCCAACGCATAATGTTCCCTAGTGTATGTAGGTGTTTTCACTGTATTCTAAGTGTCTTTTAACATAGCACTGGCTCTAGGACTGGTTAGTCAGACTCAGTTACCACCAGTATCCGTCTGAAAAAGTTGAGGGTACAGGATGATTTTGCAACAAGGCTTCTTTCTGCTCTTCGTTTTGTTCTTTCTGCACGTTATCCTTCTTCCTGCCCTTTTCTTTGTCTTCGAGGACTTCTGTTGCTTCTTTCTGCACATCTTTTTTTCCTTCTGTGCATTTTTTCTTCTTTCTTCACATGTCCTATCTCTGTAGGCATAGTTAGAAATTAGCATTTAAAAAACCTTTGAAATTCACAGAAAAAACCATAGGTTTCAGGCACGTTATAGTTAGGAATTAGCATTTAAAAAACCTCAGAAATTCACTGAAAAAACCATAGGTTTCAGGGGTGTTATACTTAGCTGGACTTTTCACTTGTACAAAACCATTGAAATTCCCCCGTTATAGTTAGTTCAGCTAACTATAACTCGCGCGCCCGCAATGCACTGCTGATGACGTCACATATTACATCACTCATGACATGGTCAGTGACATCACTCATGACATCACTGATGACATCTCAAATGACATCACTGATGACATCACTGATGACATCATCCTTGTGATAGAGTGGCAGACCTCCTCGCACCCTAATATAACCTTTGATACACACATTCAAAAATAGAGACTAAAATTTTCAAAACAATGGACATACCAATACCAGTTACAACAACCTCGTCAGTAATTCTAAGATCCACATACACATCCACTCATTCACCAACAGTCCTATACAGTCACTCATACATGTACTCACTCATCATATGTACTCATACACCTATACATCCTGTTACACAATGCCACTCATCCATAGAGTTACTCACACACATAGTCACTCATGCTAATAAAGAATCAAACATACATTTACTTGCATATACAGTTATACACACACCACCACACTTACTTCTACGGAAACTTACACATACTTAGTCTTTTAAACAATCACTTATAGAAACACATACTTATTCATACAGGAACTCTTTCAATCTCTCACTCTCACATATACTCACTTATATACACCAATAGTCACATATACTAGTTTAAAACATATGTAGTTACTCATAAAGACACTATTGAGACAGTCATTCACTCACTAACACACCCTTACACACACTCATCCACCCATACAGTCCTGCACACATGCTGTCTTCAACACATACAAACAGTGAGTCACTCATTCATGCACCTATGCACTACATAATACCCCCCACCGAACCATGCAGACACTCAGACTGATACTCAAAAAACCAACTAATAACCTATATAGACACCCATGTAGCTACTCACCAACCCATGCAGCCACTTATACACAAAGTGAGAGACTGATACAGATATTTACATATTTAAACATTACTCACTAAGCCATGTATTCACTATGATACACTTAATCAGTCAGTTACACAATCAATTTTTCAAAAACAAATCATCCATTTAGACACTTATATACCCATTTATTCTTCCATCGACCTTGAGATATACATATATAATACATATTTAATTTTCAGAAAAACACACATTCACTGGATGATGTCATCAGTGATCTCATTTGAGATGTCATCAGTGATGTCATGAGTGATGTCACTGATCATGTCATGAGTGATGTAATATGTGACGTCATCAGCAGTGCATTGCGGGCGCGCGAGTTATAGTTAGCTGAACTAACTATAACGGGGGAATTTCAATGGTTTTGTACAAGTGAAAAGTCCAGCTAAGTATAACACCCCTGAAACCTATGGTTTTTTCAGTGAATTTCTGAGGTTTTTTAAATGCTAATTCCTAACTATAACGTGCCTGAAACCTATGTTTTTTTCTGTGAATATATATATATATAACGTCACAAGAAGCTCCATCTGGGATACTGGGTCCCAAGAAGGGTGAAGCACACTCCGGCGGAGCGTGCCGGCACTTTAATCACCACAACAAAGTCCAATAAGGTGCGCTCTCAGGAAGAAAGCAGGCAAAACACAAAGTAGTTGTCCAGGTTTGTTCCACACAACGCGTTTCGGTGAGAGCCTTGATAATATGTAGAGGTGCATAGAAAGCAGACACTGATAACGTTTTTCACGACCCAGCCCTGCATAGACATAAACAGAGGACTATGTCCTCACTCTGTCTACCTGTCTTTGGCAGCCATCATGGAATGGTGAAACAGTGAAAAAGTATCTGCATGAAATATACTTTCAAATCAAATGTATGCCAGAGTGTTGTGCGTCTAATGAGCGTATACAGTTTTCACCCAAATATCTGTGTTAAATCAACACTGTAATAACAAGGCAATGCGTTATAATGTGCAATGTACAGAAAAAACTATTCAAGTCTCCAAATGTTGCGATCAGAGAAACTCCCAAATACCTGGTGAGCGCGAATGCACATACCTAAGAGACAGTTTCAAGCTAGGCTTAATAATCAGACAGTTAAATCAACACTGTACTGACAAGTCAATACGTTATAATGTGCAATGTACAGAAATATTCAAGTCTCCAACTATTATAGAAACTCCAAAATGCCTGGTAAGTGCGAGTACGCATACCTATGAGACTGTTTCAAACTGGGCATGTTATGTAGACAATAAAGTCAACGGGAGACTGGGATAGAATAAGTGTATGTGCCTAGTACTACATAGTCGAACACTGAGCAGAAATGCATGCAGTGAAAACAATAATGTCACAACAACATGAAACCATCTGAGCGCTAGTGCACATGCTTGGTACATCAAATGGGAAACCAGGCGTGCTTGACATATGATGAAAACAAAATTGCATCATCCTGGAGCCCAATGATCGTGAGTTCTCGTGACTGATACATCAATGTCCCGTAAATTATACAGACGATGATGACGGGCAAGTGCCATCTTCACAGGTATGGTGGAGTGACAACAGAAACTGTAGTAGATCATGCACCTACCAGTGAACTGCTGGTGATAGATATAACAGAATGTGACAGATGTGATATCAAGTTGGAGGAAAAGGGTAGGTATGCCCGTGCAGGTGAGTACGTGTGAAAGGGCCCCTTCCTTTTCTCCTATAGGGAGATATAAACAGAAAAACAAAATGGTTAAAAACATTCAACGGCATGGAAATATTATTTCTATATGTCCACATAGGACACACTAAGAAACTGATGATGTCTGCCACACATCAAAATCATGGAAGAGATCAGAGAAACATATTCTTCAATTAAAATTATGTACAACAGCATAAATCACTGAGAAACCAACACATACACACTAAGGAAAGCAGACTGTCAGGTGTGCAGGATACCTGGTTATGACCTCTCCCTGAGGTGGATGGATAATTCCTCATCGATGTTCAATCCACCCGGACTCTTAGTTTGGAACTCTATTATGTAACGGGATTCCCGCTGTCTAAGAGTAAGTACCCTAACGCCACCCCCCCCCTGAGATATCGGGGAATGTGTTCAAGGATCAGAAAACTGAGATCAGAAATATTAGAGAAATGTTTCTCCTCGAAATGGCGTGCGACTGGGTATTTGGGGTCATGATTGGTAATGGCTCTGAGATGTTCCAGGACTCTCTTTTTGGCTATACAGGTGGTGCTGCCAATGTACCATAACTTGCATGTGCACTCAATGGCGTAGATGACAAAACTGGTGCCACAAGTCAAGAACTGAGTAATTCTTTTGGAAATACCTTTGTATTCCAGAGCTCCTCTGTACTTACTATGTCTGCACGCCTTACTGTGGCCGCAGGGATAAAATCCAATGAGGCCATGTTCAGTGGCAGTTGGATAATAGGTGATGTCATTCCTAACCACCAAATCATGGATGTTTCTGTTGCGTCTATATGTGATATTGGGTCTTTCTTTTTCACTAGTACCTAAGACACCATCAGTTTTCAAGATGTCGCAGTGTCTGGTGAGTATACGCTTGACTTTGTGTGACTCTGAGTTGTAGGTGAGAATCATCCATGTTTTGTCATTTTCATCATTCTGTTTACCATCAATGTTCTCACGTAATGTGTGAGTTCTCTCCACCCCTTCCGCCCGCTCTCTGGCTTTGTTCAGTACCCAGTTAGGATACCCCCTAGTGCGGAACCTCTCGATAATGTTAATGCTCTCTTCCATATATGCCTCAGTGTTGCTGCAGTTGCTTTTAGCCCTCAGCAGTTTGCCATAGGGTATACTCCATTTGAGTGCCTCTGGGTGGCTGCTGAGGGCATGTCAGTTCAGTTCAGTTCAGTTCATGAAGCTTTATTCGGTTCATATCATATAATGACCATAAAAGCACACGGCACAACACAGTTGTTCAGAAATTCAAACGAAAATTAAAAATACATTTAAAAGATCATACTTTTCCTATAATAAATAGATTTACAGATAAAACTAGCAGTGTAAAAACATATATCTGGAAAATTCATATTAAAAAGCAACCTCATAGCATCATCCGTATTAAAAATACCATATTTTAAAAACAAAGGTTTTAAAAAGGTAATCCTTACATTCATATAGAGAGTGCAAATAAGCATAAAGTGCATACTGCTCTGTTTTGAGTGTCCATCGCACGGGCAAGAACCAACAGGATACCTTTTTTGGTGGGGAAAGGCCACCAAGACATGTACCATTCCTAGCCTCAATCTCGTTAAGACAAATCTATGTGCTGGGCGGGTTACCATGTTCAGATACTGCTGGAAACCCTAATTTACAATATATTTGTTGTAAAATTGAACAGTAGTGAGAGGACCAGACCCAGCTAAACGTTTTTGAGTTCTAGATATCAAAAAAGCTTTTTTCAAATCTTGTTTGACAAGAACTCGGGGGGAACTGGGATCTAATACCAAGTTCAACCCAAAAATAGCCTGATAACTCTCGACAACAAACTTGAGCCACGGGATTTTCATGCAATTATCTAATTTAAGACAATCCTTGATAACGAGTTGGTTAAACTCTGTCTCTTCTTTGTGCCAGATTGCTTTGTAAAGCGACAAAGGCCTAAGTGAAACAAGGTCGCTCAAATAGGCAACCCCAACCTCTTTATGGATCAACTCTGTTGGGGCAGAAGCAGGTAAACACATTAGTTTTTTCAGGAAGATATTTTCTTCTCTCTGTAGACAACCAACATTAGAGTAACCCCATAACCCAGCCCCATATATGGCAGTGGAAACACTTTTTGCCTTGTATATTTCCATCATGTCTCTTATTCGTCTATCCCCTATCTTGTGGCAAATTTAAATATTCCATAGGAACTTTTAGTCATTTTAGTCCTAACATTTATTAAGTCCTGGGCCCAGCTACCGTCGCTCGTAAAAGTGACACCCAAATAACAATTTTTTTTAACTTGCTGTACTTTCACTCCTTCTATGAAAAAGGCATGATTTTTACCAGTCTTGGCCCCGCAGATCATAACGTGGGTTTTGCTTTTATTTATCAACAGTTTCCTCTCCCCAATAAATTCAGAAAACCGATCCATCAGTCGCTGCAGACCAATAGGTGTCCGAGATAGGAGCACAGCATCATCCGCATAAAGCAGAACTGGCACACTAATCCCGGCAACCCGGGGTGCATCGGCCTTGACTGTTTTCAGGGCGGTTTCCACCCCATTAATAAATAAAATAAACAGCAACGGGGCAAGGACACAGCCCTGTCTAATTCCACGTTTCACGCTAAAATTCGGGGTACACTCCCCATTAGCCCCAAATCGTACACACGCTTGCATCTTATTATATAATCTAGCAAGGAAAAAAATGATTTCCTTGGGGGCGCCTCATTCTAGCAAAACTGACCATAGAAGAGAATGCTTGACTAGGTCAAAGGCGCTACTTAAATCGGCAAAGCAGAGGTACAAGTTACCATGGATAGCCTTAGTAAACTTACCGATTAATAATTCTAAATTCAGGCACTGGTCTAGGGTCCCACGGCCCTTTCGAAAACTGTATTGAGAGTTGGCAAGAATCCCATTTTCCTCTGCCCACGATTCCAATCTAGACAACAGCACCCTGCTCATAATTTTCACCGATGAGTCCAACAGTCTAATCGGCCGGTAATTACAGGCTGGTGCCTTGTCCCCCTTTTTGTAGATGGGGACAATAATTGAATCACCCCATGTGGGTGGAATCAAGGTGGTTACCGCTGCATTGAGGACCAAAGTAAGTATCGGTCCCCAAATCAGTGGTTGGGCTTTATAAACATCAATAGGGACTCCATCGGGACCCTGTGCCTTCCCCCCTTTGCTAGCTTTAATACTGCGTTCCACCTCGCCTAAGGAGATGTCTAATGGGACCATGGGCCATTGCCTTTGCTCGTCATCAATCGAAAAACTATCTTGGAAAATAGATGAGAAATGGGACACCCAGGCCTCACTCCCCACATTAGAAGAAAGTTGGGGGATTATATCATCTTGTAGGAAAGGGGAATTAACGGTAAACCAGAATAAGCGGCTGTCAAGGGTTTCTGCCGCCTGTGTTAGATTATCCCAGGCTTCTTGCTGTAGTTCCTTCTTCCTTCTAATGAGTGCCATTTTATAATCACATCGCAAGAGTGTAACTTGATTCTTATCCCTCGGGATAAGTGCTAAGGCTTGTTTAAGTTGGGTGAGAAGGGCTGTGCATGCATGGTCAAACCAAACCTTCCCCTTGCCTCTCATACCCGGCTTATTCCCCGTAAATATGTTATTGATAATCATATTGATATCAATAAAATTGGTCACGACAGAGGAAGGTGGACACCCTGGCGTTAAAATAGCGTTAATACCTATCAGGCTTTTAGATATGATTATAAGCACTACTGCAGCAGATTTTTCCCCTTTCCATCTAAGCCTGGTCCCATTTACTCTATGCGGCTCAATGTTAGCTATAATTCTTGGCACCACCTGATCTCTACTTTTCCATGATTCGATTCGCAAGGTGATACAATTATGATCACTCAAATCAGAGGCATCCCTTATCTTGATCAAGCAATGGGGCACTAAACTGGATGAAACCATGATATGATCAATGCTTGAGCTGGCATTCCTCCCTATGAATGTTGGGATGGAATAACCGCTTGCCCCTAATGCAGGCCTCACCAGCTCTAAATCATAGGTTGCCATTAAACTATTAATAGCCTCCCCATAGGCATTATGTGGGAAATGGGGCATATTCTCACCACTATTGTTTTGTACCCCACAAGCCCTTGAGGAGGACAAACCACAAATTGTGGAATTAAAATCGCCTAACCAAATAAAAGTAAAAATGCATTTTGCTTCGGCTACAAGCTTCATGAGGGCACTATCAAGCTCAGCTATCACTTTATGCCGGGATTTGTTAAAAATATTATTATAAAAAATTTATTAAAAGCACCTCTGTACCTTCTAGTAGTCGCACCCAGAGAATTTGGGAGTGGGTTCCAACTGTCAGATGTTTAACAACCGTCAGTTTATGGTCTACTGATATAAGAGAAATCAGTCCCCCCTTGGCTCTTCCATGTCTAGATTCTGTAGCTTCTACGCTATAACATACATAACCCTCAAAGCTTGGTGTAGCAGTACACCAAGATTCTTGGAAACAGAGAATGTCATATGATCTAATCAAAGCCTCCCATCCTAGTTTGTTTCCCTTAGAAGCCCAGCCGGCTATATTCCAACTAGCAATGGAGATACCCCCAAAGTACAATTCATTTGTAGTCACACCCAGACTTCCGTCTACATCAGTAATCAATTCCTGATTGCACTCAGTGACATTAACTGCTGTTATCCCACTATTGATAGTTTCCAGGTTATCATTAACCTGTAGACCCTCGGTGACTCACCTTATCACACTAGATTGATTGGACAGGTCACACATAGTAATGTTCCACTGGGATCCAAATGCCTTCTGATGTCAGTCATTCTGATCTAGGGAACTCAGGGGTTGATATCTATTCTGTACAGGTATTTCGAAAACTGGTCTAATAGTGGGGGGAAATGGTCTATCTCCATTGATAGTATGATTAGGGGGGAAGGATCTATCTCTATTAGTATCATAAGTCGTCTTGCTAAGATGGTTATAAAAATAACCCAGGGGTCGTGCAATTATAACAGTCTCATTCTGTGTTATGGAGGCTGCACTTAACAGGACCGTCGCAACATGCTGGGGGTGTTGGAAATTAACAATGACACAGTCCCCCCTGCAGGACTTCCTAGTATTTCCAATCCAACTGACCCTTCTAGTTGTTAAAATTTGGTCAGAAAATTTAACCGGGAACCCACAATGCCTATTTAGCCAAAAGATCGTTTTGTTTTTTAATGAATCCTGCGACTCTGGGGCGGTTCTAGTCTGGCTAGAATCTAGAGAGGAGACATTAGATAAAACAACAACATAAGGTGCACACTCGGGTGGGAGGTCTATGGGTCGGTTATTGGTAAGTACAGCTTCCCTTTCTGATCTTGCAGTTACTGCGGGTACCTGCACAAAGCTATTTGTTTTAGAGGCCGACACTCCACTCAGACTTACTGGTGCTGGTGCTGCTTGGACCTGCATCACCCGACTCACTGCTGGTGTACCTAATGAGGCTACTATCGCAGAGCAGGTACTATTGTTAACTTGTTTAGAGGCTAAATCAACTCCTGGACCATCCCTCCCTGGAGGGCCAGGATAAACCATCTTGGTCGAATGTCTATCTAGAACACTCCCTAATCTAGATACTTCAGCTGATAATTGATCTATTTTGGAAATTAATGGTTTGACAATCGACTTAAGTTTACTTTCCAAAATACCAACTAACAAGTTAAGTTGCTCTGTGTTGATTAACACTGTATTGTCCTTGGTCAATGTACCCTTATCACAGACAGCGTTCTTAGGTGCAGGTTCAACTTTTTTCCGGTTGATATTTCCTCCCCGTTTAGTAGTCACCTTTCTGCATGCCCTCACTGAACGCGGGGCCGACGGGCATTGCTGTGAAATAACCTCCGGGGCTACTAATGAAACCTCAGTCGAGGCGCAGACATCTGGAACTACTATGGCTAAGACTTCCAAATTACAGCCAGTAAACACAGACTCAGCAATGTCAATAATATCCTTTTCAGGAGATCCCAGTTCAGACAGGTTTTCTCGTCCTAGGGATTTTCTCCGGTCGCTATTAATCTTACTCACGACTTTGACTAGATAGTTGTCCATAATTGACTTTTGTTTGGACATAATGGGGCAAGGGATTGTCACAGCTACTACGAGATATAAGGGTTGTGGGTCTCATAATATAGTTTAAATATATGCTAAGTCCACGTACCTTGGGGGCTCACACTTAATCCAGAGTCTGTACTGCAGACACAGCACACTCACTGGCATCAGGAAGCAGCAACCAAAGGGAATGGCCCAGCCCGGCCTCTATCGGTCCTCTGAGGGCCACAGAGGGCCTGCCCTTTGCCCGGGCTTAACCCGCGCGCGTCCCGCGACGCGGAGGGAGCGTCTCGTTTAAGTAGCGCCTCCGGGCGCGCTGGTGACAGGAAGGAATGCGGAAGGCGGAAGCCAGGTGCAGAGGATGACGGGAGCTGTAGTCTCCCCCAGCTGCGGCCAATGAAGGTGAGTGGCGGCGAGGGAGACACACAGCGTGGGCGTCCCGTGAGAAGACCGCTTCGCTTGCCAGGTAAGTCCGCTTGGTTCCAGAAGAAATGCCCCCCGCTCTCACTGAGGGAGCGTCTCGTTTAAGTAGCGCCTCCGGGCGCGCTGGTGACAGGAAGGAATGGGGAAGGCGGAAGCCAGGTGCAGAGGATGACGGGAGCTGTAGTCTCCCCCAGCTGCGGCCAACGAAGGTGAGTGGCGGCGAGGGAGACACACAGCGTGGGCGTCCCGTGAGAAGACTGCTGCGCTTGCCGGGTAAGTCCGCTTGGTTCCAGAAGAAATGCCCCCCGCTCTCACCGAGGGAGCGTCTCGTTTAAGTAGCGCCTCCGGGCGCGCTGGTGACAGGAAGGAATGCGGAAGGCGGAAGCCAGGTGCAGAGGATGACGGGAGCTGTAGTCTCCCCCAGCTGCGGCCAACGAAGGTGAGTGGCGGCGAGGGAGACACACAGCGTGGGCGTCCCGTGAGAAGACCGCTGCGCTTGCCAGGTAAGTCCGCTTGGTTCCAGAAGAAATGCCCCCCGCTCTCACCGAGGGTGCGTCTCGTTTAAGTAGCGCCTCCGGGCGCGCTGGTGACAGGAAGGAATGCGGAAGGCGGAAGCCAGGTGCAGAGGATGACGGGAGCTGTAGTCTCCCCAGCTGCAGCCAACGAAGGTGAGTGGCGGCGAGGGAGACACACAGCGTGGGCGTCCCGTGAGAAGACCGCTGTGCTTGCCAGGTAAGTCCCCTTGGTTCCTGAAGAAATGCCCCCCGCTCTCACCGAGGGAGCGTCTCGTTTAAGTAGCGCCTCCGGGCGCGCTGGTGACAGGAAGGAATGTGGAAGGCGGAAGCCAGGTGCAGAGGATGACGGGAGCTGTAGTCTCCCCCAGCTGCGGCCAACGAAGGTGAGTGGCGGTGAGGGAGACACACAGCGTGGGCGTCTCGTGAGAAGACCGCTGCGCTTGCCAGGTAAGTCCGCTTGGTTCCAGAAGAAATGCCCCCCGCTCTCACCGAGGGAGCGTCTCGTTTAAGTAGCGCCTCCGGGCGCGCTGGTGACAGGAAGGAATTCGGAAGGCGGAAGCCAGGTGCAGAGGATGACGGGAGCTGTAGTCTCCCCCAGCTGCGGCCAACGAAGGTGAGTGGCGGTGAGGGAGACACACAGCGTGGGCGTCTCGTGAGAAGACCGCTGCGCTTGCCAGGTAAGTCCGCTTGGTTCCAGAAGAAATGCCCCCCGCTCTCACCGAGGGAGCGTCTCGTTTAAGTAGCGCCTCCGGGCGCGCTGGTGACAGGAAGGAATTCGGAAGGCGGAAGCCAGGTGCAGAGGATGACGGGAGCTGTAGTCTCCCCCAGCTGCGGCCAACGAAGGTGAGTGGCGGCGAGGGAGACGCACAGCGTGGGCGTCCCGTGAGAAGACCGCTGCGCTTGCCAGGGAAGTCCGCTTGGTTCCAGAAGAAATGCCCCCCGCATAATGTCATATCTAAAAAATCTTTTTACAGATATTGTTCGTCATCATTAAAAAAAACTTACCATGACTAGAATAACACAAAAGAGGAAACAACAAAATAGGAGTATTATTTGAAGAAAACAGAACAGCAAAAATTAGATGAACTAAAACATGTGGGAAAAAGAAAAAGTCTTCTGGTAAGAGAACAAAAGAATTTGTTAAAAAAACTTTCAAAGGCTAAAAACAGTGTGCACAATGTGGAATGTATAAAGAATGCCCCAACAACAAAGAAGAATAAAAAGAAAAAAGGAGAAGTTAATGGAGAAATGCATTCTGAAGAATTAATGTATGGTAAAAGGAGAAAGAATCGGTATGAAGGAATAAGAAAGAGAATGTTTTACAATAGAGTTGTTTTTAATTTGTTGAAAGATGTGAAGAAATATAAAAGAAGATCAGCATTTTATAAAAAGAAGAAACAGATTGAAACTATTGTTGAGAAGACTTTTGAATTAAAAATGAATTTATTCATTTTAGTTTTAAACATAATTCGATCACTTGATAAGCCAATAAATGTTATGAAGGCCAAAAGTAAGAAATAGAGAGTAATTAACACAAGTAACTTTTGTGTTATTTTTTTGGGTGAATGGAAACACAGTTCAAGTTCAGAGCCTTTTTTTAATGAAGAGAGTTATTTTCAAAGCAATACATTGTTGCTTGCAGTTGATACCAGTGGTCGAGCTTATGAGGTTAAAAATGGTTGTCCAATTGAGAAAGAGAAGATGGTTGCCAGAAATGTAGAAGAAGTGATAGCTGATGATGTTCTAGGGAGACGTCCTAAAGCTCCTGTATATACTTGGGATTAGAGTAGTATTTGTAGTATACAACAGGAATCTATTGAAATTTTACGCAATTTCTTACGAGTCTATAGTGAAAAAAGGGTTAAACTAAAGATTAAGATGTTGCAAGGACTAGATCCTTGCAGAATAAGAAAAAATACTGGTTTGCAAGGTCATTCTCTGGCTTGTCTTTCAAGAAAATTATGTCAAAGTGTTTTTCATCATTTTAGAATGTTAGCAGTACATCATTCTCAAATGTGGAAGTTTGTGAGAAGATTGTATTATGCTAAAAGTCCAGCACTAATTTTAAATGACTTAAACAGTGCTCTTTTGCATGGAACAGTATCAGATGTTACAAAAGTTTGTGATGAAATAGAGTTTCTTTACTTTGGCCCGAAGAAGAGAGTGGACAAAGTGAGACATTGATAGAAGTAGATGTTGAAGAAAATGTGGAAAATAGTAGTACAGGGAAGTTTGAAGAACAAATTACAAAGTTTAAGGTCATTTCGTGTCAAAGGCCAAATTACACTGTATTTGGTGCAGACGAACTCACTATAGAAATCAGACTAGGACTGTTGATCTATATTTAAAAAGTGAAAGAGAAAATAATGATAAATGGAAGGAATTTGTAACTTATTTGTTGGTAGAGGATTGCTTTGATTTGGGTACTGATCAGCGTATTTGTAAATATTGTTATAACAAATTAGCCGATAACAAAATGCCTGCTAGAGCTGTCCATAATAATCTAGAGTTAGTAACTATTCCTCCAGAACTGATAGATTTAAACACGTATGAGTCTATTCTGATTCAATGTGTGCACCCATTTCAGGTTATTCTTCGCATGGAGCCTAAAACAGGTAAATTGCCTCCTACAGATTTACAGCGAGGATTAAAAGGAAGAGTTGTATATTTACCTCTAGATTTGAAGACACATATTGAAACTATTGGTGTAGAAAATGTAGAAAGTGAACCATTAGTTATTCTAGTTAATGGTGTTCCTTCTAAGGGGCCGATTCCGATGTCGGATGGACTCAGGTCCGTCCGACATCCGTCAGGAGCCGTAACCGACCGACCTACTGTCGTCGGTTACGGCCCTGCTTGTATGATTTGACCGAACAGGGTTCGGTCGCACTCGTATACATCACAATGCAAGAATGCATTCCGAGCGGAATGCATGCTTGCATCGTGGAAAGCAGGGGTGCAGTTCATCCCTGCACCCTGTGGGCGGCACCCCAAGGTGCCTGGCACCGGGTGCAGGGATCTACAGAGGGGCACCATAGGTGCCCCAAGGCTGCCATTCGGCAGCCTCGCACCCATGGGGGCCCTTCTGGGGGCCCCCAAAGACAGTTTCCGACTGCCTTTTCGTGCCAGAAAAACCAGCATGAAAAGGCAGTAAAAAACTGCCATTGTACTCCCTCGGTCGCAAACAGGCAGCCGGGGGAGTACTGAGGGATTTCCGGACGGCGGACGAGCTCTCAGAGCCTGTCGTCCGCAATCCGGAAATCCAAGTCGGATTCCTTTCTGACCGAGCCCATCAGAATGGCTTGGTTGGAAAGGAACCTGGCCGACACAATCCGATTCGGAATCGGCCCCTTAGAGTAAGAAAATTTGGCAGGAATTAGTTGATGTTAGGAAGGTGCAAAAGGCAACATTACATCTTATAAAAAACAATGATTACTACAAAAATGTGTATGTATAAGAAGAATAAATACTCAAGTGGTCAAATTGAAAAAGTTGACAAGTCCAAAAGTGAAGAAATTTATGAACATTATAGTGTACATCCACTTCATTAAAAAGAAGTGATTGGGAATACTATTGAATTATTACAAATGAAGAAAGCGAAGGGGACTCCCATGAGTGTATGGGAAAAAAGTTTGGAAGCTCGTTGTTTTCCCCAGATATTCCCAACTGGAAAAGGTGGACGCTATGACGAACGATCAGTACAGATTCCTCCTGCATCAGAATATTGGACAACAAGATTGTATGCCGAAGATCCAAGATTTCGACAATGTATCCCATTTATATTTCATTTTTTTTTTTTAGAGGGACTTGTCTGTTTCATATGCTGTCAACCACATCTTAATAACAGGAGTACATCTTAAAAATGTTTCTGCAAGGAATTCATGGATAAAGTACTTTTGAGAGACGATCATTTAGAATCTCAACTGATTAATTTGATGGCATGTCAGCGCGGTACTAATGAGTATTGGTATCGTCGTCATGGAGAACTTAAATGCATGCTAAGGAACTTAGGAACTCCTACGTGGTTTGTTACCCTAAGCTTGGGATGATTTACTTGAATTTCTTCGAGAGGCAAATTCAAATATAAAAAATATTGAGCACAAGACACCTTGAGAATTGTGCTCTTCGGATCCTGTAAATGTATGCAGATATTTCAACCATAGGTTTGAAGCCATGATGTCTTTGATCTGCAATAAAAAGAATCCTCCTCTTGGAGAAGTTATTGATTTCTTTTGGAGAAGAGAGTATCAAGCTAGAGGTGCTCCTCATATACATATGCTTTTATGGATCTAGGATGCACCCAAATTTGGAACTGATTCGGATGACACTGTTTTGTCTTTTTATTGAAGATTATGTCACATGTGTTATACCAAAAAGAACAAAAGAAATATACCATACCATCACTAGGAAATCTCCCAAAAATACATACAATTTGAGAAGAAGTGAAGAATCAAAGTATATGAATGATTATAATCCAGTTATTCTCTCAATGTGGAATGCTAATATGGATATCCAGTATGTTGCGGACAATTCCATTGCTGTTGCTCGGTATGTAACATCATACATGAGAAAATCAGAAAAGACGGAGTTTAAAGAAATGCGGGAAGAAATTTACCACGAAAAGAGTCTTTGTAAGAAATTGTACAGTTTTAGTTTGAAGATGTTATCCCATCGAGAGATTGGAGCTTACGAATGTTCGGATCGGTTGTCGTCTGCAAGTTTATATTCAAAGTCAAGAGGGATCATTTGGGTGAGTCTAGGTCTTGCTGCAATGAGAAATCAAGTATTTAAACCTCTACAAGAAATCGAATATTTAGCAGTAAATGAACCAGAAAGTACAGATATTGTCAAAACAAACATGTTGGATACATACTATCCAAATAGAAGTCATCATCTTGAGAACATATGTCTCTATGAAGTGCTGCAATTTTACAGTTTTAAGAAAAATACTACAGAAAACATAAATGAAGGTAAATATGCAGTTTGGTTCAGAAGGAAACATAGTAAAGGAAATCTGATTAATCACAGGAAACTGAGTTGTGATACTGCTGATCAAAGAGAATTTTACTATTTAGCACTTTTGCAACTGTTCAAGCCTTGGCGTACGGAATTGGAATTACTTGGAGATTTTCAGGGCTATGAAGATTCTTTCAATGCATGTAAAAATAGCATTGAATGCCCAGTTTTTGCAAATTATCTGAAAATGTTGAATGAATAAATTGATCAAGAAGCTACTATTGCAGCTGAGATTGCTAGAGACAGTTCTCAAGACAATCAAAGATCCGGACCTCTGAGTCAAGATCCACTAGGACAACCAATTCTTGAAAATGAAGCAGCAATCACCATGAATGAAGTGGAAATAGCAATGCATCAAGCTCAAGAAGATATTATGGACTTAGAAAACTTGGAAGAACAACTAAATATTGAACAGAAAGAAATATATCAGCAAGTTAGACAACAGATCGACCATGGTTTTCTTCAGGAAAAGAAAGAATGCACATAATTTCAACCTATCCGAATGTATATCAGTGGTCAAGCTGGTACAGTAAAACGTTTCTTGATTAAAGTTTTGACAACTTATCTACGGAAAATAACTGACTCACATTTGTCTTGTGTTGTAATTGCTCCAACTGGATTGGCAGCACACAACATTAAAGGAATTACATTACATCGTTTACTAATGCTACCTGTGGAACATGAAAATAAAATGGAGAAGCGTGTTATGACGTTTCAAGAGTGCTATAGAAAATGAAACTTCTGATTATTGATGAGGTCTCAAACTCACTGCTTGCCTTTGTGCATTTAAGAATGCAGCAAATTTTAAAAACAGAATACGTTGTCTTATTTGGAGGAAAACATGTGATATTTTTTGATGATCTACTGCAACTTACTCCTGTAAAAGGGCAACCAGTGTTTAAAATGCTTGTGCACGCAGATACCAGAAAGTCTTTGGGAAGTGTTGACATTTGGTCATATTTTGAGTACAAAGAACTCATAAAAAATATGCGACAAGCAAATGATGAAGTTTATGGAACCATTCTTCAAAATTTAAGAATTGGAGTATTGACAGAACATGGCAAACAAGCTTTTCAAAGTCGGCTACTTACCAAATTGTTTCCAAATGAAAATATAGATCCTGCAAAAATATACAAAAAAATGCAGAAAATAAATCTATAATCTGCATCATGCCAACACTGCGAGAGTGTTGTACATTCAATTAAGAACTTTTAAAGCTGTAAAATGAACAATTAATCAAAATGGAAGCCATTGATAAAATAGAGCATGAATGAATTACTATTATTTTGACAGAAAAACTGAAAACAAAATTGGATTCTTTAGAAAAATCTATATCTAAAACTGCTGGTTTAGAAAACAATTTATATGTATGTGTAAACTGTAGGGTTATTTTACGGCGTCATTTGGATGTAGAAAAAGGTTTAGTAAATGGAGCAATGAGAAAAGTTATTGATTATGTTAATTATCAAAAAAAGATGGAATTGAATGTTTGAAAATCAAATTTGATCATATTGAAGAAGTAAAACAAACTGCTTGTTGTTTGCTTGTTAAAGATTTGTATGTTCATAGAAAACAGTTTCCTCTTTCTTTGGCATATGCGGTGACTATTCATAAATCTCAAGGTTTAAGTGTAGACAGTGCTTTGGTAAATATTGGAAGTACCGTATTTAAAGAGGGTATGGCATATGTTGCTTTGTCCCAAGTCAGAACTTTATCTGGATGGTAATTTATTGATTTTGATGAGAGAAAAATAAGTGCAGATGTAAATTGTGTAAGAGAGTATAATCGGTTAAGGAGACTGTATGCTCCTAATTTAGGTGAATATCCTGTATATGAAAAGCGTGTAGTAGGTCGAAAAAGAAGGTATGAGAATGTCTGTAGTGAAGTTAAAGAGAAGAAAAAAAATCAGGACAATGTTGAAAATCCAAGCAAATAGAAAAACAACACTATTTAAGAGATTGTCAGGTATCTGTTAGAAAATAGTTCAGGTATCAACTGCTATGCTAATGTAGTGGTACATGTATTTTTTCTAGAAAATCTGCTACAGCAAATTATGGAGGATCGAGAAAAAAGGTTTTGTTCCTTGTTGTATTCTATTTTTGAAAAATTGATAACTGATAAAAGTAAAATCCAAACTGTTTCTGATATTCGGAATCTTTTGGATATATGTTCTGGTTCTACGCAATTTACACAGAATGTGCAACAAGATGCTCAGGAATTTCTAATGTATATGCTTGCAGTATTAGAAGAACAAGGGATACAAATTGAAAATCTATTTGGACTTTGTTATAAATGGGAACATGAATGTGAAAATTGGACGTTTACTTCTACCACTAACATAGACACTGAGAGATTGATATATTTAACAATACCAGACTGTAAAACAGTGTATTTCAACAAATTAGTTAAAGCAGCAAATCAAAACATGGAGTGTAGCCAATGCAAATCAGAAATGTTATCAACACTATTTACAGAAAAATGTGGACAATATATCATTTTAATGAAACAATGTTGTACAGCCGATGGACGAACATTGGAATCTTTAATTCAAATTTTTGTAGCAAATCAACTATCAATATCAGGAAGAACTTTTGTAGCAGTAGCAATTATTTTCCATGATGGACCTTCTACAACATCTGGACATTACACTGTCTATTTAAAATGCAATCAAGTATGGACATATTGTAATGATGCTCATTTAGTTTTTAGATATCGTTTGCCAAACGAATTACCAAATTCATACCTAATATTCTTAAAACCAAAGTTCTAAGAACATATTTTGACCTATTGGGTATATGTTAAACTGTATTAATACAATTACTTTGGACAATTTCAGTATAAAGGATTTCAGGAATATCATTTGGCCTAGAGGAAAGATATTAATGTGAATTAGACACTTTTTCTAGGATATTCTGACAGCATATATTTTAAAGAACATCATTTAGAGTATATGTAAATTATGAAGAATTTTTTATTGAATTATTGTTTTGCTTCTTTTATCTTGTAGTAACAAAATTCTCTTACAAAGAAGCATTTTATATATGTGTGATTTGTATTATATGGTATGTTATTGAGGATATCATTTTCATACAATGTGCAGAGATAGTTCACTATGTTGAAAATATTTTTCACACAGATTTGTTTTTAAAAAAATAATTTGCCCGCTGTTATGTGATGAGTAACATTGAAATCACTCTTTATAGTGAAATTCAATATATTCTGAGAACAGCAAAAAAGGCAAACAAAATAATTTATATTATGCTTAAATTATGTTGTATTTATAAAATGATAATATTATATATTATAACAGTATTTTGTCTTCTTTTTTACAGATCCTAATTCTAAAGTTAAAACGTTTTTAAACTTTAAAATATAAGAAACAACTGCAAAAAAATGTACAATATTTTGATATCTACTACTGTAAAGGTAAGGTTACATATTCTAAACACTATCCATCCACTACTACATTCATCCAGGCACTATTCATACACACCTTTAAACACCTACTCATTGCTTATTAATCTCTAAAATACATCAGGTACTAACCATTCAGTCTACCAACCACTATGTTAATGGTAATGCAGTTTTTACATCATTTACTACTAGCATGCTCTAATTCAATACCTCTGTCAGTACCCAAGTAGTTATGCATTTCCTCAGATGATCTCCTTTCAATACTCTAATCATTCAGTAGAACTATGTCCATATCTAATCACTGTACCAAAACACAAGCATTTATAAACTCACCTTGCTGTGAACTACCAGCACTCTACCTACTCAGTCACTAACTATGCACTTGAACAATGATTCAGGCATGAAGAGACACTGTGTTACAGTTAAATGTTCACAATCTATGCAGGCCCCTAACCCCCTGTAGACTACTGATTCACTCCTTCCTGTAATAATCTAAGTAGTATTCACGCAGTGCCACAATCACTCTGTCATTCTCTCTCCACTCTTGCAATCATCCTCACAGAACCATGACCTTATCTAATCTCTGTGCGGAAACACAAGCACTTAAAAACTCACCCTTCTGTCAACCACCAGCACTCTATCTACTCAGTCACTGTGTATGCATGCACTTGTACAATGATTCAGGCATGAAGAGATACTGTGCTACAGTTAAATGTGCACAATCTTTGCAGGCCTATAACCCCCTGTAGACTACTGATTCACTCCTGTAATAATCTAAGTACTACTCATGCAGTGCTCCAATCACTCAGTCACTCTCTCTCCACTCTTGCAGTCATCCTGACAGAACCATGCCCTTATCTAATCTCTGTGCCAAAACGTAAGCACTTATAAACTCACCCTGGTGTCAACTACCTACTCAGTCTGTATGTAGTTATTGCTGTTGATGTGTCTATGGTTTTGAGAATGTCAGTCTGTAATTTAGAGTGGGTGTATCAAAGGTTATATTAGAGTGTGAGAAGATGCATCAAATTATCACATGGAGGATGTCATCAGTGATGTAATCAGTGATGTCATTTGAGATGTCATCAGTGATGTCATCAGTGATGTCACTGACCATGTCATGAGTGATGTAATATGTGACATCATCAGCAGTGCATTGCAGGGGCGCGAGTTATAGTTAGCTGAACTAACTATAACGGGGGAATTTCTATGGTTTTATACGAGTGAAATGCCCAACTAACTATAACTTTCCTTAAAACCTATGGTTTTTTCAGGGAATATATAAATATACATATATATATATATATATATTAGATAAGGTCATGGTTCTGTGAGGATGATTGCAAGAGTGGAGAGAGAATGACAGAGTGATTGTGGCACTGCGTGAATACTACTTAGATTATTACAGGAAGGAGTGAATCAGTATGGTTTTTTCAGGGAATATATACATATACATATATATATATATATATATATATATATATATATATATATATATATATATATATGGCCGACTGAGCAATAAACTAATTTGCACTAAATCGTGGTCCGTGCCTGCTTTGGTATCCCGAGGACTTGGGAGGAGAGTAAGCAGAGGAATCGCATATATATATATATATATATATATGTATATATATATATTCCCTGAAAAAAACATAGGTTTTAAGGAAAGTTATAGTTAGTTGGACATTTCACTCGTATAAAACCATAGAAATTCCCCCGTTATAGTTTGTTCAGCTAACTATAACTCGCGCCCCTGCAATGCACTGCTGATGATGTCACATATTACATCACTCATGACATGGTCAGTGACATCACTGATGACATCACTGATGACATCTCAAATATATATATATAATTCACTGAAAAAACCATAGGTTTCAGGGGTGAAAATTAAATATGTTTTATATATCTCAAGGTCGATTGAAGAATAAATGGGTATATAAGTGTCTAAATGGATGATTTGTTTTTGAAAAATTGATTGTGTAACTGACTGATTAAGTGTATCATAGTGAATACATGGCTTAGTGAGTAATGTTTAAATATGTAAATATCTGTATCAGTCTCTCACTTTGTGTATAAGTGGCTGCATGGGTTGGTGAGTAGCTACATGGGTGTCTATATAGGTTATTAGTTGGTTTTTTGAGTATCAGTCTGAGTGTCTGCATGGTTCGGTGGGGGTATTTCGTAGTGCATAGTTGCATGAATGAGTGACTCACTGTTTGTATGTGTTGAAGACAGCATGTGTGCAGGACTGTATGGGTGGATGAGTGTGTGTATGGGTGTGTTAGTGAGTGAAAGACTGTCTCAATAGTGTCTTTATGAGTAACTACATATGTTTTAAACTAGTATATGTGACTATTGGTGTATATAAGTGAGTATATGTGAGAGTGAGAGATTGAAAGAGTTCCTGTATGAATAAGTATGTGTTTCTATTAGGGGTGGGCGGAATTTGCGAAATTAACTTTCGCAAATTATCGCGAAAATGTTTAAAATGATCGCAAACAAGCGGAAATATCGCGAAGATGCGGAAGTTTTTTTCCGGCATGTTCGCGAGATTTTCTGCATGGTTGTGGGTCGCCAACTTACCCATGTGGTTGCTTGCGGGCGCGGCCATCTTGTTTTGAGTTTTCTCGCGGTGCATGATCGCGAGAAGAAAGATGTGATCGCGCGACGCATGACGTCACTGCGGGCGCGAACTGTCGCGAGACAGCGCAAATGGCCAAAAACAATACAACATCTCATGGAGAACGCGACCGGATCAAGAAAACTTGTCGGCGAACGCAGGGATTCAGGTAAGGCGATCGCGCGCGCGCGAGAATGTATTATTTTATAGCGTGAGCAAGAAACAAATTATCGCCAAGCTGCAGAAACCGGAATTTTTGACATTTTCGCGCTCTCCGCGGAACGCGAAAATGTCAAATTATCGCAATTTCCGCAAACGGAACGAAATTTTCGCCCAGGCCTAGTTTCTATGAGTGATTGTTTAAAAGACTAATTATGTGTAAGTTTCCGTAGAAGTAAGTGTGGTGGTGTGTGTATAACTGTATATGCAAGTAAATGTATGTTTGATTCTTTATTAGCATGAGTGACTATGTGTGTGAGTAACTCTATGGATGAGTGGCATTATGTAACAGGATGTATAGGTGTATGAGTACATATGATGAGTGAGTACATGTATGAGTGACTGTATAGGACTGTTGGTGAATGAGTGGATGTGTATGTGGATCTTAGAATTACTGAAGAGGTTGTTGTAACTGGTATTGGTATGTCAATTGTTTTTAAAATTGTAGTCTCTATTTTTGAATGTGTGTATCAAAGGTTATATTAGGGTGAGAGGAGGTCTGCCACTCTATCACAAGGATGATGTCATCAGTGATGTCATCAGTGATGTCATTTGAGATGTCATCAGTGATGTCATGAGTGATGTCACTGACCATGTCATGAGTGATGTAATATGTGACGTCATCAGCAGTGCATTGCGGGCGCGCGAGTTATTGTTAGCTGAACTAACTATAACGGGGGAATTTCAATGGTTTTGTACAAGTGAAAAGTCCAGCTAACTATAACACCCCTGAAACCTATGGTTTTTTCAGTGAATTTCTGAGGTTTTTAAATGCTAATTCCTAACTATAACGTGCCTGAAACCTATGGTTTTTTCTGTGAATTTCAAAGGTTTTTTAAATGCTAATTTCTAACTATGTCTACAGAGATAGGACATGTGAAGAAAGAAGAAAAAATGCACAGAAAGAAAAAAAAGAAGTGCAGAAAGAAGCAACAGAAGTCCTCAAAGACGAAGAAAAGTGCAGGAAGAAGGATAACGTGCTGAAAGAACAAAAAGAAGAGCAGAAAGAAGCCTTGTTGCAAAATCATCCTGTACCCTCAACTTTTTCAGACGGATACTGGTGGTAACTGAGTCTGACTAACCAGTCCTAGAGCCAGTGCTATGTTAAAAGACACTTAGAATATAGTGAAAACACCTACATACACTAGGGAACATTATGCGTTGGGGTCCCCCTGTGATTAGCATGACCTCCTCTGTAAGCCCCTAGTATATAATAGGGCAGGGGGATTAAAACTACCTCTTAAAACAGGCCACAGGGGTTTTTTGCACACGTTAACTCAGGCCCCGTCCCCTCCCTTCACCACTGTGTAAACACGCCCTGTGTCCGTCTTTTAAGAAGGGGGGCTGTGTGGTTCCCCTTCTTATTCTAATTTATTGGCCCTGATGACCCCATCCCCCAGGGCCTGTCTCCTAATTATATTTTTTTGACCCCAATCCCCAGGGCCGGCCACTGTTATTTATTATTTTAAAAAAATATATATTTATAGACACACCTAGGACATGCTGGACAAACCGTACGTACCTATCACCATGACGATTTGCGTGATATTCATTAAAAGGCGACTATGCATACAATGAATCCACGTGGAATGTAATTACACCACTAGTGAAGCTCTGACATGTCTGATGCCCTACCGTGCCTAATCCCGGTAGACACCCTTGTCGTTTATTTATACAAACATGGGTAGCTATTGACGGGCACATTTAATACACATGCACACCAAGCCATTCAAAGGGGATTCGACAAAAATTCGACAAAAACTATGCAAGAAACCCCCCTCACGATTAATAAAACACACATCCACTGCCGGATGTGTAATACTTTTTATTTTACTCTCTGGAAAGGGGACGAACATCACTTGAGAGTCACAGCGCGCTCCTGGCAGAGCCCAATGCTGTGTTACACCCACCATTGCCTGCTGAGTGCCACACACCTCTGTGTTTTATTCCACTAGCTAGTGCATATGCTATGACCCTCTCTAGCCCATGTGCACTGTAACACCACCCCGTGAATATGTCATGCCACACTTGTCTTCGCACAGGTTATATTGCCCCATCTAACGTGCCTTCCTCGATGCCTATGTTATAACGCACAGTGCTATGCCATACATATTACAATCTGGGATCCATATCTTTGTCACAGTGCATATGCAACGTTACACTCCCCAGCACATATTTTATATTACAACTTTAGAGACTAGTTAGGTTACACAACACTGCCCTGTGCTTATTACACTCCAAGGCGCATATCGCATAGCACGCGCTAGTGCCTGTGCTATCTCGCGCTCTCCAATGAATCTGTCATTGCGCACAATGTATTGCATATTATATTTCACGCCCGGTTCATCTTATATCACACTTTTTGGTGCATAGTTTATACCATACACTATATCTAGTTTTCATTTTCAATCGTGCTCTCAGGACTATGTTCTATATAACACTGTGTTCACCTACCCTTTTCACGGGCATTACATTTTGCGATAGGGGGTGGAGGGTCAGGGGGTGTTTCTGCCAAGTGAGCCCGGAGTCACAGTCACAAACGTCCTCTTCTTCCTGAATAAAAGTGGGATTATGCTGCATACTTGTTCATGTTTTAAGTAGTTCGCACAGACACACGTTTTAAAAACAATAAAGTTCCTAATACCCGCCTTCTCTGAACAATTAGCTTGCTGCCCCATCCCCCTCCTCCCTATCCTCTGTTGTGTGAATCCATGGACTAGCCTCCTCCCTCCTGCCATGCATGGTCTGATGTGCTGCCACTGCCCTCAATTTAGTATGATGTACCAGTCCACTCCTCCTGCCCTCCATTGCCCAATTCTATGTCCCATCATTGACCTCCTGCTTAAACTCTGTGCTTAGCTTGCTGCCCCTATTCTCCTCCCCCCTGCCCTCCGATGTCTTTGTGCATGCCCCTGCTCCATCCTTTTTGCCCACCATGTTCCATGGACCTGCCACTCCTATCTACTCTGAGTGTTCTGTTGAGCTGCCACTCCCCTCCCACCTGCCTAGCATTGTCAGATGACTGTAACCTGTCCCTGCCACCTCCACCCTGCCTGTCCACATGCCATGCCCCTATCCTCTTCCTCCTGTCCACATGGTCCATTGTACTGCCACACCCTTCTGCCCTCCCTGGTCTGTTGTGCTGCAACTGCTCCTCCTGCCTGCCCCGTGTGGTCTGTTGTGAGGCCCCTTCCCCTGAACTTTCTTGTCTGTGCACAGGTCCTGACCCTCCCTTCTATCCTCCATCGTCCTTTGTGCATGCCCCTGCACCCTCCTTCTTGCCCATCATAGCCATTGTGCTGCCACTAACCCTCCCACTTGCCATGCATGGTCTTCTGAGCTGCCATGGCCCCTCCCACCTTCCCTGTGTGGTCAGTTAGCTGCCCCTGACCCCCTCCCACCTTCCCTCCATGGTCTGTGTGTATGCCATCACAGTCTCACTGTTGCTCTTCATGGTGTGTCTTGCTTCTAGTGCCCATCCTGCCTGACCTCCATGGCTATCTTGCTGCTCCTGCCCTGCCCCCTTGCCCCCAGCCCTCTGTTTACATGTGCAGACCCCTACTCCTTCCCTCCTGGCTTGTCTGTTCCATTGTAATGACCCTGATCCGTCCCTCCTGCCCTTTATGGTCTGTTATGCTGCAGCTTTCTCTCCTGTCTGTCCATTATGGTCAGCTAGCTACCATTGCCTCTTGCCCCTCTGTTCTCTGCTGTCCATGTGCATGGTCCTGTCCCCTCCCTCTTGCTTTCTATGGATTGTTGTGCTGCACTCCCGTCCCGCATGCCCTGTGTGGTGTATTGTGCTGCTGCAAACCCTGATGCCTGCCCTGCAGGGTCAGTTTGGTGTACCTCTCCATGTCCCTCCTGTCCTCTGTTATCCAAGTCCATGTCCCTACCCCATTTCCTTCCATGATCCAATGTACCATACTTGCGAACATTTTGAACTTGGTAAGACGGAGATTTTGAAAAAAAGCTGGGGTATTGATTTTCCCCTTTGAGTTACATTGAAAAAGAGGAGATTGTAGACAGGAGACAGATCAAATAAAGCCCATTTGAGCTTAAAAACATTGGACGTTTCCTGGCTGAATCGGGTCTGTTGGCATGTATGGTTGTACTACCATTGCCTCTTCCTTCTGCCCACAATGGTCTATTACATTGCCACAGCCTCTCTTGCAAGTCCTGTCTTGTTGGTTTGTTGCCCCTGCCCCCCTTTCCACTGCCCTCCATAGTCTGTTGTGCTGCCACGGCCCTTCCTGCCTGCTCAGTGTGGTTAAATTGTTGCCTTTGCACCCTCCTACCTGCCTTCAATTTTCAGAGTCCGTGCCCCTGGCCTCTGCCTCTCAACAGTATCCTAATGAACAACTAGATTGCTAACATTCTATATTTATTACAAAAGTGTGGAACGCCTGACGTCATCTTGATGTAATCAAAACTGTAATACCTAGAGCATTTCCTTTAGAAATTACATATATGAGAGGGTCTTATTGGCATCAAAATTATGGTTAGTGCTCTAAAAGACTAAAATAAGGACATATTTTCTGAGTTTACAAATAGCTACAAAGCACTTTTAAATTATTTGTTATCTTTATGTTTTTTTATCCAGTTGACCACTTGATTAAATGTTGCACTTAGGGGAGAGGATGTGGTGTTACTTCCAGAACTGCAGACTTTGCAACTGGGGACCAGGTTGGAGTTTCTGCTTCAGCTCGACATTCTGTGATTCTGGTCAAATCACTTAGTCTCCCCATGTCTACAACCAAAATGAATTTGTTCTTGTGTGATGTAACCAATGCTCATGTAAAGCACTCCAATACCTGACAAGTCTGCACTATATAACACTGCAAAAACACAAAATAATAAGTGTTTTGCACACTTCTGTCATTGGGCTATATTTGGGCTACATCTGGGTGATTTTGGGCTACATTTGGGCTCTTTTGTCTCCGGTGGCCATTTTGGGGGATTTATTTGTTATGAAGTTTCCTAATTTCCTCATGTACTGCAGTCTCCTCAGTAGGAAATGCTTTCAGTTTTTTACTTTGATTCCATCAAGAAGGCATTCAGATGTGTCACACATTTGCCACAAATTCAGAATGTAAGCACTCTTTTTGCTCATTAGATCACTGTAGTAAAGCTACTGCTCACCAGGGAAAACTGCTGCTGGTATTGAAAGTGCATGTTTCAGTCTGCATGTCAGAATTGTTTAATGAAATAGAAGAGGATTTGAGAAGTCACTCAAAATGTGCCCTAATTTTAAAATGAACCCCCTTATTTTGTTCCTTTTTAAATTAAATGTTTTAAGAGTTACCACTTTAATCCAAGCAAGATGGCTTCAGGTGTGCCATACGTTTATCATAAGTAGGACTGTTAGCGCTCTAGTTGTTCTTTGGAACACTCTGGGAAGCTGCAGTAGAACACAAAGGAATCAACTGACAGTCTCTGCCCTTGTTGGATGTACATGTTTTACTGAGAATGTCAGACTTCATTCTCACATGACTGAGAAAGATAATGTGAATTTACAGAAAATATGCTCTCAGTTTAGCTTATAGATCACCTTCCAAACCTCTGTGGGAAAAGCATGAGAAAATATTTTTCTCTCAATCATGATACCCCAGCAGAAGGCTTTTTCACATGGTGAAATCACCTTAGAACATACCACAATTCCTAAAATGAGTATGGTACCATCAACAAAGGATTTATAATGTAACTAAAGTCTTAAAACCTTCTATTAACTGCAATGCTTTTTAATGAGGTGCTATGATGTATATTGGTCCCAAGATGGCTGCCAACACTTCTTGGATGAAGTGCTGACAGCCAATCAGATCTCAGGATGAGATGTGTGGTTAGGCTCCGCCCACATATATATATGATTTTACTTTTGATTTTCTCAGGAACTACTGAACAGATTGACACCAGACCTGCAAAAGGCACTTCCCTGACCTGAGGACTACCTCTCTGCCAAATTTCAAGTAATTCTGTTCAGCCGTTCGGGCTGTACCTTGGACTAAAGGTCCCTATGGAAAAATGCATGGGGAAAACGTGTTTTGGGACCCCCCTTTTTTCTCGGCCCCCGCTTGACGAATCACCCCGAGACTTTCAGGGTAGGAGCGGAGCGGAGCGCCCCACCTATTTTGAAAATTTTGCGAGGATTCGTCAACCGGCGTCAAAGTTATTCCAAATAGAATGTTGCGGATTTCCTATGGAAACACGGTCCTAACTATAACTGTCTACTGGCGACCGCCAGTAGATAATATATATATATTTATATTTATATATTTATATATATATTCACAGAAAAAACAAAGGTTACAGGGACATACATTCACAAAACCATACAAATTCAGCAGTTATAGTTACCTGCTCTAGCTATAACTTATGCCCCCGAATGCACTGTTTATGACCTCACGTTTCACATCACTCATTACATGGTCAGTGACTTCACTGATGATATCCAAAATGACATTATTGATGACATCATCCACTAATTGTGAGTGTCTTCTAGAAGTTTATTTATGAGTGTTAAACATATATACTAAGGTACTACAAAAGTTAAATTAGCATACATTGTGTACTACTAATGAGCATACCACCGAACATATTACGAGCCGAGTATATTACAAGCAGAGCATATTACAAGTTTCCTCACCGCGATCCTATCCACGATTGTGAACCTGCCATGGAAAGGTTGGCATTGAGGCAACTCAGGGCCCCCTGTTACCTCTTGGCATGAGGGTGCATGTATTTTTCGCCCCCAGTTCCTGCATGACAAGGTGCATTTCTTACCATGCAGGAACTTGCTTCAGCTGTCCCACTCACTGCCTTTCTATAGCTCTCCTTTGAGCCTTAGAAAGGTACTGCCATGGCACCACCGCAGCACACACCGCATGCCAGGTTTAAACTCATAATTCTGCAGGTGGTCTGACTTCGAATTTGGTGGTCTTCCTGCAGGGCTCTGGCATGGCGGCCAGCAGGAATACCGCCAAACCTGTAAACAGGCCCTTAGTAATGACGCCTAGAGATCAAGCTCTGATTACTACCCTGCGGAAACAATATAAGCTGAAGACGTAGATGGAATGAAATTCTAATGCAGCAATAGGAGACACTTAGGAATAAAGCCCGTACTAAAAATAACAAACTTATCTTGGGAACAGTAACAAATATGTGTACATTGGATGGTAGATTGTCCCATATTAGATGCTGCATAAACAGGTCAGGATAACCGATTTTTCACAAATATATTCTGTTCTTGAGGAAAACGTGCCAAATAATATATTGAGGCAAGAAGCCTATTCTGAGCTAGTACAGTTCTCTTTACAGGAAGTGATTGTGGCTATATTACAGAGCTCCAGGGGTAAAACCCCAGGACCCGATGGGTCCCAAATGAACTAATCAAAAACAACACACATTTTTGGGCCCCTTTACTAGCTAATGTTTATAATAATATCACAGAGCCTACTGTCCCTAGCTCCTGGATCAGTTTAATAATACTATCAATTTTTAAGAAGGGGTAGCTCTCTAAACGGCAATGCTACCGACCAATATCATTGATAGATATCCTTGCAAATATTCTTCAGAGGGTCTTATACAATAGAATCAAAGAATGGACCACTGATAGCAATATCCTACATGCTGGCCAGTATGGCTTTCTCGCTGGAATTGGCACAATAGAGCACTGCCTGAATAAAAATGTCATAATTAGAAAATATAGGGTGGCGAGGCGGGCACCGCTCTACCTAGCCTTCATGGATTTGACCATGGCATTCGATTGTGTTAACAGATCAAAGTTATGAAAAAGTATATTAGAAATTGGTTTCAATGGTGACCTTGTCAATATGCTAGTAGTACTGCACACAAATACGAATGCCAGGGTGAGGTTTGGACAGGGGTGTGAGAATATTCTTGTCAGTTATATGAGACAAAAATTTGGCTATGGCTTTAGTTGCCTGATAAAAGGTTGCTCTTCTTATACTCGCCGTCCAAACTTCGTACACGTCTAGTTCCTCTATTGCATGCATTCAGTAAGCTCCCCAGGAACCTTTTTTATTTATCAGTTTTTGTTCTTCTATTTCCTGCCAGCACAAGTTATCAATAGTTTCTCTTTTAGATGGTTGCAGTCTCCAACATAACTTAAAAAAGGTTGTTTGCTTTGAAGTATTTGGTTTATCAATCCGAACTCAAGACGGACTTGAGCTGGAGAAGCCGATTTTGATATGTTAAAAACTGATTTATATACTCTCGTCTGAATTTTGTTTAGGATGGTTGCTTCACGACCCTTCACCATTTCTGTGCCGAATGTAACTGTTGGCATTAACTGGGCACGCATTACAGATAACAGGTGGGCAAAGGACTGACATCTCAATTTCCTTTTTATTAGCTTAAAACCATAAATTACCGATTGGGCTTTTGCCATCATTGCTGCAGAGTGCTGTTTGTACTTCATTTGATGTTCAATATGGAATTCTAGGTATTTATATATTTCGGCTACCTCAACTTTTTTCCCTTCCAGGAACCAGGAGTATGACTTAAATTTACAGTCTACCAGTCGAACTACTTTTGTTTTTTGCATATTTAATTCTAATCTTTGTTTGTCCATATACATTTTTAGAGCTTTCAAGCTGCGTTGTAGTCCCATTGGTGTTTGGCTTAATAGGACGATGTCTTCTGCATACTGAAGATTTCTTATTTCCTTGTTCACCAGAAAAGGCGGGTGGCTGTTATCATTCTGAAGTGCTTCTGCAAGGTCGGCAAGATATAAATTAAACAAGCTGGGGGCTAGCACACACCCGTTTTAATTCGTTCCTTGTCTCTATTTTGTTGGTCGCTCGTCTGCCATCTCCAATTTTAACCTGCTCCCAGGTTCCTGTGTATAACTCAATAATAGCCCTCAGCAAGCTGCTGTTAATACCCCATTTAGCCAATTTTTGCCATAGGAGCTCGCGAGACACTCGATCGAATGCGGACATAAGGTCTGCAAAACAGGCAAAGAGCCGGGTCTTCTTGTTTTTTGCTTTTTCAGCTAAGAATGTTAATGCTGTTAAATTTGTTGATGTTCCCATCGCGGCCCTGAATCCTGTTTGGAACCATGGTATAAGCTTTTTGTTCTCTGTCCATGAATTAAGGTGCTCTAAAAGGCAGGAGGTGTAGAGCTTCACTTCTACGTCAAGTAAGGCTATGAGCCTATAATTTGTTGGTGGTGACCGATTTCCACTTTTAAGAATTATTTGAAAGATGTTTCCTTTCCACGAGTGTAGGATTCGATTTGTGCAATACAACTCATTGATTTGGGAAAAAAGTATCCCAATATATCACGTCACCTTTAAATAGCGCGTTGGGTATTCCGTTCGGTCCTGCCGCACCTTCTGGCTTTAATTTCTTTATGATTCTTATCAATTCATCTATGTCTGGTATTAACAATGTATTTGCGTTGTATGGTATATTATTCATTATTCCTTCTCGTAAACTGTGTTATCTGTCTGTGATTCTTAGAATAAACCTTCTCGCATTATGGAATCTACATCTATGCTGCCTTTGTTAACCTTAGGCTCAGGATCAGCATACATTCCTTGAACGCGAGCTTCTCATGAGGTAGCGTTTATCCCTGCATTTTGTTGTCTGTTTTTTCCAATAGCCAATCCGTTTATCAACTGCCAAAACTTTTTACTATTCGCGTGTTTAATTGCCATCAAGAGTTTATTCCAGAAGTCAATTTTTGATCTTGTTTTTGCTTTCCAGCAATTTTTCTTATATTGAGTTCTTAAATGTTGCAATTTTTTTTATCCGGTTGGATACCTGCTGTACCAGACATGAGATCCAAATATATTATTGTGTGTTTGTGCTGAAATTATTCGTACTTAATTGAGTTTTTGCTTGAAATTTTTCCAATAATGTATTCTTTAGAATTTCCCATGCTTTTTCTGTTCACCTTCTTCTAAATGCATATTTTCTTGTGAATTTAATTTGCTTTTTATTAAATCTATGGAACCTGCACAGGAGTAGACCTCCGTCATCAGCGTTTCTGGCCTTGTGCCTCTCCATTTCAGGTTCTTTAGATTATATACTTGAGGGCCTGTAGTTATTTCTTTAATTGTTGGTATCAAATCCGTTTGATACTTTATCCTGATGATTTGTGGAAAATGGTCGCTCTCAGTGCAAGGAGTTATTTGAAATTGGCATACCTGAGGCTTTCCAAAATCACTTACCAATGTATGGTCAATAGTTGAGGTTTTACTACCACTTAAAAAATGATTGACGCAGGTGAGTAATCTTTTGTGTTTCCATTCAGTTGGCTTAGCCCTAATTGTTCTAGTTGCGTTCTGTATGCGTTCTCACTTTGACGACTATTTTACAAGTTCTTACACAGATCTGTTTCAAAGTCTCCAGTGATGATAAACAGGGCTAATTTGTGTTGTCTCTATATTGTCTTTATTATGTCAAGCAAAATGTTCATGTGCTCCCTTTTGTTTCTTTTCTTGGATGGATATAAAAATTTCTGAGAATGATTGCTCCTGTCGAAATGCTCGCCTTCTGATTATCTACCTTGATTGTTAAAATCCAGTTTAGTCCGGTTTCCAATTTTTGCCAGTTGTATTTTATAAAATATGGAAAGACTCCCTTTTGGGTGACCAAATTTCGCAGATCTATTAGCTGCCTCATGATGTGCTGTGTAGCCCTTGATGTGTATTGGAGATGAGCTCCATGTTTGCTGCATCAAGATTATATAGTGATCTTGAAGGAATGCCATAACGTCGTTTTTTTGTAGTGAGTTCTCTAGCCCGTGAGTATTCCAGGAGCAAATTTTTATGTTGTTGCTTTGCACCATATTAGGGTTTCCTATTAATTTGTCAGGGCTGCATTATGATTCGATTATTGTTGGGCCATGAACTATCCTGATTGTTTGCAGGAGTGCCATTGTTGTGTTCAGGAGGATCCACAGCCTGGATGGAGCTACTTAGAAACTTGACAATTGTTAGACTTTCGCAGGTTCTCCGATTAAAACCTGTACCCGCTGCTCCTCTTAAAACTGATCTTCCTCTTTCTATTGAGGGAAGCAGTGGTACTGGATAATGCGGGGGTTCAATCTTTTGTAGCAGTATCCCCCATGCCTTAAAGATGTGGTACTTTGTCAATATTTGCTCTACTATCTCCTTTGAGGCCCAATTTGTCATTGTTGCCTCTCTGTTGTGACTTAGTGGGTGATGTTTGAATTCAACTGATCTTAAGTAGGAAGATTTGATATGGACAAGGTCCCTCATTTCCTTAGTTAGTTTTAGAATTGGGCCTCTATTTAAAGTATCAAATGGCCCTCTTGATGTATAATTTGGGATTAACAGAAGCTTGGTTGCTTGGCCTCCCCTTTTATGTGTTGCTTCTCTAAGTAATTACCTCGCATGTTGAGATCTTGTTGTTGAAGGCACTCCTCTGGTTGCTGGTTCTTATCCCACTCGTGGAATGTATTTACACTTTGTGACACTAAGATTAGTCTCTGAGTCA
Organism: Triturus cristatus; assembly: GCF_964204655.1. Lineage (NCBI taxonomy): Eukaryota > Metazoa > Chordata > Amphibia > Caudata > Salamandridae > Triturus > Triturus cristatus. Next base: position 550,352,750 of record NC_140586.1, read on the forward strand.
ACTCCGGCTGTTGACTTTCTTTGTATTCTGGGCTCCCTTTGTTTAGGCATGCGTTCAATTGTTTTCAACAAACTATTTTCTTCCGGGCTTTGCTGTATTATGTTGAAATACTTTATTTCTTTTTTATGCTGTGCTTTTATGTTATCCTGCTGATTAACTGCTATTTCAGTGTCAAGCGCTGAGGTTGATGGGTCTTTGGTTTTTTCTGCTAATCTGGGAACTCATTTTGAATCGGTTGGTATGGTTTTAACTACCTGCATATCTGATTGTTGTTTATTTGATTCTGTATCCTCCTTGTTTTGATCCTTAGCTTCCAGCGTCTTTTTTTCCTATGCTGTGAGAAAATTTGCCATATGTTGTCTTGTTGGCTAGTTTTCCCTTTCTTACGTGCTTTTCTTTGCCTTTTTTTTCTTTTTTTGAGACTACTAATTCAGCCTTTGTTATGTCTTTGTCTTCATATTCTTTTTCTTGTCTTCTATGATTATCTTTGTCCTGTTTGCATGGGGTTATGTCTCTTGATTTTGCTTTTTTGGATGTTTGTCCCATTGGGCGTTTGTATGGGAGAAGTGCCGACCTTACTTGTTTGGGACGTTTCTTGAATCGTCGCCATTTTTTTGGGCTCTTTAGTTTCATATTCTTGTACTCTTAGGGGTGGATTACGATGGCGGGCGGACAAAGTCCGCCCGCTATCGCATTGGCAAAAGGGACCGCCCGCAATAGGTGCCGCGGTTCCGCAATACCAATTATGATGCGCCCACCACACTGGCGGGCGCATCCCATATTTTTACATTGCGGCAGGCGGTGCTGCAAGCAGCACCTGCCGCAATGTAAAAATACATGTTGTGCATTTGAATGTACAACGTGAAAGGCACCGTGCAGTGCCTGCCACCTTGTACATGCAAATGCAGGGGGATACAATAGGTACCCCCCACGTGTAGCCCTCCACTCCCAACCGGGGGCCGCAACGGGCCCCGAAGGCATTCTCCGCCTGTCTTTTTGTGGCGGGATCTCCGCCGAAAAAGACAAGCATCGTAATGCCCACGGCGGTGCCTGCACGGCACCGCTGTCATTGCCCCATTGTACCGTGTCCTGCAAGGTGGGCAGAAAAGGACCGCCTTGCGGGACCAAGGCAGACGGTCTTTCCGTCTGCCGCGGTACCATTCCCATTCCCACCGCCATCCTAATTTGGCGGTGGGAATATTCAGGTTGATGGCGGGCGGATCGCCACCGCCAGGCCAGCGGTCCTCACCACCGGGCCACCGGTGGTTATCCGCCCGCATCATAATCGGCCCCATAGTCTCATAGGTGGACTTGCTGCTTGTGCTTTTACTTACATCAATATTTCTGTTTATTGATACAACTTGTAGGTTGTCTCCTGCTGTTGCAGATTGGCAGGTAATTGGTTAACAGAAGTGTCCCCTATGTACTAGCTGGTATTTTATTTGCTGAATCCTGGGTTTCATAATTTTGTTTAGGCGTAGAACTTCTTCTTATTGACTCATGTTCCTTTAACAAAGCCAGCATATGCTCAGATTTCCTGATTAAAGGTGATGGCGTTAAATTGCCACAGGTGAATTGTTTATTATACGGAGGGCTAATGCTGCGAGTCCCAAATGGGCTTAGACTTGTTGTTATGCTGACCCTCAGTCTGCCCATCTTTCCCTGTGCAAATAGTTGTGGCTGTTCCGGTGGATAGTTGACCAATGGTTGGCTTGTCTCCTGTATAAGCATTGAAGTATTAAGTAAATCAATTAGAGGAAGATCTAGTACCGGAGGTCCAAATGGACTCTGATGATTTTGTGCAATTGCTGATGGGCTCAAATAATCCCCGTTGTTAAGGTTTAAGGAGGAGTGAGAGTCCCTTGAGTTCGATTTATAAACCTCTCCTTGGATTGTACCTGCTTGAGTTATATCAATACCTTGCATGATTTTACCCGCTTCATTCTCCTCTAGGCCTTGATCCCTCAAATTGCAGATAATTTTATTTCTTTTATCAATTTTACTCTCTCCCTCCATATTCAGATTTGAATTACTATTTGTGGGGCTTGCTTTCGTTGAATTTTTTGCTTTTAGAAAGTCGGTTATTTTGTATCCCTCCCTCTTTTTTGATTTTGCAGATCTTGTTTTGTTTTGTTCTGTTGTTACGATAGCGGACTTCTGTTCTTTTCCAGTGTCAGAATGTGTCACTGTTTCCTGTGAAGCATCCAACTTAGGTGACTCCTCCTTTGCTCTCTTCATTTGCTTTTTTTTTCCTTGACAGGGCACTCCACGGGTCCTTCCAGACCGCATTGTGTCCCCTTTATCTGGAACATTTTTTCTGCCCTTTTTTCCACTGTTTTTTTGCTCTAATTACTCTGCTTGCTCAGTTGCTGTTGACTTCTTAAAAAAACCTTACACTTATTCTTATATCTTATTTATGATTCTTTTGTCAATCATACTTTGCTAATTGCCCTTTGGACCGCAGAGCGTTAGAGACACTTCCCTTCTATTGTGTAACCCCCCTCACCTCTGCTTTTGATGCTCCTTAGGGAAGGAGAAGGGTTCTCTTGCTCCAAGAAATGTATGCCATCTGTGCACCACAGTCTCGGAAGTCCAGTACCTGTCGTCAAAGGGGAGACCTTGGCTCTGCCTCCCTCCCACAAAGAGGGCTGCTGGATGAAGTTCAGCCAAACTGCACCCACTGCTTAACTCTCTCACGCCTCTCCCATTGTTCCTCTCTGCGTAGGAGCGCAGAATCACCTCCTCTGCGGCCACTGGCACTGCAATCTCACCCAGATCCACTCCGATTCCTGCTCCCCCCAGTTGTCAAAGTCCCACTGCTAACGGGGACAGGAGCGGGATCCGCAGCTGCCCCTAGCTAAAATGGGGCCGTTCCGGTCAAACACTGCACCTCTCCGCTGACAACTCCTGCTCCCCCCTCCCCGGCTGGCCACCTCCCTCCTGCAGATGAAACCAACAAGCAGCGAGGGTGGCTGGGGAGCTCGGGGGGGGCAGGGAGGAAGCAGGGAGGAATCATGGCACGGAGAGCACAGAGAGCACAGAGCAGAGCACGGCGCCCGGCACCTAGAAGAAACGCCGCAGCTCCAACTCCAGCTTAACCCACACTTGCAGTTTGTCAGCGATGGATTCCCACTGTTGGCAGCTATTAACGGGAGCTGCGACCTGCAAACCAGCCAAGAAAACCAGCTGTTATATCAAATGACAATGTCTCAATGTGGGTTTCATTTAGGGAACAAATACAGTAAGCAAAATTGAGTTGCTAAGGATCAAATCAGTGTAGGGAGAAACACAGGGAGACAGATACATGTGGGATTTTTTGTATTTGAAGTCACTTAAAACATGTTGGACATATCACATGAATAGAAAGCACTGCGTTACAATAATGAAAATGTAACCGGAAGGATACTGTGCACAAGTGCTCGTGAAAATAGTGATGGCGCAAGTGACACGTGAAGTGCTATGTACAGCAGTAATGTGGGGCGCAACGAAGAACAAATTGGTAAGACAAGTATCATATATTTAGAACATCCCAGCAGTCAATGATAAACAAAATCCGAAAGACAGTAAATAGGATGTCCATAGCATGAGGGCGACAAAAATTACGCTGTTGGAGTCGACAGCGTTTCGGCCTGTGGAAATCTAGGCCATCATCAGGACTGGTTACATTACAATTAAATGCAGTGCTGAGGATGTGAAGAAACGTATCTCAAGAAGGTGGACCATAGGACAGAAAAAGGAGAGAGAGGTCAAGTCAAAAAGAAAAGAAGGTGCTAAAGTATGGTCACTTGCGAAGGTACATAAAGGAAGGTGGTGGCTTGTAGAGATCAAGGGGTCAGAAACGCGGGTGAAGGGGTTGATAGCTAGGTGACCCGCAGTGGCAAGGAAGGGGGACTACTCCAAGGCAAGGATGCCAGAATGGCAGGGCGAGATGAGGAGAAAATAGATGAAGGGTCATGAGCGGTAGTGACAGCGTCCGGAGGGGGAGGGGGAGGAAAGGTGGGATGAAGTGAACACACAAGAATGTGTGTGGGTCGCAGGGATGAAGGAACGGAGGGTAAATCATTTAGGTAACCGTAGGAGAACAAATCACGGGAGCAAGTGCGGCATCGGTAGGCGCTAAGGATCGGATCGGTAATGCGGGCTAGTAAAGAAGCAAGGGAAGGGGGGCTGGGAGGCGGGCAAGCATCAGAGGGAAAGACCAGGCTGCTTCGGAGAAGGGTGCGGGGGGACGGGGGTCACGTGAGAGAGGAATGCCAGAAGAGGAGGCAGAACTTACTGTTGAACGTAAGCGGCAGCCAAGTCAAGACCGGGGGTTCAAATGAGCTCGTGGATGCTGAAGAATCAAGCGTCCCGTGTGGACTGTGGGAGGCTAAAAGGGCAAAAAATGGGGGGAAATGAAAGGGAATGAAGGGTGAGAGGCGGAATAATCGAAGAACCGGGTGATGGTAATGGTAAAAGAACTTACTGCAAGCAGGCTGGGCTCTGGAACCCAGTGAATGGGTAGTCTGGAGGGAAAGGAGAAGTAAGGTCAGGATCAAGGTTCAGTAGCGATAAGGAGTCGAAAAAAGGGAGTGCAGGGGGGCGCATGGTAAAGGTACTTACGATTGGCGGTGCAGGAATGGATCACGGTACGAGGAGTCCTGGAGTGCACCGGGCCAGCGTCAGTCAGGCGGGAACTGCAGGGAGCAGGCCAGGGGGCGTAAACATAGTATGGTAGAGGGTCACGAGGCGAAATGACTAGAACGCGCAAGGAGAATAACACCGATAGGGCAGTGAGACGGGAGAGAGAGAGGGAGAAAAGACTTCAGCGATCTATGTAAATCACAGGGACAGTTAGAAATCGAGAGAGAAAAATATTTTGAGATTGAAGAATTGGTACATTAACAATTTCAGTGACATGATAACACGAATAAAAATTTAACATGAAATGAAATTTTGATAGATGAAAATATCATTTTGTAAAACAACGGTACATGAGGCATGAAAATGACAACCATAGATAAACAGGGAGGACTACTGGAATGAAGACAGGGTGAAAGGTACACTGGAGGGGGAAGGTCGGGGAAAGTGGAAAAGGAGAGGTGAAGGGGGAGTGAAGGAAAGAAGGGGGGTTGGATGGGTGGGGGGAGGGGAAGGGGAAAAACGGAAAAGGGGGGTTGGGAGAGGGGCTAAAAAAGGGGGGGAGAGAAGGGGAAGAAGGAGTCATTTGGGCTGTGAGAACTTAATGGTTGCATATGGATGATGCCCAAGAATATAAGGTATCGTGGTAGGGAACCATCATAGGTCAACAGGGTAGACAACAATAATAGAGTGGGCAAAAAGTTATTATGATAATGTGGAATTGCACTCATCAAGAGTGTTCAAGTCATGTTCAATGGTGTTGCAACGGGCTATCCAGCGGCATTCGCACCTGTTCAAAAGTCTTTGGATATTGCCACCTCTTATGGGTTTTGATGGTTGATCAATCACCATCCAGGTGAAGTCAGATTCATTGTGGTTTTTCTCTTTGAAATGTGAGACGACCAATGGTGCTGTTAGAACCCCACATTGGATACGGCTCCGATGTTGTAGGATGCGGTCCTTGATCATTTGGGTGGTCTGTCCTATGCACAGCATGTTGCAGGGACATTTTATGGAGTAAATAACATTCTGGGATCTGCAATTGGTGAAAGAATGCAGATCACATTTTAATCCGTTGTGTTCAAAGACTTTGGTGTTTGTGGTGGTGGAGCATGCCGAACATCTCAGGCATTTGTAATGTCCCAGCAGGGGTGGGAGCTTCCATGAGCCATGGACAGTCTCATCCCTGATAGTGGTTTGTGATGAAGTGATGGCGTGTACCAGGTGGTCTGATATGTTTTTTCCTCTGCAATAGGAGAATAGAGGAGGTTCGTTGAAGATGGCGAGGGGGGCCAGGATTTTCCAGTGTGATTTGATGATTTTAGACAGCTTGTTACTGGATGGAGAAAAAGTGGAAACAAAAGGGATCCGAGTATTAGGCCTTTTTTCTTTTGGGGTGAGCAGGGTCTCCCGATGGTTGTACCAAGCTCGTTTTCTTGCCCTAGTGACCAATTTCTTGGGATATCCATGGGCGATGAGTTTGGAGGTTAGTATTACAGCCTCCCTGAAGAAATCTTTACGCCATTTACAGTTGCGTCGGATCCGTTGAAATTGGCCAAACGGAAGACCATCCCGAAGGCCTCTGGGATGGTAGCTAGAGTAGAGTAGTAGAGTGTTACGTTCCGTGGGTTTTCTGTAGAGTTTAGTGCCAATTTGTTGGTCTTCGACCCGTAGTGTGAGGTCTAGAAATGGGAGGTCCTCTTCTTTGGGTTCAATGGTAAATTTCAGATGCTGTTGGCAGTTGTGTAGCCAATCAACAAATCGCAACAGAGTAATTTTGTCGCCTGTCCAAATGAGCAGGATGTCGTCTATGTATCGACGCCAGAATGTGATGTTATTCCTAAAAGAGTTGAGGTTGGTAAGGAATAATGTGCTTTCCAGATGGTAAACATAAAGGATCGCGAAATTGGAGGCAAAGTATGCACCCATCGAGACTCCTTTAATCTGTAAATAGTAGGTATCTTTGTACAGGAAGTAATTGTTCTCTAGGGCAATTTCCAAGAGGGACATCACAAAGTCCGTGGGTATCCTCGTGGGGAATGGTCGAGTATTCCTCTTATGACTTCCAGACCTTCTCTGTGGGGTATATTGGTGTAAAGGGACTCAATGTCCATGCCGACCATCAAATCCATGACTGGTGAAAAAGGGGTATCTTCGATGAGTTTGATCAGATCCATGCTGTCACGGACAAAAGTGTCAGTCAGAGGGACAAACTCCTTGATGATATTGTCGATGTATTTGCCAATGGGCTCCAAGATCGAGCCACATCCTGACCAGCTGTGGCAGTCTGTGGCAATCTGAGAAACCATGGCGCAGCAATCTGAGAAACCAGCCTCCTCTCGCTCCTCTTGCTCCTCACCGTCAGTCCGTGTGCACTCTGATCCAGAACCGGATTCAATCTCAGACAGGGGGGTAAAGTCTGCTTTTTATTTTATGTATCAACAACCTCAGATTCCATCTGACTAGAAGCATGCAGGACGTACCCAAAATCAATGGCACCTCTCTTCCCACATTACTCTATGTGGATGATTTCCTTTTAATGGCTCGCCTGAAAAGTATTGAGTGAAAGGATTACGCACTGTGCGAAATGCCACATGCTTGACACTGTAAAAATGTCTTCTGTGGCTGTAATTTTGGATACAGTAATCACTGTTATTTTTCTTTTTTTTGTTTTGTTTTCAGTTGCCAGTTAATGTTTTAGGAACACTGAAGTTAATTGTTTCTTTGCATTTTCCTTACCTTACCCTTTTAGTACTCTATTTACTCTTTGTTGAAAACAACCGAAGGAAAAAAATAACTTTAAAAATACCTTCTACAAAAAATGGTTCTTTTTAAAATCACCATTTGGTCAAATAAAGAGCTAAATCTATGTTTTTGATGTGTCATTGACTGTTTGGGTGTAAGACAGGGTGTTTGTGGCTGTATCAGTGGTTGCCTGGGTGTGTCAGTGGTTACATAGCTGTGCACATGAATGTATCAGTCTGTGTGTTGGAGTGTGTCAGTATCTGTATCCGTGTGTGCCTAGGTGTGTCAGCGGCTGTATCAGTACGTGTTTGAGAGGCTGAAGGTTTGGTTAAATGTATTAGTGGCTGTATCAATATATGACTGGGTATGTCATTGGCTGTATGAGTACATGCCTGGATGTGTCAATTTCTGTATCAGAATGTGGCTGGCTGTGTCAGTAGACGTATCAGTGTATGTCTGGGTATGTCAGTCGCTGTATGTGTGTGTGTACAGGTATTTGAGAGGTTGCATCCATGTTTGGCAGGGTGTGTAAATCAGCGTCTCAGTGTTTGGCTGGGTGTGTCAGTAGCTGTATTAGTGTGTAGCTGGGTGTGTCAGTGTCTTTATCAGTGTTTACCTCTGTGTGTAAGTGACTCTATTGATGTGTGAGTGATTGTGTTATTGGCTGCATGAGTGTGTGCCTGGGTGTATCAGTGGCTCTATCGGTGTGAGCCTGAGTGTGTGAGTGGCTCTATCGGTGTGTGCTTGGGTGTTTATGTGTCTTCAAAAATGTATTTCTGGGTGTCTTAGTGTCTGTAATAATGTGTGCCTGTGGCTGTATCACTATGTGTGTGGGTGTTTGAGAGGCTGTATCAGTGTTTGGCTGAATGTCTAAGTGTCTGTATCGATATGTGAGAGGGTGTATTATTGGCTGTATGAGTATATGCCCTAATGTGTCAGTCTCTGTATCAGAGTGTAGTCGGGTGTGTCAGTAGTTGTATGAGTGTGTGCCTGAGTGTGTCAGTGTCTAAGAATGTGGACCTAGTTGTTAGACACTGCATCAGTGTGTCCGTGGGTATGTCAGTGGCTGCATTTGTGTGTGAGTGGCTATTTGGGAGGCTGTATCAGTGTTTGGCTGGGTGTATCAGTAGCTGTATTGGTGTGTAGCTGGATGTGTCAGAGGTCTATATCAGTGTGTACTCTGGTATGTGAGTGGCTGTATTAGTGCCTGCCTGGGTGTGTACCCTGAGAATGTAATCTTATTAAACAGTGCCAAAAAAGTAATTAGTGAACTTCATTACTAAAAAAGATAATGCCATTCGTCTGTATGAAAAGAAAAAAACGCACAACTTTGAGCTAGTATTACAATTTATAAAATTATACAATATAGTTACAGTTTTAATAATGCATAACTTCATAATTAGAAACTTAGTACCACTCATTTAGTATCCTATGTTACATTAAATTTGAGTACTTCATTTTTCCTTTTTTACCATTCTCAGTTTCTATACTCATGCACAATAACTGATGTACTGTTGGAAGAATCATCATTGGATAGTGGGAAAACAATCGTAAAGATTGTAGAAAACAAAATGCACACTATGTTACTGCAATTAAGGAGCAGTGTGCATTGCACTCACTACAATTTAATAAAACATTTGTTTTAACTATACTTGCATTACAAATTTGAGAAATCTTATTCTGTAAATAAGACCCTTATTATCAGAACTACTAATAGATATACAGGGTACACCAGCATATGGTAATCCTTATGTAGAGATCACCCCTGGTAGGCCAAATATTGTCATAAATATTAATAATGGAGCTAGAAAAAATACACTATACCACTTTCACAACTGTGACCCCCCCTTAGAACTTCAGTTGTGGAAACAAAAGATAAGAATTAGGTAGATTAAAAGGCAATTGTTTGCTGCAATTTAAGGTTGCCATATTATATTCTCTCCATCCACTTATTACATACAGTGTAGTGGCCAGATGTAACAGTAAGTCCTTCATGAAATACGAATAGCCATATTAGTATTTGCTCTTCCAGAAATAGATATTTGTCCCCCTTTTTTCCATTTTACTTCTATCTGCTCTGCATTGTTGTAGCATTCATTGTTTGAACAATCTGTCAAAAGACACAGTTTTGCAATCTGGAAGTGTTAAATAAATAAATCGCCCCAAATGTATTTCTGTACTTGATGTGAAGGAGCAATCTTCACACTCATGGTTCCATGAGTAAGTTAGCCAAAGTAACTCATCAATACATATTTCACCTTCTAATACTCCAAAGATCACCAATATAAACTCCTGTTGATTGTTTGAAGTAAACTGCACAGATCCACTACATTAATCGACAAGGTCTAAAATATGTGATGCAGAATGTGTTGTAGACCTATCAGTACGTAAACAGTGCAACAAAGCACACAGTGCAGAACACAATCTCTTCTGAGGTTTATGTTCAATTACATCTACAACACGAGATAATGCAAACAATACCTTTAGCAAAACATTAGCATAGCAGTTGACACCAGAGAGGTTTGACAAATGGTAACCAAGAATATCTCCCTCATTGTCAATAGTTTTTTTCTTAATACCTTCTTCTCTATCATTTCTTTCTTTCTAATGACAACACTACACTCCCTTGGAAGCTTTCGCTTTGGACAGATGATGTGTTTTTTATAAATGGGATACTGTCCTAAATGAGGAGCATAGACACTTCTCAATCGATTGTACTTTTGAAAACAGCTTGGATCAGGACTTACTTTGCTGTCATCAAATGCGAATAAATACAAACCAGACAATGTTCTAACTTGGGAGAAGGCTGCATATGACATTCTTTACCTAAACACTGTACTGCCAAAATTAACCAATGTTGAATCTATACTTAAATCTTGAGATTTATGATTACTTACAGCATATGCTAGAGAAACTGGAAACTGTTTCTGTTATATCCTGATTATTTAGCCTATCTCCCTGCTGCTCAGCCACTGTGAGTGTTGACAGTGGAATGTTGGTGTGACGTTGATGGTTGGAATGCTTGGGTGGCTGTGTGGATGAGTGGTGACATTTGGAAGATGTGCTGAGTAGCAGGCAGGCTGCTTCTGGAGGTGCTGGAGAATAAGTAACACCAGGATACTAGACATTTGTACATAATTACTATCCTTCATGAAGAAGTTAATAAAAAAACTTACAAAACTCATCTTGGCTACCTGTGGTAGGATTCAACATATTTTTGGTGACGACCTGGACCTGGACTCAAGTGTACTTTTGGATTTAAAAGAATTGTCTATGGTTTGAATAAGAAAGCAAGAGACCCACAGAGTAAAGTTTGAAAAATTGAGCTCCAAGTATGTCAACCCCACCAGTGTCCTTGTCAGCGGGCAGCCCCCGCTTGGACATGCTTCATTGTACTTCTTAAAATGACTAGGATACAAGTGGGTAAGTGGTGTGAGCCTTACTACTTCCACATCTCAAATCTGAATATTTACTACAAATGGATGATTCAACAGGTATGGAGAGTTTTTAAATCTTACAAGTTTAAACAGCGGACAACCAGCCAACTTGATCTCCAGAGGCTTACATTGAGAATCTGGCTTGCAGAGTATGGGAGCTGCTATTTACAGGTATCAATTGTGGTGGTAGCCATCACTATGTGATTTGCTTTCAATTTGTGTGCACTGGTTTGGGATTACTCAGCACACTGTGCCATTGCTCATCCCTGCGAGAGCAGTACTCTTCTCTGGTATCTCTTCACTTGTTCTTTCACTGCTGGTGCTTGGTCACTGTGTTTGTACCACGAGAGAGACTTTAGCGCTGGGGACATTATTGTGGAGTCTACTTTTCAACACATTGTACTGCTGACTGGGATTTGCCATGTTCCGAGTGCTGCTGTGGATTTTTGGAGGTGAGCCATATCGTTTTGTCTCCGGCAGACCCCCTTGCCAGTTTAACCGCAGCTGTCATTCTCAGCTCGCAGTCTTACCTGCTTCTTGGAGTCCTGCTGTGCCATCGTGGTACATCTTCTTATGTCATTGTATCTGCGCAGATTTTGGCTGCTGATGGACTCCTGCATGCACGGAAGCGCTGAGAGCCAACCGGCTCTGCGGCAAATACGTGCTGCCATCCTTGCAAAACTGGACAGCTGGCATTTTGAGGCTGTTCTTCTGCTGCACATTCCGGGTTGGTGTTTAGCCCTTTTTATTTGCCTGCATTTTCATCTTCATTCGCATGGCAGACTACTCAAGTGAACACCATCCCTGTTATTCGATGGTTGAACACGCTCACATTTTAAAGCAGAGCGTTTTCAGGCACTATTTATTCATCCTTGTCACATCAGTTACGGCTGTTTGATTGCATATCCTTGCTGGATCAACATTTTTTTCACATGGACTCAACATACGATGCCTTAAAGGTCAAGACAGAGCACACTCTTCTATTTTGTTTGTTTCAGTCTGCCATTAACGCTTCCTTTTAGGAGTTAAATTTGCCAATCAATCCTTTTTTTTATGCTTAACTTTCTATGGATTGTGATTTAACTCTAGTTGCTTGTTAAAGGGGCGAGATGTTTCAACAGTGACTTTTGGGGGATGTTTACTATATTCAAATTTATCCCGTGTTCAGCATGTCAAAACACACCACTATCGATGGTTTCAAGGTTCTCAGTACCAATCATGCAGTGCTTGTTTATTGTTTTTCTGCTAAAATGATGTTCTGCACTTCCTAGTGTGTTAGTTTTTTCCCTGCAGTGTGTCCAGGCAACCTAGTTTTACGCACACTATATGTTATGGCTACATGTTATGGGTTGGTGTCTTTGGTCACACATTTATGGCTTATGGTTGCCATTTACTGTGGATGCATAGGCATCCTTACGTAAGGGAGGTCCTAGTCTTTTTGTGGGTGGTGGTCCCACATTTCTCTTGGTTTGTTACTCTCACTTACATGAGGGATGCTTATGGAGTTTAGTTTCATTTTACACATTACACTCCCTTACATGAGGGATGGGTATTAAGTTTGGGTCCATTGTTACTTTTCACTTTTTTACATGAGGTTTGGTCTAGTCAATGTGGGTTTTTTCCCATTTCTCTGTGTTGGAGTTACACTTCATTACATATTATGTTTTGTTGACTGTGTGTAAGTCGCCTTGCGCTACACGAGTTGTGTGTAAGTCGCCATGCGCTACACGTCTCGTCTTCGTGTGTAAGTCGCCATGTGCTACACGTCTTGCCGGTTTGTTGTGTAAGTCGCATTGTGCTATATGTCTCGTCTTGTCAGTATGTAAGTCATCATGCGCTACACTTCTGGTTAGTCTAGTGTGTAAGCCACCTTGCGCAACACGTGTTGTTATTGGGTGTGTTAGTCATTTTGCGCTTCACGTTCCGTATATATGGTGTGTAAGTCACCAGGTGCTACACGTGTACTTTGGTTTTACACCCTCACACAGAGTAGGTCTCATGGGTCTTGTCCCATTCACTTTGTTTTCACCCTTTTGACAGTTGTGGGTCATGGGTGTTTGTCTGTCTAAGGGTGTTCCACCCTTTGCTACATTTTACGTATTTTTCAAAAAGTGTTTATTGGGGGGATGGGTTATATTGCTTGTCAATGTTTTATTGTTGCTTGTCAATACTTACCTTTTCTTTCAGGTTACGTAGTGTTCAGACTCTTGGGAAGTTGTATTTTAGGTTGCTTCCGTGAATCTTGAACTTTTTCTCTGCTTATGTATATGCTTGTTTATAGTTTTTTCCATGTTATATTGTTCTTTTCATTTTTCATTTAAAAGGAGGGGGATATGGTATAGCCTGATTATTTAGTATATGTTTCCCAGCTTAGCTCTCTCCCTGCTGCTCAGCCAGTGTGTGTGTTGACATTGGAATGTTAATTACTATCCCGCAACAAGAAGTTAATAAAGAAACTTACAAAACTCATCTTGGCTACTTGTGGTAAGATACAACAGTTTCAGTCGCACATATAAGTATTTCACAAGCAAAAAACATACAGTGGCCCTTCCAATCTGCTTTTTGCTATCAATCTGATCAGGTACTCTATCTCAGTCCTGTTAGGAAAGATAATAAAATAAATAATTTTACCTATAGCACCATTAACTAATCCTTCCCCAGCATTTACATTTCAGCGCAGAATTACTCTACAGTTCTTGCAAAAACGTAAACATTTCTACAATCTTGCAGTTTTTTAAACTAATTTTTCCAATGAATCCAATTTTGTTTGCAATCTTTCATTTAGGAATATTGTAAAGTAGTTCCTTTGATATTATTTGCAGCTAATCAAGTGGGTGCTATTACTACACATGACAAATTGCACTCTGTAGTCTTCTGCAGGAAAGTAGCGAGAACATTTACTATAAAGTTTTTCCGATGCCAGCTTGACCGCTGACATACAACATTGTAGGCTTAAATGACATGTGTACACACTTCTTCTTTGTCCTTCACTCCCATATATATTTGTATTGCTCGTCATTTATTTATGCATCCAACTCTACCAAATCAATAGTTTTCTGTCTTGCTAGTTGCATTGCAGTCTCCACCTCATTCATTGAAATGGTAGCTTCACTTTCAATTATTGGCTGTACAAGAGGATCTTGACTTAGAGGACCTGAACTTTGGTTGCTTTGTGAACTCTCCTTAGCAATTGTTTCTTCCTGTTCAATTTCATCATGTAACATTTTCAAATAGTTAAGAAATACTGAATACTCACTGTTATCCTTTGCAGCATAAAAGAGACTTCATAGCAGTCAAACTCTCCTAGTAATTCTGATTCAGAATGCCCAGGCTTAAAGAGCTTTAGAAGTACCAAATAGAAAAAACTCTTTTTTCAGCAGTCTGGCAACTCACTATTCTATGATTATTTTGACTGTCTTTGCTTTGTCATACCAAACAACCATCACTACCAACTATTGCAAATTTATCTTCATCTACATTTTCTGTCACAAGTTTTCTATATTTGTAGTTTTTAAGTATTTCTTATAAACTAACTGAACCCAACCAATCACTGCATTCATAAGGTCCGATTTCCCTGTGTGAAAGCATCTTCAAACTGAAGCTTATTGTCATTCCACATTTTGTGACTGACAGAATTGTAGTAATTGATATATTTTGGAGCTTTAGTTCTCCTCAGGTTGCAGGTGTTTTGGGGTGATTTTCGAGTAAATGTATGTCTGACTTCAGAAAAAAATACTGTTTTATTTATTTTAGAAGTTTTATATAGCACTGGCTGGACCAGTAGGTATCAGAGCGCTTTACATGGGTAGGGTGGAGGTCACATTATAGAACAATCAATCAACAGCATGAAAAACCAACATGTTAAAAAACTAAAAACATCTTAAGTTAAAATACATCACAAAACACATATAGAGAGAGCGAGGGCAATATACATCAGTAAAACCAGGAAGTGGGAGATCAGATTTCAAATGGTGGTATGAGAAGGGGAAAGGCAAGTGGGCAGTGGGGGGTAGGAGGTTAGATGAGCAACAGGGTGGAGGGAAGCAAAGGGGGAAACTTTGGTAGGAAGGGAAGGTAGTGTAAAAGTATTGAGAGAGTTAGAGGAAGAGAGAAGTGGGTAAGAGTGAAATCAGTGCCAGTAGAATGTGACAGAAAAGGGAGGGGGAGGAAAGATAATGGTAGAAATGAAGGGGGGACCAGAAAGACTGGAAGGGGAAAAGGGCGAGTTTAGGTCTATTAGGCGTTGGATCATGGTGCAGGTTAGACACCCCAAAATGTATTGAGGAGGTGCATTTTGAGTTATTTTTTGCAGCTGGAGTAGGAAGGGTTACATCGCAGGTCTTTTGGGAGGGCATTCCCGATGATTGGGGCATTGCCGGAAAAGGAGCGGGACTGAATGGATTTTTTTTTTTGTAGGGGTGGGACTAGGAGGAGAGCGTTTGTGCTTCTTAAGGGTCGTGTGCTGCCCGCTTTGCAGATTTTGTTGGCAAGGTATGTCGGAGTGTTTTGGTGGAGGACTTTGTGTGTGATGCAAGCGGGTTTGTAGGCGGACCTGCCTTCGATGGGGAGCCATTTAAGGGTTTTGAGGGCAAGGGAGATGTGGTCGAAGCGTTTGCAGTCAGTGATGAGCCTTGCTGCAAGGTTGAGCACAGATTTAAGCGGAGCAAGGTGGATCTTGGGGATTCCGGTGAGGATGGCATTGCCATAATCAATACGCGACAGGACAAGAGATTGGACACCTAGTTTAAAGTCTTCAGTAGGGATAAAGGGCTTAATTTTCTTTAGATGACGGAGAGTGAAGAGGGCTCCTTTAGCAGAGTTTTTGATGTGCACATTGAGGGTTGGGCTATTATTGAGGGAGATACCCAGGGATTTTACTGAATTGGACAGGGATAGGGAGCAGTTGAGGGCATTGAGGTCAGAGATCCAGGTTAGAATGGGGAGGTGTTTGTTTGAGGGTGAGGGGTTCCATGAAAAGGTTAAAGAGAGAGGGAGAGAGTATAGATCCTTGGCTCCTCCGAAGGAGACCAGAGTGGGGTTTGATAAGCAGTTGTACATTTTTATTTGCTGTGATTGGTGTTGGAGTTAGGAGACGAACCATTTATGTGTTGTGCCATTGAGGCCGAAACAATCTCTGAAAACATTAAGCAGAGCTGCGTGGTTGACAGTATCAAATGCAGCGGAGAGATCAAGGAGGATCAGTAGGCAGGTCTCGCCATTGTCGAGGGAGTGGTGTATGTCGTTGACAATGTTAAGTATGGCAGTTTCGGTGCTGCAGCCTTTCCTAAAGCCAGATTGTAGGGGGTCCAGTAAGTTGGCTTTTTCAATATGTTTATCTAATTGGAGTAGGACACCTTTTTCGAGGGCTATGGAAAGAAGGGGGAGGTTAGAGATGGGGCGGAGATTGTTAAGGTCATTGGGGTCGGCCATTGGGTTTTTAAGAATGGGGGTGATTTGTCCAAGTTGAAGGGAAGTGGGGACACAACCTGAGGGAAGGGAGGTATTGATGATAGAGGTCCAAGATGGGGTAATGATATGTTTTAGGTCTTGGACTAGGTTGGCGGGGAGGGGGTCTTTGGTGTGGGAGGACAGTTTAAGTTTAGTAATGATGTTAAAAACATCACGTTCAGGTACAGGGTGGAAATTATAACAGGAGGCATTGTTTTTTAGTTGTGAGTTAGGGTGATTGGTTTCAAGAGGAGTGATTATGAGTAAGTTTGGGAAGAGATTATGGGGGGCTATTGTGGAGGGTGTATGCAAAGAATGGTGAGGGTGGGGCAAAGTAGTATGCTGGGAAGAAGTGTGATTAATGTGATCAGGGGGTGTGGAGAATGTGGAGAGAGTTATAGAGGAGATGTCAGGAGTTATTTGGGGGTGGTAGGGATCAGAGTTGAGAGGAAGGATTATTCTATCTGCCCTTTTTTATCCAAGAAGAAGTGAGTATTTTCTTCACATCTGGACATCGAAGTCAACGGTATTGGCGGTGAGGAGGAAGTTTGGTTACGAACAATGTTGAACAATTCTCTGGGTCTGTTTTTGCCCAGATCGAGTTGAGATCGGAAGAAGGATGCCTTTTCGTTAAAAATTTGTTTCTTGTAGGATGATCTAGCTAGTCTGCGGAGAGCCAGATGTGAGGGAGAGGGATGCTGACTCCCAGTTCTTTCAGTCAGTCTTTTTTTTTTTTTTCCAAAACCTTTATTTCGCAAATCAGTGACACAGCTATTCAGCCGACAACCCGGAGGTACGGCAGCTTTAGAAACACAACACATACGAGTGTCCACATTTCACTGACAGGGTAGGCAAAGGTTCTGTTTTAAATAAACACAAATCCAAACCAAAACACAAGCAAGGCGGAAATTACTATAAGCACCAAAAGGGTTCCCATCAGGGGGAGCGAGCCCCGTTTCGTCCAACAGACACAGATTTATAGTAAGGGAAAGGAGGGGAATTCAGGGACTCAAGAGGACAAACACATTCAGCAAGGAGGTCTAAGCCGGAAAAAAGGGGCTAAGGGGAGAGCTGCTCCTCGGGCGGGTCCGGGTCTGGGGGCAGGCATATGCCACCTCTGTACTGGTTCCATCGCCCCCATACAGAGTGCCATTTCCGAGGGCGCCCTCGAGCACAGTACACTGTCTTCTCCCTAAACATGCTCCAATCCATGTTTTCCATCCACGCTGTCAATGTAGGTGGCCTATTAGAGCCCCACAGACGTGCGATGTCGCGCTTGGCTACCATATTCCCTAGGGTCACCCATTGAGTCTGTGCCGCGTCGTGGTCAGTAGGACCCCAAACATTCAGGAGACAGCACCGCGCCTCAGGCTGCATGACGATGCCCGTCACCTCCCCCATCACCTCGTGAACTCGCCTCCAAAACTCCGTGATCACACCGCATTCCCAAATAATATGTAGGAAGGTGCCCACCATACCACAGCCTCTCTTACATAAGCCCTCCTCAGAGAAACCCATATGAACCAGCCTAGGCCCCGTCACGTAGACCCTATGGAGTATTTTAAGCTGCACCAGCCGCAGGCGCGCGGGGATCGCGACCTCTTTGGGAGAAGAAACTGCATACTGCCAATCCTCGTCGTCAAGTTCAAGGCCATCCCTGATCCATTGGCCGCGCAACCCTAGAAGAAGATCCGCCCGAACATTAATAAGTTTCTTATAAATGAGCGAGATCGTACTCTCTGGCATATGGCCGTCCAGGATCCGGTCCTCTAACGGGGAGGACTCAGGCACCTTCTCACCTTCTACCAGGACTGACCGCAAGGCGTGGCACACTTGGGCGTAGCGGAAGAACTCCGAGGTCCCTAGCTCATTTTCCTTCTGCAGCTCCTCGAATGACTTTATCCTACCCTTAACCAAAAGGTCTCCAACCCTGGATATACCGATCAGGTCCCACTTCGCAAACCCTTTTGTATGCCAAAGCTTTCCCAGAATATCGGAGTCAAACAGAGGGGTGGCAAGGGTAAGCTTACCCTTCCAGCCCAGTGAATCCGTCGCCACCTTCCATACATGCACGGCCACCCTGGTGGGCCCCGTAAGGGTTAAGTCCGACGACTTCGAGTACAACGCTCTGTGGTAATTGCCCCCACGCAGCAACCAGCGGTCCATGGCGAAGCCAGGGCTCAACGCCGGACCATACACACCATGGTTAATCGCGCTCAACTGGGTGGCCTAGTAATAACGTCGAATGTCTGGAAGCGCGATACCACCGTCGTACCACGGGAGCGTCAACTTAGCAATCGCTATACGCGGACGCCCTTCCCACAGTAGCGCGCGCTGGTGGCTTTCGACCTCACGGAAGTAGCTGGCCGGGACCAAGTCAAGGGTGTTCTGAAGGGCATAGAGGAAACGGGGGAGAGACATCATTTTGAACAAAGCGGCACGGCCAAGGAGGGAAAGCGGCAACCGCCGCCAGCCCGCCACGTCCCGCCGCAAACGTGCCAAGGGAGGGAGCAAGTTCTTCTCGTATCGTAAAATGGGGTCGGTGGAAATATAGATCCCCAAGTACAAGAAGCCCTGCTGGGCTATCTGGATCGAGCAGTTACGCGGAACAGGCGGGACATCCCCACACAGGACGTACAAGTATGACTTACCCCAATTAATGACAAGACCAGAGTTCCTGCCGAAAGAAGTCAAGACGTCACAGACCACTTTTAGAGATTTCTTAGGCGAGGTGAGAGTATCCACGCCGCCAGCGGCTCAAGAGTAAGGGCGAACAACAACGGCGACAGGGGACAGCCCTGCCGGGTGCCTCTCCCGAGCTCGAACGGTGCCGACGCCCGCCCGTTCACCACGACGCTAGCCAGAGGCCCCTCATAGAGCAACCTCACCCAGCCTACGAATCCAGGCCCAAAGCCGAACTTGGCTAGCACAGCCCACAGGTATGCCCACTCCACCGTATCGAAGGCCATAGTGGCATCAAGAGACGCCACAATAGCTGGCTCTCGCATCGTGCCCGTCCTAGCAATCACTCCATGGAGGCGTCTAAGAGTCAGTGCAGTGTTACGGTGCGGGATAAAGCCCGACTGATCCGGGTGGATCAAGTCGCCAAGCACCCGGACCAAGCGGTTAGCAAGGATCTTAGCAAGGATTTTCGGCTCGGCGTTGAGAAGTGATATCGGCCGATAGGAGCCACACTTGTCCCGGGGCTTACCGTCTTTGTGTATTACCACAATCGTCGCCAGCCGTTGATCGAGTGGAAGAAACCCATTCACCCGCGCCTCCACGTACATGGCGCGCAGGTGAGGAGCCAACTTATCCGGATGGAGCTTGTACAGCTCAATCGGCAAACCATTTGGGCCCGAAGCCTTACCGGAGCGCAACGCACGGATAGCACACGCCACTTCATCTACCGTTATATCCCCATCGAGGTCATCCCTATCAATGGCAGAAAGGCAGGGCAGAGTGATGTCTCGCAGAAGGTCACACAAGTCCTCAGTGGGCCTGTCCGAGACCGAGGTGTATACCGTACGAAAATAGTCCGAGAAACACTGAACTATACCGTCGGGATCAGTGACAACCTCTCCCTCATCCGTCGACAACTCCGGCACCACGCGATTAACACGCTCTTTTTTATCCAACCACGCCAGCAATTTCCCGGCCTTATCACCAACATCGTACAATCGACCCTGCTGCTCTCTATTAAGGGTCTTGGCAGCGTTCGTCACCAGGTCCCTATATTCCAATTGCTTCAAGCTCAAATTATGCAGTGTGGCCGTTGCAACATCCTCTCCCAAGGCCACTTCTAAAGCCGCTATCTCGTCCTCTACTTGTGTCACCTCAGCGTCTCTCCGCCGCTTGGCGGCCACTACCAAGGAAAGGGCCTCCCCTCTCAATACCGTCTTAAAAGCTTCCCATAGGGACACCGCAGATTCAACTGAACCCTGATTTTCTTGAAAATAGTGGTCAACTGTCTTCAGCAACGCACTGCGCATCTTGGGGTCACGAAAGTACCAGGGGTTAATGGGAGCCACCCTACCCCCCCACCACCCGGCCACTATCAAGACGGGCCCACACCGGTGAATGATCAGATATGCCCCGTGCCATGTGCCTAGCCTCAGATACCAAAGAGGCGTGGGTAGCCAGAGTGAGCAAGTAATCAATCCGAGAGAGACTCCCGTGGGCCCCGGAATGGAAGGTATATTGTCTCTGAGTGGGGTGCCGTAGCCTCCAACAATCTACCAGACCAAAAGTATCTATAAAGTCGGGAAGCCACTTTTGAGCACCCCCGATGTCTCTGGGTGGGTGCCTATCAAGCGTTCCAGAACCAACCGCATTGAAGTCTCCTCCCACCACTAGCATCCCTGCAGGGAGTTCCAACAAGGTCTTGCCCAGATCAGCAAACCTGGAGGCCTGCAGGGCTGGAGGGACATAAACAGAAACCAATACCAACGTTCTGCCCTCCCACCTCCCCGCCACAGCCACAAAGCGCCCCCTGTCATCAGCAATGGTGGAGTCCACCTCAAATGGTAGGGAAGCTCTGACGAGTATGCCCGCACCCCTGGAGCCTGTGGAGAACCCCGAGTGAGCAATGAATTTGTAACCCTTTCTGTTAAGTGCATAACACATATTACCTATAAGATGGGTCTCCTGCAGGAGGACCACATCCGGCGAGGTCCGTTTCAAGAATTGCAGGACTATCCCCCGTTTAATACGATCCCCAAAGCCATTAACATTCCAGCTAATTATGTTTAAGCCCCTATCCCCCATCCCTGAACACAAAGAGACCCCCACCCCCCACAGAGAACCACGATCGGACAATACTGACAACCATTGCTACGCCTTGCAAGAAAAAAGAAGCAACCCCCAACAACAACCCCCACATCCCGAATCCCCCCCCTCCCTGCACCCCTGCGTCAGCTTACTAAGCCCCCCCAACTTGCAGTGTGCCTGTCGCCCTATCAAAAAACTAATCTACGAAAAGTACCCCAAGGGAGGAAAGAGCTCCTATCTTCCCCCCGCCGCCCTCCCATTACTGCAGTATGGTGCGAGTCACTGTTCGGAGCTGAATCAAAAACCAGCCGACACCGG
Source organism: Triturus cristatus (assembly GCF_964204655.1). Taxonomy (NCBI): domain Eukaryota; kingdom Metazoa; phylum Chordata; class Amphibia; order Caudata; family Salamandridae; genus Triturus; species Triturus cristatus. The sequence goes on from NC_140586.1 coordinate 550,374,088, forward strand.
AGATATCACTTCTGGCCATCTCGATCTCCTTCCGCTCCATCCACGCTGTCCCGGCCAGGCTGTCGCCGTGGGAGCGCATCCAACCAGTCCCCCGCCATGTCCGGTGATTCGAAGAAGAAAGTCCGACCGTCACACACCACACGCAGCCTGGCGGGGAAAAGCACGGCACACCCCAGGTCCATCCCCCGAAGCCGCCGCCCCACCCCCAAAAAACCCCGCCTCCGCTTCTGCACCATCTGGGCGAAGCCAGGACAGAAGCCCACGGAGGCACTCCGAAAAGGCACCGGGCCTGTCACCCTCGATGCCCGCAGGACAGCGTCTCGATCCCGGAAACCAAAGATCCGGGCCACAATCGGCCGCGGGGGGGCCCCCACCCCAGGCCGCCCGCCAGGCACTCGGCGAGCCCGCCCCACCGCAAAAAACCCGCCGAGGCCCCTAGGCGCAAGACGATTCACCACCAAGTCCTCGACAAGCAAATCCACGGAGTGCTCCTCCGAAGCCCCCGGGACCCCAATAAGGCGCACACTGTTGCGCCGGGCCCGACCCTCAAAGTCCTCAAGCCGGCGGGCGGAGAGGCCACCCGCGGCCCGCAACCCACGAACCCCGGCCCGGAGCTCCGAGACATCGTCCGCAAGGCCAGCAGTCCCGAGGTCCAGGGACCCGACCCGCTCACCGGTTCTGCCCAGGTCCGCGCGAACCAAGTCGACATCCACCAAAATTGTGTCCACCCTGTGCGCCAGGGCCTCAAACTGTCACCCAACCGATGTCCGCATCCCATCCATCGCCCCCCTGATATCCCGCAATGACAACTCCAAAGCCGGGGGCGAATCGGCCCCCCGTGCGTCCAGCGACTGTCCCGATCCACCAGGCGACCCCCTCCGCTGGGCATAACGATCCACATTGTTGGATTGGGCATAGCCTCCCCGCCCGGCAGTCCCGGACCCCGACCTGTCCGCCTCCGACCTGGTCGACATCTCGAACTGCAGGACGACCAGCCGCAAACGGACCTCCCCCACCCAGCCAGAGGAAACAGGGTCAACCCGGACCTCAGCAGCCAGTCAGGACCGAGTGGAGGTCGTCCAGACAACAGCGGATCTGCATGAAGCGCTCCCAACCCAGCGCAAACAAAGGGGCGAGAAAGCGAAAGTGAAAGTGCAGCGGCATCGGTCCGTCAGTTCACACCTCCCTAGGCCGCTGTTGTTCAATTAGTGGGCGGGCATCCTGCCAACGCAAGCCCCTGGCATCCTTCGGAGGTAGGCCGCAATCTTCCGCCGTGCACAACTTCGGTCTCCGGTGGGCGATCTCAGCCCGGACAACGTCAATCGCCCCAGCTGTGACTCATCTGCAGGATTCCGTGCATGAAAATCAGGATTTAGGACAGGATGATTGCCGGAGGGCGCGAGGGTAGCGGGAGCTCAAGGCTCACGCGGCCATCTTGGTCAAGCGCTAGGCTCCTCCTCTTTCAGTCAGTCTTAGTGTACTTCTTTTTTTGTTAAGCTCTGAGTTAGACCATGATTTGGACGGGATGTTTCTTTGATTTTTTTGTTTCAGTGGGGCCAATTGGTCAAGGGTATCTGTGACTGCTTTATTAAAGTGTTCAGTAAGCTCATTTGCTTTTTGTGAAGGAGGGATGAAGAGAAGTTGAGCATGGAGTTTTGACTCGAGTACTGTAGGGGGATAAGGTTTAGATTTCTGGTCAATTTCATCGGCTTTACGATTTTGGTGGGGGGAGGTGCCATGGCAGCTATGGTGAACAGTAAGAGATGATGGTCAGACCAGTCGATGGGGACGATATTGGACAAGAAAGCCAGGTCCTTATTGGTAATGGTAGCGTCTAGGATGGCTCCTTTGGTGTGGGTTGGGGACTGACATTGTCCCCAACCCACACCAGGTCATTGATCTTGAGAAGATTGGTAAGGAGGGTGATAGTGGGGTCGTCGGTATTGTTCCAGTGGAGGTTACGATCTCCAAGGAAGAGATTTTTAGAGTTAGCTATAGAGGATTGTGTCAGAAGGTTGGATAACTCATCATTGAAGGGTAGAGGATCTCCAGGAGGGAGGTAGATATTATGTAGGCGAATTGGGTGGGAACCTTGAATTTTAAGTTCAGCTTCGAGGTATTGAAGGTGGAGTGTTCGGAATTGTTGACAAGTGAGATCTGAATTTCGTCTTTGAAGATGATGGTTTAACCACCACCTATTCTGTCATGTCTGTCTTTACTAAGAATAGAATATCCTGGAGGGGAGAGTAGGTCAAGAATGCTCGTAGAATGGTCGTGAATCCGGGTTTCGGTAAGGAACGCAATGTCAATGGATTCACTAAGGATAGTTTCAGAAATTTCAGTGGCAAGTTGGACAACAGAACGACAATTCACAAGCATGCAGGTGAGAGGTTTAGGATTACATTTCGGGAGAGGGCAAGAGTGGATGATGGAGAGTTGAGGAGGGGGTCTGGGAGAGACAGGTGAGAGGGGAATTCTGTTTGTCCCCAATATAACGGGGATGTTGGATAAGGGGGTAGAGGATTATTGATTGGTGAGTTGGGGCGGTAGGAGTTGCATAGCTCAGTGATGTCGGCCAGGGAGAGATGGCAGGAGGTGCGGAGAGGTCTATGCATACGGCAGTGAAGAGGAGTCGTTCTCCAAGGTTTGTAGTTGGTGGGAGGGTTCTGGTTCTATGGGAACTGAAATCTATTCTAAGATGAGAGAGATCTCTAGACAATGTGGAGATGTTGCATTCAATGTTGTGTAGAGATTGGGTTATAAGTGTGAGGGGGACATTTTCAGAAGGGAGGAGGGGATAGAGGGTGTTCAGTATTAGTTGTGGAAGGGGGTTTGTTAATTGGAGGGGGTGAGAGGTCCCTGTGGGGGTAGGAGGAGAGCTACGGTTGAAGGATGTGAAATAATGTGTGAAGGGGGACAGGAGATACAACACCTCAGGGGACGAGGGAAGCGATGTTAGAAGGGCGTGACTGCTAAGGAGAGGGACAGGCTCCGGGTTAAGGGGCGATAAGTATTTCTGTGGGTGAGAAAAAGTTTTCGGAGGGGTAGATGATGGGGCCGGAGGTGGCATGGAAGGGGAAGGGGATTTAGGGTGGAGAGGATGGGATTTGTGTTGTGGGAAAAGGAGAGAAGGCAGGGGGTAAAGAATCAGAGTATTAGGGAAGGGAGAAGATGGGATGTTAGAGTGCGTTGGGGAATGGGAGCGGGGATGTGTAGTAGGGATATCAGGAAGAGGAGAGGTCAGTAGGTGGGGTGGAAATGCTTGGAGTATGGTGTAGTCTGTAGGGGAAGAATGGGGGGGTGTAAGATGTAGGGGAGAGACCGGCAGGGCATTGTGTGATTGGGAGGAGGGAGGCTTAGGAGCGGATTAGTAAAGTTTGAGGGCTAACGTGCTGAAGTGGTATTCAAATATGGTGAGGTGGAATTCAGCAGCTTGGATGAGGATGTTGCCCGTTTTAAAAATGGAGATATCAATTTCACCATGAAAGGCTGGTGAGGGGGTGGTAGATAATTTGAAGTCATAGGGAATTTTGATTGAGTTGGTGACTGGGAGATATTGTAGGTAGATGCTTTTCCATTTGGATGGGAGTTTAGAGTAAAAGATGTAGTTGTTTTTAATGGGAAAAGTGAGGCTGATGTAATTATCAACTATAAGTGTTTCTGGATTTCGGATGAAGAGTTTGTGTTTACAATGTTTCTTAGGGTCTTTTGATAGGTTCGGGTGGTATAGAATGGACCATGAGTTAGGGCCGTGTTTGGAGAGAGAGGGGTCTTGGGGGTTGAGGGTATGATTGAGGGAGGGCATGCTGGGTCAGTGAGGTGATGGTGAGATATGCAAAAAGTCAAGGCATGAAATGAAGAGGTCAGAGGACAGAACTGAAGTCAGCGCAAGAGGGGAGATGAGTGGGAAGGTGAGGTAGGGGAAGGAGCAAGAGTATACAGTGACAGTGGGGGAAGGAGGCGAGGGGGTCAGAGCAGGAGAGGAGAGGGGGACAGGTTGGTGCGGCTCGTAATGAGGTGGAGAGGGATTAGGCAATCCTCAAAGGCCTTATAAAAGTATAAGGTTTGGTGAAAGGGGAAGAGTTGAGGGGAGGGGGGTCAGTTTTAGGGGAGGAGAGAGGGGGGAATGGTAAGGGGAATGGTAGAGGGTGGAATAGGGGCGGGAGAATATTAAAGAGGGGGGCAATAGGTGTGAGTATAGGGCAATTAAACAGTAGATTCAGATGCAAGCAAATATGAAGAGTGTGTGTATAGGGCAGTAGATTATAAAAGCAATCACAGGCAGATATGATAAGAGACGTCAAACATAGATAAATTAAAATATAGGGTTAGAAATGAATATCAGGTGGGTTGAAAAAGAACAACAGGCACAAGGCCAAGTTAGGTTTGAGGCTGAGTCCCATATAGGAATGATCAGGGCTTTACCAAGGCATCTATATAGGGATGATCCGGGCTTCACCAAGGCGGAGGGGACAGTGTCAAAATGATACATGAATAAATAGCCCCCAAGAAGGAAAGGTGTAACGTTTCCCCCGTAGAAAAGGACTTGTGGGGAGGCGTCACAGTTTAGAGGCCAAACCTCAAGTCCGATCTTCCAGCCTGGGGTTAAGGGACTCAAAGAGCACAATCTTGTAGGCTCAGACTTACAGGGAAACAGCGCAGTTCAGATAGACCCAATGCATCAGTGGTTTAATTGTGGTGCTTAGTGCTCGAGTCATTTTGGGAGCACAGTCATTCAGGAGGGCAATGAGAGAGAAGGCGAGGTGTTAAGTAGGGCTTTCAGAGAACGTCTCCGTTGGCATACAAGCAGCCCACTAAGGTTAGAGGCGGCAGGGGTTGAGTCGACCAGGTGTCGCCATTTTGTGGTGGACGAGGCGGAAGGACAAGATGTCGGCTGTTGTTATAGAAGTGACCGAGGGGACCAGGACAAGCAGCCTGTCCACTGGCACCAGAGAACAAACAGCTAGAACTGCTAATCAGCCATAATCACAGCACTAAGGAACGGGTTCGGGGAGGTCAGCAATGGTAAGAGGAATGGGCCCTCGAAGATCAGCAGGGACACAAGTAGACTTGTCCCTCCAAGGCCCACCAATGACTCAGCGTGGGGGAAACCATTACAGGGTGAGCCCACCGCAAGAGGTAGCAGGCTTGCGGTTTCGAGGCCCACACCTCATTGTTAAGAACAAGCAGGGGGGGCTAGTGCACCCGTGGGAGCGAAGTCCAGAATGCTCCAATCAACAGGGGAGCAGCGTGATCCCAGGGGCTCAGTCCAACAGGGAGCCGCGCTTTACTGGGTGCTCATGCCTGGATTAGAGCAGCACGATTCCTGGGGGCTCAGAGCTGGAAATCCATTGTAGGGTGAGGCCAATCCCACATGGAAACAGGATTGCAGTTCTGAGGCCCACACCGTAATTGAAAAGTGCAAGCGAAGGGCTCGCACATAAGCAGGTCCGGGGGCGAAGGCCAGAAGGCCCGACCTGCAGTGGAGCAGCGCGACCCAGGGTGCTCAGACCAGCAGGGAGCCGCGCATTGTCCACACCACAATTGGGGAGTGCAAGCGGAGGGCTCGCACATCAGCAGGTCCGGGGGCGAAGGCCAGAAGGCCCGACCTGCAGTGGAGCAGCACAACCCTGAGTGCTCAGACCACCAGGGTGCTGTGCATTGCTGGAGGCTCGGCCCAGCAGTAGAGCCGCATGGTTCCTGGGCACTTTGGCGCTGCCGGGAAGCAAAGCGGTTTTTGGGGGCACGGACCAGCAGGAGGGCAGCGTGGTTTGGAGGTGCCCACAGGACCAGCACTTCATCCGACATTCATCAGGGTGCAAATGCAGATCAAGGCCCCGTACCTTGATATTAGAGGTGATGGGGATGTTGTACGTCCTGCAAGGCCCCTAGACGAGAACTATATAGGCAGTCGGCGATCTAGAGTCGAAGAAGGCGAGCAGCCCATTGGGCTCCAGGCGAAAATCCATGCCACTGTGATCACAGCACCAACTCCGTCATGGGTCATAGGCTGCGGTGATGCTGCAAGCCCCGTGATGACCCCGGAGCACTTGATCCAGGCACGTCCAGCGCAGATCCCGAAAAAGTCATTACAGACAGGGAGCGGCAAGGCAGGGGAGGAGAAGGTGCGTTGGTCTGGCATCGATCATTCTTTGAAGGTAAGCTGATTTTGTATCCAGACAGTCCGGTGTGTTGAAGAAAGGTGGGCGGATGGATGGTGGGGTTAGCAGGGGGATTTAAACCGATTTGGTTATCCCCAACCCAAGAGCTCTAGCAGAGAGCTCCTACTTGGCGGCCATCTTGGATCTACTTTTCAACTGTTGACTCCTCCTTTGAAATGACAGATAATGGTTATCCAAAATGACATTAGCTTTCCTTTCCCTCTGTATTCCCACTGACAGTACTGCCCACATCAATGTGACTGAAAATGCAGAACCTGTCTTTTGGGATGGTACATGTAACATACTACCTAGTCTATGAAAGAAAATACAGACTCATCTGTGTCAGTTCCAAATTTTGGTGCATTTTTAATCCACAGCAACATCTGAATATGAGGAGCACCTCTTGCATGGTACTCTTTACGAAAAAAGAAAGTGACTTCTCCAAGAGGTGGATTTTTTAAGTTTCAGATTAAGGCGAGCATTGCTTGAAATCTGTGGTTAAAATACTTACAAACATTTGCAGGATCTGGAGAGCAAATATCTCTTCAGATTGTTGTCCTTATTATTATAGTTTTCTCCTTTCAAAAGTCATGGAAGTCATCCCATGCGTACTCTGCACAACTGAGGGTCACAAACCAAGGGGCATATTAGCAACAGACGGCGGGGAATATCACAAAGCGCGCTTAGCGCTTTCATATTTATCGCCGTCTATCGCTGTTTTATATCACCTGGTTAACGAGTTATTTACAACGTGTATAACCTAGGTGATAAGTATTGCACCGTTAGCGCTAAAATGAGCAAAACATCGCTGGAAAACCAGCGATGTTCACCCAAAAACAGCAAAAACATTGCTGATACGATCATGTGGTCGTAACCACATAATCCACATCCCATGTAAAGTATACCCTAGTCTGAATTTTAACAGACGTTAAAATCCAGAGCTAAGGGTGCGTTAGCGCGAATAAAATTATCCCTGCGCCGGATTTAGGGTCCTTGTAAATGGGGAACAACCTTTACAACGCAACTTTTACACCGCACTACCATTACAACGAAACTTTTACAACGCATGCGATGTTACAACGCATGCTTTTACAACGCAAGTCTTTACATCGACTTGCACTAGATGGCGTGCTAACATTAGAAATAGTGTAGTTTACTATCCAAACACCTTCCCTACTGCAACGCGGACTGGAGTTAGAATAGTAAATTACACATTTCTAATGTCAGCACGCCATCTAGTGTATGTCGATGTAAAGACTTGCGTTGTAAAAGCATGCGTTGTAACATCACATGCGTTGTAAAACTTTTGTTGTAACAGCATGCGTTGTAAAAGCATGCGTTGTAACGTCATACATCCCCTCGTAAATATCGCGATGCTGGTTTAGAGATATCTTCCCATGGAGTATAGTCAGACACGCCTCCTTTGCATCTCATTAACGATGCGTTGCGAGGCGTGCTGACAACGGGCGCTAAAACAAGGAAACACGCGTTAGCGTGTCCTTGTAAATAAAGCGTTAATATTATCGCCGCTTTTCGCCCGAAAACTGACGCAAAAGCGGCGATAATATTATCGCCAGCCCTTGATAATATGCCCCCAAGTTGGTGCACCTAAATTTTGTAATATACATTTTAGGTCACCATGACGATGATGCCAATATTAATTGGTGCCACGTTGGCATGCCATCAAGTTTATCAAATTGTATTCCAACTTATCATCTTTTCCATTAAGGTTGTCGACAAAGTCTCTTGTGAGTATAGTTTGTAGATTAACTCCTGTCTTCAGAATATGGTTAACCGTTTATGACAGTCTAGACAAATCCTTTTCAAATAACAGATGGAATACATATGGAATACTTTGACGAAGTCTAGGGCCCTCTAAACATAATACTCTGCTGCTGACATTTGCACTGGGCGGTCATCATACTGTCTGCCGACTCCAGTTGGAAATAGTTGTAGAAAACAGCAAGCTTCTAAACATTTCTCCCAGATACTCATCGGAGCACCTTTAGCTTGTTTGATCTGGTACAGTTCAATATCACCCCCCCTACCTTTTTTGAATGTGGTGGATGGATACTTAGTGCTGATAAATTTTTCAGATTTAATTCTATTCACTTTTTTAAACTGTGCACTTTAAGGTAACATTTCTTCCTCCATGCAACTTCCATCAGTGAGAACATCTACATCTCTGTAATACACATTATACTGTTTCAGATAGAATGTAGCATTCATCAACTTAGTCCCATCCACTAGTTTTGCCAGATTGTTTTGTTTTTTATGGGCACATCATTCACTAGAATAATAAGCGGTTCATAGATGTGTCTCTACACCCAGAGCTTCAACATTGCAATTAGAATCTAAAGGTAAATTTACAAATCTACTTTAAAGGCCTTTCTATAGCTCAGTCAGTGGTAGTTTCCCTATCTTTGGTTCCCTAGCAACTATTGCTTGAAATGGGTGTATAGATTATATAAATATTATTTCACATACATTTAGATGTTGAAGTTCCTCTGAAATTTCAACCAACTCTAACTTATTATGTATTACTATCACAGGCATTTTGTTGTCCTTTAATTTGTCATAGCAATACTTGCACATGATCAACCGTGTTGACAAATGGAACCATTCCGCCATAAATAAATACACAGCATATTCTAACCACTTTTCTCTGTTTTCCTGATCACTTTTTGACAGCACATCAACATTTCCTGTTTGGCCTTTGTAACATATACAAACATAGGTTGGTTTCTCAGTAGGAACTGCATTCAACTTTAGTATTTCCCGTTAAAAGTTATCAGTACCAACATATGCGTGCTCTTTCTCTTTACCTGGACATACCAATTCCTCATTTTCCATAGACTCTACTTCAGGACCAAAGAAATGGAATTGCATATCATCACACACTTTTTCAACCTCTGATATTGTACCATACAGAAGTGCTTTGTTCATGTCTCCTAAACACAATTCAAGACTTTTTACAATGTATACTCTTTTAATAACATTTCAAATGTTTGAATGGTGAACAGCTAACATTCAGAAATGATGAAAGGTACTTGTGCACACTTTCTTGGACAGACACACCAGTGAATGTCCTTGTAAATTAGTATATTTCCCTACTTTGCATAGATCTAATTATTGCATTATTGCAATTTTCTGCTTAACACTTTTACCTGCAAAAAAACTTAGAAAACTACCTAATACACCTATAGATTCCTGGCGAACTACAAGTGCTACAACACTCCAATTTATACACAGTCGCATGCCTACGCCTTCCTTGTAACTCTTCAGCTATCTCTTCCTCTACATTTCTAGGATGCATCTCTTCTTTTGCAATGGGAGAACCATCTTTTACCTAATAGCATTAACCAGTTGTTTCAACTACATGCACTAATGTGTTCTCTTGCAAGTAGCTTTCTTCATTAAAGAAAGGCTCAGTACTAGATGTATGTTTCCATTCTCTTCTGCAGTTTTTACAAAAATTACTTTTATTAATAAATCTTTTATTCTGGCTTTTTCTCTTCTTAGACAATATTATTTTGTCCAGTAGTGTCAAGATAAATAGTTTCTGCTTCACAACAGATGCTTTATCAACTGCAATTGCAATATGTTGTTTTTGCTTTAGTGTTTCCCCTCTCCTCTTATACTGCTTCATGTTTCATACCAAATTCTGTATTACCCTTCTTCGAAACATTCTCACTCCTATTTCCTTATATTTATCCTGTCTTGTTGTTGAGCTAGTTGTTTTCTTATAAGATCCCTCACTTTGAATTTCACTTCGTCCTTCTCATTTCTGAGCTGATTTTAAACATCGCTTTTAATTAACATGTTTTGTACATTTTTCCAATTATTATTTTCAAGAACTTCTTTGTTCTCTTACCAGCAGCTCTTTTTTCTTTAATCACATTTTCCACATTCTGGCCCATATGCATGAACTTCCAAATACGTAGAAATCGTTATTTGGGAATCGCAAAAGGGAACATTTGGAGCCCATCGTGATCCCTACGGATTGACATTCACTATTGGGAAATCGCAAATTAGGATATCGCTAATTTTTAAAAGGCAAATTTGTGAATTCCTAATAGGAATACCCTTAGTGTTGGGATCTTCCTGAGACAAAATTGCACTTCTTGCTATTAAAGGGATTTTATGCACTGGAGACTTTACCTCGAAATTTCTAAATATCCCTTCCCTTCATTGACTTACCATAAGAACTCAGTTTCCTAGGGTCAACAAAATGTTTTAATGTCAGGAATGCCAGATGGACTATCATTTTCTGCTATTCTGATTGCATTGTGACTGACTTACCATCCAGGACATTGGCAGAGAAAGACAGATGCACTGTCATGACAAAACACTGAAGAAAAACCAGAGAAGGAGACAGTCTCTACCATATTGAAGCAGAAAGCTCTGGACTTTGTATTAATATCTTGCGTCTAATACTCAAGCAGTGACATCAATCATTTGCAGATTGATTTTTTTTATGTATTCATACAGATAAAGCCTTACCCACATATACAAACAAAACATTCTCATAGATATTTTATTAAAGGCTTCTGATCAATCATGATTTCATTCACCCGGCTAAACAAAAAGGAATTAATTGTTGACTTCCTTAGATCTTAAGACTCTACATTGATTTTGGTCATTACTGATTACAACACTAAAAGTGCCCACTTTGTCCCCTGTGAAAAATGGAATACAGAATCTGAATTGGCAAAGCTCTACCACACAGAAGTAGTAAAATTGCATTACCTTCCTGAGTTGTCATGGACAGATGTGTTCTGTTTACCTCTAAGTTTTGGAATGCTTCGCTGACCATTTTGGACCCCATCAGTGAGCTGATACCAATTCTTTAATAGGTAACACTAGTTAGAAGAGACATTCAGATGAAATATGCATTGACAGCCTACATCCTCTTATATGTCTAGAGAGCTCATTTGAATATTCGTGGGAGTCATCTTAAGTTCTTTCTTCACTATGTAGGGCCTTCAAATGTGGGACGTAAGGTAGCAATGGGGGTAGTTAAACTTTCTATACTAGCTAAATTGAAGAATCTCCTGGTACTCCGTCTATCTAGAGTAAACACTGCCAGGGAGGGGCAGCATCCCATTCCCCCCAACAACAGTTCAAGTGAAGGGTCAGCCTCAATTAAAAGTGGAGGCTATACTAGACTCCTTTACTGTGGGAAGAAAATGGTAACAACTGGATGCAGTGAAGGCATGCTAATTTTCTTTCTAAATTAATTTGAGAAAGAACAGCTGCTCCCAGTAGCTGTAGTACCACCTCACAGTTAATAACACATGAAAAACATGTGACATGTCTCCTTAAGTGTCTTAATGGGAAGAAAAAAACACAAGGGTCAAAAGATCCTTAGAACTGGGATAGGTTCTTGACTGAACATGAAAATTAATGTAGCAGCAGATAAGTCAGGCACTAAACTCTCCCAGACATAAAGAAAGAGAACCAGTAAAGCCAGGTCAACCACAGGAAGACCCAACAGGAAATCCAGAACAATTTGGAAATAGAGCACATATTTTCTATTAGCTTTTAAGATCCCCTTCCACAGTCCGAGATCAAGAAGATCCATCTCACAATGGATTCTCATGTTGTATTTGATACACTTGAAAATTTGTTGATTCATGTAAATCCAAATTGCATCATATCCAAAGTTCCACAGGATTAAAATATCAATGGCGAAATATTCCTTTTATATATTTCTTCCTATCGACTCTTGTCACAAGACTCATTTAAGCAATCTTATATATTGAGTGAATTTAGAGATTAGGCCAATACAACATGTGTTCCGTTGACTTCTGCTGCTTCCTAGGGTATGTAATACATAATACAAAGTTCTTATTAGAAGGATGAAGGGTTACAAAAAAGGAAAAAGGAGGAAATGGAGTAAAAGAAAAATAATAATTAGAGAAACATTCTTCAAGATTAAAAAACACTATTTTACACACACAATATCACCATATTATCTCATGTAACCACGAGGGAGAACATTCTGACTCTCTTGCATTGACATAATCAGAATATTTGAAATTGCATGATCACTTTGCAATTATATTCATCTAAATTCCTAGTTGAGGAACTGGGGTGTCAGACAGAACGGCACATGTATATGCTAATGCATTTTCGGTACCTTTTATAGTTTGTACCTGGTTACTGTTAGATCCAAATAGAGGGGCATTTTGCGACTAGCTGCAATTAGGAAATGCTATGTACATGTTGCTACTGAAGCGCAAATAGGAAATCCCTATTTGCAATTTCCTATTTTGGAATCGAAAAAATGCTATTTCTACTGGGTAGAAATCACATTTTGTGACGCCGCACATGCCTTTCATATATACCGAAAGGCAATTTTGCATTTCTTAACGGACCGAAATAGCGATTTGGGCCTATGTCCCTTTTTCACTATCAGTTGTAAGCAGATAGTACTAGTTCCTCTGTTTTTTACTTGTTTCTGTCTTTTTCTTCATTGTTAATCTTCCTTTGTAAATACAAGTAGATGTCCGAAAAGCAAATAAACAATACATTTACTTTTATATTACATAATATTAAATTACATACCATAAACAATTAAATACCTACATAGGTAGTTATATCAGTATGTAACAGGCAGTGTAAGTCTGCTACTTTGGATGTATAAGTGTATTTATGAGTGTATGGATGAGTGATTTGCTGGCTGTTAGTGGGTGATAGGGTATGTAACTCTCTGCAAGTGGCTCAGTTACTGCTGGATACAGAAGTCCTGTGTGTGTGCGACAGAGTGCATCTGTCGCTGTCTAACTGGCTGAGTGAGTATCTCTATGTGTTTCTACATAGGTATGTGAGTCACAGTATGGGTGGGAGACTTGATGTATAACTGGACAAATGGGTCTGAAAGTGTGCGTGTAACTCACAGAAACTCCAAAGTACATCTCTTACCTTTTAAACACATAGCACCCTGTCATATGGGCTACCAACAGCCTACCTTAGGGGTGAAATATAAGTTGAAAAAGGGAAGTTTATTGCTTAGCAAGGGGATTTAAATGCCAAGTCAGCCTAGTAGTAAAACTGCACACAAAGGCTCTGCAGTAGTAGGCCGGAGACTATTTTAGAGGGCTACTTGTCTGGATGGGTGACTTGGTAGAGTCCGTTTTTCAGTACATATCTGAATGAGTGTATCAGTCCTTCAGTGGGTGTGCCACAGGATATGCAAGTAACTATGTCAGCATATGACTAGCTTTCTTAGTAACTCTATGGGTCTGTAAATTTGTGTGCATGTGGCTGTAGGGATTGCTTACTGGCTGTGTTATTGAGTGTTGGGGTATGTACCTGTGTTAGTGAATGTGTAAGTGCGTCTGTCACTGACGACTGGGTGTGTGAGTGACTCCATGGTATTGTAAATAGGTATATGAATGGCTGTGTGGGAGGCAACTGCATATATAACTGGATGTATGGCTCCGTACATCTCTCTCAACTGAGTGAGTATTGGGTATGGGAAAAGATTTATATGTATCTGAGAGGATATGACAGTGTCTGCAAATCTGTGAGAATGAGTATGTAAGTAGATGTGCAGGTGAATAAATGGTTATGTCACTAATCTTATCGATGTCCCTCTCAGTGTGTCACTTTCATTGTGTCAGAAATCTCTGTGTGTGGGTGCAAATTATATACTATCAAATTATATAGTGTAATAAATCACCCACTTCTGCTTCCAAATAAATTAATTGATTGAAACTTAGTAAAATAACTATATTTTATCTTCAGACAGTTTTATTCCACCTTTGCTACCCATATGGTTTTCCTTAATATCATCATCTACCCTCCCTTTTATTTTCCCTTTTACTCGGTGTATAACCTACATATTTTATTTCACCTGCTATACAATCATAATTTTTTATATACATATTATTTATAAAAGGTCACACCAATTTACTTGCCTGTGCAATGTCTTTGCTGTTCTCCAAATGATTTCTCAGTATCACATAGAATCTATTGACAGTGAAAATCTGAAGTCAGTAGTACTGGAATGGTATCCCACTCTCAGTACATAGAAACCATTAATGGCAGCCCTTCTCACTCTGCTTTCAGTGATACTGATGTTGCAAGTAAATCACAAACTTCCTTTCACATTTTACTTTTGCTATACCACTTCTGAATGGTCACTGTTTTTTAACTCTTTTGAAGACTCCTCTTAAGAAGCTCAATTTGGTAGTGGACTTGAGCGGATTCACAAATGTGCTGCGGCACCCAGTGCGACCCCCCAGTGTAACAATGCAATAGATCCGTGAATGCGCATGGTAGCCCATAAACCCACTTAACAATCTATTGTTAAAGCATGACATTTATACTTTAATTTCTAAAAAGTATGAAATTACAACCCAAACACTCCCTAATGAGCAAGATTTCCATGTCACTCTGCTTCTCAGATTTACAATCTATTTTTTTTTGTTCCCTTCCCCCCAGCAATTTAGGCTTCATTTCCATGGTAACCATGTTTGAAACACTGAATGCTAGCACCAGGCCAAAAGTACCCAACTTTTTCTGTGACCACCATACTACCTTCAAATTGAATTTTAGCAGGCGTGGTTGACTGTTTGGAATATTAAGTGTATCCCAAACAGAAGAACTTTTTTTCCAGAACCAATCACATAAGTAATTATTTTTTTCTCAAATCCACTACCTACCTTTAGCTACCTGCATATTAACAGCATCCAATCAAATATGTTCTTTTAAATTTAGGTGCTGTCCTCCAATTTAAATGCCTTTAATTTTGAAAGCTGTCTCATTCAGCTACAGCCTTTTACTGTGTGCTACTGCAGTTTGCCTCCAAAATAGTTAAGAGTGTGGATTGTAGGGCATAGTTTTGTGTTTTGGGCCAGAGAGAGTGCTAGAAAGAGTGGCATTGGCAAGGACTTGGGTTTACCTAATGTAGACATTACTTGGCTTGGCCACAGAGGATCAAAGTGGCATCAATTTCTGCCTTTGGTTGAAAGCATTGTCGATTGCCAATGTCCAGACTTTATGATTGTACACTATGTTGGCAATGACCGAGGCACACTTAGTGGGGTTGGACTGGAAATCCTAATGAAGGTACTTTTCCCACACACTGCCTTGGTGTTCTCTAACCTTTGCCAAAGGCAAAAGTGGAAGTGGTCAAACAAATTCTGTCCACAGAAAGACAAATCCAGGAAACATGTCAATAAAACAGTTTGTGCATTCCTCAGAGACCGGAACATGGGCTCTATCTACAACAAAAATGTCCGCTTTGACATGAAAGGTATATATAGAAATGGTGGAATTCACTAGACAGAGAAAGGCAGCAGGGTGTTCCTCAAGAACTTCAAAGATTGCATCCTGTATTATGTGTAGTTATCATCTACACATCATAAACACAAAGACTCTTTTCAGAGCAACCTTTGCACAAAAGACAGTTTTATTATCAACGCCAATTGTTTTTAATCTCATGTACATCCGCAGAACCAATGTGGATTCACAAATAAAAACACCCATCCAATGCATACCAGTATGTGTCTGGGTCTCTGACTGGGTATGTGAGTATATGAGTAGGTCTGTGAGTAGATGTCTAACTGTCTCTATCAGTCTGTGAATGGGTGTATGAGTGTCTGTCTGTGTGTATGAGTGGGTATCAAAGTATCTGTGGGTAAGTGAGTATAAGACTGTTTGCATTGGAGTCAAAATGGGTGTGACATTCTCTGCCAGGGTATGTGAGTGGGTGTGAGAGTATTTGTATGGGCATCAGAGTGAATGTAACAGTGTCTGTCTGGGTGTGAGGGTGTTTGTATGGGTGTCAGAGTATGTGTGAGAGTGTCTGGGTGTGTGAGTGGGTGGGAGAATGTGTGTGTCAGTGGATGTGAGAGTGTCTGTCCGAGTGTTACAGGGGATGTGAGAGTGTCTCTGTGTGTATGTGAGTGGGTGTGAGAGTGTTTGTATTGGCATCATAGTAGGTGTTAGAGTGTCTGTCTGGGTGTATGAGTGGATGTGACACTGTGTGTGTCAGTGGGTGTGAAAGTGTCTGTATCGGCATCATAGTGGGTATGAGAGTGTATGTGTGGGTGTCAGAGTGTGTGTGACAAGGCAACAGGGTGTTACTCAACAACTTGAAATACCCCATCCTGTTTTATGTGTATTAATCATCTAGACACCACAAACACAAAGGCTCTTTTTAGAACTATCCTTTTTGTCAAACAATGGTTCTTCTTCTTTTTAAATCCTTTTTTTAAAAGGTTCCTTAAGTCCGCGGATCCATCATTGAACCACAAACCAAAAGCAGACATTGAATACAAAGCAGCACAATTAGGATTTTGTTGTATGGGTTTGTGAGTGGCACTGTGGCTGTATATATGGGTCTATGAGTAGGTGTGTGAGTGGGTCTATGAGTGGTTGTGTGAGTGTCTGAGTGGGTCTGAGAGTGAGTGTGTGAGTGTCTGGGTGGGTGTGTGAGTGGGTGTGTGAATGTATAAGTGGGTATGTGAGTGGGTGTTTGAGTGGGTCTGTGAGTGAGTGTGTGAGTATGTGAATGGGTTTGTAAGTGGGTGTGTGAATGGATCTGTGAGTGAAGTGGATGAGTGACTGGGTGATCCTGTAGGTAGGTATGCAAGTGTGTGAATGGGTCTGTGTGTGAGTATCTGAGTTGGTCATTGAGTGGGTGTGTGAGTGTGTGTGTGGGTCTATAAGTAGGTGTGCGAGTACCTGCTTGGGTAAATGAGTATCTCTATGAGTGCCTGAATAGGTCTGTGAGTGGGTGTGTCAGTGAATGAGTGGGTTTGTGACTGGGTGTTTGAGTTGCTGTGTGGGTCTCTGAGTGGGTGTGTGACTGCCTATGTGGGACTCTGAGTGGATGTGAAAGTACCAGCATAGAACTGTGAGTGGATGTGTGAGTGCATATATGGGTCTGTGGGTGGGTGTGCGTGTGTCTCTGTGAGTCTATACATTGATGTGTAAGTGGATGCATAGGTCTTTGGGTGTGTGAGCACCTTCATAGGTCTGTGAGTGTGTCTGAAAGTACCTGTGAGCGTGTGTGAGTAGGTCCGTCAGTGTCTACATAGATATGTGAGTGGGATGGGGAGTGCCTGCATGGCACTGTTAGTGTGTCTGTGAGTGCCTGTGTGGTTCTGTAAGTGGGTATGAGAGTGCATGTGTGGGTCTGACAGTGAGTGTGTGAGTTGTTGTATGTACAAAGCAAACACAAGGAGATACATATCAGTCTTGACCCTGTTCCTCATGGGAATAGTCCAGCCTGGACTGGAAACAAGCATCCTGGGACCAGTTTCACAGTGGCACCCCTCAGCAGCCAGGCTAGCTTGAATCCAATGCCAAAGTGAGCAAGGGACCCACTGGGTCTGAACTAAGGTGCTAAGTGAGCTAAAGAACAATTATGGATTCAACCTAGATCTGTGACTGGGGGTGAGTGTCTGAAAAGTTTCAGTGCTCCGTCCATCATCTCCTTGTGTTCGCTTTGTTAGCCTTAAGTTGGCAGGGTATGCCCAGACATGGGTCCCTTGCTCCATTTACCACTTTACCATGTGGCCATTGCAAACATGCCCCGGTGAATGGTTCAGTTGGTAATAAATGCATGATTAACAATGGCAATTGTTGAATAAAGTATATTGGAAAATTATACTTACTTTTTTTCAGCTCCCCTATCTGATGTTAATTATCTCTGGATTTCCTGGTATTTTCTAGTTTTCCTATTTCCACAGCTGCCTTTCTTCTCGCTGTAATTTCATCTGCTCCCCTTTTCTAGCAAGGTTTTCCACATCCTGCTTTTACATGCCTTGTATAGTACTGTTATAACAGATTTTTGGTAACGTAAAGAGGATCGCAGGTCCAAGTATTCTACTCTGTTCTCAACGAGGAGCTACAGAGGGAATTGCGTGCCAGATCACCCTCCAATCAACATATAATCAAACATCAAAGAACTGACACTCCTGGGCACTCTCATCAACTTATTATATAGGATTGGTATGAGGAGATATTCTTATCTTCACCCAAACTCAGATGCTCATTTATGCACTCTGGCCTAATCCCCTGTGCCTAAGTGATTAATATTTTTAAAAAAGAAGAGAAAGAGAACCCAGTAGTCATTCAAATCACTCAGCAAACAGCGTGTGTCCTGTGCCAGAAAGGTGTAGAGACAAAGCATAGAAAAAAGACCCCGTGAAAAATGAGACACAAGAACTTTCTAGTAAAAATGAGCTAAACTCACGTGCATACTTGTAACTTTTAATTCAAAACGTGAGTCTGCTCACTATTAAAAACACGGTATGTTGTGAACCACTTCAAGGATGGCCATCTGAAGATATTGATTGGGAAGCAGCACTAATGTTCCCACAGGAAGTGGCAATCAGATCCCAGTTATGTCTCATACAATTGAAAATTCTACACAGGACATACTATGACAGGGCCCGTCTCCATAAGATGGGCAGAACACCGTTGACGGATTGCCTGCAGTGTGGGAGGGACGGCAGAGATTGAATTCACACTTTATGTCTGTGTTTCCTGATACAGGAATACTGGTGTTGAATTCGGTCACAATTAAGTGTGATACTGATGACCCAAATTCCTGATGATCACTAATGTATCCTCCTAGGCATACCTAATGATGTTGATCTACCACGTATGAAACTACTGTTATGTAACCTGGAATAGGTAGTCGCCAAGCGAGATTTAGCTAAGACATGGGGAACCTCTGAGACACCCAATCTTATTGAATGGAGGAAGGGTATGGATCTTTTTATGGCTGCGAAAAGAGTGACCTATAAATGCGGAGGTTGCCCACATAAATTCTGAAAAATGTTGGCATGATGGATAGACTAATATGGACTTTGTGATGATGCCGCCATGCCTTCTTGCGCCATTCATGCTTACTTACTGTACCATGTTGAAAATGATTGTACCATTGTCTCTCATCCTAACCGGGCTGCCTACAGTACTTGGAGAGCTGTTGTTTTGTTGTCTTAAAGCCATTCAACACATGTTTCATTATGGCCTACAGCTAATGCAAAGTCCTTCCTCCATGTTCATTCCTTCCCTTCTAGAATACCTGTGAGTATTCTAGCACCTTATGACCAGAGTTCCTTGAATGTCAGTTGCCGGTCTGGTCAGCTGGCGGAGTGTTCTCTCAGTTGTTACTTCCAATAAACCACGTGTTTCTTCTGAAAGAGTCTCCGGTTTGTTTTCTTAGTTTACCACAATTTTGATGACGATTTGGAAGTGGCATTGACCAGACCAGAGAAGATCAGCTGTTTACCGATGTCCAACGAAAACACAACTCACAGCTTGCCGAGACTTCATGAACAACTGAGAGAAGGACACTTCCAGAGCATCCTTTGTGACCAATCATCAGTGCCGATCTATCCCGCGTTTCCTGTATTTTGTCTGGAAATCATCTGCAAGATACCGTGACGTCATCGATAGTAACTGTGAGTCAGTTACTTTTTTCCCAAGTATGTCTGCATGCACGTCATCACGTCGCTCAGAGCTGTCATCACCCAGGTTACAGAGTCAGCGTTGGAACATCTTGTAGTTGCGTGATTACGCAACGTGAATCGGCCATCTTGAGGCCTTTATTAACAAACCCTCCAATTACTCGTCAACATGCGTCCGCAAGCAACGTAACCTAGCACACACCGGCCATCTTGGGTGTATCGATTTGAATGCATTGTTTTCATATGCGCACCAGCTTCTACATGCTCATACCAAGCGAGTCTGGTACTTCATACCAAGAGTGTCCGGTATTTCTCCATTACTTCGGTGACACGCCTTAAGCGTGTCCACGGACATAACGGTGAGCCAATGCCTTCGCTTTCTTTATTTTACACATCTTCTGCAACTTGTCACAGCGTGGCCATTAATAGAAGCGTTAAGTTTACACACTGCGTTTTCTTCATTTGTGCATATCCTCCGTTGATGTGCACACCCTTGTAACTATCATCTATTGTGTGCAACTTTATTGTGGCGTAGCATTATTCAAAACATGTCTTCCCAACATATTGCTGTTGCTCTACCATCACAATTCCTTAATGAACCCGGCACCCCTTCCAAATCTTGGGAGGACTGGATAGTAATTTTTGACAATTACTTGGATGCATTGGATGGACAAGAGTTTTCTGAAAAGCGGAAAAAAGCTCTACTTCTCAGTGCATTGGGAAAGGGAGGCCAGCGAGTCCTCAGGTTTCTCCCTCAGGCCTTGCAAGCAAATGGCAAGCCTATGCCTGATGAATTTAAAGAGGCCATATGTAGACTGGAGGCAAGATTTGCCAAGGAGGAAAACTTGGTCATGAATCGTTATAAAGTTTTATACACATCGTCAGCGCAGTGAAGATACAATTGATGAATTTGTGGCTCGACTAAGAGAACTCTCTGTCAAATGTAAATTTGGAGATATGTCAGATGAATTAATACGTGACCAGTTGATAGCACAATGTAATAATCGTAAAATTCAAGAGCGACTGTGGGCGGCAAAGAATCCCACGTTAAAGGTTGCAATAGATCTAGCTAAAGTTATCGAACAATCTAAGAACTGCATGAAGGAACTACAGAAAAGCAGAGTACACCAAGA
This sequence comes from Triturus cristatus, assembly GCF_964204655.1. Classification (NCBI taxonomy): domain Eukaryota; kingdom Metazoa; phylum Chordata; class Amphibia; order Caudata; family Salamandridae; genus Triturus; species Triturus cristatus. The sequence goes on from NC_140586.1 coordinate 550,394,818, forward strand.
GGTGTCCGGGGTCTTTGAGAAGAGCGTAGAAGAAGTGAATGATTTGGGTGATGATAAATCTGTAGCCTTAGTTAGGAACAAGATCAGACCTGTCAATAGAAAAAACACTTTTGTTAATCCATCTAATAGCTTTTGTTCGAGGTGTGGCAGCAATGGGCACATGTCCGAATCAAGATTCTGTTTTGCATCAAACAAAGAATGTTTGAAATGTGGTCACCTCGGCCATTTCTCTAGAATGTGCAAAACAAAAAAACATTACAAAATTGCTGTTGTTCAAGAATTTACCTCAGAAATCAGAAGTGAAAAAGAGAGGCTGTTAGTGGTGGATGATGATAACGTTGTCATAGAAAATCAAAAGAGGGAGAATAGGCCTAAAGCATTGTTTCTCATTGATGGACAGCAAGTGTCTCTCATGGTTGACACAGGTTCCAGGTACACCATCATTCCCAAATCTATGTTAGAAAAAGAATGGGGTAGTAAAATCTTACAGCATAGTGACATATCACCTGCAGGGTCGCAAGGTGATACAATAGATCTTTTAGGTTATTTTTAAGCAGATATCACCTTTGCCAACAGGTCTACCAAAGGTAAGGTCTATGTTGCGGTTGATGGACCACCTATCTTAGGCTGGATTCATCAATATGATCTCCACATCATTGTCAACCCCAGGGCGCCCTCACAGGTCATGGTTGTCGATGATCGTACCTTAGATTATATTCGTCAAGCTGCTAATACTGTGGTCAAGAACGAGCTGGGTGAATTGAAAGGATATGCTCACGAAATTCACTTGAAGAAAAATGCATTACCTGTCCAGCACAAGCTTAGAAGGGTCCCCCTAGCTGTCAGGGATGAGTTCAAGTCTCTATTAGACGAGATGCTTCAAGGTGGTCTCATCGAACCGGTTGAGGCGTCCACTTGGGTGTCTCCAGTCGTTATTACCATGAAAGCTGATGGCAAAATTAGGTTTTGCGTGGACTTTAGGTCACTTAATAAGTGTGTGGTTGCAGACACTTTTCCACTACCCAACATAGGTGAATTAGTGTCTACCTTGAAGGGAGCCAAATTCTTCTCGAAGTTAGATCTCAAGAGCGCATATCATCAGATAAAATTGCATGACAGCTCAAAGTATCTCACAGCTTTTATAACAACAGAAGAGACATTCCAATTTACACGGTTGCCTTTTGGCCTAATTTCAGCAGCTAGTGTTTTTCGGCGTATGGTTACTGAAATATTTAAAGGCAATGGGAAAGCAGTGTTCTATCAGGACGACATCCTAGTTTTTGGGGATTCCATCACCGATCACAATCATTTTCTCAAGTCTGTCCTCTTCGCTAGGAAAAATGTTCCTTTCTCGTTCAACAGATTGAGTATCTTGGGTATGAAATCTCAGCTTTAGGCATAAAGCCGAAAAAGACCTTTTAGAGGCGATTCAATTGGCTCCTTGTCCTTCTGATAAAGATCAGTTAAGGTCTTTCATGGGGCTAATAGAATATTACTCCAAATTTGTGAAGAACTTTCTGATAAGACGTTGTCTTTAAGATTTCTACTTAAGAAGGGTATAAAATTTACATGGAGTACAAGCCACCTGTTTCAACTTGATAAAGAAAGAGATATGCGAAGCTGATGTTTTGGCTCTGTTTGATATACATCACACCTCTGTTCTTATAGTCGATGTGAGTGCCACAGGCCTTGGTGTTGTGCTCTTTCAATAATATCGCGAAGGTGAGCGGACCATTGCCTTTGAATTTAGGCCTTTTGTTTGCATGTGTTTACAACTCATGCCATAACAACGCGGTGTTACAATGGCCCCATTGTTATTTCGCATTCCGTTACAATGTAAGTCGAAACCACGACTTGCGTTAGGGGGCACTGGATATTGGAATAGTATAATTTACTATTCCAACTCCAGTCTGTGCGGACACTAGGAAAGGTGTTGGATTTTAATTCCAACACCTTCTGTCCCATAACGCAAGTTGTGCTTTCGACTTGCGTTGTATGCGAAATAACTACACGGTCGTTGTAACGACCGCGTTGTTATGGCATGCGTTGTTTGACATGCAAAGTAAACGCTGTTTACCATTGCCTTTGCCACACACACCCTCACGTCATCAGAGCAGAACTATTCTGTTGTTGAAAAGGAGGGACTTTCAGCAGTATGGGGTGTTCAGTACTCCTGTACTTACCTCTGGGGCACAAAGTTCCATCTCAAGACTGATCACAAGCCCTTGGTTCAAATCACCCGGAGAGGCGGGAATGGGTTCCCCTAGGTTGGCAAGGTTAGCAGCCAAGCTGCAGGAGTACCAATACGAAATTTCTCATGTCCAAGGTTGGCGGAATTTTCAAGCGGACTGCCTCTCTAGACTTTCCATTAAGTGGGAGGTTCTTGATGATGTATCGCTTACAGTTGAAAATGAGGAGGGAGCTGTTGCCTCTGTTCAAGATGCTGTTGAGGTTGCGGAAGGCAGTTTGACTCTTGATGAATGGTGTAAAGCGATGGCTGTTGACCATGTTCTTAAAGAAGTTATGGACTTGGTCAGACTTGGTTCTAGCCGTGAGAGTTGTGTGCATGTTTCGGTGCGTCCTTTCCTTAAGGTCTTGGACGAACTATCTATTTCTTGTGCGAGTGTCTTGATGAGAGGAGACAAATTCATTCCTCCCTCTAGTTTAAGGCCCAAACTCCTAAAATTAGCCAAGGAGGGGCATCTGGGTCTGACCATGACCCAACGCAGACTCAAAGCCAATTTTTGGAGGCCAGGCATGGACCTACAGGTATCGACTTGGGTTGTGAATTGTTCAGCATGCAAAAAAGGGGAGAAAAGACTCAAAGATGCGGTAGGTTCAACCACGGGTCATATTCTAACCCCTAGCTGTTCATGGTATAGTGTCTGCCTGGATTTCATAGGACCTATGGAGGAACTACCTGCTAATCGTTTTGCCATTGTGGCCATTGATGCATTTTCAAACTGGTTGACTGTGAGTTTTGTCAAGGATATCACTACTGAGAGCACTATTACTTTCTTGAAAAAACTGTTACAAGAAAAAGGCCATCCTTCTGTGCTCATCACTGACAACAGCACTCAGCTTGTTTCTCACAACATATGTTCTTTCCTGGTGCAGTGTGGTATAGTGCATCATCGCACATCTCTGTACAACCCGCAGGGAAACGGTTTGTGTGAGAGAGCTGATCATGTGGTTAAGGGAATAATTCAAATGGCTTGCGCCAGTGGAAGATTTGCACATGAGATAATTCAGGAGATGGTTTGGGTTTATCGCACTGCTAATCACCATCAGAATGATAAATCCCCTTTTGAACTCATGCGAGGTAGGCTCCCGGGAACGAAGTTCACTCCCTCTTGGATTAAAGAGTGGGCTGCAAAAGGTGGTCACATGGGTTCTACTCCCACCTGTGGTTCACATTTTTCAAGCAATCATTTGTCCAAAGGAGACTTGGTAAAAGTCAAACCTGGTAGGGTGTCTAGAGGCTTAACCAAATTCAGAGGCCCGTTTACTGTCAAAGATGTTTTTCCACATTATGGTGAAAAATTGAACATTCACCGGGTGGCCTTATATCAAAGATGTGCAATTCCACCCACCACGGATGTACTTGACTCATGTGCTGAAAGCTCACAAAACAACAGTGGTTACATGTTAACTGATCTGGATAATGCTGTGTCTAATTCTCTTGCTGACAATTGTAGGGAGGTGGGTGGTGGTGATGCCTGTGATACTGGCAGCAATGTCCATAATACTCTGGTGCCTGTAGAGGTCAGATGTTCGAGGTCTCGCGGACCTCCTGCTTATTTGAACGATTACTGTTGTTAACGCTGTATTGTTATTTCCTTTGTTTTCTTTCTTTCCTTTTGTGTATAACGGGAAAAGGTGTGTTTTATATTCTCACCCGTTTCATTATGGCCTTCAGCTAATGCAAAGTTCTTCCTTCATGTTCCTTCCTTCCCTTCCCCTTCTAGAATACCTGCGAGTATTCTAGCACCTTATGACCAGAGTTCCTTGAAGGTCAGTTGCCAGTCTGGTCAGCTGGCGGAGTGTCCTCTCAGTTGTTACTACCAATAAACCACCGTGTTTCTTCTGAAAGAGTCTCCGGTGTGTTTCCTTCGTTTACCACATGTTTCCTAAAATGACTCCTACCTCATAACGAACTCCTGTTAAACTTATCATGTAACTGCGCTGACCCCATTCAAAGCCTGCTTCCTGCAGGTGCACATTGCTTTCCGGAGACACGTGCAGGGACAGTTAGTACAGGTGCAGGCCATTTTTTGGCTTATATGACCTCTTACTTGTGATTTCTAATGAGCAAATCTTCCACCATGCCTGTGGAACATTGGGACAGGTCTGTATGCCAGAGGGTGATCTACTGGTAGGACAGCAATGACCTGGGGTGATGTTTGGGCCTTGGTATACCGGCTGCTGTTCCTCATTGCTACTTTCTCATAAACACATCACCAAGGGCGTGAAATGGTAGGTGACTCATTGGAGTCTTCAAAAACTATGTAGGCGCAAATTTGGCAAGGCAGCAATCCAGTGGCAGCTCCTCAAAAATGAGTTGATAGCATGGATACCCCAAAATGTGAGCCACAAGTCAAGTGAAGACAGGAATGAGAATGTCTATCATTAATCAACAAATTGAAAAACAACAGCCAAACGCAAAAGAGAGTACACATTTGAAGGCAAATTACAGATAGGGTCTTCTATATTGACCTGCACTCACGATGCACTTCTAAACTGATTAACAGCATACGCCATCCTCCCACCACCCAAACATCCACATAGCTCTCACAATGCTGTTATCCGACTTCCACCATGCTCCAACTTGAATATTGACACATTTTCAGAGTTAGCATAGTGCAAATGCACTCTTATGTACAACACAAACAACCAACCTATCACTGAGATTCTATGCAGCATACTTTTATTTGGCCTTCAATATGTACCTATATTCCTGTATTCAGTAACAAACAGTGCCTGATCTGCGCAAACAGTCCAACACCCAGACACCAGATGAATGCTCACGATGTAACACTGCACCAATCAGTGGCGTAATGAAACTTGAGGGTCCTCCCTGCAAAGTACACAGAGAGGCCCCACTCCGGACTCACTCAGGAGCTCTCAAGCCAAGCGACTGTTCTGAGGGCCCCACCCACACTGCAGGGTTTGTGGGGGCCTTTGTTACGCCACTGGCACCAATATGTGCCAAGCACTGACATGGCAGAACTAAGATCATAAAAAAAGGCTAGCAATATCTCATTGAACTTAACATACTCTGCAAAGATCTGTGCAGCCTGCAGGTTACTGGGTGAGATCCATATGGACTATCTCATGGGGTCTATAGTCTGCCACTAAGACCTGTTTGTCGTTTTCAATTTAGTGACCCCAGTACAGGTTAGACAATCTGGAAAGCCAATGTGCCGGCTGCTGAAGTGTGCATTCAACCCACAGTTTACAGGCTCTAATCTCAGAAAGCATGTCATATCAATGCAATGCAAAAAACAACTTTTTGCAGCCTGCATGTTGCATTCATCATTGTCAGCACAACAAGCACAGAGTTCCATGTGCCTATCGCAACGATCTGTTAGGGACCGGCTGGTAAGAGGTTCCAATGAATGAAACAGCTCACAGGATTAATTTGCCAGCTTTAGAGATGTGTGAAAACTTCAGGTCACAAGTTCCCATCGTGGTAAGATAACTCCTGATGGTAATGTGTCTAGATTCCATCAAAATTATAATTGCAGCTACTGCCAAAAATCTTTAAAGATATCCTGTGCCCAACCTGGGCAGGGGAGGTAACTAGATGCCGACTCAATAAGTCCCTGGAACCAGGTTCATTCCCACCTGAGCTTTAAACCTCCTACATCAGACCGATCCTCAAAAAGAAAAACCTTGACCACTCTGATCCAGCAAACTACAGGCCCATGTCAAAAAGATCATTCTTAGGAAATATTTTTCAGAGATAAGTGTTTACTCAACTCTCTAACTTCACCAAACGTTAAGGCTTACTGTCAGACCAACAGTCTGGTTTCAGACCAGGCAGAGGCACAGATTTGCTGACTGAGATGATCTCAAATTCACAGTGGACAAAAATGGATTAGCTGCCTTGTTACTTCTGGATTTATGTTTCTAGGAACATCAAGCCTCTCGGACAACATCAAGAGAATTAGAAACCTAAGAGCAATCAAGAAGTCAGACCGTTCCTTGATACCGCAAACAATGAAAACATTACATTGCATTTTCCCATATCTTGCCAGCCTACATAAACTGCAACCCATCCTCATGCTTTTAATCTCCTAGCTTGACTATGCCAACTGCCTATACCTTGGCACACCCTCATTCATCATACGCAAAATACAACTCATTCAAAATGCTGCTGCAAGGATTCTTCCCCGCATTCACTCCAGTCTTGAAGTCACACGACTGGGTACCTATAGCTAGATGCGCACAGTTCAAGGCACTCTGCATTATCCACAGAGCCTCCCAAAGAAAAGGACTACTAAACCTACAAGTTAAATTCAAGCAATACTAACCAAACTGAACCCTGCCTTCCAGACTAGCACCACTTATCATTTTACCACCTTGCTTTAAAACATCCGTAGGAGGCACTGCTTTCTCAGTACAAGCTGCCATGCTCTGTAATGCACTACCAGCCAACTACAGAAGCACTCAGGAGCATACACACTTCTGAAGACCGTTGGAAAGATGGCTATTTCCTAGATAACTGCACCACGAACAGCCCAGCAACAGAGCCCAGAAAACAGTTGCACTCACAAGCGCAATCCTCAGATTACAACCCACAAATTGTAAACAGCTCAACCTGCAAGCTGCTTTCGATATGCAGGCAAGCTAAGAAAGGCCGACCTATGGTTCACCATGGCATTATATAGTTATGTACTTTCATATATAACAGTTATAACACACAATAATACTAAAACTATAATACAAAGCGGTCAGCAACAAATTATAACTTATTCCTTTTAATTTTACAGAAGACATATCTGCTATGAAATTGCCCATCACTAGCACTGTACAGCAAAAAAACACAGCCATCATCCAATGAACAAGCATGGAATACCTGAAGATATCCGTGACAAATTTCTGGCCAATTCGGGTGACTTTAATATATGTCCACTACTGCAGGTCCCAAATATCAATACAATCTGACCAATTCTTTACATCTCACAAAGACACTCATATATGGGATGATGATAAAAATGTGCATCCCACCAAATCTCTCCACTTCTCTCTCCCTCCAACCATGCCAGTTCAGGAATACAACTATACACAAAATCTCAGGTTAGGCAACCTAGTGCAAAAACCAGTTAAACAGACTATATCATATAAAATACCATAAAGGGACATCGCAGCTGTACAAAGCTACCAGCAGACTGAAAACCATGAAACTGTGACTATGTCTCTCACACTTCATCATCCAACACTTTGCTATGTGTTGCCTCCCACAACACGATAACCACACTTGGGTGGTCATCACACACGACATGGAATCTAGGGCTGGGTGGCAGTCTCCACTCCGCCAGTGGAGCTCGCAGAGTTTCACGACTCTGCACTCCACTTGGAGCTCAGAGTTCGCCAAAAACTTTGCAACCCCCAGCAAGCATAGTTTGCTGATGCACTCGCCTGAAAAATATACATTATTTAATGATTGGGCTTCCTAGATAGTTCTGATAGCCCACAGGAGGTGCTGAGTATGGAGAGACCATACAACAACCTCCCCAGCCAATGAGGGAGGAATAATAGACATAGAAGAAACACATGAGTGAACAACACGATTGACCGCTGGTCTGTCCAATGCCCACACAGAGCCAATATTGTTTGCTTCCCTTCAATGGGAGGCAACAGAGGGCGAGACATTGTGCTTCTTGCTAGTAGGGCGCAGTAGCGGATGGATGATGGAAGTTGGTGTTGTGCACTCGTGCCTCGCTGCTGGCTCCTGGGGACCGTATGCCTTGCACTGGGGTTTGTGAGTGTTATCTTTATGCTCCTGAGCACACAGGAGTTGCATTTTATATGGACGTCTGTGGAGGGTGAGAGGGGAAGTTTAACGAGATGGGAAGGTAGGTAAGGAGGGAGTGAGGGAAAGGGGAAGAGAAGGAGATAGCGTTCAGGCCTTTAAGGGTATGTGGTTGGCTAGGTTAAAGAGAAGAGCATTTTCATTATTGACTGTACTTGCGGCTGCAGTGGAGACTGTCAGGTGGTCCAAGGCCTGCACAGCATGGCTTCACCAGTGGCACATGCAGTGGACCATCGGACGCTAGCTTACCATGGAAGCAGCAGGACCTATGGCTCATTTATTTAACCATGCCTTGATTGCCTCCTGACATGCACCTCGGATGTTGTTTACGATGACTCACTGCCCAATATTTAACAAACCAATGAAGTGATTGGTCCGTTCACCAATGCTCGCTCTTGAGCCAGCTGAAATTAGACAAGGGGTTCGCCTTTCTACCACTACGGCCGTCAGGTCTCATCTGAGCAGCTAACGGCCATTAACAATTTATTGAGAAAATACTGGGACCGTGCGGACCATAGAGGGCAGGATCCGATTGCTCCTGTATACTAATTGAATGGCTGGGGGTGGCCAAGCAAGACTCTGCCCGGATGCGGAACTTCATGAAATTCAGCAGAGTGTCTCAGTAACTCTGTGGAATTTCACGGAGTGGAACACCACGAGCTTCACCTAGGCCTAACGGAAACACTTCCCACATAGGATCAAAACAAAGACAACATCCTTTCAAACACACACCCTACATGGTGTTGCATGATTTTATCAGCTGATACATGTGCCCAACATTTATGACTAGTAACACCAATCAGTTCCTAAATCAGAAATTATTTGGTAACTTGAAGATCACTGGTATTATGTATCCACCTTAGTCTTTCATATTTATCCAGAATGACTACCATTAAGTTGGCACTTATTATTTACAGCTGTAAATAATATTATTTACAGTTATTTATGCCAAAAGATATCTTAATTTACATAAAAAACTGACATTCGCTGATAAAACAAAATGTAAAATGACATTATAGTTAGAGATGGTAATAAGGGTAAACAACGTTTACCGCAAAACTTTTTCCCCGCAAGGAATCACAACGCGGTCGTTACAACGACCGCGTTGTGATTCCGCATACCATTACTCCGCAAGTCGGAAGAACGACTGCGGGGGGGGGCGGGAGGTGTTGGATTTAAAATCCAACACCTTCTCTAGTGTCCGCACAGTCTTGAATTTGAATAGTAAATTATACTATTCCAACATCCAGCGCCCCCCTCTGCAAGTCGTTGTTCCGACTTGCGGAGTAATGGTATGTGGAATCACAATGATTCACTGCGGGGAAAAAGACGGCGGGATGACGACATAGATTCGGTAATAAGATCTTAGCTAACATGGTCCATTGATGGCTAAGTGGGAAACATGGGTGGGTCCATTGGAAGATGATGAATGGAGCAAGGCATTAATGGCACGAAGAGAGCTGGTGATCCACTCCATGCTCTGGCTGATTCAATTTAAATATTTGCATGTTATTTACTTGACGCTGTTGTGTTTGTGGAAGGCTCACCAACGTCCATCTCTTGCATGCACCAGGTGCGGCGAGGTGAGAGCAGATTTTTTCCATATGATTTTAACCTGCCTTGTAATTGTGAGGTATTGGGTTCCCATTGCACATTCTGCATTCTCATACACATGTCCTTGAGAGGACTATTGACCTCTCTCCATGTATAACACTCTTGGGTTTACCTGAGGATGTGGGAGGGTTAGAGGGGATCGATCTCTGGTTGGGCTGGGCACGCTGATTGCTGAAAGAGATATTGCTCATGCCTGGCGTAGGGAGATGGACTAGTGCTCAAAACTGGAGGAACCAATTTATATTGGAAGAAGATACCCACAGTAGTAAAGAAAATATAGGGCAAATGATGGACTCATTATGAACTGTAATGACTTGTATAATGCCAAATATTGTGTACTCTGAATTAATGCTGTACTGTATGATCTATTTGCTGTACTGTATGATCTATTGATGTCTTTCCAAAAGTCGATAAAATCTTGATTCTAAAATAACAAAATCTTAGCTGATGTATAACAAAATAACTAGAAATTCACTGAAAAAAACCAAAGGTTTAAGAGATGTTATAGCTATGTGTTAAAATAAGATAAAAACTAACATATACACACACACCAGAAAACACAAAAATATTTCAGCACTTAGAGTTTACTTAAGTAATTATAACTTGCACCCCACCATGTACTGTTAATGACCTCACCTATTACATCACTCATAACATGTAAATTATAACTGGTGAGTTTCAGTTGCTTCAATCTTTGTTTTTTACAGTGAATGTCTAGTTTTTTTAATGGAAGTTAATCTCTTGCTACTATAATTAACTAAAACGTCACTTTTACGTTTGTTTTCTTCAGTCAATATCTGGGGGTTGTGAGCATATTTAGCCTATCACTGCGCAGCACATTGCCATCAGCCATGCGCAAGTAGGGGTTGGCCACTGAGCCTGGAGGGATGGACCGAATTCCCCCACAGGTGGCTTACCCCGTGCTGTGCATGACCCTCAACTGTGTGCAGTGGGGCTATGGCCGCAATACCTGGCTGGAGGCCAGGTCTTGTGCCCAACCCTGACATGGAAGCCGACTCTCAGTTGCACACGACCTTTGGCTGTGCACAGCAGGAGGGGGTGCTGCAGGGCCTGGTCTCCAACTGGGCCCTGTGCCCAACTCCCTTGGGCAGCCATCCCCCTCTGCATTTAGCTCTAGGCCAAGCCCTGTGGCCAACTCCTCCACATGCAACCAATTCCCCAAGGACAGCCACTCCCCTGCTGCCTTCAGTCAGGCCTCTGGCCAGGCTCTGTGCCCAAGCCCACCAGGGGTAGCCAACCCCTTACTTCACACACCCAAAAGCTATGTGCAGCCAAGAGCTGCCTGGAGGGACTGACCTTCAGCTAGGCCCTATGCTCAAAGCCCCATTGGCAACCAACCCCCAACCGCACATGGCATTCAGCCTTCGGCCAGGGCCTGTGACCATTTCCGCCATGGGCAGCCAACCCACCCTTGGGAGGCAAACCCCCAATGTGCACAACTGAAGGCCATGCACAGCGAGGGTTGGCCCCAGAGACTGGCATCTGGCTAGGCCTGCACCCAACACCCCATGGGTGACCAAACCTGCTCTGCACATCGCCTTCAACCAGGCCTCTGGCCAGGCCTTGTGCCCAACCCCACCATGGGTGGCCATCCCCTATGAATGGCCAACACACTGCTGTGCATGACCAAAGTTACTGGCTGGAGGCCCGGTTCTGCACCCTATTTCCCACTGTCAGTCTACTCCTGCAGCATATGGCCACAGGCCATGCACAGCGGTGGATTGGCCCGCCACCGGTGACCAACACACCACAGGCATCCAACCCTATCCTAAAACAAGAGAACAATGGTCGAATTGGAATGTGAGTGAGAAATTGAGACAACTATAACACATCAGTTTTACCCACAACAACAAGGGGCCTGTCCATCACGCAGTTGAGTCCTGCTGTTATACACAAAAGGCAGAAACTTTGATTTTACTCTCAATTGAGTGGTGAATGAAGGTAGATCAATGGACAAGCAACCTGAAGGAAAGCTGGGTCATTGTATGTATTTGATGTATAAACTACTCACTACTCACCTATATAGGCATGATATACTTCATTGACAACCAAAAGGCTCTGAGATAAAAGCTCAGACAAAGATTATATAGACAGAATATTCTAGCTTTTTTTTTTTGAGTTTCTAATCCTTTAATGTTGATAACATTGGATAAACCCCAACACCAGTTTGTTACTTATCATTTTATGAACTATTGTGATAATGTATATGTGCCAATTATGTCAGTCGCAGAACTGAAAATATAGTAAAGTATAGACGGATCAGTTTGATCTTTGTCACACAGAAACTCTTTGCACTGGTACTTCTTGATCGCCTCCAGGGGTGGATGGAAGAACACGAAATATTGAGCCCATATCAAGCCGGATACAGGAAGAACACCTCCACTGTCGACCAAATATATAGACTCCAACTTATATTTTGGAAAATGGTGAGAATGGAGGGTGGCAGCCTCTATTTAATTTACGTGGATCTGAAGACGGCCTTTGATCTGGTACCCAGAGCTAAATTATGGGGGATACTTAGAGACATGGGGACCCCCGCTACCTTTTGAGTATGCTCATGAGATTGTACAAAGGTAACTTTGCCTAAGTAAGGTCGGGAAAAGGAGGTGAACTAATGTCCCGATTCCCAGTTGACAAAGGAGTATGGCAGGGATGTGTGCTCACACCCACCACGTTTTGCCTCTTTGTCAATGCACTGGTTGCCCAATTCACTGAGGTAAAGGACAACAACGCCCCTAAACTAGCAAGCACAAAGGTCCCGACAATGATGTTTGCGGATGACACCCTTCTAATGTCAAAGTCACCCATGGGCATCCAGAGGCTTCTAGACAGCTTTCTTATCTTCTGTAACAACAGGGGGCTGGAGATTAACACCCAGAAGACCAAGTTGATGGTCTTCAACCCAGTCAATACATCCCGCTCTAACCCTTGTCTAGAAGGAACTTTGCTGGAAAGGGTATCGGTATTTGAATATTTGGGTGTCACCCTGACAGAAAATATAGAGTGGGGGCCACAAATAGCCAAAGCTAAGCTTATGTTAGCCCAGACTACCGGGGGATTGCAAAATTACTTAGAAACTCCTCCTCCAAACCCGCTGGGCCTATAGCAGAGATTTATAAGGTGCAAGCCAGGAGCGCGACAATGTATGGGGACAAACTATGGGGTCACTGTTGTTGTAGTAACATGAATAAAGTAGAGAGCAGGTTTTTTAGGCAGATTTTGGGTCTCCCCTCAAGTACCCTATGGCTAGATCTAGGAATTAGACCAATTAGGGATGAGATTGGTCTCTGACCCTTAACTTTTTGGCGAAGATTGTGGGTGACCCCGGAACTGGCAGTCTATCGGTCAGAATTAAAAGAGCTATTGAGTTTCCCAGGTGTAGAAAAAATCTCTTGGTTTGCATACGTAAAGGATGAATGCAGTAGGCTGGGAATACCAAGTCTTTAGAGTAATCCAGAGGAAGCGTGTCTTGCAATATCGCGCTCAGAATTGGTAAAAACCTTTCGTATGAACAAACTGGCAGCCATCCAAGGCAGTTCGGCCTTAGGACACTTGACAGCCGAATTTCGGATAACGAAAGATAAGTATATAATAGGGCCTTTCCTGGATGTTATCCAGCCACCCCTGGCAAGGAGATCATACATTCAGTTTAGAGCTGGACCTTTCTAAAACTGTTATCATAGTCGCAAGCGCACACACTGTTCCTACCTGCTAATAATTCATCTTAAATTTTGAATCCTTGTTATCTCTTAAAATCAAATTTTATCGATAAAATAAGTTTTTACTCTTTTCTGGTATGTGTAATTTTTTATCCCCAAGTTGGCTTATAATACGATTTGCCCTGATCCACCATTCTACAAACTCTGCTATGCACATTAACACCATCTTAAATCAAACACACCATGTAGCCACCAATGATTGGCCCTATCTGTGTTTGCTTCTGCTTGTCATTGTCCTTTGTAATGCAAATACATCGCACATGCACTTTAATTAAGCCTTTGGATTTGGATAAATGTCCTTGCAAACTGTTTTTATAGGATATTAATGAGATGCACATGCACTTTTTTATGATGAATGGATTCCTTTTATCATTTTATTCTCTAATGAAATGTATTGTACTGTACATATATTTTTATGGTCTTAACGACCAAAGTACAGTTTGTATGATAATCCACATTTGTAAAGCGCGAACAATCACCCGTAAGGGTCTCTAGGCACTGGGGGCCGTCGGGAAGATTAAGCAAGCTATTGCCCAGAGTCACATGGTGCTGGGCTAATCTGCCGCTGGCTCCGGGGATCGTACCTGATCCCCAGATTCCGGAGTCAGTCGCCCTGGCCGCGGCGCCACACCTCTTCCCTGAACTGAACTGAACTGGAAATAGTAAGAAAAACGCAATCATTTGCTCATATTTCGCAAAAGTATAACCATTTCCCACGATGGAGGATTCTTGACCCGAAATTCATAGGGCACCTAATGGATGTGTAAAATAAACACAATTATTAAAATACATTGATTTCTAAAGTTCTTAAATAAATCTCAAGCCAAACACAGTGTATCTTCCTGTCTTTCCAAGTGTGCACCACCTCCCAGAAACGTTTTTGTACAGCCCCATTGCATAATTCATGTTGAGATTTACCAAACCACTGAAATCAAGATTTGTGTGGATTAGCCTAGGATGGCATCCCAAAAGTAACGCAACACAGCGCATTGCGCTGCCTTTGCGTTACCATGCATTGGGGAGGTGTTACATGGTGGAGCATGGGTATTCCCGTGCATCCACCCGTGTATTTTGAAGCAAAATCATATTTTTTTCTAAAGTCAGCATATATTGGTTTACCACAAAATGGTGCGCCTATCCAAGTGTTGCCTAACGAGGAGAAATATCTTTATTTCTCCTTGTTACTTCCTCTTTGCACTTGAGCTGCAGCACACTTTCAAAAATTAATACGCCTCTAAAAATAGTTTTTCTGCATGGAAGTATCCCTTTCTGCTCAACAACTATTCTGACCACAACCCAGGCCCCCTTGAATTGTGGCATTTTCACTAGGCAGCCAGATGTTGGCCAGACTATAGGGCATATTATCAAGACAGGCGATAAAATAATCGCCGCTTTAGCAGCAGAAAACTGCCGCTAAAACTGCGATAATGGGCTTGATAATATGCTCTATGGAATTCCAATTGAAGCCTATGTTAGATGTTCTTCACATCTAACCTGAGCTTCAATTGGAATTCTCTGTGGCATATTATCAAGCACATTATCGCCGTTTTAGCGGCAGTTTTCTGCCACTAAAGCGCCGATAATTTTATCGCCTGTCTTGATAATATGCCCCACGTGAGAGATCAACTGCACCATGTCTTAGTAGGTGGTGCATTTCTGCTTTCTCACTTTAATGCAACACTACTTCCCTTAATGATTAGTTTTGTGTCAAAGTTTAGTAGATCCGGGTGCAGATTCCTTGCCTTTAGCTTACTACTAGATGGCACTGTCAGCCTTGAAATTCAAAGGCTAGTGATCCAGCAGGAAGATTTGTCTAGGGGCTCACTGGGGCTGTACAGGCCTGATATAGGTGTCAGTGGTGTAAGAGATAGAGTGGCATCGGAGCCCAGAGGCCGAAGGCGCCCAATATGACCCGCACCAGTTGCAGTGAATTAAAATGTTTGCTTAACCAGCTCAGATTGATATAACCAGTGTCTGTCTGGGACCTTTCTCTGTTTCCTCTTCTAGGATGAGGTGGGGTGGGCCAGTTTAGGTTGCGATCATTGATACTGAGACAGGGTCCGGGCATGTACTGGCATCCCCAGATCTAAACGGGTGAAGTGCAGCTGGCATGAATCCAGAGGCTTTATTCGACGGGTGGCTGGAACCTTCTGCAGCTACGCACAAGGCACAGCAGCTTCAAAGTCAGAGCCCGCCCAGGTGGCCAATCTGGACAGAAGACAGGTAGCCGCTTCAGGGATGTTGCTATCAATCTTGCAACAAGTGCATTGACACCAGTGCCAAAGCTTGTGAGGCGCCCTCTCCCCTCTGATGAGTGCCTATTGTTGACAACCAAAACAGGGGGGACCAAATATTTTTTGTTTGCATCAGGGCGTAAGGTGGCCTTACTACGCCACTGTTGGTGACCTCCAATGCAACCACGTTATCCCCTTATGTCTTAGTTTACTTATCTGGCAAAAATTGGGAGAGTCTGCAGGTGATCCAGTGTGCTATACAAAACAATAATCTCATTAACAACTTGCCCTATTCTATTAATATGTACATATTTGGAAATGAAGCCATTTCAACTAGTAACATTTTTAGGGTGAACCCATTGGAATTCTTGCTCTACACTGTTTGAGCCAAGAGAACTGCCAGTAATGCCATCCATGTAGACATGGGTTGCACCTGGTGAGACTTTGTAACACTGAGCTTATGACAGCAGATCAAAACCTTTTACATTTAAGGAAAGACAGACACTTCCCCTCACTTACTTTCGGCATACTTAACTGACACAAAACAAACATGGTACTTTATGGACTTTATATCTGAAAACTACATCTCTCTTTTTACCAATTTTGTTTCTTAATTGCCTCAAGCTTTAACAAGGTCCTTAGAGAAACGCATTTGGCATGGTATCACCTGTTACCCCGAGGCACAGACTGTTTTGTTTAATTCTGGAATCAAAGCTAACCAAGATAAATAGAAGAGTGGATGGCTGGTTGACAGCCAAAGTAACCACCTCGAAGCAGTGCCTGAGACAAGTTGAGAGAACCTGCAGAAAATCAACAACCATCCCATTCAAACAGTCTTTCGGCAGATATCCATTAACGAGCATTGGTGGCCAAAAATGCCTAAATGTGCATGTGCACAAAATTCCCCAAACTGGAAATAAATCAGGAAAATATTTCAGGTGGTGCCAGCGCTCAGCTTCCCAACCCTCTGTGCTCCTTCTAAACACCACCTCCAGAACTTCTCTTGCTCCCAATAGCACACACGGCCATGCTTCACCTACCTTCGCAAGCTTTTTTCCCATTAACCTCCTCTTTCACCCAGAGCTTTCATCTTCACGCCAGGCTCTGATCAGAAGAGCACTTAGCTAATTGCAATTCACATGAATTATACTCCTAAGAGAATGAGTGTGCAGAGCATTGATGAACGCACCTTTGTGTCCTATAACATAAAACAGTGCGCTGAATGAATGCAACATTGTACTCTACGGCCTGAAATGTTACTGTCTTATTTCGTTAACTCTGAAATAGATGCACCTGAACGGGGTGTTTATTATCGCATTGGAGGACCAGAAATACTCCAAGGGCAGTATCGCCACAGTATTTACAGGTACACTGATATTTTACCACCATCAGGTGTATGCCTGCCAGTAGCCTGTCACCCTTCCTGCTTGGCAGTGCTGCATAGTTTATCCATTTATTTGTTCTATGCAGTAGGGGTGTGGCTTAAAATACAACTCTCACCGTCAGTGCATCCCACAGTAAGACATGAGATCATTATATATATCAGTCTACAAATATAGTATTCATACGGAAGTGCCTGGCTTGAGCGCATAAAACATTGATATGGCCTGCAACCAGGCCCTGCAACCAATCCCCGCAGACAGCCAACACAACGTTGTGCACGGCTGTGTGCAGCGGAGGGATGCCCACTGAGCATGGCCTGCGGCCACGTTCTGTAGCCGACCCCCTGCAGACAGCCAACTCCCCACTGTGCACAGAAATTCAGCCATGCACAGCAGGGAGTTGGCCACAGGGCCTTGACTGCAACCAGGGCCTGTTGCCATCACCCCCATAGGCTGACATGTCCACCCCACACTCACCATTTGCTGACGTGGCATAGGGTTGGCCTTCGTGCTCCATGGACTGTGTCCCCAGGAAAGCATATATATGCCGGGGAGAAGGAACAATGAGCCTTCCTCCCCAAGCATTAATAGGTACTATGGACCTCATCCCTCAGGGCCAAATTCAACAAAAAGGGTAATGGGCGCTGCCCCCTCCCTGAGCCTTAATAGGCCCTGTAGACCCCATCTTGTGGGGCTGAATTTGAAGAGGAGGGGGCATGCAACCCCTCTCCCTGAGCTTCATCAGGCCCCAGAGACTCCATCCCAGGGGGCCAAATTCAATTGAAAATGGGAAGGGGGCCACAAGGACTCCTCCCCGAGGCTCATTAGGCCCAAAGAACCTAATCTCCCAGGGCCAAATACAATTAAACAGAGGAGGGGGTTGCCACTCCCCTCTCCAAGCCTTATTAGGCCCAGTGACCGTATGCCACGGGGTACTATATTGGGGACCACATTCGAGTCACAGGACCCCAGCGGCCCCGGACAGATCTTTGCATGGTGCAGGCGTCAGCCTTGCACCCACACAGAGGGAGCAGCTGTTTTCTGCATGCTCCCTCTGGACAGAAGCAATCTGTGTTCATTTTCGCCACCCGCAGCAGTGCGGCAAGGAAACAGAACAGAAGCCTGCTCCCAACCAGAGGGAGCATGTCTGAACATCCCACCAGCTGGGATTAGGCTTGGATGTTTGCTACTGTTTGGAGGGAGACTTAAAAGGCTCTCATGGCCGCGCTAGTGCGGGCAGGGAAACTTCTATGTCCCAAAGGTGGGCTCCCTGGGACACAGTCACAGAGGAAGCCCTGGTGGAGGGGGTCCCTGGGGTCTTTAAAGACAAAGGGGCAGATTTACAAGCCCCGTGCAACACTTTTGCACCGCCATTGTGTCACTTTTGTGACGCAGCGGCGGCACAAAGCTAGCGCCATGCTGCGACCGATTTACAACGTGAGGCATCTAGGGAGATGCGTCACGTTGTAAAGCCCTGCGCCACATTAAAGGTTCAGGTTTAATGTATGCAGGGTGGACGTTACGTCGGAAAAAGCCTCGGAAAGGTGACGCAGTGAAATCTACAAGATTTCACGCAGTCACTTTTCCGACGCTGGTACGTCAAATCCTTACGACTGCTTCAAGCAGGCGTAAGGCGTGACGCACCATGTTAGGGATAGGACAGGTTGGAACAGTGCTGGAGTTGTGTCGCGCTTGCGACACAACTTCAGCACTGCGCCACCCTTACGCCGGCAGATGCGTCACGCATCTGCTTGTCCTTGCGCCACGATGCACCGCATTGTAAATGTGGCTCATCTGCGGTGGCGCAAGGGCAAACTTGCGTGATGCATCTTCCCTGGCGCATTCCTGCTGATTTGCAGGGATGCGCCAGGGAACATCAATCTGCCCCAAAGAGAGGGGGGTTGCACGACCCCCTGCCTTTTAAGTAGTGACACGGCCACAGGGCCTTTTTAGGTTCGTGCAAGGGAGTCAAACTACCCTCTCCCATTTTTAAGGCAATTTTGCCCTGAAAAATTGGGTCCCCAGGGCCTAATTTAGCTCCAGGAGGGAGACCCTCCTTTATTTTTCAACTTGGCTCCAAGGGATGGGTCCTGAGGGCCTCGCAGAGGCTTTGGGGGGGGGGGGAGGGCATGTGCCTCCTCAACAATATGAAATCATGTCTCATCCCCCAAGCCTTTACCCACCCAGGGGCTTTTTTTTATAAAAAAAAAGAAGTGGATCCTTAGCAATTTTTCAGCATCATTTAAAAAAAAACATTTTTGGCACAATGCAAGGTCTCCCTGGGACCCCACCAGGAGGCCTAGGGTGTCAAGGTATATGTACACTGCCCCCACTTTCTTTTTTTGCTTTTTTCTTAAGACTCTGGACTCTGTCCTGAGTCCTAAGATGGCTGTCACCATTTTCTGGTTGATGTGGTGGCAGCCAATCAGATCCCAGCTTGAGATCAGTTGGGTAAGCGGATCCTCCATGATATGATATATACAATTTCTGTAACAAATTAATGTGGAAAATGTGTTTTGGGGCTCCCGTTTCCTTGGCCCCCATTTGATGGATCACCCTGAAACTTTCCATGTGCAAACTAGTTAAAAAGTAGCACTTTTGGGAAGGTTTTGTGGAGATTCTTAAAATGCCGCCCGTTATTAGAAACACAAAAAAGACATTTCCTATGGAAACACAATCCTAATTATAACTGCCCAGTGGCGACATCCACTGGGATATATATATATATATATATATATATATATATATATATATCCAAACACACCTGGTCCTCAGCTAGTGAGTAACGTCCGTTACACACACCTCCACACCAAGGAACCACGAACCACCGATTGGAAGCAACAAGATGTTTATTGAAGCTGTAAGTTCTCTAGAAGACGCGTTTCGGGCGCCACTCGCCCTTGTTCACATCACATATATATACATATATATATATATATATATATATATATATTCACTGAAAAAACCATAGGTTTCACACATGTTATAGTTAGCGGAAATTTTACTGATAAAAAACCAATGAAATTGCCCCGTTATAGTTAGTGCTGGCAACTATAACTCACGCGACCGCAATCTTCTGCTGATGCTTATACTGTATTTAGACACTTATTTGCCCATGTCTTCTTCCATACATTTTTAGCTATACATATATTACAAATATTTTTTTTTATAAAGACACATATGTCATCAGCAGAAGATTGCGGTCGCGTGAGTTATAGTTGCCAGCACTAACTATAACGGGGCAATTTCATTGGTTTTTTATCAGTAAAATTTCCGCTAACTATAACATGTGTGAAACCTATGGTTTTTTCAGTGAATTTGCAAGGTTTTTTAAATGCTAATTCCTAACTATAACGTGTGTGAAACCTATGGTTTTTTCAGTGAATTTGTACGGTTTTTTAAATGCTAAGTTACTTTACGCCATTCGAGGCGTGCGCGCCCACTTAACGCAGTGCGTTCCGTGCACGGTTTTCATCAACTTTAATAAGCCCTGTACATTTGGTGGCCTTCGGCCACCAAAAGCACAGGGGGTGGGGTCAATGTGGATAGTGTTTTTTTTATTTCGATTTTATAATTTCATGTTGCCAAAATATAGTTTTTTTACTGATGTAATAAGCCCTGTACATTTGGTGGCCTACGGCCACCAAAAGCACAGGGGGTGGGGTAAGTGTGGATAGTGTTTTTTTTATTTCTATTTTTTACCGTACGCTTACGGTAAGCGTACGGTAAGCGTACTCGGCGAAATTGCCGAAAAAAAAATAAAACCGTTTTTGCTCTTGGGGGATGTTTGGGGACTCCCTCAACATGACTATGTGGGAGGGAGTTGTCAAAACAGCCCCGTAACATGTTTTTGGGCATCATGTTTGATAAATAACACTCAGTGCGAGAGACAAAATGGCGGACGCCGCTTCCTGGTTTCGGCCGATTCGAATGTTTACTAAGATCTAAGAGCCAATCAGAATCGCGCTCGCGCACGCCACCGTACGCGTACGGTAAGCGTACGGTAAGCGTACCGTAAGCGGGCTCAGATATATATATTGATTTAAAGGCTATTTTCTCAGAATCTACTGAACAGATTTACACCAAACCTACAAAAGGCACTTCCTTGACCTACGGACTACCTCTCTGCCAAATTTCTAGTAATTCTGTTCAGCCGTTCGGGCTGTAGCTCGTTCTAAAGGTCCTATGGAAAAATGCATGGGAAAAACGCGTTTTGGGACCCCCCTTTTATCTCAGCCCCCGCTTGACGAATCCCCCCGAGACTTTCAGGGTAGGAGCGGAGCGTAGCGCCCCACCTATTTTGAGAAATTCGCGAGGATTCATCGACCGGCGCCAAAGTTATTCAAAATAGAATGTTGCGGATTTCCTATGGAAAAGGGGTCCTAACTATAACTACCTACTGACGACCGCCAGTAGGTAATATATATATATATAATCGCTACCAAGTTGCACCAGGGGCCAAGGCACTCATAGGCGGGTGCTGTAACGCGGTGGTGCCCGCGTTCAAAATCCACGCTACCAACAATGTCCACGCTCTCGGACAAAGCACAGCACTCCGGGAGGATTCCGTATATTAGTTTATTCGGCAACAAGCAAAAGACAGACGCGTTTCAGGGTATCCTTCGTCAGTGTCTAATTACGTTAGCCGCGCGAGAACTATTTTAAATTCAAAAGACCCATGACGTCACTTCCTCACCCAAGTGACGTCATGGGTCTTTTGAATTTAAAATAGTTCTCGCGCGGCTAACGTAATTAGACACTGACGAAGGATACCCTGAAACGCGTCTGTCTTTTGCTTGTTGCCGAATAAACTAATATACGGAATCCTCCCGGAGTGCTGTGCTTTGTCCGAGAGCGTGGACATTGTTGGTAGCGTGGATTTTGAACGCGGGCACCACCGCGTTACAGCACCCGCCTATGAGTGCCTTGGCCCCTGGTGCAACTTGGTAGCGATTATTTGTTTCCAGAGCACTGCGTGTGGACATCGCAGCTGTGTATTTACACCGGAGTGAGGACTGCGACTGTAGGAGCAGAAGGAGCACGGACCATCCCCCTCAGCGAAAGAAACGGGATCGGGTAAGACGTGCTCCTTTCTCCATTACAATCCTCCTCGTTTACTGCAATACGAGTCCCACGTTAGGCGTATGGGAGTCCGTTAGTAGGAAGAATACATCTTCTTTCCATTATATGCAAATACACAACAAGCAATGTTTGACGAAGCAGATCGTCGCGAGGCAGCTCACGACATCTTTAAGAAGACCACAACATCGTCATCAGAGAACCCACAAGCTGTATTGAATGAGTCAAACACTCGCAAGAACTTGCGTACACTTTTCACCAAGCTCGAAAGACTCTATGAAAGAGAGGTAAGAAAATGGTGGGAAGCCACCTCCCTCCAAAGTTACATGGATGTCGACAGAGTGCCTAGGGGCCTGAGGATCTACACAGTGCCCGCTTATGAAAACCCGGATCCCTGCCTCCTTGAAGAATGGGCTGAATACACAGCAGCGTCATGCAAAGGCATGCTCGCAATTCTGGTAAAATTCGCCTGGAGTGACAGAGAAAAGGCATTGGTGGAAATCGCGAATCTTGAGAAAGAAATCGCTAATGATGACGACAAAACTAAACAGGAAGAGTTGAAGGAAGAGATGAAGAAACGCTTACAAAGATATGAATTGAAGATACGACAACGGAAGCAGGACAAATTTGAACGTGATGAACGGGATTACGCCCAAGGGAGGATCCTAACCTTCTCAAGAAAATTTGATGAACCACGAAAAGCCATCTATAAGAAGAAATCTCCAATACCGTCTGATAGAATAGAAACTTCTGAATCTGAGATCACTGAATGCGAACTATCCGGTGAAGACACGACTGCCCCACAGAGTGATAAAACGAAAAATCCTTTTCACTTGGAGTTCGATCTGATACGGCAAACGTGGCTGAGAGGCGGAAAGAGCAAGCCTCCAGAAAACGCAGACGGACAAGGAGAGGCGGCTGGTGGCGCACGAAGCAGAGGAAGAGGCAGGGGCGCATCCCGAGCGAAGCGCAGCAACAGGGGAAAACGATGGTAAAAGAAAGCAATGATTTGACCATCATTAACCTCACGCCACGTGTATTAAGCGAAGCTGAGGAGGCAGCCTTGAAATTAAGATTATCATTCTGCCCAAGCGATCGCCTAGAATACACGCAGACGCGCATTGATTTATTCAAATTTGTCCGGAAAATTAAGCTACAGAAATATTTCAAATTGAAACCTTCTATAACTGAAGCAAGAAGACTGAAGCACAAATCTAGGCAGAAAGTAACAGATGTCTTAACGGCCCAAGATCTGGATACAATCGAACTGTTGGAAGAATTACGGGCAGAAGAATCAATTACGACCTCACAGAGTGAGGATTTAGTCCTGAGAGTACATCGGGCAGGAATTGAGCAAGAAACACCCTCAACCACTTTTAAGCCTCCTTCCATTTTCAACCCACAAATGCCATACGATGCTATAGACTCGTTCTCTGATGCCGTACTTCATGATCTTCAGAAATTCAGAATCAAGGCTTCCTCCCACCCACCGAAACAACAGAGGAACTTAACCCATGAACAGGAAGTGATCCTTAAAAACCTGGCTATGGATGACAATATCATTTGTAAACCTTCGGATAAAGGGGGTAACGTAGTGTTACTCACAAGAGAACAATATTGTCGAGAATCTTACCGGCAGTTGAATGACACCAAGTTCTATGAAAAGACCAATAAAGATGTGTACCAAACCAGTATCACCAAGTATCATGCCCTGATTACCAAATGGCATAATTTAGGTTTGCTTGACATCAATGAATTTCTCTTTTTACGGAACAATGAACCTGTTACACCTACGTTCTATCAATTACCGAAGATACACAAAGATAAAATTGACCCACCCGGGAGACCAATAGTCTCGTCACAGGGCAGCTTAGCAGAGAACATGTCCATTTATATAGACAGTTTTCTCCATCCATTTGTCACACAATTGAAGTCATATGTTAAGGACACCAAAGACTTTATTCTTCATTTGATGGACATGCACTGGGAACCTACCTTCAAACTAATTGCTATGGACATTACTAGCTTATACACCTGTATAGATCATCACCAGGGTATAATGGCAATGCGATACTTCCTGAATAAAAGGCCCCTCAAGTTTGCAGAGCACAGCAGTATGCTGCTAGAATTTATTGAATTTTGCCTTCATAACAACATTTTCTTATTTCAGGGGCAGCTATTCAGACAAATCTCTGGTACAGCTATGGGCACCTGCTTCGCCCCCAGCTATGCGAATCTCTTCGTAGGTTGGTGGGAGGAGCAGGTGGCCCTTAGTGATGAAAGACAAAAATGGGCCGAACACATAGTTGTGTGGTATCGTTATATCGACGATCTTTTTATAATCTGGAGAGGCTCAATTGAACAAGCTGAAAATTTCATTTCTGAACTTAATAACAACAATCTCAATCTTGGGTTCACACATGAAATTAGCACCACTGAAGTTAATTATTTAGATCTAAAGGTGCAGGTGAGGGATGGCAACCTGGGCACAGATTTATATCGGAAACCGACTGCCGGTAATTCAATCTTACATGGCAGTAGCAACCACCCACCCAAGTTGATAAATAGCATACCCTATGGGGAACTTCTCCGGCTCAAACGAAATTGCACCAGAGAAAACGATTTTGTATCTGCTGCTGCTAACTGCTTCACAAGATTTCTTAACAGGGGCTATAGCCAGGAAGTTTTGAATGCAGCACTAGTGAGAGTCAATAAGATTAATAGGAAGGATCTGCTGATCCGTAATGATACCCAGCTGAACAGCATAAAAAGGATTAATTCTGAAGGTAGCAAATTGCGGATGATAACAACTTTCTCAGATGATGCAAACACTTTGAGGAATATAATGAAAAGGAATTGGCATATATTGCAAACCGATTCCGTAATGGGTAAAGAAATCCCTACAGTGCCACTGATTACCTTCCGCAAATCACGGTCTTTGAGGGATAAACTTGTTCAGAGCTACCTACCACCTGTAAGTCAACCTAAAGGTGTTCTGAAAGAAATGAAAGGTTTTTTCCCTTGTGGGAAATGCAAAGCTTGCTGTAACAGCAAAAGAACCTTGAGCTACACAATTGATGGGATAAAAAAACCTAAACCCATAGATAAATTCATTACATGCACTACTACACATGTAGTTTACTGTCTATTGTGTCCCTGTGGACTTAAATATATCGGTAGCACTATCCATAGTGTAAAGATGCGCATCTTGGAACATCAACGCGCAATCATGAACAAAGATAGTAACTACCCTGTAGCCAGACATTTCGCCCTCAAACACAAGAGTAACAGGGAACTGTTACAGTACTTTGGTTTGGACTGTGTATACATTAATCCAAGAGGTGGGGATAGAGTGCAACGCTTGCGGAGACTTGAGTCCCGCTACATTATTGATTTGCACACCAAAACACCCTTTGGGTTGAATAGCGGAGAGGAATTAGCTGTGCATCTGGGGAGGTAATTTGGTAGACTTTGTAGACGTAACTGTAATCTCTTCCTCTCTTTGTCGTTTCTTTCATGCAACTCAGGTAATATAAGGGGTAAGAACAACTCCTGTCTCCCACTTATGTTTCCCTTGAGTATGCTCTGACTCTTTCTTACATTTGTGGGGAATTAGTCTCATGGATTTCAGTGGACTACTTCACTATAAAATGCTTAGGCCGATTCACGGCTTCAATGTTTAATGAACCATTGAATGAATTATTTAATACACCGAGGTTCAAAATGTACTTCATGAGGCTTGCTACAATATACATGCCGATCCACGGCTTAATTGTACTAAGATGTGTAGCTCTCTTTGTAACATAATTGTTAAATGATATTATTTACAATATGCTAACTGATTAACAATTATTTTTCAATCATGATTAGTAACAATTGTGTTTTAACGCTGTTGATGGAACTCTTAAATGTCGAGAGTAATACTTGAAATTGTGTTTAACTCCATAGGCTGGTACGTTATCTTCACCCTGTTAAGATGGCCGCCATGCGATAGACAATATTGCATTGGCCGTATGGGTGAGGAAGTGACGTCATGGGTCTTTTGAATTTAAAATAGTTCTCGCGCGGCTAACGTAATTAGACACTGACGAAGGATACCCTGAAACGCGTCTGTCTTTTGCTTGTTGCCGAATAAACTAATATACGGAATCCTCCCGGAGTGCTGTGCTTTGTCCGAGAGCGTGGACATTGTTGGTAGCGTGGATATATATATATATATATATATATATTATCTACTGGCGGTCGCCAGTAGATAGTTATAGTTAGGACCGTGTTTCCATAGGAAATCTGCAACATTCTATTTGGAATAACTTTGGCGCCGGTTGACGAATCCTCGCGAAATTATCAAAATAGGTGGGGCGCTCCGCTCCTACCCTGAAAGTCTCGGGGGAATTCGTCAAGCGGGGGCTGAGAACAAAGGGGGATCCCAAAACGCATTTTCCCCATGCAATTTTCCATAGGGAGCTTTAGTCCAAGGTACAGCCCGAACGGCTGAACAGAATTACTTGAAATTTGGCAGAGAGGTAGTCCTCAGGTCAGGGAAGTGCCTTTTGCAGGTCTGGTGTCAATCTGTTTAGTAGTTCCTGAGAAAATCAAAAGTAAAATCATATATATATGTGGGCGGAGCCTAACCACACATCTCATCCTGAGATCTGATTGGCTGTCAGCACTTCATCCAAGAAGTGTTGGCAGCCATCTTTGGACCAATATACATGATAGCACCTCATTAAAAAGCATTGCAGTTAATAGAAGGTTTTAAGACTTTAGTTACATTATAAATCATTTGTTGATGGTACCATACTCATTTTAGGAATTGTGGTATGTTCTAAGGTGATTTCACCATGTGAAAAAGCCTTCTGCTGGGATATCATGATTGAGAGAAAAATATTTTCTCATGCCTTTCCCACAGAGGTTTGGAAGGTGATCTATAAGCTAAACTGAGAGCTTATTTTCTGTAAATTCACATTATCTTTCTCAGTCATGTGAGAATGAAGTCTGACATTCTCAGTAAAACATGTACATCCAACAAGGACAGAGACTGTCAGTTGATTCCTTTGTGTTCTACTGCAGCTTCCCAGAGTGTTCCAAAGAACAACTAGAGCGCTAACAGTCCTACTTATAATAAACATATGGCACACCTGAAGCCATCTTGCTTGGACTAAAGTGGTAACTCTTAAAACATTTAATTTAAAAAGGAACAAAATGAGGGGGTTCATTTTTCCATAAAAAGTATGATTAGTGCTGCAGAAAGAAAAATTAGGGCACATTTTGAGTGACTTCTCAAATCCTCTTCTATTTCATTAAAAAATTCTGACATGCAGACTGAAACATGAACTTTCAATACCAGCAGCAGTTTTCCCTGGTGAGCAGTAGCTTTACTACAGTGATCTAATGAGCAAAAATAGTGCTAACATTCTGAATTTATGGCAAATGTGTGACACATCTGAATGCCTTCTTGATGGAATCAAAGTAAAAAACTGAAATTATTTCCTACTGAGGAGACTGCAGTAAATGAGGAAATTAGGAAACTTCATAACAAATAAGTCTCCCAAGATGGCCACCAGAGACAAAAGAGCCCAAATGTAGCCCAAATATCACCCAGATGTAGCCCAAGTATAGCCCAATGACGGAATGTCCCAGAGTGTTCTTAAAAACAACTAGAGCGCTTACTGTCTTCATTATGACAAAAGTATGGCACACCTGAAGCCATCTTGATTGGAATAAACTGGTAACACTTAAAACATTTAATTTAAAAAGGAACACAATGAGGGGGTTCATTTTGCCATAGAAATTATGATTAATGCTGAAGAAAGAAAAGGAGGGCAAATTTTGAGTGACTTCTCAAATCCTCTTCTATTTCATTAAAAAATTCTGACATGCAGACTGAAACATGCACTTTTAATACCAGGAGCAGACTTCCATGGTGAACAGTAGTTTTACTACAGTGATCTAATGAGCAACTAGAGTGCTAACATTCAGAATTTATGGCAAATGTGTGACATATCTGAATACCTTCATGATGGAATCAAAGTAAAAAACTGAAAGCATTTCCTACTGAGGAGACTGCAGTACATGAGGAAATTAGGAAACTTCATAACAAATAAATCTCCCAAGATGGCCACCGGAGACAAAAGAGCCCAAATGTAGCCCAAAATCACCCAGATGTAGCCCAAATATAGCCCAATGACAGAAGTGTGCAAAACACTTATTATTTTGTGTTTTTGCAGTGTTATATAGTGCAGACTTGTCAGGTATTGGAGTGCTTTACATGAGCATTGGTTACATCACACAAGAACAAATTCATTTTGGTTGTAGACATGGGGAGACTAAGTGATTTGACCAGAATCACAGAATGTCGAGCTGAAGCAGAAACTCCAACCTGGTTCCCCAGTTGCAAAGTCTGCAGTTCTGGAAGTAACACCACATCCTCTCCCCTAAGTGCAACATTTAATCAAGTGGTCAACTGGATAAAAAAACATAAAGATAACAAATAATTTAAAATTGCTTTGTCGCTATTTGAAAACTCAGAAAATATGTCCTTATTTTAGTCTTTTAGAGCACTAACCATAATTTTGATGCTAATTAGACCCTCTCATATATGTAATTTCTAAAGGAAATGCTCTAGGTATTACAGTTTTGATTACATCAAGATGACGTCAGGCGTTCCACACTTTTGTAATAAATATAGAATGTTAGCAATCTAGTTGTTCATTAGGATACTGTTGAGAGGAAATTCCTGGGATGCTTTCAAGGCAGGCATCAGAGGCGAAACATTAAGCTTTAGTTTGTTTAAGCAAAGACAGGAGCAGGAAAAAGCAATAGAATTGAGTAAAGCCTTAGTGGAAGCTGAAGATAGGTTGTCCTCCCTCTCCCTAGTTGGTGTTCCTTTGGAGCAAGCACTAATTGAAGTCATTAGAGCAAAGGCAAGAGCAGAAGAGAGCATAGCTAGTAAGGTGGCTGCTACATATTTAGTAAAAAGGGAACAATCATATGAGCTTGGGGAGCGGGTGGGCCACACTCTAGCAGTGCGTGCTAGGCAAAAATCGGCACTGGATGAAGTCAAGGGGGTTGTGGATGGGTATTGGGCAATTACACACGGACTCGGAGGGAATTCGAGAGGTCTTTAGACAATTTTATGTTGCATTATATGATGAGGAACACCCAAAGGACCCTTCAGAAATATACTCTTATCTTGCCGACATTCCGGCGCCTTCTTTAACACAAGAAAGCATAGAAGCTTTAGAGGCTCCCCTTGGGGCAGAGGAGATATCTGCTGCTCTGACAAATTTAGTGTCTGGGAAGGCAGCTGGGCCAGATCAAATCCCGACGGAGTTTTATAAAGCCTTTCGGGACGAGATTTTCCCGGATTTATGCATTACTTTACAACAGGCTCAGGTAGGGGTATCTGTTCCTAGTAGCTGGGCGGGGGCAGATATCGTAGTAATTTTAAAAAAAGGTAAGCCACCCACAGAACCAGGATCTTACCGGCCGATCACATTGATGAACGCGGATGCTAAAATATACTCAAAAATTCTGGCTACCAGGCTGTCAAAGGTTATAGATACTTTGGTTAGTGCTACCCAACACGGATTTATACCAGGAAGAGGTACAACACAGCATATCCGCAGAGCTATTACCTTATTTGATGCTGCAGAGGTGACAGGAGACCCGATGGCAGCTATGCTACCGGATGCTGAAAAAGCATTTGATCGGGTCTCCTGGGAGTATCTTTGGTTAACACTGAGGTGGACAGGGTGTAGTGAGGGATTTATAAAAGCTATTCAGGCCTTATACTTAGCTCCATCAGCTCGAATTCGGGTGAATGCGGGTTATACAAGATCTTTACAGATTAAACGGGGTACAAGACAGGGCTGCCCATGTTCGCCACTTTTGTTTGCATTGTATATAGACCCTTTCTTAGGCAAATTAGAGGCGAACAACAGGATCCCTCCTATAAAAACTAAGGGTGCAGACTGTAAAATTCTAGCTTACGCCGATGATGTGGCAATTTTTACACCGGCTCCCATTGAGGCTATAAGGGAAGTGGAGAGAGAAGCCCTATGTTTTGGACAGATATCAGGTTACGCCCTGAATGGGCCTAAGACGCTGATAATTAAAAACGACAGAGCAGATTGTCTGGATTCTAGAGTAGTGGAGTCCGGAGTTTATCTAGGGGTTAGCATTTCGGCAGATATGAATAGGGTAGTGGAAAGGAATATAGAACCAATAATAAAGAAAGTAAAAAAGGACATGGACAGATTGCATAATCTCCATCTCTCTATAGTAGGACGTACAAATATAGTTAAAATGATTTTTTTGCCAAAATTTCTTTATCTTTTCAGATCAATTCCACTTATGTTTGAAGTAAAATGGTTCAATATAATAGGGCAGATTCTAAATAGGTTTCTATGGGCACAAGGTAAGACAAGAAGGGCTTTACGGTACATGGTGCTCCCCAGAGAGAGGGGAGGATGGGCTGTCCCTGACCTAAAGATGTATTATTGGGCAGCAGCCTTGCAGTATATGTCCGGACTTTTAGGTAGTGGTGGCACGGATGCGGATGACGCCTTTGGTTCTGTATCTATCTACTCAATACTTCTAGGAGAAGAGGCGGAGAATGTATTTTTGAAATATACTGATCCCAGTTACTACAAGAGAACAAAATTTAAAACACTGATAGCTGCTCATAAGATCTGAATATCTTTCAAGAAAAGATATGGTTTAGGCAGATTCAATGCATATACTCAATTACACAAGAATTATACGCTGCCACTGGACATCTTCTCAGATTCAGTCTTCATAGAATGGGGGCGTTAAGGCATCACGAAGGCAGGGGACCTAATGGATCTTAATGGAGTACGTCAGTTCTCTGGTATACAAATGGCTTATGGGGTGGACACTAGAAGTTTTTTTAAATACTTACAAGTTAGGAGCTTTCTAAAAACTAAGAAGGGTGGTTCCGCTGGGTTTGGGAATAATGTAATTTTGGAAATTATCCGGGGCAGGGGGAATTGTACGATCAAAAGAGTCTATGCTGAATTGATGACGAATAAAGAAGACGATCTTCTCAAATATCAAAATAAGTGGGCAGAAAAACTCGGAGTGGGCCAGGAGTGCTTTTTAATTTCACTTGAATTAGCACAGAAAGTACTATGTTCAGCGACACTCCAGGCTCAGCATTACAAAACGATCTACTCATTATACTTCACACCAGCTAGGATAGCACAGTGGGGAGGGACGACAGGAATTACTTGTCCCAGGTGCGATAGCTCCGAGGCCGACATAATACATGTCTTTGCTACCTGTCCACATCTCTCCCTGCTACATAAGCCCGTAGAAGCATTTTTAGAGAGATTATTGGGTAGTAAGATTAATCTTGCCCCATTGACAATACTGCTGGGGATAGATATCGATGGCGTAGGGGACTCAACATCTTTCTTCCTGTTTGTAGCTATGGCTGTTCTGCGAATTTGCATCGCCTCGGCCTGGCTGGAACGATACCCACCTACGTTCCATCAATGGTTGGCTAGATTACTCTCAGTTTATAATCTGGAGAAAGAGATATACGCTAGGAAGGGTAAAAGGGGAAGAAAGCTGGGACTACAAATTTGGGACCCTATTATTAGGTGGAAGGAAAGTTAGAAATTGATGGTATAATATTGTTTGAACTCTTGTTTAGATTTGTCTGATCTCCTCTCTTCTCATATTTTCAAGGATGTTAATGCAAAAATTTGCTTAGAATAATTCTATGTTTAGCCCAAATTATTATAGAACTGTTTTAGTTTGTGAAACTGAACTTATGTAGTACTCTGCTTTATGTATTTTTACGGTGACTATGCCCTGTTTAAAAGGAGGAAAAAAGGTAACAAAAAAATATTTTTTTTAAAAAAAAGGATACTGTTGAGAGGCAGAGGCCAGGGGCACGGACTCTGAAAATTGAAGGCAGGTAGGAGGGTGCAAAGGCAACAATTTAACCACACTGAGCAGGCAGGAAGGGCCGTGGCAGCACAACAGACTATGGAGGGCAGTGGAAAGGGGGGCAGGGGCAACAAACCAACAATACAGGACTTGCAAGAGAGGCTGTGGCAATGTAATAGACCATTGTGGGCAGAAGGAAGAGGCAATGGTAGTACAACCATACATGCCAACAGACCCGATTCAGCCAGGAAACGTCCAATGTTTTTAAGCTCAAATGGGCTTTATTTGATCTGTCTCCTGTCTACAATCTCCTCTTTTTCAATGTAACTCAAAGGGGAAAATCAATACCCCAGTTTTTGTTCAAAATCTCCCTCTTACCAAGTTCAAAATGTTCGCAAGTATGGTACATTGGATCATGGAAGGAAATGGGGTAGGGACACGGACTTGGATAACAGAGGACAGGAGGGACATGGAGAGGTGCACCAAACTGACCCTGCAGGGCAGGCATCAGGGTTTGCAGCTGCACAATACACCACACAGGGTATGCGGGATGGGAGTGCAGCACAACAATCCATAGAAAGCAAGAGGGAGGGGACCGGACCATGCACATGGACAATAGAGAACAGAGGGGCAAGAGGCAATGGTAGCTAGCTGACCATAATGGACAGACAGGAGAGAAAGCTGCAGCATAACAGACCATAAAGGGCAGGAGGGACGGATCAGGGGCATTACAATGGAACAGACAAGCCAGGAGGGAGGGAGTAGGGGTCTGCACATGTAAACAGAGGGCTGGGGGCAAGGGGGCAGGGCAGGAGCAGCAAGATAGCCATGGAGGTCAGGCAGGATGGGCACTAGAAGCAAGACACACCATGAAGAGCAACACTGAGACTATGATGGCACACACACAGACCATGGAGGGAAGGTGGGAGGGGGTCAGGTGCAGCTAACTGACCACACAGGGAAGGTGGGAGGGGCCATGGCAGCACAGAAGACCATGCATGGCAAGTGGGAGGGTTAGTGGCAGCACAATGGCTATGATGGGCAAGAAGGAGGGTGCAGGGGCATGCACAAAGGACGATGGAGGATAGAAGGGAGGGTCAGGACCTGTACACAGACAAGAAAGTTCAGGGGAAGGGGCCTCACAGCAGACCGCACGGGGCAGGCAGGAGGAGCAGTTGCAGCACAACAGACCAGGGAGGGCAGACGGATGTGGCAATACAATAGACCATGTAGGACAGGAGGAAGAGGATAGGGGCATGGCATGTGGACAGGCAGGGTGGAGGTGGCAGGGACAGGTTACAGTCATCTGACAATGCTAGGCAGGTGGGAGGGGAGTGGCAGCTCAACAGAACACTCAGAGTAGATAGGAGTGGCAGGTCCATGGAACATGGTGGGCAAAAAGGATGGAGCAGGGGCATGCACAAAGACAGCGGAGGGCAGGGGGAAGGAGAATAGGGGCAGCAAGCTAAGCACAGAGTTTAAGCAGGAGGTCAATGATGGGGCATAGAAATGGGCAATGGAGGGCAGGAGGAGTGGACTGGTACATCATACTAAATTGAGGGCAGTGGCAGCACATCAGACCATGCATGGCAGGAGGGAGGAGGCTAGTCCATGGATTCACACAATAGAGGATAGGGAGGAGGGGGATGGGGCAGCAAGCTAACTGTTCAGAGAAGGCGGGTATTAGGAACTTTATTGTTTTTAAAACGTGTGTCTGTGCGAACTACTTACAATATGAACAAGTATGCAGCATAATCTCACTTTTATTCAGGAAGAAGAGGACGTTTGTGACTGTGACTCCGGGCTCACTTGGCAGAAACACCCCCTGACCCTCCACCCCCTATCGCAAAATGTAATGCCCGTGAAAAGGGTAGGTGAACACAGTGTTATATAGAACATAGTCCTGAGAGCACGATTGAAAATGAAAACTAGATATAGTGTATGGTATAAACTATGCACCAAAAAGTGTGATATACGATGAACCGGGCGTGAAATATAATATGCAATACATTGTGCGCAATTACAGATTCATTGGAGAGCGCGAGATAGCACAGGCACTAGCGCGTGCTATGCGATATGCGCCTTGGACTGTAATATGCACAGGGCAGTGTTGTGTAACCTAACTAGTCTCTAAAGTTGTAATATAAAATATGTGCTGGGGAGTGTAATGTTGCATATGCACTGTGACAAAGATATGGATCCCAGATTGTAATATGTATGGCATAGCACTGTGTGTTATAACATAGGCATCGAGGAAGGCACTTTAGATGGGGCAATATAACCCGTGCGAAGACAAGTGTGGCATGACATATTCACGGGGTGGTGTTACAGTGCACATGGGCTAGAGAGTGTCATAGCATATGCACTAGCTACTGGAATACAACACAGAGGTGTGTGGCACTCAGCAGGCAATGGTGGGTGTAACACAGCATTGGGCTCTGCCAGGAGCGCGCTGTGACTATCAAGTGATGTTCGTCCCCTTTCCAGAGAGTAAAATAAAAAGTATTACACATCCGGCAGTGGATGTGTGTTTTATTAACCATGAGGGGGGTTTCTTGCATAGTTTTGGTCGAATTTTTGTCGAATCCCCTTTGAATGGCTTGGTGTGCATGTGTATTAAATGTGCCCGTCAATAGCTACCCATGTTTGTATAAATAAATGACAAGGGTGTCTACCGGGATTAGGCACGGTAGGGCATCAGACATGTCAGACCTTCACTAGTGGTGTAAATACATTCCACGTGGATTCATTGTATGCATAGTCGCCTTTTAATGAATATCACGCAAATCGTAATGGTGATAGGTACGTACGGTTTGTCCAGCATGTCCTAGGTGTGTCTATAAATATATATTTTTTAAAAATAATAAAAAACAGTGGCCGGCCCTGGGGATTGGGGTCAAAAAAATATAATTAGGAGACAGGCCCTGGGGGATGGGGTCATCAGGGCCAATAAATTAGAATAAGAAGGGGAACCACACAGCCCCTCTTCTTAAAAAATTAAAATAAATAAAAGACTGGCATTGTGCCGGAGGCCACGCCCCCTCCTTGCAGCACTCTGCAAACGCTCCCCCTGGCGAATTGTAAGTTGGGGAATTAATTCCTCTTCAATACTGAGGGTCCCTGAGGGCCAACTAGCCCAACTGGCATCTCCAGAATGCGCCAGGGAGCTGCGCTGCAAACAGGTGTTCTGAGGCCAAGCCCCTTTTTACACCTCTCTGCAATGCAGCTCTGTGGCGCTTACTGGAGGTACCTAGTGGTCTAGTTTGATCCTAGGGACCCTTAGGATTCAAGGGGACTTAATCTCTCAACTTAGAACAGCCTCAGGGCGCGTTTACACAGTGGTGAAGGGAGGGGACGGGGCCTGAGGTGGCGTGTGCAAACACGCACTATGGCACGTTTTAAGTTGGGGATATAATTTCCCTTCAATACTGAGGGCCCCTGGGGGCTAACTAGCCCACCAAGTGCTTCCAGTAAGCGCCACTGAGCTGTATTGAAGAGAGGTGGTCCAGGCCGTGCCACTTTTTACACCTCTCTGCAACGCAGCTCTGTGGCACTTACTGGAGGTACCTAGTGGGCTAGTTGGACCCTAGGGACCCTCAGGATTCAAATTAACTTAATCTCCCAACTAAAAAGGGACACAGGTACCACCAGTATCCGTCTGAAAAAGTTGAGGGTACAGGATGATTTTGCAACAAGGCTTCTTTCTGCTCTTCTTTTTGTTCTTTCTGCACGTTATCCTTCTTCCTGCACTTTTCTTCGTCTTTGAGGACTTCTGTTGCTTCTTCCTGCACTTTTTTTTTTCATTCTGTGCATTTTTTCTTCTTTCTTCACATGTCCTATCTCTGTAGGCATAGTTAGAAATTAGCATTTAAAAAACCTTTGAAATTCACAGAAAAAACCATAGGTTTCAGGGGTGTAATAGTTAGCTGGACTTTTCACTTGTACAAAACCATTGAAATTCCCCCGTTATAGTTAGTTCAGCTAACTATAACTCGCGCGCCCGCAATGCACTGCTGATGACGTCACATATTACATCACTCATGACATGGTCAGTGACATCACTCATGACATCACTGATGACATCTCAAATGACATCACTGATGACATCACTGATGACATCATCCTTGTGATAGAGTGGCAGACCTCCTCTCACCCTAATATAGCCTTTGATACACACATTCAAAAATAGAGACTAAAATTTTCAAAACAATGGACATACCAATACCAGTTACACAACCTCTTCAGTAATTCTAAGATCCACATACACATCCACTCATTCACCAACAGTCCTATACAGTCACTCATACATGTACTCACTCATCATATGTACTCATACACCTATACATCCTGTTACACAATGCCACTCATCCTTAGAGTTACTCACACACATAGTCACTCATGCTAATAAAGAATCAAACATACATTTACTTGCATATACAGTTATACACACACCACCACACTTACTTCTACGGAAACTTACACATACTTAGACTTTTAAACAATCACTTATACAAACACCTACTTATTCATACAGGAACTCTTTCAATCTCTCACTCTCACATATACTCACTTATATACACCAATAGTCACATATACTAGTTTAAAACATATGTAGTTACTCATAAAGACACTATTGAGACAGTCATTCACTCACTAACACACCCATACACACACTCATCCACCCATACAGTCCTGCACACATGCTGTCTTCAACACATACAAACAGTGTGTCACTCATTCATGCACCTATGCACTACGTAATACCCCCCACCGAACCATGCAGACACTCAGACTGATACTCAAAAAACCAACTAATAACCTATATAGACACCCATGTAGCTACTCACCAACCCATGCAGCCACTTAAACACAAAGTGAGAGACTGATACAGATATTTACATATTTAAACATTACTCACTAAGCCATGTATTCACTATGATACACTTAATCAGTCAGTTACCCAATCAATTTTTCAAAAACAAATCATCCATTTAGACACTTATATACCCATTTATTCTTCCATCGACCTTGAGATATACATATATAAAACATATTTAATTTTCAGAAAAACACACATTCACTGGATGATTTCATCAGTGATGTCATCAGTGATGTCATTTGAGATGTCATCAGTGATGTCATGAGTGATGTCACTGACCATGTCATGAGTGATGTAATATGTGACGTCATCAGCAGTGCATTGCGGGCGCGCGAGTTATAGTTACCTGAACTAACTATAACGGGGGAATTTCAATGGTTTTGTACAAGTGAAAAGTCCAGCTAACTAGAACACCCCTGAAACCTATGGTTTTTTCAGTGAATATATATATATAAATATATATATATATATATATATATATATTTATTACCTACTGGCAGTCGCCAGTAGGTAGTTATAGTTAGGACCTATTTTCCATAGGAAATCCGCAACATTCTATTTGGAATAACTTTGGCGCCAGTTGATGAATCTTCACGAAACTTTTGACCAGCTCCGGTCCGCTCCTATCCTGAAAGTCTCGGGATGATTCGTGCAGCGGGGGCTGAGAAAAAAGGGGGGTCCCAAAACGTTTTTTCCCCATGCAATTTCCCATAGGACCTTTAGCCGCAGCTACAGCACGAACTGCTAAATGGAATTACACTAAATTTTGCAGAAAGGTAGACCTTGGTTCAGGGTCGTGCCTTTTGCTTAAATGGTGTAAATCCGTTCAGTAGTTCCTGAGAAAATCAAAATCGAAATCACATATATATCTGGGCGGAGCCTAACCACACATCTCATCGTGAGATCTGATTGGCTGTCAGTACTTCATCCAAGAAGTGTTGGCAGCCATCTTGGGACCAATATACATGATAGCACCTCTTTAAAAAGCATTGCAGTTAATAGAAGGTTTTAAGACTTTATCTACATTATAAATCATTTGTTGATGGTACCATACTCATTTTAGGAATTGTGGTGTGTTCTAAGGTGATTTTACCATGTGAAAAAACCTTCTGCTGTGATATCATGAATCATGTTTGAGAGCAAACTATTTTCTCATGCTTATCCCATAGAAGTTTGGAAGGTGATCTATAAGCTAAACTGAGGGCTTATTTTCTGTAAATTCACATTATCTTTCTCAGTCATGTGAGAATGAAGTCTGACATTCTCAGTAAAACATGTACATCCAACAAGGGCAGAGACTGTCAGTTAATTCCTTTGTGTTCTACTGCAGCTTCCCAGAGTGTTCTAAAGAACAACTAGAGCGCTAACAGTCCTACTTATGACAAACGTATTGCACACCTGAAGCCACCTTGATTGGAATAAAGTGGTAACTCTTAAAACATTTATTTTAAAAAGGAACAAAATGAGGGGGTTAATTTTGCCATAGAAAGTATGGGTAGTGCTGCAGAAAGAAAAATTAGGGCACATTTTGAGTGACTTCTCAAATCCTCTTCTATTTCATTAAAAAATTCTGGCATGCAGACTGAAACATGCACTTTCCATACCAGCAGTAGACTTCCCTGGTGAGAGGTAGCTTTACTGCAGTGATCTAATGAGCAACTAGAGTGCTAACATTCTGAATTTATGGCAAATGTGTGACACATCTGAATGCCTTGTTGATGGAACCAAAGTAAAAAACTGAAAGTGTTTCCTACAGAGGAGACTGCAGTAAATGAGGAAATTAGGAAACTTCATAACAAATAAGTCTCCCAAGATGGCCACCAGAGACAAAAGAGCCCAAATGTAGCCCAAATATC
This sequence comes from Triturus cristatus, assembly GCF_964204655.1. NCBI lineage: Eukaryota > Metazoa > Chordata > Amphibia > Caudata > Salamandridae > Triturus > Triturus cristatus. The sequence goes on from NC_140586.1 coordinate 550,433,558, forward strand.
ACCCAGATGTAGCCCAAGTATAGCCCAATGACAGAATGTCCCAGAGTGTTCTTAAGAACAACTAGAGCGCTTGCTGTCTTACTTATGACAAAAGTATGGTACACCTGAAGCCATCTTGATTGGAATAAACTGGTAACACTTAAAACATTTAAGTGTTACCAGTTACCAGGTACCTCCAGTAAGCGCCACGGAGCTGTGTTGCAGAGTGTTGTAAAAAGGGGAGTGGCCTCTGAACACCTCTCTGCAACGCAGCTCCCTGGTGAATACTGGAGGTACCTGGTGGGCTAGTTGGCTCCCAGGGGACCGCAGGATTGAAGAGGAATTAATTCCCCAGCTTAAAACGCACCACAGGGCGTGTTTGCACATGTCACCTCAGGCCCGCCCCCTTCCTTCACCATTGTACAAATATTCTAAAATCAGCCGAACTATGAATTCCGATTTACACACCTGTTATCAGAAGAGAACCCAGTGCTGCATCTTTTAGCCCAGCTCTGACCCTGAAAAGTAATTCTAAGCGTACTTACCAGTAACTTGTATTTCCTTCCATAGGAATCCATTGTGTGATTTTCACCAGAAAAGTTTCTAAGTGTCGATGTTTGAAACATACAAATATTCCTCTAAAATCAGCCGAACTACGAATTCCGATTTACTCACCTGTTATCAGGGGAGAACCCAGTGCTGCATCTTTTAGCCCAGCACTGACCGTGAAAAGTAATCCTAAGCGTACTTACCAGTATCTTGTATTTCCTTCCATAGGAATCCATTGTGTGGTTTTCAGCAGAAAAGTTTCTAGGTGTCTATTTTCACAAACTAAAGATATTCCTAAAAAATCGTCTGTATGACTTAAACACATTCTTTCAACTGTTTACAGGAGATGCACCAGTGCTGGATCCAGGATCCACCACTGAGTAAGAAAAACTAAAGATAACACTACTTACCTGCTAAGTGAATTTTCTGCCATAGGATAACATTGGTGATTCTATGAGAAAAATGTTCTAAGTGTCAACTTTTAAAATACAATAATATTCTTTAAAAATCACTACTGTAACCAAAACGTTTTTACTCAACTGTTTACAGGAGATGTCCAAGGACTGAATCTAGGATTCAGTCCTGTGGTTAGAAAAGTAATCCATAAAGTAACTAATTGCATTTGACTAAAAATTCGCATTGAGCTCAATGTTGCATTGTGTTTGAAATTGTGTTGCCCATTGCAACAACTGTAACTACTGTACTTAAAATTCTATTGCCTATTCGCAAAGTATTTAAACTAAAGTAATTCATTCTGAGACAGTATATTATGTATTGTAATGTATAATGTAATTATAATGTAATTAAAAAAATAAAATATCTAAAAATAAATAGTTTAAAAAATGTAGTAAATCAGTATCAAAAAAATCAGTATAACAATTAATACATTAAAAATTGTCATTTACAAAATCTTTGAAATTCACTGAAAAAAACACAGGTTTCAGGCCTGATATAGTTAGGAATTAGCATTTAAAAAACCTTTGAAATCCACTGAAAAAACCATAGGTTTTAGGCTTGATATAGTTAGGAATTAGCATTTAAAAAACCTTAGAAATTCACTGAAAAAACCATAGGTTTCACTCGTACAAAACCATTGAAATTCCTCCGATATAGTTAGTTGTACTAACTGCATCTCGCGCGCCTGCAATCCACTGCTGATGATGTCACATATTACATCATTTATGACATGGTCAGTGACATCACTGATGACATCTGAAATGACATCACTGATGACATCACTGATGACATCATCCACGTGACAATCAGCTACACCTCATCATACACTAGTATAACCTTTCATCACTCACTGTAAAATACAGAGTGCCATATTTGAAACCATTGACACACCAATACAAGTTTCTAAACACCCACTCAGGGATTCCTAGATCTATACACACATCTAATCACTTACCTATAGATTCACTCATACATGCTGTCAATGATCAATAGAACACTATCAAATATACTTATACACCTATATCGACATTACACATCAGCACACATCCTAATCACTTATGAAGTCATCCTACTCACTAATGCAAACAATGGATCATACTTACTTTTACTTAGCTACACACTTATACAAACACCACTTCATCTATTCATATAGATAGTGACTCATACTTAGGGTTTATAAAATCACTATTACAAGTATACAGTTATCCATACAGTCACTCATACAATCACTGAGTCTTATGTATACTTATTTATATACAACAACTGACACATACACTGGCTTTTATTTTCTAGTTTGTTGGATATGTACCATTGAGACATATATTTGCTCATCACCACACCCATAAAGATATTGACTCAAACAAAAAAACTGTTATAACATGTAGTTTTAACTTTATATACCTACTGAATCAACTATTCACACATCTTTGGGCTGTCACACACCTCCCACCGAACCACACACACATTCACTCTCCCATACAAATACTCAGTTAACTAATCAATAACTAATATAGACTTTCACGTAGCTAGTAGCCAACTGGTGCAGCAGTTTACATAACAACTGACAAAGTGATACAGATATTCACACAGTTTAGTCACTATCCAATATATTTAGTGAGACACTATAAATTAGTCAAGTAAACAGTCAATCACACTGCTACTAAATCCTCCATCCAGATATTTATATTTATATATCCACTCATTCTTCAATGCAAATTGCTATATATATATAATAAATATTTAAATAACGAACCAAACCACATTCAGTGGATGATGTAATCAGTGATGTCATCAGTGATGCCATTTGAGATGTCATCACTGATGTCACTGAGCATGTGTTGAATGATGTAATATGTGACATCATCAGCAGATGTTTTTAGTACAACTAACTATATCGGAGGAATTTCAATTGTTTTGTTTGAGTGAAATGTCCAGCTAACTATAACACCCCTAAAACCTATTGTTTTTTCAGTGAATTTCTAAGGTTTTTTAAATGCTAATTCCTAACTATATCAGGCCTGAAACCTGTGGTTTTTTCAGTGAATTTATATATACATATAAATATATATATATATATATATATATATATATATATATATATATATATATATATATATATATATATATATTACCTACTGGCGGTCGCCAGTAGGTAGTTATAGTTAGGACCCCTTTTCCATAGGAAATCCGCAACATTCTATTTTGAATAACTTTGGCACCGGTTGACGAATCCTCGCGAATTTTTCAAAATAGGTGGGGCGCTACGCTCCGCTCCTACCCTGAAAGTCTCGGGGGGATTCGTCAAGCGGGGGCTGAGATAAAAGGGGGGTCCCAAAACACGTTTTTCCCATGCATTTTTCCATAGGATCTTTAGACAGGGCTACAGCCCGAACGGCTGAACAGAATTACTAGAAATTTGGCAGAGAGGTAGTCCTCAGGTCAAGGAAGTGCCTTTTGTAGGTTTGGTGTAAATCTGTTCAGTAGATTCTGAGAAAATAGCCTTTAAATCAATATATATATCTGAGCCAGCTTACGGTACGCTTACGGTGCGCTTACCGTACGCGTACGGTGGCGTGCGCGAGCGCGATTTTGATTGGCTCTTAGATCTTAGTAAACATTCGAATCGGCCGAAACCAGGAAGCGGCGGCCGCCATTTCGTGTGTTTCACTCAGAAAAAAAAGAGTGAAAACAAGAAAAGGGGGCAAGGAGGAGAGTTACCGACCCCCTTACATTTGTGAGGGGGTCAAAGAAGGACAGAAAAGTACAAAGAAAACATTTATTGATTTTAAAAAAAATCGCGGGGTACGCGTACGGTAAGCGTACGGTAAAAAATAAAAATAAAAAAAGAAATGAAAATCAGATTTAAGTTTATAGCTATTAGGGGGCTCTAAAAAGAGCCGTTGTGTTTATGAAGTGATTTTTTAGTGGTACCTACAAGTAAGTACCGATGCAGAGTCTAAGGTTCAAGAGGAAGACTCTGTTCCCTTCATCATTGAAGTGCACACCATCTCCTCTATAAATGTCTTGCATGTCATAACGCAAGTTGTTGTGGTAAATGGCACCCATACCATAGTCACGGAGGAAAGCAGAAACAGATTTGTTGACGTGCTTCCTTACTTTGTCAATTTGCGGACAGAAATGATTGGACCAGTTCCATTTTTGCCTTTGGCATATGTTGGAAAACACAAAGGCAGTTTTAGGGAAAAGAGAAAACAGTTGTGCAAAGGTGTCCTTCATAAGCATTTCCAGACCTACCCCAGTCAAAGTGCCTAGGTCATTGCCACCACAGTGCACTATTATGAGGTCAGGGTGTTGGATTTGCATGAAGGATTTCACCAATGGCATCAATTGGTGCCACTTTAACCCTCTCTGACCAATCCATTTAATGTCTACATTTGGCAAAGCAAGGTCTCTCACCATACCTGTTTTCTCTGCAAACTTTTCACTCCAGAAAACATAGCTGTGCCCTACAATCCACACTGTGAACATCTTCCAAGGAGAACTGGATGCACTCAGGAGGTGTAATTCAGTAGAATGGTAAAAAGAAATGAAAGACAGTTTGGAAATGGAGGCATACATATTTTTTTCATAAAAAAAAGAACTGATTGGCTGTTTCATACCATTCTAGAATAAAAACTAGGCTGTATGTGTAAATTTATAGAAGCATGTTTTGTATTGGTACAGAAAAATGTGTTACCAAAGAACAGTACTATGGATTTGCTGTAAGGTTTGAAAAGTCAAGCACTCTTGCTCTGTGGAATTGAAACATTGTTTGGCGAACTTCTGACCTAACTCCACACAGCAGTGTTCCATGAGGTGTTGCTATGGTAGCAGGCAGAAGTCAAGTTGGGGGAAGGGTACTTTAAGAAAAGGGTTGGTTTTCAACCAATAGAAATGTGTGATTACATTTGAAAAAAAGGGGGAAGCACTGAGATTTGAAACTTACATGTATATGTGTGGAAAAATAGAGGGAAACTTTGCCATTTTCTGGTTCTGCTGAGAGGAGAGAGGTGTAGAGAACAGAGATCCTGGCTCTGATAATCTGCTGTTTGAGTGCCACATTTCTTTCACAACTAACTCATTTTAAAGGTGAGTTATGAGTTTGAGAGGGGATATATATGGTAAATTAATTGGAATTCGTTTTGAAGAAGTTGTGTTTATTATTTTCTGTTTTGGGAGAAATTTAAATGTGAGGAACATGTAAAATAATATGGACTATTTTTAAAAGAAAAATTAAGGTGTACTGGTAAAAATAAGGAATACTTTAAGGGTTTGAGGTTGCAGTCAGTAATGCAAATACATTCAGCATCACTAAGGCTGGTTGCCCTTGCTGGAGTGTAGGCAGTCACCGAGGATACACATGGTGGTGGTCTGAAAAAGCAGTCTGGACATGGGCTTTTTTAAAAAAATCTGAAAAGTGGTTTCATAATGTGTCAGTCTGTAAAAGTGATTTTCACTTGCCAAAAAAAAAGAGCAGTAAGTGTGCATTCAAATTGGCAAAGAAATTTCGTTTTGGGACTAATGTGAAAACATGACTCTGGTGCCGATCACAATCCGGTAAAAACCGGGTACGAACCGTCGGACGGAGCATATTCTCCGTCCGACGCGTACCCGGTCGTCAAAATATACAAACATGGAATTACGATTCGCACGGGTACACCATTACCGTACGAATCGTAAAAAAGACCGACCGAACAAAAAACACCTACCAATGCGATCCGGGAAAGCGCCGACCTGACGTCGGGACGCACGCAGCCAGCCATTCACGACCCAGGAATCACGATTCGCACCGACGTCACCCCGCACGGTGAATATTTTGCGGCAGCCAAAAACTGCCGGGAAATCAGGACGACGCGAACAAGGACCACCAGTACGCGACGGACAGACGGCGACGCGAACAAGGAGGACCAGTACGTGACGGACACACAGGACGACGCCACCAAGGAGGACCCGTACGCGACAGGACGACGCGATCAAGGAGGACCCGTACGCGACAGGACGACGCGAGCAAGGAGTACCAGTACGCGACGGACAGACATGGACCCGAACCTACGAGTCATCCCTGCCCTCATAGCAGTCCACCTCCTCTACAGGTTACGACGCAGACGCCGCAGAAGGTCAGAATAACTAAGGGAGGGGGGAAAGTGGGGTGGGGTGGGGGTGGCACGACCAGGGCAGGCCACAAAACAACCACATGAGTGACACACTACACATGGCCTGGACATACCTGACTCCCATGCCCTGGTCACCACGAGGGGGTGGGGGCGTGTCCTGATAATCCAGCGACCGCCACAACGGAAGTCCGTCACCACGCGAACCGGCAACACAACCAGACAGGTACATCCCGTACCCACGCCTGAAGAGCGTGGGTACGAGTCGGACCACGCCCACACACGTCACCCCAACAATGGCGGGACGGATCGCACCCACGTGGCAAAGGCCTGGGTACGGGCCGCACAAACATCACATAGCGTGGGGACGGATATGTACGGACCCTACCCCCACCCCGTATGCAAGGAGCGTACCCCCCAGCCCAACAGTGCAAGTACGACCCATACCCCCACCCGCGGACGTACGGAGCGTACCCCCAGCCCAACAGTGTAAGTACGACCCGTACCCCCACCCGCGGACGCACGGAGCGTACCCCCAGCCCAACAGTGTAAGTACGACCCGTACCCCCACCCGCGGACGTACGGAGCGTACCCCCAGCCCAACAGTGTAAGTACGACCCGTACCCCCACCCGCGAATGCAAGGAGCGTACCCCCAGCCCAACAGTGTAAGTACGACCCATACCCCCACCCGCGGACGTACGGAGCGTACCCCCAGCCCAACAGTGTAAGTACGACCCGTACCCCCACCCGCGGACGCACGGAGCGTACCCCCAGCCCAACAGTGTAAGTACGACCCGTACCCCCACCCGCGGACGTACGGAGCGTACCCCCAGCCCAACAGTGTAAGTACGACCCGTACCCCCACCCGCGAATGCAAGGAGCGTACCCCCCTGCCCAACAGTGTAAGTACGACCCGTACCCCCACCCGCGTATGCATGGAGCGTACCCCCCATGCCAACAGTGTAAGTACGACTCGAACCCCCACCCACGAATGCAAGGAGCGTACCCCCCTGCCCAACAGTGTAAGTACGACCCGTACCCACACCCGCGGACGTACGGAGCGTACCCCCACCACACCAGTGTCAGTAGACTCGTACCCTCACCTCTAATGCAGTGTGCGTAACCCCACCGTGTATGTGCCAAGCGCACATATCCAGAAATCGGAGGTGTGTGTGCAGAGTCCACCCAGCAGTGCCCTGAGACAGGAGTGGTGGGTGTGGAGTCCTCCCAGCAGTGCCCTGAGACAGGAGGGGTGGGTGCCCATCACTCCCAGCAGTGCCCTGACACAGGAGGGGTGGGTGCAGAGTCCTCCCAGCAGTGCCCAGACACAGGAGGGGTGGGTGCAGAGTCCTCCCAGCAGTGCCCTGACACAGGAGGGGTGGGTGCAGAGTCCTCCCAGCAGTGCCCTGACACAGGAGGGGTGGGTGCAGAGTCCTCCCAGCAGTGCCCAGACACAGGAGGGGTGGGTGTGGAGTCCTCCCAGCAGTGCCCTGAGACAGGAGGGGTGGGTGCAGAGACCTCCCAGCAGTGCCCTGAGACAGGAGGGGTGGGTGGTGAGTCCTCCCAGCAGTGCCCAGAGACAGGAGGGGTGGGTGCAGAGTCCTCCCAGCAGTGCCCTGACACAGGAGGGGTGGGTGCAGAGTCCTCCCAGCAGTGCCCTGACACAGGAGGGGTGGGTGCAGAGTCCTCCCAGCAGTGCCCAGACACAGGAGGGGTGGGTGTGGAGTCCTCCCAGCAGTGCCCTGAGACAGGAGGGGTGGGTGCAGAGACCTCCCAGCAGTGCCCTGAGACAGGAGGGGTGGGTGGTGAGTCCTCCCAGCAGTGCCCAGAGACAGGAGGGGTGGGTGCAGAGTCCTCCCAGCAGTGCCCTGAGACAGGAGGGGTGTGTGCAGAGTCCTCCCAGCAGTGTCCAGACCCAGGAGGGGTGTGTGCAGAGTCCTCCCAGCAGTGTCCAGACCCAGGAGGGGTGGGTGCAGAGTCCTCCCAGCAGTGTCCACACCCAGGAGGGGTGTAACACATGTGTGTGATGCCACAATTACCCACATCCATACTGCCTACAAGGGAACATGTCCCCATGAACTCATGTCAACTGACTCCACACACAAGTACAGTGATCACCAAGGATGCCACGATTGTTGCAGGTGGAGACATGGCCATGCATGCATGGCCAAAGTAGAAGGGCTCCGTCACACACACAGCTCATGTACACACAGCTCTGCGCTAAACATTGGGAACACCCTGCAGGGAAGAAACTGGGTACACAGAGGAAGGAATACACCCTGGGACAATTGAACCATGCAGTAACTGCTGACATGACCTAAGGAAGTTAGCCAACACCTTGTGATGGCACACAGATCCTAGGGTGGCCCCAAAGAGCAGAACACTACTACAAATCCCACACACCCAAAGCCTTAAACACCACCCAAAACAATGTAGCAGCCCCACCAACACCAATACCACCATAGCAGGAGTGTGATAATGAAAAAAAAAATAAGCTTTATTCAGCATGAGCACAATGTCCGTGGATCAAAGGCAGTTCAAAGTCAACAAAGGCCATAGGGCAGTCAATTATTCCCAGCTGCATGGGGGACACAGTGGGATGTGTGTCCCCTACCTTGCCTGCACAGTCAAATGCCATCGTCTTCCATACTGGTGAGGGCATCAGGGGGGGGGGAAGCAACAGGCACCGCAGGGACATCAGGGCAAAGGGGCGGCGTTGTGGGTGCAGGGATGGAGGACTCAACCACAGGGGGTGTGTCATGGCCAAAGGCGGAGGCCAGGATGGCACTACACACCTTAGCAAGGTCCTCCAGGGAGTCCCCTGCACCCGAAGTGACCTCAGGCCCCAAGGAGGGGGGGGTTCAGAGGGATGGGTTGCAGCGCCACCGGGGGAGGGTGGAGACAGGGGGGGAGACTCAACCACCCTGACCGAGGACTTCCTTGACCGCTTGCGTGGTGGCGTAACTGTGGGGCTCAGGGACAGAGCGGCCATGAAGGAGTCCTTGGGGGAGATGTGGCCAGGAGAGCTGAGGGGAGGGGATTTGGAGGGAGTGGATTGTGTGGAATGCGGACTCCCACTCTGGCTGCGTGTCACACGTTTGCCCCCCGACCCAGTGGGTGTGCCTATCTCACCCTGTGTGTGCGTGTCAGGAGGAGTGCGGTGGACCTTCCCTGCTGGTGTGGTGCCTGTGTCTGTTGTGGTGGGTGCATGCCGACGTCTGGGTGTACGTGGGACAGGCATGGAAGTGGGAAGTGTGGATGGGGCAGGGGTAGGTGGGGGGAGGTCGCGCTGCAGGAGACCCACTGCTGCAGTCAGTGTGGAGTCTAGGGACCTCAGCAAGTTGCGTTGGTCAGCCTGCAAAGAATGAATGCCCTCCAAGAATGCCTCGATGTTGGTGAGGGTTTTCCCGTGGGAATGGAGGACATTCAGGATCGCAGCCTGACCAACCTGCATTTGCCGCTGGATGTCCATAGACTCAGCATTGGTGGCAGCAGTGGAGACAGGGGCAGGGGGTGCGGTGCCTGGCAGGAAGGAGACATGCGGTGACCGGGCACGCTGGGAAGGGACACGAGCAAGTGGGAGGCGGTTGGTGGGAACTGAGGGGGCGGTGGCAGGTGTTGTTCCACTGTCAGCTGCTGGTGCAGCCTCCGCCAACTCTGAGACATCCTCCTCGGACCTGTCAGCTTCGTAGTCTGATGTGCCAGTCGACAGGTCCTCGGCCACACTATCCTCCGCCTCTGTCCCACTCGATGTGCCAGCCCCGATGTCACGGCTGCCACTGGTGCTCGGTCCCTCCGCCTGGTCCGTGTCCATGTCTCCCTCTGTGTCCCCCGACGATGCTGTGGGCAGGGTGGAGAGACAGAAATTAATCAGACACCTGTACACATCTGTCACATGAGTCCAATCTACATAGTCAACATTGCATAGCCTGAAGAGGCAGATCCCTAACATCTGCAAAACAAGGTACCGATGTAGGGCATGAAACACAGTTGGTTGAGCCACCATGCCACTGAAATACCATGGAGAGCATGAGACAATAGCTGATGACAGGAAACGGAGTCTGACATAGCACCCAGGCCCTGGGGACAATCCTGCACTGCCTCTGCACCACACAGCGTTTGTGAAAATACCTATGACCAGGGACAATATCCATGAACTTGAGACACATGCTGCATAGGTAATGCTGCAAACATGCCCAACATAACTCGGTCACTGCACCTTGCGTGTGTGTCCAGTAACATCACACACTGTCCAGACCCAGCAATTAGGAATCAGGATTTGACACATAGGCATTGCCCGCCCCAAGCAACCCCCACACGATGCTAATTGCTGAGACACAGGTGGCACCAACATCTCATAGTCTGGGTGATAAACACAGTGGCAGGCAAAAGGCAAGATTGGACGCAAAACAGCAAAGGTGCGCCTGTACAAATAATGAGGTACCAGTGCCCATCCTCAGATGAGTATAACAAGACACACAGGCACTGGCAACTGTGAGTATGAAGAGGGACAATCAGGTCAGGCTGCACAGTGGACACCTGTACATAATAGCACGTCTATATACATGGTGACAGGGGACAATGGCACAGAGCACAACCTACGCTGTAGACAGTGAGAGTGTCCACGTTGATGATGACACAAACAACACTGAGGATAAGGTGCCCCAGGGGACAGTATTGGGCACGCAACTACATGCTACTGAATGGGAATGACTGCTAAACACGTCACCATCCCTGCACTATGCGTAGCGCACACTCATGCACATCATGTCACAGGCCACTACATAGGACATGCGCGCTGTAAGGCATGACACATGAGAGACCAACTCCCATGTCTGGAGCCAGCATCAGTGCCAACTGACATGGAACCCACATGCAGTGAACTTGACAGTTCACAGGCAAGGTCCCACAACCTGTTACCCACCACCACCACCCATGAGTCTACAGTCATTGTTCTCGTGGACAAAGCGCCAGCCTACATTACCTTGTGAAGGAGTGACTACACACAGACCAGGGAACACATTGCAAGGAGGGGAAGGGTGGCAGGGGCGCAGCGCTACACTTGGGCAAACTGGATGGGCACAGCACCTTTAAACCCTGCCAGTGAATTAATGCCACTGTGCCCTTACAAATGCCGGTGACACACAACAAACGCACATGTACCTACCCCCTTCCACCTGCTGCATCGCCTGTAAGCGCCTCTCCAGGTCTGGAAAGACCACCGGCAGCACACGCCTGTGGAGGTGGGTCAGACGGCGGCGGCCGCGGTTCTTGTGGCTCTCAGGTGAGTCCCCCAGCAGGAGCCGTGCAATCCTCCGCGTCCAGCACCGGATATCCTGCCAGCGTTTCCTCACCTGGGACAGGCTCCGCCTCCGACCATCCACACGCCTCACGGCACTGACGGCGGTCAGCCAGATCTGCTCCTTGGCAGTGGCGCCTACCTGTGAGGAAGTACAAGTGACACCACATCAATACACCAGCCACATGTCACAGAGAGACATATGTGAACATAATAGCTGGTTACTACATGGCATGTAATGCAGCCAACGCATTGCACCTCTGTCATAGGGACATCATCCTCTGGTGAGGGAAAAGGCAGTACGTGCCATAGTGGGTACTCAGGTGGAATGATGGCAATGTCACAATCAATGATCAAGGCTCACACTGTGCATCACACCCACACCTCCTGTCTCAGGGCACTGCTGGGAGGACTCTGCACACACACCTCCTGTCTCAGGGCACTGCTGGGAGGACTCTGCACACACCCCTCCTGTCTCAGGGCACTGCTGGGAGACATCAGGCACCCCCCCCCTGGTACCCCCCCGACAGTACATGGCATGTGTGTCACACCGGGTCACAATGCCTGAAGACACAGTCACAACATAGGGACAGTCTGTGGCAGTGGCCTATGCACTCACCTGATACCCTGGTCGCCCATACAGCATGGGGTACTGTGGGAGGATCACATCCAGCAGAGCCATGTTCTCCTCCAGGGTGAATGGCTGTGTCCTCTCCACAGCCCTTGACATGGTTCCAGGGAATCAGTAGCAGCAGCTTGTTCGACAAATGCAAAGATGTGCAGGCAAGTAATCCCTCATGGGACCTGGCTGCCTTATATGTGGCCTTCTGCCCAGTCTCATGCACAGGAGTACAGAGTGATTGGTCACTCACATTTGCATCCTATGTTTCCACCAATCCCTTCAAACCTAGCAGTCTGTGGGTTCTCTATCGGTTTCATTCTCCTGCATGATGTCAGCCCCACAAACACATTGCAACAAAGTAGAAGAATTCCAACTGACTTCTGCTGTGCACCTTCCAGAACAAAATCGAAATTTGAACCTGGTCGCCATGACAACCAGCATGCATGTAGGCCTTAATTCTTGTCCCCTATGTAATTAGGAGAATCACACACAGGTACGGTGCGTTTCCGGGCCCTAGGGCACCCCAAATGCATGGCAACGGCCCGTACATGCATGCCTACGTTCAAAATCACTATGGGTCTGCAGGCGTATGCGTACACGTAGTGGTACGGACCGTACACACGCATGTACGCTCACTATCACTATGGGTCTGCACGCGTATGCGTACACGTAGTGGTACGGACCGTACACACGCATGTACGCTCACTATCACTATGGGTCTGCACGCGTATGCGTACACGTAGTGGTACGGACCGTACAAATGCCTGTACGCTCACTATCACTATGGTTCTGCACACGTATGCGTACTCGTTGTGGTACGGACCGTACAAATGCCTGTACGCTCACTATCACTATGGGTCTGTGTACCCGTAGTGATAGTGAGCGTACATGCGAGTGTACGGTCCGTACCACTACGTGTACGCATACGCGTGCAGAACCATAGTGATAGTGAGCGTAGATGCGAGTGTACGGTCCGTACCACTACGTGTACGCATACGCGTGCAGAACCATAGTGATAGTGAGCGTACAGGCATTTGTACGGTCCGTACCACAACGAGTACGCATACGCGTGCAGAACCATAGTGATAGTGAGCGTACAGGCATTTGTACGGTCCGTACCACAACGAGTACGCATACGCGTGCAGAACCATAGTGATAGTGAGCGTACAGGCATTTGTACGGTCCGTACCACAACGAGTACGCATACGCGTGCAGACCCATAGTGAGAGGGCCGTACACTCGCATGTACGCTCACTATCACTATGGGTCTGCACGCGTATGCGTACTCGTTGTGGTACGGACCGTACAAATGCCTGTACGCTCGCCATCACGATGGGTACACATACGGCAGCACTCCCACAGTGATTGGGGAACATACACAGGCCCTCTTAGCAGCAGTACGCCGGTTTGTACACATCACTGTGGTGATAGTCGACACACAGGTAGGAATAGTGCGGACATACTTGTCCATGGATGGACATACTTGTCCAGGAATGGACATCAAGGCATCGTCTGTGCATTACTACATGTGTGGGGCACAGGTGTGACAGGCTGTGATGTGGAACATGCCTCCTGAGTGGAGGAGGCACCAGATGTATGATGAGATGTGTACAGGTGTACTGTGTGAGGGTGCAATGTGTGCCAGGCATGCCCTTGACTCCTTTGACATGTGTGCATGTCGTACTGCGCACTTGGGGTGAGCGTCACTGGCATGGCACGGACACCAACACACGGAAGTGTCCCATGATGCCCGGTACAGGGGTCATGACACCTGACTTGTCACTACCCACAGTGCACAATGTGACTATGTCATTTATGTGTCCGGGATTTACATCAGGTTGATGTTGTAGCACCCTCAAAAGCTGCAGCCGTTGCAGCAACCAACATGTGTCTGTGTGTAGATTGTCATTGCACACTGTTCCGCACACCATGCCACATGTGGTATCTGATGTGAGGTGCACATGTATGCATGGGACACGGAGTAGCGTGACAAGGCCATGTCAGCATCCTCACAAGGAATGTGTGGTGAGTCATGACATGTGCACCTTCATGGCAAGGTGTGTGGGCAGGCCTAGTGTAATGTCATGTGACCTGTGGCTCCGGTGTTCCGCTACCAGTCTCTACAATCGGCATCCTACTTCTGCTGATGTGTGGGTGTATGTCACTTCTGTCTTGCGTCGGGCTGTTCACTTGCACTGGGACACAGCTATTCCCATGGCGTGGCATGGGGAGGTTCTCAATCACCGTGTGTAGCTGGGTCTTGGAAGGAGTGTCACCTTGCATCCATACGTGTCCTGGGCATGTAGCACATGCCTGACTCCCTATGTGGCATGTGTGTATTGGCAGATTTACATGTGCTCAGTAGACATGAGTTGTTCTCGTAGTGCACTCACTCTTCCTTGTCACTTCCAAATTACTGCAGAGCGCCTCCTGTTGCCCGAAGAATTCCAGACTTGGCCACCATGCAGGAGAATGACAGGATCCGGCTCTACCGCTTCACCCAACCGTTGATTCTGGAGCTGACGGCGAGACTGGCACCACACCTGCAACCGCAGCACAGGTATCCTACGGCACTGACACCCCAGCTGAAGGTAATGGCTGCCCTACATTTCCTTGCCACGGGTACCTTCCAATATACCATAGCTCATGTTGGTGGCATGTCCCAGAGCATGTTCAGCGGTGTGCTGCATGATTTCTTGGAGGCCATGTTGATTCACCTGGATGACTTCATCAAGTTCCCAACCCCTGAACAGATGACTGAGGTCAAACGTGGTTTCTATGCCCTGGGAGGGATGCCCCATGTCATTGGGTCCATAGATGGGACACATGTAGGTTTGGTACCACCACACGCACGGGAGGTGGCGTACCGCAATCGGAAGCACTACCACTCCATCAATGCCCTTGTGGTGTGTCTGTCCAACATGGTGATTTCACATGTCTGTGCTCGTTTTCCAGGATCAGCACACGATGCCTACATCATGAGGCGTAGCGGGATGCCTGATATGATGATGCAGCTGCGCAACGAACGTGCATGTGTTGTTGGTGGGTACAGTCTGTCTGTCCTGTATTCTGTTTGGCCGAGCAGCACTACCGCTTCGCCTGTTCTAACGATATCCATGTGCTTTCCATTTAGGGGACGCTGGATATCCCAACATGCCTTGGCTGCTGACACCTCTCCGCAACCCCATCACGCCGGCCCAGCTCCGCTACAACACCGCCCATGGCCGGACAAGGCGAGTGATAGAGAGGACGTTTGGCATGCTGAAGAGCCGATTCCGGTGCCTCCACAAGACCGGCGGCGCACTCCCATATGCCCCGGCGAAGGTCTGCAAGATCTTCATGGTCTGCTGCATGCTGCACAACATGGCAGTTGAAAGAGCTGTGCCCCTCATCCTGGATCAAGATGACGAGGACCATCCACCCGTGGAGGACGAAGGGCTTGGCAATGGGGCTAGTGATGTGGAGGATGTGGAGCCGCAAGAGGACATCCGGACTCGGCTCATACGCGACTTCTTTGCTTAGTGGTGAGTACCAGGGTCTGAGTGTGCACGCATTGGTCCCCGTGTGGCATGCGTTGTGATGTGTGTCTCCACCTGCATGTATGGCACGTGGGTCAGAGGTGTGTGTGGGTGTGTCACTGGAGTGATGGTGGCAGTGATGGTAGTATTTCCCCAGACATAATTGTGACCTAGCATGTTGTCATACATACATGTGTCGAGTACATGCACATGCAAGTGGCTGTGCTTCTTGTGGCTGACTTCTTGTGTGTCTCTCTTCCCCAGGTACCTGCGCATGCCGTTTGCTGGTTGCATTGTTGTGGCACTGCTATTCCTCATGGACATGGCATCGTGGGCTGACTCAGCGTTACAGGCACGGACACGTTTGGAAGTCTCCATGGGGTAAGGGATGCATCTGGGGTGTATTGGGTGTGGCAGTTGTTCACGATGTGTGCACACTGCCCCGGTCGGGGTTTGGGTCCTCTGCAGACATGTGGCATCCCCATGGGACACGACATGCAGCTGGGTACACCTGAATAGATGGGCTGCCTGGTTGTCAGTCATCAGTGATGGGATGGTGGATTGTGATGAAGGCATCAATGTGTGTGACACTGCCCTCGGACACATACGGTTAACATTGTCTTGACATGGCGTGGGACTTCCACATCAGCGGATGTATGGTGTATGGCAGGCTCTCCGTGAGCAGCTGTGGGTATTTAGCTATTATCCGACACTTGTGTGCCAGTTCCATGGCTATCACGCATTTGTGCTGCAGAAGGGGGGTGCCAGTGTTGGAGCCACATGTTACTCCACATGATGTGTTCATGTGTACTTCAAGTTGCCTCTGCAATCCCAAACACATGACTATTAAAGGTGTCCCTATGCCTCCAAGGTGCCTCTTCTCAGTCAATGCTGGTGTGTTGGCACGGTGCATCCTGCATGTCTGGCATGGTATTCCCTGATTGTGGCTATGTGTCAATGTGTCGAGTGGCAAGATGCAAGCTGTGTGTGTGTGCTGAGACTGTGTAATGGGCATGATGTCCATGACTGTGTGGGTATTGTGACATGTGCCATCCCCATGCATCCAACGTTGTCCATGACCCCATTCTCTGCATCCACCGGACTCAAGCTTGCAGGACATGGTTCTGCCACCTGTCTACACGTACCTGGGTGCCCCCCAGGACACGGGCCAGGATCCCTGACCTCTGCGCATGACTGTTGCTGTACTCAATGTGTCTGTCAGCACGGTTGTTCGGCCACCCCCTCAGCTGGTTCTGACCATCACGGGTGTGTATGGTGCTCCATGTCTGTCTTGCCTAGAAAACTGTGACCCATGTGTCCTGTGCCAGACTCAGGCCCCAGGGTGTGGATGGTTGAAGTGAACAGATGACTCAGGCATGTTTAGACTGTACAAGACACATGTTAGGTAATAATGCTACCAGCAGGCATCTACTCTTAATAGTGTGATTTATTATTGGGGGGGGGGGGCCAAGTGAGGGCCTTTCCGGGATTAGGGAATCCAAAGTTCAGTAGGGGAGTTGGTGTCCTTGCCATTGGAAATCCTCAGAGTCCATGCCACAGTCTTTGTCAACATTGGTCAGCCAGTGACCAGCAGGGCCATGTGGCAGAGAATGTCTCTTGATGCTGTGATGCTGTTGCTCCAGTGGGCCAGGTGCCAGGCCAGGTGTCCTGGGAGATGGTGATGTAGCAGCCACCCTCACGGTCCTTTCCGTGGACGACCCGGCTTCCTGCGGGGAACCTCAGCAGCAGGCCGTGACGACGTCTGGGATGCTCCGTCGGATGTTTCCTCCTCCTCCTCATGATCCCTCCCTGTGGGTGGTGATGTTCTCCGCCTTCTGGCACAGGGAGGGTCGGCCATGGTGTCGGCCATCCGACGGAGTTCAGCGTGAATCCCCTGGGACGCCGTCACTTGCTCAGCCTGTCTGTCCTCCATCCTCCGTTGGTGTAGCTGTAGACAGGCTATTAGCTCCGCATGTTGCTGGGCCTGCTGGACCTTGATCCCCTCGAGGACGGACACAACCTGGGCCATGCCCGTGGTGTCCTGCCGGTATGAGTCCAGGATGTTACGGACATGGGAAAATACCGGATCCCCAGCCAACTGGTCAGGCTCGCGCCTCCGCCGCTCTCCACTCCCACCACCCCTGCCCACTTGCGTCTGGCCTGCACTTGTGGGCACATGGGGTCTCCGGGACCCCTGAGGGGTGGCATTGGCGTTGTCGCCTGCCTCCTCCTGGGTGCCCGGGACACCGTGTCCCTCCTGGCGAGCCTGGCTGCATTGTGGTGTTGGGGCAGGGATCCTGGGTGTCTCCTGGGATGTGGCAGGAGTGGGGGTGGTGGTTGGCACGGTTGTACCTGACGCAGGTGCTGCAGGTGGTTGGACACCAGAGGGGCCAGGTCGGTCGGGGTCGTCCGCAGAGTGGTGAGAGTGGTCGCTGCCGGTGGGATCGGTCTCCTGCAGATCCGGGTCCTGTGAGTGTTCCCCCCCAGTGTTGGGGGGTGCAGCACGACGTTGACCTGTGTGTGAGAGAGACAATGTTACTTTTGATCCATGCAACATCCATGTTTCATCCGTTACAAAGTTGGCACATTTCCTCTTGGAATTAGGATCTGTCTTGCATTCCACTCACAGTGCACTTGTGCATGTGTGTGTCCCTTGGGCACCAATTTGGCCCCTTTGACTATGTGTGGCACAGTCTTACTTGCTGCGTCAAGTGTGACTGCAGTCAGCAGTGGAGTGTGCATGTGTGCCGAGCTATGCGTTTGCGCCTTCCTTGTAGCACTGTACATGTGCACATGGAGTGGATCCACACACTCATATGATGCAGGTGGCTGTCCTTGTGCTCGTGTACAGGTTGTAACATGGCCCTGCGTTTTGCCATGATGAAGAGGGGGGGTTCTGGCACTGGGCACCCTTGTCTACATGCACGCAGTCCACCTGCTGACGAGCAGACATTCCCACACACCAAAGGACTGATTTGCTCTCCCTGTGTCTCCCTCCTTCTCTGTCCCCCTCTCCCTCCCTCTCTGTCCCCCTCTCCCTCCCTCTGTGTCCCCCTCTCCCTCCCTCTGTGTCCCCCTCTCCCTCCCTCTGTGTCCCCCTCTCCCTCCCTCTGTGTGTCAGCCTCCTCCCTCTGTCCATCTTCCTGTGTCTCCCTCCCTCTGTGTCCCCCTCTCCCTCCCTCTGTGTGTCAGCCTCCTCCCTCTGTCCATCTTCCTGTGTCTCCCTCCCTCTCTGTCCCCCTCTCCCTCCCTCTGTGTGTCAGCCTCCTCCCTCTGTCCATCTTCCTGTGTCTCCCTCCCTCTCTGTCCCCCTCTCCCTCCCTCTCTGTCCCCCTCTCCCTCCCTCTCTGTCCCCCTCTCCCTCCCTCTGTGTGTCAGCCTCCTCCCTCTGTCCATCTTCCTGTGTCCCCCTCCCTCTCTGTCCCCCTCTCCCTCCCTCTCTGTCCCCCTCTCCCTCCCTCTGTGTGTCAGCCTCCTCCCTCTGTCCATCTTCCTGTGTCTCCCTCCCTCTCAGTCCCCCTCTCCCTCCCTCTGTGTCCCCCTCTCCCTCCCTCTGTGTCCCCCTCTGTCACCTTGGCCCAGCTTCCTGGGCACACACTGTTAGCAGATCTTTGAGTGGCCCTTGGCCTGTTGATGTGAGTTTGTTTCTGATCTCCAGGCACCCATTTTGTCTGCTGTGTGTCTGTGCGCTGCTGCTGTGGTGGTGTGTGCTGCCACTCTTTCACACTGTTGGCTGTTCATTAGCTGCTGGCATGTGCAAAACAGTGCCTTCACCCCCATGTGTTGATGCAAGGCATCCGCCATTTGCTGGCAAGTCATTCCTGTGTTGGGACACAGTGTTTGTCTGGCTGTGACCTAGGCCATATGGGCAGAGGGCATTGTTGTCTGCTTTGGAGTCGCACTATGTGATTCTTGGTGCCCACACTCCCGCCATCCGGGTTACCGTGTCATGTGTTGTTGTCTTCTGTGGCCTGTGACTTGACATTGTCCAGCTGGGTGCATGGGGCATGGTGGCAGCAGTGGCATGTGCCTGCTCATGGAGTGTGGTTGAGTAATGCGATGGCTTGTGGTGTTTGCGTGCCTGTTATTAATTTTGGTTGTGGTTGCAGTTCCCCCCATGTGAGGTGCGTTGTTTGTGTACTCACCCGGGTCTCGGAGTCCTTCTACTCCTTCAACTGCCTCCACCGGCAGTATGGCCATCACCCTCTCCTCCCAGGGATGGTACTGTACGGGTCTGCGGGAGGGCCCTCCTCCGGTGGCGTTGGCCTGGTCGTGTTCCTCCTGTCTCTTGGCTCTGACCCTCCTCCGCAGATCGTACCACCTGTTCTGGCAATCCTGCTTGGTCCTCCTGGTGTCCGCAACAGCATTCACAGCATCGACGATGGTCTGCCACATGGCTGTTTTGGCTGCCTGGCTGGTGCTTCTGACCAATGTTCCAAAGATCTGTGGCTCGACTCTGAGGATTTGATCAACAAGGACCTCCAACTCTCGGTGACTGAACTTTGGATTCTTGGTAGTGGGCATGGTGAGGGGTGTGGGTGGGGATGGTGTGGGTGTGGGGGGTGTGTGGATGTTGGGGGGGGGGTGTGGATGGTTGTGTGTGTGTGTGAATGTGATGAGAGGGTGTTTGTGAGGGTGGTCGTGTGAAGGTGTGCAAGTGTAAGATGTGGTGTCGCTTGTAGTCTGGTTCTGTGGTGTCTGGCAGCAGTGGGTCTGTTGCAAAGGCTCATGGTTTGTGTGTGTGGGCCCTTTTTATTGGTCCATGGGTGGGTGTGGCAGTGTTTGAATTTTGGGTGGGTGTGTTATAAGGAGTGGTGGTGTATTGGGCCTCTGTTTGTTTTTGACAGTTGCAGGTCAGTGATTGTGTTATTTTAGTGGTTGTTGGCCATGTTTAGTGGCTGTGTGCCTTTCGAATGGTGTATTGTTGAGTTGTTTTGTTTTGTCCTTGTTGTGTACGTGCGTTTTGAGCGTGTGTACGGTGTGTACATGGGCCATTTGGTTGTACGATTTGGTCCTTGTGTGTGGCTTTGTACGACTCGTACATGCGGTTGTGATGTTGGGGCATGGGGTGCGCTCCGTACTTAGGAGGTTGTGTTGGGGGTGCGCCAGGAACGTACTGGGGTGGGGGTACGACTGGAACGTACTGGGGTGTACATAGACGGTGGTACGACATGTACAGGGGTGGGGGGGTGTACATAGACGGTGGTACGACACGTACAGGGGTGGGGGGTGTACATTGACGGTGGTACGACACGTACAGGGGTGGGGGGTGTACATTGACGGTGGTACGACACGTACAGGGGTGGGGGGGTGTACATTGACGGTGGTACGACACGTACTGGGGTGGGGGTACGACTGGAACGTACTGGGGTGTACATAGACGGTGGTACGACACGTACAGGGGTGGGGGGGTGTACATTGACGGTGGTACGACACGTACAGGGGTGGGGGGGTGTACATTGACGGTGGTACGACACGTACTGGGGTGGGGGTACGACTGGAACGTACTGGGGTGTACATAGACGGTGGTACGACACGTACAGGGGTGGGGGGGTGTACATAGACGGTGGTACGACACGTACAGGGGTGGGGGGTGTACATTGACGGTGGTACGACACGTACAGGGGTGGGGGGGTGTACATTGACGGTGGTACGACACGTACTGGGGTGGGGGTACGACTGGAACGTACTGGGGTGTACATTGACGGTGGTACGACACGTACAGGGGTGGGGGGGTGTACATTGACGGTGGTACGACACGTACTGGGGTGGGGGTACGACTGGAACGTACTGGGGTGTACATAGACGGTGGTACGACACGTACAGGGGTGGGGGGGTGTACATTGACGGTGGTACGACACGTACAGGGGTGGGGGGGTGTACATTGACGGTGGTACGACACGTACTGGGGTGGGGGTACGACTGGAACGTACTGGGGTGTACATAGACGGTGGTACGACACGTACAGGGGTGGGGGGGTGTACATAGACGGTGGTACGACACGTACAGGGGTGGGGGGTGTACATTGACGGTGGTACGACACGTACAGGGGTGGGGGGGTGTACATTGACGGTGGTACGACACGTACTGGGGTGGGGGTACGACTGGAACGTACTGGGGTGTACATTGACGGTGGTACGACACGTACAGGGGTGGGGGGGTGTACATTGACGGTGGTACGACACGTACAGGGGTGGGGGGGTGTACATTGACGGTGGTACGACACGTACTGGGGTGGGGGTACGACTGGAACGTACTGGGGTGTACATAGACGGTGGTACAACACGTACAGGGGTGGGGGGGTGTACATAGACGGTGGTACGACACGTACAGGGGTGGGGGGTGTACATTGACGGTGGTACGACACGTACAGGGGTGGGGGGGTGTACATAGACGGTGGTACGACACGTACAGGGGTAGGGGGTGTACATTGACGGTGGTACGACACGTACAGGGGTGGGGGGGTGTACATTGACGGTGGTACGACACGTACTGGGGTGGGGGTACGACTGGAACGTACTGGGGTGTACATAGACGGTGGTACGACACGTACAGGGGTGGGGGGGTGTACATTGACGGTGGTACGACACGTACAGGGGTGGGGGGGTGTACATTGACGGTGGTACGACACGTACTGGGGTGGGGGTACGACTGGAACGTACTGGGGTGTAGGTAGACGGGGCTGTGACACGTACTGGGGTGGGGGTGTGGCTCGAACGTACTGGGGTGTAGGTACACGGGGGTACGACACGTACTGGGGTGGGGGTGCGACTGGAACGTACTGGGGTGTACATAGACGGTGGTACGACACGTACAGGGGTGGGGGGGTGTACATTGACGGTGGTACGACACGTACAGGGGTGGGGGGGTGTACATTGACGGTGGTACGACACGTACAGGGGTGGGGGGGTGTACATTGACGGTGGTACGACACGTACTGGGGTGGGGGTACGACTGGAACGTACTGGGGTGTACATAGACGGTGGTACGACACGTATAGGGGTGGGGGGGTGTACATAGACGGTGGTACGACACGTACAGGGGTGGGGGGTGTACATTGACGGTGGTACGACACGTACAGGGGTGGGGGGGTGTACATTGACGGTGGTACGACACGTACTGGGGTGGGGGTACGACTGGAACGTACTGGGGTGTACATTGACGGTGGTACGACACGTACAGGGGTGGGGGGGTGTACATTGACGGTGGTACGACACGTACAGGGGTGGGGGGGTGTACATTGACGGTGGTACGACACGTACTGGGGTGGGGGTACGACTGGAACGTACTGGGGTGTACATAGACGGTGGTACGACACGTACAGGGGTGGGGGGGTGTACATAGACGGTGGTACGACACGTACAGGGGTGGGGGGTGTACATTGACGGTGGTATGACACGTACAGGGGTGGGGGGGTGTACATTGACGGTGGTACGACACGTACTGGGGTGGGGGTACGACTGGAACGTACTGGGGTGTAGGTAGACGGGGCTGTGACACGTACTGGGGTGGGGGTGTGGCTCGAACGTACTGGGGTGTAGGTACACGGGGGGTACGACACGTACTGGGGTGGGGGTGCGACTGGAACGTACTGGGGTGTACATAGACGGTGGTACGACACGTACAGGGGTGGGGGGGTTTACATTGACGGTGGTACGACACGTACTGGGGTGGGGGTACGACTGGAACGTACTGGGGTGTACATAGACGGGTGGGGGTATACATATACGGGGGGTACGTGTCGGACGTACGGGGGCTGGGGGGAGTGTTGGGCGCGTATGCGGGCACATGTCTCCATGGTTGCTATTGGTGTTCGGTGCGGACGGTGTTTTTTCCATACGGTTGTACGCTCGGACGCACGGGATGGATCGTGATTCCTCGGTCGGACTTGGATTTTTACGTTTGTAAGGTAAATCGTCCGAGGACGTGTCGGACACATTTTCCGACCCGAGGACGTGTGGGGAATGATTCCCGGTGCGGGTCGTATGGACTTTTTACCATGCGAATCGTGATTGCCAGTTCGTACGGCACTTGTACGATTCGTACGGTAAAAAGACCCGATACGAGTCGCACGGGGGAATTTTTTACCGGATCGTGATCGGCACCCTAGTGTGGAAATAGGATTTACAGGCAGAGATTTATTGCGTTTTGCTCTGGTGATTTCACAGTTGCATTAGTAGGAAAAAGGGGGAGCGATTTTTTGGGGGAAGAAGCAGACTCTAAGCACACACCCAGCTCCTTTCCATGTATAATCATGCACAGTATTTAGAAGCGAGTGGGGTTTTGAGGTTTCAGTCTGTAATGCAAATACATTCAGCATCACTAAGGCTGGTTGCCCTTGCTGGAGTGTAGGCAGTCACCGAGGATACACATGGTGGTGGTCTGAAAAAGTAGTCTGGACATGGGCTTTTTAAAAAAACTGAAAAGTGGTTTCATAATGTGTCAGTCTGTAAAAGTGATTTTCACTTGCCCAAAAAAAAGAGCAGTAAGTGTGCTTTCAAATTGGCAAAGAAATTTCGTTTGGGACTAATGTGAAAACATGACTCTGTGTGGAAATAGGAATTACAGGCAGAGATTTATTGCGTTTTGCTCTGGTGATTTCACAGTTGCATTAGTAGGAAAAAGGGGGAGCGATTTTTTGGGGGAAGAAGCAGACTCTTAGCACACACCCAGCTCCTTTCCATGTATAATCATGCACAGTATTTAGAAGCGAGTGGGGTTTTGAGGTTTCAGTCTGTAATGCAAATACATTCAGCATCACTAAGGCTGGTTGCCCTTGCTGGAGTGTAGGCAGTCACCGAGGATACACATGGTGGTGGTCTGAAAAAGCAGTCTGGACATGGGCTTTTTAAAAAAAAATCTGAAAAGTGGTTTCATAATGTGTCAGTCTGTAAAAGTGATTTTCACTTGCCAAAAAAAAAGAGCAGTAAGTGTGCATTCAAATTGGCAAAGAAATTTCGTTTTGTGACTAATGTGAAAACATGACTCTGTGTGGAAATAGGAATTACAGGCAGAGATTTATTGCGTTTTGCTCTGGTGATTTCACAGTTGCATTAGTAGGAAAAAGGGGGAGCGATTTTTTGGGGGAAGAAGCAGACTCTTAGCACACACCCAGCTCCTTTCCATGTATAATCATGCACAGTATTTAGAAGCGAGTGGGGTTTTGAGGTTTCAGTCTGTAATGCAAATACATTCAGCATCACTAAGGCTGGTTGCCCTTGCTGGAGTGTAGGCAGTCACCGAGGATACACATGGTGGTGGTCTGAAAAAGCAGTCTGGACATGGGCTTTTTTTAAAAAATCTGAAAAGTGGTTTCATAATGTGTCAGTCTGTAAAAGTGATTTTCACTTGCCAAAAAAAAAGAGCAGTAAGTGTGCATTTAAATTGGCAAAGAAATTTCGTTTTGGGACTAATGTGAAAACATGACTCTGTGTGGAAATAGGAATTACAGGCAGAGATTTATTGCGTTTTGCTCTGGTGATTTCACAGTTGCATTAGTAGGAAAAAGGGGGAGCGATTTTTTGGGGGAAGAAGCAGACTCTAAGCACACACCCAGCTCCTTTCCATGTATAATCATGCACAGTATTTAGAAGCGAGTGGGGTTTTGAGGTTTCAGTCTGTAATGCAAATACATTCAGCATCACTAAGGCTGGTTGCCCTTCCTGGAGTGTAGGCAGTCACCGAGGATACACATGGAGGTGGTCTGAAAAAGCAGTCTGGACATGGGCTTTTTAAAAAAACTGAAAAGTGGTTTCATAATGTGTCAGTCTGTAAAAGTGATTTTAACTTGCCAAAAAAAAGAGCAGTAAGTGTGCATTAAAATTGGCAAAGAAATTACGTTTTGTGACTATTGTGAAAAGAAATGTAGTAATATATTTAAATAAAATAAAGGAATTTTTTGTTAGTTTTTTTCAGGTATTGCTGAAGAGCAGTGGACAAAATTTAAGATGCCTACAAAATCAAGAGTTCAAAAAACGCACAAAAAAAACCTATATTTGAAGACAACTAGAGGACCAAAGTTAGTAGAAGATGCTCATGTTGGGAAAAAGAAAAAATCTTCTGGTAAGCAGAAAAAACAATTTCTAAAAAATATATTCAAAAGAATGAAAAATGTACAAAATGTCTGTACTCGAAAGGATGTTTTGAAAAAAAAAGGAGAGGAAAAAATTGACAATTTAGTTAATGCAAATATACCTTCAGCAACAGAAAAGATTTATATAAATAGAAAAACAGCGTTTAAAGAGATACGTAGAAAAATGTTTCAGAGAAGAGTTATGTCCAATTTGATGAAGGATGTGAAGAAATATAAGAAAAAGACAAAGTTTTATAAAAGAAAAAAGAAATAGAAGCCATTGCAGCAAAGGCATTAGAATTAAAAAGGAAAATATTCATTTTAATTTTGAATAGGATGCGTACATTAGACAAAATGGTTAATGTACTGAAATCACATAGAAAAAGGAAAAGAGTAGTGAACAGAACAAACTTTTGTAAAGTGTTTTTAGGAAAGTGGATGCATAGTTCAAGTAGTGAACCTTTTTTTAATGAAGAGAGCTATTTTCAAAGTAATAGTTTGCTGCATGCAGTTGACACCAGAGGTCGTTCTTACGAAGTAAAAAATGGTTGCATAATGGAGAAGGAGATAATGGTTCCAAGAGATGAGGTACAAGTGATGGCAGATGAGGCTATGGGGAGACGTCCTAAAGCCCCAGTGTACACTTGGAATTGTAGTAGTATTTGCACTGTGCGTCAGGAATCTATTGACAAATTTTGAGAGTTTCTAAGAGAATATAGTAAAAAAAGTATAAAACAGAAGATTAAGGTGCTTCAAAGTCTGGATCCATGCAGAGTGAGAGAGAATACTGGTTTGCAGGGTCATTCTCTGGCTTGTCTATCTAGAAAAGTGTGCAATAGTGTTTTCCATCATTTTAGGATGCTGGCTGTTCATCATACTGAAATGAGAAAGTTTGTGAGACGGTTGTATTTTGCCAAAAGTCCAGCAATAAAGTTAAATGAATTGAATAGGGCTCTGTTCCGAGGAACGGTATCAGATGTAGAGAAGGTTGTTGATGAAATTCAGTTTTGTTACTTTGGTCCTGAACAAAACAGTGCAGAGAAGGACACAGTAAATGAGGAAGAAGTGGAAGAGAATGTAGAACCCTCTGTAAGTAACACATTTAATGATCACATAACAAAATTTGCAATAGTCTCTAATGAAAGACCAAATTTTACTTGTATTTGTTGCCGCAGAACTCATTATAGAAAACAAACTAGGAATGTTGATCTCTACAGAAAGAGTGAAAATGAAGATAATTATAAGTGGAAGGATTTTGCCACATATATATTTCTAGAAAATTGTTTTGATTTGGGTGAAGATCAGCGTATTTGTAAATACTGTTACAACAAGTTAGAGGAAAATAGAATGCCGACCAGAGCTGTACATAATAATTTAGAATTGGATGCTATTCCTGCTGAACTTTCTGAATTAAATACATATGAGTCTATACTCATTCAATGTGTTCATCCGTTCCAGACCATAGTACGTATGGAGCCCAAAACTGGTAAATTACCTCCTTCTGATTTACTGAGAGGTTTAAAAGGAAGAGTGGTGTATTTGCCCTTGGATTTGAAAAAAAATATGGAAACTATTGATGCGGATACTTTGGAAACTGAACCATTAGTTATTCTGGTTAATGGTGTACCTACAAAGAATAAGAAGATTTGGCAGGAGCTGGTAGATGTACGGAAAGTACAAAGAGCAAATTTGTATTTGAAAAGGAATAACAAATGGTATGAATCAATTTATATAGAAGAAGAAGAAGAAGAAGATTTACAAGAAGACACAGAAACACCAACTGGACAAATTGAAAAAGTGGACAAGTCAAAGGAAGAAGAAATTTATGAACATTTTAGCATACATCCTCTTCATTCAAAAGAAGTTATGGGAGATAATATTGATCTCTTTCAGATGAGGAAAGCAAAAGGAACTCCCGTGAGTGTATGGGAGGAGAGCTTGGAAGCTCGATGTTTTCCCCAGCTGTTTCCTAAAGGAAAAGGAGGACGATACGATGAACGTCCAGAACAGATTCCAGCTTCTGAGCATCGGACTACAAGACTATATGCTGAAGATCCCAGATTTAGACAAAGTATTCCTTATTTGTTCCATCTTTTATTTGAAAGCGACTTGTCTGCACTGTCTTATGCAGTAAATCACATTTTAAAAAGTGGAGTACATTTACAAAATGTGTCTGCTAAGGATTTTATGGAGAAAGTGCAGCACCGAGATGATCATTTGGAAACACAACTGATCAATCTGATGGCTTGTCAGCGTGGGACAAATGAATATTGGTACCGACGCCATGGTGAATTAAAATGCATGTTACGGAATTTAGGAATACCAACATGGTTCGTTACCCTAAGCTGTGTGGAGTACGCTTGGGATGATTTACTGGATTTTCTACGAGAGGCAAATTCAAACATTAAAAACATCGAATACAAAACAGCAGGAGAACTGTGCTCATTGGATCCGGTTAATGTTTGCAGATATTTCAATCATAGATTTGAGGCTATGATGTCCTTCATCTGCAATAAAAAAAATCCACCTCTTGGAGAAGTAGTAGATTTCTTTTGGAGAAAAGAGTACCAGGCAAGAGGTGCTCCTCATATTCATATGCTGTTGTGGATCAAGGATGCCCCAAAGTTTGGAACAGATACTGATGAAGCAGTGTTATCTTTCATTGAAGAATATGCAACATGTGCTATACCAAAAAGCACAGAAGAGAAAAAGTTAAAGGAGCAAGTTTTACGTTTCCAAAGTCATCGGTGTGGAAAATACTGTCGACGGAAATACAAGAGCAAAGATAAATACTACACTAAATGTCGATTTGGATTTCCTAGACCTGTTCTTTCAAATGGAAGAGTCAACAGTTTTATGTCAGCTGTGAGACATACTATCACAAGAAAATCACCTAAGAATACCTACAACCTAAAAAGAAAAGAAGAATCAAAAAATATAAATGACTACAACCCAGTCATTTTATCCATGTGGAACGCTAACATGGATATACAGTATGTAGCTGACAATTCCATTGCTGTTGCAAGATATGTAACGTCTTACATTAAGAAATCAGAAAAAACAGAATTGAAGGAAATGTGGGAAGAGATTTCTCACGAGAAGACTGTCAGTAAGAAGCTGTACAGTTTCAGTTTGAAGATGTTATCGCATCGAGAAATTGGATCCTACGAATGTTCAGATAGGTTATCTTCTGCAAGTCTCTACTCAAAGTCAAGAAGAATAATTTGGGCAAGTTTAGGCCTTGCAGCAATGAGAAATCGGGTACTGAAATCTGTTGGAGAAATTGAATATTTGGCCGAGAATGACCCAGAAAGTACAGATATTTTGAAATCAAACATGTTGGACACATATTATCCCAAGAGAAGTCAACATCTGGAGAACATGTGTCTCTATGAAGTGCTGCAGAACTACATTTATTCACGGAAAGCCGCAGAAGACATCAACAATGGAAAATATAAAGTCGTTGGTGAGGAAGGATGTTTGGTGAAGCAAACAAAAGGAAGTTTGATAAATCACAGGAAGCTGAGTTGCGACACTATTGACAAGAAGGAATTTTACTACTTGGCTCTTTTACAGTTGTTTAAACCATGGCGTAAAGAGGATGAACTACTGGGAGAATTTCAAAGCTATGAAGATTCTTTTAATGCTTGCAAAGACAGCATACAATGCAGTACATTCTCAAGTTATCTGCAAATGTTAAATGAAGAAATTGAACAGGAAACTACAATTGCAGCAGAAATAGCTAGAGACAGTTCTCAGGACAGCCAAAGTTCAGGAACACTCAGTCAAGATCCCCTAGGACAACCAATCGTTGAAAATGAAGCATCAATAGCCATGAATGAAGTGGAAACGGCTATGAATCAAGCTCAAGAAGAATTTATAGACTTAGAAAATTTGGAAAGACAACTGAATCAAGAGCAGCAACAAATTTATGAAGAGATCAGAAACAAAATTGATCACGGATTTCTACATGAAAAAAAAGAGTGCTCATGCACATCATTTCATCCAATCAGGATGTATGTAAGCGGACAAGCTGGAACTGGAAAAAGTTTCCTTATAAAAGTCATCAGAAGCTACCTACAGCAAAAAACGGATTCTACTTTGTCTTGTGTGGTTACTGCTCCAACTGGGTTAGCAGCATATAACATAAAAGGAATCACTTTACATCGTTTGCTAATGTTACCAGTGGAGCATGAGAACAAAATACAATACAACAAGCTAACTGGAGAAGCATCCTTGGAAGTTTCAAGAGTATTGAAGAAGATGCAAGTTCTCATTATTGATGAGGAGAGCATGGTATCAAACTTAATGCTTGCCTTTGTGCATTTAAGAATGCAGCAAATTTTGAAGACAGACTATGACATGTTATTTGGTGGAAAACACGTCATAGTTTTTGGAGATCTTCTACAGCTTACTCCAGTTAAAGGACAACCAGTGTTTAATACTGTCACACATGAAGACACGAAGAAGTCATTGGGAAGTATCGGAAATACAAATATTTGGTCCTTCTTTGAGTACAAGGAACTTACTACTAATATGAGGCAAGCAAGCGATGAAGAATATGGAAGTATTCTGAAAGATATCAGAATTGGACTACTCACAGAAGTTGGCAAAAAAGCATTACAGAGTCGGCTGCTACATAATTTATTTCCAAAGGAAGAAATAGTTGCAGAGAAAATATACAAGAACATTGCAGAAAACAAAAGTGTCATCTGCTTAATGCCAACTCTACGTGAATGCTCAATATTTAATGAGGAGCTTTTGAAATTGGAAAAGGAAGAGATCAGGAAATTGGAAGCAGTGGACAAAATTGAGGATGGAAGAATTACTGTCACAGTAACAGGCAAACTGAAAAATAAATTGGATTCACTAGAGAAGAACATCTCCAAAACAGCTGGATTAGAAAAAAATCTATATGTTTGCATAAACTGTAGAGTATTTTTAAGAAGAAATTTGGATGTTGAAAAAGGTTTAGTTAATGGAGCTATGGGAAGAGTTGTGGGTTTTATTAATTATCAGAAAAAAGATGGAATTGAATGTTTAAAAATAAAATTTGATCAGATAGAAGAAGTTAAAGATATTTGTCGTTGTACAGTTCGTTTCATGCTTGTGAAAGACTTATATGTACGTAGGAAGCAGTTTCCGTTTTCTCTAGCATATGCTGTAACTATTCACAAGTCTCAAGGATTGACTGTAGATTGTGCATTTGTGAACATTGGTTCAACTGTGTTCAAAGAAGGTATGGCATATGTTGCTTTGTCACGAGTGAAAACATTATCAGGTTTATTCATGATAGACTTTGATGATTCAAAAGTTAGTGCTGATACAAACTGTGTAAAGGAGTATAATAGATTAAGAAGAAGTTATGCTCCTCATTTAGGTCAGTATCCTGTGTTGGAGAAACGTGTAGTTTCTCGTAAAAGAAAAAATGAGAATATCTGTAATGAAGATGTAGAGAAGAGGAAAAAAAAGAGGAGTGATGTAATTGCAAGCAAAAAGAAAAAGGAAAATGAAGAACAGGTTGTAGGATGTCATTTTGAAAATAGCTCTGGTGTCAACTGCTACGCAAATGTAGTGCTGAATGTTGCATTTTATCTGGAAAGTTTGCAAGAGCAGATAATAGTAAATCAGGGAAAAAGATTCTGTTCTGAGCTGAGTCTCCTTTTTCAAAAGCTGAGTAAAGATAAAACTCAAATAGAAACTGCTACTGAAATTAGAAAACTTTTAGATATATGTTCAGAACGAACACAGTTTTCTCAAAATGAACAGCAAGATGCACACGAATTTTTGATGTATTTTCTTCAAGTACTGGAAGAAGAAGAAGTTGCAATTGATATTTTATTTGGTCTCTCTTATAAATGGGAACATAGTTGTGAAAACTGTTATAATATATGTGGCTCTAATGTTGATAATGAAAAGTTTATTTATTTGACATTGCCAGAGAGTAAAACAGTCACTTTTGCAAAATTAGTTAAAGATGCTAATCATAGCATGAAATGCGGTGAGTGTAAATCTGACATGTTTTCAACGTTAATTTTAAAGGAATACGGACAGTATGTAATTTTAATGATGCAACGATGTAGAGCTGATGGTTCAAAATTGGATACTTTAATAAAGAAGTTTACAGGACAGCAATTATCAATTTCAGGAAAAACTTTTGTTACTGTTGCAATAATTTTCCATGATGGACCTACTGTTACTTCTGGACATTACACAGTTTATCTTAAATGTGAAAAAGGCTGGACACTGTGTAATGATTCCCAATTGATTTTCAAACAACGTTTGCCTTTTGATTTAGCAAATTCCTATCTAAACTTCCTGAAACCTAAATTTTAGAGAGACTTGGCAAGATCTGGACAAAATAATTTTACCATTTTACTGGATTACCATTGGAATTTTCTAAAAAAAAGATTTTTAAAATTATCATTTGGCCTAATGGAAAGATAACCAATTGTAATGTGGACTTTTTTAATTTTTAATGAAACTTTCAAAAACCAATAATTTAGAGAAAATCGGTAACATCTGCACAATTTAAATTTTGGAATGTTATTGGCGTGCCATTTGAAATTTTTTCAAAAAAGATTTTAAAAATTACTATTTGGCCATGCGGAAAAGTAACCAATTCTATTGTGGACTTAATAAATTATTTTTAAAAAAATCGGGAACCAAAATGTTACAGAGAATCGGTGAGATCTGGACAAATTAAACTTTAGAATTTTATTGGATTACCATGGGAAATTTAATCCATAAATTTTTTTAAAATTACTATTTGGCCTAAAGGAAATGGAATCAGATGTATTGTGGAGTTATTTGAGATATAATATTGTGATTATACTTCTGAAACAAAAATATCAGACGGTATTTTAAAGAAATAAGTATTGTTTTTTGATGATATTTTTTAAGAATATTATGCATTTCTGTAATGTTAAGTTTAAGTGAGAAGAGATTCTGGGCTTTTTTAATACAATCTTTGAGATTGTTATTTTTTTTTTGCCCGCTGTTAAATGATGAATGCAATTGCTTTCACAATTTAAAGTGAAATGCAATATATTCTGAAAACAGCAAAAATAAGGCAAAAATATTTTTAGGTAAATATGTAAATACGTGTACTGTTTTTTTTTAAATGTTTAAAAAATATTAATACTTTTTTCTTTTTTTCAGATTGATATAGAAAATTTACGAAAACTAGAACCATTTTTAAAGCAATTTTTTTTATAAAAAACAAATGAATAAATATTTTTTGGAGTGGGTATGGTAAGTCAATAATAATAATTGTAGTGTTTCAAAGTCATAGAAATGTGATTATTGATTTTTAGTGTTTTTAAAAAAAAAAAAAAAAAATACGCGCACCGTACGCGTACGGTAAAAAAAAAAAAAAGTTTTTAAAAACATCTATAAAAAAAAGATGAAAGATAAGGTTGGCTCTTAAAAGAGCCGTTGTGTTCATGCAGGGAGAGAGGAAAGAAAGAATGGGAAAATTAGTCTCTGTGACAAGTGTGCTGATCTATTTTGTTGTTCACTAGGGAAACACTGGTCACCCTATGACAAATTAGATCATGACAAGAGGCACATCGAATATCAACCCTCCGATATCGAGGGTTAATTTCCAGAGGGCCAGCAAAAGGAGATGCTCCCCCCACAGATGAAGGGCTCACCTGACCAGCAGAAGAAGGAGTCAGCCCTGCAGATG
Source organism: Triturus cristatus (assembly GCF_964204655.1). Classification (NCBI taxonomy): domain Eukaryota; kingdom Metazoa; phylum Chordata; class Amphibia; order Caudata; family Salamandridae; genus Triturus; species Triturus cristatus. Next base: position 550,466,855 of record NC_140586.1, read on the forward strand.
ATGGTCCAGGCTGAGCTGCTGTGGATGTGCTTGGTTGACTTTCTGAAGAGTTACCTCCAAAAAGTCGAGCATGTGTCCTTTTGTGTACATCCTTGAGGTGCCTCATCATGGTATGATTCCCAAAGGAATACTTCCTGTCAGGATTACCTCTTGAAAGTACACGCTGACACAGCTTGCAAGTCACTAAGGGTGCATTTACCTTTAGCTGGCCTTCAGGAAAAGTAAAATAATCCCATACATAAGAGGTCTTTTGTTTCCTCGCTCTCTGCCTCAAGGTAGTGCTGCTAGTGCTAGCCTCACTCTCAGAAGGGCTCTGCTGTTCTGCCATCGTATCACAAAGACAACCCAGCTCCTTCTCCTAAGGGATCACAAGCAGAAATGAGGGGAATGGGTGTGGTGTAGGAGAGTTCTAGAACTGAAAGTTGTTTCAACCAATCAAATGTTTCATGATCACATGACCTACCGTACGCTTACGGTACGCTTACGGTACGCTTACGGCAAAAGTGCGCATGCGCGTAAAAAAGACACGCGCTTGCGCACATGCGCATAACAGTCACTACCCGACACTTCCGCGTAACGTGCGCGTATGCGTCCCACGCGGAGTACGCGCGGCTACGCAAATTGCATAACTACACGCAAACAGCGTAGATAAATTACGGGCGTTGCGTAAACCGTACGCTTACCGTAAGCTTACGGTACGCGTACTAAAAAAAAGGAAAAAATGTACTGCAAAAAATTATAACATGTCTATTTTATGAAATATATTTAAAAAAACAAAAAAAAGAATTTTAAAAATTTAACCATAGTCTTTATAAAAGGTTAGAACATTAAATTAAAAATATGTTTAAAAAAATAGAAGAAAAAAAAAAAAATAGCATTTAAAAAACCTTGCAAATTCACTGAAAAAACCATGGGTTTCACACACGTTATAGTTAGGAATTAGCATTTAAAAAACCTTGCTAATTCAATGAAAAAACCATAGGTTTCACACACGTTATAGTTAGGAATTAGCATTTAAAAAACCTTAGAAATTCAATGAAAAAACCAAAGGTTTCACACATGTTATAGTTAGCTGGACATTTTACTCGTAAAAAACCATTGAAATTCCCCCGTTATAGTTAGTTAAGCTAACTATAACTCGCGCGCCCGCAATGCACTGCTGATGACGTCACATATTACATCACTCATGACATGGTCAGTGACATCACTCATGACATCACTGATGACATCTCAAATGACATCACTGATGACATCACTGATGACATCATCCTTGTGATAGAGTGACAGACCTCCTCTCACCCTAATATAACCTTTGATACACACATTCATAAATAGAGACTAAACTTTACAAAACAATGGACATACCAATACCAGTTACAACAACCTCTTCAGTAATTCTAAGATCCACATACACATCCACTCATTCACCAACAGTCCTATACAGTCACTCATACATGTACTCACTGATCATATGTACTCATACACCTATACATCCTGTTACACAATGCCACTCATCCGTAGAGTTACTCACACACATAGTCACCCATGCTAATAAAGAATCAAACATCCGTTTACTTGCATATAGTTATACACACACCACCACACTTACTTCTACAAAAACGTACACATACTTAGTCTTTTAAACAATCACTTATAGAAACACATACTTATTCATACAGGAACTCTTTCAATCTCTCACTCTCACATATATTCACTTATATACACCAATAGTCACATATACTAGTTAAAAACATATGTAGTTACTCATAAAGACACTGTAGAGACAGTGATTCACTCACTAACACACCCATACACACACTCATCCACCCATGCAGTCCTGCACACATACTATCTTCAACACATACAAACAGTGAGTCACTCATTCATGCACCTATGCACTACGTAATACCCTCCACCGAACCATGCAGACACTCAGACTGATAATCAAAAAACCAACTAATAACCTATATAGACACTCATGTAGGTACTCACCAACCCATATAGCCACTTATACACAAAGTGAAAGACTGATACAGATATATACATATTTAAACATCACTCACTAAGCCATGTATTCACTATGATACACCTAATCAGTCAGTTACACAATCAATTTTTCATAAACAAATCATCCATTTAGACACTTATATACCCATTTATTCTTCCATCGACCTTGAGATATACATATATAAAACATATTTAATTTTCAGAAAAACACACATTCACGGGATGATGTCATCAGTGATGTCATTTGAGATGTCATCAGTGATGTCATGAGTGATGTCACTGACCATGTCATGAGTGATGTAATATGTGACGTCATCAGCAGTGCATTGCGGGCGCGCGAGTTATAGTTAGCTTAACTAACTATAACGGGGGAATTTCAATGGTTTTTTACGAGTAAAATGTCCAGCTAACTATAACATGTGTGAAACCTTTGGTTTTTTCATTGAATTTCTAAGGTTTTTTAAATGCTAATTCCTAACTATAACGTGTGTGAAACCTATGGTTTTTTCATTGAATATATATATATATATTATCTACTGGCGGTCGCCAGTAGATAGTTATAGTTAGGACCGAGTTTCCATAGGAAATCTCAAAATTCTATTTTGAATAACTTTGGCGCCGATTGACGAATCCTCGTGAAATTTTCAAAACTAATGGGGCGCTCCGCTCCGCTCCTACCCTGAAAGTCACGGGGTGATTCGTCAAGCGGGGGCCAAGAAAAAGGGGGGGTCCCAAAACGCGTTTTCCCCATGGATTTTTCCATAGGGACTTTAGTCGCAGCTACAGCCCGAACGGCTGAACAGAATTACGTGAAATTTGGCAGAGAGGTAGCCATAAGGTCCATAAAGTGCCTTTTGCAGGGTTGGTGTAAATCTGTTCAGTATTTCCAGAGAAAATAGCATTTAAATCAATATATATATCTGTACGCGCGCAGCGTGCGCACTGGGTGCGCGCACCTTGCCGTGCGCGAGCGCAATTCTGATTGGTTGTTAGAGCTTAGTAAACATTCGAATCGGTCGAAACCAGGAAGTGTCGGCTGCCATTTTGTCTCTCGCACTCTGAGGGGGTGAAAAACAAATGTGGAGAATGTGAAAAGGGGGCAGGGTGGACAGTTCCTGACCCCCTAGCCGTGGTCAGGGGGTCCCAGAAGGACCCCCAAGGGCAAAAAAAAATTATTTTATTTTTTTCGAAAAATCGCACCACCCAAACGGAAAAAATTCTGTGAAGTTCGCGCAGCGTGCGCTCACTCCGCTATTTTTCGAAAAAAAAAATGTATTTGGCCCTTGGGGGCGAAGCGCTCCGTGCCCACCGTGCGTGCAGCGCTCCGTGCGCGCACGGCACAAACTGCGTAAAGTGGGCGCGCGGTGCGCGAAGCGCACCGAGTGCCCACCGCGCGTGCACAGTGCGCGAAGCGCACTGTGCACACGCCGTGAAAAAGTTTTGTTTAAAAAAATATATTAATAAATACATAACTTAGCATTTAAAAAAACGTACAAATTCACTGAAAAAACCATAGGTTTCACACACGTTATAGTTAGGAATTAGCATTTAAAAAACCTTGCAAATTCACTTAAAAGCCCATAGGTTTCACACATGTTATAGTTAGCTGGGCATTTCCCTCATAAAAAACCAATGAAATTCCCCCGTTATAGTTAGTGCAGGCAACTATAACTCACGCGACCGCAATCCACTGCTGATGACATCAGATATTACATCACTGTTGACATATGTGTCTTTCTGAAAAAAAAAAAATGAAATATATGTATAGCTAAAGATGAATGGAAGAAGACATGGGTAAATAAGTGTCTAAATACAGTGATGTAATATCTGACGTCATCAGCAGCGGATTGCGGTCGCGTGAGTTATAGTTGCCTGCACTAACTATAACGGGGGAATTTCATTGGTTTTTTACGAGGGAAATGCCCAGCTAACTATAACATGTGTGAAACCTATGGTTTTTTAAGTGAATTTGCAAGGTTTTTTAAATGCTAATTCCTAAATATAACGTGTGTGAAACCTATGGTTTTTTCAGTGAATATATATATATATATATATATACATGTTAAAATGTTGATTAGAACGTAATGTTGAGTCAAAAGATTACAGTGCATTCTTTGTTATACTTCTTCACAACAAAATAAGGAAGAACACATCCAGAGAGGAACCAGAAGAAAAGGCGTGGCTGTCTCTTCTCTGTCCCCTACCCCTTCCCCCCTTTGAGTTCTTCAGTCACAGGGTACATATACATAGATTGGCTGGGAAGTCGGAGAGGGGAATTGGGAATTCACGTTGTTCTGCACCTGTGCATTAGGTGGTACTCAATCTGACAGATTAAGGGGTCTTTGATAGACCCCTTATTTGCACAACAGGTCAAAAAATATTTATTTCCCATGTGCTATATTCATGAATGTGTTGCAACACTCAGCCCGGCCCCCATGTTTTGTCGCGACAGATATGTGAATATTGGCTAAAAAATAATCGAAAAATACATTCAGATACTAACTTAAACACTAATATACTCACAGAGGGACCTCCCTCACATTGTTACAGCCACTCAGACACCCACTCAGAGACTCACATGCTCACTCACAGACACACTCAGACATTCATGCACCCACTCACAGACCCACTTAGAGACTTATGCACCCACTCAGACACTCATGCATACACTCACAGACCTACTGTCTTTGTAGTAGTGAGTCAAATACCCTCTCTCTTATAATGAACCATATTCAGGCTTTTGGTAGAAACAGAGAGTTCTTTTTATTCGTGAGTTCAATGAACATGAATAATCAAATGAACATGGACAGCCAACACGTGTTTCGCCCCCTAGGCTCAGTTGAGGCCGGGGCTTTCTCAATGCTGTGCGAAGACAAGGGAAGAAAAGACAAAAAGGAGTAAATCCTAGGGGAAGTTATTACATGAGCTGAGAGAAGTTAGTGTGACCACTCCCTGTGAATAGAAATTTTATTTAGAAAAAGGATAAAAGCGTGATGTTGAAAAAACCCGTGTCCATAGGTAAGTATGGGTGTGACTAGTCTCTTCCAAATTATTGTGAGCAGGTTAGTATTATTAAGTATTATTCATCGATTTAGTGAGTATTAGGGCTTGATAGTGCTTAACATATGTCAAAGTTAATTCAGTTCTTATAGAGGGTCACGTATGGAGTGACTTAGCAACCTGTGTAGAGAGAGAAATGCTGCGCTAGAGAAGGTTAGTTGAAATTGGTGAAGTATAGAGTCCAATACCCGAGAGCTATGGTTAGGGCAAATGAGTGCAAGCAGGCTTTTACCTGGGAATGTGCTTTCAAATTACTTCCCGTATATAACATCCCAATTTTGTCATGATATCTTCATTATCTCTTCATTCTTTCACAGGTTACTTGTAAAATACAGGTATACCAGCCTCTGCACGAAACAATATATATATGTACAATAACGAAAGTTACAGCAGACTAATCATATTGGGAGGGGGTCAGGAGGAGAAAAATGTTTGTTCAGTATAAAATAATACATACAGAGGACCGTCCGGTATTGTGTATTCTAGGTTTTGGCTATGCATTACCATTATTACAATCATTACAATCTTATTCTCCTTATTAGTCACATCTATTCGGTTTGCTATGGTAATGGGAAGGTTCCGGGGGCCCAATGGTGGATTTATAGATATGTGAATATTGGCTAAAAAATAATCAAAAAATACATTCAGATACTAACTTAAACACTAATATACTCACAGAGAGACCTCCCTCACATTGTTACAGCCACTCAGACACCCACTCAGAGACTCACATGCTCACTCACAGACACACTCAGACATTCATGCACCCACTCACAGACCCACTTAGAGACTTATGCACCCACTCAGACACTCATGCATACACTCACAGACCTACTGTGTGGCTCATGCACTCAGTCATAGATCCACTCAGAGACACATGCACCCACACACAGACCTGCTCTGCTCAGACAGTCACACACCTACTCACAGAACCACTTAGACACTCATGAATCTACTCCCAGACCTACTGAGAGACTCATGCATCCACTCACAGACCCACTCAGGCACTCATAAAACCACTCACAGAACCACTCAGAGACTCATGTACCCACTCACAGACCCACACAGACACTCATACACCCTCTTGCAGACACACTCATGCACCCACTGACAGACCCACTCAGATACCACTCACAGACCCACTCAGACTCTCACCCACTCACAGATCTACACAGGCACTCATGCACCTACTCACAGACCTACTTAGAGATGCACACACCCTCTCAGAGACCCACTCATACACTCTTGCCCTTACTCACAGACCACCTGTCTAAACTTTTCACTTAATTATCTTTCTTACTTGTTTCTATAAATGTTTCATTTTGTATCTTTCCTTCCTTCCGTCCATTAATCTATTTTCGACCCTTACATTCAATTCAACTTCACTGTACTGACACGGTATTTGCATGGGTAATGTAAATTTATAATTGCACTGCTGCATATCTGTAAATATGTTCCCAATTGTGAATATTGTGTTGTATGTTGCTATTACTTGGATGTACAGCCCTGAGGAAGCCCCAGGCCAGGCAGCCGCTGTAAGGGGGCGAAACAAGTGTTGGTTGTTACTTTACCTTTTTGGATCTATGGATCCTTGATCTGTTGTTGTTGTATATGACTCTGAATTCTGTAAAAGAGTCAAGCATCATAAAGACTTCCTTAAAAAGCAATAATTTGAAATTCTTTCCTAAAAAAAAGAGTGATGATCTGAACTTGTTCTGGCACATCTTCAAGCACAGTTTCAATAATGGAGAAGGGGGTCTCCCATTGCCAAAGACAAGTGAATTACAACTATTTAGCTCTATTATCCAAGGATTGCAAGGATCGGGACCCATTACCCCCTAGTTCTTGATCGCTTTATAGAGAAAGGTGTCAGTGCACAGGCTTTTGTGTTTTTTGTGTTTGAATAAGCGGAAGTATACAGACCTGTTGTCCATAGGAAATACACTAAGGTGCCGATCACAATCCGGTAAAAACCGGGTACGAACCGTCGGACGGAGCATATTCTCCGTCCGACGCGTACCCGGTCGTCAAAATATACAAACATGGAATTACGATTCGCACGGGTACACCATTACCGTACGAATCGTAAAAAAGACCGACCGAACAAAAAACACCTACCAATGCGATCCGGGAAAGCGCCGACCTGACGTCGGGACGCACGCAGCCAGCCATTCACGACCCAGGAATCACGATTCGCACCGACGTCACCCCGCACGGTGAATATTTTGCGGCAGCCAAAAACTGCCGGGAAATCAGGACGACGCGAACAAGGACCACCAGTACGCGACGGACAGACGGCGACGCGAACAAGGAGGACCAGTACGTGACGGACACACAGGACGACGCCACCAAGGAGGACCCGTACGCGACAGGACGACGCGATCAAGGAGGACCCGTACGCGACAGGACGACGCGAGCAAGGAGTACCAGTACGCGACGGACAGACATGGACCCGAACCTACGAGTCATCCCTGCCCTCATAGCAGTACACCTCCTCTACAGGTTACGACGCAGACGCCGCAGAAGGTCAGAATAACTAAGGGAGGGGGGAAAGTGGGGTGGGGTGGGGGTGGCACGACCAGGGCAGGCCACAAAACAACCACATGAGTGACACACTACACATGGCCTGGACATACCTGACTCCCATGCCCTGGTCACCACGAGGGGGTGGGGGCGTGTCCTGATAATCCAGCGACCGCCACAACGGAAGTCCGTCACCACGCGAACCGGCAACACAACCAGACAGGTACGTCCCGTACCCACGCCTGAAGAGCGTGGGTACGAGTCGGACCACGCCCACACACGTCACCCCAACAATGGCGGGACGGATCGCACCCACGTGGCAAAGGCCTGGGTACGGGCCGCACAAACATCACATAGCGTGGGGACGGATATGTACGGACCCTACCCCCACCCCGTATGCAAGGAGCGTACCCCCCAGCCCAACAGTGCAAGTACGACCCGTACCCCCACCCGCGGACGTACGGAGCGTACCCCCAGCCCAACAGTGTAAGTACGACCCGTACCCCCACCCGCGGACGTACGGAGCGTACCCCCAGCCCAACAGTGTAAGTACGACCCGTACCCCCACCCGCGGACGTACGGAGCGTACCCCCAGCCCAACAGTGTAAGTACGACCCGTACCCCCACCCGCGGACGTACGGAGCGTACCCCCAGCCCAACAGTGTAAGTACGACCCGTACCCCCACCCGCGGACGCACGGAGCGTACCCCCAGCCCAACAGTGTAAGTACGACCCGTACCCCCACCCGCGGACGTACGGAGCGTACCCCCAGCCCAACAGTGTAAGTACGACCCGTACCCCCACCCGCGGACGCACGGAGCGTACCCCCAGCCCAACAGTGTAAGTACGACCCGTACCCCCACCCGCGGACGTACGGAGCGTACCCCCAGCCCAACAGTGTAAGTACGACCCGTACCCCCACCCGCGAATGCAAGGAGCGTACCCCCCTGCCCAACAGTGTAAGTACGACCCGTACCCCCACCCACGTATGCATGGAGCGTACCCCCCATGCCAACAGTGTAAGTACGACTCGAACCCCCACCCACGAATGCAAGGAGCGTACCCCCCTGCCCAACAGTGTAAGTACGACCCGTACCCCCACCCGCGGACGCACGGAGCGTACCCCCAGCCCAACAGTGTAAGTACGACCCGTACCCCCACCCGCGGACGTACGGAGCGTACCCCCACCACACCAGTGTCAGTAGACTCGTACCCTCACCTCTAATGCAGTGTGCGTAACCCCACCGTGTATGTGCCAAGCGCACATATCCAGAAATCGGAGGTGTGTGTGCAGAGTCCACCCAGCAGTGCCCTGAGACAGGAGTGGTGGGTGTGGAGTCCTCCCAGCAGTGCCCTGAGACAGGAGGGGTGGGTGCCCATCACTCCCAGCAGTGCCCTGACACAGGAGGGGTGGGTGCAGAGTCCTCCCAGCAGTGCCCAGACACAGGAGGGGTGGGTGTGGAGTCCTCCCAGCAGTGCCCTGAGACAGGAGGGGTGGGTGCAGAGACCTCCCAGCAGTGCCCTGAGACAGGAGGGGTGGGTGTGGAGTCCTCCCAGCAGTGCCCTGACACAGGAGGGGTGGGTGCAGAGTCCTCCCAGCAGTGCCCTGACACAGGAGGGGTGGGTGCAGAGTCCTCCCAGCAGTGCCCTGACACAGGAGGGGTGGGTGCAGAGTCCTCCCAGCAGTGCCCAGACACAGGAGGGGTGGGTGTGGAGTCCTCCCAGCAGTGCCCTGAGACAGGAGGGGTGGGTGCAGAGACCTCCCAGCAGTGCCCTGAGACAGGAGGGGTGGGTGCAGAGTCCTCCCAGCAGTGTCCAGACCCAGGAGGGGTGGGTGGTGAGTCCTCCCAGCAGTGCCCAGAGACAGGAGGGGTGGGTGCAGAGACCTCCCAGCAGTGCCCTGAGACAGGAGGGGTGGGTGGTGAGTCCTCCCAGCAGTGCCCAGAGACAGGAGGGGTGGGTGCAGAGACCTCCCAGCAGTGCCCTGAGACAGGAGGGGTGTGTGCAGAGTCCTCCCAGCAGTGTCCAGACCCAGGAGGGGTGGGTGCAGAGACCTCCCAGCAGTGCCCTGAGACAGGAGGGGTGGGTGGTGAGTCCTCCCAGCAGTGCCCAGAGACAGGAGGGGTGGGTGCAGAGTCCTCCCAGCAGTGTCCACACCCAGGAGGGGTGTAACACATGTGTGTGATGCCACAATTACCCACATCCATACTGCCTACAAGGGAACATGTCCCCATGAACTCATGTCAACTGACTCCACACACAAGTACAGTGATCACCAAGGATGCCACGATTGTTGCAGGTGGAGACATGGCCATGCATGCATGGCCAAAGTAGAAGGGCTCCGTCACACACACAGCTCATGTACACACAGCTCTGCGCTAAACATTGGGAACACCCTGCAGGGAAGAAACTGGGTACACAGAGGAAGGAATACACCCTGGGACAATTGAACCATGCAGTAACTGCTGACATGACCTAAGGAAGTTAGCCAACACCTTGTGATGGCACACAGATCCTAGGGTGGCCCCAAAGAGCAGAACACTACTACAAATCCCACACACCCAAAGCCTTAAACACCACCCAAAACAATGTAGCAGCCCCACCAACACCAATACCACCATAGCAGGAGTGTGATAATGAAAAAAAAAATAAGCTTTATTCAGCATGAGCACAATGTCCGTGGATCAAAGGCAGTTCAAAGTCAACAAAGGCCATAGGGCAGTCAATTATTCCCAGCTGCATGGGGGACACAGTGGGATGTGTGTCCCCTACCTTGCCTGCACAGTCAAATGCCATCGTCTTCCATACTGGTGAGGGCATCAGGGGGGGGGGAAGCAACAGGCACCGCAGGGACATCAGGGCAAAGGGGCGGCGTTGTGGGTGCAGGGATGGAGGACTCAACCACAGGGGGTGTGTCATGGCCAAAGGCGGAGGCCAGGATGGCACTACACACCTTAGCAAGGTCCTCCAGGGAGTCCCCTGCACCCGAAGTGACCTCAGGCCCCAAGGAGGGGGGGGTTCAGAGGGATGGGTTGCAGCGCCACCGGGGGAGGGTGGAGACAGGGGGGGAGACTCAACCACCCTGACCGAGGACTTCCTTGACCGCTTGCGTGGTGGCGTAACTGTGGGGCTCAGGGACAGAGCGGCCATGAAGGAGTCCTTGGGGGAGATGTGGCCAGGAGAGCTGAGGGGAGGGGATTTGGAGGGAGTGGATTGTGTGGAATGCGGACTCCCACTCTGGCTGCGTGTCACACGTTTGCCCCCCGACCCAGTGGGTGTGCCTATCTCACCCTGTGTGTGCGTGTCAGGAGGAGTGCGGTGGACCTTCCCTGCTGGTGTGGTGCCTGTGTCTGTTGTGGTGGGTGCATGCCGACGTCTGGGTGTACGTGGGACAGGCATGGAAGTGGGAAGTGTGGATGGGGCAGGGGTAGGTGGGGGGAGGTCGCGCTGCAGGAGACCCACTGCTGCAGTCAGTGTGGAGTCTAGGGACCTCAGCAAGTTGCGTTGGTCAGCCTGCAAAGAATGAATGCCCTCCAAGAATGCCTCGATGTTGGTGAGGGTTTTCCCGTGGGAATGGAGGACATTCAGGATCGCAGCCTGACCAACCTGCATTTGCCGCTGGATGTCCATAGACTCAGCATTGGCGGCAGCAGTGGAGACAGGGGCAGGGGGTGCGGTGCCTGGCAGGAAGGAGACATGCGGTGACCGGGCACGCTGGGAAGGGACACGAGCAAGTGGGAGGCGGTTGGTGGGAACTGAGGGGGCGGTGGCAGGTGTTGTTCCACTGTCAGCTGCTGGTGCAGCCTCCGCCAACTCTGAGACATCCTCCTCGGACCTGTCAGCTTCGTAGTCTGATGTGCCAGTCGACAGGTCCTCGGCCACACTATCCTCCGCCTCTGTCCCACTCGATGTGCCAGCCCCGATGTCACGGCTGCCACTGGTGCTCGGTCCCTCCGCCTGGTCCGTGTCCATGTCTCCCTCTGTGTCCCCCGACGATGCTGTGGGCAGGGTGGAGAGACAGAAATTAATCAGACACCTGTACACATCTGTCACATGAGTCCAATCTACATAGTCAACATTGCATAGCCTGAAGAGGCAGATCCCTAACATCTGCAAAACAAGGTACCGATGTAGGGCATGAAACACAGTTGGTTGAGCCACCATGCCACTGAAATACCATGGAGAGCATGAGACAATAGCTGATGACAGGAAACGGAGTCTGACATAGCACCCAGGCCCTGGGGACAATCCTGCACTGCCTCTGCACCACACAGCGTTTGTGAAAATACCTATGACCAGGGACAATATCCATGAACTTGAGACACATGCTGCATAGGTAATGCTGCAAACATGCCCAACATAACTCGGTCACTGCACCTTGCGTGTGTGTCCAGTAACATCACACACTGTCCAGACCCAGCAATTAGGAATCAGGATTTGACACATAGGCATTGCCCGCCCCAAGCAACCCCCACACGATGCTAATTGCTGAGACACAGGTGGCACCAACATCTCATAGTCTGGGTGATAAACACAGTGGCAGGCAAAAGGCAAGATTGGACGCAAAACAGCAAAGGTGCGCCTGTACAAATAATGAGGTACCAGTGCCCATCCTCAGATGAGTATAACAAGACACACAGGCACTGGCAACTGTGAGTATGAAGAGGGACAATCAGGTCAGGCTGCACAGTGGACACCTGTACATAATAGCACGTCTATATACATGGTGACAGGGGACAATGGCACAGAGCACAACCTACGCTGTAGACAGTGAGAGTGTCCACGTTGATGATGACACAAACAACACTGAGGATAAGGTGCCCCAGGGGACAGTATTGGGCACGCAACTACATGCTACTGAATGGGAATGACTGCTACACACGTCACCATCCCTGCACTATGCGTAGCGCACACTCATGCACATCATGTCACAGGCCACTACATAGGACATGCGCGCTGTAAGGCATGACACATGAGAGACCAACTCCCATGTCTGGAGCCAGCATCAGTGCCAACTGACATGGAACCCACATGCAGTGAACTTGACAGTTCACAGGCAAGGTCCCACAACCTGTTACCCACCACCACCACCCATGATGCTACAGTCATTGTTCTCGTGGACAAAGCGCCAGCCTACATTACCTTGTGAAGGAGTGACTACACACAGACCAGGGAACACATTGCAAGGAGGGGAAGGGTGGCAGGGGCGCAGCGCTACACTTGGGCAAACTGGATGGGCACAGCACCTTTAAACCCTGCCAGTGAATTAATGCCACTGTGCCCTTACAAATGCCGGTGACACACAACAAACGCACATGTACCTACCCCCTTCCGCCTGCTGCATCGCCTGTAAGCGCCTCTCCAGGTCTGGAAAGACCACCGGCAGCACACGCCTGTGGAGGTGGGTCAGACGGCGGCGGCCGCGGGTCTTGTGGCTCTCAGGTGAGTCCCCCAGCAGGAGCCGTGCAATCCTCCGCGTCCAGCACCGGATATCCTGCCAGCGTTTCCTCACCTGGGACAGGCTCCGCCTCCGACCATCCACACGCCTCACGGCACTGACGGCGGTCAGCCAGATCTGCTCCTTGGCAGTGGCGCCTACCTGTGAGGAAGTACAAGTGACACCACATCAATACACCAGCCACATGTCACAGAGAGACATATGTGAACATAATAGCTGGTTACTACATGGCATGTAATGCAGCCAACGCATTGCACCTCTGTCATAGGGACATCATCCTCTGGTGAGGGAAAAGGCAGTACGTGCCATAGTGGGTACTCAGGTGGAATGATGGCAATGTCACAATCAATGATCAAGGCTCACACTGTGCATCACACCCACACCTCCTGTCTCAGGGCACTGCTGGGAGGACTCTGCACACACACCTCCTGTCTCAGGGCACTGCTGGGAGGACTCTGCACACACCCCTCCTGTCTCAGGGCACTGCTGGGAGACATCAGGCACCCCCCCCCTGGTACCCCCCCGACAGTACATGGCATGTGTGTCACACCGGGTCACAATGCCTGAAGACACAGTCACAACATAGGGACAGTCTGTGGCAGTGGCCTATGCACTCACCTGATACCCTGGTCGCCCATACAGCATGGGGTACTGTGGGAGGATCACATCCAGCAGAGCCATGTTCTCCTCCAGGGTGAATGGCTGTGTCCTCTCCACAGCCCTTGACATGGTTCCAGGGAATCAGTAGCAGCAGCTTGGTCGACAAATGCAAAGATGTGCAGGCAAGTAATCCCTCATGGGACCTGGCTGCCTTATATGTGGCCTTCTGCCCAGTCTCATGCACAGGAGTACAGAGTGATTGGTCACTCACATTTGCATCCTATGTTTCCACCAATCCCTTCAAACCTAGCAGTCTGTGGGTTCTCTATCGGTTTCATTCTCCTGCATGATGTCAGCCCCACAAACACATTGCAACAAAGTAGAAGAATTCCAACTGACTTCTGCTGTGCACCTTCCAGAACAAAATCGAAATTTGAACCTGGTCGCCATGACAACCAGCATGCATGTAGGCCTTAATACTTGTCCCCTATGTAATTAGGAGAATCACACACAGGTACGGTGCGTTTCCGGGCCCTAGGGCACCCCAAATGCATGGCAACGGCCCGTACATGCATGCCTACGTTCAAAATCACTATGGTTCTGCACGCGTATGCGTACACGTAGTGGTACGGACCGTACACACGCATGTACGCTCACTATCACTATGGGTCTGCACGCGTATGCGTACACGTAGTGGTACGGACCGTACAAATGCCTGTACGCTCACTATCACTATGGTTCTGCACGCGTATGCGTACTCGTTGTGGTACGGACCGTACAAATGCCTGTACGCTCACTATCACTATGGGTCTGTGTACCCGTAGTGATAGTGAGCGTAGATGCGAGTGTACGGTCCGTACCACTACGTGTACGCATACGCGTGCAGAACCATAGTGATAGTGAGCGTAGATGCGAGTGTACGGTCCGTACCACTACGTGTACGCATACGCGTGCAGAACCATAGTGATAGTGAGCGTACAGGCATTTGTACGGTCCGTACCACAACGAGTACGCATACGCGTGCAGACCCATAGTGAGAGGGCCGTACACTCGCATGTACGCTCACTATCACTATGGGTCTGCACGCGTATGCGTACTCGTTGTGGTAAGGACCGTACAAATGCCTGTACGCTCGCCATCACGATGGGTACACATACGGCAGCACTCCCACAGTGATTGGGGAACATACACAGGCCCTCTTAGCAGCAGTACGCCGGTTTGTACACATCACTGTGGTGATAGTCGACACACAGGTAGGAATAGGGCGGACATACTTGTCCATGGATGGACATACTTGTCCAGGAATGGACATCAAGGCATCGTCTGTGCATTACTACATGTGTGGGGCACAGGTGTGACAGGCTGTGATGTGGAACATGCCTCCTGAGTGGAGGAGGCACCAGATGTATGATGAGATGTGTACAGGTGTACTGTGTGAGGGTGCAATGTGTGCCAGGCATGCCCTTGACTCCTTTGACATGTGTGCATGTCGTACTGCGCACTTGGGGTGAGCGTCACTGGCATGGCACGGACACCAACACACGGAAGTGTCCCATGATGCCCGGTACAGGGGTCATGACACCTGACTTGTCACTACCCACAGTGCACAATGTGACTATGTCATTTATGTGTCCGGGATTTACATCATGTTGATGTTGTAGCACCCTCAAAAGCTGCAGCCGTTGCAGCAACCAACATGTGTCTGTGTGTAGATTGTCATTGCACACTGTTCCGCACACCATGCCACATGTGGTATCTGATGTGAGGTGCACATGTATGCATGGGACACGGAGTAGCGTGACAAGGCCATGTCAGCATCCGCACAAGGAATGTGTGGTGAGTCATGACATGTGCACCTTCATGGCAAGGTGTGTGGGCAGGCCTAGTGTAATGTCATGTGACCTGTGGCTCCGGTGTTCCGCTACCAGTCTCTACAATCGGCATCCTACTTCTGCTGATGTGTGGGTGTATGTCACTTCTGTCTTGCGTCGGGCTGTTCACTTGCACTGGGACACAGCTATTCCCATGGCGTGGCATGGGGAGGTTCTCAATCACCGTGTGTAGCTGGGTCTTGGAAGGAGTGTCACCTTGCATCCATACGTGTCCTGGGCATGTAGCACATGCCTGACTCCCTATGTGGCATGTGTGTATTGGCAGATTTACATGTGCTCAGTAGACATGAGTTGTTCTCGTAGTGCACTCACTCTTCCTTGTCACTTCCAAATTACTGCAGAGCGCCTCCTGTTGCCCGAAGAATTCCAGACTTGGCCACCATGCAGGAGAATGACAGGATCCGGCTCTACCGCTTCACCCAACCGTTGATTCTGGAGCTGACGGCGAGACTGGCACCACACCTGCAACCGCAGCACAGGTATCCTACGGCACTGACACCCCAGCTGAAGGTAATGGCTGCCCTACATTTCCTTGCCACGGGTACCTTCCAATATACCATAGCTCATGTTGGTGGCATGTCCCAGAGCATGTTCAGCGGTGTGCTGCATGATTTCTTGGAGGCCATGTTGATTCACCTGGATGACTTCATCAAGTTCCCAACCCCTGAACAGATGACTGAGGTCAAACGTGGTTTCTATGCCCTGGGAGGGATGCCCCATGTCATTGGGTCCATAGATGGGACACATGTAGGTTTGGTACCACCACACGCACGGGAGGTGGCGTACCGCAATCGGAAGCACTACCACTCCATCAATGCCCTTGTGGTGTGTCTGTCCAACATGGTGATTTCACATGTCTGTGCTCGTTTTCCAGGATCAGCACACGATGCCTACATCATGAGGCGTAGCGGGATGCCTGATATGATGATGCAGCTGCGCAACGAACGTGCATGTGTTGTTGGTGGGTACAGTCTGTCTGTCCTGTATTCTGTTTGGCCGAGCAGCACTACCGCTTCGCCTGTTCTAACGATATCCATGTGCTTTCCATTTAGGGGACGCTGGCTATCCCAACATGCCTTGGCTGCTGACACCTCTCCGCAACCCCATCACGCCGGCCCAGCTCCTCTACAACACCGCCCATGGCCGGACAAGGCGAGTGATAGAGAGGACGTTTGGCATGCTGAAGAGCCGATTCCGGTGCCTCCACAAGACCGGCGGCGCACTCCCATATGCCCCGGCGAAGGTCTGCAAGATCTTCATGGTCTGCTGCATGCTGCACAACATGGCAGTTGAAAGAGCTGTGCCCCTCATCCTGGATCAAGATGACGAGGACCATCCACCCGTGGAGGACGAAGGGCTTGGCAATGGGGCTAGTGATGTGGAGGATGTGGAGCCGCAAGAGGACATCCGGACTCGGCTCATACGCGACTTCTTTGCTTAGTGGTGAGTACCAGGGTCTGAGTGTGCACGCATTGGTCCCCGTGTGGCATGCGTTGTGATGTGTGTCTCCACCTGCATGTATGGCACGTGGGTCAGAGGTGTGTGTGGGTGTGTCACTGGAGTGATGGTGGCAGTGATGGTAGTATTTCCCCAGACATAATTGTGACCTAGCATGTTGTCATACATACATGTGTCGAGTACATGCACATGCAAGTGGCTGTGCTTCTTGTGGCTGACTTCTTGTGTGTCTCTCTTCCCCAGGTACCTGCGCATGCCGTTTGCTGGTTGCATTGTTGTGGCACTGCTATTCCTCATGGACATGGCATCGTGGGCTGACTCAGCGTTACAGGCACGGACACGTTTGGAAGTCTCCATGGGGTAAGGGATGCATCTGGGGTGTATTGGGTGTGGCAGTTGTTCACGATGTGTGCACACTGCCCCGGTCGGGGTTTGGGTCCTCTGCAGACATGTGGCATCCCCATGGGACACGACATGCAGCTGGGTACACCTGAATAGATGGGCTGCCTGGTTGTCAGTCATCAGTGATGGGATGGTGGATTGTGATGAAGGCATCAATGTGTGTGACACTGCCCTCGGACACATACGGTTAACATTGTCTTGACATGGCGTGGGACTTCCACATCAGCGGATGTATGGTGTATGGCAGGCTCTCCGTGAGCAGCTGTGGGTATTTAGCTATTATCCGACACTTGTGTGCCAGTTCCATGGCTATCACGCATTTGTGCTGCAGAAGGGGGGTGCCAGTGTTGGAGCCACATGTTACTCCACATGATGTGTTCATGTGTACTTCAAGTTGCCTCTGCAATCCCAAACACATGACTATTAAAGGTGTCCCTATGCCTCCAAGGTGCCTCTTCTCAGTCAATGCTGGTGTGTTGGCACGGTGCATCCTGCATGTCTGGCATGGTATTCCCTGATTGTGGCTATGTGTCAATGTGTCGAGTGGCAAGATGCAAGCTGTGTGTGTGTGCTGAGACTGTGTAATGGGCATGATGTCCATGACTGTGTGGGTATTGTGACATGTGCCATCCCCATGCATCCAACGTTGTCCATGACCCCATTCTCTGCATCCACCGGACTCAAGCTTGCAGGACATGGTTCTGCCACCTGTCTACACGTACCTGGGTGCCCCCCAGGACACGGGCCAGGATCCCTGACCTCTGCGCATGACTGTTGCTGTACTCAATGTGTCTGTCAGCACGGTTGTTCGGCCACCCCCTCAGCTGGTTCTGACCATCACGGGTGTGTATGGTGCTCCATGTCTGTCTTGCCTAGAAAACTGTGACCCATGTGTCCTGTGCCAGACTCAGGCCCCAGGGTGTGGATGGTTGAAGTGAACAGATGACTCAGGCATGTTTAGACTGTACAAGACACATGTTAGGTAATAATGCTACCAGCAGGCATCTACTCTTAATAGTGTGATTTATTATTGGGGGGGGGGGGGCCAAGTGAGGGCCTTTCCGGGATTAGGGAATCCATAGTTCAGTAGGGGAGTTGGTGTCCTTGCCATTGGAAATCCTCAGAGTCCATGCCACAGTCTTTGTCAACATTGGTCAGCCAGTGACCAGCAGGGCCATGTGGCAGAGAATGTCTCTTGATGCTGTGATGCTGTTGCTCCAGTGGGCCAGGTGCCAGGCCAGGTGTCCTGGGAGATGGTGATGTAGCAGCCACCCTCACGGTCCTTTCCGTGGACGACCCGGCTTCCTGCGGGGAACCTCAGCAGCAGGCCGTGACGACGTCTGGGATGCTCCGTCGGATGTTTCCTCCTCCTCCTCATGATCCCTCCCTGTGGGTGGTGATGTTCTCCGCCTTCTGGCACAGGGAGGGTCGGCCATGGTGTCGGCCATCCGACGGAGTTCAGCGTGAATCCCCTGGGACGCCGTCACTTGCTCAGCCTGTCTGTCCTCCATCCTCCGTTGGTGTAGCTGTAGACAGGCTATTAGCTCCGCATGTTGCTGGGCCTGCTGGACCTTGATCCCCTCGAGGACGGACACAACCTGGGCCATGCCCGTGGTGTCCTGCCGGTATGAGTCCAGGATGTTACGGACATGGGAAAATACCGGATCCCCAGCCAACTGGTCAGGCTCGCGCCTCCGCCGCTCTCCACTCCCACCACCCCTGCCCACTTGCGTCTGGCCTGCACTTGTGGGCACATGGGGTCTCCGGGACCCCTGAGGGGTGGCATTGGCGTTGTCGCCTGCCTCCTCCTGGGTGCCCGGGACACCGTGTCCCTCCTGGCGAGCCTGGCTGCATTGTGGTGTTGGGGCAGGGATCCTGGGTGTCTCCTGGGATGTGGCAGGAGTGGGGGTGGTGGTTGGCACGGTTGTACCTGACGCAGGTGCTGCAGGTGGTTGGACACCAGAGGGGCCAGGTCGGTCGGGGTCGTCCGCAGAGTGGTGAGAGTGGTCGCTGCCGGTGGGATCGGTCTCCTGCAGATCCGGGTCCTGTGAGTGTTCCCCCCCAGTGTTGGGGGGTGCAGCACGACGTTGACCTGTGTGTGAGAGAGACAATGTTACTTTTGATCCATGCAACATCCATGTTTCATCCGTTACAAAGTTGGCACATTTCCTCTTGGAATTAGGATCTGTCTTGCATTCCACTCACAGTGCACTTGTGCATGTGTGTGTCCCTTGGGCACCAATTTGGCCCCTTTAACTATGTGTGGCACAGTCTTACTTGCTGCGTCAAGTGTGACTGCAGTCAGCAGTGGAGTGTGCATGTGTGCCGAGCTATGCGTTTGCGCCTTCCTTGTAGCACTGTACATGTGCACATGGAGTGGATCCACACACTCATATGATGCAGGTGGCTGTCCTTGTGCTCGTGTACAGGTTGTAACATGGCCCTGCGTTTTGCCATGATGAAGAGGGGGGGTTCTGGCACTGGGCACCCTTGTCTACATGCACGCAGTCCACCTGCTGACGAGCAGACATTCCCACACACCAAAGGACTGATTTGCTCTCCCTGTGTCTCCCTCCTTCTCTGTCCCCCTCTCCCTCCCTCTCTGTCCCCCTCTCCCTCCCTCTGTGTCCCCCTCTCCCTCCCTCTGTGTCCCCCTCTCCCTCCCTCTGTGTCCCCCTCTCCCTCCCTCTGTGTGTCAGCCTCCTCCCTCTGTCCATCTTCCTGTGTCTCCCTCCCTCTGTGTCCCCCTCTCCCTCCCTCTGTGTGTCAGCCTCCTCCCTCTGTCCATCTTCCTGTGTCTCCCTCCCTCTGTGTCCCCCTCTCCCTCCCTCTGTGTGTCAGCCTCCTCCCTCTGTCCATCTTCCTGTGTCTCCCTCCCTCTCTGTCCCCCTCTCCCTCCCTCTCTGTCCCCCTCTCCCTCCCTCTCTGTCCCCCTCTCCCTCCCTCTGTGTGTCAGCCTCCTCCCTCTGTCCATCTTCCTGTGTCCCCCTCCCTCTCTGTCCCCCTCTCCCTCCCTCTCTGTCCCCCTCTCCCTCCCTCTGTGTGTCAGCCTCCTCCCTCTGTCCATCTTCCTGTGTCCCCCTCCCTCTCTGTCCCCCTCTCCCTCCCTCTCTGTCCCCCTCTCCCTCCCTCTGTGTGTCAGCCTCCTCCCTCTGTCCATCTTCCTGTGTCTCCCTCCCTCTCAGTCCCCCTCTCCCTCCCTCTGTGTCCCCCTCTCCCTCCCTCCGTGTGTCACCCTCTGTCACCTTGGCCCAGCTTCCTGGGCACACACTGTTAGCAGATCTTTGAGTGGCCCTTGGCCTGTTGATTTGAGTTTGTTTCTGATCTCCAGGCACCCATTTTGTCTGCTGTGTGTCTGTGCGCTGCTGCTGTGGTGGTGTGTGCTGCCACTCTTTCACACTGTTGGCTGTTCATTAGCTGCTGGCATGTGCAAAACAGTGCCTTCACCCCCATGTGTTGATGCAAGGCATCCGCCATTTGCTGGCAAGTCATTCCTGTGTTGGGACACAGTGTTTGTCTGGCTGTGACCTAGGCCATATG
Organism: Triturus cristatus; assembly: GCF_964204655.1. Lineage (NCBI taxonomy): Eukaryota > Metazoa > Chordata > Amphibia > Caudata > Salamandridae > Triturus > Triturus cristatus. The sequence continues at coordinate 550,487,795 of NC_140586.1, forward strand.
GGCAGAGGGCATTGTTGTCTGCTTTGGAGTCGCACTATGTGATTCTTGGTGCCCACACTCCCGCCATCCGGGTTACCGTGTCATGTGTTGTTGTCTTCTGTGGCCTGTGACTTGACATTGTCCAGCTGGGTGCATGGGGCATGGTGGCAGCAGTGGCATGTGCCTGCTCATGGAGTGTGGTTGAGTAATGCGATGGCTTGTGGTGTTTGCGTGCCTGTTATTAATTTTGGTTGTGGTTGCAGTTCCCCCCATGTGAGGTGCGTTGTTTGTGTACTCACCCGGGTCTCGGAGTCCTTCTACTCCTTCAACTGCCTCCACCGGCAGTATGGCCATCACCCTCTCCTCCCAGGGATGGTACTGTACGGGTCTGCGGGAGGGCCCTCCTCCGGTGGCGTTGGCCTGGTCGTGTTCCTCCTGTCTCTTGGCTCTGACCCTCCTCCGCAGATCGTACCACCTGTTCTGGCAATCCTGCTTGGTCCTCCTGGTGTCCGCAACAGCATTCACAGCATCGACGATGGTCTGCCACATGGCTGTTTTGGCTGCCTGGCTGGTGCTTCTGACCAATGTTCCAAAGATCTGTGGCTCGACTCTGAGGATTTGATCAACAAGGACCTCCAACTCTCGGTGACTGAACTTTGGATTCTTGGTAGTGGGCATGGTGAGGGGTGTGGGTGGGGATGGTGTGGGTGTGGGGGGTGTGTGGATGTTGGGGGGGGGGTGTGGATGGTTGTGTGTGTGTGTGAATGTGATGAGAGGGTGTTTGTGAGGGTGGTCGTGTGAAGGTGTGCAAGTGTAAGATGTGGTGTCGCTTGTAGTCTGGTTCTGTGGTGTCTGGCAGCAGTGGGTCTGTTGCAAAGGCTCATGGTTTGTGTGTGTGGGCCCTTTTTATTGGTCCATGGGTGGGTGTGGCAGTGTTTGAATTTTGGGTGGGTGTGTTATAAGGAGTGGTGGTGTATTGGGCCTCTGTTTGTTTTTGACAGTTGCAGGTCAGTGATTGTGTTATTTTAGTGGTTGTTGGCCATGTTTAGTGGCTGTGTGCCTTTCGAATGGTGTATTGTTGAGTTGTTTTGTTTTGTCCTTGTTGTGTACGTGCGTTTTGAGCGTGTGTACGGTGTGTACATGGGCCATTTGGTTGTACGATTTGGTCCTTGTGTGTGGCTTTGTACGACTCGTACATGCGGTTGTGATGTTGGGGCATGGGGTGCGCTCCGTACTTAGGAGGTTGTGTTGGGGGTGCGCCAGGAACGTACTGGGGTGGGGGTACGACTGGAACGTACTGGGGTGTACATAGACGGTGGTACGACACGTACAGGGGTGGGGGGGTGTACATAGACGGTGGTACGACACGTACAGGGGTGGGGGGTGTACATTGACGGTGGTACGACACGTACAGGGGTGGGGGGGTGTACATTGACGGTGGTACGACACGTACTGGGGTGGGGGTACGACTGGAACGTACTGGGGTGTACATAGACGGTGGTACGACACGTACAGGGGTGGGGGGTGTACATTGACGGTGGTACGACACGTACAGGGGTGGGGGGGTGTACATTGACGGTGGTACGACACGTACTGGGGTGGGGGGTGTACATTGACGGTGGTACGACACGTACAGGGGTGGGGGGGTGTACATTGACGGTGGTACGACACGTACTGGGGTGGGGGTACGACTGGAACGTACTGGGGTGTACATAGACGGTGGTACGACACGTACAGGGGTGGGGGGGTGTACATTGACGGTGGTACGACACGTACTGGGGTGGGGGTACGACTGGAACGTACTGGGGTGTACATAGACGGTGGTACGACACGTACAGGGGTGGGGGGTGTACATTGACGGTGGTACGACACGTACAGGGGTGGGGGGGTGTACATTGACGGTGGTACGACACGTACTGGGGTGGGGGTACGACTGGAACGTACTGGGGTGTACATAGACGGTGGTACGACACGTACAGGGGTGGGGGGGTGTACATTGACGGTGGTACGACACGTACAGGGGTGGGGGGGTGTACATTGACGGTGGTACGACATGTACTGGGGTGGGGGTACGACTGGAACGTACTGGGGTGTAGGTAGACGGGGCTGTGACACGTACTGGGGTGGGGGTGTGGCTCGAACGTACTGGGGTGTAGGTACACGGGGGGTACGACACGTACTGGGGTGGGGGTGCGACTGGAACGTACTGGGGTGTACATAGACGGTGGTACGACACGTACAGGGGTGGGGGGGTTTACATTGACGGTGGTACGACACGTACTGGGGTGGGGGTACGACTGGAACGTACTGGGGTGTACATAGACGGGTGGGGGTATACATATACGGGGGGTACGTGTCGGACGTACGGGGGCTGGGGGGAGTGTTGGGCGCGTATGCGGGCACATGTCTCCATGGTTGCTATTGGTGTTCGGTGCGGACGGTGTTTTTTCCATACGGTTGTAGGCTCGGACGCACGGGATGGATCGTGATTCCTCGGTCGGACTTGGATTTTTACGTTTGTAAGGTAAATCGTCCGAGGACGTGTCGGACACATTTTCCGACCCGAGGACGTGTGGGGAATGATTCCCGGTGCGGGTCGTATGGACTTTTTACCATGCGAATCGTGATTGCCAGTTCGTACGGCACTTGTACGATTCGTACGGTAAAAAGACCCGATACGAGTCGCACGGGGGAATTTTTTACCGGATCGTGATCGGCACCTAAATGCTCTCGCTCACTAGACTCTCACAAGACATGGAGAAATATACAGCTGAAGGCAGGCATTTATGTTGTCCCACGCTCACGGGAGGCTCAAAGGATTTTTTAAAAAGTAGCGGGTTAGAGAAAATCTTACCAAGGGAGAGGTTTTAATTGAGACTGTTGTGTGTGTGTAGACTATACAGACGAGGTGTCTAAGGATAACTACTGTGAATAAAATAAAGGTATATTGTTTTTAACTAATATTATGATCTTGAAGGACTCTTGCTGGATAGTATAAAAAAGGGGGTAGCGAAAATCTGGTGCACATAAATTATTAGAACAGGATATGATCAGTGAAAATGGAAATTCCATTATAAAAGTGCGCTCTCCTGAGAGGTCTGTAAGAGTCAACCATGCTATGTATGAGAGCATCCTGGCTCTTGTAAGTGTCTCATGAGAGTCATCAAGAAGGAAAAAAAGGGTAGCAGTACAAACGTACATAATGAAAGTATAGGGTGGCTCTGAAAATAGCTTTTTTAATTAAAACATTTTATCAACTGTATTTGTGTGCGTTTTCTAAAGTTTTTAACTTATTTGTATTTTTTTTTAAAAAGGGGACCACAAAAACAAGAAATTGAAAGTAAACAAAAAAAATCTCCTTCAAAACAAAAATGTGAAAAAACTAGGAAAAAAAGTGTAAAACAAACTATTGCCTAGGTGGGCATTTATGATCCTGGACAAACCTGTCCTGGGCAGCTCTGCTTGTCTCAGAAGAAAAATTATCTGCTTGCATAAGCAGCAAAAAAGGGCTTTGTTCAGATAAGCAGAGTTGTTATCTGCTTGAGTCATGAGTACCTGGGCAGGCACAGTATCACCAGGTTGAGTGTAACCAGGTTGAAAATATGTGGATGCCTTTATTGAGTTATAAAGCTCTGCAGCATGGACTAACTCAGCCCTACCAAGGTGTTGAGGGCGCATAGCCCTCAAATGTCACCACATCCCAGTTGTACTCATGCTCTATTGCCTCTTCTGGCTGCCCCTACTGAACTCTATTTTACATATTTTACAAATCACATATTTCTCAGATACTTTTTCCTACTTGTCTTCTTTAAAAACAATTCCCACACCAATGATTTCTTGGGTGGCTGAGATGGCTGAGTTACAGGAACAGTCGTAGGGTTCTCATCTCAATCTGAGGATGACATTATGGTGACCGAAAATCAGCAATGTCACAGAGCTAGCCAAAAAGGTGTAAACATAGCAAATCCCAATAGGTACATGAAGCAGAAAGGAAGGAATCTTTCTTTGCTAAATAAATACATCCATATGAACAAATTACAATCCTTCCTTGTGATGTCTTTTCTCTCCCGGTCATCTCGCAGATTTCTTTTGAAATGCCTGCGAGATCATAAAACCAGAGAACATTCTTAATATCTCAAGTGTAACAGTACATCAACAGTTTTTCTACTTTAAACAACACTTCTTATGTCTCACATTCTTCATAAACAACAAAAATACACTGTCATGAACTAATTTCCAAATGTACGCTCTTGTATGCAGCTCCTGAAAGCCGAAAAGGAAGTCCAGTCCTCTCGTAGTGCACAAAGGGGATTGTGTGTTCGACTCATGTGATCGTCTTGCGAGAGCCATTAGTTTGTTAATGGACTAAATAATACAATATACATACTGTACTGACTTTATTATTAAAGATTTGCATTAAAAAATAAGTGACCACATGAAAAAGATTTTTGCTTAATAGATTAGAACACAATTTATAAATTTTCGATCTCGCAATAGTCCCACGAGCCACTGGCGAGCCTCCTGCAAGAATGATCACATACCTTAATAATGGATATACATAGTGAAAACACATAGTTTACAGTATATGAAAAACTCATCCATTTTAAATATAAATATAAAGTTTATGTAAAGTGTATGAAAACTATGCTGGGAATATTTCTGTATCTGTGAGTTACAAAAACTAATAAGTTGAACATTCTTGTAGGGGTAGTTAGTTTCTATGTATTTTTTGATATATTTTTATTTTAAAAAACCCTACAAAATCACAAAAAAAACCAAAGGTTAAAGTAACATTATAATTAGGTGTAATAAAAATATGTCTTTTTATTTAGAAAAAAAAACCTTAGTACTTCTCTTCAAAATTCAAAGGTTCAAGTAACGTTATGGTTAGGTGAATTTCTCAGAAAATGCAGAAATTCACTAGTTATGCATAGGAGCACAAACTCTGTTTATGACCTCATATATGACATCACTCATGACATGTTCTATGACAATTGATTAAATCACTAATGACATCACTGATTGACTCATCTAAGCTTTGTTTTACAGCATATTGCCGTATAAATTGCTATGGTTTTACATGTAGCATAGTACACATTTGCAATTAATCACAGATATATAGCAAAGCCACATCGAGTGTTCAATCTGTATACAACTGTCCTGATAAAGCCCCAAAAGTCAATGTTAATTCCAAAACAATTGTCCTACTATGGACAGCTTTTATTTGTATCAAACCCCTGACATACAGTGAACCTACATTAGGAAATAAAGTGGATATCAGAAGAGAACTGAGTACTGTAAACGGTGTTCACTCTATGGAGAGAGTTCATTCTATACTGCAAACAGTGCAACTCTCATGAGAAATACACCACAGAATATTCAAAAGAATCAACTTAGAACAGTGTACATTCTATGCAGCAGTTGTAAAAAAAACACTATTTGCTAAAAAGAACTAGGATCTAAAAGTGCTAAAGATCGTACTACGGCCACCCTTCAAACTGTTTTGAGAACTTTACAGATAGCTCTTCTTCTGAAGCAAAACAATCATGCATACTTAGGTTAGTACCTGGTACCCACACTCATTTATGTTAAGTATAAATGATTATGCTGACACAATTCTCTTGATTAACTCAAGGCTGCTTACAAAAGTTGGATCAACTACATAGAATCTTTCTCATGTTGGAAACTTTTTCTACAGAACCAAAATGTTGTGTGCAGCATAATGAATACAAGTCAACTGTCACTTTCACTTACTCTTACATGTAAACATTTATTACGGGTTCAATTCTTCTACACAGCTATGATGCGCTAAGAGGACACACGTTTTGTAAATACTTATACCTATTAGCTGCCCCCAAGCTATACAAAATTCCCTAGAATTAATATGGTAGGTACTTGCCACTATATCAAAATAAAATAAACTTACTCACTCATTGGATGATGTCATCAATGATATCATATGAGATGTCATAGAACATGTCATGGGTGATGTCATATGAGGGATCATAAGCAGTACATGACGGGGCGCAAGTTATAGTTAGTGCTGTTAGTGCTGTTAACTATAAATGGTAAATTTCTATGGGTTTTTTAAAGTTCAAAATGTTAACGTTGTCGCTGAGAAATTCACCTAAGTATTAACATTATTTTAACCTTTGTTTTTTTCAGAAAATATATTTATATATATATATATTTATTTACTGAAAAAACAAAAGGTTAAAGTAATGTTATAGTTAGGTGATGTCACTGATTATGTTGTGACTAATGTAATATGTGAGGTCATAATCAGTGCTTTGCCGGGGTGCTGAATCTATCTGGTTGTGAGTCAAATCTGAACCTAACTATAATGTCCCTTTAACCTTTGTTTTTGTTCAGTGAATTTCTAAGGTTTGTTTTAATGCTATTTTCTAACTATAACATCCATGTAAATTGTGGTTTATTCAGAGAATTTCTAAGGCATTTTAATATTATTTCCTAACTATAACGTCTCTGTAACCTTTGATTTCTTTAGTGAATTTCTAAATTGGTTTTTATTTTATTTCCTAAAAATATTGCACCTGTAACCTTTGTGTTTTCAGTGACTTTCTATGGTTTTGAAATGGTATTTCCAAACTATAGCATCCATGTAACCTTTGGTTTTTTTTTAGTGAATTTCCTCTTTTTTTAAATCATATTTCTTAACTCTATTATATTGCTGGAACCTATGGTTTTTTGAATAACTGTCTATGTTTAGCTTTAAAGGAAAATCTATTACTAAAACACACATAACATTGCTTTAACCTTAATTTTTTTTTAGTGATTTTAATCTGGATACGTGGTGAACCCCCCTGGTATACACGTACTGTTCCGCAGGGGATTTCTGATCCAGCGTGGTTTTTAACAACACTTAACAACATAAATGTAGATTATAAAATTGATGATTGAGGTAAGTGATTTAGTAAAATTACATCCAAACTTATATTTCAATAAGTAATTCTAGCTTAGAAGGTTGTTTTAATACAGTCAGTCAGTCAGAGTTAACTTTATTCGGTTGATTAAAACCATCAAAGTGCAAATAAAAAAACAGGACAGATCGAATCTACAAACATAAAATACATAGATGTAAAATCAGTAAAATTCCCCCATCTTGTGACAGTTTGGCAGACATTACATTTTTAATAAGAACAATTAAACAATTTTTACTCTTCGTAGCGTCTTGCTCTACTCAGGGTCATTATCTACAATGGGTTAAGATGCACTTCATAGGGTTACACGACACTTCATGCGAAGAAAAAGGACACCCCAAAAATCCATAGCGGGGGGAATAAGAATGCAACCAACCAACACATAAAAAATTAGGCGTTGGAGTTAAATAAATAAGATCAAATTAGTCCATCTTGCTCTTATCCAGTGTCACATATAAGAAGACATTTTAAGTAACATGGTTCAAAACAGAGTCCACAGAGTGGTTCAATGGTAACCTATTCCTGTACCTGATTGCTCCAGTTAGAAAACTTGCTACCCCGAAACAGACCATAGGTGACGCTAGCATTTGCAAGTATGCCAGCGCCGGCCTAACTTGTTCAAAGTTACAGCCTCTAAGTAGATGAATAATACATTTTCTGCGTAGTGAATTATAATATGCACAGAAAAATATTAAATGAAGGGTGTTCTGGTCAGAGAAGTTATCACAGGGGCAAGGATTTAATGTTCCTTCTTTGAAATACCCTTTGGGAAACGCTAGGAGCCAGGGCACCATATTATGCCTAAATCTTATTAGAAAAACCGATGGTATGGTTTGTTTATATAGGTTAAGTATGGTTGCAACTGTCTACCCAGGCTCAGTGTGACAAAAATTTCACCATGGGTTTTTTCAATTCATTCTCCTCCCTTAGTGACATACGTCTAACTAAGAACTGCTGCTTGAGGAGCCTTATGGCTGGTTTGCCCAGTGCTATAGGTCTCAAAAATAAATCAGAGCAGCCAAGGGTTTCCATCTGATCCTTAATCTATCTAATCCATGGGATACCTAACACCTTATCTAAGGAGAGGCAATCTCGGATAATCTATTTGGTTAAGATTTGGTGTGGGTTGTGCCCAAATTCTCAGCCAACACAATAAAGGGGCAACCGCAATCTGGTCGTAAATAAAACTTACTCCTAGCTCCTCATGTATGTTAAAAATTGGCGTGGAAGCCTGGACCGACAGCAGTCTACGCAAAAAAGAGTTTTCAGCCACCTGAGTTTCTCTGGCATCTGTGTATCCCCAGATGTCGCTCCCATATGTCGCCATAGGGAGACAGTTGGCTTTGTAAATCTTCATAAGCGCGGGAGTGGTTTTGATCAAATTCTTTTCACAAAGTCTAAAATAGCCCCCGAAGCTCAGACTAATACATTCTTTTTGTGTGTACGCTGCGTGCACCATGTGCGCCGGTCATCAAAAAGAACCCCTAAATATAGAAAAGCGGGGACTTTTACTAATTCTAGATCAGTGCAATACAATTTGACCTTCTTTGCCCTCCTTGAACCTATGGACATAGCATGTGACTTATTAAAGTTGGTGATTAAGTCCAAGAACTCCATAAAATCTATAAAACTATTTAAAAGCGTTTGCAGCCCCCTTGAAGTCCTTGCCACCAACACCGTATCGTCGGCATACACAAGTGTGGGAATCATTTTGGTGGCAACTCTAGGGATATCTTTACAGCAAGAAATCAGGTAGTCCCCTAACTTATTGATATAGAGTGTGAACAGCAAGGGGGCCAAGATGCACCCCTGCCATTCCCCTATTTTAGATGGCCAAGAATCAGTTAGGGTACCATCTTCGTTAAAGCGCACTGCCGCTGTAGTATTTACATGGATGGCCGCCAGAAAGGAGATCAAGTCCGCATCTAACCCTATGTCTTGGAGGGTCGCTAAGAGTTTTGATCTGTTAACAAGGTCGAAAGCCGAGTTTAGGTCCATAAAGGCCAGATGGAGATCCCCGTGCTTAGCGACTGTATACTTCCCTATCACCAAGTGGAGATTAAGGCATTGGCCTAGCGTACCTTTCCCTTGCCCAAAGCCATATTGGAGGTTGGAAACTATACTTGCTTGATCAAGCCACTTTGTTAGGCATGCGAGGACGACTTTCCCCAAGATTTTGGCCGCGGAGTGAATGAGCAAATTTGGCCTATAACAGGCCGGATCGTCTCTTGCTCCCTTCTTGAAGATCGGAATAATAACCGCCTTGGCCCAAGACTGGGGAAAACCAGACATGGTGGCTGCATTAAAAACATGAGTTAAAATCTTAGCCCAGAACTTAGGATCTGCTTTATAGAGATCAGCCGGTACTCCGTCTAGGCCTGGGGCTTTCTCCCCTGAAGTTGATGTAATAGCCTTAGTTACTTCTTCCATAGTAAAGACTGAGGGATGTGATACACGATCACTACCTACTGTCCCTGCGGGGGTTCCGGTGATCACATCACTATACACTTTCCCAAAGCGTTGCACCCACCTCTCAGCAGGTATTAAACAGTCTTTACTGGAGTTTGATGATTCATCAAACATTGGGCTATTTACAACAGACCAGAATCTAGTACTATTGGCCAGAACACTGGCCTGACTGAGCTCCTCCCATGCCATCTCCCTTAGTTGCCTTTTCCGCTTTTCCACTGCAAGTTTGTATGCCCTCCTTGCATTCTTAACCCATATGGCTACCCTGGGTTTTGTTTAAGTTCCTGCATGAGTTCCTTATGGGTGCTCATACAGATTTCATCAAACCATTTTTTGGGGGCCATGGTCTGCGGGAAACAGTTAAGTTTGAAGCAACCTGCATTGTGATTTGGTCAAAGGCATCAAGGACTGTTAGTGGATGGGAATCCTGATCTGAGCAAATCCCAAACTCCTGTGCACAATTAGTAATTAGATTGTCAATAAAGCTGTCAGGGGTGATCATTTCCCACCTTATTCTGTGCGCTTGTTCTGTGGGTGCAATATTAGCATTGGCAAGTTGGGTCATTGATCTTCCTTTGTTTACAGCACAAATATTAAGGTCCAGTATCAACGGGTTGTGATCACTAAAACAATTATTTGTTGCACTTAATGTGCCTAGTGACGACGACAATGAAGAGGAGACCAAAATATAGTCAATTATACTTTGCCGGCCATGACCAACATATGTAGGTACAGGAGGCATCCTATCCGACTGTGCAGGGCAGATCAGGTTATGGGTTGATAAAAAACTTTCTAAAAAGGTGCCGGAAGAGGTGTGTTCAAAATGAGTAAACCCCTGGGGGCTATACTCCTCTTCCACCCTTACTAAACAATTGGTAGGGCAAACATGGATATTAAAATCTCCCAGGACTAATATGTTATAGTGAGTTTCAGCGCTGTCAGCATAATTGTCCAATAAGGCAGTAAGAGCTCTCAGGTGCTCTAGCTTATCACTTCTAGTGAACGAGTTATAAAGATTTACCACTAGAAGAGTTGGCAGATTCTTTCCTGTCAGTTCTACTGCCAAAATATTGGGGAACATGATTCAATCAACTTTGCTTTGTATACAACTTAAGGTTGATCAACAGTAGTAGCCCCCCCTTGCTCTAACCATCCTGGACAGTATAGCACATTTACAAGAATATATAAACCCATCCAGATAATAGGTTTCATTAGCCTCCCATGTTTCCTGAAGGGCTATGATATAATGTGTAGCAAGGAAAAATTCCCAACTGACATCACCCCATTTAGCCCTTAGACCAGCGATATTCCATGATAAAACTGGCATACTGCCTCCATCACTTAGTGTCAAGGTAGAGCTAGAGTTTGCTATACCAGGTGGAGGAGGCTGGTGGTTCAAAGGAGAAGATGTAATCGAGTTCAGTGGACTGACCGTGGGAGCGTGGGTTTCATCATCCGGGGTTTCCACCAGATTGTCTAATGCCGCTGATGCTATATTGCTAACGGGTAGTCAGTCTTGGGCATCTAGTCCAAAGAGCACCTGGAACCTATTTGACAAAGAGATGGAGGGAACTATCCGCGTCAAAGTACTCGGTGGGGGCTTGTAAAAATATCCCAGTGGCAAGGCCTGGATGGAGGTGGCAAACATGTGGCACGGATCCTGTGCCCTTAAATTCATCTGGACAATCGAGGGATTTCGCAAATTAATAACCACACAATCCCCCTCGATATTCTTTAGTGACCGCCCCACCCACCAAACTCTGCGCACCATAAGGATGTTATTGCTCATGGATACCCTAAAGCCTTTATGTCTGGATAACCTATCTACGGTTTTATTACGCAGTTGGATCCAAGATTCAGTTTGGTCTGATCTGAGCGGGGGAGCACCAGCCAGAACAAAGACATAGGGACATGCGGTCGGGGGCAGATCTAAGACATCCCCAGACGGCTTAGTGGTCACAACATTCGGCACAATGGGACCGTCTCTATGGCGATTACTGGATTTCGTGGTGGGCTTGGCCTGATCAATGGATAATGGTCCCAGGGGACCCACGGGCCTAGGCAGGATCTGTTCAGCTGGACAAGAGGGATTCACCATGTCACCTACCCCCTGGCCTCCCGGACTCAACTGTGCGATGTTCCTCCCCCCGAACCAGATGTTAAGCATGATGGTCGGGACGTAACATTACCGGTAGGCTCCTTGTCTACCCCGTGGGCCTCTTCCCTGTTGTAATCCCCCACACGGCCAATGGCCTCCAGCAACACCGGGGCCGTGAGTGCTTTAACTCCTCCTACTTTAAAAAGGCGCTAGGAGAACAGATATTAAAGTCTCCAAGCGTTTCCAGTGCTCGGGGTCGCCTCCGTGATCCACCATAGTGTGGGGGTCGGGGTTTAGAATAAGAGGCGTGCCACCATTGAATTTCAGGGAGAGACTCTCACATGTCACTTGGGGTTGATTTTTAAACTTAGCTTTGGCCTTATTCCTCATAGCCACACCTCCCCTTGTACGTTTTGCAGGCGGTCTCCGTTCCCTCGCTCACCATTAGCTCCCATCCTGGGTTTGGAAGAGCATGCCACACTTTCCGTTTCCCTAACAACTCTTTGGCAGGGTCGCCTTGGGCTACACGGGACGTGGTTGAAGTATAAACTTGGGATAAGACAGGGCATGCGGTCAAGTCAGATTTCGCCTCAGATGAGGTAGCCAGCGAGTCCCTAGGTAAGCTCAGCCTTGGGCTTTGGATACGTTCCGCAATTCCTAAATGGCCCGCCTCCAGAGCACCTGGTTAAAAGTTAGGCCATCAACTGGTCCCCCAGCCAGACTGGCAGCTAGTGCATCCAGATTTAGGCAGTCCATGGCTTGCAGGGCACCCGCGGGAAATTTGGCCAGAGTTATAGCCCCTGGGATGATCTTTTTTGCCCTGCATACATCCCCAAAGAGAGCCTTTTTTCTGTGATCTGTATTTCGTGCGTTAAATCAGATTCCACCCTTGATAAAAATGCATCCAGTGTTCCTGCTACCCCCCCCACCCTCAGACCTGTAGCCTTACATTTAGTGGTCATGATCAGTGCCTCAATATATAACACCACCTTATAACACCACATTCTTGACCTGGCAGATAAGACAGAAAAAATTTAACATAAAAAGAAACAATAACCTTACAGTTCGATCAGAGTCCAGGGCTGAAAGTCTTACACAGCGAAGGTGGGTGGCCCAGCCCAGCCTCCTCCAGACTCGGACAGGCTCAGACGGGCCCGCCCTTGGTCCGGGCTTCATCCGAGCTGTGTCCCGCGCGCCTCACCGCACAGCGGTGGGAGAGAGTGTGCTATAAGCGTGTTGGCCACGCCTCCCCCTCACTCACGGCAGCTGCGCACTCTGGAGGTTGTGGCCCTCCCCAGAGTGTGTGGAGCAAAGTAGGCAGCGCTGTAATGGTCGCGTAGCCCCTGGGGCCCTCGTCCCACCAGGGGTTTGGAAGATAGCAGATGCGGCGTTGCAGGCGGCCAAAAGACACAAGACACAGCAAACAGGCAGGTAACAGGATCCCCTGTCTTAATACATATTTCTGGATTCGTGATGACATCACTGTGTTACCACGATCCGCAAATCCCACCTGATAGAGCAACAAATGGATTTAGTTGGTTAAAACACCTGCCAAACTTTTCTACAAGAAGTTCCAACCCATTTTTTTCCTTTGAGTGTGTCTCTTCAGAAATCATGCCCTTACAACATACTTGGAGCTTCTCATTTCTTCTTGGTGTTTTTTTCAGTTTGTGGAATAAAGGCATCTGGACAAGAGAGAGAAAGGGAGAAGCAGGACAGAGAACCATCAGAAGACAAAGAGGAACCCCCAAGAAAAAAGAAAGTATTGCATGGAGATTCTTTTCCATTCCTTTTGGGGATAAGAAGGTGGTGTGAAGTTTGTAAAATGCAACCTTTGCAGCAAGGAACTATCCAGGGGGGCAACGCACAAATGGGAAAGAGTTGTAACACAGTGGTCTGAACCATGTGTGTTCTGACTACGCAAGCTCATCCATGCTTGCCTTAATCACGCATATGCCGTAACCACACATGTGCGTGGTTAAGGCAGTGTGTCGTCTAGCTGCTGGAAGATGGAAACAGGTAAGTGGGGTAAGTGGGGTTGGTGGGTAGTTTTTAGTGCTGGAGGGGGTCATGTAGGTTATAGGGCAGTGGATGGGGTTGGCGTAGTTGATGGACTGAGCAGGGGGGTAAGGTAGTGTAACTTATGGGGCAGGGTTTTAGGCCTTAGGGCAGTTGGAGAGGAATGGGTAGTTGGGTTACTTGGATCTCTGACATATTATCGAAAGACACATTATCGAACTACACAAATATCGCATCAAATATATCGACATCAAAAATATCGACATTGTATACTTATTTAAAAAACTACACTAATATCGACACTACAATATCGTAATACAATTATATCGATCACACAAAAATCGCACACATAAATATCGCAATACTAAATATCGACATAAGTAAATAAATATGACACATGTCACAAATATCGATAACCAAAATATAGACATCAATAATATCGTTTTTTTTTAAATATATCGACAATTCTAATACTAATAAAACCAATACTTTAAACAACATAAAGACAATATTTACCAAAAACATACATTTTCAAATGAGATTCTACTTAAACATAAACATAACATTTATAACGATCTCAATATTTAACAACATAATAAAAAAACACTGAAATAATTATCACATTGGCATTTCGAACACATTTAAAAAAAATTACAACACATTATAAACAATCTTTTTATATATAATTATTTAAAACTCTCCTCCTTTAAAACTACATATACTCTTACTTAGCATTTTCCATAAAAGGAAACCAATTAACTAAAAAAAATTCAAACCATCCAATAGAAAGGCCACATACAGAAAACAACCAATAACATTCAAGAAACAATTTAAAACCACTATATAAACCAATTAAAACAAGTCTTCTACTGTGCCTTAAACCAAAGCATTGAACGAAGAAGAAACTCTGCTAAACTGAAGAAACCTACATCCTACTACTATTCTAAAAACGTAAGTAAATATTCTTTTCTAACTAAACTGCCAAATTAAACTAAAACACTAATTTATCTTTACTCAAATAAATAACTAACTTATATATTCCATCTCTTTATGTTTCCACTACAGATATTACTCCAAACAACAAAAGAAAATATTGAAGATTGCCAGAAAAGACTCACTAAAAAGTAAGTATACTATCAAAATACTTTATAAAATATTAATTAAATCCTACTCCAACCCCAAAACATCCTAAACCCCGAAACAAATCCATGTTCTCTTTTTTAAGTTTTAAAAAACCTGTATAAATTAACACCTATAGTCTATACCACTGGGCATGAGGGAAGGCTCTGTTTGCTTAGGGAGAGGTTGGGCTCCTGCATCTTATTTATTAGGGAGGAGGGGCACATAGTAAGAGGGGTAGGGGACGGGGGTACATTGACATGTGGTGGGGGAGGGGGGGGTAGAGAACTGGGTGGGAAGGTTGTTCCTTCTCCTGAATAATTGGTCTTGATGATAAATGTGTGGTACTTCCGGGACAGGTGAAGGCGGGGAAATGTTTGTTCAGTTGTTGATTTGTAAAACAATAAAATACGTTTCAACAAAAAAAATATAGTCTATACCAAACAGCAATACCACCCCACTTAAAAAACTAAACCAACCAAAAAAATATATGTTCTTTAACTTTCAGAGACTACATCAACTAAACAGCATTTTGTCTACAAACAACATCTTCATTCAAATACAACCAAAAACACTTGGTAAGTATATATAAAAAAGTAGTTTGTTTCCTATTTTTATAGAAATATATAAAGTACTATTGCATATATTTTCATATACATTTTTTCCAGATTTCTAACACATCACGATGACAGAAGAAGCCCAATTTATAACTTCGCAGAAAGGAAAATTCCTATTGTGTTACATGGGTTACACATACACCCAAGAAAAGCAGACGGACCGAAAAGTGAACTGGAAGTGTTCTAAATATTATTCGAACAAATGCTACGGACGAGCAACAACAAGAGAAACAACTGTACTATATACAAGAGAGCATAACCATCCACCCAATCTCTCTGAAATAGAAGTCAGATCAACCCTCGAAAATATCAAAGAATTAAGCACTGGTTCACAAACTGCTACAAGTGTAATCCTAAAAGAACTATTACCTAGAGTGCCCAAAGAAGCAAGAGGCCAATTACCATCAATTGCTTCTATAAAAAGAACTATTGCTAGGACCAAAAAAGCAACCACGACAACTATACCATCCCCTAAAACTTTTCAAGATATCATCATTCCACCAGAATTAACTATCACCCACAATAATGAACCTTTTATTTTTTTTGATAACAAAAGCACAGAAAAAAGAATCATAATGTTTGCTACTGCAAACAATATAACTAAACTCCAACAATGCCAAACATGGATGATGGATGGCACCTTTACAATATGCCCAAAACCATTCTACCAGCTTTACACAATACACGGTCAATATCACAAAACTTCCATACCTTTAATTTATGCACTATTACCTAACAAACAAAACACAACATATAATGAAATGCTAGGAAAACTAAAACAAGAATCAAATGATTTTTACCCTCAAAGAATTATCATAGACTTTGAGCAAGCCATGATAAATTGCATTCTAAAACTGTACCCCCATACAGCTATCCAAGGATGTTACTTCCATCTAAACCAATGTCTATGGAGACATTTACAAAAATCTTCACTAAGTGTAGAATATGCCACTAACATAAGTTTTGCACATCAAATAAAACTTCTAACAGCCCTAGCTTATGTACCAACCACAGATGTTGCAGAACATTACAATCTTTTATTAGAAAGTCCATTCTACAAACAAAATGAAGTAAAGTTATCTCCCCTATTAGATTATTTTGAGGATACCTGGGTGGGGAGACTGCACAGATCAGGCCATAGACGTCAGCCCAAGTTCCAAATACCTTGGTGGAATGTATATGTAAGTACACTCAACCAACAAGCCAAAACTAACAACGCCGTCGAGGGCTGGCATAATGCATTCCTAACTTCTACTGGGAGAACAACTCCAACACTACAAAAACTACTAATTGCCATACAAAAGGAACAAAGTTTCCAAGAATTAAGAATGCAACAATCTGTCCTACAATTAAAACCAAAACAATCTAGACAAACTACTCAAATGTATAATTACCTACAACAACAGGTACAGCTATACCCATCCACAAGAGGACTTGAGTACTTAAATATAATAGCTCAAACTCTCTTCTAAACCCTTTCCTAAATATTAACCCACAATTCTACTAAAACAACTATCCCAACATAAATAAACCACTTTATTATATCACATATTTAATTATGTGGTCTAAAATATATAAATAATGTATATGAACATATATTTAGACAACATAATTAAACAAACCAAGTACACAACAACAATATTAAATATATAAGATTTGGCCACCAACAATTAAAATATTTAAATGAACTTACCTGTGTAGTTGCTCCAATGGGATAATAACATTCCTTCCAAATAAATCCAGGTAGTTCCAAATCCATAGATATCAAAAAGAAATCCAAATAAAATGTAAAAATACAACTGTTTATCGAAAACAACGTCTACGCAAAAAAACGACTATCCATTAACCATAAAAATCCCGAAAAATATTAAAAAGGGAAATAACCGCTCCTGGAAACCCGAACAATAAAGGAAGTGTAAAATAAAGATTAGTAAACACAACTAATACACAATTTCTTTAAAAAAAATAAGGTGTTTGAAACTATCTTCTCCGTAAAACCTACAAAAGAGAAACAAACATTCCCACCCACACACATAAGGCACCTAAAAACATCACTACAAACATTATTCAAACACTATAAAACTTTAACACACCGAAAAAACAAAACACTAACAAAGCCACAAACACGGAACACAACGTAAATTTTAAAACCGTATCCAAACTATTACTAACACCCTAACTTCTAAAACATCAATCCATACACACTTATTACAACATTACTACTTCCACAAAACACTTAAAACTATTTAATAATAAAGAAAATAACTCTTACCTTCTCAAACGCGAAACAGCTCCCGACCGCGACCTGGATTCGACCAAAATAACCCAAAACAACAGCGAGCGGTTACAAAATAAAAGACCCAAACAAACATAACAACTTAAAAAATACCAATAAATGCCCTAACTATTTATTTAACATTACACATTACTTTAAAAATTAGTAAAACATTAGAATAAAATACTCAAAAAGAATACCTATTTTTTTTATCTATGTGAAAATTATTTAACGTATAAAAATAAATATAATAAATAAAATATATTTATTAATATAATAATAAAACTGTATATATTACCAAAATAAATTGATGAACATGATATAATTAATATATTGTATCTACAACATATCAAAACTAAAAATAAAAATACATATTCTAAAATGTAAACAATTTCAATATTAATTATCTAATATAAATAGTAATAATTAAAATATATTTATCATATATTTCAAAACATACAATTTCTTATAAATTCAAATAAAGTCTAAAAATATTAAGAGTACACAATATAAATATAAAAATATTAAACAGCTATAAAAATCAGATTTTTTTATTTTTAATTATTTTGTGTGTTCATATATTCATGTCCAAAATATACATTAAACAAATATATATCCATTATAAAAAAATTATGACAATAATACAAATGTTAAATATTAATTATTTTATTACATGTTTATTTCAATGATTTAATTATTAGAATATGCGTAATAATAAACAATATTTTCTCTCTAATTAATATACATTCCAACAACTATAAAACAAATCTTATTTTCCTTTCTACTATTTTATAAAAAAAATTGGAATTTGCATTCTGATATAACTTCTATCTTTTATCCAACCAAAACAGAAATCTACAGATTTTTTGTAAATTAAAACAAATTAATTTAACTGTTCCTATTCAACTCTATATTTAATTCTAATATTTGCTATTTACCAAACTTAATTAACATACTACTCCCACTACAGACTGAACTTAATTAATTTACTATCCTCACTCCAACCTATATTAAATTAGATTAGGTGCTGGACACTGAACTAAATTAATTTACTATTCCCACTCCAGTCTATATTTAATTAAGATAAGTGCTGGACACTGAACTTAATTAATTTACTATTCTCACTCCAACCTATATTAAATTAGAGTAGCTGCTGGACACTGAACTTAATTAATTTACTATTCCCACTCCAGTCTATATTAAATTAAGATAAGTGCTGGACACTGAACTTAATAAATTTACTATTCTCACTCCAACCTATATTTAATTAGAGTATGTGCTGGACACTGAACTGAATTAATTAACTATTCCCACTCCAGTCTATATTTAATTAAGATAAGTGCTGGACACTGAACTTAATTAATTTACTATTCTCACTCCAACCTATATTACATTAGAGTAGGTGCTTGACACTGAACTTAATTAATTAACTATTCCCACTCCAGTCTATATTTAATTAAGATAACTGCTGGACACTGAACTTAATTAATTTACTATTCTCACTCCAACCTATATTTAATTAGAGTATGTGCTGGACACTGAACCTAATTAATTTACTATTCCCACTCCAGTCTATATTTAATTAAAATAAGTGCAGGACACTGAACATAATTAATTAAATATTCTCACTCCAACCTATATTAAATTAGAGTAGGTGCTGGACACTTAACTTAATAAATTTACTATTCTCACTCCAACCTATATAAAATTAGAGTAGCTGCTAGACACTGAACTTAATTAATTTACTATTATCACTCCAGTCTATATTTAATTAAGATAAGTGCTGGACACTGAACTTAATTAATTTAATATTCTCACTCCAACCTACATAAAATTAGGGTAGCTGCTGGACAGTGAACTAAATTTATTTACTATTCCCACTCCAGTCTATATTTAATTAAGATAAGAGCTGGACACTGAACTTAATTAATTTACAATTCTCACTCCAACCTATATTAAATTAGAGTAGCTGCTGGGCACTGAACTTAATTAATTTACTATTCCCTCTCCAGTCTATATTAAATTAAGATAACTGCTGGACACTGAACTTAATAAATTTACTATTCTCACTCCAACCTATATTTAATTAGAGTATATGCTGGACACTGAACTGAATTAATTAATAATTTCCACTTCAGTCTATATTTAATTAAGATAAGTGATGCACACTAAACTTAATTAATTTACTATTCTCACTCCAACCTATATAACATTAGAGTAGGTGCTGGACACTGAACTTAATTAATTAACTATTCCCACTCCAGTCTATATTTAATTAAGATAAGTGCTGGACACAGAACTTAATTAATGTACTATTCTCACTACAACCTATATTTAATTAGAGTATGTGCTGGACACTGAACTTAATTAATTTACTATTCCCACTCCAGTCTATATTTAATTAAGATAACTGCTGGACACTGAACTTAATTAATTTACTATTCTCACTCCAACCTATATTAAATTAGAGTAGCTGCTGGACACTGAACGTAAATAATTTACTATTCCCACTCCAGTCTATATTAAATTAAGATAAGTGCTGGACACTGAACTTAATAAATTTACTATTCTCACTCCAACCTATATTTAATTAGAGTATGTGCTGGACACTGAACTGAATTAATTTACTATTCCCACTCCAGTCTATATTTAATTAAGATAAGTGCTGGACACTGAACTTAATTAATGTACTATTCTCACTCCAACCTATATTAAATTAGAGTAGGTGCTGGACACTGAACTTAATTAATTTACTATTCCCACTCCAGTCTATATTTAATTAAGATAAGTGCTGGACACTGAACTTAATTAATTTACTATTCTCACTCCAACCTATATTAAATTAGGGTAGGTGCTGGACCCTGAACTAAATTAGTTAACTATTCCCACTCCAGTCTATATTAAATTAAGATAATTGCTGGACACTGAACTTAATTAATTTCCTATTCTCACTCCAACCTATATTTAATTATAGTATGTGCTGGACACTGAACTGAATTAATTTAGTATTCCCACTCCAGTCTATAGTTAATTAAGATAAGTGCTGGACACTGAACTTAATTAATTTACTATTCTCACTCCAAACTATATTAAATTACAGTAGGTGCTGAACAATGAACTTAATTAATTTACTATTCCCACTCCAGTCTATATTTAATTAAGATAAGTGCTGGACACTGAACTTAATTAATTTACTATTCTGACTCAAATCTATATTTAATTATGGTATTTGTAAAATTCTAAATTATATTTAAATTTTCTAAATAATTATTTGTTAAAATTAAAAAATATATAAACATTTTTAAAACACTTCCCACCCTTATCCCCTATAAGCCAACATCCCGCTCCTAAAATTATTTGTAAAATTCTAAATTTAATTTACAATTTCTAAATATTTTTTTTTTAAAATTAAACAATATATAAACTTTTTTAAAACACTTCCCACCCTTATCCCCTATAAACCAACATCCCGCTCCTAAAATTATTTGTAAAAATCTAAATTTAATTTACAATTTCTAAATAATTTTTTTTTTTAAATTAAAAAATATATAAACATTTTTAAAACACTTCCCACCCTTATCCCCTATAAACCAACATCCCGCTCCTAAAATTATTTGTAAATTTCTAAATTTAATTTACAATTTCTAAATAATTATTTTTTAAAATTAAACAATATATAAACATTTGGAAAACACTTCCCACCCTTATCCCCTATAAACCAACATCCCGCTCCAAAAATTATTTGTAAAATTCTAAATTTAATTTACAATTTCTAAATATTTTTTTTTAATCTTAAAAAATATATAAACATTTTTAAAACACTTCCCACCCTTATCCCCTATAAACCAACATCCCGCTCCTAAAATTATTTGTAAAATTCTAAATTTAATTTACAATTTTTAAATAATTTTTTTTAAAAATTAAAAAATATATAAACATTTTTAAAACACTTCCCACCCTTATCCCCTATAAACCAACATCCCGCTCCTAAAATTATTTGTAAAATTCTAAATTTAATTTACAATTTATAAATAATTTTTTTTTTAAATTAAACAATATATAAACATTTGGAAAACACTTCCCACCCTTATCCCCTATAAACCAACATCCCGCTCCTAAAATTATTTGTAAAATTTTAAATTTAATTTACAATTTCTAAATATTTTTTTTTAAATATTACAAAATATATAAACATTTTTAAAACACTTCCCACCCTTATCCCCTATAAACCAACATCCCGCTCCTAAAATTATTTGTAAAATTCTAAATTTAATTTACAATTTCTAAATATTTTTTTAAAAAAATTAAAAAATATATAAACATTTTTAAAACACTTCCCACCCTTATCCCCTATAAACCAATATCCCGCTCCTAAAATTAAATATACATTTCAAATTTTAAATAAAATTTACTCATTAAATTTTAAAATATATTAAAAAAATTAATTAACTTTTTTAAAACACTCCCCACCCGTATCCCCTATAACCCAACATCCCGCCCCTAAAACAATATAAATATTTCTCATATTATATACATTTTAACTATTTATACAAACAACTTCAAAATATTTACTAAACACACAATAACGATATTTTCACATGTCGATATTATTACTAACGATATTACTTACATCGACATATAAGTAAAAAAAAAAACGATATTTTTCACATCGATATTATCTATTTCGATAATTTGTACATTCGATATTTTTGACTCGATATTTATGTCCCTCGATATTAAAAAGTCGATAGACTGCTCACCATCGGTGTATCAGTGGGTGTATGAGTAGCTGTATTGGTAGGTGTATGAGTGTCTGTGTGGTTGTGTGAGTGGGTTTGTGAGTGTCTGCGTGAGTGTGTGAGTGGCTGTGTGAGTTGCTGTATCAGTGTGTGAGTGGGTATGTGATTGGCTGTATTGGTGTGTGAATGGCTGTATCAGTGTATAAATGGTAATATGGGGGTGTGAGTGGGTTTGTGAGTGTCTCTTTTGGTGTGTGAATAGCTGTGTGGTTGTGTGAGTGTCTGCATCCTTATGAGAGTGGCTGTATTGGTATGTGAGTGGATGAGTGAGTAGCTGTACTGATGTATGAGTGGGTGTCTGTGAGTGACTGAATCAGTGTATGAGTGGTCTGAGAGTGTCTCTGTGGGTGAGTGGGTTTGTGAGTGACTGTTTTGGTGTGTGAGTGGGTTTGTGAGTTTCTGTATTGGTGTGTGTCTGTATCAGTGGATGAGTGGCAATATCAGTGTGTGAGTAGCTGTGTAGGTCACTGTATGGGTATGCAAGTGGGTCTTTGAATGACTGTGTGAGTATGTGAAAAGTAAGGGGCTTATTTACAAGCCCCTTGTGCCTCTGGTGCATCAGTTTTAATATGGGAAAAAGTGATGTACCGGCGGTACAAGGGGCTTGTAAATACACCCTAATTCTCTATATATGTGGGTGAGTGGGTGTATGAGTGGCTGTATGGGAGTGTTAGGGGGTGTCTGACTGTATAAGTGGGTGTATGTTTTCTTTAATTGCAGTCTGGAACACCTTCATAATCTAAACTAACACAACACTGAAAGAACAAATTTGCAAACATTGCTCAAATAGATGGTGCCAATCCTCTGAATAAGAAAGGGGGAATAAATATGAATTGGTATTTCTATTTATAAAATTATAAAATAAACTTACAATTTTACACAATGCATAACTTCATACTAGCAACAAATCACTACACATGCTATAATGCTATATCATAAAAAGATAGGCATTTAATTTTCCCTTTTTAACTGTTCTCATATTTTATACTTAGACAACAGTGGGGAAAAACAACCATATAGACTGTAATATGAAAAACCGAACAGCACAATATTTCACTGCAAATAAGTTAAACTGAGCATTGCAGTCACTACAATTGTTTACACAATCATTTTACCTATACTGGCTATCCTATTCTAAAGACAAAATATACTTAAAATGAAAACATCATCATTAGTACATTTATAAGGCTCACTAGAATAGGCAAATCTCAGAAAACACCACCCTTTTTTGGCTGCATGATGTCATAAATCCTGATAATGCATCTACAATAACAAGACTATTCCACTTTTGCAATTGTAATCCTCCTTAGAACTTTGGTTCCAGAAACAAAAGGTAGAAACTTGATAACTTCCAAGGCAATCTTCGATTGAATTTAAGGTTCCTATCATTCTGTCCATCCACTTCTACTTTTTAGATAGACAATATAATGACCAGTTCTAATACTAACTCCTTCATGGGAAATGATAGTGACAGTGTTATATGTTTTACCAGAAACAGATATTTGTCCTGTTTTGAACTTTGTAATCTGAATTTTTTATTTAGTTCCATCTGCTCTGCATCTTTGTAGCATTAAAATAACATACGTGCCACTTCTTGCTACATGTAAAGTTGATACCAGATCTGTTTGACAATTTAGGCATACATTGTTTTGTGTAGATTGTCTCAGCACTCTGTCAAAAGTCACACTTTTACAATCTGGTAACGTTAAATAAACAAATCTTTCTGAATCTATTTCTGTACTTGATGTGTATGAGCAATCTCCACATCCATGGTTCCATGAGTAACTATGTCCAAATTACTCATCAATAGGTATTCCCTCTTCTTCTAAAACAGCAGACATCACCATTAGAAACTCCTGAGCATCCTCTTGAGTGTTTGGAGTAAACTGTACAGATCCACTGCATGTCTCTACCATGTCTCGAATGTATGGTACACAATGGTGCCGATTACGATCCGGTAAAAACCGGGTACGAACCGTCGGTCGGAGCGTATTCCCCGTCCGACTCGTACCCGGTCGTAAAACTTCACAAACATGGAATTACGATTCGCACGGAAACACCATTTCCGTACGAATCGTAAAAAACACCGACCGACGAAAACATACATACGAATGTGATCCGGGAATGCTGCGACGTGACGTCGGGACGCTGTCAGGCAGCGTTTCACGACCCAGGAATTACGATTCGAACCGACAGCAGTCCGGACGGCAATATTTTCACGGCACCCAAAAAGTGCCGGAAAAGCGAAGTACGGCGCGAATCGACCAGAGTAGGTGGCCCGGTACGCACCGTACCCCCCCCCAGCCCCCGTACGTACGCGCCGACCCCCCCCCGCCCCCGTATGTACGCACGTGTACGTTCGAGTCGAACCCCCCCGTGTACGTTCGAGTCGAACCCCCCCGTGTACGTTCGAGTCGAACCCCCCCGTGTACGTTCGAGTCGAACCCCCCGTGTACGTTCGAGTCGAACCCCCCCGTGTACGTTCGAGTCGAACCCCCCTGTATGTACACCCGTGTACGTTCGAGTCGTACCCCCACCCGTGTATGTACGGTGGGGGTAGCGCTGGGGGTACGCACCGTACATACACGGGTGGGGGTACGACTCGAACGTACACGGGTGTACATACAGGGGGGTTCGACTCGAACGTACACGGGGGGTTCGACTCAAACGTACACGGGGGGTTCGACTCGAACGTACACGGGGGGTTCGACTCGAACGTACACGGGGGGTTCAACTCGAACGTACACGGGGGGTTTGACTCGAACGTACACGGGGGGTTCGACTCGAACGTACACGCGCGTACATACGGGGGCGGGGGGGGTCGGCGCATACGTATGGGGGCTGGGGGGGGTACGGTGCATACGTACGGGGGCTGGGGGGGGGTCGGCGCGTATGCGGGCACGTCTCCATGGTTGCTATGGGAGTTCGGTGCGGACGGTGTTTTTTCCATCCGGTTGTAACCTCGGACGCACGGGATGGATCGTGATTCCTCGGTCGGACTTCACCTTTCACATTTGTACGGTAAATCGTCCGAGGACGTGTCGGACACATTTTCCGACCCGAGGACGTGTGGGGAATGATTCCCAATGCGGTTCGTATGGACTTTTTACCATGCGAATCGTGATTGCCAGTTCGTACGGCACTTGTACGATTCGTACGGTAAAAAGACCGGATACGAGTCGCACGGGGAAATTTTTTACCGGATCGTAATCGGCACCAATGTGTTTTAGTTCTGTCACTGCACATTATTAAATATATAATAATTATTATTATTGCTACATAGATGTTGCAACAAAACACAGTGCAGAATACAATGCCTTCTGTTGTTTCTGTTCAATTGCATCTACAACACAAGGTAATGCACTCAATACCTTTAGGACAACATTAGAATAGCAATTGACAACCGAGAGGTTTGACAACTGGTAACCAACAATATCTCCCTCATTTTCACTGGAATTTCCACCACCTCTAGCTTATTATGTATTGCTGTGGCAGGCATTTTGATGTCCTCTAACTTGTCATAGCAATACTTGCGGATGATTTATCATGCTGACACATCAAAACATTTTTCCACAAATAAATACACTGCAAATTCTAGCCATTTTTCTTCGTGTTCTTTTTCAGTTTTCAAAGAAACATCAATATTTTTAAATTTGGTTTTGTAGTGGATGCATCAATAACAAATACAAACATAGGGCCTGATTAGGATGGCGGGTGGACTCACGCCTGCCCGCCACCTAATCAAACAATGAGACTGCCCGACATGCTGTTGGCGGTCCCTTCAACCTCATTACAATGCGACCGCCTCCAAGGCGGTCGCACTGCCTATCTCCTGTATTGCGGTGGGTGCTGCATGCTGCAACACACGCAGCACTACAACAAACAGACAGAAAACATATCCCTGTGCTATGTGGCAGGCACCACGTGCTGCCTGCCACATGGTGCAGGGATATGTAGGGGGGCACCATTAGTGCCCCTAACACCTACAATCAAGAACGAGGGGGTAGAGGAGCCTTTGCATGGCGGTGGAACCGTCATGGAACGACTGGCGGGGAGGAACATTGTAATCCCTATGGCAGTGCCTGGTAGGCACACCACCATAGCAGGGATTGCAAGGCCCTCCACCGCACCGTGGGTTCAAGGAGACCGTTGAATGCATGGCGGTCGGTGTTTCTGACCACCATCACACTGCCCGCCATTGTAATACAATGGGCGGGAAACCTGTCTCCAATGGTGGTGAGACCGCCACCAACGGGCTGTCAGTGGTGGTCTCGCCGCCATCGTAATCGCCCCAAAGTTTAGATTCTCTGTAGAAACCGCATTAAACTTGCTATTTCTCATCTAAACTTAGAAATATCTGTTTTGTTTTTCTATACCTGAACATACTAACTCCTCATTGTGGCCAGACTGCACTTTAGGACCAAAGAAACGTAAATGAATATCTTCACAAACTTTTCCAACCTCTGATACTATGTCAAACAGAAGTGCTTTGTTCATTTTCCCTAGACACAATGCAGGACTTTTTAAAAAGTCAAGGCTTCTAAGTAAATTTTACATTTTAGAATGATGAACAGCCAGCATTCACAAATGATGATGGGTGCTTCTGCACATTCTCCTGTATAGACATCCCAATGAGTGTCCTTCTAAATTAGTGTATTTCCTCACTTTGCAATGATCTAATCCTTGAAACATTGCAATGTTCCGTTTCACACTTTTACATGGAAATTCACCTAGAAATATTTTTAAAGTTTCAATTGATTCCTGACAAATTCACTACTGCAGTCCCATTTATACACAGGGGCACATCTACACCTTCCTTGCACCTCTTCAGCTATCTCTTTCACTACATTTCTAGGAATCATCTCCTCTTTTGCAAGCGGAGTACCGTCTTTTACCTTATAACATTGGACAGTTGTTTCAAGCGCATGCACTTATTCATTCTGTTGTAAGGTGATTCCTTCATTAAAGAAAGCCTCAGTACTAGATGCATGCTTCCATTCTCCTATTAAAATGTTGTAAAAATTACTTTTATTAATAAACCTTTTTTGGGCTTTTTTCTTCATAGACAACATTGTTTTATCCAATGTTCTTATTCTGTTTAATATCAAAATAAATAGTTTGCACTTCAGAGGAAACACTTTATCACCCACACTCTCAATACATTTGTTTTATTTCAGTGCTTTTCTTCTCCTCTTACTCTCCCTTATTGTTCATATCAAATTCTGTATTACCCTACTTCTAAACATTCTGATTTGTATTTCTTCAAATTGTTTCTGCCTCCTTGTCAAATAAGATGTTTTTCGTAACACTTTCCTCTTTCAATATGACTTACTCCTTCTCTGCTGTGAGTTGATTGTAAACCTTGCTTTTTATTTGAATCTTTTCCCATATTTTGCATTTTCTTATAAATTATTTTAACAAACTTCTTGGTGCCCTTACCAACAGCACTTTATTTTGTAATACGTTCTCCTCATGGGCTTTTTAACTCTCACTTTTAAGCCTGTAGAACTGTTTCCTCTGTTTTGTTTCCTTTGTGTCTTTTTCAACATTATACATCTTCCTCTTTAAACACAAGTAAAGATCTGAAATGCAAATTTAGAATACATGAAACTTTATATTATATAAGACTTCATTACATACAATAAGCAACTCAGTAGAAACATAAGTGGCTATGTTAGTTTGTAACAGGTTGCCTCAGTGTCTAAGTAGAACTGTATACATGTGCGTATAACTGGCTGCATGGGAGGGTGGCCAGCTATGTCACTGATTAAGTGTATATGTGACTAACTGTATCAGTGCCTCAGAGCGTCTGTCACTGGATGTGTAAATAGCTGTTTGGGTGGGTCACTCTATCTAAGAGTGACTATATATCTGTCTAAATGACTTTATCACTAACTGCATCAATTAGTAACTGGGTATGTTGGAGTGTGTTTGGGTATGTAACTCTGTGCCTGTATGTGTGTAAATGACTATGTAAGTGGATGTATAGGTGAGTAAATGAGTGTGTGAATGGTTGTATAGATGTGTGACTTGGTATGTCACTCGATGTCTGGTTATATGAGTAGTGGGTACAAAACTGCTTTTCTAGAAGTGTAACTGGGTATGTATCTGCCTGCCTGACTGTATCACTGTGTGCAAATTACATTCTATTAAATTACATATTTTCAGCACATACCCACATCTAATTTCAAAGACATTAAATCAAACTGGCTTAATAAAATAACTATATTTTCCGTATAGCAATTCCTCTTCATCCTTTCCTGCTTACTATATTTTAATGTTCTCGTCTAACCTCCCTTCTAGCTTGCATTCTACTATAGTATCTACAAGCTACACATTTGCTTCCAGCATATATTTACTCATAGTTTTTTTCCAAATATATATTTTTTATGGTACAACCTAATTAGCAGACCTGTAAAATCTCTTTGCTGTTGTTCAACTTTTATGTCCTTATCTAATAATATATATTTTTTAATGCAAATATCAAGTCACAAATCTCTGAATTATCTTCCACTCTCAGCACAAAAGCACCAATAATGGCTACCCTTTCCACTGTCCTCTAAGTCATCGCCCTCTACTTAGCAAATCACAGCGTTGTTTTCATTTTTTTTTGCTATACCACTCCTAAATGGTCACTATTTATTAACCCTTTCCATGTTTCCTGTAAAGAAGCCCAATTTGGTAGATTTGTGTGCGGATTTGCGGATCCACCGTGGCGGTCAGCGCAGTCCCCCATTTAAATCCACAACTGATCTGTGGATCAACATTAAATCCCTGAAAAGTATTAAACAATCACATGTTAATGGTTTGCATTTATATTTTTGTTCTAAAAAATTACCAATTACAACACATACACTCCATACTGAGCAATTAAGTTAGACTAATATGCTTTTCGGTTTCACAGTGCATTCTCTTTTGTTCCCTTCCCCACACTGTTAGTTCTGTTTCCATAGTAACCATGGTTCCAGTAGAGTCTGCCTACCAGTAAGTGTAAAGTTCACAAGGCTTTCTGTAAACAGAATACTAGCTTTACATAGACTGTAGCAGGTGTGGTTTACTGTTAACACTTCCAAGCATATCCCAAACAACATAACTTTGATTTATTTTTCCAAAGTTAATCACAGCAGGAGTTACTTTTTTGTTAAAGTCACTACCTAACTTTAATTCCCTCCATATGTCAACCATCCAATCAAATATGTTCTTTTATATTTTACTTGCTGTTTCCCATTTCACTTTCCTTTCATCTTCAAAACTACCTCATTCTGCTGCAGCCTTTTCCTGTGTGCTACTCCTGTTTGTCTAAAAATGGTTAGAGTCTGGATTGTGGGCCATAGCTTGGGGCCAGAGAGAGGACTAGAAAGAGTGGCAATGACAGGATCTAGGTTTACCTAATGTAGACATTACTTGGGTTTGTCGGACAGAGTTAAAGTAGCATCCATTGCTGCCTTCCGTTGAAAGCATTGCAGATTGCCAACACCCATACCTCATGATTGTTCACTGTGGTGGCAATGACCTAGGCACAATTAATAGGGTAGGAATGGAACTCCTAATGAAGGATACTGTCGGTAAATTAATGTCACTTTCCCCACATACTGCCTTGGTGCTTTTCAACTTTTGCCAAGGACAGAAGTGGCAGTGGTCAACTGAATTTTGTCCACAGATAGAGAAATCCAGGAAACATGTTAATAAAACTGTTTCTGCATTCCTCTGAGACCACAACATGGCTCTATATATCATAACAATGTACGGTTTGATATGGATGAAATATATCGAAAAGACTGAGTCCATTACACAGACGAGGGCAACAAACTGTTACTCAACAACTTAAAAGACTGCATCCTGATGTGCGTGTAATTATCATCTACAGATCATAAACTCAAGCCTCTTTTCAGAGCCAACCCTTTTCCCAAACACTAGTACTTTTTATTTTCAAAACCTTTTTTTAATTTCCCACTTGGATCCTCAGATCCATTGCAGATCCCCAAACCTAAAGCACGCATTTTTTTTTTGCAGAGTTATATATTGACCCGAATCCAATCAGGTATCAGAGCGCTTTACATAGCACCAGTCACGTTACATGAGGACACACATTCATTTTTTTTTGTTAGGCACGGGCAGATTAAGTGATTTGGCCAGAATAATAGGATGTTCAGCGTCATTACCGAGACTCGAACCCAGTTCCCCAGGTCCGAGTTCGAGCGCCCTAGCTGTTAGGTCAACTCCTCGACCCATTCCATACAAAGCAACAATGCATTTAAGATTCACCTTGGTTCCGCAGATCAATTCCCAACAAAAAGCTCCCTTTAAAAAACACAAAACACATTGAATACAGTGGAGGTCTGAGCACCTCTATCGGTATGTGAGAGAGTGTGTGAGTGTCTTTGTGTGTGTGTCAGTAGGAGTATAACTGGCTGTGTCAGTTTCTGAATAGGTATGTGAGTGGTTGCAGGGGTCTGTGACTGGCTATGTCAGTGTCTGTGTGGGTGTGTCAATGGTTGTGCACGAGGCTGTGTGCGTTTGTGACTGGGTGTGTGAGTTAGTGTGTGAGTCTGTAAAGGGGTCTCTGAGTGGCTGTGTGACTGGGTATATGAGTGGCTTTGTGGGTGTTTCAGTGGGTTTGTGAGAGTTTGCATAGGTTTATGAGTGGGTGTGTCAGTGACTGTGTGGGTGTGTGAGTGGCTGTGTGGGTGTGTGTATGAGTGTCTTTGTGGGTGTGTGAGTGGGTTTGTGAGTGTCTGTATCAGTGAGTGAGTGGGTGTCTAAGTGTCTGTTTCAGTGAGTGAGTGGGTGTGTGAGTGTTGGTGTGTGTATGCGTGTTTTTTTTTTCCTCATTCGCCTCCAACCCCAGCTAACTTGAAATCAGAAGGTCACCGATGTTACTCTGTTAAGAGAAGTAGGCCTTAGGGTAATCCTTCACACCCTTTTTGTCCCCTGCCTACCAATGGCGCACCGACTTCCTTCCAGTAACTGACCTCCCGTTGTTAATGAGAGGGTGGTCATGCTCTCTACAGGTTCCTTAGAACCGACGGCTGATGCTGGTGGCCTACCATTGATCGAACGCTGGGGCCCCTAAGGTAATAGCACAAACCAGCACAGTCTAAGAGCTTCCCTGAGGCTTAATCATAGGACAAAAAATGGTGGTGAATTGTACCACAAAAAAAAGTCCAATTTAACAAGCAGTCCCAGATAATTCTCTTCTTAGAGTTCTTCAATCTGGCCAAGTCTGTCTTTGATACAGGGCGGATAGCCTGTCCGAATGTGTGGGGGGTGTAGTCTCAACCCATCTCTTACATATTTCCCGTCTGGCTAATAATATAGCAAAAAGTAAAAAGCCTCTATTGCAGCCAGTGATATCACTTAGTATTCCAAAGATAATAAGCTTAAGAGAAATCTGTATTGGGTGGCCCAATATAGATGTTAAGGAGTCTCCAACTCCCTCCCAAAATGCAGAAAGAGATGGGCACTCCCAAAACATATGTACATCCGGGACACTCTCCAGATTACATTTTTTACATATAGCAGGTGGGGCTTTAGACATTTTAGAGAGCCTCGCCGGGGAAAGATAGGCTCTATGTGTGGTGAAGTAGTGGTTCCTCCTCAGCCAAGCTGGTTTAACAACCGAAAAAAGAGTGTTATAAGAGATTTGCCACAAATCCATCAAGTCTATCCCTGGTAAGGATTCCCCCCACAACTCTCTGGCTAACACAAAATCTCCATCAATAGCTTCTTCAATTGCCCAATAAAAGAACGAGATCTCTTTCTTCCCTGCTGGTTTATTAACCAGATGTTCTTCCAAAGGGTTCCCCAACCCTATCGGACTTTTTAGATCCTGGGACCAGCTTTTTACCTTCAAGTATTTAAATCTAGACATACCGTCCTCCAGTTTATACTTTATTAAGGTAAAAGTGATCCATCTACCTCTAAATCTCCCCATGTTGATAACCCAGCTGTTTTTAGAGGGACAGCCAGCAAATCTTTAAGACAGTTAGGAGTTCCTGGACTATCCCACAAAGGGGCTAGCCTTGAGTAATATTCGAGGCCTATTAGTTTTTTAATTCTGGCCCAAAACTGAGCTGTACCACTTAGGACTTTCAGTCTAACTTTCTTACAACATTTTTTGTCCCCATATTTGAATAAAAAACCTTCATATGGAAGCTCCGATTGTTGTAGCATAGCTAAAAACATTTTACCTCTCCCTGGAGAGTCTGGGGATTTTAGCAGCATTCTAGAGTGTACTAGCTGAAAGGCCCAAGCATAATATTGAATATCAAGGAGAGTAAGACCTCCTTTCTTCCTTCTCCGTCTTAATTTTTTCCACGATATTCTAGAAGATTTATAGGCCCACACAAACCCGTTGATAGCTTGCTGGAACTTATCTATCAACAGTTTCTCAAAATTTAGTGGAATAGTATTAAATAAGAATGTTACTTTTGGTAAGATTATCATTTTTATCAGATTCACTCTTCCCAGAATAGACAATGGAAGATGAACCCACATTTCATAAGTTTCCCAAAGTTTACTTTAGCTATCTTATCTATCTCTGGGACTATTTTAACTCCTAAGTAACGCAACTCACTTTTGGTTTGGTATCGGCACTCCGGCAGATTCCAAGTCATTATCTCCGTTTTATCTGCGTTGATCTCATAGCCAGAAACATGGCCGAAATCTCACGCTATATTAATGACCTGGGCAAAAGAAGATTCTAAATCATAGGAAAGAATAAGGATATCGTCGGCATACAGGGCTACGTTCCTCTCCCATGAACCGCTCTTAAATGATGAAATAGCTGCCTCATCCCTAAGACGCTGAGCAAACGGCTCTATATACAGATCAAAAAGAAGAGGGAAGAGGGGGCAGCCCTGTCTAGTTCCTCTTTTGATTTTAAACGATCTGGTCACTCTGCCATTTACCACCAACCTCGCTGAAGGCTCACTATATATAAGGCGAATGGTTTGACAAAATCTTGGCCCGAGATTGAACTTATCAAGAACTGCCGTGAGATTCTTCCAATTGACTCTGTCAAATGCCTTGGTTGCATCTAGCGTCATTGCCGCCAAGGGGAGAGAATAATTAGAAGCAAAATCTATTGCACCAATAAAATCATGTGTAAGGTCGAAGAGGTTCCTACCTTTTACAAAACCCTTTTGGTCAGTATGCAGTAAATCCCCCACTACTCCCCCAATCTATCGCCAATATTTTTGAAAATACCTTGTAATCTGAATTTAATAAGGAAATGGGTCTATATGACCCACATTTTGTAGGGGGTTTATCGGCTTTCAAAATTAAGGTAATATTTGCTTCTCCCCATGTAGTGGGTGGTTGAACTCCGTCAATTAGAATTTTATTAAAAACCTCAGACATGACAGGAATTATTGCATCTCCTAGTTTTTTATAAAGTTCAGAGGGAAGGCAATCTGGCCCAGCCGCTTTGCCCTTTTTACATTCTGAAAGTGCCTTCCTGACTTCTTGATGTGTTATTTCAGCCTCTAAGTTGTCACGTTGAATTGCTCCTAATGTAGTTAGGTGAATCGGTTTTAACCAATCCTGAATAGATGTTCTATCTGGATCAATTTCCTCGCCACACAACTCCCTAAAATAAGCATGGAAGGCTTCCCCTATTTCATCTTGCCTACTTATTATTGATCTAGTGTGTATATTCTCTATTTGTTTGATATGATTTCGGACTCTGTCCGATTTGGCCTTCCAGGCCAATAGTCTCCCAGCCCCCTCTTCATATTCAAAGTGGGCGAGCTTACTCACCTCCCACCTATTGAAAATCCTGGTCTGAATTATATTATACAGTAGGGTTTTTGAGGATTCCAGATCTGCCACTAGTGTCTGACGGAGTTCTTGTTACTGGTCCATTACTTTGTTAATCTTCTCCTGCATCTTCATTTGACGCTCAATGGATGCAATCTCCTCCCTAAATTGTCTATTCTTGTAAGCAGTTTTATTTGTAATCAGGCCTCTCAGAAAAGACTTCAGGGCATCCCAAACGACCATGATGTCTGCCGAACCTATATTGATATCCAAAAAAGATGTCGTCTTCTGAGTTAAATATCCAGTTACAGCATCGTCTAAAAGGAGAGTACGGTCAAAGGTCCATACCCTCTGTTGTTCTGTCCCCACCAGATCTAAATCTCACCAAACAGCCACATGGTCTGATAAATGGGGAGTCAGATAATCAATCTTCTTAATATTACCTCTTAAATCATTACTAATTAGAACATAATCAATTTGTGATTTATGTATGTATTTTTTATTATAGAATGATACTCCCAACTGAGAGCCAGATCTTTCCCTCCATACATCACATAAGGCATATTGCTTCATCATTATTTTTAAATATGCCCTGGATTTGGAAGGGGTGTAGGCCCTACTTTTTGGCAATTTATCCAATTTGGATTCAATACTATTTTTAAATCTCCTGCGAGAATGGTTGTATCAGGAAACTCCAGGGGATTTGCAATTTTTTTTTTAATGTTGACGGGTCATCCTGGTTGGGGCCGTAATAACCTACTACCGTAATAAGTATATTTTCCACGAAAATCTTAACTATGACCCACCTGCCACTTGTGTCTGTACTGACTTCCTGAAGGGTAGCAGTCGCTTGTTTTTTTATTAAAATAGCCACACTTCTGATGTTAGCCGTATGGTATGAGGAGGCACAGTGCTCCACCCACCTAAGCTTCCCACAGATCTCACTAATCTCTAAACGTGAGTTTCTTGTAAAATAAATATCTGTGCAAGTGAATCTCTTAAATACTGGAGAATTTTCTCCCTCCTACTTTTAACTCGCAGACCGTTCACATTCCACGATAAACATTGTAATGTCCTCATGGGGGGTTAAAGCATTGGGTTTTGACTTTACCCCATCCTACAGAGTTCCGACATCAAACCAAAAATAGTACAAAATGAACCTCAGCTGAGATACAAGGCGAATTAGTTTTTTCTTTTTAACCCTCTGCCCCCACACCCGTGCTCCCCCTTTCCCTCCCCTAATGCCCACCCACTCTCCCCTGGAGAACCCTACCCCCATTTACCTGGACAAGTCCAGATTCTGCCGGCCGGTATGCTCTAAACTGCTCCAGATTTACTATTAACTATTTCCAAAGCTGTATATATAGATTCATATCTTTCATAAGTCAACTTTAGGAGAAGAACCTATAAGTGTAAATGTAAACAAATTACTATTATTTTTTAAAGTTTTCTTTAACATGCAAGGGGATGCTGAGAAGGCTATTTAAGATTCTCTAGGAGCTCATCCGCTTCCTGCACTGATTTGACAAAATACGTTTTGTTATTAAACATAATTTTTAACTGTGCAGGAAGCTTTAGTTTGACAGTAGCCCCCAATCTCTTCAGAGAAAAGATCAAAAAGTTAATTAGGATCTTCCTAGGATTTGTCCGATTGGGATGTCTTCTGAAGGGATCCCTATGGATTCTTTGAATGTCCTTCTTTAATTCGTCCTCTGACTCTTCAATCTGTATCGTGTCTTTAATGAGGGTCACGATAAAAGATTTAAGGTCATCACCCTCTTTCCCTTCTGGAAGATTTAAAATTTGCAAATTATTGCGTCTTGAGTTGTTCTGCAAGGATTCAACTCTATCTCGGAGGCCGGCTTCTTCTTTTTTAAGTGTGGAAATATCCACTTTAACGATTCCCAGGTCGTCTTTAAAGACTTCCATGGCACTCTCTAAGGCCACTGTTCTCAAGCTTAAGTTATTCAGTTTTTCTCTAGAGATTCGCAAAAAAGACGAATCTCCCCTTGGTTAGATTCTGAGACAGCAAACCCTTTCTTCATATCTGAGGCCATTGTGAAGAACAGATTTTCCAACGGGCCCCTACAAACATCCACTGCTCCCACTGCTACCATTGCCCCTGTGTCAGACCCACCACTGTCTCCTATGCATGTAACTGTTGACATACTGTTCTCTAGAATAGCCAAGTTTTCAAAATAATGGATTAGATTGATTGACTGGTAACTCGACTTGCTGCGCTGCTGATCCAAGGAGATTCGAAGAGGGGTCAAGAGAGGAGCAAGAATTGAGCGAAGGGTCAAGCATGGGAACAGAGGTCACGGTCAAAGGCAAGGAAAGATCTGAATCCATGCCGAAAGGAGAGGACGGCTTTACTGATGGCTTTACTGACCTTACCGACTCAGAAGCCTCTCTTAGGGCTTCCCCCTGTTTTGCCACATCCAACACTTGGGGAAAAACTTTGAAATACGATCTCAATGAGGGCGTTATTCTGATTTTGGCATCTGCAGGTGTACCTCTCTTCCTTGAGGTCTTAGTGCCCTTTCCTATATATTCCCGATATAACGGGGAATTCTCCCCACTGCCACCTATAAAACCTTTAATTGGAATGTCTTTTTTAGCCACAATTGTTTTATTTATATCTTTTTTCCACACGGAATTCTCCTGAAAATTAAGTTCTTGAATGTCCGTAACTTGGGCTGCCCCACGCTTCCTGCCCCTTTTAGCTGATTTGTTTTTTATATTTTTAGGAGCCTTGAAGGCTTTCCCTATTGCCTTATCTTTCACCTCCTGTAAATTGCTACTGGGCAGGGGGGGCAGTGTGGATACTGTGGAGGGCATCGACGGAATCAATACACTGTGCTTGACTCTTCCAGAGCCCCCCCTCCGGCTCCCCTGTCTCAAGCAATACGGTGGAGAGGACTTACCAGGTTTAACAAAACCCCGGGCCCCAATTCCTCACAGTCCTAGTTCTCCTCTTCAATGACTGCCAGACTTCGTCCACCTTCCTCCACAGCAGCGGCAGCAACATCTTTCTCTCCTCTCACAGCCTCTTCCCTCTCCAGCATGAATACTACGGCAGCAGCTGCGTTCCCTGTGCTGACGCTGCCCACCGCACTCCCGCCGCAAGAGAGACTGCCGTGGAGAAGCCCGCATGCCACCAACCCTCGGCCTCTCCTCCACTCCAGTGCAGCCCAGAAGCAGCGCGGGAGATCCGATGGAAACTCCCAGCGCATCTCAATGCACCTCAGGTAATAAAACAGATTTCTCTGTGATTCTTTAAAAGTAAAAAGAAACTAGCTGACTCGTCTTAGCTAACAGCATAGTATATATCTCCTGGAGCAGAAGAGCTGCCGGTGCCAGCCTACGACCGCTCAGCTCACGGCTGCCATGTTCTCCACCTCCCTGCCCTCGTGTGTATGCATGGTTGTGTGAATGTTTGTGTGGGTCTGGAGGCTGGGTTTCTGAGTGTCTGGGTGTGAGTGGGTATGTGAGTGGGGTTGTGAGAATCTCTTTGGGTGTGTGAGTGAGTTAGTGTGTGGCTGTGTATGTAACTGTATCAGTGTATGAGTGGGGTCTGAGTGGCTGTATCAGTGTGAGAGTGAGAGTGTCTGTGTGAGTATGCAAATTAGTGTGTAAGTGTCTTTCTTGACATATGTGAATGACTGTATCAGATTGTGGGAGGCGGTGTGAGTGGCTGTATCAGTGTGTGAGTGGCTAAATCAGTATATGAGTGGGTATGCATATGTCTGTGTAGATTTGTGAGTGGGTGTGTGACTGACTATATCATTGTATGTGCATGTATGTATGAGTGTCTGTGTGGGTATGTCAGTGGGTTTGTGAGTGCCTGTTTCAGTATGCGAGTAACTGTGTAAGTGGCTGTATGGGGGTGTGAGTGGCTATAGCACTATATGAGTAGGTGTGTGAGTAATTGTGTGGGTGTGTGAGAAGATTTGTGAGTATCTTTGTGAGTGTGCGAGTGGGTGTGTGGGTAGCTGTGTAGTTATATCAGTGTGTAGGGGTGTGTGTGAGTGGCTACATTGAGGTATGAGTGGGTGCCTGAGTTGCTGCATCGGTGTGTGAGTGGGTATGTGGGTGTCGATATGGATATGTGAGTGGGTGTATGAGTGGCTGTGTAGGTGTGTGAGTAGATGTATCAATGTGTGAGTGGGTGGGTGAGTGATTGTGTGGATGTGAGACTGGGTTTGTAAGTGCCTGTGTAGGTGCATGAATGGGTGTGTGAGAGACTATGTAGGTATATGAGTGGGTAGGTGAGTGGCTGTATCAGTGCATGAGTTGCTATGTCAGTGTGTGAGTGGGTGTATGAGTTGCTGTATCAGTGTGTGAGGGGTTGTGTGGGTATGTGAGTGGCTGTATGGGTATGTGAAAAGATTTGCGAGCATCTCTGTGGGTGTGTGAGTGGCTGTATGAGTAGCTGTGTGGATGTGTGAGTGGCTATGTGTGTCTGTTTCAGAGTATAAATGGGTGTTTTAGTGTCTGTATCAGTGTGTGAATGGGTGTCTGAGTGTTTTTATCAGTGTGTGAGTGGGTGTCTGAGTGTTTGTATCAGTATGTGAGTGGGTGTTTGAGTGTCTGTGTGTGAGTGGGTTTGTGAGTACCTGTGTAGGTATGTGAGTGGGCATGCGAATGTTTGTGTGGTTGTGGGTTTCTGAGTATCTGTGCTTGTGTGTGAGTGGCTGTAAGGGTATGTGAGTAGGTGTCTGAGTATCTCTGTGGATGTGCAAGTAGGTGTGTGAGTGGTTGTACGGGTGTGTGAGTGGCTGTTTGTATCTCTATCAGTGCATGAGTAGGTATCTGAGTGGCTGTATTTGTGTGAGAGTAGGTGTGTGTGTCTATGTGAGTGTGTGAGTTGGTGTGAGTGTCTTTTTTGGTATATGTAAGTGACTGTATCAGTGTGTGAGTGGCTATGTGAGTGGCTGTATCAGTGTGTGAGTTTGTGTGTGAGTGGCTGAATAAGTTTGTAAGTGGGTATGTGAGTGTCTGTGTGGGTGTGTGAGTGGGTGTGTGAGTGGCTGTATCATTGTGTGTGCATGTGTGTGGGTGAGTGTCCATGTGGGTGTGTGAGTGGGTTTGTGAGTGTCTGTATCAGTGTGTGAGTCACAGTGTAAGTGGCTTTGTGGGTATGTAAGTGGCTATAGCAGTGTATGAGTATCTGTGTGGGTATGCAAGTGGGTGTGTGAGTAGCTGTGTAGGTGTGTGAGTGGCTATATCAATGTATAAATGGGTGTGTTAGTGGCTGTTTTAATGTGTGAGTGGGTGGGTGAGTGTTTCTGTAGGTATGTGAGTGAGTGCCTGTGTGGGTGCATGAATAGGTATCTGAGTGGCTATATAGGTGTGTGAGTTGCTGTATCAGTGTATGAGTAGCTGTGTGGGTATCTATAAGGGTATATGGGGCTATATAGGTGTATGAGTAGATTTGCGGCTGTGTGGGGTGTGTCTGAGTCTGTATCAGAGTATGAATATATATTTGAGTGGCTGTATCAGTGTTTGTGTCTATGTGGGTATGTGAGTTGGTGTCTGAGTGTCTGTTTGGTGTGTGTGAGTGACTGTAACAGTGTGTGAGCAGCTGTATCAGATCGTGAGTTTGCATGTGAGTGGCTGAATCAGTGTGTGAATGGGTGTGTGAGTGTCGGTATGTGTGAGTGGATGTATCAGTATATGTTCATGTGTGTGTGAGCGTCTTTGTGGGTATATAAGTGGGTTTGTAGGTATCTAAGTCAGTGTGTGAGTCACTGTGTGAATTGGTATGTGTAGCTGTGAGTGGCTGTAGCCATGTATGAGTAGGTGTGTGAGTATCTGTGTGGGTATGTGAGTGGCTATATCAGTATGTAAGTAGGTGTGTGAGTGGCTGTATTAGTGCATGAGTGGCTGTATCAGTGTCTTAATGGTTATGTGAGTGTCTGTGTTTGTATGTGAGTGGGTGTTTAAGTGTCTGTATGGGTTTGTGAGTGGGCGTGTGACTGGCTGTGTGGGTGTGTGAGTAGCTCTATCAGTGTGTGAGTTTGTATGTGTGTGAGTGTCTGTATATGTGGCTTTGTGGGTATGTGAGAGGCTGTAGCAGTGTAGGTATGTGGGTGTGTGAGTACTTGTGTGGGTATGTGAGCAGCTGTGTAGGTATGTAAATGGATGTGTGAGTCACTGTATCAGTATTTGAATGGGTATGTGAGTGGCTGTTTAAGTGTATGAGTGGGTGTGTGAGTTGTTGTAGCAGTGTGTGAGTAGGTATGTGGGTATTTGTGTGGGTGTGTGAGTGGGTGTGTGAGTATCTGTATTGGTGAATGAGTAGGTGTATGAGTGGTAGTGTGGGGGTATGAGAAAGTATATAAATGGCTTTTTGAGTGGCTGTATGTTTTTTCAAAGTGGGCATTGGATCCACAGATTAGTTGCAGATTAACAAAGGGGCTGCGCTAAGAGCTGTAATGACTCTGCAGATCCTCACAAGTGTAAAAAATATTTTGGGCAAGTCTTGCCAATTAGGGGTACCTCACAGACCCCTATATTACACCCATGAGGTCAAGGTACCTCTTCCCTGACCCATTATATAATTTTTCACATGCATATTTAGGTCTCAGGACTGGTGCCCGATATCTACAATGGTGGACGCAACTTTCCTGTCAGGTTGGGGCCAGTCAATCACAGCATTCTTGTTGGCACATGGATCCGTGATGGATCCACGTCCCTAGATATACATAAACCTTTTTCCAAAATTACACCAAATTATTAAAAGCACTCTTTCTGGACCAAGATCTAGATTTCAGACAAATTTGCTGTGATTTGGTTCAGTGGTTCCGGCTGTAGTCGAGTTGATTTGAGATGTTATCTGTGATTTCATACACAAAGTGA
Source organism: Triturus cristatus (assembly GCF_964204655.1). NCBI lineage: Eukaryota > Metazoa > Chordata > Amphibia > Caudata > Salamandridae > Triturus > Triturus cristatus. Next base: position 550,528,735 of record NC_140586.1, read on the forward strand.
GACACTGATACAGATATTTAAATATTTAAACATTACTCACTAATACTTGTATTCACTAAGATACTGTTAATAAGTCAGTTATACAATTAATTTTACAAAAAAAAACATCCATTTAGACACTTATTTACCCATTTATTCTTCCATTAACCTTTAGATATACATATATAAAAAATATTTATTTTTCAGAAAGACACATATTCACTGGATGATGTCATCAGTGATGTCATCAGTGATGTCATTTGAGATGTCATCAGTGATGTCATGTCACTGACCATGTCATGAGTGATGTAATATGTGACGTCATCAGCAGTGGATTGCGGTCGCGCGAGTTATAGTTAGCTGAACTAACTATAACGGGGGAATTTCAATGGTTTTGTACGAGTGAAATGTCCAGCTAACTATAGCATGTGTGAAACCTATGGTTTTTTAAGTGAATTTGCAAGGTTTTTTAAATGCTAATTCCTAACTATAACGTGTGTGAAACCTATGGTTTTTCAGTGAATTTGCAAGGTTTTTTAAATGCTAATTCCTAACTATAACGTGTGTGAAACCTATGGTTTTTTCAGTGAATTTGCAAGGTTTTTTAAATGCTAATTCCTAACTATAACGTGTGTGAAACCTATGGTTTTTTAAGTGAATTTGCAAGGTTTTTTAAATGCTAATTTCTAACTATAACGTGTGTGAAACCTATGGTTTTTTTAGTGAATTTGTAAGGTTTTTTAAATGCTAATTCATCTATGTATTATTATATTTTGTATATATTTATTTTACAATAAACTACCTATGTATATAGTTATAGATTGACTGTATCCTGTAATATGGAATGGCTCAGCTCTTTTTTTTTAAATTTGGATAAAGTTGAACAGCAGAGTTAATATCTTCTATAAACTTATAAACAGTTTAAAGTGTTTTTTATTTTTTAAGGGTTTTTCACGGTGCGCGTGAGAAGGTCTAGGGGGTCAGGGAGTGTCTTCCCTGCCTCCTTTTCATGTTTTAGAAACCAGGTTAAAAGTAATTCATTTCTGATGCGTGCGTGCACCGTGCGCGCACCGGCAATTTTTTTTATTAAACAAAATGTTTTTTTTTTATTTACGAGGTCCTTTAGGGACCCACTGAGAAGGTCTAGGGGGTCAGGGAGTGTCTTCCCTGCCTCCTTTTCATGTTTTAGAAATCAGGTTAAAAGTAATTCATTTCTGATGCGTGCGTGCACCATGCGCACATGCATGCGAGCACCGTGCGTGCATGCGTGCGAGCACCGTGCACGAACGGTGCGCACACGGTGCGCGCATACGTGCTAGCACCGTGCGCGCACGGCAAGTCATGTGATTACGAAACAACACTTTTCATTGGTTCATAGTAGTTTCTGTTCCAGAATCTTCAAACACCACACCCACTCCCCTCACTATTTCTTCTTATTTCCTGGGACAAGGAGCTGAACAGCTACTCGAGTGAAATCTTACTTGAAAATGGCAGAACAGCAGTCAACTTCAGGGAGTGAGGAGGAGACCTTTGTGGAACCACCAAGGAAGAGCAAACAAAAACACTCTTTCATCTGGAATTACTTCACCTTTCCAGAGGGCCAAAAGAAGGTCAGTGCGCCGAAGGTGACATGCACTATTTGTGGAAGTGTCTTATCTAGAGGAGATCCCAGCAAAAAATACTCATTTAGTATTTATTCAATGCTGAGGCACTTCAAGACAGTGCATCCTGTACGTTATGCTCAGGAAACAACTAGAGCCCTAAGGGACAACCCTCTACCTGCTCAGCCGAGCACATCATCTGCGGCCGCATATACACCGTTTACCATGCCACTGGACATCCGCCCCCTGTTCCAGAAGGTGCACATATATTGCAATGTGTGCAATGCTGTTCTACGGTGAGAGCAGTATAAACTTGATTGAAAACAGAATACAGCAGCACACATGCTCCAGCCCATAATTTTTTTCATTTTTGTTTTGTTCTGTTGAACAGTTTTTCATTACCAGTTTTTTTTTGGTGCTCTAAAAAACTAAAAAAAAATACAAAATTGTTAAAAAACTAAAAAAAAAATACAAAACAAAAAAGACAAAAAAACTGTTCTTTTCAGAACTCACTTCACTTCTCCAAGAAGAGCTATATTCCTAATATACTGTGTTGTAATTTTATTGAATGAATGTGTAGTGTATACATGAATGATTGAAATGATTGAAATGACTGAGTGAAGAGGAGGAAAGGACAGACAGAATGAGTGAGAAAAGGAAAGTATGATCAGTCATGAAAGGGAAGTGAAAGACTGACTGCAACAAAAGGACTAAGGGTAGAGGATACAGGTAAGAAGAGTGAATGAGTGAGGGAATGGCAGTGAGTAATGGAGAGTGATGGAGGGGGAGTGAGAAAATGGGAGTAAGGGACGGAGATAGGAAAAGGGAGTAACAGATGAAGCGGATGAAGTACAGTAGGGTAAAGGGACTGAAAGTAAGAGAAGTGGAGTGATGGTGAGATAAGGGGTATGAGGATTAGAAAAGGGAGTAAGGGAAAGTGACATATGGGGAGTGAGGGGATGGAGAGATTTAGGAAACTGGAGTGAGAGAAAGGGAGTCAGGATTTCAATGAGCAAAGGAGAGTGAAGGAGAGTGAAGGAAAGAATGCGAAAAGATGAAGGGGTGTGAGATACAGACAGGAGGAAGTGAAGTAGGAGAATAGGAGTGACTATGAGTAAAGGATAGTGACAGTTAGGGAAGGTGAGGGAAGGAGAATGACGGAGAAGGTTAAAAAATTAACATAGATGGAAAATGAGTGATGGAGAGAGGAGGAGTGGTAGAAACAGAGATGTTAAGGAAGTTAAGGGTAAGACAGACATAGGGAGAGAGACAGAAACAGAGACAGAGAGCAAGGAACTGAGAAGGAGTAAGGCAGTTAGAATGACTGAGACATATGGAGACAGGGAGAGAAACATGGTTGAAAAAATAGTGATGGAGGCAGTAAACCTAGGCGAGTAGTAGAGAAGGAGTGAGGGAGTTACGAAAGAGCAGTAAAGGAAGAAGAGAGAGGGAAGGGGAATGAGAAAAGCAGAGTGAGGGGAAGTGAAGAAAAGGGAGTATGAAAGTGAAGGGGTGAGAAATACAGATATTTTAAACTTACCTGACCAACAAAATAACTTAATTAGAAATAAATGTTTTTTTTAATTACAAGAAAAATGGATTCAATTTCCAAAATTTTCTTTCTAGATCTGTAAAAAAAGAAAAAAAGTAGTAATATTTAACAATACATTTTGGAATACAGTACACATATATTCATATTTAACAAAGTAATATTTTGCCCTTTTTTGCTGTTTTCAGAATATATTGAATTTCACTGAAAATAGTGATATCAATTGCATTCATCACTTAACAGCGGGCAAAAAAATAAACAATTTGAAAGATTGTTTAAAAGAGCCCTGAATCTCTCCTCAGTAAAACATACCTTGATAGAAATGTGACATATATATTAAAAATATCTTCTAAGAACAATACCTATTTTCAATAAATAACGTATGTAAATCTTGTTGCTTAAGCACATACACCAAAATAATATCTGTCAAAGAAGTCCACAATAGAAACATTTACCTTTCCATGAGGCCAAATGGTAATTTTTAAATCCTTTTTAGGTGAAATATCCAATGGTAATCCTATAAAATCGAAATAATGGTTTCTTCAGATGCTGCAATTTGTATCTAAAATTTTGGTTTTAGAAAAATTAAGTAGGAATTTGGTAATTCTGCAGGCAAATGTTGCTTGAAAATCAATTGAGAATCATTACACAGTGTCCAGCCTTTTTCATATTTTAGATAATCTGTGTAATGACCAGAAGTTATAGAAGGTCCATCATGGAAAATTATTGCAACTGCAACAAAAGTCTTTCCTGATATTGATAATTGATTTCCTACAAACTTCTTTATTAAAGTGTCCAATTTTGTTCCATCAGCTCTACAACGTTGCATCATTAAAATGATATACTGTCCATATTTCTTTAAAAATAACGTTGATAACATTTCTGATTTACATTGAGAACATTCCATGTTGTGATTTGCATCTTTAACTAATTTATTAAAAGTCACTGATTTACTCTCTGGTAATGTTAAATGAATGAACCTTTCAGAATCAACATTAGTGCTGCATGTGTTTATACAGTTTTCACAACAATGTTCCCATTTATAAGAGAGACCAAACATATTTTCTATTTCTACCCCTTCATCTTCCAGTACCATAAGCATATACATTAAGAATTCCTGTGCATCTTGCTGGACATTTTGTGTAAACTGTGTACATCCAGAACATACATCTAAAAGATTTCTAACATCAGAAGCACTTTCTATTTTAGTTTTATCATTACTCAACTTCTCATAAAGGAAACTCAGCAGAGAACAAAATCTTTTTTCATGATTTAGTATTATCTGCTCTTGCAAACTTTCAAGATAAAATACAACATTCAGCACTACATTAGCGTAGCAGTTGACACCAGAGCTATTTTCAAAATGACAACCAACAACCTCTTCAACATTGTCCTTTTTCTTTTTGCTTGCAATCACATCACTCTCCTTTTGTTTTCTCTTTTGTACATCCTCATTACAGATATTCTCAATTCTCCTTTTCCGACAAACAAAACGTTTTTCAAACACAGGATACTGACCTAAATTAGGAGCATAGCTTCGTCTTAATCTATTATACTCCTTTACACAATTTGCATCAGCACTAACTTTTGAGTCATCAAAGTCTATCATGAATAAACCAGATAATTTTTTCACTCGTGACAAAGCAACATATGCCATACCTTCTTTAAACACACTAGATCCAATGTTTACAAAAGCACTATCTACAGTTAATCCTTGAGATTTGTGAATAGTTACAGCATATGCTAGAGAAAACGGAAACTGCTTCCTACGTACATATAAGTCTTTCACAAGCAAAAAACAAACTGAACAACGACTAATGTCTTTAACCTCTTCAATCTGATCAAATTTTATTTTTAAAAATTCAATTCCATCTTTTTTCTGGTAATTAACAAAACCCATAACTTTACCCATAGCTCCATTCACTAAACCTTTTTCTACATTCAAATTACGTCTTAAAATTACTCGACTGTTCATACATACATAAAGATTCTTTTCTAAACCAGCTGTTTTCGATATGTTTTTCTCTAGAGAATCCAATTTAGTTTTCAATTTGCCTGTCAATATAATAGTTATTCCTTCATGCTGTATTTTATCCACGGCTTCCATTTTCATAATCTCTTCATTTTCCAATTTCAAAAGTTCTTAATTGAATATAGAGCATTCATGTAGTGTTGGCATTAAGCAGATTACAGTATTTTTTCCTGCAATTTTCTTCTATATTTTCTTTGGAACTATTTGTTCTGTTGGAACCAAATTACATAGCAATCGACTCTGTAAAGCTTTTTTGCCATGTTCTCTGAGTAGTCCAATTCTGATATCTTTGAGAATACTTGCATAATCATCATCATTTGCTTGCCGCATATTGGTAATGAGTTCTTTGTACTCAAAGTATGACCAAATATTCACATTACCTATACTTCCTAATGACTTTTTCGTGTCTTCATGTGCAAGAGTATTAAATACTGGTTGTCCTTTAACTGGAGTGAGCTGCAATAGATCCCCAAAAACTATAACATGTCTGTCATTCTTAAATGCACAAAGGCAAGCATTAATTTTGATACCATGCTTACCTCATCAATAATGAGAACTTTCATTTTCTTCAACACTCTTGAAACTTCAAAACATGCTTCTCCTGTTAGCTTGTGGTATTCTATTTTGTTCTCATGCTCTACTGGTAACATTAGCAAACGATGTAAGGTAATTCCTTTTATGTTATATGCTGCTAACCCAGTTGGAGCAGTAACAACACAAGACAAAGTTGAATCAGTTTTTTTATGTAGGTAGCTTCTAATTACTTTAATTAAGAAACTTTTTCCAGTTCCAGCTTGTCCACTCACATACATTCTGATTGGTTCAAATGATGTGCATGAGCACTCTTTATTTTCATCTAGTAATATATGATCAATTTGTTTTGTGACTTCTTCATAAATTTGTTGTTGTTCATCATTCAGTTGTTGTTCCAAATTTGGTAAGTCTTAATTATTAAATCTTCCTGAGCTTGATTCATAGCTGTTTCCACTTCAGTCATGGCTATTGCAGCTTCATTTTCTACGATTGGTTGTCCTAGGGGATCTTGACTGAGCGTACCAGAACTTTGACTGTCTTGAGAACTGTCTCTAGCTACTTCAGCTGCAATTGTAGCTTCTTGTTCAATTTCTTCATTTAACATTTGTACATAATTTGTGAAAGTACTGCATTTTATGCTATCTTTACATGCATTAAAGGAATCTTCATAGCTCTGAAAATCTCCAAGTAATTCATCCTCTGAACGCCATGGTTTAAACAGCTGTAAAAGTGCTAAGTAGTAAAATTCCTTTTTGTCAGTAGTGTCGCAACTCAGCTTCCTGTGATTAATCAAACTTCCTTTTGTTTGTTTCACCAAACATCCTTCCTCACCAATGACTTTATATTTTCCATTGTTGATGTCTTCTGTGGCATTCCGTGTAAAAATGTAGTTCTGCAGCACTTCATAGAGACACTTGTTCTCAAGATGATGACTTCTGTTTGGGTAATATGTGTCCAACATATTTGTTTTAAAAATATCTGTACTTTCTGGTTAGTTCTCTGCTAAATATTCAATTTCTCGAATAGATTTCAGTACCCGATTTCGCATTCCTGCAAGGCCTAAACTTACCCAAATTATTCTTCTGGATTTGGAGTGCAGACTTGCAGATGATAACCTATCTGAGCATTCGTATGACCCAATTTCTCGATGCGATAACATCTTTAAACTGAAACTGTATAACTTTTTACTTACAATCTTCTCGTGAGAAATCTCTTCCCACATTTCTTTCAATTCCGTTTTCTCAGATTTAGTGATGTAAGATGTGACATACCGAGCAACAGCAATAGAATTGTCAGCTACATACTGAATATCCATGTTAGCATTCCACATGGATAAAATGACTGGGTTGTAGTCATTTATATATTTTGACTCTTCTTTTCTTCTTAGGTTGTAGGTATTTTTCGGAGATTTTCTTGTAATGGAATGTCGCACAGCTGACATAAAACTGTTTACTCTTCCTTTTGAAAGAACAGGTCGTGAAAATCCAAATCGACATTTTGTGTAGAATTTATCTTTACTCTTGTACTTTCGTTGACAGTATTTTCCACACCGATGACTTTGGAAACGTAAAACTTGCTCTTTTAAGTTTTTTTCTTCTGTGCTTTTAGGTATAGCACATGGTGCATATTCTTCAATGAAAGATAAAACTGCATCATCAGAATCTGTTCCAAATTTTGGGGAATCCTTGATCCACAACAGCATATGAATATGAGGAGCACCTCTTGCTTGGTACTCTTTTCTCCAAAAGAAATCCACAACTTCTCCAAGAGGTGGATTTTTTTTATTGCAGATGAAGGACATCATAGTCTCAAATCTATGATTGAAATATCTGCAAACATTAACCGGATCCAATGAGCACAATTCTCCTGCTGTCTTGTATTGGATGTTTTCAATATTTCAATTTGCCTCTCGAAGAAAATCCAGTAAATCATCCCAAGCGTACTCAGCACAGCTTAGGGTAAAGGAACCATGTAGGAGTTCCTAAATTCCGTAACATACATTTCAATTCTCCATGGCGGCGGTACCAATATTCATTAGTTCCACGCTGACAAGCCATCAGATTAATCAATTGAGATTCCAAATAATCATCTCGCTGTTGCACTTTGTTCATAAAATCTTTTGCAGACACATTATGTAGATGTACTCCAGTTTTTAAAATGTGATTTACTGCATAAGATAGTGCAGACAAGTCACTTTCAAATAAAAGATGGAACAAATAAGGAATACTTTGATGAAATCTTGGATCTTCTGCATATAATCTTGTAGTCCGATACTCAGAAGCAGGAATCTGTACTGGACGTTCATCATATCGTCCACCTTTTCGAGTAGGAAACAGCTGGGGAAAACAACGAGCTTCCAAGCTCTCCTCCCATACACTCACGGGAGTTCCTTTTGCTTTTTTCATCTGAAACAGATCAATAGTGTTTCCCATAACTTCTTTAGAATGAAGAGGATGTATGCTAAATGTTCATACATTTCTTCTTCTTTTGACTTATCCACTTTTTCAATTTGCCCAGTTGGTATTCCTGTGTCTGCTAGTAAAACTTCATTATCTTCATCCATATAAATTGATTCATAGTACTTATTATTTCTTTTCAAATATATATTTGCTCTTTGTACTTTTTGTACATCTACTAGCTCCTGCCAAACGTTCTTATTCTTTGTAGTAACACCATTAACCAGAATAACTAATGGTTCAGTTTCCAAACTATCTGCATCAATTGTTTCAATATTTTTTCAAATCTAATGGCAAATAGACAACTCTTCCTTTTAAACCTCTTTGTAAATCTGAAGGAGGTAATTTACCTGTTTTGGGCTCCATACGAACTATAGTCTGAAACGGATGGACACATTGAATGAGTATAGACTCATACGTATTTAAATCACTAAGTTCTGCAGGAAGATCAACCAATTCTAAATTATTATGTACAGCTCTAGCTGGCATTTTATTTTCTTCTAACTTGTTATAACAGTATTTACAAATACGCTGATCTTCACCCAAATCAAAACAATTTTCCAGAAAGAAATATGTAGCAAAATCCTTCCACTCATAATTATTTTCTTTTTCACTTTTTTTATAGAGATCAACATTCCTTGTTTGAGTTTTATAATGGCTTCTCCGGCAACAAATACAAGTAATATTTGGTATTTCATTAGAGATGATAGTTAATTTTGTCATTTGATCTTCAACATTTTTACTAACAGTGGGTTCTACATTCTCTTCCACATTTTCTTCAATAACTGTGTCATTTCCTGCACTTTCTTGTTCTGGACAAAAGTAACAAAACTGAATATCATCAGTAACCTTCTCTACATCTGATACAGATCTACGCAACAGAGCACTATTCAACTTATTTAACTTTAGTGCTGGACTTTTAGCAAAATACAATCTTCTCACAAACTTCTCATTTCAGTATGATGTACTGCCAGCATCCTAAAATGGTGAAAAACACTTTGACAAACATTCCTAGAAAGACAAGCTAGAGAATGTCCCTGCAAACCAGTATTATTTCTCACTCTGCATGGATCTAGTCTTTGAAGCACCTTAATCTTCTGTTTAACACTTTTTTTTACTATATTCTCTTAGAAAGTCACATAATTTATCAATAGATTCTTGTCGTACAGTACAAATACTACTACAATTCCAAGTGTACACTGGGGCTTTAGGACGTTTCCCCATAACCTCATCAGCTAACACTTTTTCCTCATTTCTTGGAACCATTTTCTCCTTTTCCATTACACAACCATCTTTAACTTCATAAGTTCGACCACCGGTGTCAACTGCATGCAGCAAACTATTACTTTGAAGATAACTCTCTTCATTAAAAAATGGTTCAGTACTTGAACTATGCTTCCATTCTCCTAAGAACACATTACAAAAGTTATTTTTTATCACTACTCTTTTCCTTTTGCTTTTTGACTTCATTACATTGACTATTTTATCTAATGTACGGATCCTGTTCAAAATTAAAATGAATAGTTTTCTTTTTAATTCCAAAGCCTTTGCAACAATTGATTCAATATGTTTCTTTTTCTTATAAAATATTGCTTTCTTCCTATATTTTTTCACATTCTTTAGCAAATTGAACACCACTCTTCTCTGAAACATTTTTTTACGAATGTTTTGAAATTCTGTTTTGATGTTTAAGTCATTCTTTCTTGCTTCTGATTGTACATTAGCATTTAGTAATTTCTTTCTATTGTCTTGTTGTTTTCTTCTTGAAACACTATTTGCAGTGGATTTACTTTCTACATTTTTTCTATGTTTGAGGATATTTTTAAAAAAATCCTTAGTCTGCTTACCAGAAGACTTTTTCTTTTTTCCAACATGAGGTTCTTCAACTAATTTCTGTTGTCCAGTTATCTTCAAATATATATGTTTTTGCTGTTCTTTTCTCTTTCCTGATTTTATAGGCATGTTTAATTTATTTCTGTGTTGTTCAGCAATACCTAAAGGAAAATAAAAAAAAATACCTTTATGTAATTTAAATATATTACTATATTTTTTTTGAGCTTTTCAAATCCTATTATATGAGCTGCCCCTTTCCTACGAGTGCAAGTCATACAGAACAAGAGCAACACAAATTAAATCTCTGACAACAATTCCTGTGTGCAGACAGACTCATGGTGTGATTCTAGGCAGAAAATGATATTTGATTGGCAATTTCAAAGCACATTTACTACTGTGGTAGAGCAAGTCATAATTACTGTAACAGCCTGACACATTTTCCTTACAGTTTAGAGAGGCAGAAAAATGCACATGTCCTAACAGCTACTTGAGACCATGAACATGTGGAACCTGGGTGAGTGATTAGATTAGAGCAAAGGAAATGAGCCTTGGTGATGTTGAATGTGTTAGCGTTACACACTGCTATCTGAAATACCACACAGTGCTGAATAGTAAGCATGGGAATGCAGGAGAAGCAGCTGCCTGTGTGCTAAGAGTGTGTTTCTGGAGACTGTGTATTGTCAGGTGCAAGAGAGATCACCATGGACGCTTGCATAACTGCATAAAGACTGCAGAGATGTATGTAAGATCACCTGTGGTAAGGGTTAATTGGAGTTTTGAACATGTAGGAACTACCTCACCCATTGCAGGAGTGGAAGGAAAATCTACCCTGTTGTTTTCAAATGTGTTACCATTTGCCTCTCATCTGTGAGATAGTGATTTGTGCTGAATGCTAACCATCACAGTTCAAGAAAACAAGCTGCCCCTTTCTTATGAGTGCAAGTCTTACAGAACAAGAGCAACACCTCTGACAACAATTCCTGTGTGCACACAGACTCATGGTGTTATTCTAGGCAGAAAACGATATTTGATTGGCAATTTCAAAGCACATTTACTACTGTGGTAGAGCAAGTGATAATTACAGTAACAGCCTGACACATTTTCCTTATACTTTAGAGAGGCAGAAAAGACCACATGTCCTAACAGCTACTTGAGACCATGAGCATGTGGAACCTTGGTGAGTGATTAGACTAGAGCAAAGGAAATGAGCCTTGGTGATGTTGAATGTGTTAGCGTTACACACTGCTATCTGAAATACCACACAGTGCTGAATAGTAAACATGGGAGTGCAGGAGAAGCAGCTGCCTGTGTGCTAAGAGTGTGTTTCTGGAGACTGTGTATTGTCAGGTGCAAGAGAGATCTGAATGGACGCTTCCACAACTGCATGAAGACTGCACAGATGTATGTAAGATCACCTGTGGTAAGGGTTAATTGGAGTTTTGGACATGTAGGAACTACCTCACCCATTGCAGGAGTGGATGGAAAATCTACCCTGTTGTTTTCAAATGTGCTAGCATTTGCCTCTCATCTGTGAGATGGTGATGTGTGCTGTATGCTAACCATCACAGTTCAAGAAAACAAGCTGCCCCTTTCCTACGAGTGCAAGTCTTACAGAACAAGAGCAACAAGAATTAAATCTCTGACAACAGTTCCTGTGTGCACACAGACTCATGGTGTGATTCTAGGCAGAAAACGCTATTTGATTGGCAATTTCAAAGCACATTTACTACTGTGGTAGAGCAAGTGATAATTACTGTAACAGCCTGACACATTTTCCTTATAGTTTAGAGAGGCAGAAAAGAGCACATGTCCTAACAGCTACTTGAGACCATGAGCATGTGGAACCTGGGTGAGTGATTAGACTAGAGCAAAGGAAATGAGCCTTGGTGATGTTGAATGTGTTAGCGTTACACACTGCTATCTGAAATACCACACAGTGCTGAATAGTAAGCATGGGAGTGCAGGAGAAGCAGCTGGCTGTGAACTAAGAGTGTGTTTCTGGAGACTGTGTATTGTCAGGTGCAAGAGAGATCTGCATGGACGCTTGCACAACTGCATGAAGACTGCAAAGATGTATGTAAGATCACCTGTGGTAAGGGTTAATTGGGCTTATGAACATGTAGGAACTATCTCACCCATTGCAGGCGTGGAAGGAAAATCTACCCTGTTGTTTTCAAATGTGTTACCATTTGCCTCTCATCTGTGAGATAGTTATTTGTGCTGAATGCTAACCATCACAGTTCAAGAAAACAAGCTGCCCCTTTCCTACGAGTGCAAGTCTTACAGAACAAGAGCAACACAAATTAAATCTCTGACAACAATTCCTGTGTGCACACAGACTCATGGTGTGATTCTTGGCAGAAAACGATATTTGATTGGCAATTTCAAAGCACATTTACTACTGTGGTAGAGCAAGTGATAAATACTGTAACAGCCTGACACATTTTCCTTATAGTTTAGAGAGGCAGAAAAGAGCACATGTCCTAACAGCTACTTGAGACCATGAGCATGTGGAACCTGGGTGAGTGATTAGACTAGAGCAAACAAAATGAGCCTTGGTGATGTTGAATGTGTTAGCGTTACACACTGCTATCTGAAATACCACACAGTGCTGAATAGTAAGCATGGGAGTGCAGGAGAAGCAGCTGCCTGTGTGCTAAGAGTGTGTTTCTGGAGACTGTGTATTGTCAGGTGCAAGAGAGATCTGCATGGACGCTTGCACAACTGCATGAAGACTGCAGAGATGTATGTAAGATCACCTGTGGTAAGGGTTAATTGGAGTTTTGAACATGTAGGAACTACCTCAGCCATTGCAAGAGTGGTAGGAAAATCTACCCTGTTGTTTTCAAATGTGTTAGCACTTGTTTCTCATCTGTGAGATAGTGATTTGTGCTGAATGCTAACCATCACAGTTCAAGAAAATAAGCTGCCCCTTTCCTACGAGTGCAAGTCTTACAGAACAAGAGCAACACGAATTAAATCTCTGACAACAATTCCTGTGTGCACACAGACTCATGGTGTGATTCTAGGCAGAAAACGATATTTGATTGGCAATTTCAAAGCACATTTACTACTGTGGTAGAGCAAGTGATAATTACTGTAGCAGCCTGACACATTTTCCTTATACTTTAGAGAGGCAGAAAAGAACACATGTCCTAACAGCTACTTGAGACCATGAGCATGTTGAACCTGGGTAAGTGATTAGACTAGAGCAAAGGAAATGAGCCTTGGTGATGATGAATGTGTTAGCGTTACACACTGCTATATGAAATACCACACAGTGCTGAATAGTAAGCATGGGAGTGCAGGATTAACAGCTGCCTGTGTGCTAAGAGTGTGTTTCTGGAGACTGTGTATTGTCAGGTGCAAGCAAGATCTGCATGGACGCTTACACAACTGCATAAAGACTGCAGAGATGTATGAAAGATCACCTGTGGTAAGGGTTAAATGGATTTTTTAACATGCAGGAACTACCTCACCCATTGCAGGAGTGGAAGGAAAATCTACCCTGTTGTTTTCAAATGTATTACCATTTGCCTCTCATCTGTGAGATAGTGATTTGTGCTGAATGCTAACCATCACAGTTCAAGAAAACAAGCTGCCCCTTTCCTACGAGTGCAAGTCTTACAGAACAAGAGCAACACGAATTAAATCTCTGACAGCAATTCCTGTGTGCACACAGACTCATGGTGTGATTCTAGCTAGAAAACGATATTTGATTGGCAATTTCAAAGCACATTTTTCTACTGTGGTAGAGCAAGTGATAATTACTGTAACAGCCTGACACATTTTCCTTATACTTTAGAGAGGCAGAAAAGAGCACATGTCCTAACAGCTACTTGAGACCATGAGCATGTGGAACCTGGGTGAGTGATTAGACTAGAGCAAAGGAAATGAGCCTTGGTGATGTTGAATGTGTTAGCGTTACACACTGCTATCTGAAATACCACACAGTGCTGAATAGTAAGCATGGGAGTGCAGGAGAAGCAGCTGGCTGTGTGCTAAGAGTGGGTTTCTGGAGACTGTGTATTGTCAGGTGCAAGAGAGCTCTGCATGGACGCTTGCACAACTGCATGAAGACTGCAGAGTTGTATGTAAGATCACCTGTGGTAAGGGTTAATTGGAGTTTTGAACATGTAGGAACTACCTCACCCATTGCAGGAGTGGAAGGAAAATCTACCCTGTTGTTTTGAAATGTGTTAGCATTTGCCTCTCATCTGTGAGATAGTGATTTCTACTGAATGCTAACGATCACAGTTCAAGAAAACAAGCTGCCCCTTTCCTACGAGTGCAAGTCTTACAGAACAAAAGCAACACGAATTAAATTTCTGACAACAATTCCTGTGTGCACACAGACTCATGATGTGATTCTAGGCACAAAACAGTATTCCTGGGTGATACCAGTACACCTTAACTTAGGGTGAAGACATACTCCATAATATCTTACAAGTTCAAGGCAGTTAAATATCTTCCAAAACATAAAATGTAAAACACAACTTTAAAAGAAGAAACACATTTTTATTATTTATATCAAAATACACCACATACATCCCCTCTCAAATTCATAACTCACCTTTAAAATAGTTAGTTGAGAAAGAAATGTGCCACTCACACAGCAGATTATCAGAGCCAGAATCTCTGAGCTGTACTCCTCTCACCAAAACCACTAAATGGCAAAATTTCCCTCTCTTTTTTCACACATATACTTGTTAACTTCAAATCACATTGCTTCCCACATTTTTTTAAATGGAAACACACATTTCTATTGGTTGCAAATTTCAACCCTTTCCAAATGATTCCTACCCCCAACATGACTTCTGCCTGCTACCATAGCAACAGATCATGGAACACTGGTGTGAGCAGAGAGGTCAGAAGTTCAGCACACAATGTTTCTAATCCAAAGAGCAAGAGTGCTTGACTTTTCAAACCTAACAGCATATCCAAAGTAATCTTCTGTGGGAACACATTTTTCTGAACCAATACAAAAGATGCTTTTAAAAATTTAAACATACAGCCTAGTTTATAGTGTTGAATGGTCTGAAACAGCCAATGAGCTCTTTTTATTAAAAGAAAGTATGTAAGCCTCCATTTTACAACTATCTTTCTTTTCATATTACCATTCTACTGAAAGAAACCTTCTGAGTGCATCCAGATCTCCTTGAAAGATGTTCACAGTGTGGATTGTAGGTCATAGCTATGTCTACTGGAGTGAAAATTATGCAGAAAAAGAGGTATTGTGAAAGACCTTGCTTTGCCAAATGTAGACATTAAATGGATTGGTCAGAGAGGGTTAAAGTGGCACCAATTAATGCCTTTGGTGAAATCCTTTCTACATCTCCCACAGCCTGACCTTATAATTGTGCACTGTGGTGGAAATGACCTAGGCACTTTAACTGGGGTAGGTCTGGAAATGCTTGTTAAGGACACCTTTGTGCAATTGATGTCACTTTTTCCACAAACTACCTTTGTATATTCTAATAGATGCCAAAGGCAAAAGTGGAACTGGTCCAACCAATATTGTCCGCAGTTTGAGAAAGCAAAAAAGCACGTCAATAAGTCTGTTTCTGCTTTCCTCAGAGACTATGGTATGGGTTCTATATACCACAACAACTTGCGTTACAACATGCAAGGCATTTATAGAGGAGACGGTGTTCATTTCACAGATGAAGGGAACAGAGTCTTCCTCTTGAACTTTAGACTCTGCATCAGTACTTACTTGTAGGTACAGAAAAACACTCAATGAACACAACGGCTCTTTTTAGAGCCAACCAACATCTAAACACTTAAACTTGATTTTTGATTCTAATTTTTTTATGAATTTTTTGCCACCGTGCGCACACCATGCGCGCACCGCGCAATATTTATACATTTTTTAATTTTTTTTTGGGACCTTAGGGGTCTTTCATGTTCCCGCTGAGAAGGCCTAGGGGGTCAGGGACTCTCTACCCTGCCCCCTTTTCACGTTCTCCACTTGTGTTTTTAGCTCTCTTCTGCCTCTAAAACTCAAAATGGCAGCTGGGGGGGTGAGCGCACCGTGCGCGCACCCCGTGATTTTTTTAAAAGAAATAAAATGTTTTTTTCACCCTTCGGGGTCCTTCAGGGACCCCCTGACAAAGGCTAGGGGGTCAGGAACTCTCTACCCTGCCCCCTTTTCACGTTCTCCACCTTTCTTTTTCACTGCCACACACAAAATGTCATCCGACACTTCCTGATTTCGACCGATTCGAATGTTGACTGACATCTAACCACCAATCAGAATTACGCTTGCGCACATTTGGTGCGCGCACCGTGCGAGCACCGTGCGCGCCTACAGATATTTATGTACTTTTAACTGCAATTTTCTCAGGAACTATTGAACAGATTGACACCATATATGCAAAAGGCACATGCCTGACCTGAGGACTACCTCTTTGCCAAATTTCAAGTAATTCTGTTCAGCCGTTCGGGCTGTAACTTCGACTAAAGGTCCTATGGGAAAATGCATGGGGAAAACGCGTTTTGGGACCCCCCTTTTTTCTCAGCCCCCGCTTGACGAATCCCCCTGAGACTTTCAGGGTAGGAGCTGAGCGGAGTGCCCCGTTAGTTTTGAAAATTTCACGAAGATAAGTCAACCGGCGCCAAAGTTATTCAAAATAGAATTTTCAGATTTCCTATGGGAACTCGGTCCTAACTATAACTATCTACTGGCGACCGCCAGTAGATAATATATATATATATATTCTCTATATATGATCTTCAAGTCCGTAATGTTATCAGCATTTGAACATTGTTTCTACTCACCTGACTGACTCCAGTATTTCCCGTATTGAGATCAGTGCTTGTGTTTCTAAGAAAAGTACCACCAAGGTAAATATTATCGGAGGACTTCCATGTTGAACTGTGAAATATTAACACAATGCACTTTGGCGCTTGTAGTAGTTTAATTCCAGTCACGTGTTACATCTTTGAAAAAGCGCGCCTCAGCACACCTGCAAATTATTCATTTCCTTCTGTGAGCAAGGCAGTTAGCCGAAACGTTAGAAGATGGGATAAAAGATGTAATAAGGCGCTGCTCCACTTGAGAAATAAACGGCATTTGCAACAATGGGCCTCACTACTTTGTGCTACAGTGATGTATTTGATGGGCTGCCCCGTGCCCATTCCTTGTGAGGCCGCTCTGTAGGATCCTGGGCTCCAGTAACGTGGGAACTTTTGGTGCATAGTTATGGAGGAGCCTGATCCACTCGCGCGCCTAACCTACTGAGGTGAAGCAAATGGTGCAAAAAGGATAGCGCGAGGAAGAGATTCAAACAGGATTATTTCCTGCCATGATCGTGCTGCGAGTGGTGTCTGATTTTCAAGTCCGTAATTTTATCAGCATTTGAACATTGTTTCTACTCACCTGACTGACTCCAGTGTTTCCCGTATTAAGATCAGTGCTTGTGTTTCTAAGAAAAGTACCACCAAGGTAAATATTATCGGAGGACTTCCATGTTGAACTGTGAAATATTAACACAATGCACTTTGGGGCTTGTAGTAGTTTAATTCCAGTCACGTGTTACATCTTTGAAAAAGCGCGCCTCAGCACACCTGCAAATTATTCATTTCCTTCTGTGAGCAAGGCAGTTAGCCGAAACGTTAGAAGATGGGATAAAAGATGTAATAAGGCGCTGCTGCACTTGAGAAATAAACGGCATTTGCAACAATGGGCCTCACTACTTTGTGCTACAGTGATGTATTTGATGGGCTGCCCCGTGCCCATTCCTTGTGAGGCCGCTCTGTAGGATCCTGGGCTCCAGTAACGTGGGAACTTTTGGTGCATATATATATATATATATATATACATATATATATATATATATATATATATACCAAAAGAAAAGCTGCTCGCTGCTTGAGGACGCCACTCACTTTGTTTGTTTTCACCCTTTTTATTACGGTAGGCAACAGCAGAATGAACAAGCCCTTCGTGCACAATCTTTCGCCAAAAAACTGCTACGCGTTTCGGAACATTTCCTTCGTCATGGCTTGGCGGTTGTGGGGATTGACAGCCGTGTATAATACTCAGGTGTTTTAAAGTTATTTTGGTTCCGCCTAGTGGGCGTGTCTTTGCTCGGCATTCTGGACACTATGGTCCATTTGATCTTCAATCTGTAGTAGAACCGCTATCACTGTTCCTCCAAAAAAGTTTAATTTCTTAAATGCTGAAATGGGCAAGATCAGCCCGCTGCTTCTTTCGTGCCCTGCCGAGTGAGTACAAAGTTCCACACGGTGCCTCAAAGTCACGGCACAGGGATCTGCTCTGTCAGCAGCGGGGCATCCTCGTGGTCAGAGCGGACCACACCATATTCCAAAAGAAAAGCTGCTCGCTGCTTGAGGACGCCACTCACTTTGTTTGTTTTCACCCTTTTTATTACGGTAGGCAACAGCAGAATGAACAAGCCCTTCGTGCACAATCTTTCGCCAAAAAACTGCTACGCGTTTCGGAACATTTCCTTCGTCATGGCTTGGCGATTGTGGGGATTGACAGCCGTGTATAATGCTCAGGTGTTTTAAAGTTATTTTGGTTCCGCCTAGTGGGCGTGTCTTTGCTCGGCATTCTGGACACTATGGTCCATTTGATCTTCAATCTGTAGTAGAACCGCTGTCACTGTTCCTCCAAACAAGTTTAATTTCTTAAATGCTGAAATGGGCAAGATCAGCCCGCTGCTTCTTTCGTGCCTTGCCGAGTGAGTACAAAGTTCCACACGGTGCCTCAAAGTCACGGCACAGGGATCTGCTCTGTCAGCAGCGGGGCATCCTCGTGGTCAGAGCGGACCACACCATATTCCAAAAGAAAAGCTGCTCGCTGCTTGAGGACGCCACTCACTTTGTTTGTTTAATAAAGGGTTAATAAATACGTTTTGTTATTAAACATAATTTTTAACTGTGCAGGAAGCTTTAGTTTGACAGTAGCCCCCAATCTCTTCAGAGAAAAGATCAAAAAGTTAATTAGGATCTTCCTAGGATTTGTCCGATTGGGATGTCTTCTGAAGGGATCCCTATGGATTCTTTGAATGTCCTTCTTTAATTCGTCCTCTGACTCTTCAATCTGTATCGTGTCTTTAATGAGGGTCACGATAAAAGATTTAAGGTCATCACCCTCTTTCCCTTCTGGAAGATTTAAAATTTGCAAATTATTGCGTCTTGAGTTGTTCTGCAAGGATTCAACTCTATCTCGGAGGCCGGCTTCTTCTTTTTTAAGTGTGGAAATATCCACTTTAACGATTCCCAGGTCGTCTTTAAAGACTTCCATGGCACTCTCTAAGGCCACTGTTCTCAAGCTTAAGTTATTCAGTTTTTCTCTAGAGATTCGCAAAAAAGACGAATCTCCCCTTGGTTAGATTCTGAGACAGCAAACCCTTTCTTCATATCTGAGGCCATTGTGAAGAACAGATTTTCCAACGGGCCCCTACAAACATCCACTGCTCCCACTGCTACCATTGCCCCTGTGTCAGACCCACCACTGTCTCCTATGCATGTAACTGTTGACATACTGTTCTCTAGAATAGCCAAGTTTTCAAAATAATGGATTAGATTGATTGACTGGTAACTCGACTTGCTGCGCTGCTGATCCAAGGAGATTCGAAGAGGGGTCAAGAGAGGAGCAAGAATTGAGCGAAGGGTCAAGCATGGGAACAGAGGTCACGGTCAAAGGCAAGGAAAGATCTGAATCCATGCCGAAAGGAGAGGACGGCTTTACTGATGGCTTTACTGACCTTACCGACTCAGAAGCCTCTCTTAGGGCTTCCCCCTGTTTTGCCACATCCAACACTTGGGGAAAAACTTTGAAATACGATCTCAATGAGGGCGTTATTCTGATTTTGGCATCTGCAGGTGTACCTCTCTTCCTTGAGGTCTTAGTGCCCTTTCCTATATATTCCCGATATAACGGGGAATTCTCCCCACTGCCACCTATAAAACCTTTAATTGGAATGTCTTTTTTAGCCACAATTGTTTTATTTATATCTTTTTTCCACACGGAATTCTCCTGAAAATTAAGTTCTTGAATGTCCGTAACTTGGGCTGCCCCACGCTTCCTGCCCCTTTTAGCTGATTTGTTTTTTATATTTTTAGGAGCCTTGAAGGCTTTCCCTATTGCCTTATCTTTCACCTCCTGTAAATTGCTACTGGGCAGGGGGGGCAGTGTGGATACTGTGGAGGGCATCGACGGAATCAATACACTGTGC
This sequence comes from Triturus cristatus, assembly GCF_964204655.1. Classification (NCBI taxonomy): domain Eukaryota; kingdom Metazoa; phylum Chordata; class Amphibia; order Caudata; family Salamandridae; genus Triturus; species Triturus cristatus. Next base: position 550,548,927 of record NC_140586.1, read on the forward strand.
TTGACTCTTCCAGAGCCCCCCCTCCGGCTCCCCTGTCTCAAGCAATACGGTGGAGAGGACTTACCAGGTTTAACAAAACCCCGGGCCCCAATTCCTCACAGTCCTAGTTCTCCTCTTCAATGACTGCCAGACTTCGTCCACCTTCCTCCACAGCAGCGGCAGCAACATCTTTCTCTCCTCTCACAGCCTCTTCCCTCTCCAGCATGAATACTACGGCAGCAGCTGCGTTCCCTGTGCTGACGCTGCCCACCGCACTCCCGCCGCAAGAGAGACTGCCGTGGAGAAGCCCGCATGCCACCAACCCTCGGCCTCTCCTCCACTCCAGTGCAGCCCAGAAGCAGCGCGGGAGATCCGATGGAAACTCCCAGCGCATCTCAATGCACCTCAGGTAATAAAACAGATTTCTCTGTGATTCTTTAAAAGTAAAAAGAAACTAGCTGACTCGTCTTAGCTAACAGCATAGTATATATCTCCTGGAGCAGAAGAGCTGCCGGTGCCAGCCTACGACCGCTCAGCTCACGGCTGCCATGTTCTCCACCTCCCTGCCCTCGTGTGTATGCATGGTTGTGTGAATGTTTGTGTGGGTCTGGAGGCTGGGTTTCTGAGTGTCTGGGTGTGAGTGGGTATGTGAGTGGGGTTGTGAGAATCTCTTTGGGTGTGTGAGTGAGTTAGTGTGTGGCTGTGTATGTAACTGTATCAGTGTATGAGTGGGGTCTGAGTGGCTGTATCAGTGTGAGAGTGAGAGTGTCTGTGTGAGTATGCAAATTAGTGTGTAAGTGTCTTTCTTGACATATGTGAATGACTGTATCAGATTGTGGGAGGCGGTGTGAGTGGCTGTATCAGTGTGTGAGTGGCTAAATCAGTATATGAGTGGGTATGCATATGTCTGTGTAGATTTGTGAGTGGGTGTGTGACTGACTATATCATTGTATGTGCATGTATGTATGAGTGTCTGTGTGGGTATGTCAGTGGGTTTGTGAGTGCCTGTTTCAGTATGCGAGTAACTGTGTAAGTGGCTGTATGGGGGTGTGAGTGGCTATAGCACTATATGAGTAGCAGTGTGAGTAATTGTGTGGGTGTGTGAGAAGATTTGTGAGTATCTTTGTGAGTGTGCGAGTGGGTGTGTGGGTAGCTGTGTAGTTATATCAGTGTGTAGGGGTGTGTGTGAGTGGCTACATTGAGGTATGAGTGGGTGCCTGAGTTGCTGCATCGGTGTGTGAGTGGGTATGTGGGTGTCGATATGGATATGTGAGTGGGTGTATGAGTGGCTGTGTAGGTGTGTGAGTAGATGTATCAATGTGTGAGTGGGTGGGTGAGTGATTGTGTGGATGTGAGACTGGGTTTGTAAGTGCCTGTGTAGGTGCATGAATGGGTGTGTGAGAGACTATGTAGGTATATGAGTGGGTAGGTGAGTGGCTGTATCAGTGCATGAGTTGCTATGTCAGTGTGTGAGTGGGTGTATGAGTTGCTGTATCAGTGTGTGAGGGGTTGTGTGGGTATGTGAGTGGCTGTATGGGTATGTGAAAAGATTTGCGAGCATCTCTGTGGGTGTGTGAGTGGCTGTATGAGTAGCTGTGTGGATGTGTGAGTGGCTATGTGTGTCTGTTTCAGAGTATAAATGGGTGTTTTAGTGTCTGTATCAGTGTGTGAATGGGTGTCTGAGTGTTTTTATCAGTGTGTGAGTGGGTGTCTGAGTGTTTGTATCAGTATGTGAGTGGGTGTTTGAGTGTCTGTGTGTGAGTGGGTTTGTGAGTACCTGTGTAGGTATGTGAGTGGGCATGCGAATGTTTGTGTGGTTGTGGGTTTCTGAGTATCTGTGCTTGTGTGTGAGTGGCTGTAAGGGTATGTGAGTAGGTGTCTGAGTATCTCTGTGGATGTGCAAGTAGGTGTGTGAGTGGTTGTACGGGTGTGTGAGTGGCTGTTTGTATCTCTATCAGTGCATGAGTAGGTATCTGAGTGGCTGTATTTGTGTGAGAGTAGGTGTGTGTGTCTATGTGAGTGTGTGAGTTGGTGTGAGTGTCTTTTTTGGTATATGTAAGTGACTGTATCAGTGTGTGAGTGGCTATGTGAGTGGCTGTATCAGTGTGTGAGTTTGTGTGTGAGTGGCTGAATAAGTTTGTAAGTGGGTATGTGAGTGTCTGTGTGGGTGTGTGAGTGGGTGTGTGAGTGGCTGTATCATTGTGTGTGCATGTGTGTGGGTGAGTGTCCATGTGGGTGTGTGAGTGGGTTTGTGAGTGTCTGTATCAGTGTGTGAGTCACAGTGTAAGTGGCTTTGTGGGTATGTAAGTGGCTATAGCAGTGTATGAGTATCTGTGTGGGTATGCAAGTGGGTGTGTGAGTAGCTGTGTAGGTGTGTGAGTGGCTATATCAATGTATAAATGGGTGTGTTAGTGGCTGTTTTAATGTGTGAGTGGGTGGGTGAGTGTTTCTGTAGGTATGTGAGTGAGTGCCTGTGTGGGTGCATGAATAGGTATCTGAGTGGCTATATAGGTGTGTGAGTTGCTGTATCAGTGTATGAGTAGCTGTGTGGGTATCTATAAGGGTATATGGGGCTATATAGGTGTATGAGTAGATTTGCGGCTGTGTGGGGTGTGTCTGAGTCTGTATCAGAGTATGAATATATATTTGAGTGGCTGTATCAGTGTTTGTGTCTATGTGGGTATGTGAGTTGGTGTCTGAGTGTCTGTTTGGTGTGTGTGAGTGACTGTAACAGTGTGTGAGCAGCTGTATCAGATCGTGAGTTTGCATGTGAGTGGCTGAATCAGTGTGTGAATGGGTGTGTGAGTGTCGGTATGTGTGAGTGGATGTATCAGTATATGTTCATGTGTGTGTGAGCGTCTTTGTGGGTATATAAGTGGGTTTGTAGGTATCTAAGTCAGTGTGTGAGTCACTGTGTGAATTGGTATGTGTAGCTGTGAGTGGCTGTAGCCATGTATGAGTAGGTGTGTGAGTATCTGTGTGGGTATGTGAGTGGCTATATCAGTATGTAAGTAGGTGTGTGAGTGGCTGTATTAGTGCATGAGTGGCTGTATCAGTGTCTTAATGGTTATGTGAGTGTCTGTGTTTGTATGTGAGTGGGTGTTTAAGTGTCTGTATGGGTTTGTGAGTGGGTGTGTGACTGGCTGTGTGGGTGTGTGAGTAGCTCTATCAGTGTGTGAGTTTGTATGTGTGTGAGTGTCTGTATATGTGGCTTTGTGGGTATGTGAGAGGCTGTAGCAGTGTAGGTATGTGGGTGTGTGAGTACTTGTGTGGGTATGTGAGCAGCTGTGTAGGTATGTAAATGGATGTGTGAGTCACTGTATCAGTATTTGAATGGGTATGTGAGTGGCTGTTTAAGTGTATGAGTGGGTGTGTGAGTTGTTGTAGCAGTGTGTGAGTAGGTATGTGGGTATTTGTGTGGGTGTGTGAGTGGGTGTGTGAGTATCTGTATTGGTGAATGAGTAGGTGTATGAGTGGTAGTGTGGGGGTATGAGAAAGTATATAAATGGCTTTTTGAGTGGCTGTATGTTTTTTCAAAGTGGGCATTGGATCCACAGATTAGTTGCAGATTAACAAAGGGGCTGCGCTAAGAGCTGTAATGACTCTGCAGATCCTCACAAGTGTAAAAAATATTTTGGGCAAGTCTTGCCAATTAGGGGTACCTCACAGACCCCTATATTACACCCATGAGGTCAAGGTACCTCTTCCCTGACCCATTATATAATTTTTCACATGCATATTTAGGTCTCAGGACTGGTGCCCGATATCTACAATGGTGGACGCAACTTTCCTGTCAGGTTGGGGCCAGTCAATCACAGCATTCTTGTTGGCACATGGATCCGTGATGGATCCACGTCCCTAGATATACATAAACCTTTTTCCAAAATTACACCAAATTATTAAAAGCACTCTTTCTGGACCAAGATCTAGATTTCAGACAAATTTGCTGTGATTTGGTTCAGTGGTTCCGGCTGTAGTCGAGTTGATTTGAGATGTTATCTGTGATTTCATACACAAAGTGAGACACTGATACAGATATTTAAATATTTAAACATTACTCACTAATACTTGTATTCACTAAGATACTGTTAATAAGTCAGTTATACAATTAATTTTACAAAAAAAAACATCCATTTAGACACTTATTTACCCATTTATTCTTCCATTAACCTTTAGATATACATATATAAAAAATATTTATTTTTCAGAAAGACACATATTCACTGGATGATGTCATCAGTGATGTCATCAGTGATGTCATTTGAGATGTCATCAGTGATGTCATGTCACTGACCATGTCATGAGTGATGTAATATGTGACGTCATCAGCAGTGGATTGCGGTCGCGCGAGTTATAGTTAGCTGAACTAACTATAACGGGGGAATTTCAATGGTTTTGTACGAGTGAAATGTCCAGCTAACTATAGCATGTGTGAAACCTATGGTTTTTTAAGTGAATTTGCAAGGTTTTTTAAATGCTAATTCCTAACTATAACGTGTGTGAAACCTATGGTTTTTCAGTGAATTTGCAAGGTTTTTTAAATGCTAATTCCTAACTATAACGTGTGTGAAACCTATGGTTTTTTCAGTGAATTTGCAAGGTTTTTTAAATGCTAATTCCTAACTATAACGTGTGTGAAACCTATGGTTTTTTAAGTGAATTTGCAAGGTTTTTTAAATGCTAATTTCTAACTATAACGTGTGTGAAACCTATGGTTTTTTTAGTGAATTTGTAAGGTTTTTTAAATGCTAATTCATCTATGTATTATTATATTTTGTATATAATTATTTTACAATAAACTACCTATGTATATAGTTATAGATTGACTGTATCCTGTAATATGGAATGGCTCAGCTCTTTTTTTTTAAATTTGGATAAAGTTGAACAGCAGAGTTAATATCTTCTATAAACTTATAAACAGTTTAAAATGTTTTTTATTTTTTAAGGGTTTTTCACGGTGCGCGTGAGAAGGTCTAGGGGGTCAGGGAGTGTCTTCCCTGCCTCCTTTTCATGTTTTAGAAATCAGGTTAAAAGTAATTCATTTCTGATGCGTGCGTGCACCGTGCGCGCACCGGCAATTTTTTTTATTAAACAAAATGTTTTTTTTTTATTTACGAGGTCCTTTAGGGACCCACTGAGAAGGTCTAGGGGGTCAGGGAGTGTCTTCCCTGCCTCCTTTTCATGTTTTAGAAATCAGGTTAAAAGTAATTCATTTCTGATGCGTGCGTGCACCATGCGCACATGCATGCGAGCACCGTGCGTGCATGCGTGCGAGCACCGTGCACGAACGGTGCGCACACGGTGCGCGCATACGTGCTAGCACCGTGCGCGCACGGCAAGTCATGTGATTACGAAACAACACTTTTCATTGGTTCATAGTAGTTTCTGTTCCAGAATCTTCAAACACCACACCCACTCCCCTCACTATTTCTTCTTATTTCCTGGGACAAGGAGCTGAACAGCTACTCGAGTGAAATCTTACTTGAAAATGGCAGAACAGCAGTCAACTTCAGGGAGTGAGGAGGAGACCTTTGTGGAACCACCAAGGAAGAGCAAACAAAAACACTCTTTCATCTGGAATTACTTCACCTTTCCAGAGGGCCAAAAGAAGGTCAGTGCGCCGAAGGTGACATGCACTATTTGTGGAAGTGTCTTATCTAGAGGAGATCCCAGCAAAAAATACTCATTTAGTATTTATTCAATGCTGAGGCACTTCAAGACAGTGCATCCTGTACGTTATGCTCAGGAAACAACTAGAGCCCTAAGGGACAACCCTCTACCTGCTCAGCCGAGCACATCATCTGCGGCCGCATATACACCGTTTACCATGCCACTGGACATCCGCCCCCTGTTCCAGAAGGTGCACATATATTGCAATGTGTGCAATGCTGTTCTACGGTGAGAGCAGTATAAACTTGATTGAAAACAGAATACAGCAGCACACATGCTCCAGCCCATAATTTTTTTCATTTTTGTTTTGTTCTGTTGAACAGTTTTTCATTACCAGTTTTTTTTTGGTGCTCTAAAAAACTAAAAAAAAATACAAAATTGTTAAAAAACTAAAAAAAAAATACAAAACAAAAAAGACAAAAAAACTGTTCTTTTCAGAACTCACTTCACTTCTCCAAGAAGAGCTATATTCCTAATATACTGTGTTGTAATTTTATTGAATGAATGTGTAGTGTATACATGAATGATTGAAATGATTGAAATGACTGAGTGAAGAGGAGGAAAGGACAGACAGAATGAGTGAGAAAAGGAAAGTATGATCAGTCATGAAAGGGAAGTGAAAGACTGACTGCAACAAAAGGACTAAGGGTAGAGGATACAGGTAAGAAGAGTGAATGAGTGAGGGAATGGCAGTGAGTAATGGAGAGTGATGGAGGGGGAGTGAGAAAATGGGAGTAAGGGACGGAGATAGGAAAAGGGAGTAACAGATGAAGCGGATGAAGTACAGTAGGGTAAAGGGACTGAAAGTAAGAGAAGGGGAGTGATGGTGAGATAAGGGGTATGAGGATTAGAAAAGGGAGTAAGGGAAAGTGACATATGGGGAGTGAGGGGATGGAGAGATTTAGGAAACTGGAGTGAGAGAAAGGGAGTCAGGATTTCAATGAGCAAAGGAGAGTGAAGGAGAGTGAAGGAAAGAATGCGAAAAGATGAAGGGGTGTGAGATACAGACAGGAGGAAGTGAAGTAGGAGAATAGGAGTGACTATGAGTAAAGGATAGTGACAGTTAGGGAAGGTGAGGGAAGGAGAATGACGGAGAAGGTTAAAAAATTAACATAGATGGAAAATGAGTGATGGAGAGAGGAGGAGTGGTAGAAACAGAGATGTTAAGGAAGTTAAGGGTAAGACAGACATAGGGAGAGAGACAGAAACAGAGACAGAGAGCAAGGAACTGAGAAGGAGTAAGGCAGTTAGAATGACTGAGACATATGGAGACAGGGAGAGAAACATGGTTGAAAAAATAGTGATGGAGGCAGTAAACCTAGGCGAGTAGTAGAGAAGGAGTGAGGGAGTTACGAAAGAGCAGTAAAGGAAGAAGAGAGAGGGAAGGGGAATGAGAAAAGCAGAGTGAGGGGAAGTGAAGAAAAGGGAGTATGAAAGTGAAGGGGTGAGAAATACAGATATTTTAAACTTACCTGACCAACAAAATAACTTAATTAGAAATAAATGTTTTTTTTAATTACAAGAAAAATGGATTCAATTTCCAAAATTTTCTTTCTAGATCTGTAAAAAAAGAAAAAAAGTAGTAATATTTAACAATACATTTTGGAATACAGTACACATATATTCATATTTAACAAAGTAATATTTTGCCCTTTTTTGCTGTTTTCAGAATATATTGAATTTCACTGAAAATAGTGATATCAATTGCATTCATCACTTAACAGCGGGCAAAAAAATAAACAATTTGAAAGATTGTTTAAAAGAGCCCTGAATCTCTCCTCAGTAAAACATACCTTGATAGAAATGTGACATATATATTAAAAATATCTTCTAAGAACAATAACTATTTTCAATAAATAACGTATGTAAATCTTGTTGCTTAAGCACATACACCAAAATAATATCTGTCAAAGAAGTCCACAATAGAAACATTTACCTTTCCATGAGGCCAAATGGTAATTTTTAAATCCTTTTTAGGTGAAATATCCAATGGTAATCCTATAAAATCGAAATAATGGTTTCTTCAGATGCTGCAATTTGTATCTAAAATTTTGGTTTTAGAAAAATTAAGTAGGAATTTGGTAATTCTGCAGGCAAACGTTGCTTGAAAATCAATTGAGAATCATTACACAGTGTCCAGCCTTTTTCATATTTTAGATAATCTGTGTAATGACCAGAAGTTATAGAAGGTCCATCATGGAAAATTATTGCAACTGCAACAAAAGTCTTTCCTGATATTGATAATTGATTTCCTACAAACTTCTTTATTAAAGTGTCCAATTTTGTTCCATCAGCTCTACAACGTTGCATCATTAAAATGATATACTGTCCATATTTCTTTAAAAATAACGTTGATAACATTTCTGATTTACATTGAGAACATTCCATGTTGTGATTTGCATCTTTAACTAATTTATTAAAAGTCACTGATTTACTCTCTGGTAATGTTAAATGAATGAACCTTTCAGAATCAACATTAGTGCTGCATGTGTTTATACAGTTTTCACAACAATGTTCCCATTTATAAGAGAGACCAAACATATTTTCTATTTCTACCCCTTCATCTTCCAGTACCATAAGCATATACATTAAGAATTCCTGTGCATCTTGCTGGACATTTTGTGTAAACTGTGTACATCCAGAACATACATCTAAAAGATTTCTAACATCAGAAGCACTTTCTATTTTAGTTTTATCATTACTCAACTTCTCATAAAGGAAACTCAGCAGAGAACAAAATCTTTTTTCATGATTTAGTATTATCTGCTCTTGCAAACTTTCAAGATAAAATACAACATTCAGCACTACATTAGCGTAGCAGTTGACACCAGAGCTATTTTCAAAATGACAACCAACAACCTCTTCAACATTGTCCTTTTTCTTTTTGCTTGCAATCACATCACTCTCCTTTTGTTTTCTCTTTTGTACATCCTCATTACAGATATTCTCAATTCTCCTTTTCCGACAAACAAAACGTTTTTCAAACACAGGATACTGACCTAAATTAGGAGCATAGCTTCGTCTTAATCTATTATACTCCTTTACACAATTTGCATCAGCACTAACTTTTGAGTCATCAAAGTCTATCATGAATAAACCAGATAATTTTTTCACTCGTGACAAAGCAACATATGCCATACCTTCTTTAAACACACTAGATCCAATGTTTACAAAAGCACTATCTACAGTTAATCCTTGAGATTTGTGAATAGTTACAGCATATGCTAGAGAAAACGGAAACTGCTTCCTACGTACATATAAGTCTTTCACAAGCAAAAAACAAACTGAACAACGACTAATGTCTTTAACCTCTTCAATCTGATCAAATTTTATTTTTAAAAATTCAATTCCATCTTTTTTCTGGTAATTAACAAAACCCATAACTTTACCCATAGCTCCATTCACTAAACCTTTTTCTACATTCAAATTACGTCTTAAAATTACTCGACTGTTCATACATACATAAAGATTCTTTTCTAAACCAGCTGTTTTCGATATGTTTTTCTCTAGAGAATCCAATTTAGTTTTCAATTTGCCTGTCAATATAATAGTTATTCCTTCATGCTGTATTTTATCCACGGCTTCCATTTTCATAATCTCTTCATTTTCCAATTTCAAAAGTTCTTAATTGAATATAGAGCATTCATGTAGTGTTGGCATTAAGCAGATTACAGTATTTTTTCCTGCAATTTTCTTCTATATTTTCTTTGGAACTATTTGTTCTGTTGGAACCAAATTACATAGCAATCGACTCTGTAAAGCTTTTTTGCCATGTTCTCTGAGTAGTCCAATTCTGATATCTTTGAGAATACTTGCATAATCATCATCATTTGCTTGCCGCATATTGGTAATGAGTTCTTTGTACTCAAAGTATGACCAAATATTCACATTACCTATACTTCCTAATGACTTTTTCGTGTCTTCATGTGCAAGAGTATTAAATACTGGTTGTCCTTTAACTGGAGTGAGCTGCAATAGATCCCCAAAAACTATAACATGTCTGTCATTCTTAAATGCACAAAGGCAAGCATTAATTTTGATACCATGCTTACCTCATCAATAATGAGAACTTTCATTTTCTTCAACACTCTTGAAACTTCAAAACATGCTTCTCCTGTTAGCTTGTGGTATTCTATTTTGTTCTCATGCTCTACTGGTAACATTAGCAAACGATGTAAGGTAATTCCTTTTATGTTATATGCTGCTAACCCAGTTGGAGCAGTAACAACACAAGACAAAGTTGAATCAGTTTTTTTATGTAGGTAGCTTCTAATTACTTTAATTAAGAAACTTTTTCCAGTTCCAGCTTGTCCACTCACATACATTCTGATTGGTTCAAATGATGTGCATGAGCACTCTTTATTTTCATCTAGTAATATATGATCAATTTGTTTTGTGACTTCTTCATAAATTTGTTGTTGTTCATCATTCAGTTGTTGTTCCAAATTTGGTAAGTCTTAATTATTAAATCTTCCTGAGCTTGATTCATAGCTGTTTCCACTTCAGTCATGGCTATTGCAGCTTCATTTTCTACGATTGGTTGTCCTAGGGGATCTTGACTGAGCGTACCAGAACTTTGACTGTCTTGAGAACTGTCTCTAGCTACTTCAGCTGCAATTGTAGCTTCTTGTTCAATTTCTTCATTTAACATTTGTACATAATTTGTGAAAGTACTGCATTTTATGCTATCTTTACATGCATTAAAGGAATCTTCATAGCTCTGAAAATCTCCAAGTAATTCATCCTCTGAACGCCATGGTTTAAACAGCTGTAAAAGTGCTAAGTAGTAAAATTCCTTTTTGTCAGTAGTGTCGCAACTCAGCTTCCTGTGATTAATCAAACTTCCTTTTGTTTGTTTCACCAAACATCCTTCCTCACCAATGACTTTATATTTTCCATTGTTGATGTCTTCTGTGGCATTCCGTGTAAAAATGTAGTTCTGCAGCACTTCATAGAGACACTTGTTCTCAAGATGATGACTTCTGTTTGGGTAATATGTGTCCAACATATTTGTTTTAAAAATATCTGTACTTTCTGGTTAGTTCTCTGCTAAATATTCAATTTCTCGAATAGATTTCAGTACCCGATTTCGCATTCCTGCAAGGCCTAAACTTACCCAAATTATTCTTCTGGATTTGGAGTGCAGACTTGCAGATGATAACCTATCTGAGCATTCGTATGACCCAATTTCTCGATGCGATAACATCTTTAAACTGAAACTGTATAACTTTTTACTTACAATCTTCTCGTGAGAAATCTCTTCCCACATTTCTTTCAATTCCGTTTTCTCAGATTTAGTGATGTAAGATGTGACATACCGAGCAACAGCAATAGAATTGTCAGCTACATACTGAATATCCATGTTAGCATTCCACATGGATAAAATGACTGGGTTGTAGTCATTTATATATTTTGACTCTTCTTTTCTTCTTAGGTTGTAGGTATTTTTCGGAGATTTTCTTGTAATGGAATGTCGCACAGCTGACATAAAACTGTTTACTCTTCCTTTTGAAAGAACAGGTCGTGAAAATCCAAATCGACATTTTGTGTAGAATTTATCTTTACTCTTGTACTTTCGTTGACAGTATTTTCCACACCGATGACTTTGGAAACGTAAAACTTGCTCTTTTAAGTTTTTTTCTTCTGTGCTTTTAGGTATAGCACATGGTGCATATTCTTCAATGAAAGATAAAACTGCATCATCAGAATCTGTTCCAAATTTTGGGGAATCCTTGATCCACAACAGCATATGAATATGAGGAGCACCTCTTGCTTGGTACTCTTTTCTCCAAAAGAAATCCACAACTTCTCCAAGAGGTGGATTTTTTTTATTGCAGATGAAGGACAACATAGTCTCAAATCTATGATTGAAATATCTGCAAACATTAACCGGATCCAATGAGCACAATTCTCCTGCTGTCTTGTATTGGATGTTTTCAATATTTCAATTTGCCTCTCGAAGAAAATCCAGTAAATCATCCCAAGCGTACTCAGCACAGCTTAGGGTAAAGGAACCATGTAGGAGTTCCTAAATTCCGTAACATACATTTCAATTCTCCATGGCGGCGGTACCAATATTCATTAGTTCCACGCTGACAAGCCATCAGATTAATCAATTGAGATTCCAAATAATCATCTCGCTGTTGCACTTTGTTCATAAAATCTTTTGCAGACACATTATGTAGATGTACTCCAGTTTTTAAAATGTGATTTACTGCATAAGATAGTGCAGACAAGTCACTTTCAAATAAAAGATGGAACAAATAAGGAATACTTTGATGAAATCTTGGATCTTCTGCATATAATCTTGTAGTCCGATACTCAGAAGCAGGAATCTGTACTGGACGTTCATCATATCGTCCACCTTTTCGAGTAGGAAACAGCTGGGGAAAACAACGAGCTTCCAAGCTCTCCTCCCATACACTCACGGGAGTTCCTTTTGCTTTTTTCATCTGAAACAGATCAATAGTGTTTCCCATAACTTCTTTAGAATGAAGAGGATGTATGCTAAATGTTCATACATTTCTTCTTCTTTTGACTTATCCACTTTTTCAATTTGCCCAGTTGGTATTCCTGTGTCTGCTAGTAAAACTTCATTATCTTCATCCATATAAATTGATTCATAGTACTTATTATTTCTTTTCAAATATATATTTGCTCTTTGTACTTTTTGTACATCTACTAGCTCCTGCCAAACGTTCTTATTCTTTGTAGTAACACCATTAACCAGAATAACTAATGGTTCAGTTTCCAAACTATCTGCATCAATTGTTTCAATATTTTTTCAAATCTAATGGCAAATAGACAACTCTTCCTTTTAAACCTCTTTGTAAATCTGAAGGAGGTAATTTACCTGTTTTGGGCTCCATACGAACTATAGTCTGAAACGGATGGACACATTGAATGAGTATAGACTCATACGTATTTAAATCACTAAGTTCTGCAGGAAGATCAACCAATTCTAAATTATTATGTACAGCTCTAGCTGGCATTTTATTTTCTTCTAACTTGTTATAACAGTATTTACAAATACGCTGATCTTCACCCAAATCAAAACAATTTTCCAGAAAGAAATATGTAGCAAAATCCTTCCACTCATAATTATTTTCTTTTTCACTTTTTTTATAGAGATCAACATTCCTTGTTTGAGTTTTATAATGGCTTCTCCGGCAACAAATACAAGTAATATTTGGTATTTCATTAGAGATGATAGTTAATTTTGTCATTTGATCTTCAACATTTTTACTAACAGTGGGTTCTACATTCTCTTCCACATTTTCTTCAATAACTGTGTCATTTCCTGCACTTTCTTGTTCTGGACAAAAGTAACAAAACTGAATATCATCAGTAACCTTCTCTACATCTGATACAGATCTACGCAACAGAGCACTATTCAACTTATTTAACTTTAGTGCTGGACTTTTAGCAAAATACAATCTTCTCACAAACTTCTCATTTCAGTATGATGTACTGCCAGCATCCTAAAATGGTGAAAAACACTTTGACAAACATTCCTAGAAAGACAAGCTAGAGAATGTCCCTGCAAACCAGTATTATTTCTCACTCTGCATGGATCTAGTCTTTGAAGCACCTTAATCTTCTGTTTAACACTTTTTTTTACTATATTCTCTTAGAAAGTCACATAATTTATCAATAGATTCTTGTCGTACAGTACAAATACTACTACAATTCCAAGTGTACACTGGGGCTTTAGGACGTTTCCCCATAACCTCATCAGCTAACACTTTTTCCTCATTTCTTGGAACCATTTTCTCCTTTTCCATTACACAACCATCTTTAACTTCATAAGTTCGACCACCGGTGTCAACTGCATGCAGCAAACTATTACTTTGAAGATAACTCTCTTCATTAAAAAATGGTTCAGTACTTGAACTATGCTTCCATTCTCCTAAGAACACATTACAAAAGTTATTTTTTATCACTACTCTTTTCCTTTTGCTTTTTGACTTCATTACATTGACTATTTTATCTAATGTACGGATCCTGTTCAAAATTAAAATGAATAGTTTTCTTTTTAATTCCAAAGCCTTTGCAACAATTGATTCAATATGTTTCTTTTTCTTATAAAATATTGCTTTCTTCCTATATTTTTTCACATTCTTTAGCAAATTGAACACCACTCTTCTCTGAAACATTTTTTTACGAATGTTTTGAAATTCTGTTTTGATGTTTAAGTCATTCTTTCTTGCTTCTGATTGTACATTAGCATTTAGTAATTTCTTTCTATTGTCTTGTTGTTTTCTTCTTGAAACACTATTTGCAGTGGATTTACTTTCTACATTTTTTCTATGTTTGAGGATATTTTTAAAAAAATCCTTAGTCTGCTTACCAGAAGACTTTTTCTTTTTTCCAACATGAGGTTCTTCAACTAATTTCTGTTGTCCAGTTATCTTCAAATATATATGTTTTTGCTGTTCTTTTCTCTTTCCTGATTTTATAGGCATGTTTAATTTATTTCTGTGTTGTTCAGCAATACCTAAAGGAAAATAAAAAAAAATACCTTTATGTAATTTAAATATATTACTATATTTTTTTTGAGCTTTTCAAATCCTATTATATGAGCTGCCCCTTTCCTACGAGTGCAAGTCATACAGAACAAGAGCAACACAAATTAAATCTCTGACAACAATTCCTGTGTGCAGACAGACTCATGGTGTGATTCTAGGCAGAAAATGATATTTGATTGGCAATTTCAAAGCACATTTACTACTGTGGTAGAGCAAGTCATAATTACTGTAACAGCCTGACACATTTTCCTTACAGTTTAGAGAGGCAGAAAAATGCACATGTCCTAACAGCTACTTGAGACCATGAACATGTGGAACCTGGGTGAGTGATTAGATTAGAGCAAAGGAAATGAGCCTTGGTGATGTTGAATGTGTTAGCGTTACACACTGCTATCTGAAATACCACACAGTGCTGAATAGTAAGCATGGGAATGCAGGAGAAGCAGCTGCCTGTGTGCTAAGAGTGTGTTTCTGGAGACTGTGTATTGTCAGGTGCAAGAGAGATCACCATGGACGCTTGCATAACTGCATAAAGACTGCAGAGATGTATGTAAGATCACCTGTGGTAAGGGTTAATTGGAGTTTTGAACATGTAGGAACTACCTCACCCATTGCAGGAGTGGAAGGAAAATCTACCCTGTTGTTTTCAAATGTGTTACCATTTGCCTCTCATCTGTGAGATAGTGATTTGTGCTGAATGCTAACCATCACAGTTCAAGAAAACAAGCTGCCCCTTTCTTATGAGTGCAAGTCTTACAGAACAAGAGCAACACCTCTGACAACAATTCCTGTGTGCACACAGACTCATGGTGTTATTCTAGGCAGAAAACGATATTTGATTGGCAATTTCAAAGCACATTTACTACTGTGGTAGAGCAAGTGATAATTACAGTAACAGCCTGACACATTTTCCTTATACTTTAGAGAGGCAGAAAAGACCACATGTCCTAACAGCTACTTGAGACCATGAGCATGTGGAACCTTGGTGAGTGATTAGACTAGAGCAAAGGAAATGAGCCTTGGTGATGTTGAATGTGTTAGCGTTACACACTGCTATCTGAAATACCACACAGTGCTGAATAGTAAACATGGGAGTGCAGGAGAAGCAGCTGCCTGTGTGCTAAGAGTGTGTTTCTGGAGACTGTGTATTGTCAGGTGCAAGAGAGATCTGCATGGACGCTTCCACAACTGCATGAAGACTGCACAGATGTATGTAAGATCACCTGTGGTAAGGGTTAATTGGAGTTTTGGACATGTAGGAACTACCTCACCCATTGCAGGAGTGGATGGAAAATCTACCCTGTTGTTTTCAAATGTGCTAGCATTTGCCTCTCATCTGTGAGATGGTGATGTGTGCTGTATGCTAACCATCACAGTTCAAGAAAACAAGCTGCCCCTTTCCTACGAGTGCAAGTCTTACAGAACAAGAGCAACAAGAATTAAATCTCTGACAACAATTCCTGTGTGCACACAGACTCATGGTGTGATTCTAGGCAGAAAACGCTATTTGATTGGCAATTTCAAAGCACATTTACTACTGTGGTAGAGCAAGTGATAATTACTGTAACAGCCTGACACATTTTCCTTATAGTTTAGAGAGGCAGAAAAGAGCACATGTCCTAACAGCTACTTGAGACCATGAGCATGTGGAACCTGGGTGAGTGATTAGACTAGAGCAAAGGAAATGAGCCTTGGTGATGTTGAATGTGTTAGCGTTACACACTGCTATCTGAAATACCACACAGTGCTGAATAGTAAGCATGGGAGTGCAGGAGAAGCAGCTGGCTGTGAACTAAGAGTGTGTTTCTGGAGACTGTGTATTGTCAGGTGCAAGAGAGATCTGCATGGACGCTTGCACAACTGCATGAAGACTGCAAAGATGTATGTAAGATCACCTGTGGTAAGGGTTAATTGGGCTTATGAACATGTAGGAACTATCTCACCCATTGCAGGCGTGGAAGGAAAATCTACCCTGTTGTTTTCAAATGTGTTACCATTTGCCTCTCATCTGTGAGATAGTTATTTGTGCTGAATGCTAACCATCACAGTTCAAGAAAACAAGCTGCCCCTTTCCTACGAGTGCAAGTCTTACAGAACAAGAGCAACACAAATTAAATCTCTGACAACAATTCCTGTGTGCACACAGACTCATGGTGTGATTCTTGGCAGAAAACGATATTTGATTGGCAATTTCAAAGCACATTTACTACTGTGGTAGAGCAAGTGATAAATACTGTAACAGCCTGACACATTTTCCTTATAGTTTAGAGAGGCAGAAAAGAGCACATGTCCTAACAGCTACTTGAGACCATGAGCATGTGGAACCTGGGTGAGTGATTAGACTAGAGCAAACAAAATGAGCCTTGGTGATGTTGAATGTGTTAGCGTTACACACTGCTATCTGAAATACCACACAGTGCTGAATAGTAAGCATGGGAGTGCAGGAGAAGCAGCTGCCTGTGTGCTAAGAGTGTGTTTCTGGAGACTGTGTATTGTCAGGTGCAAGAGAGATCTGCATGGACGCTTGCACAACTGCATGAAGACTGCAGAGATGTATGTAAGATCACCTGTGGTAAGGGTTAATTGGAGTTTTGAACATGTAGGAACTACCTCAGCCATTGCAAGAGTGGTAGGAAAATCTACCCTGTTGTTTTCAAATGTGTTAGCACTTGTTTCTCATCTGTGAGATAGTGATTTGTGCTGAATGCTAACCATCACAGTTCAAGAAAATAAGCTGCCCCTTTCCTACGAGTGCAAGTCTTACAGAACAAGAGCAACACGAATTAAATCTCTGACAACAATTCCTGTGTGCACACAGACTCATGGTGTGATTCTAGGCAGAAAACGATATTTGATTGGCAATTTCAAAGCACATTTACTACTGTGGTAGAGCAAGTGATAATTACTGTAGCAGCCTGACACATTTTCCTTATACTTTAGAGAGGCAGAAAAGAACACATGTCCTAACAGCTACTTGAGACCATGAGCATGTTGAACCTGGGTAAGTGATTAGACTAGAGCAAAGGAAATGAGCCTTGGTGATGATGAATGTGTTAGCGTTACACACTGCTATATGAAATACCACACAGTGCTGAATAGTAAGCATGGGAGTGCAGGATTAACAGCTGCCTGTGTGCTAAGAGTGTGTTTCTGGAGACTGTGTATTGTCAGGTGCAAGCAAGATCTGCATGGACGCTTACACAACTGCATAAAGACTGCAGAGATGTATGAAAGATCACCTGTGGTAAGGGTTAAATGGATTTTTTAACATGCAGGAACTACCTCACCCATTGCAGGAGTGGAAGGAAAATCTACCCTGTTGTTTTCAAATGTATTACCATTTGCCTCTCATCTGTGAGATAGTGATTTGTGCTGAATGCTAACCATCACAGTTCAAGAAAACAAGCTGCCCCTTTCCTACGAGTGCAAGTCTTACAGAACAAGAGCAACACGAATTAAATCTCTGACAGCAATTCCTGTGTGCACACAGACTCATGGTGTGATTCTAGCTAGAAAACGATATTTGATTGGCAATTTCAAAGCACATTTTTCTACTGTGGTAGAGCAAGTGATAATTACTGTAACAGCCTGACACATTTTCCTTATACTTTAGAGAGGCAGAAAAGAGCACATGTCCTAACAGCTACTTGAGACCATGAGCATGTGGAACCTGGGTGAGTGATTAGACTAGAGCAAAGGAAATGAGCCTTGGTGATGTTGAATGTGTTAGCGTTACACACTGCTATCTGAAATACCACACAGTGCTGAATAGTAAGCATGGGAGTGCAGGAGAAGCAGCTGGCTGTGTGCTAAGAGTGGGTTTCTGGAGACTGTGTATTGTCAGGTGCAAGAGAGCTCTGCATGGACGCTTGCACAACTGCATGAAGACTGCAGAGTTGTATGTAAGATCACCTGTGGTAAGGGTTAATTGGAGTTTTGAACATGTAGGAACTACCTCACCCATTGCAGGAGTGGAAGGAAAATCTACCCTGTTGTTTTGAAATGTGTTAGCATTTGCCTCTCATCTGTGAGATAGTGATTTCTACTGAATGCTAACGATCACAGTTCAAGAAAACAAGCTGCCCCTTTCCTACGAGTGCAAGTCTTACAGAACAAAAGCAACACGAATTAAATTTCTGACAACAATTCCTGTGTGCACACAGACTCATGATGTGATTCTAGGCACAAAACAGTATTCCTGGGTGATACCAGTACACCTTAACTTAGGGTGAAGACATACTCCATAATATCTTACAAGTTCAAGGCAGTTAAATATCTTCCAAAACATAAAATGTAAAACACAACTTTAAAAGAAGAAACACATTTTTATTATTTATATCAAAATACACCACATACATCCCCTCTCAAATTCATAACTCACCTTTAAAATAGTTAGTTGAGAAAGAAATGTGCCACTCACACAGCAGATTATCAGAGCCAGAATCTCTGAGCTGTACTCCTCTCACCAAAACCACTAAATGGCAAAATTTCCCTCTCTTTTTTCACACATATACTTGTTAACTTCAAATCACATTGCTTCCCACATTTTTTTAAATGGAAACACACATTTCTATTGGTTGCAAATTTCAACCCTTTCCAAATGATTCCTACCCCCAACATGACTTCTGCCTGCTACCATAGCAACAGATCATGGAACACTGGTGTGAGCAGAGAGGTCAGAAGTTCAGCACACAATGTTTCTAATCCAAAGAGCAAGAGTGCTTGACTTTTCAAACCTAACAGCATATCCAAAGTAATCTTCTGTGGGAACACATTTTTCTGAACCAATACAAAAGATGCTTTTAAAAATTTAAACATACAGCCTAGTTTATAGTGTTGAATGGTCTGAAACAGCCAATGAGCTCTTTTTATTAAAAGAAAGTATGTAAGCCTCCATTTTACAACTATCTTTCTTTTCATATTACCATTCTACTGAAAGAAACCTTCTGAGTGCATCCAGATCTCCTTGAAAGATGTTCACAGTGTGGATTGTAGGTCATAGCTATGTCTACTGGAGTGAAAATTATGCAGAAAAAGAGGTATTGTGAAAGACCTTGCTTTGCCAAATGTAGACATTAAATGGATTGGTCAGAGAGGGTTAAAGTGGCACCAATTAATGCCTTTGGTGAAATCCTTTCTACATCTCCCACAGCCTGACCTTATAATTGTGCACTGTGGTGGAAATGACCTAGGCACTTTAACTGGGGTAGGTCTGGAAATGCTTGTTAAGGACACCTTTGTGCAATTGATGTCACTTTTTCCACAAACTACCTTTGTATATTCTAATAGATGCCAAAGGCAAAAGTGGAACTGGTCCAACCAATATTGTCCGCAGTTTGAGAAAGCAAAAAAGCACGTCAATAAGTCTGTTTCTGCTTTCCTCAGAGACTATGGTATGGGTTCTATATACCACAACAACTTGCGTTACAACATGCAAGGCATTTATAGAGGAGACGGTGTTCATTTCACAGATGAAGGGAACAGAGTCTTCCTCTTGAACTTTAGACTCTGCATCAGTACTTACTTGTAGGTACAGAAAAACACTCAATGAACACAACGGCTCTTTTTAGAGCCAACCAACATCTAAACACTTAAACTTGATTTTTGATTCTAATTTTTTTATGAATTTTTTGCCACCGTGCGCACACCATGCGCGCACCGCGCAATATTTATACATTTTTTAATTTTTTTTTGGGACCTTAGGGGTCTTTCATGTTCCCGCTGAGAAGGCCTAGGGGGTCAGGGACTCTCTACCCTGCCCCCTTTTCACGTTCTCCACTTGTGTTTTTAGCTCTCTTCTGCCTCTAAAACTCAAAATGGCAGCTGGGGGGGTGAGCGCACCGTGCGCGCACCCCGTGATTTTTTTAAAAGAAATAAAATGTTTTTTTCACCCTTCGGGGTCCTTCAGGGACCCCCTGACAAAGGCTAGGGGGTCAGGAACTCTCTACCCTGCCCCCTTTTCACGTTCTCCACCTTTCTTTTTCACTGCCACACACAAAATGTCATCCGACACTTCCTGATTTCGACCGATTCGAATGTTGACTGACATCTAACCACCAATCAGAATTACGCTTGCGCACATTTGGTGCGCGCACCGTGCGAGCACCGTGCGCGCCTACAGATATTTATGTACTTTTAACTGCAATTTTCTCAGGAACTATTGAACAGATTGACACCATATATGCAAAAGGCACATGCCTGACCTGAGGACTACCTCTTTGCCAAATTTCAAGTAATTCTGTTCAGCCGTTCGGGCTGTAACTTCGACTAAAGGTCCTATGGGAAAATGCATGGGGAAAACGCGTTTTGGGACCCCCCTTTTTTCTCAGCCCCCGCTTGACGAATCCCCCTGAGACTTTCAGGGTAGGAGCTGAGCGGAGTGCCCCGTTAGTTTTGAAAATTTCACGAAGATAAGTCAACCGGCGCCAAAGTTATTCAAAATAGAATTTTCAGATTTCCTATGGGAACTCGGTCCTAACTATAACTATCTACTGGCGACCGCCAGTAGATAATATATATATATATATTCTCTATATATGATCTTCAAGTCCGTAATGTTATCAGCATTTGAACATTGTTTCTACTCACCTGACTGACTCCAGTATTTCCCGTATTGAGATCAGTGCTTGTGTTTCTAAGAAAAGTACCACCAAGGTAAATATTATCGGAGGACTTCCATGTTGAACTGTGAAATATTAACACAATGCACTTTGGCGCTTGTAGTAGTTTAATTCCAGTCACGTGTTACATCTTTGAAAAAGCGCGCCTCAGCACACCTGCAAATTATTCATTTCCTTCTGTGAGCAAGGCAGTTAGCCGAAACGTTAGAAGATGGGATAAAAGATGTAATAAGGCGCTGCTCCACTTGAGAAATAAACGGCATTTGCAACAATGGGCCTCACTACTTTGTGCTACAGTGATGTATTTGATGGGCTGCCCCGTGCCCATTCCTTGTGAGGCCGCTCTGTAGGATCCTGGGCTCCAGTAACGTGGGAACTTTTGGTGCATAGTTATGGAGGAGCCTGATCCACTCGCGCACCTAACCTACTGAGGTGAAGCAAATGGTGCAAAAAGGATAGCGCGAGGAAGAGATTCAAACAGGATTATTTCCTGCCATGATCGTGCTGCGAGTGGTGTCTGATTTTCAAGTCCGTAATTTTATCAGCATTTGAACATTGTTTCTACTCACCTGACTGACTCCAGTGTTTCCCGTATTAAGATCAGTGCTTGTGTTTCTAAGAAAAGTACCACCAAGGTAAATATTATCGGAGGACTTCCATGTTGAACTGTGAAATATTAACACAATGCACTTTGGGGCTTGTAGTAGTTTAATTCCAGTCACGTGTTACATCTTTGAAAAAGCGCGCCTCAGCACACCTGCAAATTATTCATTTCCTTCTGTGAGCAAGGCAGTTAGCCGAAACGTTAGAAGATGGGATAAAAGATGTAATAAGGCGCTGCTGCACTTGAGAAATAAACGGCATTTGCAACAATGGGCCTCACTACTTTGTGCTACAGTGATGTATTTGATGGGCTGCCCCGTGCCCATTCCTTGTGAGGCCGCTCTGTAGGATCCTGGGCTCCAGTAACGTGGGAACTTTTGGTGCATATATATATATATATATATACATATATATATATATATATATATATATATACCAAAAGAAAAGCTGCTCGCTGCTTGAGGACGCCACTCACTTTGTTTGTTTTCACCCTTTTTATTACGGTAGGCAACAGCAGAATGAACAAGCCCTTCGTGCACAATCTTTCGCCAAAAAACTGCTACGCGTTTCGGAACATTTCCTTCGTCATGGCTTGGCGGTTGTGGGGATTGACAGCCGTGTATAATACTCAGGTGTTTTAAAGTTATTTTGGTTCCGCCTAGTGGGCGTGTCTTTGCTCGGCATTCTGGACACTATGGTCCATTTGATCTTCAATCTGTAGTAGAACCGCTATCACTGTTCCTCCAAAAAAGTTTAATTTCTTAAATGCTGAAATGGGCAAGATCAGCCCGCTGCTTCTTTCGTGCCCTGCCGAGTGAGTACAAAGTTCCACACGGTGCCTCAAAGTCACGGCACAGGGATCTGCTCTGTCAGCAGCGGGGCATCCTCGTGGTCAGAGCGGACCACACCATATTCCAAAAGAAAAGCTGCTCGCTGCTTGAGGACGCCACTCACTTTGTTTGTTTTCACCCTTTTTATTACGGTAGGCAACAGCAGAATGAACAAGCCCTTCGTGCACAATCTTTCGCCAAAAAACTGCTACGCGTTTCGGAACATTTCCTTCGTCATGGCTTGGCGATTGTGGGGATTGACAGCCGTGTATAATGCTCAGGTGTTTTAAAGTTATTTTGGTTCCGCCTAGTGGGCGTGTCTTTGCTCGGCATTCTGGACACTATGGTCCATTTGATCTTCAATCTGTAGTAGAACCGCTGTCACTGTTCCTCCAAACAAGTTTAATTTCTTAAATGCTGAAATGGGCAAGATCAGCCCGCTGCTTCTTTCGTGCCTTGCCGAGTGAGTACAAAGTTCCACACGGTGCCTCAAAGTCACGGCACAGGGATCTGCTCTGTCAGCAGCGGGGCATCCTCGTGGTCAGAGCGGACCACACCATATTCCAAAAGAAAAGCTGCTCGCTGCTTGAGGACGCCACTCACTTTGTTTGTTTTCACCCTTTTTATTACGGTAGGCAACAGCAGAATGAACAAGCCCTTCGTGCACAATCTTTCGCCAAAAAACTGCTACGCGTTTCGGAACATTTCCTTCGTCATGGCTTGGCGATTGTGGGGATTGACAGCCGTGTATAATGCTCAGGTGTTTTAAAGTTATTTTGGTTCCGCCTAGTGGGCGTGTCTTTGCTCGGCATTCTGGACACTATGGTCCATTTGATCTTCAATCTGTAGTAGAACCGCTGTCACTGTTCCTCCAAAAAAGTTTAATTTCTTAAATGCTGAAATGGGCAAGATCAGCCCGCTGCTTCTTTCGTGCCTTGCCGAGTGAGTACAAAGTTCCACACGGTGCCTCAAAGTCACGGCACAGGGATCTGCTCTGTCAGCAGCGGGGCATCCTCGTGGTCAGAGCGGACCACACCATATTCCAAAAGAAAAGCTGCTCGCTGCTTGAGGACGCCACTCACTTTGTTTGTTTTCACCCTTTTTATTACGGTAGGCAACAGCAGAATGAACAAGCCCTTCGTGCACAATCTTTCGCCAAAAAACTGCTACGCGTTTCGGAACATTTCCTTCGTCATGGCTTGGCGGTTGTGGGGATTGACAGCCGTGTATAATGCTCAGGTGTTTTAAAGTTATTTTGGTTCCGCCTAGTGGGCGTGTCTTTGCTCGGCATTCTGGACACTATGGTCCATTTGATCTTCAATCTGTAGTAGAACCGCTGTCACTGTTCCTCCAAAAAAGTTTAATTTCTTAAATGCTGAAATGGGCAAGATCAGCCCGCTGCTTCTTTCGTGCCTTGCCGAGTGAGTACAAAGTTCCACACGGTGCCTCAAAGTCACGGCACAGGGATCTGCTCTGTCAGCAGCGGGGCATCCTCGTGGTCAGAGCGGACCACACCATATTCCAAAAGAAATGCAGCTTTTCTTTTGGAATATATATATATACATACATATATATATATATATATATATATATATATATATATATATTCACTGAAAAAACCATAGGTTTCACACACGTTATAGTTAGGAATTAGCATTTAAAAAACCTTAGAAATTCAGTGAAAAAACCATAGGTTTCACACATGTTATAGTTAGCTGGACATTTTACTCGTAAAAAACCAATGAAATTGCCCCGTTATAGTTAGTTCAGCTAACTATAACTCGCGCGCCCGCAATGCACTGCTGATGACGTCACATATTACATCACTCATGACATGGTCAGTGACATCACTCATGACATCACTGATGACATCTCAAATGACATCACTGATGACCTCACTGATGACATCATCCAGTGAATGTGTGTTTTTCTGAAAATTAAATATGTTTTATATATGTATATCTCAAGGTCGATGGAAGAATAAATGGGTATATAAGTGTCTAAATGGATGATTTGTTTTTGAAAAATTGATTGTGTAACTGACTGATTAAGTGTATCTCTCACTTTGTGTATAAGTGGCTGCATGGGTTGGTGAGTAGCTACATGGGTGTCTATATAGGTTATTAGTTGTTTTTTTGAGTATCAGTCTGAGTGTCTGTATGGTACGGTGGGGGGTATTACGTAGTGCATAGATGCATGAATGAGTGACTCACTGTTTGTATGTGTTGAAGACAGCATGTGTGCAGGACTGTATGGGTGGATGAGTGTGTGTATGGGTGTGTTAGTGAGTGAATGACTGTCTCAATAGTGTCTTCAGGAGTAACTACATATGTTTTAAACTAGTATATGTGACTATTGGTGTATATATGTGAGTATATGTGAGAGGGAGAGATTGAAAGAGTTCCTGTATGAATAAGTATGTGTTTCTATAAGTGATTGTTTAAAAGACTAAGTATGTGTAAGTTTCCGTAGAAGTAAGTATGGTGGTGTGTGTATTACTGTATATGCAAGTAAATGTATGTTTTATTCTTTATTAGCATGAGTGACTATGTGTGTGAGTAACTCTATGGATGAGTGGCATTGTGTAATAGGATGTATAGATGTATGAGTACATATGATGAGTGAGTACATGTATGAGTGACTGTATAGGACTGTTGGTGAATGAGTGGATGTGTATGTGGATCTTAGAATTACTGAAGAGGTTGTTGTAACTGGTATTGGTATGTCCATTGTTTTGAAATTTTTAGTCTCTATTTTTGAATGTGTGTATCAAAGCTTATATTAAGGTGAGAGGAGGTCTGCCACTCTATCACAAGGATGATGTCATCAGTGAGGTCATCAGTGATGTCATTTGAGATGTCATCAGTGATGTCATGAGTGATGTCACTGACCATGTCATGAGTGATGTAATATGTGACGTCATCAGCAGTGCATTGCGGGCGCGCGAGTTATAGTTAGCTGAACTAACTATAACGGGGCAATTTCATTGGTTTTTTACGAGTAAAATGTCCAGCTAACTATAACATGTGTGAAACCTATGGTTTTTTCACTGAATTTCTAAGGTTTTTTAAATGCTAATTCCTAACTATAACGTGTGTGAAACCTATGGTTTTTTCAGTGAATTTCTAAGGTTTTTTAAATGCTAATTCCTAACTATAACGTGTGTGAAACCCATGGTTTTTTCAGTGAATTTGCAAGGTTTTTTAAATGCTAATTCCTAACTATAACGTGTGTGAAACCCATGGTTTTTTCAGTGAATTTGCAAGGTTTTTTAAATGCTATTTTTTTTTTTTATTCTTCATTTTTTTCAAACATATTTTTAATTTAATTTTCTTATCTTTTATAAAGACTATGCTTAAATTTTTAAAATCCTTAAATATTTTTTTTATATATATTTTTTAAAATAAACATGTAAAATTTATTTCCAGATTTTTTTTTTTTTTTTTTTTTTTTTTATAGTACGCGTACCGTAAGCTCACGGTAAGCGTACGGTTTACGCAACGTCCGTAATCTATCTACGCTGCTTGCGCATAGTTACGTACTTTGCGTAGCCGCGCGTACTGCGCGTGGGACGCGTGCGCGCTTACGCAACACGCGCACGTTACGCGGAAGTGCCGGGAAATGACTGTTATGCGCATGCGCGCAAGCGCGTGTCTTTTTTACGCGCACGCGTACTTTTTGCCGTAAGCGCTCCGTAAGCGTACCGTAAGCGTACGGTAGGTCATGTGATCATGAAACACAACTTTTGATTGGTGGAAACTACTTTCAGTTCTAGAACTCTCCTACACCACACCCATTCCCCTCATTTCTGCTTGTGATCCCTTGGAAGAAGGAGCTGGTTTGTCTTTGGGATACGATGGCAGAACAGCAGAGCCCTTCTGAGAGTGAGGCTAGCACCAGCAGCACTGTCTTGAGGCAGAGAGCGAGGAAAGTAAAGCCTTCTTATGTTTGGGATTATTTTACTTTTCCAGAAGGCCAGCAAAAGGTGAATGCACCCTTAGTTACTTGCAGGCTGTGTCAGCGTGTACTTTCTAGAGGTAATCCTGACAGGAAGTATTCCTTTGGGAATCATACCATGATCAGACACCTCAAGGATGTACACAAAAGGACACATGGTCATCTTTTTGGAGGTAACTCTTCAGAAAGACGAGCCAGTACATCCACAGCAGCTCAGCCTGGACCATCATCTGCAGGGCAGACTCCTTCTTCTGCAGGTCAGGTGAGCCCTTCATCTGTGGGGGGAGAATCTCCTTTTGCTGGCCCTCTGGAAATTAACCCTCGGTTTGCGAGGGTTGAAGTACGGTGCGCCACTTGTCACGATCTAATTACTTATAGGGAGACCAGTATTTCCCTAGTGAACAATAAAATAGATCAGCACACTTGTCGTACCGTCTAATATTCCCAATCTTTCTTTCCTCTGTCCCTGCATGAACACAACGGCTCTTTTAAGAGCCAACCTTATCTTTCATCTTTTTTTTACATATGTTTTTAAAAACTTTTTTGTATTTTTTTTTTACCGTACGCGTACGGTAAGCGTACCTTTTTTTTTTTTTAAAAAAAAAACACTAAAAATCATTTATCACATTACATTGACTTACCATACTCACTCAAAAAAATATTTATTCATTTGTTTTTTTAAAATATAGTTTTTAAAATGGTTGTAGTTTTCAAAAATTTTCTATATCGATCTGAAAAAAAAGAAAAAAGTATTAATATTTTTATAACAATTTATAATACAGTACACATATTTCCTTTTTTTTCCAAAAAATATTTTTGCCTCTTTTAACAATTGGAAATCACTTTTACAGACTGACACATTATGAAACCACTATTTTTGATTTATTTAATTGCACGTGTCCAAGCTGTTTTTTTTTCAGACCACCACCATGTGCATTCTCTGTGACTGCCTACACTCCACCAAGGGCAACCAGCCTTAGTGATGCTGAATGTATTTGCATTACAGACTTAAACCTGAAAACCCCACTGGCTTGTAAATACTGTGCATGACTATACACGGCAAGGACATGGGTGTGTGCTAACCCTCTGCTTATTCCCCCAAAAATTCGCTCCCCCTTTCCATCTAATGCAACTGTGAAATCACCAGAGCAAGACGCAATAAATCTCTGCCTATAATTCTTCTATGCACACAGAGTCATATTTTCACATTAGTCCCAAAACGAAATTTCTTTGCCAATTTGAAAGCACACTTACTGCTCTTTTTTTTTTCAGGGGCAAGTGTAAATCACTTTTACACACTGACACATTATGAAACCACCATGTGTAACTACAACAAAAACAATTCCCATTTCTATTATTCATTTCTTAAGTTACCACATACATACCCTCTCAAACTGTAAACTCACCTTTAAAATTAGTTAGTTGTGAAAGAAATGTGACACTCAAACAGCAGATTATCAGAGCCAGGATCTCTGTTGTGTTCACCTCTCTCCTCTCAGCAGAACCAGATAATGGCAAACTTTCCCTCTATTTTTCCACACATATACATGTAAGTTTCAAATCTCAGTGCTTCCCCCTTTTTTTCAAATGTAATCACACATTTCTATTGGTTGAAAACCAACCCTTTTCCAAAAGTACCCTTCCCCCAACTTGACTTCTGCCTAGTACCCTTCCCCCAACTTGACTTCTGCCTGCTACCATAGCAACAGCTCATGGAACACTGCTGTGTTCAGTTAGGTCAGAAGTTCGACACACAATGTTTCAATTCCACAGAGCAAGAGTGCTTGACTTTTCAAACCTAACAGCAAATCCATAGTACTGTTCTTTGGTTACACATTTTTTTGTACCAATACAAAACATGCTTCTATTAATTTACACATACAGCCTAGTTTTTATTCTGGAATGGTATGAAACAGCCAATCAGTTCTTTTTGTTTTGCAAAAAATATGTATGCCTCCATTTCCAAACTGTCTTTCTTTTCATATTGCCATTCTACTGAAAGACACCTCCTGAGTGCATCCAGATGTCCTTTGAAGATGTTCACAGTGTGGATTGTAGGGCACAGCTATGTCTTCTGGAGTGAAAAGTTTGCAGAGAAAACAGATATGGTGAGAGACCTTGCTTTGCCAAATGTAGACATTAAATGGATTGGTCAGAGAGGGTTAAAGTGGCACCAATTGATGCCATTGGTGAAATCCTTCATGCAAATCCAACACCCTGACCTCATAATAGTGCACTGTGGTGGCAATGACCTAGGCACTTTGACTGGGGTAGGTCTGGAAATGCTTATGAAGGACACCTTTGCACAACTGTTTTCACTTTTCCCTAAAACTGCCTTTGTGTTTTCCAACATATGCCAAAGGCAAAAATGGAACTGGTCCAATCATTTCTGTCCACAGATTGACAAAGCAAGAAAGCACGTCAACAAATCTGTTTCTGCTTTCCTCCGTGACTATGGTAT
The DNA here is from genome assembly GCF_964204655.1 of Triturus cristatus. Lineage (NCBI taxonomy): Eukaryota > Metazoa > Chordata > Amphibia > Caudata > Salamandridae > Triturus > Triturus cristatus. The sequence continues at coordinate 550,577,575 of NC_140586.1, forward strand.
GGGTGCCATTTACCACAACAACTTGCGTTACGACATGCAAGACATTTATAGAGGAGATGGTGTGCACTTCAATGATGAAGGGAACAGAGTCTTCCTCTTGAACCTTAGACTCTGCATCGGTACTTACTTGTAGGTACCACTAAAAAAATGACTCCATAAACACAACAGCTCTTTTTAGAGCTCCCTAATTTCTAAACTCTTAAATCTGCTTTTCATTTATTTATTTTTATTTTTTTTACCGTACGCTTACCGTAAGCTTACCGTACGCGTACCCCGTGATTTTTTTTAAAATCAATAAATATTTTTTTTGTACTTTTCTGTCCATTAGGTAGGTAATATATATATATATATATTACCTACTGGCGGTCGCCAGTAGGTAGTTATAGTTAGGACCACGTTTCCATAGGAAAACCTCAACATTCTATTTTGAATAACTTTGGCGCCGGTCGACGAATCCTCGCGAATTTCTCAAAATAGGTGGGGCGCTACGCTCCGCTCCTACCCTGAAAGTCTCGGGGGGATCCGTCAAGCGGGGGCTGAGATAAAAGGGGGGTCCCAAAACGCGTTTTTCCCATGCATTTTTCCATAGGACCTTTAGAACGAGCTACAGCCCGAACGGCTGAACAGAATTACTCAAAATTTGGCAGAGAGGTAGTCCCTAGGTCAAGGAAGTGCCTTTTGTAGGTTTGGTGTAAATCTGTTCAGTAGATTCTGAGAAAATAGCCTTTAAATCAATATATATATCTGAGCCAGCTTACGGTACGCTTACCGTACGCTTACGGTAAGCGTACGGTGGCGTGCGCGAGCGCGATTCTGATTGGCTCTTAGATCTTAGTAAACATTCGAATCGGCCGAAACCAGGAAGCGGCGGCCGCCATTTTGTGTATTTCACTCTGAAAAAAAAGAGTGAAAACAAGGAAAGGGGGCAATGAGGAGAGTTACAGACCCCCTAACAATTGTAAGGGGGTCAAAGATGGACAGAAAAGTACAAAAAAAATATTTATTGATTTTAAAAAAAATCACGGGGTACGCGTACGGTAAGCTTACGGTAAGCGTACGGTAAAAAAAATAAAAATAAATAAATGAAAAGCAGATTTAAGAGTTTAGAAATTAGGGAGCTCTAAAAAGAGCTGTTGTGTTTATGGAGTCATTTTTTTAGTGGTACCTACAAGTAAGTACCGATGCAGAGTCTAAGGTTCAAGAGGAAGACTCTGTTCCCTTCATCATTGAAGTGCACACCATCTCCTCTATAAATGTCTTGCATGTCGTAACGCAAGTTGTTGTGGTAAATGGCACCCATACCATAGTCACGGAGGAAAGCAGAAACAGATTTGTTGACGTGCTTTCTTGCTTTGTCAATCTGTGGACAGAAATGATTGGACCAGTTCCATTTTTGCCTTTGGCATATGTTGGAAAACACAAAGGCAGTTTTAGGGAAAAGTGAAAACAGTTGTGCAAAGGTGTCCTTCATAAGCATTTCCAGACCTACCCCAGTCAAAGTGCCTAGGTCATTGCCACCACAGTGCACTATTATGAGGTCAGGGTGTTGGATTTGCATGAAGGATTTCACCAATGGCATCAATTGGTGCCACTTTAACCCTCTCTGACCAATCCATTTAATGTCTACATTTGGCAAAGCAAGGTCTCTCACCATATCTGTTTTCTCTGCAAACTGTTCACTCCAGAAGACATAGCTGTGCCCTACAATCCACACTGTGAACATCTTCAAAGGAGATCTGGATGCACTCAGGAGGTGTCTTTCAGTAGAATGGCAATATGAAAAGAAAGACAGTTTGGAAATGGAGGCATACATATTTTTTGCAAAACAAAAAGAACTGATTGGCTGTTTCATACCATTCCAGAATAAAAACTAGGCTGTATGTGTAAATTAATAGAAGCATGTTTTGTATTGGTACAAAAAAATGTGTAACCAAAGAACAGTACTATGGATTTGCTGTTAGGTTTGAAAAGTCAAGCACTCTTGCTCTGTGGAATTGAAACATTGTGTGTCGAACTTCTGACCTAACTGAACACAGCAGTGTTCCATGAGCTGTTGCTATGGTAGCAGGCAGAAGTCAAGTTGGGGGAAGGGTACTAGGCAGAAGTCAAGTTGGGGGAAGGGTACTTTTGGAAAAGGGTTGGTTTTCAACCAATAGAAATGTGTGATTACATTTGAAAAAAAGGGGGAAGCACTGAGATTTGAAACTTACATGTATATGTGTGGAAAAATAGAGGGAAAGTTTGCCATTATCTGGTTCTGCTGAGAGGAGAGAGGTGAACACAACAGAGATCCTGGCTCTGATAATCTGCTGTTTGAGTGTCACATTTCTTTCACAACTAACTAATTTTAAAGGTGAGTTTACAGTTTGAGAGGGTATGTATGTGGTAACTTAAGAAATGAATAATAGAAATGGGAATTGTTTTTGTTGTAGTTACACATGGTGGTTTCATAATGTGTCAGTGTGTAAAAGTGATTTACACTTGCCCCTGAAAAAAAAAAGAGCAGTAAGTGTGCTTTCAAATTGGCAAAGAAATTTCGTTTTGGGACTAATGTGAAAATATGACTCTGTGTGCATAGAAGAATTATAGGCAGAGATTTATTGCGTCTTGCTCTGGTGATTTCACAGTTGCATTAGATGGAAAGGGGGAGCGAATTTTTGGGGGAATAAGCAGAGGGTTAGCACACACCCATGTCCTTGCCGTGTATAGTCATGCACAGTATTTACAAGCCAGTGGGGTTTTCAGGTTTAAGTCTGTAATGCAAATACATTCAGCATCACTAAGGCTGGTTGCCCTTGGTGGAGTGTAGGCAGTCACAGAGAATGCACATGGTGGTGGTCTGAAAAAAAAACAGCTTGGACACGTGCAATTAAATAAATCAAAAATAGTGGTTTCATAATGTGTCAGTCTGTAAAAGTGATTTCCAATTGTTAAAAGAGGCAAAAATATTTTTTGGAAAAAAAAGGAAATATGTGTACTGTATTATAAATTGTTATAAAAATATTAATACTTTTTTCTTTTTTTTCAGATCGATATAGAAAATTTTTGAAAACTACAACCATTTTAAAAACTATATTTTAAAAAAACAAATGAATAAATATTTTTTTGAGTGAGTATGGTAAGTCAATGTAATGTGATAAATGATTTTTAGTGTTTTTTTTTAAAAAAAAAAAAAAGGTACGCTTACCGTACGCGTACGGTAAAAAAAAAAATACAAAAAAGTTTTTAAAAACATATGTAAAAAAAAGATGAAAGATAAGGTTGGCTCTTAAAAGAGCCGTTGTGTTCATGCAGGGACAGAGGAAAGAAAGATTGGGAATATTAGACGGTACGACAAGTGTGCTGATCTATTTTATTGTTCACTAGGGAAATACTGGTCTCCCTATAAGTAATTAGATCGTGACAAGTGGCGCACCGTACTTCAACCCTCGCAAAACGAGGGTTAATTTCCAGAGGGCCAGCAAAAGGAGATTCTCCCCCCACAGATGAAGGGCTCACCTGACCTGCAGAAGAAGGAGTCTGCCCTGCAGATGATGGTCCAGGCTGAGCTGCTGTGGATGTACTGGCTCGTCTTTCTGAAGAGTTACCTCCAAAAAGATGACCATGTGTCCTTTTGTGTACATCCTTGAGGTGTCTGATCATGGTATGATTCCCAAAGGAATACTTCCTGTCAGGATTACCTCTAGAAAGTACACGCTGACACAGCCTGCAAGTAACTAAGGGTGCATTCACCTTTTGCTGGCCTTCTGGAAAAGTAAAATAATCCCAAACATAAGAAGGCTTTACTTTCCTCGCTCTCTGCCTCAAGACAGTGCTGCTGGTGCTAGCCTCACTCTCAGAAGGGCTCTGCTGTTCTGCCATCGTATCCCAAAGACAAACCAGCTCCTTCTTCCAAGGGATCACAAGCAGAAATGAGGGGAATGGGTGTGGTGTAGGAGAGTTCTAGAACTGAAAGTAGTTTCCACCAATCAAAAGTTGTGTTTCATGATCACATGACCTACCGTACGCTTACGGTACGCTTACGGAGCGCTTACGGCAAAAAGTACGCGTGCGCGTAAAAAAGACACGCGCTTGCGCGCATGCGCATAACAGTCATTTCCCGGCACTTCCGGGTAACGTGCGCGTGTTACGTAAGCGCGCACGCGTCCCACGCGCAGTACGCGCGGCTACGCAAAGTACGTAACTATGCGCAAGCAGCGTAGATAGATTACGGACGTTGCGTAAACCGTACGCTTACCGTGAGCTTACGGTACGCGTACTATAAAAAAAAAAAAAAAAAAAAAATCTGGAAATAAATTTTACATGTTTATTTTAAAAAATATATATAAAAAAATATTTAAGGATTTTAAAAATTTAAGCATAGTCTTTATAAAAGATAAGAAAATTAAATTAAAAATATGTTTGAAAAAAATGAAGAATAAAAAAAAAAAATAGCATTTAAAAAACCTTGCAAATTCACTGAAAAAACCATGGGTTTCACACACGTTATAGTTAGGAATTAGCATTTAAAAAACCTTGCAAATTCACTGAAAAAACCATGGGTTTCACACACGTTATAGTTAGGAATTAGCATTTAAAAAACCTTAGAAATTCACTGAAAAAACCATAGGTTTCACACACGTTATAGTTAGGAATTAGCATTTAAAAAACCTTAGAAATTCAGTGAAAAAACCATAGGTTTCACACATGTTATAGTTAGCTGGACATTTTACTCGTAAAAAACCAATGAAATTGCCCCGTTATAGTTAGTTCAGCTAACTATAACTCGCGCGCCCGCAATGCACTGCTGATGACGTCACATATTACATCACTCATGACATGGTCAGTGACATCACTCATGACATCACTGATGACATCTCAAATGACATCACTGATGACCTCACTGATGACATCATCCTTGTGATAGAGTGGCAGACCTCCTCTCACCTTAATATAAGCTTTGATACACACATTCAAAAATAGAGACTAAAAATTTCAAAACAATGGACATACCAATACCAGTTACAACAACCTCTTCAGTAATTCTAAGATCCACATACACATCCACTCATTCACCAACAGTCCTATACAGTCACTCATACATGTACTCACTCATCATATGTACTCATACATCTATACATCCTATTACACAATGCCACTCATCCATAGAGTTACTCACACACATAGTCACTCATGCTAATAAAGAATAAAACATACATTTACTTGCATATACAGTAATACACACACCACCATACTTACTTCTACGGAAACTTACACATACTTAGTCTTTTAAACAATCACTTATAGAAACACATACTTATTCATACAGGAACTCTTTCAATCTCTCCCTCTCACATATACTCACATATATACACCAATAGTCACATATACTAGTTTAAAACATATGTAGTTACTCCTGAAGACACTATTGAGACAGTCATTCACTCACTAACACACCCATACACACACTCATCCACCCATACAGTCCTGCACACATGCTGTCTTCAACACATACAAACAGTGAGTCACTCATTCATGCATCTATGCACTACGTAATACCCCCCACCGTACCATACAGACACTCAGACTGATACTCAAAAAAACAACTAATAACCTATATAGACACCCATGTAGCTACTCACCAACCCATGCAGCCACTTATACACAAAGTGAGAGATACACTTAATCAGTCAGTTACACAATCAATTTTTCAAAAACAAATCATCCATTTAGACACTTATATACCCATTTATTCTTCCATCGACCTTGAGATATACATATATAAAACATATTTAATTTTCAGAAAAACACACATTCACTGGATGATGTCATCAGTGAGGTCATCAGTGATGTCATTTGAGATGTCATCAGTGATGTCATGAGTGATGTCACTGACCATGTCATGAGTGATGTAATATGTGACGTCATCAGAAGTGCATTGCGGGCGCGCGAGTTATAGTTAGCTGAACTAACTATAACGGGGCAATTTCATTGGTTTTTTACGAGTAAAATGTCCAGCTAACTATAACATGTGTGAAACCTATGGTTTTTTCACTGAATTTCTAAGGTTTTTTAAATGCTAATTCCTAACTATAACGTGTGTGAAACCTATGGTTTTTTCAGTGAATTTCTAAGGTTTTTTAAATGCTAATTCCTAACTATAACGTGTGTGAAACCCATGGTTTTTTCAGTGAATATATATATATATATGTATAAATCAAGATTTTTCCTACCCCATGGCCAAACCCTCTTCTGAATTTCACACTGGTGATAGTACTCTTTTAAAGTATTTTGGCATCAAAATCATTAAACAGAAAGAAAGGGGTGGTAATAGAATCCTTGAACTAAGAAGAGCAGAGTCAAGAACAATATTATCAATTGGCACCGAAAAGCCATGGGGCCATAATCTGGATGCTGAACTACATGTACACTTATAAACCAGAATAAAAAGTAAAAAGAACATGGACATCCCCTCTCCAAAGAGGATAGAATTAATTGACTTTTTTCATCTAACTAGTTGATCCTTGTTATACATATCACTCAACTGCACACTGCTGCTTTCCTTTCATTTTCTCTGTAACAGACTAGATTAATCATAAAAACTCCTTGCAAGTGGTTTATTTGGAAAGGTGGGAACGTATTATTCGATGTGATTTCCAGTATTATTTCTTCGTGTCAACCTTGACCACTTAGTACTTCACGCATACACGAATTAGAATATACATACATTTCTTTTCACAAGAATTAACATTCATTAGGATACTATATGTAGATACTATAGGAATCATTGTAAATACTTTGTATATATGTATATTACTCATTGTCAAAGTTGAAGTTAATATGAAATCGGAATCACTCCTTTTCACAAATTATGTTCCCCCCTCCTTTAATAAGGTACTTTACCTTGACTTTATGTTATCTTATAGACCGTGAGCAAAATGCTACCATTCATTATTTTTCCAATCAACCAATTGCAATTGTGGATAAATTGTAGCAATCAAATTATTGTTTACTTCAAAAAAACGTATTGTCGACCATGCCCAGTATGTCTTCACTTTCTATTTGTTAATTTGTATCCACACCTTAAAATGGACACTCTGGGCCTCGAGACTCTATGGTCCAGTCGAAGGCCGAGTGCCGAAACGCGTAGACCGTCTTTTGCGTATGCCCTGTTCCATTGACGAATAAATACTAACGGATTGAACTTTGTGGTGCTGTGATTCTTACCTGCGACGCACCTTCTATATTTGGAGGAGAAGTGAGGAGAACTTCTTATCATATATGTATATATATATATATATATTCACTGAAAAAACCATAGGTTTCACACATGTTATAGTTAGCGGAAATTTTACTGATAAAAAACCAATGAAATTCCCCCGTTATAGTTAGTGCAGGCAACTATAACTCACGCGACCGCAATCCTCTGCTGATGCTAATACTGTATTTAGACACTTAATTGCCCATGTCTTCTTCCATACATTTTTAGCTATACATATATTACAAATATTTTTTTTTCATAAAGACACATATGTCATCAGCAGAAGATTGCGGTCGCGTGAGTTATAGTTGCCTGCACTAACTATAACGGGGGAATTTCATTGGTTTTTTATCAGTAAAATTTCCGCTAACTATAACATGTGTGAAACCTATGGTTTTTTCAGTGAATTTGCAAGGTTTTTTAAATGCTAATTCCTAACTATAACGTGTGTGAAACCTATGGTTTTTTCAGTGAATTTGTACGGTTTTTTAAATGCTAAGTTACTTTACGCCATTCGTGGCGTGCGCGCCCACTTAACGCAGTTCGTTCCGTGCGCGCACCGCGTGCCCACTTTATGCAGTTAGTGCCGTGCACGCACGGTGGGCACGCGGTGCGCTACGCGCACCGCGTGCCCACGTTACGCTAGATGGGCCATGTACGCACGATGCGCTTCGCGCACCGTGCGCACATGGAGGACATATGATGCACTTCGTTTTGAAAGGTAATATTTTAATTTTTCGTATATTTTATAAGCCATGCACAAATGGTGCCCTTCGGGCACCATTTGCACACGGGGTGGAGAGAGTGTGGATAATTTTTTTTTTTATTATTTTTTTTTTTCAATATTTTAGTTTATCTCAGCCGTAATATGCCATGCACACTTGGTGCCCTTCGGGCACCAATTGCACACGGGGTGGAGAGAGGGTGGATAATTTTTTTTTTTTAAATTTTTTACCGTACGCGTACGGTAAGCGTAATCGGCGAAATTACCGAAAAAATAAAAATTCAGTTTTTGGCCTTGGGGGATCTTTGGGGACTCCCTCAACATGGCTATGTGTGTGGGAGCTGTCTAAACAGCCCCTTTACATGTTTTTAGGCTTTATATTTTAAAAATCACTCTCAGTGCGAGAGAGAAAATGGCGGGCGCCGCTTCCTGGTTTCGGCCGATTCGAATGTTTACTAAGATCTAAGAGCCAATCAGAATCGCGCTCGCGCACGCCACCGTACGCGTACGGTAAGCGTACCGTAAGCGCACCGTAAGCTGGCTCAGATATATATATTGATTTAAAGGCTATTTTCTCAGAATCTACTGAACAGATTTACACCAAACCTACAAAAGGCACTTCCTTGACCTGAGGACTACCTCTCTGCCAAATTTCTAGTAATTCTGTTCAGCCGTTCGGGCTGTAGCCCTGTCTAAAGGTCCTATGGAAAAATGCATGGGAAAAACGCCTTTTGGGACCCCCCTTTTATCTCAGCCCCCGCTTGACGAATCCCCCCGAGACTTTCAGGGTAGGAGCGGAGCGTAGCGCCCCACCTATTTTGAAAAATTCGCGAGGATTCGTCGACCGGCGCCAAAGTTATTCAAAATAGAATGTTGCGGATTTCCTATGGAAACGTGGTCCTAACTATAACTACCTACTGGCGACCGCCAGTAGGTAATATATATATATATTTTCATCAAAGGTGCCCTTAGCATTGGAAGCGCACACACCATCACTCAGCCAGCCGGCCTTTGAAAATGCAGCCTGCCTTTCTGCTCCGCAATTTCATTTAACTGCCAACGCGTTTCAAGGTACCATGACCTCTTCTTCTTGGGCTGAACAAACTTCATTTGAGGCTCGCATTCTTTACATTTCTGGTTTTATTCATTGAGATACCTGCCCCCAGTGGGCGTATGCTCATTATTAATTGCCTGATGGGACACGTAGTCCCAATGCGAGTATAACGTTCCTTAATTAAGTTCAAATGTTTAGTTTGCATTATTTTCATTCATATCTTCCTATAGTAGGCTGTGTCACAGAACGCAGGTTCAATTTGCATGTCGAGTGATGTGCTGATCCGATTATGAAGTTCAAACGGCAGCCTCGCTCAGCTGGTTACAGCTTCCTTACCAGCTGGTCGACGGTGCAGCTCCCCACGGCCGGACCGCCGTGTAGTTATATTTTCATCAAAGGTGCCCTTAGCATTGGAAGCGCACACACCATCACTCAGCCAGCCGGCCTTTGAAAATGCAGCCTGCCTTTCTGCTCCGCAATTTAATTTAACTGCCAACGCGTTTCAAGGTACCACGACCTCTTCTTCTTGGGCTGAACAAACTTCATTTGAGGCTCGCATTCTTTACATTTCCGGTTTTATTCATTGAGATACCTGCCCCCAGTGGGCTTATGCTCATTATTAATTGCCTGATGGGACACGTAGTCCCAATGCGAGTATAACGTTCCTTAAGTAAGTTCAAGTCGGAGCAGAAAGGCAGGCTGCATATTATCTACTGGCGACCGCCAGTAGATAATATATATATATATATATATTCACTGAAAAAACCATAGGTTTCACACACGTTATAGTTAGGAATTAGCATTTAAAAAACCTTGCAAATTCACTGAAAAAACCATAGGTTTCAGACATGTTATAGTTAGCGGAAATTTTACTGATAAAAAACCAATGAAATTCCCCCGTTATAGTTAGTGCAGGCAACTATAACTCACGCGACCGCAATCCTCTGCTGATGCTAATACTGTATTTAGACACTTATTTGCCCATGTCTTCTTCCATAAATTTTTAGCTATACATATATTACAAATATTTTTTTTTCATAAAGACACATATGTCATCAGCAGAAGATTGCGGTCGCGTGAGTTATAGTTGCCTGCACTAACTATAACGGGGGAATTTCATTGGTTTTTTATCAGTAAAATTTCCGCTAACTATAACATGTCTGAAACCTATGGTTTTTTCAGTGAATTTGCAAGGTTTTTTAAATGCTAATTCCTAACTATAACGTGTGTGAAACCTATGGTTTTTTCAGTGAATTTGTACGGTTTTTTAAATGCTAAGTTACTTTACGCCATTCGTGGCGTGCACGCCCACTTAACGCAGTTCGTTCCGTGCACGGTTTTTATCAACTATAATAAGCCCTGTACATTTGGTGGCCTTCGGCCACCAAAAGCACAGGGGGTGGGGTCAATGTGGATAGTGTTTTTTTTATTTCGATTTTATAATTTAATTATAATTTAATGCAAACTTTTTTTATGTCATACGTGATACGTGCGTGCCGTACGCGTACACCCGGAAGCAACGTCGCGGTTACGCAGGGGCGTGTAATGCGCATGCGCGAAAGTGACGTAAGCGCTGTGTAAGCGCACCGTAAGCGTCACGTGCGCGCACGGTAGGTCATGTGACTTACAAAGAACACTTTTTATTGGTTGAAATTACTTTCACTTCCAGAAACTTCCCACACCACACCCATTCCCCTCATTACTGCTTGAAAGAACACTTTTCATTGGTTGAAACTACTTTCAGTTCCAGATTCTTCCCACACCACACCCATTCCCCTCATTTCTGCTTGTGATTCACTAGGAGCAGGAGCTGGATTGACATTGGGATACAATGGCAGAACAGCAGGGCTCTTCTGAGAGTGAGGCCAGCAGCACCACCATGATCCAGAGAAGGAGGAAACAAAAGACTTCTTTTGTATGGGAGTATTTCACTTTTCCAGAGGGGGAGAAAAAGGTGAATGCTCAATTGGTCACTTGCATACTTTGTGATCGTGTTTTATCAAGAGGAAATCCAAGGAAGAAATATTCCTTTGGAAATCACTCTATGACGAGACACCTTCAGGACAAACACCCAAGGACCTTTGCTCGACATACTGGAGAAAACTCTTCAGTAAGTCACCAGAGCCCAGCCTCAGATGCTCAGCCGAGTACATCATCGGCAGCTCAGCTGAGCCCTTCCTCTGTTGTTGGAGCATCACCTTCTTCTTTTCCTTTGGACATCAACCCTCGATTTGCGAGTGTTGAAATGAGGTGTACAAAATGTGGTGGTCTTATTGTTTTTGGGGAGGTCAGTCTTCCCCTTATTAACAATAAGATAGACCAGCATGTTTGTAGACGCTTATAATACTCCCATTCTTTCTTTCCTCCATCCCTGTATGAACCCAACGGCTCTTATAAGAGCCAACCTTACCTCACAATTTTTTTTATTTTTTTTTAAGCTTTCCTTTTTGCAAATTTTTTTTTGCCGTGCGCGCACGGTACGCGTAATTCCGCGAATTTCGCGGAATTCCGCAGGTCACCGTGCGCGTACGCTACGAGCATACGGCGATTTTTCGAAAATTTTTTATTTTTTATTTTTGCCCTTGAGGGTCCTTCTGGGACCCCCTGACCAAGGCTAGGGGGTCAGGAACTGTCGAGCCTGCCCCCTTTTCACATTATCCACCTTTTTTATTCACCCCCCTGACAGTTCGAGAGAGAAAATGGCGGCCGCCGCTTCCTGGTTTCGACCGATTCGAATGTTTACTATGATCTAACAGCCAATCAGAATCGCGCTCGCGCACGGCACCGTACGCGTACCGTAAGCTTACCGTAAGCGCACGGTAAGCGCACCGTAAGCTGCCACAGATATATATATTGATTTAAAGGCTATTTTCTCAGGATCTACTGAACAGATTTACACCAAACCTACAAAAGGCACTTCCTTGACCTGAGGACTACCTCTCTGCCAAATTTCTAGTAATTCTGTTCAGCCGTTCGGGCTGTAGCCCTGTCTAAAGGTCCTATGGAAAAATGCATGGGAAAAACGCGTTTTGGGACCCCCCTTTTATCTCAGCCCCCGCTTGACGAATCCCCCCGAGACTTTCAGGGTAGGAGCGGAGCGTAGCGCCCCACCTATTTTGAGAAATTCGCGAGGATTCATCGACCGGCGCCAAAGTTATTCAAAATAGAATGTTGAGGTTTTCCTATGGAAAAGGGGTCCTAACTATAACTACCTACTGGCGACCGCCAGTAGGTAATATATGTACTTATAGTTATATAGTTAGAACCATGTTTCCATTGGAAAAGCATTTTTTTACTTGCCTATAACGTTGGCATCGTTTGACCAAGCTTAATGAAATTTTCAAAACAAAGAGTCCATGGATAGTTTGGGGGTGATCCATGCAGTGGGGACTGAGAATTTGAGGTGGAAAATAGGGGTGCATTTGCAATGTTAACTCACTTAGGAACCTTTAGCCACCGCTACAGCCCGAACCGCTGAACAAACTTACACCAAATTTGACAGGGAGGTTGATGCTAGTTCAATTAAGTGCCTTGTGCCTATTTGGTGTAAATCTGTTCAGTCATTTTTGAGAAATTTAAGCCAAAAATTATAGTGATCTCTCTCTCTGACCTCGGATATTTTGCTGTGGTTTTGTGATTAACCGCGAATGCATGCGTCAATAGAAATGCTCTGATTGGCTAGACGCAACCTGAACAAAACGTTGCGGCTGCCATTTTATCTATTGGGAACTGTTCCTGGGGCTGAAAATTTGTGTGAAAGCCCACATAAATGGTCAGGGTGGAAATACTCTGACCCCATGGTTGAGAAATGGGGGTGTTAGTGACACAAGTTATGTGTCCAAAATTGATTTTTTTAATTGCGTGAAATGTTCGCAACAATACCGCAACCATCACTGCATCACCCCGTGTACCATTGCGGGGACATCATGACTACTGACTTCATTGTGAATATTGGTGGAAATATTAAAAAATATATATAAGTTAATCATTAATATGCATTGTTATAGAGAAATTGAGATGCTGATAATTTTTTTTTATAGTTATTCATATAGTGAGTAATCTACTTTAATGGTTAGAATTAATTATATAGTTTTACATTTTGAAAATGGTGGTGGCTATTGAATTCCTGCATTTGTTTTCTGTTTCTGCAATGTGTCAGTGTGGATTGCGATTACCAACGTCATTGTGATCTCTGGCCTCACCAAAAAAATATAAAATAGGTAAAATAGGAGATGGTTTTTATAGAAACTCTCTAGAAAAACATGACTTTAGAGAATACTGTAAGAAATCATTAGATTATAAACTACTGTAATTTGTGTGTATATAAGAATTTTCAACTTTATGAAAAAGGTGCGATTGTCGTGGTCAGCGACGTCATCATAATGACCCGAATAACCACAAAAACTGAAAATAGGTCTTAAAGATGGTTTTTAAAGAAACTCAGTAGAAAAATATTACGGTAAGCGTACGGTGGCGTGCGCGAGCGCGATTCTGATTGGCTCTTAGATCTTAGTAAACATTCGAATCGGCCGAAACCAGGAAGCGGCGGCCGCCATTTTGTGTATTTCACTCTGAAAAAAAAGAGTGAAAACAAGGAAAGGGGGCAATGAGGAGAGTTACAGACCCCCTAACAATTGTAAGGGGGTCAAAGATGGACAGAAAAGTACAAAAAAAATATTTATTGATTTTAAAAAAAATCACGGGGTACGCGTACGGTAAGCTTACGGTAAGCGTACGGTAAAAAAAATAAAAATAAATAAATGAAAAGCAGATTTAAGAGTTTAGAAATTAGGGAGCTCTAAAAAGAGCTGTTGTGTTTATGGAGTCATTTTTTTAGTGGTACCTACAAGTAAGTACCGATGCAGAGTCTAAGGTTCAAGAGGAAGACTCTGTTCCCTTCATCATTGAAGTGCACACCATCTCCTCTATAAATGTCTTGCATGTCGTAACGCAAGTTGTTGTGGTAAATGGCACCCATACCATAGTCACGGAGGAAAGCAGAAACAGATTTGTTGACGTGCTTTCTTGCTTTGTCAATCTGTGGACAGAAATGATTGGACCAGTTCCATTTTTGCCTTTGGCATATGTTGGAAAACACAAAGGCAGTTTTAGGGAAAAGTGAAAACAGTTGTGCAAAGGTGTCCTTCATAAGCATTTCCAGACCTACCCCAGTCAAAGTGCCTAGGTCATTGCCACCACAGTGCACTATTATGAGGTCAGGGTGTTGGATTTGCATGAAGGATTTCACCAATGGCATCAATTGGTGCCACTTTAACCCTCTCTGACCAATCCATTTAATGTCTACATTTGGCAAAGCAAGGTCTCTCACCATATCTGTTTTCTCTGCAAACTTTTCACTCCAGAAGACATAGCTGTGCCCTACAATCCACACTGTGAACATCTTCAAAGGAGATCTGGATGCACTCAGGAGGTGTCTTTCAGTAGAATGGCAATATGAAAAGAAAGACAGTTTGGAAATGGAGGCATACATATTTTTTGCAAAACAAAAAGAACTGATTGGCTGTTTCATACCATTCCAGAATAAAAACTAGGCTGTATGTGTAAATTAATAGAAGCATGTTTTGTATTGGTACAAAAAAATGTGTAACCAAAGAACAGTACTATGGATTTGCTGTTAGGTTTGAAAAGTCAAGCACTCTTGCTCTGTGGAATTGAAACATTGTGTGTCGAACTTCTGACCTAACTGAACACAGCAGTGTTCCATGAGCTGTTGCTATGGTAGCAGGCAGAAGTCAAGTTGGGGGAAGGGTACTAGGCAGAAGTCAAGTTGGGGGAAGGGTACTTTTGGAAAAGGGTTGGTTTTCAACCAATAGAAATGTGTGATTACATTTGAAAAAAAGGGGGAAGCACTGAGATTTGAAACTTACATGTATATGTGTGGAAAAATAGAGGGAAAGTTTGCCATTATCTGGTTCTGCTGAGAGGAGAGAGGTGAACACAACAGAGATCCTGGCTCTGATAATCTGCTGTTTGAGTGTCACATTTCTTTCACAACTAACTAATTTTAAAGGTGAGTTTACAGTTTGAGAGGGTATGTATGTGGTAACTTAAGAAATGAATAATAGAAATGGGAATTGTTTTTGTTGTAGTTACACATGGTGGTTTCATAATGTGTCAGTGTGTAAAAGTGATTTACACTTGCCCCTGAAAAAAAAAAGAGCAGTAAGTGTGCTTTCAAATTGGCAAAGAAATTTCGTTTTGGGACTAATGTGAAAATATGACTCTGTGTGCATAGAAGAATTATAGGCAGAGATTTATTGCGTCTTGCTCTGGTGATTTCACAGTTGCATTAGATGGAAAGGGGGAGCGAATTTTTGGGGGAATAAGCAGAGGGTTAGCACACACCCATGTCCTTGCCGTGTATAGTCATGCACAGTATTTACAAGCCAGTGGGGTTTTCAGGTTTAAGTCTGTAATGCAAATACATTCAGCATCACTAAGGCTGGTTGCTCTTGGTGGAGTGTAGGCAGTCACAGAGAATGCACATGGCGGTGGTCTGAAAAAAAAACAGCTTGGACACGTGCAATTAAATAAATCAAAAATAGTGGTTTCATAATGTGTCAGTCTGTAAAAGTGATTTCCAATTGTTAAAAGAGGCAAAAATATTTTTTGGAAAAAAAAGGAAATATGTGTACTGTATTATAAATTGTTATAAAAATATTAATACTTTTTTCTTTTTTTTCAGATCGATATAGAAAATTTTTGAAAACTACAACCATTTTAAAAACTATATTTTAAAAAAACAAATGAATAAATATTTTTTTGAGTGAGTATGGTAAGTCAATGTAATGTGATAAATGATTTTTAGTGTTTTTTAAAAAAAAAAAAAAAAAGGTACGCTTACCGTACGCGTACGGTAAAAAAAAAATACAAAAAAGTTTTTAAAAACATATGTAAAAAAAAGATGAAAGATAAGGTTGGCTCTTAAAAGAGCCGTTGTGTTCATGCAGGGACAGAGGAAAGAAAGATTGGGAATATTAGACGGTACGACAAGTGTGCTGATCTATTTTATTGTTCACTAGGGAAATACTGGTCTCCCTATAAGTAATTAGATCGTGACAAGTGGCGCACCGTACTTCAACCCTCGCAAACCGAGGGTTAATTTCCAGAGGGCCAGCAAAAGGAGATTCTCCCCCCACAGATGAAGGGCTCACCTGACCTGCAGAAGAAGGAGTCTGCCCTGCAGATGATGGTCCAGGCTGAGCTGCTGTGGATGTACTGGCTCGTCTTTCTGAAGAGTTACCTCCAAAAAGATGACCATGTGTCCTTTTGTGTACATCCTTGAGGTGTCTGATCATGGTATGATTCCCAAAGGAATACTTCCTGTCAGGATTACCTCTAGAAAGTACACGCTGACACAGCCTGCAAGTAACTAAGGGTGCATTCACCTTTTGCTGGCCTTCTGGAAAAGTAAAATAATCCCAAACATAAGAAGGCTTTACTTTCCTCGCTCTCTGCCTCAAGACAGTGCTGCTGGTGCTAGCCTCACTCTCAGAAGGGCTCTGCTGTTCTGCCATCGTATCCCAAAGACAAACCAGCTCCTTCTTCCAAGGGATCACAAGCAGAAATGAGGGGAATGGGTGTGGTGTAGGAGAGTTCTAGAACTGAAAGTAGTTTCCACCAATCAAAAGTTGTGTTTCATGATCACATGACCTACCGTACGCTTACGGTACGCTTACGGAGCGCTTACGGCAAAAAGTACGCGTGCGCGTAAAAAAGACACGCGCTTGCGCGCATGCGCATAACAGTCATTTCCCGGCACTTCCGCGTAACGTGCGTGTGTTGCGTAAGCGCGCACGCGTCCCACGCGCAGTACGCGCGGCTACGCAAAGTACGTAACTATGCGCAAGCAGCGTAGATAGATTACGGACGTTGCGTAAACCGTACGCTTACCGTGAGCTTACGGTACGCGTACTAAAAAAAAAAAAAAAAAAAAAAAAAAAAAAAATCTGGAAATAAATTTTACATGTTTATTTTTAAAAATATATATAAAAAAAATATTTAAGGATTTTAAAAATTTAAGCATAGTCTTTATAAAAGATAAGAAAATTAAATTACAAATATGTTTGAAAAAAATGAAGAATAAAAAAAAAAAATAGCATTTAAAAAACCTTGCAAATTCACTGAAAAAACCATGGGTTTCACACACGTTATAGTTAGGAATTAGCATTTAAAAAACCTTGCAAATTCACTGAAAAAACCATGGGTTTCACACACGTTATAGTTAGGAATTAGCATTTAAAAAACCTTAGAAATTCACTGAAAAAACCATAGGTTTCACACACGTTATAGTTAGGAATTAGCATTTAAAAAACCTTAGAAATTCAGTGAAAAAACCATAGGTTTCACACATGTTATAGTTAGCTGGACATTTTACTCGTAAAAAACCAATGAAATTGCCCCGTTATAGTTAGTTCAGCTAACTATAACTCGCGCGCCCGCAATGCACTGCTGATGACGTCACATATTACATCACTCATGACATGGTCAGTGACATCACTCATGACATCACTGATGACATCTCAAATGACATCACTGATGACCTCACTGATGACATCATCCTTGTGATAGAGTGGCAGACCTCCTCTCACCTTAATATAAGCTTTGATACACACATTCAAAAATAGAGACTAACAATTTCAAAACAATGGACATACCAATACCAGTTACAACAACCTCTTCAGTAATTCTAAGATCCACATACACATCCACTCATTCACCAACAGTCCTATACAGTCACTCATACATGTACTCACTCATCATATGTACTCATACATCTATACATCCTATTACACAATGCCACTCATCCATAGAGTTACTCACACACATAGTCACTCATGCTAATAAAGAATAAAACATACATTTACTTGCATATACAGTAATACACACACCACCATACTTACTTCTACGGAAACTTACACATACTTAGTCTTTTAAACAATCACTTATAGAAACACATACTTATTCATACAGGAACTCTTTCAATCTCTCCCTCTCACATATACTCACATATATACACCAATAGTCACATATACTAGTTTAAAACATATGTAGTTACTCCTGAAGACACTATTGAGACAGTCATTCACTCACTAACACACCCATACACACACTCATCCACCCATACAGTCCTGCACACATGCTGTCTTCAACACATACAAACAGTGAGTCACTCATTCATGCATCTATGCACTACGTAATACCCCCCACCGTACCATACAGACACTCAGACTGATACTCAAAAAAACAACTAATAACCTATATAGACACCCATGTAGCTACTCACCAACCCATGCAGCCACTTATACACAAAGTGAGAGATACACTTAATCAGTCAGTTACACAATCAATTTTTCAAAAACAAATCATCCATTTAGACACTTATATACCCATTTATTCTTCCATCGACCTTGAGATATACATATATAAAACATATTTAATTTTCAGAAAAACACACATTCACTGGATGATGTCATCAGTGAGGTCATCAATGATGTCATTTGAGATGTCATCAGTGATGTCATGAGTGATGTCACTGACCATGTCATGAGTGATGTAATATGTGACGTCATCAGCAGTGCATTGCGGGCGCGCGAGTTATAGTTAGCTGAACTAACTATAACGGGGCAATTTCATTGGTTTTTTACGAGTAAAATGTCCAGCTAACTATAACATGTGTGAAACCTATGGTTTTTTCACTGAATTTCTAAGGTTTTTTAAATGCTAATTCCTAACTATAACGTGTGTGAAACCTATGGTTTTTTCAGTGAATTTCTAAGGTTTTTTAAATGCTAATTCCTAACTATAACGTGTGTGAAACCCATGGTTTTTTCAGTGAATATATATATATATATGTATAAATCAAGATTTTTCCTACCCCATGGCCAAACCCTCTTCTGAATTTCACACTGGTGATAGTACTCTTTTAAAGTATTTTGGCATCAAAATCATTAAACAGAAAGAAAGGGGTGGTAATAGAATCCTTGAACTAAGAAGAGCAGAGTCAAGAACAATATTATCAATTGGCACCGAAAAGCCATGGGGCCATAATCTGGATGCTGAACTACATGTACACTTATAAACCAGAATAAAAAGTAAAAAGAACATGGACATCCCCTCTCCAAAGAGGATAGAATTAATTGACTTTTTTCATCTAACTAGTTGATCCTTGTTATACATATCACTCAACTGCACACTGCTGCTTTCCTTTCATTTTCTCTGTAACAGACTAGATTAATCATAAAAACTCCTTGCAAGTGGTTTATTTGGAAAGGTGGGAACGTATTATTCGATGTGATTTCCAGTATTATTTCTTCGTGTCAACCTTGACCACTTAGTACTTCACGCATACACGAATTACAATATACATACATTTCTTTTCACAAGAATTAACATTCATTAGGATACTATATGTAGATACTATAGGAATCATTGTAAATACTTTGTATATATGTATATTACTCATTGTCAAAGTTGAAGTTAATATGAAATCGGAATCACTCCTTTTCACAAATTATGTTCCCCCCTCCTTTAATAAGGTACTTTACCTTGACTTTATGTTATCTTATAGACCGTGAGCAAAATGCTACCATTCATTATTTTTCCAATCAACCAATTGCAATTGTGGATAAATTGTAGCAATCAAATTATTGTTTACTTCAAAAAAACGTATTGTCGACCATGCCCAGTATGTCTTCACTTTCTATTTGTTAATTTGTATCCACACCTTAAAATGGACACTCTGGGCCTCGAGACTCTATGGTCCAGTCGAAGGCCGAGTGCCGAAACGCGTAGACCGTCTTTTGCGTATGCCCTGTTCCATTGACGAATAAATACTAACGGATTGAACTTTGTGGTGCTGTGATTCTTACCTGCGACGCACCTTCTATATTTGGAGGAGAAGTGAGGAGAACTTCTTATCATATATGTATATATATATATATATATTCACTGAAAAAACCATAGGTTTCACACATGTTATAGTTAGCGGAAATTTTACTGATAAAAAACCAATGAAATTCCCCCGTTATAGTTAGTGCAGGCAACTATAACTCACGCGACCGCAATCCTCTGCTGATGCTAATACTGTATTTAGACACTTAATTGCCCATGTCTTCTTCCATACATTTTTAGCTATACATATATTACAAATATTTTTTTTTCATAAAGACACATATGTCATCAGCAGAAGATTGCGGTCGCGTGAGTTATAGTTGCCTGCACTAACTATAACGGGGGAATTTCATTGGTTTTTTATCAGTAAAATTTCCGCTAACTATAACATGTGTGAAACCTATGGTTTTTTCAGTGAATTTGCAAGGTTTTTTAAATGCTAATTCCTAACTATAACGTGTGTGAAACCTATGGTTTTTTCAGTGAATTTGTATGGTTTTTTAAATGCTAAGTTACTTTACGCCATTCGTGGCGTGCGCGCCCACTTAACGCAGTTCGTTCCGTGCGCGCACCGCGTGCCCACTTTATGCAGTTAGTGCCGTGCACGCACGGTGGGCACGCGGTGCGCTACGCGCACCGCGTGCCCACGTTACGCTAGATGGGCCATGTACGCACGATGCGCTTCGCGCACCGTGCGCACATGGAGGACATATGATGCACTTCGTTTTGAAAGGTAATATTTTAATTTTTCGTATATTTTATAAGCCATGCACAAATGGTGCCCTTCGGGCACCATTTGCACACGGGGTGGAGAGAGTGTGGATAATTTTTTTTTTATTATTTTTTTTTTTCAATATTTTAGTTTATCTCAGCCGTAATATGCCATGCACACTTGGTGCCCTTCGGGCACCAATTGCACACGGGGTGGAGAGAGTGTGGATAATTTTTTATTTTTTTTATTTTTTACCGTACGCGTACGGTAAGCGTAATCGGCGAAATTACCGAAAAAATAAAAATTCAGTTTTTGGCCTTGGGGGATCTTTGGGGACTCCCTCAACATGGCTATGTGTGTGGGAGCTGTCTAAACAGCCCCTTTACATGTTTTTAGGCTTTATATTTTAAAAATCACTCTCAGTGCGAGAGAGAAAATGGCGGGCGCCGCTTCCTGGTTTCGGCCGATTCGAATGTTTACTAAGATCTAAGAGCCAATCAGAATCGCGCTCGCGCACGCCACCGTACGCGTACGGTAAGCGTACCGTAAGCGCACCGTAAGCTGGCTCAGATATATATATTGATTTAAAGGCTATTTTCTCAGAATCTACTGAACAGATTTACACCAAACCTACAAAAGGCACTTCCTTGACCTGAGGACTACCTCTCTGCCAAATTTCTAGTAATTCTGTTCAGCCGTTCGGGCTGTAGTCCTGTCTAAAGGTCCTATGGAAAAATGCATGGGAAAAACGCCTTTTGGGACCCCCCTTTTATCTCAGCCCCCGCTTGACGAATCCCCCCGAGACTTTCAGGGTAGGAGCGGAGCGTAGCGCCCCACCTATTTTGAAAAATTCGCGAGGATTCGTCGACCGGCGCCAAAGTTATTCAAAATAGAATGTTGCGGATTTCCTATGGAAACGTGGTCCTAACTATAACTACCTACTGGCGACCGCCAGTAGGTAATATATATATATATTTTCATCAAAGGTGCCCTTAGCATTGGAAGCGCACACACCATCACTCAGCCAGCCGGCCTTTGAAAATGCAGCCTGCCTTTCTGCTCCGCAATTTCATTTAACTGCCAACGCGTTTCAAGGTACCATGACCTCTTCTTCTTGGGCTGAACAAACTTCATTTGAGGCTCGCATTCTTTACATTTCTGGTTTTATTCATTGAGATACCTGCCCCCAGTGGGCGTATGCTCATTATTAATTGCCTGATGGGACACGTAGTCCCAATGCGAGTATAACGTTCCTTAATTAAGTTCAAATGTTTAGTTTGCATTATTTTCATTCATATCTTCCTATAGTATGCTGTGTCACAGAACGCAGGTTCAATTTGCATGTCGAGTGATGTGCTGATCCGATTAGGAAGTTCAAACGGCAGCCTCGCTCAGCTGGTTACAGCTTCCTTACCAGCTGGTCGACGGTGCAGCTCCCCACGGCCGGACCGCCGTGTAGTTATATTTTCATCAAAGGTGCCCTTAGCATTGGAAGCGCACACACCATCACTCAGCCAGCCGGCCTTTGAAAATGCAGCCTGCCTTTCTGCTCCGCAATTTAATTTAACTGCCAACGCGTTTCAAGGTACCACGACCTCTTCTTCTTGGGCTGAACAAACTTCATTTGAGGCTCGCATTCTTTACATTTCCGGTTTTATTCATTGAGATACCTGCCCCCAGTGGGCTTATGCTCATTATTAATTGCCTGATGGGACACGTAGTCCCAATGCGAGTATAACGTTCCTTAAGTAAGTTCAAGTCGGAGCAGAAAGGCAGGCTGCATATTATCTACTGGCGACCGCCAGTAGATAATATATATATATATATATATTCACTGAAAAAGCCATAGGTTTCACACACGTTATAGTTAGGAATTAGCATTTAAAAAACCTTGCAAATTCACTGAAAAAACCATAGGTTTCAGACATGTTATAGTTAGCGGAAATTTTACTGATAAAAAACCAATGAAATTCCCCCGTTATAGTTAGTGCAGGCAACTATAACTCACGCGACCGCAATCCTCTGCTGATGCTAATACTGTATTTAGACACTTATTTGCCCATGTCTTCTTCCATAAATTTTTAGCTATACATATATTACAAATATTTTTTTTTCATAAAGACACATATGTCATCAGCAGAAGATTGCGGTCGCGTGAGTTATAGTTGCCTGCACTAACTATAACGGGGGAATTTCATTGGTTTTTTATCAGTAAAATTTCCGCTAACTATAACATGTCTGAAACCTATGGTTTTTTCAGTGAATTTGCAAGGTTTTTTAAATGCTAATTCCTAACTATAACGTGTGTGAAACCTATGGTTTTTTCAGTGAATTTGTACGGTTTTTTAAATGCTAAGTTACTTTACGCCATTCGTGGCGTGCACGCCCACTTAACGCAGTTCGTTCCGTGCACGGTTTTTATCAACTATAATAAGCCCTGTACATTTGGTGGCCTTCGGCCACCAAAAGCACAGGGGGTGGGGTCAATGTGGATAGTGTTTTTTTTATTTCGATTTTATAATTTAATTATAATTTAATGCAAACTTTTTTTATGTCATTTTTTGTAAGCCTTTTTTTAATAATTTATGTACTATATCCTGCATTATGGAAAGGTTTTTTTTTTATGCATTTTTTTCCGTGCGCGTACGGTAAGCTGATGCTACGCGCTTGTAGAATACGCGTACGGTAAGCTGACGCTACGCGCTCTGGACGTAATTAGTGCAGCGCGCCTACGTGATACGTGCGTGCCGTACGCGTATACCCGGAAGCAACGTCGCGGTTACGCAGGGGCGTGTAATGCGCATGCGCGATACGTGATACGTGCGTGCCGTACGCGTACACCCGGAAGCAACGTCGCGGTTACGCAGGGGCGTGTAATGCGCATGCGCGAAAGTGACGTAAGCGCTGTGTAAGCGCACCGTAAGCGTCACGTGCGCGCACGGTAGGTCATGTGACTTACAAAGAACACTTTTTATTGGTTGAAATTACTTTCACTTCCAGAAACTTCCCACACCACACCCATTCCCCTCATTACTGCTTGAAAGAACACTTTTCATTGGTTGAAACTACTTTCAGTTCCAGATTCTTCCCACACCACACCCATTCCCCTCATTTCTGCTTGTGATTCTCTAGGAGCAGGAGCTGGATTGACATTGGGATACAATGGCAGAACAGCAGGGCTCTTCTGAGAGTGAGGCCAGCAGCACCACCATGATCCAGAGAAGGAGGAAACAAAAGACTTCTTTTGTATGGGAGTATTTCACTTTTCCAGAGGGGGAGAAAAAGGTGAATGCTCAATTGGTCACTTGCATACTTTGTGATCGTGTTTTATCAAGAGGAAATCCAAGGAAGAAATATTCCTTTGGAAATCACTCTATGACGAGACACCTTCAGGACAAACACCCAAGGACCTTTGCTCGACATACTGGAGAAAACTCTTCAGTAAGTCACCAGAGCCCAGCCTCAGATGCTCAGCCGAGTACATCATCGGCAGCTCAGCTGAGCCCTTCCTCTGTTGTTGGAGCATCACCTTCTTCTTTTCCTTTGGACATCAACCCTCGATTTGCGAGTGTTGAAATGAGGTGTACAAAATGTGGTGGTCTTATTGTTTTTGGGGAGGTCAGTCTTCCCCTTATTAACAATAAGATAGACCAGCATGTTTGTAGACGCTTATAATACTCCCATTCTTTCTTTCCTCCATCCCTGTATGAACCCAACGGCTCTTATAAGAGCCAACCTTACCTCACAATTTTTTTTATTTTTTTTTAAGCTTTCCTTTTTGCAAATTTTTTTTTGCCGTGCGCGCACGGTACGCGTAATTCCGCGAATTTCGCGGAATTCCGCAGGTCACCGTGCGCGTACGCTACGAGCATACGGCGATTTTTCGAAAATTTTTTATTTTTTATTTTTGCCCTTGAGGGTCCTTCTGGGACCCCCTGACCAAGGCTAGGGGGTCAGGAACTGTCGAGCCTGCCCCCTTTTCACATTATCCACCTTTTTTATTCACCCCCCTGACAGTTCGAGAGAGAAAATGGCGGCCGCCGCTTCCTGGTTTCGACCGATTCGAATGTTTACTATGATCTAACAGCCAATCAGAATCGCGCTCGCGCACGGCACCGTACGCGTACCGTAAGCTTACCGTAAGCGCACGGTAAGCGCACCGTAAGCTGCCACAGATATATATATTGATTTAAAGGCTATTTTCTCAGGATCTACTGAACAGATTTACACCAAACCTACAAAAGGCACTTCCTTGACCTGAGGACTACCTCTCTGCCAAATTTCTAGTAATTCTGTTCAGCCGTTCGGGCTGTAGCCCTGTCTAAAGGTCCTATGGAAAAATGCATGGGAAAAACGCGTTTTGGGACCCCCCTTTTATCTCAGCCCCCGCTTGACGAATCCCCCCGAGACTTTCAGGGTAGGAGCGGAGCGTAGCGCCCCACCTATTTTGAGAAATTCGTGAGGATTCATCGACCGGCGCCAAAGTTATTCAAAATAGAATGTTGAGGTTTTCCTATGGAAAAGGGGTCCTAACTATAACTACCTACTGGCGACCGCCAGTAGGTAATATATGTACTTATAGTTATATAGTTAGAACCATGTTTCCATTGGAAAAGCATTTTTTTACTTGCCTATAACGTTGGCATCGTTTGACCAAGCTTAATGAAATTTTCAAAACAAAGAGTCCATGGATAGTTTGGGGGTGATCCATGCAGTGGGGACTGAGAATTTGAGGTGGAAAATAGGGGTGCATTTGCAATGTTAACTCACTTAGGAACCTTTAGCCACCGCTACAGCCCGAACCGCTGAACAAACTTACACCAAATTTGACAGGGAGGTTGATGCTAGTTCAATTAAGTGCCTTGTGCCTATTTGGTGTAAATCTGTTCAGTCATTTTTGAGAAATTTAAGCCAAAAATTATAGTGATCTCTCTCTCTGACCTCGGATATTTTGCTGTGGTTTTGTGATTAACCGCGAATGCATGCGTCAATAGAAATGCTCTGATTGGCTAGACGCAACCTGAACAAAACGTTGCGGCTGCCATTTTATCTATTGGGAACTGTTCCTGGGGCTGAAAATTTGTGTGAAAGCCCACATAAATGGTCAGGGTGGAAATACTCTGACCCCATGGTTGAGAAATGGGGGTGTTAGTGACACAAGTTATGTGTCCAAAATTGATTTTTTTAATTGCGTGAAATGTTCGCAACAATACCGCAACCATCACTGCATCACCCCGTGTACCATTGCGGGGACATCATGACTACTGACTTCATTGTGAATATTGGTGGAAATATTAAAAAATATATATAAGTTAATCATTAATATGCATTGTTATAGAGAAATTGAGATGCTGATAATTTTTTTTTATAGTTATTCATATAGTGAGTAATCTACTTTAATGGTTAGAATTAATTATATAGTTTTACATTTTGAAAATGGTGGTGGCTATTGAATTCCTGCATTTGTTTTCTGTTTCTGCAATGTGTCAGTGTGGATTGCGATTACCAACGTCATTGTGATCTCTGGCCTCACCAAAAAAATATAAAATAGGTAAAATAGGAGATGGTTTTTATAGAAACTCTCTAGAAAAACATGACTTTAGAGAATACTGTAAGAAATCATTAGATTATAAACTACTGTAATTTGTGTGTATATAAGAATTTTCAACTTTATGAAAAAGGTGCGATTGTCGTGGTCAGCGACGTCATCATAATGACCCGAATAACCACAAAAACTGAAAATAGGTCTTAAAGATGGTTTTTAAAGAAACTCAGTAGAAAAATATTTGTTTAAACATGCTTTCAAAGAAGTATGTATATAGTAATATGTGTAGTGCAATGTTCAGAATGGATTTGTTTACATATTATTTTTGGATGTGTTGGTGGCCATTGAATGTCTGCTTTTGTTTTCCGTTCTCACGACGTATTCGTGGGGATCGCGACATCATCTCGAAGATCCTCAAAAACTGAAGATTTTTTTTTTTGATTTTTTTTAAAAGAAAGTTTACATTGTTTCAGGTGTTTCTTGTGTGTGTATGGCTACTACACATAAGACCGGATGTAGAGCTTCAGGTTACTTAGAAACACCCTGTTGCCTTCATCTGTGATGTGCACTGCATCATTTCTATAAATTTCATGCATGTCAAAATGCAGATTGTTGTTATAGATACAGCCCATGCGAGGGACTCTGAGGAATGCAGAAACAGTTTTATTAACATGTTTTCTGGCTTTTTCAATCTGAGGACAGAATTGATTTGACCAGTTCCATTTCTGTCTTTTGCAAATATTAGAGTACACCAAGACCGTGTGAGAGAAAAGCGACATCAGTTCTGCAAAGGTTGCTTTCATTAGAATTTCCAGCCCTACCCCAGTCAATGTGTCTAGGCCATTGCCCCCACATTGAACAATCATGAGGCGAGGAGCTTGGGAATCCACAATGGATTTAACCAAAGCCAGCAACTGATGAAACTTTAACCTTCTCTGGCTAAACCAAGTAATCTGCACATTTGCCATACCCAACTCCCTGTCAATAGCTCTCTTTTTTGCAGCCTATTTAGCCCATTAGATATAATTGTCACCCTCAATCCATACTTTAAGCATTTTGAAGTTAAAGAGTAAAAGTAGTCAGGAGAAGGCTTGAGCAAAAGAAGGTAGTTTTCCAAAGCAAAAACAGTAAAAATTGAGGTATTTTTTTAAGGATATATTTCATCGAATGCTGTCAGCATGAAAGTGAATACAATTAGATAGTGTGTTGGATGCCTTAGCAAGAAGTCTTATTATTGGCAGTTGTTTAAGAAAATACATGTAATATAGAAATAGAATGCTTTTGAATCTGTGAAGTAAAGCACACCTTCTGCATCTTATTTGGAAGTAGCATGTTCTTTCTAGAATGTGTTATGAACTTGTGACCTACTGGTTCCACTGGGTTGCAAGGTACACTGACGAAAGACTGTGTTGGGTGTTAAAGAGACAGAACACTTTTAAAAAGTTGAGGAGTGATGGCACAATTTAAGTAATGGCAAGTTCTAATTTCCAACTCAGGACTATGTAATAAACTGTTGTGTAGTATTTAAATTTCAGAAAAATGAAGCTAGATATAGGTTTGAACTCCCGTTTCTTTTCACGATTACTCCGCAATGATCACAAAAACATTGCAAAAATGTGCCGACAGGAACCTCATTTTGAAAGAGAGGGAAAGGATTAACCGGTGCTAACCATTCACAAGTGGAGATGCAGTAGTCTAAAATGAAAGACATGATTTCCTTTGCTGCTTTTCTCATGATGATAGAGTGGAAAGTTGAAGAGGTTGCCATTTTAGACTTGCCTTGTATAAGAGTGGTGTGCCATTCTTTTGCTTACTTTTTACAAATCTTAACAGTTTCAAAACTTTCCAGAAAGAGCTCAAAGAACAATATAATCTACAAACTCAATTCACTGGTATGTTTATAACTCTGTAATTATTTTAAAAATGCACATTAGAAATGAAGAAATATATCACAGTGATGTGAAAAAATATATGAGATGAACTGTATCTATTAGAGGGTATGTGTGTATGGGGAAGGGTATACAAGAGACAGAACATTTATTTTAAAATTGAGGAGTGATGACACAATTTAAGTAATGGCAGAATGTAATTTTCAACTAAGGACTATGTAATAAGCTGTTAGTATTTCAATTTAAAAAAAAATGAAGCTAGATAAAGGTTTGAACTTCTATTTTTTTGTCGCGATTTCTCCGCGAAAATTGCAAACACACATAGAGAAGAATCTCTTTTTGAAAAAGAGGGAAAGGGTTAACAGATACTAACCATTCACGAGTGGAGATAGTGTAGTCTAAAATGAAAGACATTATTTCATTTGCTGCCTTTCTCATGATCACAGAGTGCAAAGTTGAAGAGGTTGCCATTGTATGGTTGCTTTGTATGAGCGTGGTGTACCATTCTTGTGCTTAGTTTTTACAAATCCTAACAGTGTCAAAACTATCCACAAAGAGATAAAACAACAATATAATCTGCAAACTGAATTCACTGGCATGAAGACTACTTTTTAATCCTTTATAAAAAAATGACATTAGAATTGAAGATGTAGATCGAGTTTGATAAAAAAAGAGTATCACAGTGAAATGAAAAAATATATCAGATGAACTGTATCTATTGGAGGGTATGTGTTTAAGAGGTTAGTGGTGAAAGTTTTGGAAAGTAAGAGAAAAATGAATTAGTGCCTCTTTATCACATTGTGTACTCTATTGAAAACTGATAGTATGGTATTGTGGAAAGTTGGAATGAGGAACTAAGAATGTTTTAAATGTCTAAACATAATGTGCAGAATAGATACATCTGTTATTTGCATTCTGGGAGTTGCAGTACTTTTAGTAACATTATTAAACAGGAGTAGTGTAGCCACAAATAAAAGATGAGATGAGAACATGTTGTCCACCTGTATATGAATTAGAAAGCAGTATTACTGGTTAGGTATGTACTGGGAAGTGTCTGTCCATGTGGTTTTTAACTATATGACTGCTTTGATGGTGAGATAGGGTACTTGCGGTTGCACATAGCTATATATATATATATTCACAGAAAAAACCATAGGTTTCAGGCACGTTATAGTTAGGAATTAGCATTTAAAAAACCTCAGAAATTCACTGAAAAAACCATAGGTTTCAGGGGTGTTATAGTTAGCTGGACTTTTCACTTGTACAAAACCATTGAAATTCCCCCGTTATAGTTAGTTCAGCTAACTATAACTCGCGCGCCCGCAATGCACTGCTGATGACGTCACATATTACATCACTCATGACATGGTCAGTGACATCACTCATGACATCACTGATGACATCTCAAATGACATCACTGATGACATCATCCAGTGAATGTGTGTTTTTCTGAAAATTATATATGTTTTATATATGTATATCTCAAGGTCGATGGAAGAATAAATGGGTATATAAGTGTCTAAATGGATGATTTGTTTTTGAAAAATTGATTGTGTAACTGACTGATTAAGTGTTTCATAGTGAATACATGGCTTAGTGAGTAATGTTTAAATATGTAAATATCTGTATCAGTCTCTCACTTTGTGTATAAGTGGCTGCATGGGTTGGTGAGTAGCTACATGGGTGTTTATATAGGTTATTAGTTGGTTTTATGAGTATCAGTCTGAGTGTCTGCATGGTTCGGTGGGGGTATTACGTAGTGCATAGGTGCATGAATGAATGACTCACTCTTTGTATGTGTTGAAGACAGCATGTGTGCAGGACTCTATGGGTGGATGAGTGAGTGTATGGGTGTGTTAGTGAGTGAATGACTGTCTCAATAGTGTCTTTATGAGTAACTACATATGTTTTAAACTAGTATATGTGACTATTGGTGTATATAAGCGAGTATATGTGACAGTGAGAGATTGAAAGAGTTCCTATATGAATAAGTATGTGTTTCTATAAGTGATTGTTTAAAAGACTAAGTATGTGTAAGTTTCCGTAGAAGTAAGTGTGGTGGTGTGTGTATAACTGTATATGCAAGTAAATGTATGTTTGATTCTTTATTAGCATGAGTGACTATGTGTGTGAGTACCTCTATGGAGGAGTGGCATTGTGTAACAGGATGTATAGGTGTATGAGTACATATGATGAGTGAGTACATGTATGAGTGACTGTATAGGACTGTTGGTGAATGAGTGGATGTGTATGTGGATCTTAGAATTACTGTATAGGTTGTTGTAACTGGTATTGGTATGTCCATTGTTTTTAAAATTTTAATTTCTATTTTTGAATGTGTGTATCAAAGGTTATATTAGGGGAAGAGGAGGTCTGCCACTCTATCACAAGGATGATGTCATCAGTGATGTCATCAGTGATGTCATTTGAGATGTCATCAGTGATGTCATGAGTGATGTCACTGACCATGTCATGGGTGATGTAATATGTGACGTCATCAGCAGTGCATTGCGGGCGCGCGAGTTATAGTTAGCTGAACTAACTATAACGGGGGAATTTCAATGGTTTTGTACAAGTGAAAAGTCCAGCTAACTATAACACCCCTGAAACCTATGGTTTTTTCAGTGAATTTCTGAGGTTTTTTAAATGCTAATTCCTAACTATAACGTGCCTGAAACCTATGGTTTTTTTTGTGAATTTCAAAGGTTTTTTAAATGCTAATTTCTAACTATGCCTACAGAGATAGGACATGTGAAGAAAGAAGAAAAAATGCACAGAAAGAAACAAAAGAAGTGCAGAAAGAAGCAACAGAAGTCCTCAAATACGAAGATAAGTGCAGGAAGAAGGATAACGTGCAGAAAGAACAAAAAGAAGAGCAGAAAGAAGCCTTGTTGCAAAATCATCCTGTACCCTCAACTTTTTCAGACGGATACTGGTGGTAACTGAGTCTGACTAACCAGTCCTAGAGCCAGTGCTATGTTAAAAGACACTTAGAATACAGTGAAAACACCTACATACACTAGGGAACATTATGCGTTGGGGTCCCCCTGTGATTAGCATGACCTCCTCTGTAAGCCCCTAGTGTATAATAGGGCATGGGGATTAAAACTACCTCTTAAAACAGGCCACAGGGCGTTTTTGCACACGTTAACTCAGGCCTTGTCCCCTCCCTTCACCACTGTGTAAACACGCCCTGTGTCCATTTTTAGTTGGGAGATTAAGTTCATTTGAATCCTGAGGGTCCCTAGGGTCCAACTAGCCCACTAGGTACCTCCAGTAAGTGCCACAGAGCTGCGTTGCAGAGAGGTGTAAAAAGTGGCACGGCCTGGACCACCTCTCTGCAATGCAGCTCAGTGGCGCTTACTGGAAGCACTTGGTGGGCTAGTTAGCCCCCAGGGGCCCTCAGTATTGAAGGGAAATTATATCCCCAATTTAAAACGTGCCATAGTGCGTGTTTGCATACGTCACCTCAGGCCCCGTCCCCTCCCTTCACCACTGTGTAAACGCGCCCTGTGGCTGTTCTAAGTTGAGAGATTAAGTCCCCCTGAATCCTAAGGGTCCCTAGGGTCAAACTAGACCACTAGGTACCTCCAGTAAGCGCCACAGAGCTGCGTTGCAGAGAGGTGTAAAAAGGGGCTTGGCCTCAGAACACCTGGCTGCAGCGCAGCTCCCTGGCGCATACTGGAGATGCCTGTTGGGGGCGCGTTTGCAGAGTGCTGCACGGAGGGGGCATGGCCTCCGGCACGATGCCAGTCTTTTATTTATTTTAGTTTTTTAAGAAGGGGGGCTGTTTGGTTCCCCTTCTTATTCTAATTTATTGGCCCTGATGACCCCATCCCCCAGGGCCAGTCTCCTAATTATATTTTTTTGACCCCAATCCCCAGGGCCGGCCACTGTTTTTTATTATTTTTAAAAAATATATATTTATAGACACACCTAGGACATGCTGGACAAACCGTACGTACCTATCACCATGACGATTTGCGTGATATTCATTAAAAGGCGACTATGCATGCAATGAATCCACGTGGAATGTATTTACACCACTAGTGAAGCTCTGACATGTCTGATGCCCTACCGTGCCTAATCCTGGTAGACACCCTTGTCGTTTATTTATACAAACATGGGTAGCTATTGACGGGCACATTTAATACACATGCACACCAAGCCATTCAAAGGGGATTCGACAAAAATTCGACCAAAACTATGCAAGAAACCCCCCTCACGGTTAATAAAACACACATCCACTGCCGGATGTGTAATACTTTTTATTTTACTCTCTGGAAAGGGGACGAACATCACTTGAGAGTCACAGCGTGCTCCTGACAGAGCCCAATGCTGTGTTACACCCACCATTGCCTGCCGAGTGCCACACACCTCTGTGTTGTATTCCACTAGCTAGTGCATATGCTATGACACTCTCTAGCCCATGCGCACTGTAACACCACCCCGTGAATATGTCATGCCACACTTGTCTTCGCACGGGTTATATTGCCCCATCTAACGTGCCTTTCTCGATGCCTATGTTATAACGCACAGTGCTATGCCATACATATTACAATCTGGGATCCATATCTTTGTCACAGTGCATATGCAACGTTACACTCCCCAGCACATATTTTATATTACAACTTTAGAGACTAGTTAGGTTACACAACACTGCCCTGTGCATATTACACTCCAAGGCGCATATCGCATAGCACGCGCTAGTGCCTGTGCTATCTCGCGCTCTCCCATGAATCTGTCATTGCGCACAATGTATTGCATATTATATTTCACGCCCGGTTCATCTTATATCACACTTTTTGGTGCATAGTTTATACCATACACTATATCTAGTTTTCATTTTCAATCGTGCTCTCAGGACTATGTTCTATATAACACTGTGTTCACCTACCCTTTTCACGGGCATTACATTTTGCGATAGGGGGTGAGGGTCAGGGGGTGTTTCTGCCAAGTGAGCCCGGAGTCACAGTCACAAACGTCCTCTTCTTCCTGAATAAAAGTGAGATTATGCTGCATACTTGTTCATATTTTAAGTAGTTCGCACAGACACAATGTTTTAAAAACAATAAAGTTCCTAATACCCGCCTTCTCTGAACAGTTAGCTTGCTGCCCCATCCCCTTCCTCCCTATCCTCTGTTGTGTGAATCCACGGACTAGCCTCCTCCCTCCTGCCATGCATGGTCTGATGTGCTGCCACTGCCCTCAATTTAGTATGATGTACCAGTCCACTCCTCCTGCCCTCCATTGCCCAATTCTATGCCCCATCATTGACCTCCTGCTTAAACTCTGTGCTTAGCTTGCTGCCCCTATTCTCCTTCCCCCTGCCCTCCGATGTCTTTGTGCATGCCCCTGCTCCATCCTTTTTGCCCACCATGTCCCATGGACCTGCCACTCCTATCTACTCTGAGTGTTCTGTTGAGCTGCCACTCCCCTCCCACCTGCCTAGCATTGTCAGATGACTGTAACCTGTCCCTGCCACCTCCACCCTGCCTGTCCACATGCCATGCCCCTATCCTCTTCCTCCTGTCCTACATGGTCCATTGTACTGCCACACCCTTCTGCCCTCCCTGGTCTGTTGTGCTGCAACTGCTCCTCCTGCCTGCCCCGTGTGGTCTGTTGTGAGGTCCCTTCCCCTGAACTTTCTTGTCTGTGCACAGGTCCTGACCCTTCCTTCTATCCTCCATCGTCCTTTGTGCATGCCCCTCCACCCTCCTTCTTGCCCATCATAGCCATTGTGCTGCCACTAACCCTCCCACTTGCCATGCATGGTCTTCTGTGCTGCCATGGCCCCTCCCACCTTCCCTGTGTGGTCAGTTAGCTGCCCCTGACCCCCTCCCACCTTCCCTCCATGGTCTGTGTGTATGCCATCACAGTCTCACTGTTGCTCTTCATGGTGTGTCTTGCTTCTAGTGCCCATCCTGCCTGACCTCCATGGCTATCTTGCTGCTCCTGCCCTGCCCCCTTGCCCCCAGCCCTACTCCCTCCCTCCTGGCTTGTCTGTTCCATTGTAATGCCCCTGATCCGTCCCTCCTGCCCTTTATGGTCTGTTATACTGCAGCTTTCTCTCCTGTCTGTCCATTATGGTCAGCTAGCTACCATTGCCTCTTGCCCCTCTGTTCTCTGTTGTCCATGTGCATGGTCCTGTCCCCTCCCTCTTGCTTTCTATGGATTGTTGTGCTGCACTCCCGTCCTGCATGCCCTGTGTGGTGTATTGTGCTGCTGCAAACCCTGATGCCTGCCCTGCAGGGTCAGTTTGGTGCACCTCTCCATGTCCCTCCTGTCCTCTGTTATCCAAGTCCATGTCCCTATCCCATTTCCTTCCATGATCCAATGTACCATACTTGCGAACATTTTGAACTTGGTAAGAGGGAGATTTTGAAAAAAAACTGGGGTATTGATTTTCCCCTTTGAGTTACATTGAAAAAGAGGATATTGTAGACAGGAGAAAGATCAAATAAAGCCCATTTGAGCTTAAAAACATTGGACGTTTCCTGGCTGAATCGGGTCTGTTGGCATGTATGGTTGTACTACCATTGCCTCTTCCTTCTGCCCACAATGGTCTATTACATTGCCACAGCCTTGAAGGAGTGTAGATTTTGTATCACAGGGGGCCCCTGGCCCGTTCTGTCCACACCTGAAGTATGAGACCCTTGTCCTTGCCCTGCCAGCTGCATTTGTAGGCCGTATTAAATTGACCAGCGGGTCCTGTGTTGCTATATAATTATCCTGAGACATCCTTACCACTCAGCCAGCATAAAACCCTTGTGTAGGCCCTTCTGTTCAATATGTAGGCCTCTTTGTTAAATTGACCATAGCTCTGCAATTTTAGTGTATAGCAGTCTGAAGGCAGGTCTGCGAGGCCTTCTGATCCAAACTAGTAGCCCCCACCCTACCCGAGTGCTCCGTGCTCGGTATCAAAGTTCAACATCCCCCTGAAGCTGTCGACATACAGTAGGCTGCATCCTGGACTGGTACTTGCTTCCTGGGCAGGTTTCCCGCTTTTAAGGAAGTGGCAACCGCAGAGCGTCAAGTTAGGAGAACTGAGGAGATTTTATACATGAATATATTGAATTCCCGTACAATACCCATTATTTTCTGCTTGCTCTATGGAACTTACGATAAGCGATTGGCCTGAGAGACTGACCTTTTCACCCAGTCCATTGTCAGCATTAAGTGGGTAAATGACGAAATGTCTGGTAAAATCTGCAGACGAAGCTTTTGGGTAGCATACGTAGGTAGATGTAGCGTGCAAAGGAGCCCACAAAATGATATAAAAAGGGAGCACCCACAGATATCGACGGACTACCTCGCCGTCTGTATGTAGGTTAACAGGCAGTGCAGGTTTTCCCCAAGAGCTGGGAGCTCTTGTCTTCCTTTGCTTAAAATGTCTTGCTCTGCTTTGCTTGAAGTATCTTATTCTATTTTACCTATATGAAATGTCATGTTATGTTTAACCATTGTTCTCTTTACTTTTGCATTTAAAAGATTTTGTATTGTAATTGCAGGAATGCTTGCTCTAAGAGTAAACGTGAGTGTTCCTAGGTAACATTTTCCTTGGTGTAACTTGTTTCTCATGATGCATTTATAGATGTGTTTTCTCTCTCTCTCTGTCAGTACATTAATTGAGATACAGAGAATATTATGACAGCTGTATGATTATCTGGATTCTGTCTTTTGTACTTTATGTCTCTATTCTGAGGTTTCTTTGAAGTTGCATCTTCTCATTAAACTGCCATTGTATTCTGCCTCCAATTCCATGTCTCATATGTCTGTTTTCTTCATTTTTGGAGCAAGCGTTCCTAGGCACCCCGGCTCAAATTAAGGTGCCCCTTTTGTCCCTGACTCACTCTCCTGCTCAGTTCTGTGGTGGCTCCCGGGGATCTGGGGACCGCCCCTAGCTTCCTTGACCCGTAATAGATCTTCCCTCCAACAGCCTCTCTTGCAAGTCCTGTATTGTTGGTTTGTTGCCCCTGCCCCCCTTTCCACTGCCCTCCATAGTCTGTTGTGCTTCCACGGCCCTTCCTGCCTGCTCAGTGTGGTTAAATTGTTGCCTTTGCACCCTCCTACCTGCCTTCAATTTTCAGAGTCCGTGCCCCTGGCCTCTGCCTCTCAACAGTATCCTAATGAACAACTAGATTGCTAACATTCTATATTTATTACAAAAGTGTGGAACGCCTGACATCATCTTGATGTAATAAAAACTGTAATACCTAGAGCATTTCCTTTAGAAATTACATATATGAGAGGGTCTTATTGGCATCAAAATTATGGTTAGTGCTCTAAAAGACTAAAATAAGGACATCTTTTCTGAGTTTTCAAATAGCGACAAAGCACTTTTAAATTATTTGTTATCTTTATGTTTTTTTATCCAGTTGACCACTTGATTAAATGTTGCACTTAGGGGAGAGGATGTGGTGTTACTTCCAGAACTGCAGACTTTGCAACTGGGGAACCAGGTTGAAGTTTCTGCTTCAGCTCGACATTCTGTGATTCTGGTCAAATCACTTAGTCTCCCCATGTCTACAACCAAAATGAATTTGTTCTTCTGTGATGTAACCAATGCTCATGTAAAGCACTCCAATACCTGACAAGTCTGCACTATATAACACTGCAAAAACACAAAATAATAAGTGTTTTGCACACTTCTGTCATTGGGCTATATTTGGGCTACATCTGGGTGATTTTGGGCTACATTTGGGCTCTTTTGTCTCCGGTGGCCATCTTGGGAGATTTATTTGTTATGAAGTTTCCTAATTTCCTCATGTACTGCAGTCTCCTCAGTAGGAAATGCTTTCAGTTTTTTACTTTGATTCCATCATGAAGGTATTCAGATATGTCACACATTTGCCATAAATTCTGAATGTTAGCACTCTAGTTGCTCATTAGATCACTGTAGTAAAACTACTGCACCATGGAAGTCTGCTCCTGGTATTAAAAGTGCATGTTTCAGTCTGCATGTCAGAATTTTTTAATGAAATAGAAGAGGATTTGAGAAGTCACTCAAAATGTGCCCTCATTTTCTTTCTTCAGCATTAATCATAATTTCTATGGCAAAATGAACCTCCTCATTGTGTTCCTTTTTAAATTAAATGTTTTAAGTGTTACCAGTTTATTCCAATCAAGATGGCTTCAGGTGTGCCTTACTTTTGTCATAATGAAGACAGTAAGCGCTCTAGTTGTTTTTAAGAACATTCTGGGACATTCTGTCATTGGGCTATACTTGGGCTACATCTGGGTGATATTTGGGCTACATTTGGGCTCTTTTGTCTCTGGTGGCCATCTTGGGAGACTTATTTGTTATGAAGTTTCCTAATTTCCTCATTTACTGCAGTCTCCTCAGTCGGAAATACTTTCAGTTTTTTACTTTGATTCCATCAAGAAGGCATTCAGATGTGTCACACATTTGCCATAAATTCAGAATGTTAGCACTCTTTTTGCTCATTAGATCACTGTAGTAAAGCTACTGCTCACCAGGGAAAACTGCTGCTGGTATTGAAAGTGCATGTTTCAGTCTGCATGTCAGAATTTTTTAATGAAATAGAAGAGGATTTGAGAAGTCACTCAAAATGTGCCCTAATTTTTCTTTCTGCAGCACTAATCATACTTTTTATGGAAAAATGAACCCCCTCATTTTGTTCCTTTTTAAATTAAATGTTTTAAGAGTTACCACTTTAATCCAAGCAAGATGGATTCAGGTGTGCCATGCGTTTATCATAAGTAGGACTGTTAGCGCTCTAGTTGTTCTTTGGAACACTCTGGGAAGCTGCAGTAGAACACAAAGGAATCAACTGACAGTCTCTGCCCTTGTTGGATGTACATGTTTTACTGAGAATGTCAGACTTCATTCTCATATGACTGAGAAAGATAATGTGAATTTACAGAAAATAAGCTCTCAGTTTAGCCTATAGATCACCTTCCAAACCTCTGTGGTAAAAGCATGAGAAAATATTTTTCTCTCAATCATGATATCCCAGCAGAAGGCTTTTTCACATGGTGAAATCACCTTAGAACATACCACAATTCCTAAAATGAGTATGGTACCATCAACAAATGATTTATAATGTAACTAAAGTCTTAAAACCTTCTATTAACTGCAATGCTTTTTAATGAGGTGCTATCATGTATATTGGTCCCAAGATGGCTGCCAACACTTCTTGGATGAAGTGCTGACAGCCAATCAGATCTCAGGATGAGATGTGTGGTTAGGCTCCGCCCACATATATATATGCTTTTAAATGCTATTTTCTCAGGAAATACTGAACAGATTTACACCAGACCTGCAAAAGGCACTTCCTTGACCTTATGGCTACCTCTCTGCCAAATTTCAAGTAAATCTGTTCAGCCGTTCGGGCTGTAGCTGTGTCTAAAGGTCCTATGGAAAAATGCATGGGGAAAACGCGTTTTGGGACCCCCCTTTTTTCTCGGCCCCTGCTTGACGAATCCCCCCAAGACTTTCAGGGTAGGAGCGGAGCGTAGCGCCCCACCTATTTTGAAAATTTCGCGAGGATTCGTCGACCGGCGCCAAAGTTATTCCAAATAGAATGTTGCGGATTTCCTATGGAAACAGGGTCCTAACTATATCTACCTACTGGCGACCGCCAGTAGGTAATATATATATATATATATATATATATATATATATATATACATATATATATATATGTATGTATATATATATATGTATATGTATATATATATTCACTGAAAAAACCATAGGTTTCACACATGTTATAGTTAGCTGGACATTTCACTCGTTAAAAACCAATGAAATTCCCCCGTTATAGTTAGTGCAGGCAACTATAACTCACGTGACCGCAATCCTCTGCTGATGATGTCAGATATTACATCACTGATGACATATGTGTCTTTATGAAAAATAAATATTTGTAATATATGTATAGCTAAAGATACATTATTAGCATCAACAGAGGATTGCGGTCGCGTGAGTTATAGTTGCCTGCACTAACTATAACGGGGGAATTTCATTGGTTTTTAACGAGTGAAATGTCCAGCTAACTATAACATGTGTGAAACCTATGGTTTTTTCAGTGAATATGCAAGGTTTTTTAAATGCTAATTCCTAACTATAACGTGTGTGAAACCTATGGTTTTTTCAGTGAATTTGTACGTTTTTTTAAATGCAAATTTTTTTTTGAGATTTTTGGTAAACCTATGTATAAAATAATATATGTACTATATCCTGCATTATGGAATAGTTAATTTTTTTTTTTTATGCATTTTTTGCCGTGCGCGCACGGCACGCGTGATAGTTACGCGAAGTTCGCAGAATTTCTCTTCGCGGAATTTCTCCGTTTACGCCGTGCGCGTACGCTACGCGCATTCGGCGATTTTTTGAAAAAAAATTAAAATTAATTTTTGCCCTTGGGGGTCCTTCTGGGACCCCCTGACAAAGGCTAGGGGGTCAGGAACTGTCCAGCCTGCCCCCTTTTCACGTTATCCACCTTTGTTTTTCACCCCCTCAGACTGCGAGAGACAAAATGGCGGCCGACACTTCCTGGTTTCGACCGATTCGAATGTTTACTGAGATCTAACAACCAATCAGAATCGCGCTCGTGCACGGCGGCGTGCGCGTACGGTAAGCTTACGGTACGCGCTCGGAGCGCGCCCATAGATATATATATTGATTTAAATGCTATTTTCTCAGGAAATACTGAACGGATTTACACGAGACCTTCAAAAGGCACATCCCTGACCTGAGGGCTACCTCTCTGCCAAATTTCAAGTAATTCTGTTCAGCCGTTCGGGTTGTAGCTCGGACTAAAGGTCCTATGGAAAAATGCATGGGGAAACGTGTTTTGGGACCCCCCCTTTTTCTCAGCCCCCGCTTGACGAATCCCCCCGAGACTTTCAGGGTAGGAGCGGAGCGGAGCGCCACACCTATTTTGAGAATTTCGCGAGGATTCATCAATCGGCGCCAAAGTTATTCCAAATAGAATGTTGCGGATTTCCTATGGAAACACGGTCCTAACTATAACTATCTACTGGCGACCGCCAGTATATAGTGAGTTTACTTAAAGATTCAGAGAGGTATATATTTTTTGAAAGATTGCTTGAAGGTGTACATCTATTAGGAAATCTCATATATGTTTACAAGATGATCTATGTTCAGTAAGGCTGATGAATATTTCATGTATATGGTGAGGGTGGTGTTTTTTCTTTAAACATGGTTTCTTTAAAATTGAGGAGGATTAATAGTGCAAAATGCCTCAAGAGTTCTTGGGCTAACTTCATTTGGAGTGTAGCTTTTGTTTGAGAAATGCTGTATATATGTTTTAGCAGCAGGAGATCTATTTGAGAAATTATGTAGGGATGCCATTCACAAAAGGTTTTGTGCTTTGAACAATTTAAAATTTTGTTTTCCATTTCAGAAACTTAGTCATGCATGTGCACACTTAGTAACAAAGCAATGTATGCAATTATATAGATTATGCTAAAAAGACACATACAACAGTTTTATTGTGGCAGTATGACTAGAACTGATCAATAACTTTGAGCATAATACATTTTCCTAATTTCCATATTGCACCTGCTACAAGGCTCACAATCAGCATCTCATACATGTAGGGAACATCTTCTGTAACCATTTGGTCACAGTTTTGCAATTCCCCATGATAGCTCCTACATCATGCATATTCTTGTCTCTAAACCATATTCATTTCTCTAAAGGAACTGTGTGAACAAGGTAAAAAAAAGCTGCATTAATGACATGCACTAAAAGTAAAATATGATCAAAGTGTGCCAACAAATACTGCAATGTTGTACCAATATTTGTAGTACCTGAAAGCCTGTCTCCTTTGTTTGGCCATTTCACAGTGATAACACTTACCTCAAGTAACTCGAGTAAAGTACAAATGTGCAACATTTTATATGGTTCCAGTACTGAAGTAGCTTATCAGTGTATCATGCAGTATGTATTTGCTTATGCTGATGAAGAAATTTAGACATATTGTTATTGTGGTTGACAAACGACTCCAATAGCATTATTAAACACATAGGGCTTGATACATGTATAATCCAATTTAGTACATAGGAACTATTTATTCACATTTGACTCCAAAATATCTCAAATTAATTCAAGGTTGTCTCACCATTGTGAAATTGTTGAACAAGATATGGTGGCTTTCCCCTTAGGCAAAAAGAGGTACCACATTACAGTTAATATGACATTCACTGATTCACATATGTTACCCTCATCAAAGAATCAAATGCAGTTCACAATAGTAAACAGATCACACCTTGATGCATTTCACCATTTTCCAAATGAGTCATGAGTTGCACTTGATTTTCACTCTTCAAGATGGGATACTCCAACTTTATATGTGATGGAAAATGCAATCTGTCAAAATCCCCCCAAGTATCTAATTTTACTCGAACATTGAATTTTCATCTAGACATAACAAAGGACAATTAAAAGTGGTTTGGAGTATGTGTTACTCTGTCACCATTGCGTATACATTCCTGCCTGTGTTTCTACAAAAACTGTATGCCTAGCTCAAGTATTTGTACAACAACACACTGGCTTACATACACATTTGTGAAGGAGTAAGACATCATGCAAATCTGTCGCTTTTAACATGTATGAAACAGTATATCTGATGTAAAACACAAGTGGAATATGTGTAGACTCCAAAATGTAGCCATTAATTCTAATGTGACTAGTGATTTGGGCTCACATGCTCACTCTTGTTTATGTAAAATTCCTAACTTACCAATGTGATGTTTGGAACATCCACTGTATCAGAAGTGCATAGTCTGCTATTCTGCATGCAATTGGTCTACCATTACATCTATGTGGCTCAGTCTGCCAATGGGCCTTCTACCCAGTAGGCCCAGTACTAGTTATGGTTGCATGAAACAACTGTTTCTGTGGTGTCTTTTGAATTGAAACATTATTTAGGCCAGTGATACTCAAAGTACTGCCCGGGGGCCACTTGCAACCCTCTTGACCTTTACATGCGGCCCCTCTGGTGAACAGAAGCACAACCTGCTGTTTAGTTGTTGAGCACTAATATTTAGAAAAAAATGTTAAGTAACGGGTAAGCATTATTAACCTGCAAGTAAAAGCTTGCCCATTTATTCAACATGTTCTTTACACCTACTCACATCATCCTTGACCCACCCAGAACCCCTACCACCACCCTGCTGGCATCAGTGCGGCCCTCGGTCAAACCACAGACTGTACTTTGTGACCCCTGGCAAATGTTTGCAAGTATCCATGATTTAGGCCATGGAAGGCATTGGATTAAATTATAAAATGTGTTTTTGGTGGTATTTCACCTTTTTCCTGCAAACAGTGTATAGGTGGGGTAATTACATTTGATGCCTTTGAAGGATGTGTGTTGTTGTAAACATCTTTAGCCCAGTTAATTTTCGTTTTTGGCATTGCTGAGTTAATGCTGTTTTTTCTGTGTTACCATGCCTCCTCTGCCTGGCAAGTGTGTGAGTGTGTTTGCCATTGGCCCCTGTTTGGTTTTGTTTCCCTTGCCATGTGGCCAGGGGGCATTTTTAGGTCAAGCTTCGATCGACCTGTTATCTCTGTTCTGTGGGGTTTGGCACGCAATTGCCATTGGATGTTATCTGGGTCATTTACACATCAGGACTTGTTAGTGGTGCATTTGCTTGAATATCCCTCCTTTGTGGGTTTAGCTCCCTCGCTGGCGATTTCACTAAGAGATCTTTATGTTTGGCCATCACACTGTACAGCGTGTGATGGACTCTCCTCTCTCCTGCCGTCTGATTTATTTATAGCTGTTTTTGCCTTCACTCAGAGCGCCGCCTGCATGCCTGAAATAAGAGCAACTGGGATAGCTGGGACATATGAGTGCCTGGTTATTTTCCTGGGCGTGTTCCCTGCTCTTGTTGGGAGGGGCAGCCATGGATTTTTTTTGTTATCTTCACACACAGTAGCATTGGGTTTCAGGTCACTACACGTGCTCTGTACGTTGTTCCGCCAACCATAAGTGAAGAGGCGAGCATGCTGAATAAGCAAAGGGTTCTGTATATCAGCAGGACTTTTTTTTCCATCTATGTCAGTCAGTTTGTGGTACGTAAAATCTGTTGAGCACTTTGTGTTGGGCGTTTCACCTTAAAATCATTATGTGCATATATAACTGAAAAAAGAAACGTGCTCTATTGTTTTTTGTTATCATCAGCTGACAAATAACACAAAAAAATCTGTCACAATTTCCACTTGGCTGAAAATTCACAATTGTATTTACACGTAAAAATGTACCCTCCTCCTAAACGCGAGAAACCCTAGTTATTTTATTTTGAGATTCTTCCTGTTAGATCACGGTGTATATGAATCTTAGAAGTAACAACATGGAAATTCAATACTTAATAGCAACCTTACAAAGGCAAAATTATTTAAATCCTTTTCTTGTCTTTCCAGCGGCCAAGATGACTGCCGTATTTCCTTCAGAAACATCAAAAGGTAACAACTGGCTCTTTCTTTTTGCTGGCTTAAACAAGAGGAGAAAAAGAAGCAGAAAATATTGAATATAATAGCTGACATAAAAAAATGGATTGGCTGGCAATACAGGTATTGTTTCTTTTGCTCTATCTGCGTATGCGTTCTTTGTAATAATTAGCATTGAAATGATTGGAAAATTGGTATTGGTAAACACTAGCCTATTCATGGATAAAGCTTGACTGATCAGACATACCACTGCCAGCAGCACTAACCTGGGCGATATGACCGTGTGCATGAGTGTATTGCTGCTACTCACAGGCACAGTCACAAGGCTGGGATAGCAAGTCACGGTCCCAAAGGCATATCTGCTCTGCCTAGAGCTATGCCTTCTAATGCTCATAGCACGTAACGTCTCACCCTCCACTGAAGTTATACATAGAGCTGAATAACTTCTTAAATGGTCAATGCTCTTATCGACTCTACCGTTCTCAAGGCCTGTTCTTCCGTTCCTCATCTGCCACAAAGACTTGCCTCCCCAAAGTACGTCCTCAAAAACCAGCACTGCCTGGTGTAATAATGTTTTCTCCATCCTTGTATTCCTAAGCGCCAGTACTAGGCTTCAGCTGAGCCTCCTGACATCCCACACTGACTTCTATGTCTAAAACCCAACAATAACAAGCATTTGCACTGCAATAGGGCTCGCAATTACGCAAGTTTGAGCTATTGGCATTGTAAATGACAACGTCTTTTATTTTTGTTTTGCTATTTAAAACATAAATAAAAGGCATTGTCATTTACAATGCCAATAGCTTAAACTCGAGTAAATGCGAGACCCATTGCATTGGAAATGCTTGTTTTGTATAGTCAGTGTCCATAAGCCAGTATATGTTCTTTGTTTTCCATGCCTCCTGCTCGTTGGTATTTGA
Organism: Triturus cristatus; assembly: GCF_964204655.1. NCBI lineage: Eukaryota > Metazoa > Chordata > Amphibia > Caudata > Salamandridae > Triturus > Triturus cristatus. The sequence goes on from NC_140586.1 coordinate 550,622,018, forward strand.
CCATGTGGCTGATGTCGACGATGTTTCAATCCCTTTGACTTAATGCTGGGATCATCTTCAGAACAAAACAAGTGGGTGCCTGAATTAAAGGGATCGAAACGTCGTCGACTTCTTGCACCCTGACATAAATGTATATTCTGTATTAATATTAATTAGGCTTGGGTGTTTCTACATACTCTTTGTTGGCCTAGTAGTTATATTCCTTTTTGGCCGAGTATTCCTGTATTGCCTGAGCGTTTTTTCCGTTCTGAAGATATATATGTACCCACTTGTATGCTTTATTTCACTTTTTCATTACAAGTTGATGTACAGCCAAAATATAGACATCATTGTATCTCTGTGTATATGAATTTCTGTAAATGTTTTTCTGTTAGAGACCGGTGTCCCTGAAAACAGTTAGTTTCCAAGGTCCCTGACCAACTATTTTGTGTAGGCAACCAGTGTGCATTTGCCACAGGCCTGCATGTCTTCTTTGTTTTCCAGGTCTCCTGCTTGTTGTTGTGATCATGTGGCTGGTGGCAATTTTGTGTACGCAGCCTGTGTGCTTTTGTCATAGGCCTGCATGCCTTCTTTTTCAGTGTTGTTTTTGACCATGTGGCACTGGTTGGCAGCAATTTCGTGCATCCAGCCAGTGTGCCTTTGCCATAGGCTTGCAGGGAAGGATTAAATGTCAGTTTCATAATATGCTTTGGGACAATTTCACTTATTGTTAATTTTTTATTTCAATTTGTCAATTTTTGTTTAATTTTTGTTTAATTTTAATGTAATTTTTTTTCATTATGTTCTTTAAAAAAAATTGTTTTAATTTTAATTGTTTAATTTTTTTATTGTAAATTATTTTTTTAGTGTCGGTCGATCCATCATCCATCCAACCTTGTACCATAGGCGCACAGGCGCACAAGAGCATTCAGTTTTTTAGGTATATAATTACATTTCCTCCTCGACACCCTGGCTGAGGTGCACTTTAGAGTAGACATTAGCATCATTCATTTGTGTAATGATGATGATTATTCCTTCCCCCCGGACCACATTGCCTGCGATAGCAAGATGCTAACCCACGCTCACAAGGCCCTCCACGACACCGGACCAGCATACCTGAAAAGCCGACTCAAATTCCACGCACCCCAAAGGACCCTATGATCAGCCCAGCTCTCCTACGCCGTGGTCCCCCGCACCAGAAAGACCACATCGGGAGGCCGCTCCATCTCCTTCCGCGTGGCCAGAGCCTGGAACGGCCTTCCGCTCCACCTCAGACAGATAACATCGCTCCTCATCTTTGTAAGAAACCTCAAAACCTGGCTCTTCGACAGACCCCCTCCTTGATGGACTGGAACCCGCGAACCCCCCCCACACCCTCCAGCACCTTGAGACCCTTACGGGTGAGTAGTCACGCTTAACAAACACCTGATTTGATAGGAGCACATTACCCACCATTTTTCAAATATTACTATTCCATTTACCCATTTATTTCTCTGAGTGCGACAGGTGTCTACTTTAGAATATATGGAACTAAAGGAAAGAGCTCTATCATTGTACATTGTTTGTTATTCTGATGGGGAATCATGGTATGCTGGTGTATTTTGTCTTTAAATTGGATACCTAAGTTAACAAAACAACTGCAATAATATTGCCTTTGTCTGTACTAAATCAAACCGCAAACAATGCCACGTTTCATACTAAATGTTTTTCTCACTTGTTTGCTTTTAAGTGCACAAGAGGAGACATCACCTGCAGTACTGCAAAAGAGAAGGCCTGTGAAGACACATGTCAGTCCTCCAATCACTTCTAATTGTGCAGCTTGGTGCAACTGTCACCTAAGAGCTTCAAGATGACCCTAGAGAAAGATGCTTCCAAGAAAGTGGTCGGTGAGAAGAAGCAGCTTCCCACCAGTGGCATGTCGCCCCAATCCTTTTTGGACCGCCACATCATGTGCCTGCCACACCAGTCCCTGATGGATAAGGCTGAGAGAAGCACTCCTGCATCAACAGCACCACCCCAACCTAAGCCCAGGACTATGTCTATCAGTGAAGTAGCCACTGCAATCATGCCGACGCCGACGAGTAGTGACATCAAATTATATTTTTCCCTTTCGCAAAGTAGTACAAATCATTTCAGGAAACAGAACAAAGCGGACAGCAGCCGCAGCCAGCAATAATATATTTTCCTGATGTTGTAGCAGACAGGAGGGTGAGCTTCCTTCTGAGAAAGAGCATACTCTTTTAGAGTCATTGGCTCCCAGATCTCCAGCAAGGAAAAGAAAGTGTACTACTCCACCATCTTCTCTAAGCACTACTTTTGATGATGATGATGGTAGGGACATGGAGCGAACCCCAGCAGAGACAGGAGACAACCGTTAAGACAAGGGCAAAGAAAAGTTCTTAGTGCCTAATTATGACTACAGCAGTCCGCCACGGTGGTGGCGGGGGCACCACCGCACCGGCGATCCGACTGTCCTATTTCTACAAGGCCCCCTGTTGCCTCAGGGCCATGGGGTGCATGAAGGGGGGCACATGCTTTGCCCCCTGTATGCATACACCCCAGCTCCTGCATGGCATGGACAGCACCAGTCCATGCCGTGCAGAAACTGCCTTTGCAGCTCCCATTGCGGTGATTTTTTTATAGAGCCCGCCATGGAAGGGGATGATCGGGAGAATGACGATGATAAGACAGTCACTGTGGAAGAAGACACAGAGGAGTCTGACTTTGCTTTTCAACCTGCTCCGAGGGATGTGGCACAGGTAGCACCACCAGCTCCCATATTTACAAAGCCCCAGTTGAGACCTGCATCAACCCCTACCTCAGAAGTATTCCATGCAAAGATGCAATCGATGAAACCCCCACCCATGGCCAATTCTTCTTCAGGCAATGGCAGTGGCACAGTCAAAAAGTACTTCTACCGTTCACATACATTGTCCAAGGATGTCATGACAGATCATAGAGACAGACAGTGCGCGAAGGATGGCAGATGCCAAGATGTAGATGTGTCTCTGTGGGATGGAGTCTGAGTACTCCTATACACAATAGGGCAGATGTCCTGTAGGGTCAGCTATCCTATCAAAGGTTAGGAATATCGTGTGTGATGGAGTCTCTGATAGAGTATCTATGCAACAGTAGATTTTCAGACTGATGATTATCAAACCGGATTTCAGATAGAGGCCCATGGTATACTATCAGTAAGGCCATGGGTGTCTGTTTTTAATCTGAAAATCCATCTCTGCTCTTTGGAGAATAGATACCTTGAAATATCTGTTACGTGCTGGGGAATGAAAGGACGTTCCAGCACAAGCCACCTCAGATCATCGGCCTTATGTTGTTTGGCCAGAAAATGATCTGTCAAACAAGTGGACTGTTTCATGCATCGGATAGTACTCTTGTGCTCACTTATGCGGAGCTTCACTTTGCGTGTGGTGTATCCGATGTAATACAGAGTACAAGGGCATGTGATCATATAGATCACACACTCACAATTACAATTTGTATGGTTGTGTAGTATCCAAGGACGGCTAGTCCCTATGTCCACCGATGTAGTCTTGGTGGTCTGAGGGCAGACACTGCACGAGCCGCATGGATAATGGCCTCGTACCGGGGGTAGTGACCACAGAGTATTAACATCACGTGTAGGCTGTGACAGTGGTCGTGTGTGGACCAGGCTATTCCGTAAACTCGGACCCTTCTTAAACGCAAAAACGGGAGGCGGGATGTTTTCGGATGCCACATTGGGTATATGCCAATGTTTACGTACCGTGTTCTGTAATCGGTTGGACAGGGTACAGAAGGTAGTTACAAAGGTGAGTCTGTCATTGGGAGTCCTGGGAGTGCTATTATCCAACAAAGCATCTCGATTATTGTTCGACGCTCTCTTCCATGCTTGCTGCACCAGGCGCCTAGGGTACTGACGCGACCGGAGTTGAATCGCTAATTCTTTGGCATGTTTGTGAAAAAGATCCCTAGTGGAACAGTTCCTCTGCACACGTAGGAACTGACCCACGGGAAGATTCTCCCTGAGGGCCTTCGGGTGATAGCTGTCGAAAGGGAGAAGAGAATTCCTCGACATTTGCTGTATAGTCGCGCGGGTACTAAGAACGCACCCGCACCTGATTCTAATTGAGTCTTTTAACTCAATCAAGGCGGATATTTAAGGAGCACTTTCCTTCCTGCCGCCACCTCCCAGACAGCTCGAAGGCTGGTCTGAAGTACCGACGGACAGGTAAGGAAAGGGGGCTTCCGCGTGTTGGTTAATGGTCCATCTTTGTTTAACAAAGAGTGTTCTGTTTGAAGTTGAGAGTAAGCTAGTTACACCCCTCGCGCTGAACTTTGCATAAGACTTTAGGTCCATCTTTATTTAAACAAATAGTTTTGTGTTTGGTGTCAACAGAAACATAGTTATAACTACTCACTCTAAACCTGGCATAAGATATATGTCTTTTCCTGGACCCTGTTACATTTGAAAATGACGTAGTTTTAAGGAACATCGTTTGACTTACCTGCACTATTATGTCCATGGGGGTTTCTTTAGGTCTTTGACGTTTTCGTTTTTTTACGTTTATTAGAATGTTTAAAGGTATATGTGAAGAGTTTGGACAGATGAGTATCAGTATGCAACTTGTCTGTTTGTCCTCACATTTAAACAGAGCGGTGCCTCCATCTCCGAGCAGTCAGCCGGGTGAGGGGAGGCGTTTCTCCCACAAAAGGCTGGGTGAGTTCAAAACAGTTTTTCTGCAATTTTGTTTGTATGCAACCATCTTTTTGATTTTTTGTAAAGAAGACAGTGCATAATGGGCACTGTTGAATAGCGGCCATGAATGCTGTGATTTATGTGTAAGATGTCTTTTCTGACGGTTGATTCTCCGGATTCTTTCTAGGAAAGAAGACATAGTTCTTACGTCCAAGCACGAGATTGCTTGTCCGGTAGGGTGGCTATCGCCACAGACTTATCTGATGATTGCACCTTCACTGTCTAAATATTGCTTTTCAAGATTCGCATTTAATGTGTTTTCCCTGCTGTAGCCTTTATTTTTCCACCGTATTTAGGTCCTAAAGAAAGCCGGGTCAGTTGACCATACCGGCTGAAACATGTCGACCTTATAAGACTGAGCCAGGAAATAGTCTATTTTTTCAAGACTATTGTTTTTTTTAAATATGACACCTGGACAATTCCCAATAAACATATTTTTTGCCCAGGTATCCATTTTTAATTCACATTCACACTAGAGCACTGCACATCATTGGAGTCCTCAGAGTTTGAACACACACCTTGGCAGGAGTTTTCCTTTTTCGGGAAGCATCAGGCTGTGCACTCAGCAGGGCCTGTTGGCTCGATATTGTGGGCCCAGACCGTGATCCCCGAGAGTCTCAGATGACGAAGTTCCGCCAGTAAGGGTGGGCTGATGGACTCTTAACTCCCGTCAGGTGATGTACTAACTATCTGAGGAGTTTCTTGCACTCTTTCACAGCGTTTAGTGGCCTGCTGTTCCTTATGAACGGACTTAGCACCTTCTGTTAGTTGTCGTAGTGTCTATTGGGGATTGGAGGTGTAGTAGTCCCTAAATCAAATTTCCCCTGTGACCCTTATATGTGTTTTGGTGACATTTACTACCCCCACTCCAACCTGTACCACTTTTGGTGGTCACTAAAGGGGTAACATTTAAAGTTACCTCTCCAATTGAAGCCATTTTGAGGAAGCTGTTGGACATTAAAGGGTTGACGTTCCAACTCTGAGCTAAATTATTTTGGGGAACGTTTTGGACTCTAAAGGGGTTACATTTACAAGTCCCACTATAATCTAAATCACATAAGAGAAGATGTTGGACATTATAGGGGTGACATTTACAATTCCCACTCCAATCTAAACCATTTTAGGGAAGGTGTTGAGCATTACATTTGTGATTTTTGCTATTCCAAGTCCAATCTAAAATATTTTGGGGAAGGGGTTGGGCACTGAATGGGCAAACATTTACTATTCTCACTCCAATCACTTAGGGAAAGAAGTTGGACACTAAAGGCATTACATTTATTATTCTCACTCCGATCTAAGCCTTTAGGGGAAGGTGTTGAACACTAAAGGGGTAACATTTACTATGCCCACTCCAGTCTAACCCATTTAGGAGAAGGTATTGGTCAGGAAAGGGGTGAGATTTACTTTTCCCACTCCAGTCAAAACCACTTAGTGGAAGGTATTGGACAATAAAGGAGTGGCATTTACTCTTCCCAGTCCATCCTAAGCAGTTTTAGCGAAGGTATTTAACACAAAGGGATGAAATTAACTTTATGCACTCCGACCTATAAATATTTTTTATATTAATGACAGTAAAAAAAGATATACATTTAAAAAAAAAAAATGTTAATATTCATAATAAAATACTAAAACATAATTTATCTATTAAATAACAACGCACAGAAACATAAACTAATGATGGAAATAAACAAAATACATTTATAATAAATTATAGATTTCAAATAAATATTAACAATTATAGTACATATACGATATATAGTAATTGTGCAATGCACATAAAAATACATGGATTTAACAAACAATTACAAAAATGAGCATAAAACAAATACATTTGTGAGAAATGTTAATCAAAAATATATTTCATATTTAAAAAAAAAATATATTAGATTTTTAAGTACTCTACATTTTAGAAATACCCAAACATAAAGTTCCATTATTCCCTTTACGTTGGTTGTCACTTTTCCGCCGGAAGGATTCTACATGTATGCTGAGGGATTGGGTTGCCATAGGTGTGCAAATGGTCGGAGATATTTATGATTCTGAACTGTTGAGAACCTTTAAAGAGTTGCATGCCGCTTACAACCTGCCTGCAGGTCAGTTCTTCTTCTTCCGAACATTAGCTGCACTACTAAGACAGAAATGGTGGAGTGAACAAGCCAAACCTAGGATGACACACGGAGGCCACACTCTCTGTACTTCCTTCGGCAAGCACAAGGCAATCACGGGGCTATACAACGCACTGTGGGTAGACAAGTACACCCCACTCAATAGCCTTAGGGACATGTGGGCGACAGGTATCAGCACCTCTATATACGATGTGAACTGGAGAAATTTACTGTCTGCCATACCCTAGTATCTCAAAATGCTTGCTTCAAATTAATCTGTTCTTATTATATTCATAGAGCATACCTTACTCCCACTCATCAATGAGATAATGGACCGGATTTTACTATTTACTCCCATGACATGCCTACTAAGGCTGTTTTCTAGACCATAGAGTTACTAATAAATTTGCAGATCTTTCTTCTTAATACTGACAAAGCTACAAATCAACCTCAATTGGAAAAGCACGAGGCGCCATAGGTATCTAAATGGAGAGCACAGTAGCTGGAGTGGGCAGATTGCGAGAGTGCCACTCTGCTTAGGGATGCCAAACAAGGGCACTGCCAACTAGATTTGGCCCATGCCTGGGACGCCCTGCTGGATGACCTTTGCTCTGACGAAATCCAGTTGGCAGTCAACTGCTACCCGAGGGGATGAGTCACTTTAGCACCCACACATACCATGACTTACCACTTATACACCACTGGCCTAACTGTTTTTACTGCCCATTGGCTACTGCCTAAGGGCCTAATTACGAGTTTGACGGTGCAGAAGCAGGACCGCCCCACTACCGCACCACCAAACCCGTGTCCAAACGGCCGGCCAAAAACAGGATTTTCTCCTGGTCTGGCAGGTGGTTCTTTGGCATTCCCAGGGGGGTTGCCTATGTCATAGGTACCGCAAAGGGGAACATAGAATGCAGTACCCGCACAGCATGGAATCCTCCAGTCCATGCCATGCAAGTACTGGGGTGCATGCACACAGTGGGGCACATGTTGTGCCCCCCTGTGTGCATCCACATGGTGTGAGGCACCAGAGGGGCCTGTAGGGCCTCCTTTGTTTCCTCTCTGCCACGGTTTTCATGGCAGACTCACCACCAAGAAAACTATGGCAGAGAGGAAACTCGTGATATGCTTTGTGGGACATCAGCGGTCCTGACAAGCATATCGTAGCCTCAGGACCACAACGCAACCACCAGGAGTGGTCCCAGGGAGGCTCAACCGTCCAAGTTGTAATTGGGCCCTAAGGCTTGCTCATGAACATGAACAGTTCCTTTTCACACCTGAATAGAGCACATTATGCTGAATTGTGGAAATGCCATGACCGTTACAGATGTTTCACAGTTTATTGTAATATGTTTGTTATGCCGATGTGCTAATATCCATTGATACTAAAGAAAAATGTTAATAAAATATGCTAAAAAACATAAAATTCAATTAATAGAACATAATTTCATACAAAATCAATTCAGTAATCAAATATAAACTATACACTTTTAAATGTTTTACCTCCATTTTATAGTAACAAATTGAGAATTCTGTAAATAATTTCAAATAATAATTATTATAAAAATGTAACTATTATTTATTGTTCCAACAAAAATATACATGTAAATAGATCATTTGATTTTACATTTAACATTTTAAATACTTTTAAAAAGTGAAAAACATTTCAACTTACCAATCATTAAAATTAAAAAGATATTCATAAAAATAAGGACAGAAAATTCATATTGCAGTTTGAATTTAAAACATTCATGTAAAACAGTATATAAATAAATATAAAAATTGTAGCAAAATATATAAAATGTATTATACATAAATATATATAATGCATACAAATCATAATAAGAATATACGAAATATTACAATATTAATGCCAATGTATACAACAAATTAAAAAACATATTTAAAATACAATCATTTGATACACTTTTTCCTTTCTTTAAAGAACATAATATTTAAAAGAATTAATATTTATTTATAAAAAATTACAAATATTTTTATTCACATATTTTAATGATCTCCTCACCCATTTCCCCTATAAACCCAACATCCTGCTCCTACAACATAATAATATTTTTATGATTTAATAAATTATAAAACATAATAATAAAAATGTTTTTAGAATTTTAAACATTTTCCTAAAAAATATTAACACTAAGGGGCCGATTCCGATCCTGGAAAAACGCTGTGCAAATCGTGGTATGGAGCGTTTTCCCCATACAACTCGTGCTTGTAAGGATTCCCCTACAACCTAGGAAGTACGATCCGTACAAATAGACGCTCTCCATACACATTGTAAAAAAGCCCATACAACTCGTATATACAAGCGATTCCGATTCGGATTGCCCTGTACGCGACGTTCACATGTATTCCCGGCAGCAGTTTACAACCCGTCAAGTACGATTCGTACAAACGGCACTCCGTACGGCTCTTTTTTTACAGGAGCCAAAAAGTGCCGGGAAAACATTGTACGCCCCGAAAACAGTACGAGACGGACCCCCCATGTGCGTGTTGTACACCCCATGAATACAGGGGTACGGTGCGTATGTACGGTGCGTACCGATGACACGGAAAGTGGGGTATGGTGCGTATATACGCACTGAAGGGGTACTGGTCGTGTACGCACCGTACAAGCACCGTACCCCAAAATCGCTTGTGTACGCACCGTACCCCAAAAGTGCGTATGTACGGTGCGGACCCCAAAATCGCGTATGTACGGTGCGTACATGCGCAATGTTGGGGTACGCTCCATACACACACCTCGCATGTGGGTGGACCCCTGTATGCCTCATACCCCTATACGACCTGTACCCCGGTACGAGTCGTACCCCCAGAACGAGTCATACCAGGGTACGAGGTGTATAGGGGTTCGCTTCGTAGCCCGGTACGAGTCGTTCCCCGTATACAGGCCATGTTCCATACAAATCGCATGCTGACAACCCGGTACGAATAGTACTTGACGGGTTGTACAGCCTTTTTACAAATTGTATGGTCTTTTTTACAAGTCCGTGTCGTACAGCTTTTCCCGGTCCAATTTGTAAGGATCGGGCCGATCTGTATGTATTTTTCCCGTACGAATCGTACTACACGGGTTGGAAGGGACTTGTACGATTTGTGTGTAAAAAAATACGGATCCGATTTGTGTGTAAAATAAAAGTCCAGGATCAGAATCGGCCCCTTAATATTACCATTAAAATTAGCATACAACACTGATAAAATAGTACAAAAAAACAATATCTTTTACAACATTAAAAACAACATTTAAAATGATATTCTTACGTAAGATATTGCTATCCACGATATTTTTGACATCACAATATTCTTGAGAAAATATGTATGTATCATGATATTTTTAATTCAATATTATGTCCCAACACCAACAGAACACTTCATAAACACAGTAAAATTATTTCGATATTCGTAGCTGGTCCTCTCTTTTTAATTCTGCAGATAGGGGCTCATTACGATGCCGGGCGGAAAGCCTCCACCCGACACCGTCTCGGATTCTAAATCGACCGACTTGCGGTTGGCAGTTCCGACTGCCGGATTATGATGCAACCGAACACTGGTCAGTCGAACTCCCATTTTTTCCTATAGGAGCTCGTGTTATGCCCGGGAACCAGCCGTTATACAGGTTCTTATGGGGTCAAGGGGTGTCTGTGTAAAACCCTCCACCATATTGCAGGCCCCCCCATGGTGGCTGCCACGCAGTGCAGGGTTTTACAGGGGGGTACCTTAGGTACCCCCTCGGCCACCAACCGTGTAGAAAGGCCAGCGCAGAAAGGCTGTTAGAAACTGACATATTAATTCTGACAGCAGAAATGCCATCCATAGGCAGTTACGGTGGGGTTCCGACTACCAGGAATACTCCACGAGTCGGTCGAGACCGCAAACATCGTAATTGGACGGTCGTACTGTAAACCGACCAAGTTGATCGGAAGGACTCTAATGTGGTTGGGAAGATTCCAACTGTCAGGCGGAGGCTTTCTGCCCGACATCGTAATGAGCCCCCTAGTGTATATTTGAATTTTTCACAGTCATCATATCTGAGAATTTGAGGCATAATTAGTGATACTGTTTGTTTTTTCAATAGAGAAGCTGCTGTATCGATCTGTCAATGCTGTTTCAAACTTATCACCTTTCAATAGATAGTTCCCTTCTCTGTTTTTACCTATTTTAAGTGCTGATTGTGTATATTGGTTTGTCGAAGCCCAGATTGTGCAAAAACCCCTTATAGATATGTCTTAGAAGTTTACCAGGTCATATATCTGAAGTCTCAACATTGATCTGAAAAAGTCCAGTAATATTGTCCTTTGCCCTATGCTTGTGATTTTGTGTTCTTTTCAAAGACTCAAGGATGGAACATCTAACTCTCTGGTAATCTACAGATTGATTTTTTGAGTTTTAAGGTGTAAGATCATTTTTTTTTTAAATGAGAAGTGGAGATTAATATCATGAAGAAAATGTTACATTGGCAAGGAGTTTCAGTAGGCTTACTTTCTTGCAGTATCTGTAATTCTGAAGCTGGAGGTTATATTTTCAGCCAACTGTATACAAATATGTTGGAACAGCTGCACAGTGAGCTTTTCATTTTTGTTAAAATATAATTTCTTATTTCTGGCCTAGTCCAATTAATTAAGGTTTTGGTTCTGACTATATTGCTTTCTAAAGCTGCCAAAAGTAGATCCTGTGGAAATGTATTAATGAATTACAAATTAAAATGCATTCACTTTTTTGGGGGCATAAGGCCTTAGTGCAGAATGTGTCAGAAGAAACATTGTGGAGACCCAGCATATATTAAACTGTATAACTGGTCAGTATTGACGGTGTTCTACTGTTGATTCAAATATTTCTATTAAATTAGTTGTACCCCTCAAAAACTGCTGTTTACTTACAGAAATTTCTTTAAAAGAGTTCACAGTATTATTTTTAAGTGTGTTAAATTATATTGGTCAATTCAAACTCAGTGCACAGATTAAGGTATGGGCATACGTAATCCATTATCATAGAATGCACTTTTTCCCTTAGTCCTTCCTTGTAGCTTGTTAAAATAGCACCAAAGACATAAATCAAATATTGTAGTATTTGGTAGTAAGTGAACTGTTGATTGATCAAGAAGAGTTTGTCCATAAAGGGCAGCCTATACTGCCTTACTGTGTGTTACAATCATTAATTAATTAGATAGTAGCTGAGAGCAAAAGAGGGTCTAATGAGCACATCCACTGGTTTAATTTTCAAAAACATTTATTCAAAAGCAGTTGTCTTTGTTAGAAATGACCAGTTCAGGAAATAAAAAGACACAACTGTCTAGTGGAGTGGAACATTTCCCATAATTTGTATTTTTAAGTCGGAGGCCTTTGGAAGTATCTTTTGATTAATTGGCACCATTGTTGCTCTGATACCATGAGTATCACCCAGTCTTTGTTTTACCTCAGCACTTCGTGTCTTTACATTATGAAGGACTGGAAAGGTATCTTGCTTCTAGAATTTAATAACATGTGAACAATCTCAATCCTATATTGATTAACGAGCATGCAATTGATTCAGTTAGCCACTAATGTAAATATTTTCCACTTACAGAAGGTAATATATTTTAGAGTGGAGAAATCGTGCATAGTTTAATGCATGTGTTTGTACATACTAAGGGGCCGATTAGGATGGCGGGGACGGCTGCCAGTGGTGCGGCGGTCCCGCACCTGCAATTAGGATGCCACTGCTACCGAGACGGTGGCATCCTCCATTCCTAGCATTGTGGCGGGCGGTGCTCACAGCATCGCCCGCCACAATGCTGAGAATTCACTGTGTGCATTGTCATGCAGGGGGTACCATAGGTACCCCCCATGTGCACCCCCATACCCTGGGGGCCCGCAACGGTCCCTCAAAAGCAGACTCCGCATGGCTTTCCATGGCAGGGTCTCCGCCATGGAAAGCCATGCACCGCTGCCCTGCTAATATGGATGGCGGTGTGTAGCAGACACTGCCACCATATATTGCCCCTTTTCTGCCCGGTCGACTGGTCGACCGGCGGAAAACCGGCAAACGGTCTTTCCGGCCGCCTGGGTACCCCCGCCATACTAATATGGCGGGGGAAATGGGTGGCGGGCAGGGAGGGGTGTAGGGCGGATCGACACCGCCATGCGGGTGGTGGCAATCCGCCCTACATCCTAATCTACCCCATAGAGTGCTAAATTATTCTATGGAAATTATTTCCTTTTTTATTCATACTCAGGTAAAGTTCTGATTTGGCATTAAACCATTCGTAGATGTTATGTTTTTTACTCATTGTATATTGCATTGCAACCTCTAAAGTGGCCCAAAGCAGCCGGTATACTCAGAGGTTGCCCCTATTAATGCCTACTACATGAATCCCAAAGTCTCGAAGTGGCTCTCAGCCAAGAACCTTGATGGACTCCTTACTAACGTTCGAGGAACACATCAATAAAAATTGCTATTGAGTAATACTTCTGAATCACAGTGTAGTCATTTATGTTTTCCAAAAGTGATTGGTAAAATATCCTATTAATCAACTTAACTGATATCACCAAACACACTTTAAATACAGTTTACATTATCAAAGGTTAGGAGAAATTTGATAATTTCACTCTCACCTTAAATGATCTACGTTGGCTTCACCCTCAGGTGTGCATCTCTTTCAAAGTCTACTGCCTGATTTTCTGGTTTGGATTTCTATAAAAGGAAGCCTACTTGGTGAACAAAATCTGTAATTTGGCCAGTACAGATCTATTCAGTTGAAATCACCAATCTCAACTTTTACTTAGAAATATTTCAACAAGAAGGCAAACCAACTGACTTTCTTGTTAATTCAAATGCTACTGCTAAAAATAAAAATAATAATAATAATAATAAGATGATGAAATAATGATATTTGTTTTTATATATAGTGCTTAGTACCACACTGTTGCTGTTTCCAAACTCCCACATGACAGATGGAATTACTACTCAACATATAATAGTGTTCTTTAAATTGGTACAGACTAAAGCTCTGTGAAAACTAACCCTGGCTCTCAGATTGGCCACTTCTCCCCTGCAATTAAGAATGTCAGACCTACCTTTCTTTACATTAATTCTGCCACTCGTCTGAACCTGCATAACTCCTGAAAATATCTCATGACTGTTGGAAAGTGGGTTATTGGTGGGGCAAATGTAGGTCTGCCACTGGCAATAAGGCCACTAACACATGATAGGACCCAGCATAGGTCTTAGAAAATTATTCCTATGCTCAACCCTTGGTAACGTGGCTGCGAGCAGACAGGCTTAACTTCAAAGACAGGTATGTAAAGCATTTAAAAACACCATTTCAGTAAATAATTAAGACACAACACAAAATAAAAATCCAACACCAATTTATAAAAATAGGTAATATTTTTATCTTTTAAATGAAACCAAAATGAAAACAATCCACTGTAGGGAACCAGAGATATGAATTTTTAAAGATTTGTCACTTTCTAGTGCTTAGAAACCAACAGTGCCCCTTTTAGTCATTTTGTTTCCTCTGACAGGAACACACCTTTAGAAACGGTTCTGGAGAATGTCTCACCACTGTGCAGTGCCGCCTTCTCCAGCAGGGGGGGTCCAGTTAGAACTCCTTCATGAAGTTCTGCTTGCGGGTCCCAAAGTATCCAACACACAGTCCAAGGTTCTGGAATCTCCGAGAGGGTCCTTGAAAGTGTGAAACTTCAATTCCGCAATCCACTTGAACAAAACCCTTTCAAATCCACTGGTACTCCAGGCTGGGGATTCTTTGTGGGGATGTCCAGGTGAGCTCTGTTAACCTGTAGCTTGCAGGGAGTCTACTTCTTAGTCCTTTTGTAGCAAGGTAATCCACAGGGCTGCAGTTTTCAGATGGTGCAGTTTTCAGAGGTCAGACCTTAGAAATCTTTGCACAGCAGAACTTCGCAACAGGGCACGTCTTGCTTCAGTAAGTTTCAAGCAGCACATCTGGAGGGCTCTGCCCCTCTCAGATACTTATTCAAAATTCTCTGGGTCAAGCCACAGGTCACCTTTGACCATTGAAAGCAGGGTAACTCCTCATAGTGATGACCACATCCTGCAGAGTGTGGCATTTTGTTGTCCCAGAGTGCATCATTCTTCCAAATCCATAATGGCTGATTTTCCAGCAAGGAGGTAAGAGCTGGCTAAACACACCCCCTGGGATGGCTTATTTCCATGGACTCTCCCCTACCATCTGCACATACCTTCCTTAAGCCTAGCCCTGACTCCTGGTCAAGAGTGTCAGAGTGAAACTGAAACCCAGGCCTCCCCTCTGCCTTTGAAGAGCATAGTTTACAACTCCACCTCCTGGCCTGGCATTCCTATAGACCAGCACACTGCCCTCCCAGCAGAGTGATTCTTTATCACCTCTTCAAAGCAGCCTGGCTAATCCACTTAACTCTGACCAATCAGGGCAGATCACTGGAAGGCTTACTTTGGACTTACAAACAAGAAAGTCTTATAACTTCTTGTATGTATACTTTAGGAGAAATTCAACAATATAATATTGTTGGATTTACTACTACCATTCTGGGAAGTCTTTGAATGGTCCAGCTAGTCCTCTCCTATCAATATTTATTAATCATTAACTTCCTACCATGTTAACCTATGGGCCATGGGGTTTGCAATGGGGAAAATGACTTGGGGCAGTCTTCTAGCACCAGGGCTTATAAAAACATATTTTATAAGTATTTCCCTAATTTCTACAGGACCCCCCACTCCCTGTGCAACTAGAGGAGACTTTAGGGGTTCTGAATCTGTAGAAATATTGCAGATTCTCATTTTACTGTGTTTCTAGTATCAAAGTCGAATTTGATCAGCAATTTACTGTTTCAAAACAGTCCTGGCACCCAGTGCTGCTTTTAAACTGACCTCAGGCTTCAGCACTGCACACATGCTAGTGCAGAAAAAGCTGCTGGCCTCTAAACTGCCATACCCCAGTGTACTGGGGACTTCTAGGTAGTTTCAATCCCCTGCCCTATTAGATACTAGGGGCTTATGGAGTAGGTCATGCCAATTACAGGGGTACCCCACCATACCATAGTGTACCCTAGTGTATGTTGGGTGTTTTAACTGTATTCTAATGTGTTCCTTTCAGCTTGGCACTGGCCCTGGGCCTGGTTAGGCAGAGCCCAGGGTCAGTCAGAGTCAGTTACCACCAGTACCAGTCAGCAAAAAGTTGGGAGGTGCCCAGGGCACAGGATGACTTTGCAACATAGCCCCCCCACCCCCAAACGAAAGGTGATGGGTTACTAACCTACACCCTGGTAGTCCTCATCAGCTAAGGGGAAAAACCTGGAAAGTCCATCTGCATTCGCATGGGCAACCCCAGGTCTGTGTTCCACTGTAAAGTCCATTCCCTGTCGGGAAATGGACCACCTTAACAGCTTGGGATTCTCCCCTCTCATCTGCATGAGCCACCTGAGAGGTTTGTGGTCAGTTTGAACACTAAAGTGAGTCCCAAACAAATATGGTCTCAACTTTTTCAGTGACTGGACCACAGCAAAAGCCTCTCTCTCAATGGCACTCCACCTCTGCTCTCTGGGAAGAAGCCTCCTACTAATAAAGGCAACTGGCTGATCAAGGCCCCCTTCATTTAGCTGTGACAACACTGCCCCAATCCCTTGCTCCGAAGCATCAGTCTGAACTACAAATTCTTTTGTGTAGTCAGGGGCCAGCAACACTGGTGCTGACCACATAGCAAATTTCAGAGTGTCAAAAGCCTGCTGACACTCTGGGGTCCAAATCACCTTTTTGGGCCTCTTTTTAGAAGTCAGTTCTGTTAGGGGCCCCACAATGGTCCCATAATTTTGAACAAATCTTCTATAGTACCCTGTCAGTCCAAGGAATGCCCTGACCTGAGTCTGGGTAACAGGAGCTGTCCAATCCAAAATAGTTTGGATTTTAGCTTGGAGAGGCTGTACATGGCCCCCACCTACCAGGTGGCCCAGGTACACCACAGACCTCTGCCCTATTTGGCACTTGCTTGCCTTAATAGTCAGGCCTGCTTGCTGCATGGCCTGAAGCACTTCCCTTAGGTGGTTTACGTGATCCCCCCAGGTAGAACTGTATACAGCTATATCATCCAGGTAAGCTGCACTGAACTGTTCCAACCCAGACAAGACCCTGTTCACCAACCTTTGGAAGGTGGCAGGTGCATTCTTTAATCCAAAGGGCATTACCTTGAACTGATAATGTCCCTCTGGTGTGGAGAATGCTGACCTCTCCTTTGCTCCATCAGTGAGGGCAATCTGCCAGTAACCTGAAGTCAAATCAAAAGTACTCAGGTACTTAGCAGCCCCTAACCTATCAATGAGCTCATCAGCTCTAGGTATAGGGTGAACGTCAGTCTTTGTGACTGCATTCAAACCTCTGTAGTCCACACAGAACCTTAACTCCTTGGGTCCCCCCTGAGGATTAGGTTTAGGTACCAGCACCACTGGACTGGCCCATGGACTATCAGACGGTTCAATTACCCCCAGTTACAGCATCTTAGCAACCTCAGCTTTAATGCTGGCTCTGACATGGTCAGACAACCTGTACAGTTTATTTTTTAAACAGGTAGGCTGTCACCAGTGTCAATGTGGTGCACACACCACTCAGTGATGCCTGGGGTCAAAGAGAACAGGCCAGCAAACTGCTCCAGCACCTGCTTACAGTCTCTGTGCTGCTGGTCTGTCAATTTGGGAGAGAGTACAACTCCCTCCACTGACCCATCTTGCACATTAGTGGAGAGAAGATCGGGCACAGGCTCAGTTTCCTCCCCCACACCCTCATCAGTGACCAGTAACATGGTCATGTCTGCCCTGTCATGGTGGGGTTTCAATCTATTCGCATGCAGGACCCTGTGAGGGTTCCTGGGGGTGCCAAGGTCGACCAAATAGGTAACCTCACCCTTCTTTTCTAAGATTAGATAGGGCCCACTCCACTTGTCATGGAGGGCCCTGGGAGCTACAGGCTCCAACGCCCACACCAATTGTCCTGGAGTATACTCAGTCATAGTAGCCTTTTGATCCTACCAGTGCTTCATGAGCTCCTGGCTGGCCTCCAGTTTCCTGTTTGCCTTGTACATGTACTCTGCCATTCTAGATCTCAGGCCTAGCACATAATCAAGCACATTGTCCTTTGCTTCCTTAAGAGGCTTCTCTAAAGACTCTCTTAGCAGGCTCAATGGCCCCCTCACAGTGTGTCAAAAACCAACTCAAAGGGACTGAAACCAACCCCTTTATGTGGCACCTCCCTATAGGCAAACAGTAAGCATGGGAGGAGAACATCCCATCTCCTCCTGAGTTTCTCTGACAACCCATTGATCATGCCCTTCAGGGTTTTGTTGAATCGCTCAACAAAACCATTTCCTTGTGGTAATAGGGGGTGGTGAACTTGTAGTTGACACCAAACTCATCCCACATAGCAGTCAGATAGCTGGACAGGAAGTTTGTGACCCTATCTGACACCACCTCTTTTGGAAACCCAACTCTGGTGAACACACCAAACAGTGCTCTAGCCACAGCAGGAGCATCAATGGTTCTAAGAGGTATGGCTTCAGGGTATCTAGTGGTGTGGTCAACTACCACTAAGATATACCTATTCCCTGATGCATTAGGTGGGTCCAGGGGACCAACAATGTCCATCCCCATCCTTTCAAAAGGAACCCCAACCACTGCCAGTGGTATTAGGGGAGCCTTTGTCTTGCCCCCTGCCTTGCCACTGGCCTGACAGGTGACACAGGAGCTGCAAAACTCCTTTACCTTTTCAGACATAAGGGGCCAGTAGAAATGGTTCACCAACCGGTTCCATGTTTTTGTCTGTCCCAAATGTCCTGCCAAAGGGATATCATGACCCAAAGTCAGGATGAACTCTCTGTTCTTCTGGGGCACCACCAACCTCCTGGTGGCCCCCTCCTTAAGGTTTCTGGCCTCAGTATAAAGCAGTCCATCTTCCCAGTAGAGTTTGTGAAACCCACTGTCATCCCCCTCCTCTTGCTTAGAAGCAATCCGCCTCAAGCTCTCAAGGGTGGGACAGTCACGCTGTTCCTGACTGAACTCCTCTCTGGAGGGTCCACCTGCTCCGGTCAGTTCTGCCAAATCTGACAGCTCTGGCGGGGATGGAGTCCCTCCCTCAGAGGCCAGATCCTCCCCATCAGGGTTAGATTCTTCCTGCACCTCTGGAGTTCCCTGGGCTGGCTCACCAGGCCCAGTGCCCTTGTCCTTGGATGCTTGGCCCTTTGTTCCAGGGTCCAAGTGTCCAGCCCCTCCCTTCTGGCTAGTCTGTGACCTAGTCACAGCACATACCCACTCAGGGAGCTCCAATATTTTCATATGGAGTCCTCTCTCCACCTAAACCAACAGTGCCCCTTTTAGTCATTTCGTTTTCTCTGACAGGGACACACCTTTAGAAACGGTTCTGAAGAATGTCTCACCACTGTACAGTGCCGCCTTCTCCAGCAGGCGGGTCCAGTTAGAACTCCTTCCTGAAGTTCTGCTTGCAGGTCCCAAAGTATCCAACACACAGTCCAAGGTTCTGGAATCTCCGAGAGGGTCCTTGAAAGTGTGAAACTTCAATTCCGCAATCCACTTGAACAAAACCCTTTCAAATCCACTGGTACTCCAGGCTGGGGATTCTTTGTGGGGATGTCCAGGTGAGCTCTGTTAACCTGTAGCTTGCAGGGAGTCTACTTCTTAGTCCTTTTGTAGCAAGGTAATCCACAGGGCTGCAGTTTTCGGATGGTGCAGTTTTCAGAGGTCAGACCTCAGAAATCTTTGCACAGCAGAACTTCACAGCCGGGCACGTCTTGCTTCAGTAAGTTTCAAGCAGCACATCTGGAGGGCTCTGCCCCTCTCAGATACTCATTCAAAATTCTCTGGGTCAAGCCACAGGTCACCTCTGACCAATGAAAGCAAGGTAACTCCTCATAGTGATGACCACATCCTGCAGAGTGCGGCATTTTGTTTTCCCAGAGTGCATCATTCTTCCAAATCCATAATGGCTGATTTTCCAGCAAGGAGGTAAGAGCTGGCTAAACACACCCCCTGGGATGGCTTATTTCCATGGACTCTCCCCTACCATCTGCACATACCTTCCTTAAGCCTAGCCCTGACTCCTGGTCAAGAGTGTCAGAGTGAAACTGAAACCCAGGCCTCCCCTCTGCCTTTGAAGAGCATAGTTTACAACTCCACCTCCTGGCCTGGCATTCCTATAGACCAGCACACTGCCCTCCCAGCAGAGTGGTTCTTTATCACCTCTTCAAAGCAGCCTGGCTAATCCACTTAACTCTGACCAATCAGGGCAGACCACTGGAAGGCTGAATTTGGACTTACAAACAAGAAAGTATTATAACTTCTTGTATGTACACTTTAGGAGAAATTCAACAATATAATATTGTTGGATTTACTACTACCATTCTGGGAAGTTTTTGAATGGTCCAGCTAGTCCTCTCCTATCAATATTTATTAATCGTTAACTTCCTACCATGTTAACCTATGGGCCATGGGGTTTGCAATGGGGAAAATGACTTGGGCCAGTCTTCTAGCACCAGGGCTTATAAAAACATATTTCCCTAATTTATACAGGACCCCCCACTCCCTGTGCAACTAGAGGAGACTTTAGGGGTTCTGAATCTGTAGAAATATTGCAGATTCTACTTTTACTGTGTTTCTAGTATCAAAGTCGAATTTGACCAGCAATTTACTGTTTCAAAGCAGTCCTGGCACCCAGTGCTGCTTTTAATCTGACCTCAGGCTTCAGCACTGCACACATGCTAGTGCAGAAAAAGCTGCTGGCCTCTAAACTGCTATACCCCAGGGTACTGGGGACTTCTAGGTAGTTTCAATCCCCTGCCCTATTAGATACTAGGGGCTTATGGGGTAGGTCATGCCAATTACAGGGGTACCCCACCATACCATAGTGTACCCTAGTGTATGTTGGGTGTTTTAACTGTATTCTAATGTGTTCCTTTCAGCTTGGCACTGGCCCTGGGCCTGGTTAGGCAGAGCCCAGGGTCAGTCAGAGTCAGTTACCACCAGTTCCAGTCAGCAAAAAGTTGGGTCGTGCCCAGGGCACAGGATGACTTTGCAACAATGACTAATAATGTGCTGCCATTCACCCAGCGTTCCAAGTGCCACGCATAATATGTGACTCATCATCTCATGTACAGGTGACTGATTAGCTAATGTACATGTCATTCTATACTTCCTTCTACACTAAGCACTAAATTGACAAATACATTTTCAGCTGTAAAGATATATTTTATGGCTGAAAGGGTTTCATTTACGCCTGCTAGAAGTTCATAGGAGGATTCCTGTCAGGCAGACATGGTTTGCATAAATCTCTGTCATGTGTATGTAGAATTCCACACTCGTTATCCACAGGCTGTCTGCCTTAGATTGTAGATTGACAATACTGGACAATGTTTGCATGAAAGAGTAATTGCTTGAGAGATTGTCGAGCGGAGTATCTGAGTTTGCGTTTCTCTCTGTAGGAGAGGTTTTGTGGAAGAGAGTACATTTGGTGTTCAAAGGGTGGTGAGGCGGGTGTAGGGAACGCGGGAGAGGAGCGCATGGGGGTGCACAGGGGTGTTAGAATATATAAAAATTAAAAGAACTTACCTGAAGCTGCCAGCCGCCTCCCACGTTGCATCGCGCTTCTTCTTCTCTTCCCATCCAATCTGGGCGCTTCTCTGTCACTAGGAGACCAGCGCGGGGATTGGCCTGAGCGGGCTGAAAAGATGCTCTGCTCAGGCCAGGGAGTCTGGGGCTCTGGCAGACAAGCAGGAGAAACCAAAGTGCGCATGTGTGTTTAGGACGGCCTGAGACAGCCGTACAAACACTTATGTGCAGGTATGGAGTGCATATAGCACTCCTCCTCCCCTGCCCCACCCCTACCTGCAAAAGCTGGCTCAGAGCCAGCAAATAAAAAATAAAACAATGCTAGACATTGTTTTATTGTTCATTTGCTGGCTCTGCGCCAGGTAGTGGGGCACCACTCCTCTGCAATTGGGGAGGAGCCACCCCTGTACATTTGAAAATGTGCATGTGAGAGTAAAAAGGAATGTACACTGTAATTTCAGTGTGAGGGGACCACTCACTTATCAATTAAACAATTCTACTGTGGATTGTACACCAATGGTGTAACAAGTCTTCATCAGGGCAAGCACTGAAGTTCATGTCCCAATGGCGGTAAATCAGTCCTATATGTTAGCATGTGAACAGCCAAAGTGTATTAGTTATCAATCGAGTTGCGAACATACTTGATACTAAACATGAGCACAAGCGGCTCTCACACAAATAAATCCAAATTACAATGCATTTAAGTCGAGTTATTTCTACTATTCATACTTTGAATGTAAGACCAAATGTTATGACCACGTACTTCTTGCCACAGAATTCTGTAAGGCGGCAGAATGGAACTCAATTGTAACTAGTTTAAGGAAGACACATTCTATCCAGATTTCCTATGGAAAGTTACTTCAATCTAATATAAGAAATATAATTTTAGGAGGCTTATATTGTGTAATACTTGTAACCAATCCACCGTCCCCATGGGCCTCTTATTGGCGTTAGGGATACACTGAAAATCCCATTCCCGAGTAAAGGGATCCTTGTGTGTGCTGAACCACCTTCCCCTTTTAATCCTCAATTGTATCACATTTCTAGCTCAGCACCTCCACTAATCCCTCCTCTCTATTATTCTGTCCCCCTTTTTCTATTCCTTTCCCTCTGTTCCTCCTCCTCCAGCTCTGTTATGCTTCTATGTTTGTAATATATGAAACATGAACATACCTCCAACACACTCCTTTCTTTCTGAAGTGCACTGCACAGCTAATGATGCACACTTCTTTGCAGAACACTTTAAACATCTATAACATTGTAAGCTGTCGAACAGTATAATAAAAGGCCAATAAAATAAAATGTGGATAATTTGTTATAAAAGAAACCATCTTTGTATTACCATAATAATTTTCAGGGTACTGAGAACAAAATGGTACAGCTTATTCAAGAAGATGCTTGTTTCCGGTCCAGGGAGGACCTGGCTTGGCAGTTCGGGCTGGACTGTTCCCATGAGTCACAGGGTCAAGACTGATTTCCATATGGCCAGGTCTAAACTGGGGTGGCATGGTGAGCAAAAGAATGATGGCTTTAAACCAGTTCTCTTGACTGGGAGTGAATGTTTTGATTTGTTTTGCATTCTGTCCATCAATTGTGTGTCTTTTGCTTTCTCGCCCTAAGTGCGCCAGGTATGCTCAAATGTGAGTCCTGGGCTCACTGTGACACTGGAATCAAGCTATCCTGGCTGAAGAGGGGTGAAACCCTGAAACCGGTCCTAGGATGCTTGTTACAGGTCCAGTGAGGACCTGGCATGGCAGTTCTGGCTGGACTGTTCCCATGAGGCACAGGGTCAAGACTGATTTGCATATGGCCAGGTCTAAACTGGGGTGGCATGGTGAGCAAAAGAATGATGGATTTAACCCAGATCTCTTGTTTGGGGGTGAATGTTTTGATTTGTTCTGCATTCCGTCCATCAATTGTGTGTCTTTTGCTTTCTCGCCCTAAGTGTGCAGGTATGCTCAGACGTGAGTCCTGGGCTCACTGTGCCACTGGAATCAAGCTATCCTGGCTAAAGAGGGGTGAAACCCCGAAACCAGTCCTAGGATGCTTGTTTCCGGTCCAGGGAGGACCTGGCTTGGCAGTTCGGCCTGGACTGTTCCCATGAGGCACAGGGTCAAGACTGATTTCCATATGGCCAGGTCTAAACTGGGGTGGCATGGTGAGCAAAAGAATGATGGATTTAACCCAGATCTCTTGACTGGGGGTGAATGTTTTGATTTGTTCTACATTCCGTCCAACAATTGTGTGTCTTTTTATTCAAGAAGATAGCATATTTATTGTAAATGTGGACTTGCCTTCTCAAGTCATAAAGACCACCTCTTCTTTTAGAAAGCAGAAGCAAATGTCAGAATACATACGGTATTAGGCCTTTTAACTTCAATTTCAATTTCTTGTGAATGCCTTTAAATGACATTGGAGCTCTGTCAGAAGTTGAACCTCACAAGTGCCATTCTTTGTGAAGAATGGCTAGCTACCCTTTGCTGCCAGAACCCCTCATTCCTAATTTACTATAATTTTCAGACATTTGAGAGTTTATTTCCATCCAGTTCTGAACCTGGCTGCTGGCCATCATGTGTTTTCTGCTAAGCCTCCTCTGCTGACTTGTGGCTTTGTATGGTGCAGTGCGGAGGAAGGGCTGCTGTAAATGTCATAACAACCCAGGAAAGCTGTGCGTAAGAGATCAAGGTACATTCTGCCACTTAAGAAAACAAAAGTCCGCGCTGAGCTCATCCCTAGGAATGCATTCTTCTAATGACAACGGGTGCCTTGAAGTCCTGCAGCGAGGGCCTTGTCCCAGCGCAGTAGTAATACATTCCTCGTCTGTGAAGTACAGAGGAACTGTTTATTTCTTCACTTCCTCGAGTCAGTCTGGAGTTTCACTTAGCCGTTGTTGAGGAGAAGCGAAAGAAAACAGAGACCGGCCTTGAACTGGTAAACTAATTAGGATTTTTTTCACCAGGCCTGCTTTTTATTTAAATTGCGAAATAAATAATCCTGCTCTTTTATTTAAATCATGCATATGGGTTTGAAAATGAACACCAAGCATATTTTTTTGTGTAAGTAGCTAATATAATTATGCGTGCAATAACTTCCTGTTAGCTGTATTATTTTTAGTTATGGTGAATTTACAAATAAATATTGTCTCTGAAGTACACAAAACAACATTTCTATCAAATATGGTTCACAGCACAGTTGCTTCCAATTTAAGATTCTGAGGCCGTTTTTATAGTCAATAATTACTGATAGACAATAACTTTAATTATTCCGAATTGTTATATAGCGCCACCACATGTCGCTTTCAGGCTCCACGGCGCTAGGTAGGTAGCAGACGCAGAGACTGTAGGCATTTTTCAGTATCTTGGGCCGCCTTTGGATGAAGCATGGACTTGGAGTGGGCACCACTGAGCCAGTACCAACGCCTTCCGAGTCCAAGTGCAGCGTGACCTTTCTGGGGTACGTGTGGGGCAGGGCCGGACTGGGAACCCAAAGCAGCCCTGGCAAATTTAGTCAGACCAACCCCCATATGGTGCATAGCGAGCGAGTGCAGCAAGCCAGACTGAGCACTGCAAGAGTGCTTGAGGGGGTCCCCCCCATTAAAATGTGGGGGAAATTGCAAAAATGGTGCATTCCACAACAAGGGGTCCCCCCCCAAGAATATTTGGGGGGAAATGGCTAAAATGGTGGATTTTACAACACATTTTCATTATATATTCAATCGTATTAGCTTTTAATGCATAGTAAATGATGACCTTACAGTGCACCTGGGTATGGCAATCTTTATTAGGGCTCTTCAATGATTCCCTCACTAGCATCCTCCTACAGTGCCTCTTATCTCTCCATAGTCCCTCTCTCAAATGTATTTCATTTGTTTTATAGCGCCTCGTATACCACTGTTGGGTGTCGGAGCATTTTACATCACACTCACATACAGAGACAATGAAGCATACATGTCTAAATCAAAAAGCCAAAGCGCAGGTGCACCACTCAAAAAAAAAGGAAGATCATTTTAATGTCCATAACAAAGAAAGAGAGTTCCTAAATGTATTCTTTTTTTCTTTCTCTTTTATTGTTTCTTTTTCATTTCACGTTTCGGCAATATAGCGTTCAACACATGAAACAGCCGACGCATTTCGTCCCCTTGAGGGACTTCTTCAGGGCAATAGATATAGGTGGAATCAGACTCTCTCCATGAAGTATATTTTAATTCTGGGATTCCCTTGACGGAAGCTTATCCCCATCTAATAAAAAATTGTATTAGGTTGTGGCGCCGTTTGATTAGAGATAACAATCACTCAACAATTAAAATAAATTTTAGTCCCACTTTGAGAGTATCCAAATCTGCCACTGTATGTATTGTACAGATTGAAAATAGATTCCTCGCAGAGTATTCTAGAATCAACGTGAACCAAACGGACGTCCCATTACGAGCAACGTAATACTTATAGCCCAGTAATGTAAATAAGCAATAACCACAGTTAGGATGAGATAACAAATGCAGGTTCAATGAGACGTGTCTTCAGTACGGATAGTATGTTTTTTTTTCTGCCTATCCGTACTGAAGACACGTCTCATTAAACCTGCGTTTGTTATCTCATCTTAACTGTGGTTGTTGCTTATTTACGTTACTGGGCTATAAGTATTACATTGCTCGTTATGGGACGTCCGCTTGGTTCACGTTGATTCTAGAATACTCTGCGAGGAATCTATTTTCAATCTGTACAATACATACAGTGGCAGATTTGGATACTCTCAAAGTGGGACTAAAATTTCTTTTCATTGTTGAGTGATTGTTATCTCTAATCAAACGGCGCCACAACCTAATACAATTTTTTATTAGATGGGGATAAGCTTCCGTCAAGGGAATCCCAGAATTAAAATATACTTCATGGAGAGAGTCTGATTCCACCTATATCTATTGCCCTGAAGAAGTCCCTCAAGGGGACGAAACGCGTCGGCTGTTTCATGTGTTGAACGCTATATTGCAGAAACATGAAATGAAAAAGAAACAATAAAAGAGAAAGAAAAAAAGAATACATTTAGGAACTCTCTTTCTTTGATATGGACATTAAAATGATCTTCCCTGACAAAAGTTTTTTTTTTCAGTGGTGCACCGGCGCATTGGCTTTTTGAATGTTAAGTTCCTGTTGGAATTAGTACTGTGATGGTGGGTACTATACAGTGTGCACACAGATCCCACTGAATACAAAAGGAACATTACGTAAGGAGTATAAAAACAGGTTAGGTGCTGTTCATTGGAAAGTTCCACTGTCAGGTTCTCCCCTTTCTTTATGTCTAAATCAGTGTATAGAAAATGTTACATCAGACAAAGGGGACTACAAGGTGTAGGATTCACAAGCCATCCATAGTGGTATTTAATAGTGCTTGGTCTGGAGAAGCACAAACTCAGGATTCAGAACATAACGTTTATTTTACGAATAAGAATTTATTGCTAACCAAAAAGAACCTTTATAGCAAAATTAGGATACTGAAAGACCGGGGTAAAAAACATAGTTTTTTAACCTAAATTGCAATTGCTTACTTATGAACTGCACGGTAACAAAACGAACTCTGTGACAACAGCGGTAAACCATTGAGCTATGCACATCAATCAATCAGGGTGGTTTATAAAGCGCACTACTCACCCGTAAGGGTCTCAAGGCGGTATATCAAATACTGTTCTGTGATCTGCGTGGTACATGCTCTTTGCAGCAGGCATATTAACCCTCTTCACGACCTTGGTTGAGTCAAAACTGCCACTAGAGAAAACTTGATCTCTCTCCAGCAGGTACATTAATCACTAGAGTTATCTTGACACTTTTATTGTTGCCTGAAAACTGTTGGACATACAAGGTACTCTGCAGTGCTTTTAAAACTGCTGCACTGCTACAAAACCGTGCCAGAGTAACAAAAGTGGCCCACCACCCTTCCAGCCTCCCGGGGAAAACACCCAATGACTGCTATGGCCAGTCCAGGCCTCTGGTGGATGTGACAGGAGAGTTCTCTTTGGACTGTTAACTTCTGTCAGTACAGCTCAGGCTATAGGTCGTATGGCGCTGTACATTGTCAGTAGCGGTCAGGTGGCGGAATGGAAAGCTGTTTGTTTATCCCGAATGCATGCAGCTGGTGTTTAATTTGCAAAAAGGGTAAAACAAAAGGGTCAAAACCCAAGTTATTTCTTAGGAGTTCACTGCAATTAGCACCACCCACAGAACCTGCCAGTGTTGCTGTAAATGCCAGCATCACCTACTAACCATCAGACTCATATAAATGCAGCATTTGGGGAACATTCGGAACACCACGGACTTAACCATGGGTGTTCCGACTATGTAAGCGCAACCACGCTTGCCTTACCCACGCATATGCCTAAACCATTGTTGAAAACTAAAACAGCGATATGATTAAGCATTCACTAAAGACATGAATTCTCTCTGTTAAAACATGTTTCTTGTCTTATGTTGACTAATGTCCGGACTCCATTTTGTATTGTCATGTCTCCACGTGCTTTGCACAAGAAGAGTCCTACCTTTTCGCTAGTTGCTCTTGTAATCTGCCTAGTAACAGTCTATAAATAGCTCCCTTGTCCGTCTGGCGCATGTCCAGACTTGACCACATCTGTTACCAGTTAGTCCTTGTTTGACCATGTTTTCGCGGGCTCAGGAAATTGTTAACTCCGCCCACATATTGATTCTGTATCGAAAATGTCCATAAATGGTAATGAATTTTGCTCTATGTTGTATCCACCCACTTATGAGCCCCTCTGTTGTGTATAAAAGGGGACCACGTACGCAAGTTCTTTGTGCTACTCTATGCAATACTGAAGAGTGTTGTGTAGGTTGTAGGACCACCCTTAAGGGTTAATAAACTCTGTCTTTGTATTTGCAGTTTCCGTGCCAACTTCCTTCTAGCTTTTGTTACAGGAGAGCGAACCCTTGTATTCTGCGGGCCTCGCTGGGGCCTGTACTCATCAATTGGCGCCCGTCACGTGGGGCTCATCGGCGACTCGGATGCTCGAAGGACTGGTCGTGACGAAGGTGAGGAATTTGACCGGAGATGTGATCACTGCCAGCAGCGTCTTTTAGTCCTGGCATCCCGAGGTTTTCTTCCTTCCCTTCCGAGCTGACCATCTGGGTGGCGCCGGTCCTCGACTGAGGCCTCTTCTGTCGGTTTGCCGTGTGACAGCCGTTTGGGCGAATTTTGGAACTTGGCAGTTGGAATCTGGACACTCTTGATTGGTAAGAACCGTTGTACGGTACTTGCTCCGAGTTTTGAAGCCTGGGTTGGCTATTTGAGTTTGATTTGTGATGACCGGTCATATTTTGTATTGATTACTGTGAGAATATATGCGTTGCAACACATATAGGCAGGTAATGTGGAGATATTTCTCCGGAGTTGTTTAAACCTGAACGGCGCAAAGTTTAAGTGACATTTTTGATAATACTGCATATTTTGCATTATTTTTGAGCATGCCTGCTTTTAGCGCACTCCGTAAGTGGTGCTGCTGCTTTGGAAACCGGTTAAATCTTGAGGAATCTGCTCCAGCCCCCCCAGAGGGGACTCCTAATAGGGATATGTATGTGAAGCATGGTCTTTCCTCTATAATGTACAGCACAGTGTGGAGGAAATACACCAAAAAGGATCCTGAGTTACGATGGCCTTTGTATGGATCGTTTGATATGCGTAAGATTGAGTGTGTGGAACAGTGTATGTGTAAACGGCGTGCTCGACAAGACATGTTTGAATGTGTACGGTTATGGGTGAAGGAAGTGCGTGAGCGAGAGAAACGCGAGAAAGCGCTGATTGATAAAGAGCAACGGAAAAATGATCATGTGAGAGCACAGGAAGCGAAGCGTCGGGAGGAAAGAGAACTGGCGGAGAGACAAGAGAAAGAGCGTAGGCTGCAAGTATCGGGTCAATATGCTGTCCGCCAGCCACTTTATCCTGTCCTTACTAATCTTGAAGATGATTTTCATTTATTAGATCGCTCTCCACCCCCTTATGTTGGCGCGTCTGCCCCGAGGTCACAGGATTCTGGATCGGTTTCGGATAAGGTAGACACGCGGTCCATGTTATCAACTGAGCGTATGGGTGAGCTTCGGAAAATTTCTTTTTGTGCGCTTAAAGGCAAGCTTTCTCTTACTGAATTATTGGAATTTTTGGGAAATTGGCAGGATAGAGAGAAGTTGTATTTTGTTGAAACTTTTTCTGAAGAAGTGGTTGCTGCCTTTCGGAAATATTCTGATGTTTTTGAGCCTGATGATGTAGTATCAGATTCTAAAGCATTACGTAACGGTGTCTTTTCTCCCTCCAAGGTACCCGATGCGGTTCGACGGCTGTTTACATTGTGGGACGCGATGCTTGAACTTAAAGAGAAAGCGCGCCAAAAGACAGGGGAGAAGGAGAAATCGGATTCACACGCCGGCGGGAAACAATCGTCTACCTCCCATTCAGATAAGAGCGAACTAGTGCATGCTAAACCGATTCGAGAGGCGGCACCTTTGTATGTTCCTCCTAAAGGAGCAGGCACTAGTCCAGACATGTCTTCCCCCGATGCTAGGGGATATTTTGTGTATAATTGGGTTTATACTCCCTGGCATAGGACTGATGTTATGGCATTAAAGAATGCATTGCCTGACCCCCGCAAGAATCCAGCGGCCTTTTACGAAGAGGTCGAAGGGGCCTTGAATTCTTGTACTATGACTTTAGCAGATATAGATTTGTTCTTTGGGCTCATTTTACCACCGGATATGTGGCGATCTGTGCGGAAGGTGGATGATCAAGCCGCTTTTAAGGCTAAGTGGTCTGAGATTGAGGATGAGGATAGGGAGAGAAAACCCGCGCAAAAACCGCCCCAGCTTATTTTAGATCTTTCTGCTGCTATCTTGACCAAGTTGAAAACGATTATTCACCCTAAAAAGATTGACTGGAATATGTTGCCTTGTGTAAACAGAAGGTTAATGAATCAGTTTCAGACTTCTATACGCACTTTGAGGAAACATTTCATGATTTCAGTGGTCAGTCACTTACGGATGATACGGGTCGACATCTTTTTGTTGATAAATATGTGGCGAATTTATTACCGGGTATAGCAGCTCGATTAAAGGCGAGTGAAGGTTCTTGGTCCACCTCGTCTCCGGCATCCCTCCTGACTATGGCTCAGTATTATGAGCGTCAGGAACAAGAAGCGAAGGGGAATGAGGAGAAGAAATCGAAAGATTTGAAAACTAAGGTGATGCTAGCACAAGTGTATGGTCCGCCTCGTCGGGGTGTCGAAAGAGGTAGAGAAGGATTCTATGGTCCCCCTTCGGGTCGGTCAGATGTTAATAGAAATCAATGTGCGTATTGTAAACAGCTGGGTCATTGGGCCAGGGATTGTCCGGTACTATATGCACCCCGTCAGGGACGTGGTCAGGGACCGTCGAGAGGTAGAGGGGGCTTTTCGAATTTCAGAGGTAATTCCAATGATCGTGCTCGCTTTGAGCCTAACGTGCAGCAACGAGATAGACCTAATGTGTTTGATCGGCAAAATCAGTATCAAATGTCTGGGAATGACCGTTCTGGGTACCATGATTCGCAGCATGCGTAGGATTGCGTTGGATGGGGGTTGGAATCAGTTGAAGTGCCGGTTGATCAGAGGGTTCCTTATGTTTCAGCAAATGTTCTGGGTTCTACTGATCAGTTCCTAGTTGATACAGGAGCTACTCGCAGTGCGCTGTCCAAACAATTGGTTCCGAGGGCTCCCCCATCTGGCTTAATGGTTACATCGGTAGGGTTTGATGGTACACTCTCTCGAAGCCCTCTATCCCGACCCCTTGCATTTCGTGTTGAACAACTTTCTGCACCTTGTCCGTTTTTGCTTGCTCCGAACACGCCTGACAACATTATGGGTCTTGATATGCTTAAGCACTTCAGAGCTACGATCCGCTGCTCCCCTACTGGAGTACGTGTGATATTAAACGATAATCACCCTATGACAGAATGGATGTGTGTGGTTGCAGAGGATACTGTATTAGCTTCTCTCCCTCGTACTTTGTGGGCCACTTCGGATACTGATGTGGGACAGATGGTGATTACGCCTGTCTACATCAGTGTCCAGGAGGGTGCTGTGTTACCGCGCCTCCCTCAGTATCGTATTTCCCAGGAGGGGGAGGAGGCACTCATACAGATTGTGCAGGATTTGATTAAGGTGGGAGTAGTGGAGGAAGTTTCCTACAACATCTGCAACAGTCCTATTTTACCCATTTTGAAGAAAGATACCGATACTAGGGTTTATCGTTTTATTATTGACTTAAGGGAGGTGAATAAGATAGTGATACCTCAGTATCCAGTGGTTTCTGATATCACGACGTTACTTACTCTGGTCCCACCAACGGCGACCACATTTTCAGTTATCGATTTGAAAAATGCTTTCTTTTCGATTCCCATTCATCCTGATAGCCGGTACCTCTTCGGCTTTACTTTGAATAATAGGTCTTATAGATTTTGTAGAGTCCCTCAGGGTTATACAGAGAGTCCTAGTATTTACAGTCAAGCATTGAAAAGACAATTGGATTCCTGATGGTGTCACCCTTATACAATATGTCGACGACATCTTGTTGGCGGCCGACACTCCTGAGCTGTGTGAGAAGTGTACGTTATCCTTGCTTTCCTTTTTGGCGTCTCACAATCACAAAGTGTCGAAGAAGAAATTACAATTCTGTAGACCAAAGGTGACTTATTTGGGTCACCTTTTGTCTAAGGAGGGGCGTGCACTCACACCAGATCGTATTCAAGCAATTTTGGACACGCCAGTACCTTCCACACAGAAGGATGTGCGTGCATTTTTGGGTCTTGCTTCTTTCTGTAGGCAATGGATATTGGGGTTTTCACACATAGCTAAGCCATTGTTAGCACTTTTGACAAAAGATACCCCAATTCCTCTTCCCTGGTCAAATGAGTGTGAAATTGCCTTTCAGCAATTGCGACAAGCCCTTTGTTCAGCACCAGTGTTAGGTACCCCTGATTATACGAAGCCTTTTACATTGTATGTACATGAGAACGATGGATGTGCATTATCAGTTTTAGTGCAGATGCACGGTGACAAGCAGCGCCCTTGTGCATATTTTTCGGCTGTACTTGATCCTGTTGCCCGAGCATTGCCCGGTTGTTTTCGCTCGGTTGCAGCGACAGCTGTGTCAATACGCCAAAGCGAGGGAATTGTGTCATCTCATAAGCTGTTGGTATTAGTCCCCCATGCTGTTGATGCTCTGCTTAATCAGACAAAAACGCAGCACTTGACCAGTGCTCGTTTAACGGGATATGAGTTGACGCTTTTGGCTCCTCATATTACGTTAAAGAGGTGTGCAACGTTAAATCCAGCCACATTGTTGCCGTTCCCGGAAACTCAGTCTGAAGCACGAAAAGCACATGACTGTATTCTTGTGACTGAGGAACAGACAAAGGGTCGTATTGATCTCCAGGATACGCACTTTACAGATGTAGATGGAGAACTGTGGGTGGACGGATCATGCCTGAAGCTCCCAGATGGTACGACTTCAGCAGCGTATGCAATTACCACATTACAAACAATAGTGGAGACAGCACGCATACCGCAGAAATCAGCTCAGGCAGCAGAACTGATAGCATTAACACGAGCATGTGAGCTCAGTACAGGATTGTGTGTGAATGTTTATACAGATAGCCGCTATGCCTTCGGAGTAGCGCACGATTTCGGCCTACTCTGGAAGGAGAGAGGGTTTCTAACGTCACATGGAGCACAGATAATGTATGGGGAGTTAGTTCACAACCTTTTGACTGCATTAACATATCCAAAGAAGATTGCTATAGTTAAATGTAGTACCCATAAAAAGGTGGTTGATAAAGTTGGAGAAGGGAATGCTTTGGCAGACCGGGTGGCACGAGAAACGGCGATGCAGCCCGGCTCTACTGCAATGTATGTTGTGAAGTCACAGGCAGAAAGATGGCACGATGCTAGGAGAGAAGTGCTGGAGATACAGAGGACCGCTTCCGATAAGGAACGGGAGCAATGGTCCAATGATGGAGAATTAGATGATGAAGGGTGTTGGAGAAGTAAGCAGATGGATAAGTGGAAGTTACCCACAGCTTTTGTACAACCTATGGTTCAGATGGCACATGGACTAGCGCATGTCGGAGCTTCCGCAATTGTCAAATTACTCACACGAGTTTGGGAGCATCCGGAGATCGCTAGTACGGCAAAGAGGGTAGTGCAGACCTGCATGATTTGCCTGAGGTACAACCCCGGAAAGGGTACACGAGCTCCAGCAGGAGGATTTGCAACACCCACTGCACCCTTTGAGGTTTTGCAGATGGATTACATTCAGCTTGAGCGCTGTAACAATCTGAAGTATGTTCTAGTAGTGGTTTGTGCCTTCAGCAAATGGGTTGAGGCATACCCTACGAAAGACAATACTGCAATGACTACAGTCAAGATGCTATTGAAGGAGTTCTTCCCTCAATATGGTGTTTGTAGATTTTTGTGGAGTGATAACGGACCTCATTTCATAGCAGACGTTATCAAGAATGTCCTGAAAGGACTGGGCATTACCCAAAAATTCCATGCAGTGTTTCACCCTCAGTCTGCGGGATTAGTTGAGAAATATAACGGTACTTTGAAGCTTAAGATCGCTAAGATCCAAGCTTCGACTTCTTTGACTTGGCCAGACGCTTTACCGCTGGCATTATTGTCAATTAGATCGATACCGCATTCTCGGACCGGTCTCACACCATATGAGATCGTGTTTGGACGCCCAATGAATATTTGAGGTCCACCGAAACCGAAGTCAGTGTATGATGTACCTTGTGTAATGATGAATGATTATCTGGCACAGTTAACGGATAATTTGGTTTCTATTCATCAACAGGTTCGAGAAGCGCTCCCTGATCGGTCCACAGGTGAAGGACATAACCTCCGGCCTGGAGACCATGTTATGATCAAGGTGTTTGAAAGGACGAACAGTTTGGAGCCGAGATGGGTTGGTCCTGAGCAAGTCTTGCTCGCAACAAGGACAGCTGTGCGAGTCTCCAATTGGAAGAACTGGATCCACTCCTTGCACTGTCGTAAAGTGCCACCTGGATTAGTGGAGCCTGCTGTATTGACCGACCATCGAGAAATCCTGACTGCAGAGACAAGCCGTGCTGTGGAACCGAACGACACTGAGGAGCTCTTCCCGGACCAAGCGATTCCTGGAGGAGGAAGATATCATCTCAGACCGAGGAAGTGATTTCTTTTCTGTATCAGGACACGTTGTCAGAACGGCCCTTAGGTTAGTGAAACGGAGAGCCAATGAGGCAAGGGGGGGGTATCAGCCCTGCATTAGTGTAGTGACACCCGTGTTGGCCCGCTGGTGAAGAAATCAACGGCTGCCTAAGGGGAAGAGTTCTGACAACCTTTTAGTTTCAGGAAGATATTGACTTTTACTATAAAATGGAGAAGAAGAAGATTGTTTGTGCGACAAGCTTTATTATCATTGTAGCCATTGTTGGTATAACCACGTGGTTTGTTGAGGATGTGACTCCTGCCCGTGAGTTACTTGTTTTGACTACTCCAGTGCCTGAGGAGCACTACTTTTATACCCTTCCGTATCAAGAACTGAAGCATCATCTTATTTGAATAATACTTTTATCCAGATGTTGCATCATACCCATGTTGCTACAAATGCTACGAACTGTTGGATATGTGGTATGATGCCAGCTCATCAGAAGAAAGGAGGAACGCCGTTCATACCTCTTCCTTTCTCTCATAATGGCTCTTGTAGAGCATGGTACACTTTGCTTTTTGCCACTCGGAAACCTACAGTGGGACGACTGCTTTTTAGACTTAACAGGGAATGTCATCAAGACAAAGAAGGCTATCCACAAGCGAATGGGACAATATGGGAGTGGGAAGAATATCGACCAGACAATGAATCAATCCCCTATATCTTCACGAACACCAGAGACACTGCTGGGAATGAACAATTTGTGATTCAAGTGGCACAAGCGGACCTGTGTGTTCAGAGTGTGGTCATATTCCTGTTGGTGTTAGTGACTGTATTATTGTTTTGAATATAGATGGATTAAATAATAGTACTTTCTTAGCTTTCCATAATACATACTTCGTATGTGGGAATAAGGGTTATTATCGCTTACCAGCCGGCTGGTCCGGAGTATGTTATGTAGCGTTCTTATTACCCCCTGTATTCTTAGCGCCTGCATCCTATCATAAAGATTTGAAGTTATTGAACAATGTAACTGTAAATAGGTATAAACGTACTCTATCTATTGATGATGTTGACCAAACTGACACTAGCTTACAGCAGTATGTTGATTTTAACTTAGGATTGTTTTTCTTTGTTGGAGCTGCCCTAAATAGTAGGAAGGTTCGACGATTAACAAGAGTTGTAGAGGCTGTAACGAATCAAGCCGCTGTTGCTCTTGGGAATCTTACGGAAGAATTACAAATCACTAGAATTGTTGCGTTACAGAATCGTATGGTATTAGATGTTATGTTAGCAGACAGAGGTGGAGCATGTAGGATTATCGGAAGTAGCTGTTGTGTATTCATTCCTGACCACACGCCATCAGTCTATAACGCTATTAATAAATTGCATAAAATCGCAGCTGAGATTCATACAGAAAATGGCACCTGGACCTTTTCCGGATGGTTTTGGGCATTGATTACTACATGGGGATGGAAAGTTTTAACTGGTCTTTGTATTATTGTAGCAATTCTGTTTTCCTGTTGCATCTGTGTTCAGTGTGGTCCTTTACTCTGTTCTTTATGTGTGTCATTCTGTATTCCTGATAAGAAAGCTATTGCCAATGTTACCTATCAGAAACATTTAAACAAAGAGGTGGAAGAGATGATGAAAATTGACATATATGATGATTATTCTAACAAGCCGAATGTCTTCAGTAAATGCTGAAAGGGTCGTCTGTTGAAAACTAAAACAGCGATATGATTAAGCATTCACTAAAGACATGAATTCTCTCTGTTAAAACATGTTTCTTGTCTTATGTTGACTACTGTCCGGGCTCCATTTTGTATTGTCATGTCTCCACGTGCTTTG
This sequence comes from Triturus cristatus, assembly GCF_964204655.1. NCBI lineage: Eukaryota > Metazoa > Chordata > Amphibia > Caudata > Salamandridae > Triturus > Triturus cristatus. Next base: position 550,658,541 of record NC_140586.1, read on the forward strand.
CACGAGAAGAGTCCTACCTTTTCGCTAGTTGCTCTTGTAATCTGCCTAGTAACAGTCTATAAATAGCTCCCTTGTCCGTCTGGCGCATGTCCAGACTTGACCACATCTGTTACCAGTTAGTCCTTGTTTGACCATGTTTTCGCGGGCTCAGGAAATTGTTAACTCCGCCCACATATTGATCCTGTATCGAAAATGTCCATAAATGGTAATGAATTTTGCTCTATGTTGTATCCACCCACTTATGAGCCCCTCTGTTGTGTATAAAAGGGGACCACGTACGCAAGTTCTTTGTGCTACTCTATGCAATACTGAAGAGTGTTGTGTAGGTTGTAGGACCACCCTTAAGGGTTAATAAACTCTGTCTTTGTATTTGCAGTTTCCGTGCCAACTTCCTTCTAGCTTTTGTTACAGGAGAGCGAACCCTTGTATTCTGCGGGCCTAGCTGGGGCCTGTACTCATCACCATGCATATGTGTGGTCAAGGTAGTGCAGGGTCTAGCTGCTGCAGGGACAGAAGACAGTGAAGACAAAAGCAGGAAGACACCATGGTGAGGTGAGTGGGGCGTGGGTGGTCGGGGTAGGTTTCAGGGCAGTGGAAGGGGTTGGGGTGGTTTAAGGGATAGCGCGGGGTGAGGAGGTAGCGTAGTGTAAGTAATGGGGTGGGGTTTTAGGCTTTAGGGCACTGGGCAGGGAATGGGTAGTCGGGGTAGTTTTAGGGCCGAGGGTCGGGTAGATTTCAGGGCAGTGGAAGGGGTCGGGGTAGTTTAAGAGACAGCGTGGGGTGGGGAGGTCGGGGTAGTGTAAGTAAAGGGGCAGAGTTTAGGCTTTAGAGCAGTGAGAGGGGAATGGGTAGTCGGGGTAGTTTTTAGGGCTCAGTGGTCGGGTAGATTTCAGGGCAGTGGAAGGGGTTGGGGTGGTTTAAGGGACACTGCGGGGATGGGGGTAGTGTAATTAAAAGGGGGGATGGTTTTTTAGTCTTTAGGGCAGTGGGAGGGGAATGGGTAGTCAGGGTTGTTTTTAGGGATGGACGTCAGGGTAGGTTTCAGGGCAGTGGAAGGGGTTGGGGTAGTTTAAAGAACAGCGCGGGTTGGGGTTGTGTAAGTAAAGGGCAGGGTTTTAGGCCTTAGGGCAGTGGGAGGGGTAAAGGGTAGTCAGAGTAGTTTTTAGGGCTGGGGGGTCTGGGTAGATTTCAGGGCAGTGGAAGGGGTTGGGGTAGTTTAAGGGACAGCCCGAGTGGGGGTAGTGTAAGCGAAGGGGCAGGTTTTTAGGCCTTAGGGTAGGGTTTTAGGTCTTAGGGCAGGGGGAGGGGAATAGGTAGAGTTAGCACGGAGGGTGGGGGGTGAAGGTAGTGTTAGAAAAGGGGCAGGCTTTTAGGAACAACGCGGGGTGGGGGGCAGTCAGGTGGATAGTTGTGGCGACCTTAGCCACACTCACCCCTTTACTGTTTATGCCTATACCACAAAATTGCATGGTAAAGGTATGTGTGGTAAAGGAATGTGTGGGTAAGACGCATTCATGGTTTGGGCTGCATGGTAGAGGCACAGGTGGTTTAACTATGCATGCTCCTATCATAAAACCGCAGCATATTGGTCTATTACAGGTCACCACCTCCTGGCAGTGCTAGTTTTATTACTCTTTTAAAGTGTGTTACATTTTTAAACACACTACTGTTGTCCTCTGCTCTAAAATAGACAGTGACACCCTGTGGTGAACTTAATAGGTAAGTGCTGGTATTTAGAAGTGCAGATGTCAAGCCCTGGCACATACCATCTAAAATTAAGCACTGTATTCACCCAATGCTTCCTTGCCAAAATCAGGTTTAATTTAGGTTTTTGCTGAATTTGTCCTGCAGTAGCTGATATCTGAAGGTGCTAACGTCAGCAAAAGGTGCTGAGGGTCTTGATGATTATGGCGACAGAGCTTATCCATCTCATCTTGCTGCAGGACATCAGTGTAGCTTGATTTGATCTTAGTTTTCTGATGGCCATACAATGTTAGGCCGAGCTATTGATATATTGAGGGCCTCAGTCCTAAATGGCTTTGTTTGTATAGTGCAGGATCTTGAAGCAGATCCTTTGTTGGTCTATGAGCCTGTGAAGGACTCCAACGCAGACGGATAAGGTTACATTTTGTGAGATGAAGGTACAGAATGGCTGCTTGTCCAGCATTCTCTGATTTTTGGATTTGGGCCTTCTGCAGGCAGGTTTGATACACTTTGCAGTAATAGAGGAAACATAGAATTAGGGGTCTGCTTAGTTCTCTCCAGTGATCAGTTTGGAATATCAAGAGAATTTCATCAGCTTGTAATGCAGGTTCTTTGCTCCATTAACCACTTGCACTGGGTTTGAAGGGCTTTTTCTTGATAATTGCAGCTTGCATTGTACACAGTTCTGATGTTTCTTATATTTTGCAATCCTATACGGGCTGTTCCCAGATGTAGGGGCCAAGGAAATGGGCTTGAAATATAGGGCCCTCCTCCAATATTATGAACCTCAAATCCCCGTTCTCCCTCCACTTCAAGCAGTCAGCCTTCCTTCATCCAGGTTTTTTTTTTGTGCATGAAGAAGTTAAAGATGATTCTTTGGGTCCTAGATCCTGTGTCCACTTAGATATGGATCGGGAAGTCGTGTGAATCTGGAAGGGTTAAACTAAATGATGTAACCCAGTGGCAGTACTGGCACCAAAAAAAGTGGGGAGCCCTTTAGTGAGCCTTATGAGGTGGTTTAGCTATCCAAGTGGCTCTTGTCTATGTAGAATTATTGCCATTAGTTTGTGAAGTTGGACACAAACTAAAGCCATGCCTGGTGGTCCTGCCCCTTCATGCCCCCTGTTGAGCAGAAGGTGGTGGGTAAACACTTAAAGTTTGCAACAAGGATGACAACACTTGTTTTTTTAATCTTTCTCAAGGCTACGCAAAGACCAGCTTAGACATTCATTTTCCACCCTGAAGTACTATCTTTTGTCAAAGTTAGAGATTACCTTTAGCCCTGCGGTGATCTCTGTAACTAGATAACAACTATCATCACAGCAGTTCCTGTCAAGGTACAAAATGTTTGGTGGAAAGCCGCCTTCAGTTTTAATTAGAATGATTGCTGTAATGCCCTTCCTTTGATTACCTGTATTATGCTGAGTTGTCAGATTAAGCTTTCCACTAGAAATGTAACCTTGTCCTGTCCCGAAAGAAGGAGGGTGAAATTTCTGTTTAGAAGATAAGGTACTCCTTCACACTTGCAATGGAGTATCATCTCCAACAACCTCTAAATCAACTCCCAAGTTTGTTGGGGACAAAAGAGAGAGCATTGTTTCATTGAACAGACACCACACAAAAGGCATATTTGTCCTTGCTGTTGAGCTGTGAAGGCAAAGGAAAGCAGCATTCAAAGGCGGTCAACCAGACATGCCTCAAAATAGCACTGGGCACCCTGCAAGGAGGCTACGAGATTCACTGATAGTGAATGAGGGAAGAGTTTAGAGAGGGGGACTATATGAATATGAACTAAACCCTAAGAGTCAGGTTCTGGAATAGGGTGGGAGCAGTTACCTATAAGGGGGACATAGCTCATGGAAAGGGAGATGGAGGCAGAGTAAAACCTAATACTCAAGACAAAATAATGGTACCACTGTGTTAGAAATTGGGTTGTTGGTTGACTGGGGTATGAGCCCTGGTTGAGCATCAAACACCATCCTAGTTAGGGCAAGGAACACACCATCCCCTATTAACCTGTGCTCACCCCTTGGTAGCTTGGCACAGAGCAGTCAGGCTTAACTTAGAGGCAATGTGTAAAGTATTTGTGCAACACTTCAATCATTAAAAGAGTGAAAACACTACACAAAATGATCCCACAGCAGGTTTGAAAAATACATCTGAATTTAATAAATACATTAAGACCAACATTACAAGAATGCAATTATTGGAACAAGAGTTATTGAATTTAAAATTCTGTAGTGAAATAGCATCAAAAAGCACAAAGGGCTATTAGGGATAGCTCCTCCCACCGGACTGGGACAGAGGCAAAAGTTCAGGGCGGCCGCAATGGAGTGCGGACCGGCTACATGGACCCAGTTAGGCCCATTAAACAGCGTACCTTACATCCTGGCTTCAGATCGTTTCCTGTATCCGCATCGAAGATGTGATGCATCGGTTCCAAGATGCAGCAAGGCTGCAGTGTAAGGTCCTAATGTGTTGAGAATCCCATCGATGGGGCTTGTGATGTGTTGTCCGGTGTCGGTAATGCGATGTGTAGTCGAGGTGAAGAGTCAGTTCCCATGAGCGGTGAGGCTGCCGTAGATGGGAGATGCAAGGATCCATGCCAGGGACCACATTGCTCAGTGGCGGTTCCTAAGATGATACGTCATTCCCAAGATGTGGGTTGTGGCAATGATGCGAATCTTTTGCAGCTGGTCCAATCCATGTAGCAGCGGCAATGCATTAGTTCTGCTCGGGGATGCACTACTTGGCCGAGGAAATGTATTGGTTCTACTCTGGGATGTGCCACTCAGCAGAGAAGATGTGTATGTTCCTCTAGCAAGCTCCTTAGGCCTACTTCCAAGGGCCCCTGAACTGCAGTGGCACCACTTATCAGGGTAGACTCACAGATGGCAGAGTCCAGGAGCAGGAGGTTGGAAGCCTATTATGTCCCTGAAGCTTCAGATCAGGAGGCCAGCCAACTAGCCTTTGGAATTACTCTGGGTTCTGGCTTCAAGAGATGCAGGTCCAGTCTGTTTTACTCAGGCAAGAGGGCAGCAGGCAGCAGATCAGCACAGCCAAGCAGGAGTCCAGCAGAGAGGAGTCCAGCAGAGTGGCAGTCCTTCAGCAGCACAGCAGTCCTTCCTGGCACAGTATCCACAGGTCCAGAAGTGAATTGAAGTGGTGGTGTCTGAGGTAATTCTTTTATACACCGTTCTGCCTTTGGAGTGGGGAGAGGCTTCTAAAAGCATGCCTTTGAAGTGCACTGATGCCATACCTTTCCTGCCCTGGTGTCAGACTAACTACAGGAGATATGCAGCTCTTTGTGTGGAGACAGGACATATCCTATTCAGGTGTAAGTGAGTCTAGGCCCAACTCCTCCCTCCCATCCTGTCAGTGATGGCTCACTCATTCACACAGAATTCCCATTGTGTGTGGCTGTCTAGCAGGAATACACAAAGCCCAACTGCCAAGTACACCCAGCCATGTAACCAGAGACAGTCTGCAGGCACCAAATGGCAAAAGGAAAGCAAATTTCAATTTTCTAAAAGTGGCATTTTCAGAACTGTGATTCAAAATTCGACTTCACCAAAAGTTAGAATTTTAGATTAGGATTCCAGAAACACCAAATTTGAGTCATTTATATCTACCCATTTGGGAATTACACTTATTACAATGCAATAAGGTAATCCCAATGTTATCCTGTTGGAGAGATATGCCTTGCAGTAGTGAAAACTGACTGCGGTTTTCACAATAAGGGCATGTAAAACTTGTAGGTACAAGTCCAGCTTTTTAAATACATTGCACCCTGACCTCTTGGCTGTCCAGGGCCTACCCTAAGGGTGAGTTATATGTATTAAAAAGGAGACGTTTGGGCCCGACAAAAGGCTTTTTTGCCAGATTGAGGAGGCAGAGGTTACAATGATAATGGAGTATGGGGTTAGGGGCAAAGAACAATATGATAAGAGAAATGTTGAACTGCAATTGAGTAACTGCAGTGAGGGGTGGGTTATGATGCTGGACTTCCTAATGGGATTATCCTGCGGGATCTTTTTGCTGTGTATGATACGGTCAATTACTCCATCTTACCAAACCAATTGGCAGCAGTTAGACTGGGTATTACTGCACTTTCCTGGTTTTCTTCATTCTTATCAGGATGCACTGAGTCGCTTGGCCATTCAACCTTCTGGTCCGGGTCACTTGCGGAGTCTCTGAAGAATCTTCACTTTCTACTATTTCATTAAGCAAATATATAAGGTCTCTAATTAGTATCATCCGATCGTATGACATGGATTGTTTTTCATATGCTGAAAAAACCAAATAAGTTTCAGACTTGGCTGCCCCCCCGAAGATATCCAAACTACACTGCAATCTGTCCTTCCAGACATGGATGAGCTCCAACATACTCAAATTTAAAGCATGTTAATATTGATGTTGATATTTGCAACAATATCTGTGTGTTAAAAAATAAGATCGAATTACTGTTGTCGAAATCTCCCCGAGTAAGAAATCTATGGTCAGGCAGGCCCTGCAACCCAGGCCTGAGGCTACTGATTGACAGATTACACATGTGGTGGTAGGCACTTAACCAGCTGGACAAATGCGCAAACAGGAAAAACCCAGATTAGTCCCACAGATAGGCAGCAACACTGCAATGGTCTCAGGAAATTGGCCCCAATGAAGCATATATGGCCCGAGGGGTGCGCGCATTCCAAAAATGCCATATAGTTAGATACCACATGAAGTTAGGAACACTCAGCCAATCAGAACACAACACACACAGTACATGCAGTGATCATGTGCTCCTCATGTCGGACATCTGGACACTTCACCCACTAGCCCTCATTGTGTCCACGCGAGTTCGAGACCCACCTGCATTCACTATCAGGTGGCCTAATTTACAGGTCCATGACTAGGGACACATTCCTCATTCTAAAATAAGATCTAAAGTGTTTTATGGTGCTCCAAAGACTGTAGACGGTGGCACTCAGAACAAATGTATGTTGAGACAGTCCTCAGACCCATTTCTGTGGCTGTTTCCCGGCCGCAGCATTTTATTAACCCCTTCAGTGCCACGCCCTTTCCCCCTCCTGTGCCGGGCGTTGCATTAGTGGGTGGGGTTCATGACGAGATAGTCTCGTCATGGGCACAGCGCAACCGTGCTCCATGACGAGACTATCTCGTCATGGGCACTGAAGAGGTTAAACCAGCTGTTCCTGTTTTGCCAAATGCTTCTTGTCTTCTGTTTTTTCAAGGTAAATTCATATTTCAGCAACACACAGATAAAACTGAGGTCTTACTCTGTGGCCCCAATTGTTTTAGAATGTTAGATCTGGCCTAATTGCTGGGCACTCCATCCTGACTGGAGCCCTGGTCAAGAACGTTGGCATTCCATTGACAAGGATCTTGTTCTAGAAAACCAGCTTATGCCTGTGGATTCTGCATGCTTTTTTCCATTAAAGTAGTTGGGAAAAAGTGCTCACCTCATGCCACAACGAATGAGAGTATTATTGCTAGACACTTATATGCTACTTAGACTAGACTATGGCAGTGCCTGCAACCCAGGGGTCTCTGGCCACACTACATCTTTTTCAGTCCCTGGCTGTCAGAGTTGTTTATTGGTTGTGAAACTTTGAACATGTGACTGAGTCTCGCCATAAAGTTTACTGGCTTCCTGTGGAGCACAACATCGAATTCGAAGCCATGTGCCCGGTTAATTGGGCTTTACACTGGATTGGTGCCCATGCCATTCAAATCTGCACGTTAAGATACACTCCCTCAGGTTCTCATTGGCCACCACTTTAGGATGAATGCTATGGGAGACGGAGCGTCCGTCTCTATCTTGCCACTAGTTGTGCAGCATCAGTAATCATGCTTCTTTTCACCAAAGCTTAAAGAGCCATTTTTTTCCTAGCCTGTCTTGCTTCTCTCTAGAACGTATTCTCCAGTTCTAGCGTTAAGATGCCTCTGGGTGAATATGTGATGGCAAGTACTCCATTCATTCAGTCGATTCCACACATATGATCACATTAATTGAAAAGCAAATATTTAACACTAATATCTTTGAATCACAATAGCTGCAATATCAGTTCATTATAAACTAACACAATGTTTGAGACTTCAGCACTGAACATGAACGCAGTTAGTTAGTTACCAGTGCACAAAACCAACTGACCATATAATTCTTTTGCATTGTAAAAGATTTCTTTCCAGTGGTCGTTGGGATAACTTCCGACAAGAAGAACGCTTCCTTGATGATTTTTTTCAGCATTGTGAAGTCCTTTGTCAGAAACCTATCAGTAAGCGATACCCTAACATTTGACAAAAGAAGCACAAAGAGTGCTTTGTATACTTGTAGAGAGACATTGTTGACAACTCCAGATGAAATGTCTCCAGCACCGGTGGTCCTAGCTACCACTTTCTTTACAGAGGCTAATGAGATTTGAAAAAAAGGATTCAAAAGCTGCCATAGTTTAAAACCTCTGGACCTCCCAGCACCTATTTGTGTCATAAATCATGGGAACTACTTAAAAGGCACATTACAACACTCCAACAAATAAGTCACACAATATCAGTACTCTGATGTTGCTCTCCGCTGTAAGACACCATAAATGTGGGCCGTGCAGTGTGTGTGTTTTTTAGGTTTTATCTGCACAGCGCTTTGCTGTCCTTGTGAAATCTACTGTTTTTGAATATAAATGTTAAAAAGGGGCTTACATCCCGCCCCCTTGCTTTTCATTGGTTCCTGTGCTTGTCACTTTTTTTCCTCCCGTTCAATTGGCTGTAGAATATTTTCCTGCATTTACCAACGCTTGTTCCTTGTCGGCTTCTCTTATCGGTTTTCCGTAGTCGAAATACTGTTAAGGTCCACTTTGGTGGAACTATTGTTTCATAAAGTTTTGCCTCTTTCTTCTTTTTTGTCTTGTGTGATACTTTAAATTAACATATTTTTATAGCGCAATCTATCTCCCGGATAGATTAAGTGATTTTCCCATAAACACAAGATGTTGCGCTGCTAAGACTCAAACCAGGATCCCAAGCTTCTGCAGCTCTGGCCCTGCGCCACATCCTCAAATCTTCCATGATACTTGTCAGGGAGCTCTTTCCCCCACCTGAACTTATTTCTTAGTAAAGTTTTGCCTCTTTCTGCTTTTTTTGCTTGTGTGACACTTTAAATGAAATTAGCAGATTTATATCACATAGGCAGTGCTGTAACGAAACTTGAGGTTATCCCCCTGCAAAATATATGCAGGAATCCCCCCACGCTCTGGACCCAGTCCAAAGATCTTTGGCCAGAGGGGGCCCCCGGAGTTCTGGGGCGCACCCGCACTGCGGGGGCTGCGGGTGCATTTGTTACACCACTGCAGATAGGTGAAACCAATGCATTACCCATGCTTGTTTCGATAGGGCCTGATTACGACTTTGGTGCAGCTGCGATGGCGCAGTGCCGCCTCTGCTGTGCAAAAGCTACGCAAGCATCACCGACAGCATTACAAGTTGCAAATGTGCAACTCGTAATACGGTTGGCGGTTATTTGCTATTCCCATGGTGTTGCCTAAAAATAGGCACCACAGTAGGAACAGCAAAAAAGTTCCAAGAAGGCATGGATGTGGACATCCATGCCATGCTGGAACTTTGAGGGGGTACAGAAGGGGGGAACATGTTGTGCCCCCCTGGATGTATCCACATGGTGGGGTGGCCATGGGGTCCCTGTAGGGCCCCCTTTGTTCCAGCACCGCCAACCTCTTCGTGGAAGGGCTCCACCATGAAAAGACTGGTGTTCCAGGAACTCATAACATGCTGAGCGGGACTGTGCCACTCCCGGCTCAGCATATTGCTTTGTGGTGCTCCTGCACCACGGCAGAGCCGATGGCCCACCGCCGAAATGACTTTAGAAGTCGTAAAACAGCGGTCCGCCACTGCTGCGCCACAAGAAGTCTGGCGGTTGGAAGACCTCCAGACTGGTAATCAGGCCCATAGTTCTTCTGCGGGCATCCTAAAAACTGAAATCGCTGGCTTTAAAGGTGTACCAAGCCAAATGCTGGTGTCAGAATGAAATCTTTCAAATGTCTATGCCTATATTAACGTGGTTCCGGCGACCACTGCTTCCATTCAAATAATAGTGACCATCATCACAGAGTATATACAGTAGTTTATTACAAGCAGTGGCGGCCTCTCCGGTATGGTGGGAGGAGCGTCGCCCCACTGCTTTTGGGCAGTGTAACTAAAGAAGATCAGAACAGGGGAGGAGTGGTTTGCCCACTCCAAGTGTGTATGATGCTTTGGCCGGCCCTCTCCAGTCAGCCAAATAGTCTTGCGCACTTAGCATGTTCTCCAGACAGGCTGCATTACAGTCTGGGTGGAGAACATGCCCAGGCCCCTAGTCCTTGTCTGAGCGCCGAACCACGGTGCTTGCAGCATTGCGATTGGTCAGGGGAGCCTGGGTGCTTCCTGTTTCAGCCCAAGTCCGATGCAGAGGAGAGACAAAGAGATGCGGCAATAAGGTAAGGTTTTTTTAATAGCCCCCTCAACCTTACCACCCCTATTCGTGCCGGCCGCCACTGATTACACGTAGTTTGATTCCATACAGTGACTCTACGGTCACCCACATTAAAAAAAATTACATTTACGCTCCCAAAGTGATCCCTTGTTACAATGCATTTCAATATTTATTATAATTGGCTCCAAGATTTTTAACCCAAATTTAAACAGGGTAAGAGGCACTCTGTAGAACGTTTTTGGGAATGGAGGTGTTTTGAGCGCTATCCCATGCCTTGATTCGCTTGGAGTAATTTAAAATGTCACCGGGGTCCTGTTTAAACTCAGCAAACGTTTCAGCTATGTAATTGAGCGAAGCCCAATCACCAACTAGCTGGCTGTCTTAGCGAATTAGCACTGAGCTTTCATGCAATGTGCCTTCTCCATTTTTCCAGAGGCATACACTAGCAGCCTAATGCAAAGAGTTACCTTGAAGCCTGATGTGTAACATCTCTAGCTCCGTATGAACAAGATTCAATAACTGCATGCCTGGCCATGTTATCTACTTACTCTAACAAGTCATGGTCAGATGGGACACCATCAGCTCTGTTGCAGAATTGCCTTGAAAATGTGGCCAGGGTTATTCCCTGAGGGCCGAACAGTCATAAAACCTCCTGGCAGATATTAGGCTAAAATAGGTCCTTCATGCATTATACTTTTGGCTAGGAGTGTGAATGTTCTTGGAGGTATTTGGCTTTATTGAGTGCATATGAGCTGCTCTGCACTAAATCGACCTTCACTGTCTAGGGAGGCCTGTATATTCGACTCCCCATGCAGCATGCTCTATGAGGTCTTTGCATGAGGTCTGGACAGATGTTTATGTATGCAAAAGTCAGCAGTCCTCAGATCAGGTAACATGTAATTCTGTGCTCCTCTTCCCCTCTTACTACTGTTGAGGTCGTACCCTGTGCTTTCATTGAACTCAAGCTTCCTCAAGTGCATCTTCACTCTCTGCCAGTGTCTGGGTACACCTTGCATCCCGCCCATTCTTCATTTCCCCTTCTCCTGTCTTCTGTGGTGCTGCCCTCCTCAGGCACTCTTGTAACTTTTTTTAGGTCCTGCCGTCCCACTGGTACCCCTTGTAGCATAGTAGACTCTCCATGCACCATGCTCTATGAAGTCTTCACATGTGGCCTTCACAGATGCCTATGTATGCAAAAGTCTTACCTCGCATTCTCAGGTAACATGTAATTCTGTGCTCCCGTCATCTCTTGCTACGTGTTGAGGTCGTACCCTGTGCTTTTACTGATCTCCTCAAGCTCATCTCCTGCAGTGCTGCCCTCCTCAGGCACTTCTTGTTAGGTCCTGCCTGGTCCCCTTGTTCTGGTTATTTTCCTGTCTTACGGTCATATAACGCTCAAGTTTTTCTCACTGTAATGCTAAGCATAGATTTTTTTAATCTCTCTCTCTCTTTCTCTTTGGACAGTTTTTTTATGCTGCATAATGGGTAGGGGGCTACATTGGCTCCCCTCGCACTCCGCACAACATACATTACCTGGTACGTTGAGAGGTTTAGGCTCTTTACAGACTTGGCAGATTAGGCCCCTCATTCAGGGTCTCTCCTTTCATGGATTGGTGAGCTCTCCTTTTATTCAACTCCTCTTTCTCTAAGGGGTATGGATAAGTCACAACTTTTAGATGTAAAGATTTCTGCAAAGTTCACTCGTACCGGTTTACTTACCATGTGCGTGAACACCTTTCACCAGAATAGCCCATACTCTAATGATTTTGCATCTGAGTTGCATTTTGTAATACTTATTCTAAAGTGACATACATTTAATTACAAAGGCCATTTAATTTAGCCGGTAATTTTACAAGTAATATCGACAATGAGAACTGTGTTTTATTAATAATTAATATTTACTTTACAATATATCCTTTGTGTGGGATGATATCAAGTTACAATTTTGTGAATAAAATACAATTAAATAACTTCTCCAACTGAACAGCTACTTAGGTTCGGTGAATAGCTACATTTGTATGTATCATACAAACCTGCATCATACTATAAACATGCATTTGAAATGTTTTATGTGTCAAGTTCATAAATTAAAGTGCCTTTTCTTTCATTGATGGGTTTAGGCATTCACTTAGGGCCTATTAAGCGAATACGTGGTCCATCGGACTGCCATTGTTGCGGTGGCAGTCCGTGCCATATTATGAGTACAGTGGTTAGTTTGCCACTGGACCGCTGCAACCGCCGGGATCCTTGATCCTGCAGCGGAGTAGCAGCAGTCTAAGTCTGCAATATGGTGGCGGTCCCGTAGCACCACCACCAAGCATATTACGAGTTTCCTCACTGCCCTCCTTTTCATGCCATGAAAAGGGTGCAGTCAGAAAACTCAGGCGCCCTAACAAGGCCCCCTGTCGCGTCTGTGCATGGGGTGCATGCAGGGGGGCACATGTTGTGCTCCCCTGTATTTTTGAACCCCATGTTCTTGCACGGAACGAAATGCACAACATTGTGCATTTCTTTCCGTGCAGTGGCGGTCTCACGGTGGTGCATGTCTAAGGTACACCTATATGGCTTAGATATGCACTCCTGTGGGACCTCTGCAGCAGGACCGCCCGACGTGGATTCCATTTGGAATCCGGCAGGCTGTCTGACTATGGGTTTGGCAGACTTGCAGTGGGGCGCTGGCGTGGCGGCCCGCCTCAAGACCTCCAAACTAGTAATCAGGCCCTCAGTCATCATACATTCATTCTGTCATGTCAGTCATCCTTGCATTCATGAATCCATTCATCCACCTACTGACTCATTCTTGGATTCACCCATCTACAATGAAAGACACACAAACTCAACAACATATGCAAGATATGTTAAAAGAATAAGAGTAGAAAAAAGTAGCATGGTGCTGCCTAAACAGGACAGGCACATGCTTGCAATATTAAATAAAACTGAACTTAACAGTAGATGGGCTTCTTGCAATAGTATTGTAAATAGTGCTTTATTGTTTTAAGTTTCAACATGGCTACTGTGTTGAGAACCAATGCGCTGGTCATATTGTATTGGAAAAAATTTGGTACACCATGGACAATACCATTCCATGATGGTTGCCGAGTTTAGAGGCAGTGGTCAGGCGGGATATGGCGCACAGCAGATGAAATGAGTAGCAAACAACTGTTAGTACTGTCTATAGAGTTGTAATGTGCTCTAAAAAATGAAAATAAAACTAGGGGAAGGAATGAAATAGGAGGTAACCTATGAAAGGAGAAAATCCAAAACTAAAGGACTTGCCTACTAGCCCTGGCAAATAAGTAAACTTATTTTCAGACATGTTAACATGCTTAAATAACAATAGAGTCAATGGCTGAATGTTCGAATTTTGGTTCTTGGTTGACTGGAGTATAAGCACTGATCAAGCAGTAACCACAGTCCTAGTCAGGGCAAGACAGAAGTCCACCCTAAATTAATCTGTGCTCACCCTCTTGTAGCTTGCCACAGAACAGTCAGGCTTAACTTTAGGGGCAATTTGTAATGTATTTATGCAAAACTTCAAACAGTAAAACAGTGAAAACACCATACAAAAAGATTCCATACCATGTTAGAAAAATAGAATGTAATTTAATAAATAAAACATGACCTAAACGTCAAAAATCCAATAAGTGGAACCAGAGTTATGATTTTTTTAAAGAATAAACAGTAAAATAGCGCTTAGAAGCATGGAGCACAAACAGATGATCTCTGGTCACTCTGGACCGGGTAAAATCCAAAAGTTCAGCCCAACCATTATGGAGCGCGGGTCATATACAGTCCCAGATTAGTCCGGCTGAAGTTTTACCTTCTCAGGTTTTGTGCCAAGAGTCTCGGAGAGCATCACTGGGGATGACCGGTGTGGTGAGAAGAGCAAGCTGGGCGTCCCAGACGGTCAAGTTGGAGCCTCATGCTGACTGTCCATGCCGACGGACGATGCTTGCTGTGCGAAGAGACAAACTTGCTACACTTTGTGCTGATTCTCTGTGCGAGTGGCACGGTATTGGAGTGAACAGGCCCATTTGCATTTGCAAACATCCCAAAAGCTTGACTTTTAGAGATTAAAAACCCCTCTCAAGGGCCCAGAACCTGAGAGGCACCTCTTGGGGACAGGAGCCTGTTGAAGACAAGCCCAGGTGCTGTTGGGAGCCTGTTATGTTCCTGGGGCTCAGATAAGGAGGCCAGCAAACTAGTCATTTGAGTCCCTCTGGGGTATAGGTTCAAGATGGCTTCCAGGTCCAGTTTCTCCTCTCCAGGCACTAGGGCAACAGGTCGGCAAAGCAAGGCAGCACCCCCTTCAGAGTGGCAGTCTAGAAGAGTGGCAGTCCTTCAGCTGCAAAGCAGTCCTTCTTCCTGGCAAAGTAACCACAGGTCCAGAGGTGTGTTGAAGTGGTGGTGTAAGAGGTCCAGTACTTATACCCAGTTGCGCCTTTGAAGGTGGAGAGACTTCAAAGGCATACCTTTGAAGTGCAAAGTGATCCTTCCTTCCTGCCCTGACTCCAGAGTCACTACAGGGGGGTATGGAGCCCTTTGTGTGACGACAGGACACAGCCTATTCAGGTGTGAGACTGGGTCGAGCTCCTTCCTCCCGTCCTGCCAGGATGGCGCACTAAGTCACACCTAAGCTTCCATTATGTGTGGCTGGATAGGGGAAGTACACAAAGTCCAACTGCCACCCACGCCTAGTATGTGATCAGAGACAGGCAGCAGTCACCAAATGGCTAATGTAAGAGCATACCAACTTTCTAAAAGTGACATTTCCAGAACTGTACTTTAAAATCCACCTTCACCATAAATTAGGATTTTAAATTAGGATTCCAGAGACAGCAGGCTTGGGTGTATTATCTCTTCCCAATTGAAAATTACACTTATGAAATGTAATAAGGCAATCCCAATGTTATCATATGGGAGAGACAGGCCTTTCAGTAGTGAAAAACGTCTTTGGGTGTTTTTCACTACTAGGACATGTAAAACTTAAAAGTACATGTACTGCCTTTTGAATACATTGCATCCTGCCCTCTGGGTTGTCCTAGGCCTACCTTTGGGGTGACCTATGTATAAAAAGGGAAGGTTTGTGCCAGGTAAAGGGTTTATTTTGCTCGGTCAACATGGCAGTGTAAACTGCACACACAAGCTCTCCAATGGCAGGCTTGAGACATGGTTAAGGGGCTACTTAAGTGCGTGGCACAATCAGTGCATTTAATTTACAGGCCCTGGCACATGTAGCGCACTGTACTAGGGACAAGTAAATTAAATATGCCAGTTGGGTATGAACAAATATTACTATATTTTGAGGAGCAAGCACGTGCACTTTAGCATTGGTTAACAGTGATAAAGTGCTCAGTGTCCTAGGGCCAGCTCAAACAAGTACAGAAAAAGTTGAGAAAGGAAAATAGTTTGGGGGTGATCCTGCAAAAAGCCATTTCCAAGACTGAAAGTGACTGAGCTTGTACCCCATGCTGTACTCTGGCACTTATGGAGGCAGAGACTAAATGACACTCACACAAAATTTTGCCTGGTTTTTTAATATGGGGAACAACACAGAGGTGTAGTGGAGATGGGAAACCTAAAAGAAGTTAACAGGTTTTTTGGAAGGGAACGACCATGATGTTTGAGCTTTGTCTCCCTTGCAGAAGACAAATGTGTTATGAAGAAAGCAGAAGGTGCACTCTGACTTTTAAAATCGCTTTTAAATAAATGATCACACACTGATCAGGACCACATTGCCAAAGGATCAATACCCTGAACAAGGCCTATGACCCATGAGGGTTAATCCAAAAGGCTGAAACATGTTGTTACACGCAGTGGGGGTTTAAGGGCAGTTACCCCTCCTTCACACTCCCCTTTTTAATTATTTTTAACCCTGTCAAGGGTGGCCAAGAATAAAGGTATCCTAGGGGTACCACCTTAGGAAGTTTTACTTTTCTTCTCTCTGCACTAGCGATTCCTTTTTGGGAATACTTTTTCCTTCTCACACCTTTTCTTTTTTCTTCTCCCTCATTAAAAAAATCAGCGCTCCGTCCAGTGTGTTGGTCTGCACCTGAACGTCTGCAGTGGCCCTATGTTGAAGCATGCCACTACATAGTGGGTGAGGGCAGTAGTAACAAATCTTTTGATTTTCCTCTTGTCTTGATTTTCCTCAGTTTACTATCTCTACACAGTGGGTAGGACAGGGTTACGAATCCACATTTTCATGAGTGATAGTGTCCTTGATTCTTCATTCAGTCCTTCTCTCTTTTTTGTGAGTTTAGATATAGGGAGGGGAGTCAGAGAAGGCTCATTCTCTAGTCTCTCTATTGTGATTTTGGATTTGAAAAAAATTACCTGTTTGAGTGGCTCTGCCTGGTGGGGAGAGAAGGTGTTTCAAAATCAGAAATACCAGTTTTAAGAGATTGTTGTAACCACGGATTCTGTAAAACCCATAATTTACATATTCTCCCATTTCCTAGAGCCTTATTTACAAACAGCAGGCATCTTGCTATCTGTAGGCTGTAGATAGAGTTCTATATTAATAAAAAATACAGCCTTTTTTTTTAAAATGGGAGAAATTTAAGGTGAGGAAACATGCTTCACAAAAATATTAAATATGGCACAGTGTCTTCTGGCCACTGGGAGCAAGAGGCTTGCTGTTTGAATATTTGACACTTTGAAATGGGAAAAAAATTGAAATGAAAAGTTAACTTAATCATTAAGGTAACTTTTCATTTTAATTTTCTCCCATTTAAAAGCTTTCAGAAACATTATTTTGTTTTCATGCTCCAATATGAAGTTGATAATGACTTTTATATAAGAGTTAAATACCTCAGTGTGTCAATTCTTCACCTCTGTGCCTGAGCCCGGGCAATACATCTAACAGGGCAATGCTCATTATCAGGCCCAGCTATCTGTAGCCTGATATTAATAATGCAAAATATACACATACTTCCATTAACTTTAAAAGGAATGTGTGATCTTGTGCTTATTTAATATTGAACTCAAGGCTACAAACTACTGTGAAGGTGTCTACGACCTACTGGTAGTTTGTGATCGACTGGTATTGAACATCTGCCCTAAAACACCCTTACCACCCAAATACCCTTACCCACCCAAAACCCTAAAAATATCCTTGTCAAACAATACCCTCATTCACGCTAAACAGAAAAAATACCCATAACACCCAAATATCCTACCCACCCTAAACCCTAAAAATACTCTTGCCTCCCAAATACCCTTAGCACCTCCAAACCTTAAAAATACCCTGGCCACCCAATACCCCTACCTATCCTAAACTCTAGAAATTCCCTTGCCTCTCAAATACACTCACCCATCCTAAACTCTAAAAATGCTCTTACTGCCCATATACCCTAGCCCTGACATTTACTTACTATTTTATTGTAAAGACATGCGTGATGAAGGCATTTGCATGGTAATGGCAACATGGTAAAGCTATTGCGTGGTAACAACTGTGTTGTATAGGTTGTTTCCCCTTTCCTATTGTTGCTTGAATTGCACTGGGAATAGTAAATCTAAATACTCCAAAGTCCAACACTTTCCGTACTGTTGCTTAGATTCAGTGGTAGTCAGCAATTATAGCAGAGTCGGGGTGGCCAAGCCACACACATGCACACTCGCTCATACCCATGCATTCACACGCACACCCACACTCAATCACAGCACACACTCACATATACACATACATTCATACATACACACACTCATGCACCAAACAAATAAAAAACAAAACTTTGCTGCAGTGTTTCAGGTTGGGAAGCCTCAGTGGTTACTGAAGGGTTGGAACCGCCATTTCCTCTCATTGGCTGACCTTAGGCTAATGAGAGAAGACGGCAGTCCATCATTCATCACAGAGTGGGATGGGGTCAGTGAGACTGCTGATCCCACCACACTGTGTGATGAGGTGTCACTGATAGACACTTGGCCATGGGCACTATAGGGGTTAAAACTGAAGTGGCCAGGTCTGAGGCTATCAGTGGCATCTTGAGTGGGAGGTCATCAAGGTGCTTTGCCTGGCTGAGGAGGTCACGCCCACCGGGCCTGTAATGTCTTCAGCCCGGCAAAGTTCAGCTCAGGCAGCCAGGCGTTTTGGCGTTTTGTGCATGTATAGCACCTGGCTGCCTAGCCTGAACAATAAGAGTGTTTGTCAGGCTGACCTTTGCTCAGCCTGACAGACACTATTCAAGTTGGGAAAAAGGTGGGGGAGGGCAGGGCACCTCCACCCTTAAGAACGGGGCGCTGCTGCTTAGATTTGAGTGGGAATAGAACCCCTCAAAAGTCCAACAGTTTTTTAAGTCAAACACTTTCCCCAATATTGATTAATTTAGAGGATGAATAGTAAATCTACTCCCTACAAAGTCCAACACTTTCACTATTGTAGCATAGATTGGACCAAAATAGTAAATCTAACCCCTCTAAAGTCCAACACTCTCCTTATTTATGGTAAACCTAAGTCCAATCTACCTCTACTTTTGCTGAAGTTGAAATGGGAATAGCAAATTTGACATCTCCAAAGTCCTACACTTTTCCTACTGTTGCTTACGTTGGGGGTGGGAATAGAAAATCTAACCCCTTCACTTTCCCTACTTTTGCTTAATTTATAGTTGGAAAAGTAAATCTGACTTCTTTAAAGTGCAACACTAATGCTACTGCTGTTTATTTTCAATTGTTATTTTTTTTCTTATTTAATGTTTATGTTATTTATAGTAAAGAATTGTAATTTTTCATTTACATTTTATTTTTTAATATTAATTGTATTTCCAAATTAAGTGTGATATATGGTTTTTTTACTATATACTTGTTATTTTTAATTTGTAGGTTGCTAATTCGTTTAATGAATTTTTAATTATTTAAATATTGTTTTTTGTATATATATATATATATTATTTATAGATTTAAATCACATTATTATTTAGAGCAATTTTTAAATTCATTTTTAAATTAAGATTCATACTTTTTAAAATATATTTCCTTGTGAATTTTTACTTTCAAATAATTTATAATGCAATATTTTAAAACCTGCTTAATCTCTTACACTGTTTAAACACTATATTTATTTATAATTTTTAAATTACTTTACTACTTAACATGATTTGTTTTTAATTATAGTACTTTGTATTGTAATATTCCAAATACGTTTCACATAACAGTATTATATATAAAAATGTAAAGATAATTACCTTTAAGTTGTAACTCTCCAGCTGGACCAAGCTGCAGGCTATCGCTGATGAGGCTGATGAGGGCAGATACCATCAGTCGGAGGTCCTGCTGAACATTATTTGCTGCTGCTGAAAAGAATGTAACAGGACCTTCCACAAAGTCAGGCGACTAGCAATGCATCTATGGCAGGTCAGCTGGCAGGTAGGTCCTATTCTTCTGTCAGTTCTCAATCCACTTTTTGGTGAAAAATATTTCAAGTCCTAACTTTTAGTGTTAGTCTTGAGCAGCATCTTCCACATCATTCCCATGGGTCCGGACTTTAGGAGAACCATGTGGGAGGTCAGTACTCATACCTGCAGAGGCCAGGTGCAGGGTTCAAGTTCTCCGGTGCTAAATATGTCCCTGTAGCTCACACAAGAGGCCAACCAACTCCCCCTCGGAGTCACTCTGCTAGTCCTTGGTTCAAGTAACAAGACAGGCCTCCATCACCAGGGAAGTCCCCTGAGGTGGAAGGAAAGCCTAGACCAGCAGGGCAGTCCTCTGAGGTACAAGACAGGCCTCAAGCAACAGGGCAGTCCTTCCGTTGGGGTCCAAGGTAGTCCTTCTGAAGTCTGCCACAGTTCCATGAGTGTCCTGATGAATTACATCTGAAGGTGCAATGTTTTGACCTGGTGTCAGCCTTTTAAGTTTTAAGTAGGGGAACCTCTAGTCTACTTTCACATCTTGTTCTGGAAAGTTCCTTCGTTCCCCTGGCATTAGGTTTATTTTTTTTATTTGTGTGTGCTGGAGGAAGCCACCACTGAAGTGGAAAGGCGACAGCGAACAGCTCTACTCTCATCCATCCTGTTTGGATGGTCATCTTGTCCACACCTAAGCCCTTTTTTCACTGTCTGAGAGGAATACACAAAGCTTAACAGCAGGGTCATGTGACCCTAGAAACTGGCAGCAGGCACCAAATGATTATGAGAAGAAAATGCCAACTTTCTAAAAGTGGCCTTTTCAGAACTGTGTCTTAAAATCCTATTAAATTACAATACTTTTAAGACCAAACATGACATTTCCACCTGTTCCCAATCAAACATTACCAGTTATTCCTGCTTTTTCCAGACTGAACCAGTGACTCTGCAGCTGGCCAAGTTTTCTCGATGAGGTTTTCCCAACCAGATTTTCCCACTTACCATTCTTCCCACCAACAGAAGCCCTGTCCACCCCAAGACCTACTTAATGCGGGCCACAGCACGACTGTACAGTGGATACGCGCCATGGTTGCGCTGCTGGCACGCCAAAGGCAAGTCCAACTGCATTCATCTGTGCCTGGACTGTGGCTAGTGCCATGACCCCTGGCACACCTGCCCCTCGAAGATACACCATTTCAGAGCTCTACCACCTCGATCCCGGATACCGCAACAAACACTGCAACAAACACTGCCACCGCTCTGACCCATGCTCCACGGTAGGACCTTTCACCTGCACCCAATGCCACTTGGCCTGTCACTGCACACACACCATCCCACCAACCAGCTCCACCCCTAACACACCCCAGACACTACCTGAACAAAAAAGCCAACTCGCATGTGCCCTTCTCAATACACGGTCACTATGCAAGCATTCCACTGAATAATGGGACCTCATCACCACGCTAGCTCCTGACATCGTCTTTCTCACTGAGACCTGGTTCAAACCCACATCCACCCCAGACTTTGCCACTGCGATACCCAACGGATGTAAAATCACTCACCAGGACTGCACCAACAAGACAGGAGAGTAACATCCATCAACCACAAATAGACCATACAGTGTACCACCACCACCCCCATGGAATATCTCAACTTCAAGCTCCACACAGATGACAATACAACCATCATAGGTACCCTTGCATGCTGACCCCTAGGCCCACGCTCTAGCTTCTGCAGCACCATCGCAGACTTCATTGCGTCCCTAGCCTTAGACTCCAAGGAGTACATCTTCCTCAGTGACCTAATTTTCCACATCAACCTCAATGACAAAAACACTGCACACCTTTTTGAAAGTATGAGCAGCCTTGGATTGATCCAGATCGTCAATCTTATGAGATCATCCATGACCCTACACACACTGCAGGACACACACTGGACCCAATTTTCACCTCCAGCAACTGTGTGAAATACAGCCTTGTCACAGGACTCACATGGACCGATCAATCCATCAGCTGCTTCAGCATCCCCAGCCCTCTCACCACCCCCAAGATGACCAATGCCCCCCCGGAGGTGGAAATGTTATTTAGAGAACAGCTCCAACCCTGCTACTGCCACCAACCTTGAACAGGGAGTGAAAAACTTAAATGCCTGGATCACCAATTGCACAGACAGTTTTGTCTCCCATCAAGAGCAACACCCAGAGAAAATCCTCCAAAAAGGCCAGCTGCTACACCCAATAACTCAGATTGGAGAGGAGATAGCGCAACAACATCTCTGTCAGGGCAGCCTTCAACTCCCTCAACCTCTACCATTGTCTGCTGAGGGCAACAAAGAAGACAGATCTTGCCGCACCCATTGAAACCAGTGCCAGCAACACCAAGGAACTTTTCAACATTGTTAAAGAATTCTCGAAAACCCGGTTGCCAGAGAAAACAACATTACACTCTCATAGGAGCTGTGTGACAACCTCACCCTCTTTTTCCACAACAAGATCGCAAACATATACAGAAACTTCAAGCCCCAACCCTCACCTACGGACCACCTGGAGCATCCTCTCCACCCAGGACACCACATCCTCTAAGAAATCCATCCACTCAGGAGCTCCCAAAGACCCATGCCCATACTACATCTTCAACCTCGGAAACCAAAGGCTCGGTCAGGAACTCACACCCTACTCAACACCTCTATCACCACCGCAACATTTCTTGATGCCTGGAAATACGCTGAAGTCAGACCACTGCTCATAAAACCCTCTGCCGACCCCAGTGAGCTCAAAAACTTCCAGCCGATCTCCCTGCTCCCATTCCCAGTGAAGGTACTGGAAAAGATTATCAACAGTCAAATAATGACACACCTGGATAAGAACCAGCTACTTGATGCCTCCCAATTCCAGGTTCTGCAGCAATCACAGCACAATACCACCCTGATCGCAGCCACCGATGACACCCAAACACTCAACTGAGAAGAAACAGCAGCTTTGATCCTCCTCGACCTCTCAGCAGCCTTCAAACACCATATCCCACCAAATACTGATCCAAAGACTCCACCACATTGGTATCCACAGGGACTCACTCAGATGGATCACCTCCTTCCTCACTGGTAGAACCCAGAGGATCCACCTCCCTCCTTTCACTTCTGAACCCGAAAAGATCACCTGCGGTGTCCCTTAGGGCTCATCCCTCAGCCCCATGCTCTTTCTACATATATGGCCAACATATATGCTGGCCAACATCGTCAGATCCCACGGCCTCAACATAATTCTCTACCTAGACGACACCCAACTAATTCTCTCACTCATCTACGACCCCATCAGCACCAGAACCAACTTCCACAGATGCATGACAAATGTCACCTACTAAAGTAGGAACAACTGCCTGCTGCTGTACACGGACAGGATGGAAGTATTGATCTTTGGCAAGAGCTAGTAGAGTCAATGTGGGGACCCAGTGCCCCTCAGAACCTGGGCATTCATAAAGCAATCTACAAACGGTTCTGTCGGGTATTGGAAAGGACAGACTCCCTCTCAGTTGTGTTTGTTCTCGTATATTGTGTACATATTTGTTGGTCTCTTACCACATGTATATAATCTCACTCAGTCACTGATGTCACCGTGTTGCACTTTTTTCATGTTATCCTCATGTCACTGATGTCATTTGTTGATGATTGAATTTGACAGCCTTACATGACTCAAAGAGTAAAAAACATTTTTTTCATCAAAAATTTGATTTCATCTATGCGTGTTCCATTTGGAAGTCTATAAAGAAATGTGTTAGACTTATTGTTTGCAAGATCAATACTGCATAGTTTCAAAACAATTGTTCTTTGGCAACAGCAGCAACACATGGAACAATCCCTGGTGGGCATCAGACCTAGAACCCAAACCCACTCCCTCCAACCATGCCAGAAACCTCAGAATCATCATTGCCAACACGCTCACCATGAAATCATAGATCAACGCCATCTCCTCCACCTGCTTCCTCACTTTGCACATGCTATATAGGATCCTCAAGTGGCTTCCCCTACACATGAGACGTACTGTGACACAAGCCCTCATCAAAACCTGACTGACTACAGCAATGCCCTCTAGGAATAAATCAACGCACACCTTCTACAGAGACTTCAGACAATACAGAATGCCGCAGCCAGGCTCATGATTGGCCTTACCCGACAAACCCACATCACACCCCACTTCAGGAAACTCCACTGGCTCCCTGTACAGAAGAGATGCCAATTCAAGCTGCTGACCCATGCACACAAGGCTCTACACAACCAAGGACTACTACATTAACTACCTACCGCCTGAACTTCTACCAACCATCGAGAAGACTACACTCGGCCTCCCTTTCACTTGCCCATATTCCTTGCATCTACCGAAGCAGAAGTGGAGAACATTTCTTCTCCCACATCGCAGCAAAGACCTGGAACAGTCTCCCCATGCACCTTCGGACCATCACCTCACTCCCGGAATTCTGAATGGCCTTTAAGACCTGGCTGTTCGAATAAGCCTCTGGGGCCTACAAGCGTCTGGATACCGTATTGGGTAATTAGCCACACTTTATAAATCCTGATTGATTGATTGATCCTATGGGGGAGGTAGGCCTTAAAGTATTGAAAAATTAATTTAGGAGTTTTTCACTGCCAGAACATATCAAACTTAAAAACACACGTCCTTCTTTTTAAATACAATGCACCCTGTCCTTTGGGCCATTTAGGTCCTAGCCTAGAGGTGTATTTAAAAGGAATGTTTAGGGCTGGCAAAACGTTTATTCTGCCTGGTCAAAATGGCAGTATAAAAATGCAAACACACGCTACAATGGCAGACCTGAGACAGGATTTAAAAGGGCTACTTACATTTGTGGCACAATAAGTGCTGCAGACCCATTTATATCATTCAATTTACCAGCCCTGGGTATATGATATACCACTTTTCTAGGGACTTAAAAGTAAATTAAATATGCCAATTAAGTGAAAGCCTTTTTTACCATGTTTACAGGAGTGAGCACAAACACTTTAGCACTGGTTATCAGTGGTAAAGTGTGCAGAGTCCTAAAGCCAACACAAACTAATTTATCAAACATAGGAGAAGTGTAGGCAAACATGTTGGGGTGATCCTGCAGAGAGGGCTAGGTCCAACAACGAACCTCGAACTTCACCATTGTAGTCTTGAACAATATATTCTAATTGTGCAATCTGCTTAATTATGCCTGCAAGGGTAGTAGTTCAGTGTCCGTGTGGATCTCATCAACTGAGATGCTAATGAAAGTCTTACATGTTTTTCTTACCTTCAATTCTTTGCAGTTGACATATGAGTTATGCTGCTGTTTTAATCCACTTTATTTTGTGGAGCATATTTCCAGTACCACCATCTATGAAAGATATGTCAAACATCTCTACAGAAAACAGACTGATATTTAGGAGCTCTCAATAGTATAGTAGGCTGACCAAGGGCATTTTTAAAGCTTGTCTACCAGTCTGCCCAAGAAGGATGAGCTCAAACCTCAGCTCCTGCAAAACACCACCATTCTTTAAGTGAACACCTGAAAAGCATCAGTCGAATCTCAGGTAGTGGAAGCCACAATCAATTTCAAAATCGCTTGCCTAACCCATAGAATACTCTATGTAACTACCCCAAGCAACATTTAGAAAAGACACAAAATGATAAGCCCCTCTTAGAGAAAGTAAATCTAGCAAATAAGTCCTAGATGAAATTTCTAGAATCAGTTTTCTGAGTCCAAAGTTTCATCATCTGAAATAATCTTCATATAGAACTGTGACTAGTACAATATGTCACCTTTGTCCGTTAAACTCACACATACTTGATTCTCCATTGGGGTATGGTCTCGATGCTTTCCACTACTTCCT